>NC_091469.1:476867069-478173334 GCF_036971445.1 Narcine bancroftii | reverse complement strand
CAACATTCGCACTAGCAACTTGTGTTCGAATATGGCTCTGTCTGTAAGGAGTTTGAACATTCTCCTCGTGTCTGAGTGGGTTTCCTCTGGGTGCTCCAGATTTTTCACACCCTTCAAATCATACAGGAGTTGCAAGTAAATTGGGATATTTGGGCAGCATGGGGCCGTGGACCAGATGGGCCTGTTACTGTGCTTCATATCTAAATATTAAAAAAACCTGTCCTGGTCCAAACACATCAATGTTGTAAACAAGTAAGTGTTTTCTCAGAAGCCGGAGGCAATTCATCATGGACCCGAAGTCTCTACCAATTTTTAGAGATGCACCATAGAAAGCTTGGGGCGGGAAATGCTGAGCCCAATACTACAATAACCTGCAGAGAGTTGAAAGTGCAGCTCAGATCATCACATGAACTCCCTTCCATCAACTTCCTATGCTTCCCACTACCTCGGGAAAGCTGCCAACATATTAAAGGACATATCCCACACCCATCATGTTCTGTTCTTCCCCCCATCATCTTCCTTTGAGCAGAAGATAGGATCATAGTTGTAGGAGGGATCATTAACTGAGTTATTATGGGTGGAGGTCTAAACAGGAAAGAGGTGATCACTCTATTCAGAGTATTCTATAAGCCCCCAAGGAGCCACCAGACCTCTGAGAAGCAGATAAGTAGGCAGATTTTGGAAAGGTGCAAAAATAACCATGTTGTTGTTACAGAAGATTTCAATTTCCCAAATAATAACTGATACCTCCTGAGTGCAAAAGATTCAGATGCGGCCAAATTTGTCAAGTGTGTCTAAGAAGGATTCCTGACACAGTATGTGGACAAATATAGGAGAGGCCCAAAAAGTTGGTTACCCTTTACTCCCTATGACTTGGTGAGTTTTGAAGCACGTTTGTGTATCGCCAGCATAGAACCATAGAACATTACAGCACTTAAACAGACCTCAGCACTTAAACAGACCTCTTCGGCCCTTCTAGTCTGTGCCAAACTTTTTATTTTGCCAAGTCCCACTGACCTGCACCCAGTCCATAGCCCTCCAAGCCTCTCCCATTCACATACCTGTCCAAATTCCTCTTAAATGTTAAAATTGAACCCACATTCACCACTTCAGTTGGAACCTCGATCAAAAACCTCACCACTCTCTGTGTGAAGAATTCCTTCCTCATGTTCCCCCTAAACTTTTCCCCTTTCACCCTTAACCCATGCCCTCTGGTTTTTATCTCACCTACCTTCAGTGAAAAAAACCTATCTACATCTACTCTGTGTATCCCCCTCATAATTTTAAATACCTCTATCAAATCTCCCCTCATCCTTCTAAGCTCTAGGGAATAAAATCCTAACCTGAATAACCTTTCCCTGTAATTAAGTTCCTGAAGTCCAGGCAACATCCTAGTAAATCTTCTCTGCACTCTTTCTATCTTATTGATACCTTTACTGTTGTTGGATGACCAAAACTGCCTACAATACTCCAATTTTGGTCTCACCAAGACTTATACAACTTTACCATTACATCCCAGCTCCTGTACTCAATACTTTCAATTAGGAAGGCCAATATGGCAAAAGTTCTCTTTACAACCCTATCCATCTGTGATGCCACTTTCAGGGAATTAAGCATCTGTATTTCCAGGTGCCTCTGTTCTACCACACTCCTCAGTGCCCTACCATGTCCTTTCTTGATTTGTCCTTACAAAATGCAACACTTCACACTTGTCTGCATTAAATTCCATCCGCCATTTTTCAGCCCATTTTTCCAGTTGGTTCAGATCTCTCTACAAGCTTTGAAAACCTTCTTTGCTGTCCGCAACACCTCCAATCTTCATCTGCAAACTTGCTGATCCAATTTACTGAATTATCATCCAGGTAATTGATATAGACAGGGGTGCAGTGCTAATTTTTTAGGTGCTGAAGCTCACCAAAAAGCAGCATTAAGGTTGTCTCGCGAGACCTGGCCTTGGTGGCCGCCATTTTGTATTTGGCGTTCTATAATTGAGAGCATTGTATGACAAATATGGCATGACTGTACTCAATAATTATCATAAAATATAATTATCAACAAGTAAAGATCACTTTCCTTATCACGTTCTCATTTCAAATAACCTATTAGGGTGGTCTTACTGCTCAGGCTTGTTCATTCATCAATGAGAACAGAAATTTTGCATTTATCTGCTTGATAAGCTGCCAAATTTTCTTTTTCTTTTTAATGGCTCTGTGATTAATTATCTCTGTAGTACTAGTGCAGGAATGCAGTCCATTCCAATGACAATACCATTTTTGTTTTGAAGTTTCAGTAAGCCAAAGTGATCAGAGTGTAGTCTGTCATTCTGAGCTAAATAATATTGATATGAACTAACAACCCTATTAATTTTGTTTGGGACTAAAGGGACTTGTTAGTACTAACAAAGGAACAGTAATGGAAAATTCACCAGACAATGGTAAATTCAAAATAATAGTTATTTTTATTAAACTATTAATAACATATCTCTAAATTTAACCCTACTATGTGCAAATGAAGATATGTGTGCGTATTAAAGTCCCACTCTAAAAAGTCAATTTTCAAAACTTCAGCATCATTTTAGTCTTTCTTAAAGGTCTTAAATTTTCAGTTCAGAAATAATTATAAACCGCTTTTAAACATCATATCTCAGGCCTCTTTAAACTTACAATTCTTTCCAATGAGTTGTCCTTAAGATATTCTTTAAATAGAAGTGACTATCTTTTGACCCACCAATTTGTCTCCGATGAAAAGGATGAAAAACTTCCTGTCTTTCCAGGATATCTTGAGAGATATTCTTTACATAAAAGTGACCATCTTCTGAGCCACCATTGTTCCTCCTGTGAAAAGGATAATACAATTCCTGTCTTCTCAGGATATCTTCTTCTTTTGAATGATGATTTTGGAATCAGTTTTCCAAGTGATGAGATGGTCTCTTTATCTTAAAGAGACAGTTAAAAGTAGCTTCTCTTCTGAAATCTACTTATTCTCTGTTCCCCTTTTCTCATAAGTAACATGTAATATCACCTATTCTGGTTACTGTAATTCAACCCTGTCTTCCACAAGATTCTAACTCCTGTGAATGTCCACACAGGGTCTTGACTTCTGTAAAACTCTGATCCAAAAATGTCTGAATTTGATAATAGATTTCTCCAAACCATGTGACAGTTACAGCATCAACGAGGTCAGTCCCAATTCCTGGAAATCACATGACCATCAGTTTTATTTCCACCAACCTTCTGGCCTTTTCAAAACCAATCCATATCTATGACCTGTTCAAGAGACTTAAGTGGTTTAGTTTAAAAACATGGCTTCCTTCAGCAGTTCTTATTGAGTACTTAGATATTTTAGCTTTTAATAAAGCAAAGACTCCATTGTTCTTGAATAATGAAGACCCACTTCAGATTCATTAGCCCTGTCTTTCCAAGACAAGTCAGCTCTGAAAATGAACAATGGTGTAGACAATATTTTACTGAAGTCCGTATAGACAACATCTACAGCCTTTCCTTCGTCAACTTTCCTGGTAACCTCCTCAAAAAACTCAATAAGATTGGTTAAATATGACCAACCATGCACAAAGCCATGTTGACTACCCCTAATCAGTTTCTGGCTATCCAAATAATTGTATATCCGATCTCTTAGAACACTTTCCAATAATCTACCTACTACTGATGTCAGGCTCACTAGTCTATAATTTCCAGGGTTATCTTTTGAGCCTTTTTTAAACAGCGGAACAACATGAGCTACCCTCCAAATCCTGTGGCATTACACCCATGGTTAAGGACATTTTAAATATTTCTGCCAGAGCCCCAGCAATTTCTACACTAGCCTCCCTCAAGATTCAAGGGAATATCTTGAAAGCCCCTGGGTATTTATCCACCCTTATTTGATTTAAGACAGCAAATAATTCCTCCTCTTTAATCTGTATAGGTTTCATGACCTCACCGCTTGTTTTACTTACTTCCCATGACTCTGTGCCCCTTTTTCTGAGTGAACACTGATTTTAAAAAACATTTAAGACCTCTCCCGTCTCTTTTGGCTCCATACAAAACCGATCACTCTGATCTTCAAGGGGACCAATTTTGTCCCTTACTACCATTTTGTTGTTAATATACCTGTAGAAACCCTTAGAATTTTACTTCACGTTGTCTGCCAAAGCCACCTCATCTCTTCTTTTTGCCTTCGTGATTTCTTTCTTGAGGTTTTTCTTGCATTTTTTATACTCCTCAAGTATCTCATTTGCTTCATGTTGCCTACATCTGTTATACGCCTCTCTTCTTCAGAATGAGATCCCCAAATATCCCTAGAAAACCAAGGTTCTCTATGCCTGATAACCTTGTCTTTAATCCTGACAGGAACGTACAAACTCTGTACTCTCAAAATTTCACCTTTGAAGGTCCTCCACGGACCTCACACATCCTTGCCCAGTAACAACTTATCCTAGTTCACGCATTCTAGACCCTTTCTCATTTCCTCAAAATTATCCTTTCTCCAATTTAAAATCTCAACTCAAGGCCCAAACCTATCCTTCTCCATAATTAAATTGAAACTAATGGCATTATGACCACTGGGCCTAAAACGTTCCCCTACACATACTTCTGTCACCTGTCACCTTTCCCAATAGGAGATCTAGTATTGCACTCTCTGTAGTTGGTACTTTTACTTTCCTGAACACATTTGACAAACTCCAAGCCATCCAGCCCTTTTTCAGTATGGGAGTCCCAGTCAATAGGTGGAAGTTAAAATCTCCTACTATCACAACCTTATGTTTCCTGCAGCTGTCTGATATTTCTCTACAGATTTGCTCCTTCAATTCTCACTGGCTTTTGGGCGGTGGTCATACATTTCCCGCTCCTCAGCTTCATAATGGTCATAATGCCATTAGTTTCAATTTAATTATGGAGAAGGATAGGTTTGGGCCTTGAGTTGAGATTTTAAATTGGAGAAAGGATAATTATGAGGAAATGAGAAAGGGTCTAGAATGCGTGAACTAGGATAAGATGAACCTTCTGGTCTGGTCTGCCTGAGCGCAGCTGTGATATTTTCCCTGACAAGCAATGCCACGCCTCCCCCTTTCATCCACCCCCCCCCCCCCCCCCCCCCACCCCAATCTATCACGTCTAAAGCAATGGAAGCTCAGAACAATGAGCTTCCAGTCTTGTCCCTCCTGCAACCAAGTTTCACTAATGGACACAATGTCATAATTCCATGTGCCAATCCACACTCTAAGCTTGTCTGCCTTTCCTACAATACTTGCATTCAAACACAGATGAACCTGAAAATATTTCCACTACATTCAACCATTTATTTCTTACAGTGCATGCAATTTTAACATAATCTTTTCCCTCCTCCACTCTTATATCTGCTCTGGCACTTTGGCAGCCCTATCCTTCAACCTAGCACCTAACTTCCTGAACTCTCCTTGCAGGACCTCCTCACCCCTTCTACCCACATCATTGGTCCCTATATGGACCACAACATCTGACTGCTCACCCTCCCTCCCGAGAATGCTGTGAAATCGACCTGAGATATCTCAGATCCTGGCAGTCAGATGTTGTGGCCCATATAGGGTAGGAAGGAAGGGTGTCCAGACCAGAACCAAGGTTAAATTGAAGGCTGAATTAAAAGAATTGGAAGAAGAATCGTTGATTGTTGTTGAAGAAAAACAAGATAGGCCTCGAGGAGAGAATACTAACTTTGAAGCTGTTTATACTGTTTTTGAATTAATGGCACATCAAATGGGCAATATGTCAACACAAATATCTACTCAGATGGAACATGGATTTATGAATATAACTGAAAAAATGAATAATATTTGTGATGAAGTTTCTTCTCTTAAAAAGGACATTTTTGCTGTTAAAGGCGATGTCAATAAACGTTTGAATTTGGTGGACACAGTCCAAGATAATTTTCAGAAAATGAAAGGTGCCTTTCAAGTTTGTAAGAACCAAGTGGAATGCAATGAACAAAGTGGAAGATTCTTTTGTTGGACAGGAGATTCAGAAGAAAGATTTATTGAAGAAGATAGACTCTCTGGAAAATCAAAGTCTTCGAAATAATGTTAAAATAGTGGGAATTCCTGAAGGAATCGAGGGTTCAGATTCAATTTTTAAAAATTAAAAATGGATTCCTGAGGTATTGGGATTGGAGTTTTTTCCAGAAGGTTTGGAGTTGGATAGGGCTCATAAGGCTTTAAGGAGTAAACCATATCCAGGTCAACTACCACGAGCTGTTTTGATCCGCTGTCTAAAATATCAATATAGAGTAACTATTTTGAGAGTAGCAGTTCAGAATGCACGTAGATATCAATCCCCGTTGATGGTACAGGGAAATAAGGTTTTTTTGTATCCAGATCTGAGTCAAGAAATTATTAGGAGACGTAAAGAGTTTAATTCTGCTAAAGAGGTGCTTTGGAGAAAGGGTTATAAATTTTCTTTTAGATATCCTGCAGTACTGAAAATTTTTATGGTAATTTTCAATCACAATTTTTTGAGAATGATTATGATGCCACAGGGCAGCACCCCAGGCAATATCATCTCACATTTCTTCATCAGAAGGTCAGAATGGGGATTCTTACTGATGATTGTACAATGTTCATTTCCATCTCTAAATCCCCAAAGTGAAGTACGTGTCAACAGGCTTCAGTAGCAAGAGAGTCTATGCCACTGAGGTGTCAGGCATTGACCAACTCCAGTAAGAACAATGAACCACCTATTCTTGTCACTAGTGTCAATGAAGTTAAACAAGAAAGTCTGCTGGGTAGAATGTAATACTGTACATCATAGAGACGATTTCCTTCTGACAACAGAGTAAAACACATAAGTCTGCAGAAGCTGTGATTGAAGTAAAAGCACAATGCTGGAGAAACTCAGCAGGCAAACAGTGCACTTTATTCTTCTTTGGCTTGGCTTCGCGGACGAAGATTTATGGAGGGGGTAAAAGTCCACGTCAGCTGCAGGCTCGTTTGTGGCTGACAAGTCCGATGCGGGACAGGCAGACACGGTTGCAGCGGCTGCAGGGGAAAATTGGTTGGTTGGGGTTGGGTGTTGATAAATGACAGGGATCTCCCAGTGGCCAACCATTTCAATTCTGCACTCCACTCCTGCACAGACATGTCTGTCAGTGGCCTCATGCACTGCCAAACCAGAGCCACCCGTAAATTGAAGGAGCCACACCTAATATTCCGTCTGGGCCCTCTCCAACTGGATGGCATTAACATCGACTTCTCTGGTTTCTGCTGGAGCACACCCCTGGCCTCCCTCTCTTCCCTATCCCTCTGTTTTCTTTCCTCCAGCTCTCCACCCTTTCACTCTCCATACCCCTTCCCCCTGTTTTCTGGTGTGCCCTCTCTCCCTTATCCACCTATTACCTCCTGCCTGTGGGCCTGCTCCTCTCCCTACCTCTCTCCCCTCCTCTTCCCTGCCATTTTATTTATGCCTATGTATGCCTACATTTTGCTCATACATTGATTAAAGGACCAGGCCCAAAATTATATCTTTATCTTTTCTAAATAAAGTTCGCTGTTTGATCTGCTGAGTTTCTCCAGTATGGTGTTTTTATTTTTTTTTCCCTTCTAACCTTATCCTGGGAAATTCAGTTTGAACAGCCACAAAAACATGACAATCGGTCCTGTTATTTATATTTGACCTCCCAAAGTGCAGCACCTCACACTTGTCCATCTGCCACTTCTCTGACCGGTCAATATTATGCTGCATCCTTTGACAAACTTCCTCACTATCCCAGAAGTTTTCCAATTTTCACGCTATCCACAAATTTACTTATCAGCTCAGGGGTACACTTTTTTCACAACGAGTTGTGCGGGCCTGGAATGCCTTGCTCGGGGTGATGGTGGAAGCTGAAATATTAGGGGTATTTAAGAGACTCTTAGGTACATGGATTAAAGAAAAATAAAGAGTTACGAAGTAGGAAGGGTTTAGTACTTTTTTTGTGCTAGGAATATATAGGGCAGCACAATATTGGGGGTCAAAAGGCCTGCACTGTGTTGTAATATTCTAGGTTCTATGTTATGTACTGTAACAATCAACATGCCCACAAGGGGGCAGAAAGGCACTGCCGATACCAAATGTCTATTCTCCTTGTTCTGGAGACAAGATATTTTGTGTGTAATTTTTCTTTGTACCAATATCAACTCAGTCCAGCACAAGAATAGGCTAGTGGCAAACCTTTTAATTTTTAATTTAGATATACAGCACGGTTAAAGGCCATTTCTGCCCATGAGTACGTACCGGGGGGTGTAAGTTAATTGAACAGCACAGACTCGTGGGCTGAAATGACCTGTTACTTGCGCTGTATGTCTAAATTAAAAAGGTTGGCCACCCCTGTGCTAGACCTTCTAAAGTGAAAATTGCTGAAAAAAATCTTTATTACATTATAACAGAATTCAGTTTTTATATCTTGAGGTGAGAGAGTAAAATTATATCTGGAGCCTGACAAATGATTTATTTTCTTCTTTTAGTTTCTGTTGGGGATTATGATGTTGGTTCATCTGAAATAAATCAATTTATCCATCCATTACTAGTCTACATCAATGTTCCTAATCAACCAGAAACTCATCAGGACTCTCCACCTTGTTGCTAAAAGCTGGTCATCCTGTAGTGAGAGAATCACCACCTGACACCCCAAGGCTTATCTACTACCAACAAGACAAGTCAGGACCACGACGGGAAACTCTCCATTTGCCAGGCTGAATGCAACTCCAATGCACGATTAGCATGACGCGATTACAGTGCCAGTGACCCGGATTCAAATCCGTCGATGTGTATAAGGAATTCGTATATTCTCCCTGTGATTGCATGAGTTTCCCCTGGGTGCTCCAGTTTCCTCCCACATTCCAAAGACATACGGAGCTAATGGGTGTAATTGTGCAGTGCAGGCTTGTGGGCTGGAAGGACTTGATACTGTCTGTGTGTCTAAATTCACAAGCAATCCATCTGAGAAATTGTTAAAACTGCATCTTTCAATCTCCTTATCTATTTGAATTGTTTTCTTTTCCCTCATAGTTGTGCAGTGTGTCCTTGCAATTTGTGCCAATTGACTGTTGTCTTGACTGTAATGTGTTCAGTCCCCGATCTGAAACTTTTTAGTTTGTTACTCTCTCTGGAATTCAGTGTTCTTCAGAAGTGCGTGGCTGAGGTGGAATGCTCGTTATGGAAGCTCTGCTCCTGTCCCAGACGGGATTTACATCGGTGTTCGTTATGCCATTCACCCACTCTAGCTGACACTTCCCTTCTGGCTTTCGATGAAGCATGCCTTCCAGCCAGCTCCTTCTGTGCTCTCCCCACCCTGTCACCGTGTGTTATCTCCACACACACCAACAACCCCCTACCCACATTTCCCTGCAACTGAAAACACATCGAGCTTAATTCAGTTTTAATAATGTCTCTCTTCAAAGATGCTGCCTGATCTCATAAACATTTAGAGTGGGTGCTATTGTAGCAATTGATTTAAAGGCCTCTTTCCACACCAGTAGAATACCATACCATTATGCACTGTATCCCATTCCTAAGATACTGACTAGTATCACTAGATCACACTGACCACCAAACATTCTCTTGCACTTGCCAATCTTATTTTATCCTCCCTACATTTCTTGTAACCACCCCCCCCCCACCACTCCAACCGCACCCCTACAGACAATTCACAGCACCCAACCTACCTGGGTTCAAGAAGTTTCTTTACAATATCGATCAGGCTTTTAGAACCATAGAACATCACAGCACAGAAACAGGCTATTTGGCCCTTCTAGTCTGTGCCAATACATTTTTCTGCCTAGACCCACTGACCTGGGCCCAGTCCATAGCCCTCTATACCTCTCCCATCCATGTACCTGTCCAAATTCTTCCTAAATGTTAATATTGAACGCAGATTCACCACTTCAGCGGGCAGCTCAATCCACACTCCCAGCACTCTGTGTGAAGAGTTCCCCATAAACTTTTCATCTTTCACCCTTAATCCATGCCCTCTGGTTTGTATCTCACCCACCCTCAGTGGAAAAAAGCCTATCTCCATTTACACTATCTATCCCCCCTCATCATTTTAAATACCTCTATCAAATCTCCCCTCATTCTTCTACACTCCAGGAAATAAAGTCTTAACATGTTTAACCTTTCCCTGTAACTCAGTTCCTGAGGTCCAAGTAGCATCCAAGTAAATCTTTTCTGCAATCTTTCTCTTTTTTTAATTATTTTTGATTTTTTTCCATAAATATACATAGAAAAACTCTCCAATATTAAATAATATATTAAAAAATGTCTCTTTACAAAAGAATAAAACCAACAAAACAGCCCCGCTCCCCCATCCCTTTCACAGTATAAATTCACACATCGTCAAGAATTCTGTATGGGGAAGTCACCTGCATTCATTCTTTAGCAGCATTCATTATTATACTTTTCATTATTATATTATATATGCTCACACCAAGACACAAGAGAAACTTGTCCGTGAACTACTCTTTGCAGATGATGCCGCTTTAGTTGCCCATTCAGAGCCAGCTCTTCAGCGCTTGACGTCCTGCTTTGCGGAAACTGCCAAAATGTTTGGCCTGGAAGTCAGCCTGAAGAAAACTGAGGTCCTCCATCAGCCAGCTCCCCACCATGACTACCAGCCCCCCCACATCTCCATCGGGCACACAAAACTCAAAACGGTCAACCAGTTTACCTATCTCGGCTGCACCATTTCATCAGATGCAAGGATCGACAATGAGATAGACAACAGACTCGCCAAGGCAAATAGCGCCTTTGGAAGACTACACAAAAGAGTCTGGAAAAACAACCAACTGAAAAACCTCACAAAGATAAGCGTATACAGAGCCGTTGTCATACCCACACTCCTGTTCGGCTCCGAATCATGGGTCCTCTACCGGCACCACCTACGGCTCCTAGAACGCTTCCACCAGCGTTGTCTCCGCTCCATCCTCAACATCCATTGGAGCGCTTACACCCCTAACGTTGAAGTACTCGAGATGGCAGAGGTCGACAGCATCGAGTCCACGCTGCTGAAGATCCAGCTGCGCTGGATGGGTCACGTCTCCAGAATGGAGGACCATCGCCTTCCCAAGATCGTGTTATATGGCGAGCTCTCCACTGGCCACCGTGACAGAGGTGCACCAAAGAAAAGGTACAAGGACTGCCTAAAGAAATCTCTTGGTGCCTGCCACATTGACCACCGCCAGTGGGCTGATAACGCCTCAAACCGTGCATCTTGGCGCCTCACAGTTTGGCGGGCAGCAACCTCCTTTGAAGAAGACCGCAGAGCCCACCTCACTGACAAAAGGCAAAGGAGGAAAAACCCAACACCCAACCCCAACCAACCAATTTTCCCTTGCAACCGCTGCAATCGTGTCTGCCTGTCCCGCATCGGACTTGTCAGCCACAAACGAGCCTGCAGCTGACGTGGACTTTTTACCCCCTCCATAAATCTTCGTCCGCGAAGCCAAGCCAAAGATTGTATTTATAATTAAAATTGGGTCCCTATATGATCCAACTATGCCTGCTTTATTTGTCATATTTGTTCTTTAAGTTGTATGTAATTTTTTCCATAGGTCTGCAACTATTCATCTCAGCAGTCGATCGTGCTATATGTAGAGGGGAGTTGGATTTCCAAGTATTTGCAATGCATTTTTTAGCCACACCTAAGGCTATTTTAACAAATTTGGAATTTGGTCAGTTTATTACTTATTTCAATAAAATTGCCGAAAAGATAAAGCTCCAAGTCGCCCATGAAGGTCACCTCTGTTATTCTTGTTAATATATCAGTAATATCCTGCCAGAAAGGTCTCACCTTCATGTAGCATGTAAAAACTTTCTTATTTCTATCCCACACCTAAAACACATTTCTGATATTTCAGATTTTGATTTATGCAACTTCTGTGGTGTGAGATATAATTGGAGTAGGAAATTATATTACACTAATCATATTGTGCATTTATAATTGATGGCATGCTGTCCAAACACCAATCAGACCAGCATCTTTCCATTATTGCAACACCCAAATCTGACTCCCATCTCTCTCCCTCGATCTTTGTAAATCTGGATTTGCACTTTCATTCTGGAGAGCATCGTACATCTTAGTTATAAATTTAGATGTATTCCCCAACCAAATCTCGTTCATTCCATTTCACTAATTTCAAGTGAGGCCAAACTTGGACCCCATTTTTCTCTTAGGAATGATCTTAGTTGGAGAAAACCAAAGAAACTCTTGTTAGGCACTCCATATTTTTTTCTTAGTTGTTCGAAAGACATAATAGATCCCTCCACATAACAATCATCAATATATCTTATTCCTTTATCATACCATGAATTCAATATTTTGTTACCCCAGATTCATGAGTAGCAATACATTTTTACATAATAGTATTCTTAATGATAAATCTGCTTTTTTTCCCAATACACTCATTAATTTCTTCCCATATTCTAATCATATTAATATATGGTTATCCGTCTTTTTTATTAACTTAACATTCCATTTATAAATATAGTCCTTTGCTGTTTCTTCTTCTATTGAATTCAATCGCATTCGAATCCAAGAAGAGGGATTGTCTTCTTCAAAAAAGGATGATAAAAATCTTGCTTGTGCAAGATAAATAATATTTCTTAAGGTCTGGACGTCTAAGACCTCCCAACCTATAGTCTCATGTTAGCTTTTCCAATGAAATTCTCAGCACTTTGTTATTCCATAGGAATATCCTTATATAATTATTCAATAATTTAAAGAAATGTTTAGGTAGTACAATAGGCAATGATTGAAAAAGATACTGTAATCTTGGCATCATCTTCATTTTAATACAATTTACTCTTCCCACAAATAATAGCAGGTCTTTCCATTTTGTGAATCTTTCTCAATTATTTCTAAAAGAGTTTAATTAAATTTATATAAATTCTGTAAGTTGTTATCTGTCGTTGTTCCTAAATATTTGATTCCATCTATTTTCCATTTAAATCGACTATCTTTTTGATATCTTTCATTATCAAAATTTTTCAATGGCATTATCTCATTCTTGTCCACATTTATTTTATAACCTGATATTCTTCCATATTTTTTCTAATGTTGATTGTAATTTTATCAAGGATTCAGTCAAATCAGACACATATAATAGCATGTCATCAGCAAATGAACTAATTTTAAGTTCTTCCTGTCCAATTTGGAAGTCCTTAATGTCCGGATCTCCACCAGCTAGTATAAAAAGTGCTGGACTCAGTAGGTCTGTTTGACCTACTGACATCAGATTATTGGTTATAATTTTAGCTGTGGTTTATGGTAAAGAGTTCTAATCTAGTTTATAAATTTTATGCCTATACCAAATATTTCTAAAGTTTTAAGTAATAAAGACCATTCTAATTGATTGTATTTTCTGCATCTAAAGAGATGGTTGTGCTTAGATTCAACTTTGATTTTGCAATATGTATGATGTTAAATAGTCTAATTAGACTATTTGAGGAATGTCTTCCTTTGACAAATCCCACCTGATCTGGATGTATTAATTTTGGTAAACATTCTCCCAATCTATTAGCTAATGTCTTTGCCAATATTTTGAAATTTGCATTTAGGAGTGATATGGGTCTATATGATGAAGTTTTTAGCCGATCTCTAGAACTGTAATTATTGCAGTTGAGCAAGTTCCAGGACAGTCTGGGTTCCCCCTGCCCGGTCCAATACATCCATTATAAGAGATATCAATGTCTTTAAATTGTTTGTAGAACTCAGCAGGAAACCCATCCTCTCCCAAGATTTGTTAGCTTGTAAAGTACCCAAGGTTTTCTCAATTTCTTCTATCATGAAGGAGGTGTCTAAATCAATTTGTTCTCTATAAAACCATTTTGATTGTTTAAATTATTCAGTGATCTTTCCCCTTTAAAAAACATACAATGTCCCTGCTCTGACGGTGACATAAACTAGAAACCCCAAAAAAGCCCACGAAAAAAGCCTGCAGAATCTCTCAAGGAAGAAGAATCCCTCCCTCTCCAGGCACCATTATCCCCCCTTAGAATGGAGTCTCCACCTTTCTACTACTTTTCCCAAGTTTTCTCTTTTTTTTGAGGTCTCCATGAATATTTCAATGAAGTTTACTTTTCAACGATAAATATAAGACTTTTTTAAAAAAATACAACCTTTCCTTAGACCCACACATATTCTTCACATTCTTCCTCTTTAGCAGCCTTAGCCTTTTCATAAACCTTGCAGGAAGTCTTCCACCTCATTCTTAGTCTTGAAAAATTGTTGATTACCTTCTGCCATTTCGACCCTCAGAGTCATGGGGTATCTCATCGAATATTTCAAGTTTTTGGAACGCAATTGTCTTTTTACATCATCACGCTCCTTCCTTTGCTTAATCAAAGTAAGACTAAAATCTTGAAAAGTTAGCACTTTTTCATGGTCAATCTCGGGTGGACCATTATTTTGCTTAGAATATTCATATGATACTCCCAGAATTGCCTCCCGTTCCCAGTAGCTGAAGAGTCTTACTGTGACCGGTTGTGATCACCAGCTCTTGGGTCTGAGGGTCCAGTGAGACCCTTCAATATGCAGTTTTCTCTGAATTTGTCTTCATCCAACACTCACGGGATCCATGATTCAAAGAAGTTCACTGGATCTCTTCCCTTGATTCCTTCTTTCAATCCAATAATTCGGATGTTATTTCATCTGCTAAAAATTTTCCACGTGGTCAAACTTGTCCAGAAGACCTTGTCTGTCCAACTCCCATTGCTTCACATCTTTCTCCAAAGCTTTCAGCTTATCTTGTGTTTTTACCAACTCTGTTTCAGCTTGGGTCATTCTTTCCATTAAATTTTCAACAATTTCTTTATTTTCTATCATCATGTCTCTCATCACATTTTCAATGAGAGCAAATGAGTTTATCAAGTTTTCCATCTTCTGCAGGATAATATTTAGTTCTTGTACCGACTCCCCAGCTCTGCCGGGCGGAGTCTGCCGGTCCCAAGGCCACTTTTGCGCCGCTCCCTTTCAGGCCTTTGTTCGATGTTCTTGGCTGCGTAGAAACTTCATTTTTGTTCTTGGCTGCATTGGCTTCTCAGTAGTTGTTTTATCCATTTATTAGAAAATAAATTCTTAATTTTAAAGTTTTAACCACTTTTTAATACTTTTCACAGAGAGCTCAATCAAAACACATCCTTCACATGGCCATGCTCCCCCTGCACTCTTTCAATCATATTGATAACTTTCCAGTAGTTAAGTGACCAAAACTGCAAACAATACTCCAAATTTGGCCTCACCAATTGTTTTTAAATTGCTCTTGAACCTCCCCTTGGTTACTCTAATCAGGGACTGCTTCAATACTACAAAAGGGCAATCTGCACCAATGCAAAGTCACTTTTATTGCACAAGCATAATTGTGCATATTTATAATCCATTTTTTTGTATTTATTATCGCTTTTTTAATCAATTGTGCGCTATTGCAGATGATTTTTTAGTTGCTCTTGTACAAATTTACTGTTCAGCTGCAGTAAGAAAGAATTTTGGGGCATCTGTATGTTGTACAATGAACATGACAATAAACTCATTGGGCAAAACGATTAGTGTAGTGTTTAGTGCGACGCTCTTACAACAGCAGTGACCAGGATTTGAATCTTGCGCTGTCTGTAAGGAGTTTGTACGTTGTCCCCGTGTCTGCGTGGATTTCCTCTAGGTGGTCCGGTTTCCTCCCATCCTTCAAAAACACACAGGAGTTGTGGTAAATTGGGGTATTTGGGAGGACCTGTTACTGTGCTCGATGTCTAAATGTTAAATTTAAAAATCATTAACTTTCCAATGAGTCTTTGAGATGCGGTAGGAAACTGCTGCAAATAGAGGAAACCTATGCTGTTACTTGAAGAGTAACTGAGATAAGGTTCCAATCAGGAACTCTGAGGAACTCTCTCTACCAGCTCTGCCTCAGCGACCCTATGCAGGTGATGTCAACATTTACGAAAATTAAAAAAGAAACAACTGCAGATGCTGTAAATCTGAAATAAAAATCATGAAACTGGAAAAATTCAGCAGGTTGGGTAGCATCTGTGGAAAGAGCAACAGTCAACAGTTCAGGACTATGACCCTTTGAATAAGACGGTTCATCTTTCCACTGCCTGAACTGCGTCGTTTTTAACCACATTTTTTAATTAATGCCCAGATTTATCATTCCTTAAGAAATGTTCCAATCTTCATGGGTCATATTCCTTAAGAAATGTTCCAATCTTCATGGGTCATATTCCTTAAGAATTATTCCATTCTTCATGGGTCATTCGAACACTGAAAAAGCAAAATCAAATGGCAGCATAAAGAAAAAAGACAAAAACAGAATAGAGGCTATTTGTTTTTGTATTAAGGAAGAAGTGAAGAAACTTAGCTGCTGTGGAAACTTCCTCTTTCTTTAAATCATCCAGCCAGCATTGAGTTTGCCTGCGATGTAACTAGCTTTGGTTTCAACACCTCTTCTCCCATGATTTAACCCCTAAAGGCAGCAAATAATCACTTCCTGATGGAGTGATAATCACTCCATTAGCTGTCAAACCTGACTTTTCAACCAGATTCCTGATGGCCCATCCACATGAATGAAAGCTGTGTGGAGACATAAGGTTTGACAGCTCCAGAAGCCCATACCACCCAATGCCATCACATAGGAGAGTGTTTAGGTTTCTGGATGAGTATCTGGAATGTTGATGAAGAGGATGAATTTATTGTCACACACATTATACCAGTGGCTCTCAACCTTTTTCTTTCCACTCACATTCCACTTTAGGTAATCCCTATGCCATCAGTGCTCTATGATTAGTAAGGGATTTCTTAAGGTGGGATGTAAGTGAGAAGGGAAGGTTGAGAATCACTCCTCTAGACCCAATTGTTACCGAAATATTTTACTTCAGAAAAATTGTCGTTGCCCATTTCCTTTGCACCAAAATTCTTACTTGCTGCAGAACAGGTACATGTAAAGAAAACTATGATAGAGACAGTAAATATATGATAGATGTCAAGATTCAGAATAATTCTAGTGCAAAAAAGATGACGCAATAGTTCAGGCAGTCCTTTTGTGGTGTTGGTGCATGATTAGTGAACCAAGTGGAGGTTCAAGAGCCTGATAGGTGCTGGAAAGAAATTGTTCTTGAACCTAGAGGTGCTGATCTTCTGTTCCTGGCTGAAGGTAGAAGTGAGGAGTACCATCATGAAGGGTGATGGGGCTCCTTCATGATTTTGGCTGCCTTCTTGAGACAACGCCTCACAGGAATGTCTGCAATGGATGGGAGGTCAGGGCCTGTGATGGACCTGGCTGAGGTTAACACCTTCTGCAGCCTCCCGCATTCCTGGGCAGTGCTTATGCTAGCTTTCTGAGAGAAAATTATCTACATTGGTTCTATCTATATCATTTTAAAATATGAGGCATCACCCAATGACAATGTCGGCATCGTAACCAGGCAACAGAACCCTGTGGAGCAGCAGTGTGTCTCCTCTCCTGGGCCCGCACCAGTGGCAGCGCCATTTTTATTTAACCCTCTCCACAAGAATGATCAAATGGCTTCAGGTCCTCATAAAACAGTGACACCCAAGTGTAGATCATCTGGCTCAAAAATATAAGATCGTGGCAAGTGTGACACTGCTTGTGACATGTTTTAATTAAACATTCTTAATTGGCAAATTGTTGGCACAAAAGAGGCAATGTTAAAGGATCTCAGTGTTAATTAGGACAAACTGAAGACATTTGTCAGCCGAGATTTTAAATCCCTTAAACTCTGGTCTCCAAAGTTAAAAAACAAAACACGATTTCCTTGGACTTCATCCAGGAGTGCCTCCAAAACAAACAGACGCCTTCAACACGCTGAAGTCAACCATGAAATCAGAACCAAGCCTGAACAATTCAAGTCAATGTACTCAACCGGATTTCAGCGACTGGAATGAATAAATCCAGGCGAACTTTTCAAATTCCTTTCTGCCCACATTTTTTGCAGAGCTTCAAAATGAGGAGTATGTTTTAATTTAAAGACCAAGGCTAAGCTGTCAAAATATTCCAAACTGAACCCAATGTGAAGCCCAAATTTTGGTACTATTCCATTTATAGACTTACCGAGGAGCCTGTCGGATCAAAAGAACCCCCAATACCCTCAAACCCTGCTCCTACTTTAAGCCAGTAACTGAATCTTCACAATGGGTTTATTCATGAAAATTGTTTTTTTAAATATTTTATTTTAATTTTCATAGACTCATCAAACATTATTTAACATTCATGTAGCATGCAGAGTCTGTTTTTATCCCCCAACCCTCCCACCCTCATACAACTGAAAGTACCATCAATTAAATTACCTCAATAGCAAAATGAAAAACAACCCATATATTCCTCCCTCTTCTTTTCCTCCTCCCAATCTATCATTACCCACCAAACCCCAGGCACAAATAACCAAGCTATTGGTGCCAATCTCCCCCCCCAACCATTTTGAAACCTGCCTAATGCACCCAACTAACCACTTGTATCTTCCTCTCTTTCCTTGAGCTCCCCGTATTCATTCTTACTTCTAATATACATTGATCTTTAAACATTAACATTATGGAAAAGAAAACACATACCCCCAGTAATCCTCACAATTATAATATTTAAATCTTTCCCCTGATTCCCTTTTTCCACCTTATTTATATTTACATTTCATCCTGAAGCAGTGGCAGGGTTCTTACAAAGTCCCTTGGATCCTTAAAAAACTATATTTCCCCTCCCACCCTTACTATCTTCAGTATTGCCAGGTGAAGAAGGATAAACTCGATTCCTTTTTGTTTAAAGCTCTTTCTAACCAGATCAAATTCCCTCCTGCATTTCAATAGTGCCATGTTTATTAGAATAAAACCTTCTCCCCCTCATATTCCACCGGACTCCCTCCCCTAGACTTCACACCCACCGCTGCCGCCCATAAAATCCTCTCTCTATCCTGGTTGAGGAGTCTTACCAGGATAGAGCATGGCCGTTGGTTTGGCCCCGAGTGTGGGATGAGAGACTAATGGGCTCATTCTATTCTTAGATTATTTCCAATTTGTTCCCTCTCCAACGTATCTGCGATCCACTTTTTCAAGAACTCCACTATGTCTCACCCATCCTTACCCTCCTTCACCCCCACAATTTTAACTGTATTCCTCCTACTGATGGTTTCTAAGGTATCTATCTTCTCCCACATCTTCAACCTATCCCTTTCCCATGCACCCATTTTGTTCTCTCTCTTATCCAATCTTTCTTCCACTCTCTCAATTCTCTCTTCCGTTTCAGATACCCTTTCTGTCAGCTCTTCCAGCCTTTCTTTGGTTGCCCCCTTGCCCTGCCACCAGTGTCTTCAAAGTTCTTTTTATCTGACTAATGGCCTCCAGTTATCTCTCTGGCAAAGGGCTTCAGGCCCTCTTGCCCCCTTTATCTGTCTTTCACCTCCCTGTAATGTCCTCTTCTTTCTCCTCCTCCACCTCTCTTTCTGACTCCAGGATGTCCTACTATGCTATTTTCCCACCAAATCCCCTTTGGCCACACTGCTTCTGGAGTCCTCCAAGCCTGACACCTCGAACACCCTCCAATGGCTCGGACCCAACTTCTTTGTGCCCACCGGTACTTTCCTCCATCCTCTTTTTTTCTTTCCTTTAATATTAACATTAAGTAGCCTTTTTATTGGGAAAAGGGTGGGATTTTGCCAATGGGGTGTGGAGGGCGGGACGGAAGGAGGAGTTGAACAATTCCAATGAATTACCTCGGGTGCAATGGAGGAAGCAATATTTACTGTTAAGATGGTGAATCTCCTCATGTACATCTAACATGTATGTCAAGGGCATAAAAGGAAGACCCCTGGGGATTCAGGTCATGCCAATTGTTGATACAACTAAAATGTTCAAGTTTTTTGTCACGTTCAAAGATGCAGTGATAGAGGTTGTAATGTGAGCAGGCCAGTAAACATCTCAGACATAGAAACGTATGCACAGTGCAAACGTGCAGAGTTACAGGTGATCAGTTAGTATAGAGCAAAGGCTGCACAGTTTTACTATTTTGGGGTTCTGCACTTTTGTACTGTGTCTTGCTTGCAGTGTATAGGATGTCTACTGGCCTGCTCGCAAAACAACCTTTATCACTGCATCTTGGTATATGTGGCAATAAACTTGAACATTTCAGTTACATCATCATTTTGCATGACTTAAATCCCCAGGGGATTTCCTTTTATGCCCTTGTCATACAAATTAAACTTACATGAGGAAGTTCACCATCTTAACAGTGAATATGCTTCCTGTATAGGGGAAGAATCTGTCCTTGAATATGGTGGCGCGAGACGGGAAAGAAACTATCCTTGAATCTGTGGTGCGAGATCTCACATTCATGAATCTTCTTCCTGACAGAGGGATGAAAAGAATGGGGTGGGGTGAGTCTTTTAATAGGTAGGTTGCTTTTTCAAGACAGCAGGAGTTTGGAGCAGATGGAGGGGAAGGGGTGTTATATGTGATGGTGTGAGCCATGTTCACAACCCTCTGCAGTTTCTTGCTGTCTTGGGTGGAGCAGTTCCCTTCCTATGCGATGACAGAATGCTTTGAATGTTGCACCTGTAGAAGTTGCTAAGGGATGCAGGTGACATGCCAAATTCCCTCAGGCTTGTGAAAAAGTAGAGGCACTGGTGCACTTTCTTGGCCATTGCGTCAATGTGGGTGAACAGGACAGGTCAGTGGAGATGTTTACCCCTTGGAATTTAAAGCTGTTGATTATCTCTGTCTCAGCTCCAGACGGGCGAGTTCTGCCCCTCTTCCAGAGGTCTATAATCAGCTCCTTGGACTTGCTGACATGAAAAGAGAAGTTGCTGTCCTGGCATCAAGCCACATCCCTCCATCTTCTGATGTCAAAATACCCCAAATTCAACCTGAAGTGACGCCCACTTGTGGCACTGTTCCATTGACACACCTACCTATCAGCCTGTTAGATTTTTAAAAATCCAATACCAAAGAGCCCTGCTTCTATTTTTAGGCCAGGCGCTTAAAATTCACAATGGGCCTATTCATGAAAATTATGTTAAAATTAAACAGCCTTTTTATTGGCATTTAGGGAGGAGGAAGAAGAGTAGGATTTTGCCAATGGGGTGGGGTTGAGAGTGTTGAACAATTGAGTTGTTTTGGGTCCACTGGAGGAAGCAAATCCACTATAAATAGGGAAGACTTCTGCATTTCTATCTTGTGATTAGTCCATTGAAAGACGACTCTTATGGGCTCAGAGAGCTAGCTATCGGTGTTCCATTGATAGTCTTTGTCCTGTACCAAGTATGTAGCAATTCAAAGAACACGTAACAAGAGAATCCATTGCAATATATTGATGTTTCTGTTTTTACTGTTTGATTCTGTATTTTATCATCCTCATGTATTGTTTACTTATAATATGTTTAATAAAAAGATTGAAAAAGAAAGAGTATCTCAAAACAGTTCACCTCCCAGTACATAGCCCATTCTTATGTCTGTGCAAGCTTGCTGTCATAAAAGTCCTTATACCCAACAAGTTCATGGTCAAAAGATTCCATATTATTTGTTTTAAATAACAATTATTTTATCTTCCACAGCATCAATTGGATTTTGTCTGCACCAACTTAAAGGATGAAGTGTGAACTCTCAGTCTCAACTTCACTTAAAGTTTGCGCATGTGTTGAGTAACTCGTCAAAGCTTGAATTGATTCTGAGTAAGTTATACCTGTCCCTCACTGGACAATTTCTCAGTTAACCTGTGTGTCACTCATTTGTTAAACTTGGCATTAACTTAATATTTTGAAATCATATTAATGGGCAAAGCTTTCACAGAATATTTGCTGGCAAGTTCAATTTTGTCACACAGAAACAATAGGATATGTGTTGTCCACTTCTACAGGTAAACTAAATCAACAATCTGATTGACACAGCAAGTGAAAAAACATAATTGCAGAAATACTCCTTCACAACAATCTCCACCAATAAATAGATTGTTTTCTTCAGGCAGCGGTGATTATTAAAGGGAGTCAGGATAGGACAAAGATTTTCAGTGACTGATAAACACAGAAATAGTTAAGAAAACTGGTCAGAGAACTACAAAGGATGGAGAAGAATAATCTAGATACTGAGTCGCTACTGGATCAATGTGAACTTGAAAGGAAATGGAAAAAGAGCCTTAACTCTAAAAAAGGAGCTGTATATATTCACGAATAACATTCACAGAGGTTCAAGGAAAGGCAGTGGTAGGTCGTAAAGTGGTTTCCATTGTAATGATAAAGGGGCAACAATTACTCAAGACCACCCACACAGCAAGGTAGAATGTGGAATAAAACAGTGACGAAAATCGCCAAACCCCTCTTGAAAAGAGATTGCCCTGGCCCTGTGACAATAAGCTTGAACTTGAACCAAAGTAGAGCTCAGGCAGAATAAGGCTGAAGTTAGATGGGAAAGGGCAAACTTGGGTGGTTGGAAAGGAATCCCAACACCCATTTTCAATGTCTTACCTTTCCGAGACCTGGAGAAAAACTTCATGGAGACAGGCGAGGTAGATGTGGAGCTGCCAGAGGAGTCCTTCGATGTCGAACGGAAAATGCCGCTGAAGCTCATCCGTCGGGGAGACCTTGGCGAAGAGTCTTGGGGAAAGGGAAAGACTGTTTTCGGAGAACCAGGGCTTTGCTTCACTCTCACTGGGGCGGAAACAGGACTGGATGGCCGATGGTAAAAATTTCGGGAAAAGAATCCTTTGGAGGGGCTGCCGCAGGTATGCAAGTTGTCTTCTCCCTGTGGAGAGGAACACAAGTCAAATCCTGTAGCACAAATCACAGTATAAAAATCCTCTGGACAGATGACATTCTGAACATTTCTACTTCATCCATGCACTTCAAAAGGTTTAATTTAATATCAGAAAAAGCAACAATCTTGAAAGTTTCAGAGAGAATAGATTATAGTTAAGACCGTAGTGATGTGACAGAAATGACAAGAGCACACAATGCTCAAGTATGAGGGGGAATAAAAACCATCCAAATAGATAAGCAGATTGAAATATGCGGAGTTTAAACAATCTTTGAAATGGATTAACACTTACGAAAATAAGCCCTGCTGGCCCACGAGCCTGAGTTTCCCAATTACAACCATTACCCAACGAACCCAGTACATCTTTAGAACATGGAATGAAACCAGAGCACCCAGAGGAAATCCATGCAGATCACAGGGAGAATGTATAAACTCCTTACGGATAGCAGTGAATTCTAACCCACTAGTCAGTGGTGCAATAGCATTGCAAGAACCTCAGCTCCAAAAGTGCTGCCCTAAAAGTCATGACTTTGGATGTACAAGAGAATGAGTCAAATTAAGTTAAGTACAGTCATAAAGCATGAGAGTCATAGAAGATAGAACACAATATTGTGTTGACCCAAATAAACCTACTCCACAATCAAACTAACCCTTCCCTCCCTCACAGTCCATGACCCTCCTTTTCCTTACATCCTTGTCTTCTAAATGTCCCTATTTTACCAGCTTCCATCGTAACCGCAAGCAATGCACTCCAGGCGTGCATATAAAAAAAGACCTCTGACATCTCCCCTAAACTTTCTTCCACTCACCTGAAACAGATGTCCTCTGGTATTGGCCATTGCCACCCTGGAAAAATGTGCTGGCTGTCCACTCTATCTATGTCTCTCCTAATTTTATACACCTCCATAACGTCATCTCTAATCCTCTGTGACTCCAAAGAGTAAAGCTCTAGCTCATTCAACTTTTCCTTATAAGACATGTCCTGTAATCTGTGCAGCATCTCCTCTGAGCACTTATTAAAGTTTGCACGTCCTTCTGATAATGAGGTGACCTCAACTGAACACAATATTCCAAGAGTTTTATAGGGCAGCAACATTACCTTGTGGCTCTTGAACTCAATCCCAACTAACTAAAGAAGGCCAGCATACCATAGGCCTTCTTAAACTCCCTATCAACTTCAAGGAACCTATGGACCCAATTACATCCTATTGACCTACAACCCATCCATATGTTTTAGAGGACAGGAGGAAACAAGAGCACTGGGAGGAAACCCACGCAGACACAGAGAGAATATACAAATTCCTTTCAGACAGCACCGGATTCGAAACCTTGTGGCTGGAGCTGTAATCTTCATCAATCTTTCAAATATTTTTCTATCTCTACCTTAAATATATCTAAATGGCATGGCCTTCACTAGCCTCTGGGTCAGAGAATGCCTGACATTAACTCCCCTGGAGAGAAGAAATTTCCATGCACCTCTATTTTAAATGACTGACCAATTCCTGCTGTGTAGTTTATCTTACACAAGCAACTCTTCACCTCCTAATTTCCAACTGTGACAGATTCAAACTACATAGAACATTAGAGCACAGTACAGGCCATTCAGTAAACAATGCTGTAAACCAACTCCACAACAATCTAGTCCTTCCATACCTCGCACCCATAACCCTCTATTTTTCTTGTATCCATATGCCTGTCTGAGAGTCTTCGATTATCCCGATTGTATCAGTATCCTGGCAATACATTCCAGGCACCCCTATGTACAAAAACCTACCTCTTACACTAGGAAACAAATTTCCAATATCTCCAACAAGGAGAAACGTCTTTATGCTGTCACCAGTTTGACTGTGGAAGTGGTTGAGGCAAATAGTTTGATCGCTTTCAATAGGAGATCAGATGACTTGAAAGTAAAAGGGAATGGAGAGACCTGACACAGTTGAACATTAGCAGTGGCCAGGACTGTCCAGGCATATTCTGAGAAACAAGAGTGGGAATTAGAACACTGATAGGGGTGGAGAGAAAAGTGGAGGATACGTCAATGTACTATGAACACCAGCACATAAAAGTTGGGCCAAACAGACTTTACCCTTGTTACAATTTTTTAACATTTAAATTTAGACATACAGCACAATAACAGGTCCTTCCGGCTTGTGCTGCCCATTTAACTTTCAATTCCATTAGGTCTTGGAGCAAGGAAACCAGAGCACCCGGAGGGAACACACGTAGACATGGGAAGAACATACAAACTCCTTACAGACAGTGCCAGATTCCAACCTGGATTATACTAGCAATGCTAACTGTGCCACCCTTAATTCCATGTAGCTTCATGCAAGTATTAGCTATTCTACTTCCAATGACTCCAAGATGTTTTTAGACAAGTCTGAGTGAGACAAGGGGTGGCAGACTTCCTCCTCCTTCCCCTCTTCCCTCCACCTCACCACACATAATCTAAAGACAAGAACGCATGTTGATGTTATGCATCCTGCAAACACCTCTGTTACATATTCTTTCAACTGGAAACTGGCTTGAAAGAAAGCAAAACTATGTAATCAAGTCAAAAGTAATCCCTTAAAAACAAACTTATTTTGCAACTGCTTTGACAGCAAACTGTCCAGTGGCTCATTTACAATAAAGAACCTGTGATGAGCAACATTTCCAAATCCCGTGCTGCAGAGAGGTAAATGTCAGTTAATAGTTCTGTATGATAGTCAAACGGTATCCTTTATGTAGCAAAGGTAAAAAATACATAACCGATGTTTTGGGCTTGAGCCCTTTATCAAAGTATGAGAAAATGCCAGCAGGCATCAGAACAAAAGGGGGGAGGCGGGGGGGGAAGGCAGATGATAGGTGGAGAAAGGAGGGAGGGGACAGCAGCAATGAGGGGGAGGAGGGATGGCTGGGTGGGTGAAAGATCTGGAAGGACAGGAAAGGGGGAGGGGAGAAAAAAGGTGAGCAGGTTTAATGGAACGTTGTAAAGTCAATGTTTAATGTCATCTGTCTAGACCAGTGGTTCCCAACCTTTTACTTTCCACTCACATCCCACTTTAAATATTCCCTGTGCCATAAGTGCTCTGTGATTAGTAAGGGATTGCTTAAGGTGGTATGTGATTAGGAATGAGTAGCAGTGAGAATCACTGCTCTAGACCTAATTGTTACTGAAATATTTTGCTTGAGAAAAATTGTCATTGGCCCATTTCCTTTGGAGATCTGAAACCGTGCACACAACGAGTCAATGAGGGATGATTAAAACAGTGGTTTTCAAATGTTTTCTTTCCACCCACATCCCACCTTAAGCAATCGCTTATTAATCACAGAGCACCTATGGCATAGGGAATACTTAAAGTGGGATGTGAGTGGAAAGTGAAAGGTTGGGAACCACTGGTCTAGAGTGCCGAGATGGAAAATCAGGTGTTGATCCTCCAATCTGCAGGTGGTCTAGGTGAGATAGTACACAAGGCCATGGACAAACATGTGAGAATGGGTGTATGACTCAGAATTGAAATGGTTGGCCACTAGGAGGTCGCTATGGTTGCGAATGATGAGCGAAGTGATCTCCCAACCTCCGGCAAGTCTCTCCAATGTAGAGAATACCACAAAGGGTGCACTGCGTGCAGTGAATAAGTCCTCTGGATGTACAAGTGTTGCTTCATTTGAAAGGCCTGTTGATAGTGGTGGAGGGGAAGTCATGTTTGTGGAAGAAGGCAGACATTTCGGAAGATTTGGACTGGAAGACCTCATCTTGGGAACAGATGCAGCAGACGGAGAAATTCAGAGAAGGGGGATGGAATTCTTTCGGGGACAGGGTGTGAGGAAGTGTAGTCCACGTAATTGTGAGAGTTGGAGGGGTTGTAGTTAATATCAGTCTCCTGGGATGGAGACAGAGTGATCCAGGAAGGGGAGTGTTGTTGGAGATGGACCAGGTGAGTTTGAGATCAGGGTGGAAATTGGCCATGGTAGATGAAGTTAACAAGCTCATCGCAGATGCATGAAGAAGCCCCAAGGTAGTTGTCTATATACCGGATGAAGAGTTGAGGGGTCTTGCCTGTCTAGGCTTTCAGCATGGATTGCTCCACAAAACCCACAAACAGGCAAGCGTAGGTGAGACTCATGCAGGTACTCATGGCTACTCCTTTTATTTGAAATAAGTGTGATGAGTTAAAGGAGAAGTTATTTAGAATGAGGACAAGTTCTGCCAGGTGGAGGAGGGTGGTGGTAAGAAATGCTTTCAGACCTTCTGTGTGAGAGATGGAGGTATAAATGGATGGGACATCCATTGTGAAGATGAAACGGTTTGGTTAGGACAGGGGTCTCAAGCTCAATTTACCCGGCGGCCGCTGGAGGTAGAATCTGGGTGAGGCTGGGCCGCATCAGGTTTTCCACAAGAAAAGCTCTTACAAAAACATTCCAATGTTATCAAATGTCTTTATTTTTATTTTTTAACACAAAATAAGATGAAAAAATAAATAAATTAACAATTCATAAGAAAAAAAATAAAATCAATCAGTAATAAATAAATAAAATGAAAATAATAATAATACAGCAGATAGAGAAGACTGAAGAAACCACATCTAGTTGCTGACTGGAGAAATGTAATTATTATTATTCAGATTCAAATGTCTGTATTAACAGTTCTTTAACCTTTAACTTTCTGAACATGAATGGAACATTGAACATAAACTGTTATGAACGTCTTCTTCTGCCGACTTCTTACTGCTAGAGATCTGGCAGCGCTTCCTCTTGCATAGCCGAGCCACATTTGGCTTAAGGGAGGAGGCAGTTGAGACCCTCAGTAGGGCTTGAAGATGCTCGTCATCAAATCTGGACTTGTACTTGGACTTATTGAAGTTCAAGGGGGAGAAGAGCTTTTCGCACAAGTATGTGCTCCCAAAAAGACACAGGGTCCGCTTGAACATTCGGGAAAGCTCAGGGAAGCTGGGGGGCAATTCTCTCAAAAATTGCCCAAGCTTGTCTGCTTTTCCACTCACCTCCCTGAACTTGGTTTTGGGTTCAGAGTTGCACTGCAGGTCAATGAACTCCATTTGAAGCACAGGAGGGGCATCTTGCACATCAAAGGAGAAGGGGTCCGCAAAAATTTGAAATGTGGCTCTGTGCATCTTGAAGTCTGCAAATCTGTGATCAAATTCCTCCTGTAGCTTCAAAATGACATCCACATACTTCTCACCACTGAATGGTATGCCTGAATCCATGAGTGCCTTGCATGCTGGGAAATGGCAAAGGTTTGTCTGAGAAAGCTGGGCTTTCCATAACATAAGTTTCGCAGAGAATGCTCTCACGTTGTCATAGGCAGCACTGACAAGTTGTCCCTGGCCTTGTAACTTCTTGTTCAGTACATTAAGCTCATGTGTAATATCAACAAGAAAAGCTAAGTCCATGAGCCATTTGGGATCACTTAGCACGGGAACAGCAACCCCATCTTTCTCCATGAAGGCTTTCACTTCTGCTCTCAACTCAAAAAACCTCTTCAATATGTTTCCCCTGCTGAGCCAACGTACCTCGGTGAAGTAGAGCACATCCCCATAATCTGACTCCATTTCCTCTAAAAAAGCACCTTCTGTGCTTTAAGCTCCTGGATCTGATTTGGTTGATGCATTTCACGACAGACATCACATTGTCAAACTTCAGGCGTTTGCTGCAAAGAGCCTGCTGTTGGATAATGCAGTGCAGAGCAATGGCCTCCTCCACACTCTCCTCTTCCAGTTTTTTTTTAACAAGTGCCACCAGTCCATTTTCCCTCCCTGTCATTGATGGCGCTCCATCAGTTGTTATTCCAACAAACCTCTTCCATGGCAAACCGGCATTCTCAATGGCATCACACAGCTGGTAAAATATCTCCTGAGTGGTGGTCTGGCCATGCATTAGAATTACTGTGAGCAACTCCTCTGTGACTTCAAAATTGTCATCAACACCACGAACATAGATTGCGAGCTGGGCAGTGTCGGTGATGTCTGTGGTCTCATCAAGAGCGACTGAGTATACACTGAAACATTTTGCGTTGAAGTTTCAGTGTTTAGCCGATGCGTCTATTCCGCTTCTTTTTCTGTCCCGCTGAGCAACAACTTCCGGGTTCAGACTGGACGCCGAGGTGCGTGAAGTGGGAACGGCCGCGTAAATTGTGCATGTGCCGCGTGCATATAATGACAAATAGAAAATGCATACAAATATGCTTATATTCGCAATAAGCCCAGCCGATGTCCTGCCCCCGAGAGCAATATACCCCACCGTGATTGGTAGGTTCGTTCAGCTCCGCACACCACACTGAAAAGTGCCAATCATATCAAACTCGCGGGCCGCACTAACATTAAACTTTCATATTAAGGTGGGGCCACAAACTATCGTCCCGAGGGCCGCAGTTGGCCCACGGGCCACAAGCTTGAGACCCCTGGGTTTGGAGAACCTGGTCATTGAGGAGATGGCAGGTATGTTGCGGATGTAGGTGGGGAAGGATTGGACAAGGGAAGAAAAGATAGAGACAAGGTAAGATGTAACTAGTTCTGTGAGGCAAGAGCAGGCAGAAACAATGGGTTTGCCTGGACCTTTGCTACATGAAGGACACTTTGACCTGCTGAACTTCTCCAGCATTTTGTGTTTTTAATTCAACCACTGCGTCTACAAATTTTTGTGATTTACATGAAGGATGTTGTTACTTTGAGGAAGGTGTAGAGAAGATCTACTAGGATGTTGCCTGGATTGGAGAAGCAAGGTTGACAGAACTAAGGCTTTTCCCTTTGGAGTGAAGAAGGATGAGAGGAGAATTAATAAACATATATAAGATTATAAAGGTGGACAGCTAGCATTTTTTTCCCAGGTTGACAATAGCAAATACATGAGAACATTGTTTAAGGTGAGTGGAGGAAAATTTAACAGAGATGTCAAAATTAACTATTTTTTGAACATTTTATTTTTGATTTTACAGACTCATGCTTTATGAACAATATAGATTAGTCATCCCTTTTTACACAACACTTTATATCGTCTTCTTTTTCCCCCTCTTCCCTTTCCCTCCCACCCCAAATTAACAAAAACATTAACTACTGAGATTAATAAATACATTAGAATAACAAAACAAAAAAAGAGACAACAAAAAAAATTAAAAAGATTTGTGGGGGATGACGACCAAGCCTCAAAGTTACTTCCTCAATCTTGGCATTCCGAGGCTGGTGTGAGCCTACTATCCATTGATCCTTATAAAAAAAAAGCATTGGGAAGTTTAATCACCCCTGCGTTCCAATGTACCATGGGTATGGTTCCCACTCCTTAAAGAATGTGTTGTACTTCCTCCTCTGATTATAGGTAATTTTCTCCAGGAGAATACAGCTCTGCATCCCCGTGTTTCATCGTGCGGTACTCAGCTGGGAGTCAGATTTCCAGGTAACCGCTAAACATTTCTTGGCCACCACCAAGGCAACTTTTACAAATTGAATTTGGTATTTGGACAGTCTCAGACTCACACCCATAATATCGCCCCAACTGGATTCTGTGGATATTCCAGCCCTGTAATTTTTTTCGAGGATGTCCCCTAGTTCTACCCAAAAGGATCTCACCTTGGTGTATAGCTAGGTTGAATGTACAAAGGTTTCTGTCTCTACGCCACATCTAAAGCACAATTCAGAAATCTCTGACTTTACCTCACGCAGTTTTTGTGGGAAGAGGTATAGTTGGTGCAGGAAATTAAATTGCATTAATTATTGCCATCATATGGTCCCAACACAAGTCAGACCAGCATCGCTCCTGGATTGCTGTTTCTAATTCTGACTCTCATCTTTGTCTTCATTTGTGAAGGTCTGGTTTTGGGCCCTCATTTTGAAACAGAAGATACATAGCAGAAATGAATCTACATGTGATCCCCTTTTGAATTAGAGTTTCCATGTCACTACACATCAGCAGGGCCATAGACGGGCCTAAACTGCCCCTCAAAAAAAAATCTTAATTGAAGATAGCAAAAGAAGGTCTTATTTCACAGATCAAATTTATTTTTTCATTACTCAGATGACATGAGTTTCATAACAGTCTTTGATACACCTGATCCCTTTCTGGCACCAGGTGTCCAGGATCTTGTAACCCATGGTCATAGGTATCAATTTATTCTGGGTTAGGGGTGTTTTGGGGGACAATCCCACTTTTAACCCAATAATTTTGTTTATTTTTTGCCATGTTTGAATTATATGGGATTGTCTGTTTTTGCTGTTATTAATTTGGTATCCCATTTATATATAATCTCTCCTGCATTTCTCACCTACAGCATGTTGACCAATTTGTGCCCAAGAGGGTATACTGACCTCCTCAAAGAGTGAGGCGATAAACCGCGATTGGGCTTCCCAATAATATTTTTTGAAGTCTGGGACTCTCATTCCTCCAAGATTTTAGTCCCAAGTCAACTTCTCTATAGAGACTCTAGCCACCTTATTCCTCCAAAGAAACTGCCTAACATGTCAGTTGAGTGCCTTAAAGAAACTGGGGAAATGGCATAGGCAAAGATTGAAAATGATATTGTAGCCTTGGCATCACTTTCATTTTGATGCAGTTAACCCTGCCCATCAATTTTATGGGCAGATTTATCCATCTATGCCGGCCATCCTCGATCTTTCTGAGGTAACGTTTTGTCACAAAGCGCACTGGGTGCCTGGAATGCATCGCCAGGGTTGGTGGTGGAGACTGGTACAATACAAAGACCCTTAAGAAGGGACATGAACATAAGAAAAAATAGAGGGTTATAGGTGTGAGGTAGGGAACCATTAGATTGTTCTGGAGTATCTTTACACAGGCCAACTTAACATTGTGGGCTGAAGGGCTGTAATGTTTGATGTTCTATGGTTCACAGATTTAATTGCAATTTTCAATAAGAAATTCTACTATTTATTTGAAAAGGAAAAGTATTTAAGGCAGAGCAGCAAGTGAAGAGTGCCTCCTCTTTCCCTCAATCTGTGACAAGGCAATTTTCTGTGCTGCAGGTTAATGATGAGTGAACAGAAGTAAGGCGTCAGATAAAAATCAAACGCTAACTGCATTTTGCTTTTGCACAGCCTCTGCTTGTGAATGTGGTTTGTGTATCTCCGAGACTCAACTTGTGTACTGGAAAAATGTCGCCACAACCTCCACCACTTCCTAATCCCTCCCATTCCTTGTCTCTGATGAGCAGGCACAACTTGGGTGTAGTATCAGGAAATACCTAACCTCTAGATAACCAAGAGTGTAATCTGACTGACATGGAAGGAGAGTAAAGAAGCAACCGCTTTTAAATTGTGCATTATATTCCGAGCAGCTAAAAGAGGAAGAAGGAAACTAGTTCTTCAACGAGAGGGGAAATAATATTGCTGAATAAATAAAATGACAGACTGTTTCACTTCCGTTTTCATGGCTGAAGAAACATTAAATAGAGCAGAATTTAACAAGGGTGCAATGTTAATGAGGTTTTTTGCTAATGAGAAAGTATTGGAGAAATCAAGGAGATGAAAAGCAGGCTAAATCTTTGGATTTGATAAACTGCTGCAGATGGGACAGAAAGAAATGCAGATGCGATGGTGACAGTTGTTTGAGGTTTGGTGCACAAATGCGCTGGAGAAACTCAGCAGTTCATGCACCGTCCATCGGAAGTAAAAGCATGACGAATGTTTTGGGCCTGGGCCCTTGGTGAGGAAGGGCTCTTTCTTCCAAACAGTTGGTTTCGGAAATCCTGAGATTTAGGTGATGTCTCTTATGGTTTTATTCTTGTTTTTCAGCCTCATAATTAGCTTATTTGACTTTCATTGGTCCTCGTCTTGAAAAATGCAACTACAGATCAAAAGCTTGGAAGCAAGCCTCTCTTATATCTGCACCAATGAAACATACCTGAGTAATCACATGTGAAACCAAATGGTCCCCTGAAATGGGGGAATTATGTATAAAAAGTGCTGTCATTTCCATATGGTCAAAACAAAATATACAGTATACAAATAACCAAAAATAAAATCTGGAATGCATACTTCAATCACATGTGAATTGTTTAATTACAAATTTTAAAATTTGGAGCGCAGGGACAAATGAAGGAAAAAAAGTGTCTTTGTTCCAAACATTGTGGAGGGCACTCTATACATGTAAACAAACAAAGAAATGTAAACAAATTGACTGAGCAATACAGAGAGCGAGAAAAACTGTAAGTGGAAAAGTAAGAGTCCTGAAATGAATCCCTGATTTGAGTTTGTCGTTGCGGAGTCTGATGGTGGAGTCTTGTGGCACCTACACCCTTTTCCCGATGGTAGCAGCAAGAACAGAGCGTGTGATGGGTGATGTGGATCCTTGTTGATTGCTGCTGCTCTCCGATGACAGTGTTCCCTGAAGATATTCTCAATGGCGGGGAGGGTTTTGCCTGTGATGTCCTGGGACATTGAATTCAGGTCTCTAGTGCTGTGAGGCAATGACTCTACTAACTGCTTCACTGTGACACCCTGGAGTTAATCAGCCTCTTCCTACCTTTCTTTTTCACCCTGAAAATGTACCCCTTAAGTACTGACCTCTGAAAGCTCGTAATGAAACTGCCACTCACAGCCTTTTATAGTTGACATTCCAGGGCTTTAAAAAACTGCTCCATAACAATCATTCCCCTCACACCACATTCACTTTTAGCCTGTACCTTCCACTCACCGATCCCCCTGCCTTGTAAAACAATTTCTCCCTCACTTCCCCTCAACATTTTCAGCACTTCTTTTAAATCAATTCTCAACCTTTTCTGCTTCAAGGAAAACATTTTAAATGCTCCCATTAACCTTCATTGAGGCCACAAAACATGAAGCCCTGAAGTGAACATGAGATTCTGACCCATAATTTATAAAGATTTAGTGGTTTTACCAATCCTTCATGAATTTCTGATTGGATTTCACAAAGATTTATCAGCCTTCAAAGATTTATCAGCCTTCAGTTCCATTAATTTTTCCATCACCTGAGTTTTAATGATATTAATTTGTTTCACCTTCTTATTCACTCTATACCTGCTGTTCTCCGTTGTTTCTGGGGTGATTCCTGCACCCTATTTTGCAAAGAATGACACAAAATATGTGTTTAATTTGTCTGGGATCTCCTTAGTTCCTATTGTAATTTCTCCTGTCAGTTTGGAAAGAATGGAGGTAATAGGTGGATAAGGGAGAAAGGGGCCAGGAAAGTGGCTATGGAAGCAAGTCTGAGTGAGTACATGGTCATAGAGCTTGAGAACAGCAGGGATTTCCCTGCAGCTCTCACTCCCCATCTATAATCCCCACTGTTCTGAAGCTCAACAACCCCAGACTCACTTCCACAGCCACATTGCTGGTGTGCGCTCCCTCCCTTATCCACTTATTACCTCCCACCTTTGGGACCGTACTCCCAAAGTGGAGGACACTTACCCCTCCCCCACACCATTTTATTCTCCCCCTTACCCCTTTTTTCTGACATCTGCTGACATTTTTCATTACCTTGATGAAGGGCTCAAGTCCAACATATTGGCTATACATCTTTATCTTTGCTATATAAGCTGAGGTTCACCAGCATTGTGTTTTTACTTCAGTGTCTACATATTTTTGTGTCTTTTCCATTTTTACATATCTAATGAAGCTTTTCTAGTCTGTTTCCATTCACTAGCTCAAGTTCAGGTTTATTGTCAGATTACATACATGACATTAAATACCACCCTGAGATTCTTTTCCCTGCAGGCCAGGCAGAATTTCTACTTCTCAGTAATGTGAACTGAACTCAAGAAAAAGGCACATAAACAAAAGAGAGAATTGTAAACAAAGAAAAATGTAAACCAACTGACTGTGCAAATCCAGTAACAAATGATATGCAAAGTAAGTGCCCTGCAATGTCTCTAATTGAGTCTGTTGTTGAGGAGTCTGATGCTGGACGGGTAGCAGCTGTTCCTGAACCTGGTGGTGGTACAGAGCATGTGCTGGGTGGTGTGGATCCTTGATGATTGCTCAGCGTTACTGGTCCTCTCAAACTAGGCTATGATGCAGCTGGTCAGCACACTTTCACTACACATCTGTAAATGTTTGCCAAGGTTTCAGATATTACCCCATATTCTGCATTCCCTTCCTTTTCAATTTCTTGGTTAAACCTTTGCTGGTTAACTCTTTTTGGCAACATTTAAAGCCCTTTTGTTTGATATTACACTTCCTTCATTGGTTGGACAACACTTTTTGTTGAGTTTTGATGTAAATTACATGTTGATTCTCTGACTGTCATCTTTTCCCAACCTACCATTGTTGGCCTGCGTCCCTCGCTGCAATCCACTTTGTTTAGTTAAGACCATGATTCCAAATAAAATAGTAGCTTTCAATCTTCATGTAACATTCTCTCTCAATGTCATGACTCTTCCAATAATTGCCCCATAAAGACAACGTTATTAATGAACTGTCTCGCATTAAACAGTATAAGATCTGAATCGCATTAAACAGTATGAGATCTGAAAATGTCTGTTAAACGGCTGATACACAAACCTACAGATTCCAGAACAGAGGGAAAGATACTGTTGTAAGATCCTTGAATGGATCTCACACAGGCATAAGACGATGCCATGGTACTGACTTTTATAACTATGCTTTTCCCCGTACCCTACTTTGACTACTGTTATCTTATTTATTTATCTATTTATTGCTACACTACCTGCTATCCGAGTTGACTTGCTTGGATAGCATAAAAATTAAACCTTTACTGTATTCCAGTACACGAGACAATAATCAATTGATTCATAATTCTGCACCATATTGAACTAGAATATCAGGAAGCATACACTCTGCAAATTCATCCTTCACACTAACCACTAATTCAGTTTGCCCAGTTAGTGTAGCTTGAACTTGTCCACAGTCCCCTTATTAAGTGTGTCTCTAAATTCCTGTCCCCTTCTAGTTGGGGGCCTACTCCCCAATAGTGAACATTTCTCTTACTAACTACAGCCCATCTTTCATTGTTAGGGTTATCTTCCTCCTTGTCCATTTTGCACTTATCTACAAAAAGGTTTGCCCTGGTCATTCAGATTTGTTCTTCTCCGAAATGTCCCTACACTGATGAATCATACACACCAGAAGCAGGATTGGGTCACTCAAGCCTGGTCTACCATTTAACAAGATCATGGCTGAACTAATCTTGACCTCAACTCCACATTCAAGTTCAGGTTTATTGTTATCTTTAACATATCAAATATGTTTGATATGTGATAAAATTTGTTTTGCGAGCAGTCCAGCTAGACATCTCATACGCAGAACTATAGAACCATAGAATTCTACAGCACAGAAACAGGCTCATCTAGTTCAAGCCAAATTATTATTCTGCCTAGTCCAATCCACCTCCACCCAGGCCATAGCCCACCAAACTCCTCCCATTCATGTACCTATCCAATAATTTCTGAAATGTCAAAACGAAGCCTGCATTCACCACTTCAACTGGGAGCTTATTTCACACTTTCACCATTCTCGTTGTGAAGAAGTTCCCCTTAATGATCACTTTAAACATTTCACATTTCACCTTTAACCCATGTTCTCTAGTTCTTGACTTAAAATCCTGTGTGGGTTCCTTGCCCACAAGTTGCCAACAGTTTGCTGCCCATGTACATCCTTCAGCCGCAAGAGCCCTTGCTGGTCTGCTACTGGGTCATTGTCCTTGGGTCGTCTCCTCTGCTTCTCAACAAGGGGTGTTCTCCCCATTACTGGGGCCCTGTGTTATTTTTGTGAATCTCATTTCAACGGAAAATTGGATCCAAAACTAAACCCAAGATAGATCATGATATCGTGTGTGGAATGTTGAGGTAATAGAGTTCTGAAAGCTCAAAGTAATCCCTTTCCCAAACCAACTTTAACAATCTTATATCAATTCTTTCTTAAAAGTCACTGCCACTTTAAGGCTCGGTTTCTCAGTACACCTCTGTGGGGGCAGTAATATGAACATATGCACTCAGTAAATCCACTGCCATTGATTGACAAAATGCTGGTACCCTTTTCTACCCTGTTCTCTCGAGCTGCTGGTCAAGGTCAAGTAGTGGATTTGAAACATTGTAAGCAAAAACCAAGGTACCTAGCTGCAGAACGTAAATTTGAGCAGAAGATCATAACAGAGAATTTGAAAGGCATAATGTCACCAAATAATTAAATCGTAAAAAGGGAATACATGTGAATTGATTGATATTCCACTCTACTCAGGTTTAAATGGGGCAGGTGATGGTGATGTGTGTTTTGCTCCAGACACCCTCATAGACTTTGACACAGCATTAACATTTACAAGGAAAACATGGAATATTACACCAGAGGAGTCAATTGGACCTCTTGACCCTACTCTAGTTCTTTGAAATTCAACCCATATCTTCGTCTAATTGAGACAACAGGCCTTCCAGCCCATGAACCTGTGCCGCCCAATTACATCCAATTGACCTACAACCCCAGATGTTTTGAAAGGTGGAAGGAAATGGGAGCACCCGTAGGAAACCCACACAGACTGTGCCGGATTTGAACCCCAGTTGCTCGCACTGCATCAGTGTTGTGCGAACTGCTGTGCTAACTGTGTGGCTTCAGGTGTATGCTAGGTTCCCTTGAGAAAGCCATTATATAATCTGCTTCTGCTACCTTCACAGAGGGTGAATCCTAGATCATGACTGTCAGGGATTATTCGGGAATTAGGTGGATGACAGTCATTAATACAAATGAGAATTAGTCTTCAAGGAAAACTTGTTCTAATGACAATAACAAGCAGTAATCGGTTTTGAAATTAAAAGGACAGCCTTGAAAGCAAACAGTGCTGTCTGCACAGCACTGTCGACTCAAGCCACGTATTTTGTAAACTAATGTGACCAGGAGATGTTCTTGTCTGCATCAGCCAAATGTAAGATAATTAATGTAACGGTGTTAATTGGCATACATCAATCAGGCATCATACATCTTCAGCTAAGTTATTTGCATCAAACTCGGGGACATACATATAAGGTGCGGGTCAGGGGGGGCGTTTAAGGGAAGGGTGTGGGACAAGTTTTTTTCCTCCTATGGAGAGTAATAAGTATCTAGAACCCGCTGCTGGGAATAGCAGATAGAATAGTAGCTTTTAAGTCTTCTAGATAGATATATTAATATGCAGGAAATAGACGGATATGGATCATGTGCAAGCAACTGAGTTTTAGTTTAATTTGGGCATCAGGTTCAGCACAGACACATGGGCTAAAGGGTCTGTTCCTATGCCATACTCTTCAATGTTCCATCAGTGTGATTGAGACCAAGAAAGGTCTGTCACTTGGCACATGATATGCTGTCGGAGGTATATTTTTTTCTACCCATCAATAATCTGAGATATTTATATACACAGAGTTAGCCCTCACAATATTAATCCTGGGTGTCTTTGTTTTCTGCTCAGAAGCCTTTAGAACATAGAATATTACAACACAGTACAGGCCCTTCAGCCCACAATGTTGTGCCGACCTACTCCACAACAATCTAATCCTTCCCACTCTCATATCCATAACCCTCAATTTTTCTTCCATCCATGTGCTCATCGTGGGTTTCCTCCTAGTGCTTCAGTTTCCTTCCACCCTTCAAAAATGTACGGTAATTATCGGTTAATTGGTGTATATGGCAGGCATAGGCATGTGGGCCGGAAGGGCCTGTTACCGTGCTGTGTGTCTAAATTTAATATTTCAATTTATCTGAGACATTTGAATATCCCAACTGTACCATACTCCAGCACGCTCCCCCCCACCCCCACCAACGGCAATGTATTCCATGCACCCACCACTTTCTAAGTAATAAAGTTACCTCTAACATCTCCTCTAAACCTCAATTCACCTTAAACAGACGCCCTCTGGTATTTGCTACTGTTGCCCCCGGGTTAAGGTGCTGGCTGTCCACCCTCTCTAAGCTCCTCATAATCTTATATACGCTGACAAGCCACTGCTCATCCTTTGTTAATCCAAAAAGAAAAGCCCTAGCTCTGACAAACTTGCTTCATAAGAAGTTCTTGAATCCTGGTAACATTCTTTTAGACCAATGCTATGAATTATTTTGGCATAGCAAAGATGCTTGAACATTCAGAGGTGTCTTGTCAGTTACAATGTGCTCCCATCGGTAATGACCATCTTGCATTTGGAAACATTTAATAGAAAATTATTAAAAAGCATTTTATTTAAATCCTTTAAAACTCCGCAGAATAATATATATTAGACAAATAAAGGATAACTACTAAATATATTAGTCAAGTCCATTTTTATCATCAATCTAATTGCACAAGTAAAATCTGGTGAAAAAGTGTTCTCCAGTCCTCGGTGCAAAACATGCAGACACACAACAGACTTAACACACATACAGACAAACAATACATATTCAGGACAAGTATTCATACATATAAATAAATAAATATTATTCTCTGAATATGAGAGTCTCAGATGGTTGTGAGCAGGTCCTTCGGTCATTCAACATTCTTAGTACCCATGGGAAGAAGCTGTTCCTCAGCCTGGCTCTGATACTCCTGCATCTCTATCCCGACGGGAGCAATTGAAAGATGCTGTGTGTGGTATGGAAGTGGTCCTCAATGATCTTTAGACAAGAATCCTGGTAGATCACGCCAGTGAGGGAAGGGAGACTCCAGTGATTCTCTCTGCCACACTTATGGTCTTGTGGATTGACCTCCAATCCATTTCTCTGTAGCAACCGTACCACACTATGATGCAACCAGCTAGGATGCTCTCAATAGAGCTCCTGTAGAAAGTTACTCTGTTTTGCTTTCTAAATTCACACTGACCTGATGAGTATTTCTAGCAATTTCTGGTTTTGTCTCAATGGCTGAACAAAAAAGTTGATTTGGTAAGATTAAGTTGATCGAAGAAGAAAGACATAAGCTGCCTTTCATGATGTTTTATTAAGCCAGGATACAGCGCTATTGCAGCATCAGTAGCCTGGCTTCAAATCCTGCACCGTCTCTAAGGAATTTGTACGTCGACTGGGCTGACTGCCTGCCCCTTTTCCTGGGTTATGTCCTGGCTCATGTTTCCATGGAGAAAGAGCAGGTGGGTATGATGGGGGATTTCTGTTTCAGGTTGGCACCATAGGGGCTCGAGTGTTTTCTGGGTGGGGACGATCCATATACTGAGAAAAATGGCGGCACCGCCGGATCTGTTATAACGGCATTGCCACCAGTGGTGTGGACCCGGGAACAGAGACACAGCTCTGCTCTGAAGGGTTCAACTGCCTAGATGTAATGCCAACAGCTCCGTACAGGCTTTAAACAGCCTGTTAAAGAAGCCGGCAGTGTTTGTAAGTAAAATCCTGTGACCACAGAGGTCTGTGCCCAAGATGGCAGCGCCTGTGCTCAGCAGCGGCCAAGAAGGGTTGCAGACTCCGGGGGAGCATCGGACCAGTGCAGGCTCCAGAAACATGAAGAACACCCCCTATTGAGAAGGAGAGGCAGAGGGGACAACCCTACAGTATAGTGACTATGGCAGTGGACTAGCGAGGGGCTCAACGGCTGAAGGGTGACTTGTGGTCAGGGGACCCACACAGGCTGCAGGCTGTTGCAGACTGGTTCATAGGAACCAGCTATCACTGTCAGGTGTCAAGAGGGTGCTGAGGGCAAGAAGGGCTTCTGGCGCTGAAGGCTTCCTGATCTTGTCGGAGGACTGAGTTACCTTCCATGGTGCCCCATCTGCCAGAGCAACTGGTTTCAAGAAACCAGTGTTCTGCCTTTGCCCCTTATCCTGTTAATGAGAACAGCTCCGCCAGGCATATGAACTATGTCACACATGAAGGCCAGGATTTTGATTTAGTTGTCAAAGGTTGTATAAGACACATTCCATGAAGAGCATTTGTGTAACAGTGGGAGCTCGTCCCCACTACCACCCTTCAGCTATGACAACCTTTCGAGTTACATCAACAAATAAGACACTGGGGGAGGGGGGGGGGGCGTGGCAAGATGGCGTAAGGAACGGACGTGCCTTCCAGTCCTCTCCTGACTCTAACTTATTGTTTTGTCTTTAAGTGCCCGTTAAAACTTTTTTTTAAAGTTTATAAATAGTATGAGGTGTTGAATTAATACCTAATGGTACATTTGTTAAAAAAAAGTAAAAGGAAACATCAACAGATTGTTAAAAAATTATATTTTCCGAAATTATCTGAGCCTGCTTGTTTACAAAAAGCCACGACTCAGCGTGAAATGGATCCAGGAAAAGAAGCGAAGAATTTGGCCTTGGAGCTCCGTTCTGATTCCGTAAGTCTTTCTGAAGGTCGTTTTCAACAGTCTTTAGAACAAAGGGCTGGCCGGATGCCAGTATTTCAAACAACGTCTACTGAGACTTTGACTACTGAATTAGCTGGGGCGCCACCAGTTGGAGAGTTAAAGAGTTGTTATTTGACTGCTATACCACCAGTTATAACAGCTCTTCCAGATACTGACGTAACGAAGCTTTTAAAGGAGGTTTGGATCAAAGATAACCCTGATCATCAGCCTCCTGACACTTCTGGGGGGTCTGTGACAGGGGCTCTTACACGGAGTCAAACTGCAAGAAAAGCTACTAAATTAAAAGAAGGGATAGAAGGTCCTCTGATTCCACAAGAACAGCAGGATCCCACCATGTCTGGATCTACTGATGTTGATATACTTTTCAAGAGTCTTGAACATAAGATATTTTCTTCAATGATGCATTTAGGTGATTCTATGAATAATCTTATTTCTAAGATTAATGCATTGGTGGATGTCAATACTCAACAGATGGCTGATTATGGAGCTTTTAAAGTCGAAACTATTGAACGACTTGAGATGTGTGATCAAGGATTATCTGATGTACAAGATCAATTGCAAGATGTGAATAAAACAATTGAAATGCTACAGATTCAGAATAAAAATTTAGCAAAAAAGGTTGATTATTTGGAGAACCAATCCAGACGGAATAATGTGAAAATTGTTGGCTTGCCAGAAGGCATAGAAGGGTCAGATCCAAGAAAATTTTTCACTGAATGGATTCCACAAGTGTTGGGACAAGATAAGTTTCCTGAAGGTTTAATATTGGAACGGGCTCATAGAGCTTTGAGAAGTAGACCTTTCTCAGGACAGAATCCAAGACCTGTTCTGGTTCGCTGTTTAAATTACTGTGATAGAAAGACTATTTTACATATGGCTATTAGAAATGCACAGCAAAACAGATCTCCTTTGATGGTTCAGAGTAATCGTGTTTTCTTCTATCCGGATTTGAGTCAGGAAATTATGTTTCAACGACGCGAATTTAATTCTGTGAAAGAATTATTGTGGAAAAAAGGATATAAGGCAACATTTAGATACACTGCGGTACTGAAGATTTTTCAGGATGGATATCAACCAAAGTTCTTTGGTAATCGTAAAGAAGCTATGGATTTTGCTCAGTCTTTACCAATTACGTAATTCCAGGAACGACGTAGTCCTCCACGGTCTCCAAAGGGGGCAGAGCTGCAAGAAGGGAATTTGATTTTTGGAAGAAATGGAAGAAACGGTGGTCGCAATGGCAAAGTTGGTTAAAAAAATTTTAAAAATTTTTAAAAAAATATATTTTATTTTTGTTGAGAAGATTTTAAATAGCGATGGGAGTTGGGAGAGGGAACTGGGTGGGCACCAATTTCCAGAAGTCATCAGCTGCGTGTGAGTTATCTCACACCCTATATTTTGGGGGAGTTACCGCATTAGGCGGTTTAAACAGGAGGAGGTAATTGTGACCTCTGACCTGTTTTTTTTTCTTTTTAATTTTTGGGTTAGGGAGTGAAGCTTTTTTTTTATCTTTTTTAAATAATTTAAAAAATTTTATATATAACTTTTTTTATTTTTTTTAGTTTTTGGTTGTAATTTCAAAGGGGAATTAAGGGTTTTTTTTTGGGGGGGTTTCTTTTTTTGTTCTTTTTTTTCTCTCTTTTTCCTTTTTTTGTTTGTTTCTTGTTGTTGTGTTTTATTGAGTGTAAGAAATGTCTAAATTGAAGTTTGCTTCTCTTAATGTTCAGGGTTTAAATAATCCAATTAAGCGTAAGAAAGTACTTGCTTATTTAAAAAAATTAAAAGTTGATGTTGCTTTTTTACAGGAAACTCATTTAACAGATAAGGAACATTTGAAACTCAAACGTGAATGGGTTGGGCAAGTTTTTTATTCTTCGTTTAATTCTAAGGCAAAAGGTGTGGCAATTTTGGTACATAAGAATCTACCATTTCAGTTACAGAATGAAGAGAAAAATGGTGGAAGATTATTAAAATTAAATTGTACAATCTTTAATGAGGCATGGACTTTGCTTGATGTTTATGCTCCTAATGTTGAAGATACAGGTTTTGTTGTGGATATGTCTTTATTACTTGGACAATCGAACTCTAATGTGATGATTGGGGGAGATTTGAATGTGGTGTTGGAGCCTTTATTGGACAAGTATCCAAGAGTAATTAAGAAGTCTAAGATGGCAATCCAAGTGATTAATATGATGACAGATTTGAATTTAATTGATATTTGGCGAAGAGTTAATCCTACAGAGAAAGATTTTTCTTTTTATTCCTCGCGACATAATTCTTTTTCTAGAATTGATTATTTTTTAATATCAGCACATTTGCAGGATAGGGTTACATCTGTGGAGTATAAGGTGTAAGGTAAAAACGTCATGAGATGGCACCGGAGAAGGAGTCACCCAGTACTAAGGAGTAACAGAATGCAGATGTGACCTTGTACACTCAAGATAAGCTTGGCACTAACAAGAATGATGTGCAGCAGACTAACAGAGAAGGATAGCAACAGTTTATTCATTGGACAATGTAATGGTATGATAATTTACTAAGTACGTATCCTGAGGTATAAAAAAACACCACTTGCTGATAACGGCAGAATGCGCCTTCTCCAACTAACACTGTTAGTTGCATGTGTTACAATCTGGTAATAAAGAACAAAGAACCTTGATTTCGACTCAGTCTGGTGTTTGACTCACTCATTCATGAACAAAGCAGACCTAACAATTTGGTGACCCCGACGTGATGGGTGAGTGGACACTGGACGACAGTTTATGTTTTTCTTGACAATCATCTCAGCCGGCTGATAAAAAGGTCCAGAGAAGCCTGTTTTAACAAAATTCTCTCTTTTAAAATCTTTATGATTGTCAGTAAGAACTGGAGATCGGACAAATTAGACGACCATAATTGAAGGTCGTCACCTGCCAGGATTGTAACACGTAAGTGGTTACAGATAAAAGAAAAGTCCTTAAGGTGTTTGAGTGTACAAGGTCACATCTGCATTCTGTTACTCCTTAGTACTGGGTGACTCCTTCTCCGGTCCCATCTCATGATGTTTTTACCTTACAAAGGCTAGATCATTCATTATTATTATTAGAATATTTAAGTTCACAAGATGTTCAGAAAGCTTCAAGATGGAGATTTAATACTATGCTATTGCAAAAACCAGAATTTATTAGTTTTTTAAAACAGCAAATTGAAATTTTTATTGGTATTAACTGTAATTCTGTTTCTAGTCATTTTGTTTTATGGGATGCAATGAAAGCTTTTTTGCGAGGTCAAATTATCAGTTATGCCTCTAAAGTAAAGAAGGAGAGAATTAAAGAGATTGAAGACTTAGAGGAAAAGATAACTGCTACTGAAAAATAATTTCAAAAACATGCTACCGAAACGCAAAAGAATCAGTTAACTAATTTAAAATTTAAATATAATGAATTACAAACATATCGGTTTGAATGTTTAATGAATCGAACTAAGCATAAGTTTTATGAATGGGGTGAGAAAGCTCATAAAGTTTTGTCATGGCAATTAAAAAAGGAACAATATCTAGGATTATACCAGCGATTAGAAAGAAATCAGGTATTACTTTTAATCAAAAGGAGATTAATGAGGAATTTTGTAATTTCTATAAACAATTGTATACTTCGGAATGTAAAGATGTAACTGGAGACGCAATAGATTCTTTCTTGGAAAATATTAACTTGCCACAATTGAACCAAGAAGATAGACAAGAGTTAGATAAACCTTTTACAGAAGATGAAATAGAAAGGGCAATAAGAGACATGCCGAATGGAAAGGCACCTGGTGAAGATGGGTTTTCTATAGAGTTTTATAAAGTTTTTTATGCTGATGTATCTTCTATTTATAAGGATGTATTACAACAAACTTACAATACTTTTCAATTACCTGAGTCTTGTTCTAACGCAATAATTACGGATATACCAAAAAAAGATAAAGACCCTTTACAGGTTTCTTCTTATAGACCAATTTCGTTGTTAAATGTAGATAATAAAATTGTAGCTAAAATTATGGCTAATAGATTAGCTCAATATCTGCCTAAAATTATACATGGTGATCAAACGGGATTTATAAAAAACAGGTATGCGTCAGATAATATTTTACGGTTAATAACCTTGATAAATAAATCTAAATTTCAGTTGAATTATCCAATAGTGGTTTCATTGGATGCAGAAAAGGCTTTTGATAGAGTGGAATGGAAGTTTCTGTTCAAAGTACTTGAGAAATTTTGTTTTGGTTCTTCATTTATTGGATTGATAAAGGCTTTATATAATAGCCCGAAGGCTAGAATTGCTGTTAATGGACAAATTTCAGAATCTTTTAGTTTGACAAGATCTACTAGACAAGGATGTCCGTTGTCACCTGCTTTATTTGCTATAGTTATTGAACCTTTAGCACAATTAATACGTCAAAATGAAAATGTTAAAGGTATGAGAGTTCTGAATGAGGAATATAAGATTAATTTATTTGCTGATGATGTTTTATTATATTTGGTGGATCCGGATATTTCTTTACCTGCAATTCAAGAATGTTTAGAAATTTATGGCCAATTATCTGGTTACAAAGTAAATTGGGCTAAAAGTGAAATTTTACCAATTTGTAAAGGTGATTATTCAGTATATAAAAATATTACAAATGTGAAGTGGACTACACAAATTAAATATTTAGGAATTAATGTTAATACGGAATTTCAAGAATTATATTCAATTAATTATTTTCCTTTAATAAAAAGGATTAAATTAGATTTGATTAGGTGGAGGGATCTACCTTTGGGTTTACTAGGGAGGATTAATACCATAAAAATGAATATTTTTCCTAGAATACAATATTTGTTTCAATCAATTCCTTATTTTTTACAAAAAAAGTTTTTTTAAGGTTTTATATAAAGCGATTAGAGAATTCTTATGGAAGGGAAAATTTCCGAGAGTAGCAATGAGAAAATTGATGTGGGATTTTCAATTTGGAGGTTTAAGATTACCGAATTTTCAGCATTATTATGAAGCAGGTCAATTCAAATTTCTTAGTGCATTAATGAATATGGACAACCCACCTAGTTGGGTAAAGATAGAAATGGCGGTTATTTTAGAAAAATTTCCTCATGAGTTTTTGTTTCGATGGAATAAAAATTTATTACGAACTTATGATGTGCCAATATTGAAACATTTATTGAATTTATGGACAAGTAAACTTAAAAAATTGGGACTTAAAAATATATATTCTGGAAGATTGCCATTATATAATAATCAATTTGTTCCTTTTACGGTCTCTAATGCCACTTTGAAACAATGGGAAAAGAAGGGAATAAAAAATTTATCTGATTGTTTTTCTGAGGGTTGTTTTTGTTCCTTTGACAAATTACAAAGGAAATATGATATTAGTGCAAATTCTATATTTGTATATTATCAATTAAGATCTTTTGTAAAACAGTTATGTGGTCGACATATGATTTTATTGCCTGAATCTAGTTTTGAAGAATATGTAATTTCAATACAAAAAAAGGGATATATATCTGATTTGTATTGGATTTTACAAGAAATTGATAGTGAAAAAGACTGGGATAAAGATAAGTTGAAATGGGAAAAAGATTTAGGACATAAAATAGCTGAAGAAGCTTGGATGGAAATTTGTCAGAATAGTATTTGGAAATTAATTAATGCTAGACTAGCGATGATTAATTATAATTTTATTCATCAGCTATATTTAACGCCGGAGAAATTTAAAAAATTTGGTTTTAGTAAGTTGGATTCTTGTTTTCAATGTGATCAGACGGCCAATACTTTTTTGCATACTGTTTGGCTTTGTGATCGATTGCAACAGTTTTGGAAAGGTATTCAATCTGTTTTTAACAGTTTATATAATATCCATCTTGTATTAGATCCCGATATATTTTTATTAGGGAACATGCAATCATTAATCGATTTAGGTTTAGAGGATTATCAGATTTCATTTATTTATTTAGCTTTAGTTGTGGCTAAGAAATGTATAGCACTTACTTGGAAAGATAGAAATATACTAACTTTAGATAAGTGGTATTTGGAAATGAAATTTTGTTTGACTATGGAAAGGATATCTTTTTCAATTCAGGATAAGATGTCTTTTTATAAGTTAAAGTGGACTCCGTTTGCTAATTATATGCATTTAAGTTTGATTTAAATATATGTTTAAGTGTGATATTTTAGTATTGACAATTTTTTTTTGCTGTTGTTAGAATTGTTTTAGGTTAAGTTTTATCTCTTTTTTTTGTAAGTGGGTATTTTTTTTCATATATATTGTCAATTTTATTAAATCTTCACTCTTTATTTTGGGGGGGAGGGTTGGACTAATTTTAAGTTAGACTATTAATATTGTGTTACAATTAACGGGGGGGGATTATTTTGTGTAGTTTTCTGATGTAATATTGTAATCATACCTTTTTAAGTTATTTTTTTCTACTTTTATTTAAATGTAATTCTTTATTGTATTCATGTTATAAAATTTTAAATAAAGTCTTTAAAAAAAACCAAATAAGACTCTGTATTTTAATGAAAGAAGGAAGTACTGTCAATAGTTTTGACCTGTTTTGTTCTCTTCCTCCCTCTCCCCCTCCATCTGGTTTCATTTGCCCCTCCCCCTTATTTGGTTCCACCCATCATCCCACCAGCCTCTGTCCCACCTCTCCCCCTCATCTCTTTATAGATCTGGATCTGAAACTTGGGTTGCCAATTGATCGAACAAGAGTCTGTGGGACTGCAGATACTGCAGGAGCACTGGAAGTGAATCCACGGACTCTCTGTCTTTAAAGGGACTCTTTAGCTTCTCTTTCTCTCTTACTGTAAGGCACTCTGGGTGACTCTAATGGCAACTCTTTGCCTTATGGAAGCCAGAAGGCAATTTCATGTAATATTGCATGTTCTGTATTATTACATGACAATCTTAATAATTTGAATGTGTAAACAATGTGTAAATGAAATACTGTAAATTTATATTAATGTGATTCCTTCTAATCACTGACTACATCACCTTTATAAAAGGAAAAAAAAGGAGCTTTAAATGTTTGCCCTGGGTTTTCTCTGCAAGCTTCAGTTTCCTTCCAACCTGAAAATGTAGGTCAGTTTTTAAATTGGGCGACACAGGTTATGATGGCTGGAATAGCCTTCTACCAAGCGGTATCATTAAAACAAATTAGAAGTTTAATTATTTGAAAAATCTAAAATTTGAGCAGCACAGTGGCATCATGGTTAGCGCAAAGCTGCTACCACGAAAGCGACCCTGGTTTGAATCCGGTGCTATCTGTAAGGAGTTTGTATGCTCTCCTTGTGTCTTCATGGGTTTTCCCAAGGTGCTCCAGTGTAGAGCGCGTCGAAAGAACCAGACTTGTTGATCCAAACCAGATTAACTAAAAGACTGGAGCATATCACAAGTAGGTCGACCAGTCCAGAATGACCTGGTCTGGCTAGGAGCAATCCTTTAAGACCTGCCAGTAGGTGTGGCTACACTCTCAGCCAATCACAGTCATCCTAAACTAACATCTGTACATAGACACATTGGTGATAGAATCTGTCCTATCACATTTACCCTTCTTTGAGAACTGTCCCCGGGGTAGATGGAGGTTAGGGGCTGTACCAGTCAGGGGGCCCGACCATTTGGCATGACTGCCATGGCGCCGGGATTTGGGTCGCCAGAGTCGTGTTGCCAGCAGCCCCCTAGGGTGCAGCCACTGCTTTGCTCAATTCCCCGACGGCGTTGTCGACAGTCTGGCTTGAGCTGGTGGGGTGGTGCTGGTCCCTCAGTTCAAGCACATGACCTGGGGGAGAAGGAACAGGGGGAGGTTGGGTTAAAGGCACTGCTGCGCCTGATCCGGCTTGGGCTAGGTCCCTTACCGAGACTGTGTCCTCCCATCCGTTCAGGTACTCAACGTAGGCATAATGCAGGAACCGTGAGACATGCTGGTATGGTCGTTCCTAATTTGGATTTCCTCGGGAAAGAGAACATCCTTTCATTGGGGGTGGCATTAGTCGCGGTACATAGGAGGGAGCGGATGGAGTGTAGGGCACGAGTGAGCACATCCTGCCAGTGAGAGGTGGGGAGACCTTTGGACTGGAGGGTAAGCGTAACCACTTTCCAGACAGTGGCATTCTCTCTTGCAACTTGTCCATTACCTTGTGGGTTATAGTGGTGGTCCTGCTTTTTTTTAAAAAATTTTTATTTTTCACACCATAAACCACATTAATCATGATACATACTTTTTCCTTTTCAAATATATACAGTGCCATTTTCTCCCACCCCCCTCCTTCCTCCCATCCCACCCTCCCTACCTCCCCCCTCCCGTCCATTAGGTACTGCCGCAGCTCTGCACTCATAAGCAAGGACCCCCTGTCACTGTGGATGTAACTGGGGTAGCCAAAGATGGCGAAGATGCTGTGCAGGGCCTCTATGACTGAGGAGGCAGTCATGCCCAAGCAGGGCACAGCGAACGGGAAGCAGGAGTACTCGTCGATGGCCGTAAGGATGTAGATGTTACGGTTGGTCGACGGTAGGGAGCCCTTGAAGTCTACGTTGAGACGCTCAAAGGGGCGAGTGGCTTTGATGACGTGAGTGTTCTTCGGACAGAAGAAGTGGGGCTTGCACTCAGTGCACACCGGGCAGGCTCGGGCATGGAGCGAATCTCCTCGACCGTGTAGGGCATGTTGCGAGCTTTGACAAAGTGCGTGAACCTAGTGACCCATGGATGACAGAGCTCCTCGTGGAGTCTCTGCAGCCTGTCCAGTTGTATGTTGGCGCAAGTCCCCCTGGAGAGCGCATCTGGTGGGTATTGAGTTTACCAGGTTGATACAGTATGTCATAATTAAAGGTGGAGAGCTCGATTCTCCACCTGGCGATTTTGTCATTCTTGATCTTACCTCGCTGGGTATTGCTAAACATGAAGGAGACCGCACGTTGGTCAATCAGCAGTGTAAAGTGCCTGCCAGTGAGGTAGTGTCTCCAACAATGTACTGCTTCGACTATGGCTTGGGCCTCCTTCTCGACAAAGGAGTGTCGGCTCTCAGGACCCTGGAGGGTTCTGGAGAAAAAGGCTACAGGCCAGCCAGCCTGGTTCAAAGTGGCTGCCAGTGCAAAGTCGGACCCATCGCTCTCGACTTGGACGGAATGGACTCGTTGATGGCGTGCAGCATTGCAGCAGCGATGTCCGATTTGATGCAGTCGAAGGCCGCTCTGGCTTCAGTTGACAGGGGGAAGGAGGTAGTCTTAATGAGTGGCCATGCCTTGTCGGCATAGTGTGGAACCCATTGGGCGTAGTAAGGCAGCGTCCGAGTGCCTTCTGGGTGTGTGTGTGGGGGGGGGGGGAGAAGTTCATGAGGGGATGCATGCGGTCAGGGTCCAGCATGACCACCCCGTTCTCCACCACACACCCCAGAATTGCGAGCAGAGTGGTCCGGAAGACACACTTGTCAAAATTGTAGGTCAAGTGCAGCCGAGTTGCAGTCTGAAAAAATTTCTCAAGGTTGGCATCGTGATCCTCCATGTAATGGCCGCAGATGGTGACATTGTCTAGATATGGGAAAGTAGCAGTCAGCCCGTTCTGGTCCACCATCTGGTTCAGTTCCCACTGGAAGACTGCGACGCCATTTGTGAACCCAAAGGGTACCCTAAGGAATTGACACAGCCGCCCATTTGCTTCGAAGGCTGTGAAAGGTCGGACTTCTCAGCTGATCAGGAGCTGATGATAAGTCAATGGTGGAAAATACACGGTATTGGGCGATCTGATTCACCACATCTGTGATCCGTGGAAGGGGGTACGCATCCAGAAGCGTGAAGCGGTTGATTGTCTGGCTGTAGTCAACCACCATCCACGGCTTCTCCCGTTTTTAACAACCACCACCTGGGCCCTCCAGGAACTCGAGCTAGGTTCGATAATGCCCTCGTCCAGCAGTCTGCGCACCTCACTTGTGATAAATTTCCTGTGTTCATAACTACATTGCCGACTTTTGGTGGCCACAGGCTTCCAGCCAGGGGTGAGGTTTGCGAAAAGCGCTGGCAGAGCAACTCGGAGGGTGGAGAGACTACAGGTGAGGCTCCAATTTCTTCCCACATTTCAAAGACATACAGTATTATCTTTGCTACATAAAGGACACTGTTTGACTAGCTGAGGCTCTCCAGGTTTATACAGGATTAGTAGTTTGATTGGTCACATGGTTATAATTGGGCAGCCCAGGCTTGTGGCACAGAAAGGCCTGTTACTGTGCAGTAACTCTAAATTATTATTAAAAATATAATTTTATTAATTATCACCTTTCTCCAGATACAGTTGTTAAGAGTAGGTTATTAGGTCGGCACAACACTGCAGGCTGGAAGCATCTGTACTGTGCAGTAGATTTCTATGTTCTACGAGAGCTACGACCACAAGAAGCTGCGGATGGTTTTGAATGTAACAGCCATCACACATACCTCACTTCCATTGACTCTGTCTCCAGTTCCCTCCATCTTGTAAAAGCAGCCATCAAATTAAGACACATCCCGCCCCATACCCTCTTCACCCCCGTCCTGCCAGAAAGAAGATTCATAAGTATGAGATCATGCACCACCAGATTCAGACCCTCTTTATCATCAAACTATGACATCTTTCAAAATCTGGAACAGCAACCCAATGGGTCTGCGCTTCTAGGCTTAAAACTTTGTCTTTAGGGAGCCTCGAGTCAATGAACAGGATGGTAATGTATTAACTGCAATACAATTAGGTTGCATTAACTACAGGAATATTACAATAATAAAGTATAATTTGCATTTATGAGCCCATTAAAAAGTGGCTAAACATAGAACATAGAAACCTACAGCACTCTACAGGCCCTTCAGCCCTCAGTGTTGTGCCAATGTACCAACTTATTTTAACAACTGCCTTCAATTTCCATGCTGCACAACACCCTCCATTTCAAGTTTATCTACAGCAATGTGTCATTCCTTCAGTTAATATGTGAATGGGAACTTGCAGATGTGATCACTGAAAAGAAACATGGAATGCATATGAAATTGGAAAATTGAACACCTGTAAAATTACACCCCCACCAACAGTGTGTGTGGCCTCCATTGGTTGTGGTAAAAAGTTGGAGTAGCCTCTCCAGGGTGCAAGTCAGGTCAGAGTTCATATGGAGATCTCTCTGTTGTCCTTGCTGTAGGACCCCCTTCTCCATGCTAATAACAGGTCCATAGGAACAATGAAAGTCGATACAGTTTGGTGCCAGCAGCGTCACAAGAGTTGCCGTGCCGTGGTACTGGGTAGTCAGCCACCTTCAGGACTCAGACAATGAAGAGCATTTGTGTAGCAGTGGGAGTTCGTCCCCACTACCACCCTTAGGCTATGAGAATCTTTAGAGCTCCACCAACAAATAAGACAGTATTTTAATAAAAGAAGGAAGTACTGTCCAATAGCTTTGACTTGTTTTGTTTTCTCCCTCCCACCCCCCTCCTTCTAGTTTAATTTTCCCCCTCCCCCTTCTCTTTTGGTTCCACCAGCCTCTGTCCCGCCTCTCCCCCTCATCTTCTAATACTGTCCATAACCCCCCCCACTTCATGTCTTTATACTGGCCATCTCTCTTAATCCTGATGTAGGGTGTCATCCAGAAACAGTGACCATCCCTCTGGTCCCACAGATGCTTCTCGACCTGCTGAGTTCTTCTAGTGCAGTTTATTTTTAGCACTAGATTCAAGCATCTGCAGTCTCTTGCATCACCATCCTTGCGTTATGTATGAATCATCAATGTTCTCTTCTGAATCGTGGACATTCGAGAGTTAAACAGTTCTTCTATAAACAATGAACTTTAGTCTTTTTATTTTCTTTCATTTCAAAAGACCTCTATCTTTCAGTATAGCAACCCTTATCTACCTATCACACACCCAATTGTCTTGTTTGTGGTAACTTTATAGGATTTCACATCTTGAAGGTCATTAGTAACAGAAGAAATTTACTATATAAGAAAGGAGAGAGAGAGAAAACCATAAGATTATAAAACGATAAGACATAAGCGCAGAAAAAGGCTATTCACTCCATCGAGTCTGTCCCGCCATTTATTCCTGAGCCTTCTCCCTATAATCTGTGATGCCCTGGCTAATCAAGAACCTATCAATCTCTGCCTTAAATACACCTGGCCTCCCACAAGCGCCTGCAGTAACAAATTCCACAGATTCACCACCCTCTGGCGAAAGAAATTCCTTCACATCTCTGTTCTAAGCAATGCCCTTCAATCCTGAAGTTTAGCCCACTTGTCTGAAACTTTCCCACTGTGGAAAACAACTTTTCAACATTACTCTGACGGTGCCTTTCAACATTCAAAATATTTCAATCAGGACAAGCCAAAAGCTGTCAAACACTCCTCACAGGATAAACCTTCAATTCCCAGAATCATCTTTGATCCCACCTCCTCTGATCCCAACCACTGAAGTTAGGCTAATCGGTCTATGGTTTCCTTACTGCTGCCTCCCTCCCTTCTTGAATAGTGGGGTGACATTTGAAAATTTTCAGTCCTCCTAAACCATACCAGTACCTAATGATTCCTGAAAGATCATTATCAACAGGCTTCTTCGGGTACATTCTCTGCCAAGAATGCGCCTGCAGAAGCAGATTCAGACCTGTGGAATGGTCGTTCAGGTGGCAGAGCTGAAAGTGCAGTGCTGACCACCTGAAAGTTACAGCTGCATGGGAGGCGCCTCGGGGTGCACTCCGGCTCCTGTCTCTTCAGGCTTTCAGGGTTGGGGCGGCTGGCTGTCAGAGTTGGGGCGGCCGGCGTGGGCTGTCCCCATACTGATCCCACTTCCCATGCTCTCCCTACAGCCCTGTATCAGTCCTCACACTGTGGGATGGCCGGCGCAGGCTGTCAGTGATGGGGTGGCCGGTGCGGGCTATCCCTATACTGATCCTACTTCCACGCTCTCCCCACAGCCCCCCCGTGTTGATCCCCATACTAATCCCTCCGCCCTACTCTCTCCCCATGGCCCCATGTCAGTCCCTACACTGATCCCACTGCCCCATGCTCTCCCCACAGCCCTGTATCAGTCCCCACACTGTGGTGCAGCCTGCGTGGGCTGTTAGCGATGGGGCGGCTGGCGCGGGCAGAGCAGTGGGATCAGTGTGGGGACCGACATGGGGCTGTGGGGAGAGAGCGGGGAAGTGGGATCAGTATGGGGACAGCCCACGCCGGCTGCCCCCACCCTGACGTCCTGTGCTGGGGGCAGGGGCATCGGGGAGGGGGGCTGACAGGAGCTCACCAGTTGATTGTCATCCCAGGTGGGTCTTTCAGGCGGCTGCATTCAGGTGCCGGTGCGGGGGGGGGGGGGGGGGGGGGTGGTGAATCTCAGTGCTCCAGTGATTATCCCTCCCAGAGAAGGATTACAAATTTCACCACGCATGTGCCTCCTGCGCTTTCAAGAGGCCTCCCGACAGCCACATATGGGCATAATATGCGGCTTTACATCGGGAGATTTTGGCCACCTGCAAGTGCCTAATGTCTCTACAATCTCTACTGTTACTTCTTTTCAAACCCGAGGGTGCAATCCACCTGGTCCGGGAGACTAATCCACCCTAAGACCATTCAGCTTTGTGAGCATCTTCTCTCTCGATATAGAAACTCCACTCACTTCCCTTTCCTAATACTTCGACATTTGACACACTGCTAATATCTTCCATAACTCCAATTATTATTTCTCCAGCATCATTTTCTAGTGGTTCTATATCTGCTCTAACCTCTCTTTTGCTTTTTATATTCTTGAAAAAGCTTTTTGTATCCTCTTTGATATTGTTTGCTAGCCTATTTTCATACTTCATCTTTTTTGCCTCCTTATGTTTTTTAGTTACCTTCTGCAAGTTTTTAAAAACGTCCCAATTCTCTATCTCCCATTAATTTTTACATTTTGTATGCCATCTCTCTTTGCTTTCACATTGGCTTTGATTCACTTGTCAGCCACAGTTGTGACATTTTTCCATTTGAATATTTTTTTGATATGTATTTATCCTGCACCTTCCTCATTTCTTGCAGAATCTCCACCCATTGGCAGAGAATGCCAAAGGGCCCAGGCTTAAAATGTTGGCTAATTTTTACTTCCTACAGATGGCTGCACGACCTTCTCCAGCACATGTGAGCTTTGAAATTGGCAAAGGGATGAAGGGAAATTGCAAGGAAAATTTTGACGGGTAATTATTTTTGACTAACCTGTTGGTTACACTATCAAAAGATTTCTGATAGAATAAGGAAAGGAAAGGCCGTTCAGAATAAAAGAGAAGGGTTAGTGTGAATGGGCGCTTGATGGTTAAGGTGAGCTCAGCGGGTTGAAGAGCCACTTTCTATGCTATATGACCCTGAGTGGCCCACAGGGAAAAGGTTGCATGAGATGTCATGTATGTATCTGACAATCAACTTGAACTTTGACTTTTAATTTGACTAGATTTATCTGGTTAATTTGACAATAAAACATAAAATAGTTTGAGAATGAAGCTGAAACTTTCATCGAACGAGCTCCCAAAAAAGAGATAATAGTGGTTGGATTAATCGATGGTGATGGCGGAAAATATATTAATAAGACACCATCAACAATTCTTCAAATAGGATCATTAAGACCCACCTGGGATCAGCCTCGATTTCATAACCCAGCTAAAAGATAACATTCTAACAGTGCAGTGCTCCTTGTTGGTATGAAACCAAGATTTTGTGTTCAAACCAATGTGAATCTGAAGTTTCAAAGTTCAAGATTAGGTATATTTGTCACGAGTGGTCATGGCCAGAATTAACATGTACCTAAGCAAAGATCTGCTCCACAGCAGATGCAATATCGCTGGCTCTCCACTCAGCTCTGGATCACCTCGAAAACAGCAATTCATACATACAGCTGCTCTTCATCGACTACAGCTCAGCCTTCAATACCATCATTACCTCAGTGCTGGTCAAGAAGCTATAAACTCTGGGCCTCTGTACCACCCTCTATAACTGGATCCTTGACTTTCTCATCAGAAAACCAGTCAGGACGAATTGGAATCAAGGTCACCTCCTCACTGATCATCAACACAGGCGCACCCCTTAGACCACTGCTCTACTCATTATACACCCATGAACATGTGGACAAGCACAATTCCAATGCTATCTACAAATTTGCCAATGACACCACAGTTGTTGGCAGAATCACAAACCGCAATGAGGAAGTGGACAGGAGGGAGATAGATCAGCTCTTTGAGTGATGTCACACCAACAACCTTGCACTCAACATTAGCAAAAATCAGGAAGTCAGGGGAACACGACCCAGTCCTCATCAAGGGCTCAGTAGTGGAAAGGGTCAAGAACTTCAAATTCCTAGGTGTCAACATCTCCAAGGATCTATCATGGAACCTCCATGTTGATGCAATCACGAAGAAGGCTCACCAGTGGCTTAACTTTGTGAGGTGTTTGAGGAGATTCAGTATGTCATTGAAGACCCTCGATAACTTCTGTAGGTGTACCATGAAGAGCATTCTGGCTGGTTGCATCTTCTGGTATGGAGGTGTTAAATCTTTGGACAAGAAAAATCTCCAGAGGTTTGTTAACTCGGCCTGCAACATTACAGCCACCAGACTTCTTAAAATAGCAGCCTCTATCCTCAAAGACCGCCACCACCCAGGCCATGCCTTCTTCACTCTGATACCATCGTGAAAAAAGTCCGGAGCCTAAAGACAAGCACTCAGCGGCACAAGGACAGCTACTTCCCCGCTTCCGACAGATTCCTGAATAACCAATGAACCACACACTGCCTTACTTTTCGTGCACTATTCTTTCTTTTATATATTTATTGTTGTAAGATGGTTTATAATATGAATGCTTGCACTGTGACGCTGCCGTAAAACACCGAATTTTGTGACTTGTTCATGACAATAAATTCTGATTCTGATGTGCATCCGAGATGCAGTGACAGAGATGGTGTAGTTAGATATCACAAACTGTGTTAATACAACACAGTATTAGAGGTCCAGAGATAGTTCAGATACTATAGAGCAAAGGCAACATCAATTCGCTCTTTTGCGGTTAATTTAGAAGTCTGATAATGACAGTAAGGGTTACCGTATTGAAAGATAGAGGTCTTTGGCAATGGCAGAAAATAGAGAGACCATAGTTAACATAAAATAAGTAATGTTTTACTCTCAATTGTCCACAATTATGAAGTTAACATTGATGATTAAAGCTCTAACACAAGGATAATTCAAGATGGTGAACCAAGTGATAGCAGATACTTGAATCTGGTGCTAAATATAATCTGCTGAAGGGACTCAGCTGGTTAAGAAGCATCTGTGGAGGCAAAGGGATGATCAATGTTTCTGGTTGAGACTCTTCATTAGAACTAAGAGAATAGAGGAGTGATGATCAGTATAAAGAGATGAGGGGGAGGGGTGGGACAGAGGCAGTGAAACCAAATGAGAAGGGGAGAGGGAAATGAAACCAGGAGGGGGTGGGGAGAATGAGAGCAAAGCAGGTTAATGCTATTGGGCAGTACTTCCTTCTTTTATTAAAATACTGAGTCTTATTTGTTAGTGTTCTCTTTTCCAACTTCATAAGCTTCCCTGTTTTTTTTTCAGTGATCACACTGCTGCTGTGTAGATAAAACTGAAAGGTTTACCCAGTTTTTAATGTACTTCTACTGAAACTAATGCTTTATTAGTATAATTTCCCTGTAATTAAAGCACCTGCTTATTGGATTCCAGTTAATACATTACCATCCTGTTGTTTGCCTAGAGGCTCCCTGGAAGCAAGATTTTAAGCCTGGAATTGCAGGCCCTATGGGTTCCTGGTGCAGACTCTGAGACACTACGTACTAAATATATATTTTTTTAATTTTTTTTTCACACTATAAACCATATTGACCAAGATACATACAGACACTTTTTCTCTTGAATATATACAGTGTCATTTTCTCCCCCTTTTTCCCCTCCCTTCCCTCCCTCCCTCACCCCCTTTCCCATTTATTTGAAGTTCAATCTATAAGATACATTAAACCCGTTAAACAATGTTGTCACTTAATAAAAATAAACAAGAAATTTTACTGAATCGGTTCTTTTCTTTGTCTTCTCCTTCTGACTACGTACTATATTTGATGGCATATAAGACTCACAGTTTTTCCCCAAAAAATGGCTCAAAAATATCTCCCGGCTCTTGATTGTGAAGTTGGAATGAGGGTGATAATGGTAAGTTACACCAACAATGGCCATTGTCACTGCGTGGCTCACTAGCATCTCCGCCATCTCTCATTGGAGGCTGGTGGCAGGCTGTCGGGGGGATTGAGGCGGTGGGATCAATGTGGGGGCTGGTGGCGAGCTGTCAGGAGACTCTCCCTACGGCCCACTATCGGTCCCCATATACTGGTCCCACCACCTCACTCCCCCCGAGAGAGAATGGGGCAGCACAACCAGTGCGGGGACCAACAGCAGGCCACTGGCAGAGAGCGAGCAGGCAGCGGTTCCAGCGCAGGGGCCGTTTGTTTTTGTAAAATGTTTTCTGCTCTAGCTAAATTGCTTTTGTTTTCTCTTGCAAATTACAGCAGGATTATTATTAAAAAGATTTTACCTGTTGTCCTAGTTGTATGTTTTGTCCAAGTTTTTTTCTTCTATACTGTAGCTACACACTTCACTAACATTAAACGCTTACCCGTAATACACTAAAATAATTTTTCTTAATATTGCCTGCAGAAATTGGGGAGGGTGATCTTATATGCCATCAAATATCGAAGTTTGATAATCAGAGTTTATTGCTATATACATATAGACAGCGAACAGATCGCATGCTTGCTGAAGACACACGAGTGCATAAAGCATACTAAAAGCATAGAAGGTTAAATGTACAAAACAATCCATGCTATATAAAAGGTAACCGGAAAGTCTGCAGACACTGGGACTATAGCACAATACGGTGCTGGAAATATTCAGCAGGTCACGTGACATCTATAGGCAGCAAAGGGATATTACCAAAGTTTCCGGACCTGAGTCCATCGTCAAAGTAGGAGCCAAAAGTGCCTGAATAGGAGGGAAGAAGGGACAGTAAACAACACCTCATATTCTGTTTGGGCAGCTTCCAAACAAATGGGATTGACATCGTTCTCCTGTTTCCATTCAGCCACTCCCCTGTATCCCTCTCTTCCCCATCCCTTCCCTCTCCATTGAGGGAGCTACCTCCTTCCTCCCCCTTTCACCTCAGCTGTTTTCTCGTCTGCCCTCCCACCTATATCCTCTTACCTGTGCTCCTCCCCCTGCCCCTTCTTCCCTCATCTCTCCCCCACCCCCCACATTTTTATTCAGGCGCCTTGAATACAGGCGCCTTGAACTTTGGTTCAGGTCTGAAACATTACTTACCCTTTGCGTGGCCTGCTGAGTTTCTCCAGCACTTTTGTGTGTTGCAATGCTAACTATGGTTAGACTGCACTTAGAATATTATGTGAGATTCTGATTGCCTCATTGCATGAAGGATGTGTGGAGACTTTGGAAAGCATACAGAAGAGATTTACTAGGATGTGGTCTGGATTAGAGGGTATAAGTTATGGGGAGAAGTTGGACCAACTTGGGTTGTTTTTTTTCTGGAGCGTCGGAGGCTGAGGGGAGACCTGGTAGAAGTTTATAAAATTGTAAGAGGCATTTCTCAAGGGAGACCATCAGAATGTTTTTCCTAGGGTAAAAATGTCATCCACTAGAGCACATGCTTTTATGATTGGGCAGGTGGGGTGGGGTGGGGGATGGGGGGAAGGTGTTGGAGTTCAAAAGAGATGTGTGGGATATGTTTTTAAGACAGATGTATTAGGTGCCTGGAACAGGCTGCCAGGAGTCATGGTGGAAGCAATTACAATGGTACAAAATTATGAGGGACATGGATAGGGTAAATGCAAGAAGGCATTTTTCACTGAGATAAAAACTAGAGAACAAAAGTTAAGGGTGAAAGGGTGTAGCACTAATAAAAGCTCTCACGGTGCTGGAAGAACACATGCTTTTATTAGCTTATAACAAAGGGTAGGGTCTTATAAGGGTCTTCAGTCGGGCTCTGGGTTTAGGTAGGAAACCTGGGTTATATATGGGTAGACGGTGCAGAGCCTGGGGGGACCCATCACCAGTGAATCTCAGTTCATTTCAAAGAGGAAAAGTTTAAAGGGAACATTAGGAAAACTTCTTCACACAGAGAGTGGTGGGAGTGTGGAACAAGATGCCAGCTGAAGTGGTGAATGCAGGCTCAATTTTGACATTTAAGAAAAATTTGGACAGGTACATGGATGGGAGGGCTATGGTCTGGATACAGGTCAGTGGGATTAGGAAGAAAAATAGTTTGGCGCAGACTAGAAGGGCCTGTTTCTATGCTGCAGTGTTCTCTGGTTCTATGATGGTAGCATTTAAGAAGATTCTAGATAGACATGTGACTGCAGGGAATAGTATGTCAGCAGCAAAGTTTTACATTACTCTGGCCATTGTGTTTGGCACAGACACTTGGGCCAGAAGTTCTAGGTATAAATATTCAAAATTGCTGGAGAGCTAAAGGAAGTGCTGAGGACCTGAAACTGCTCGCTAATAACAGGCCACCCAAGACAATGTGTTAAAGTCTGAAAAGCTGTAAAGTGGAGGGGGAAAATGACAAAAGAAATTCAATGAAGCCCAATGTGAAATGATTCACGTGAGCACAGGAAATAAGGGAGGTTGACTGCTTTCTGATGGTATGGGAACAAAGCATGACATGTCAAAGACCAGTGGAAAAAGTTGAAAGGCTAAAGAGTGAAGCAAAGTAACTACATAGAACTGAGGAAGAGAAACATATTCGTGTTATGAATAATCTGCTGATTGACAACTTCACAATTATTTTCATTTAGAATGAGTCACTTTAACAACACATCATTTCTAAGCCCTTATTAAAAGAACATCACATTCCTAAAATGACTTCTGGGTCAATTACCCATATTATGCAACCATAATAAGCTAAAGGAAGCAGTTATTAATTCGTCCACAGTTGACAAAGCTTAAAAGGGAAATTGAAAAAAAAACACACAAATGTTGGAGAAATTCAGCAGGTCAAACAGTACATTATGTAGCAAAGTGAAAAGATACAGGGTGATGATGATGGCATCAGACTGTGAGGAATCACGCTGCTCTCCATTGCAGACAAAATCTTCGCTAGGATTCTCCTTAATAGACTAATACCTAGTGTCGCCGAAAATGTCCTCCCAGAATCACAGTGCGGCTTTCGCAAACAGAGGAACTACTGACATGGTCTTTGCCCTCAGACAGCTCCAAGAAAAGTGCAGAGAACAAAACAAAGGACTCTACATCACCTTTGTTGACCTCACCAAAGCCTTCGACACCGTGAGCAGGAAAGGGCTTTGGCAAATACTAGAGCGCATCGGATGTCCCCCCCAAGTTCCTCAACATGATTATCCAACTGCACGAAAACCAACAAGGTCGGGTCAGATACAGCAATGAGCTCTCCGAACCCTCCTCCATTGACAACGGCGTGAAGCAAGGCTGTGTTCTCGCACCAACCCTCTTTTCAATCTTCTTCAGCATGATGCTGAACCAAGCCATGAAAGACCTCAACAATGAAGACGCTGTTTACATCCGGTACCGCACGGATGGCAGTCTCTTCAATCTGAGGCGCCTGCAAGCTCACACCAAGACACAAGAGCAACTTGTCCGTGAACTACTCTTCGAAGACGATGCCACTTTAGTTGCCCATTCAGAGCCAGCTCTCCAGCGCATGACGTCCTGTTTTGCAGAAACTGCCAAAAGGTTTGGCTTGGAAGTCAGCCTGAAGAAAACTGAGGTCTTCCATCAGCCAGCTCCCCACCATGACTACCAGCCCCCCCCCCACATCTCCATCAGGCACACAGAACTCAAAACGGTCAACCAGTTTACCTACCTCGGCTGCACCATTTCATCTGATGCAAGGATCGACAACGAGATAGACAACAGACTCGCCAAGGCAAATAGCGCCTTTGGAAGACTACACAAAAGAGTCTGGAAAAACAACCACCTGAAGAAACACACAAAGATCAGCGTGTACAGAGCCGTTGTCATACCCACGCTCCTGTTCGTCTCCGAATCACTTATGTATATTTTTATATATAACATAGGAATCAAAGACAAAGTTCAAATTTATTGTCAGAGCATTAAACAGACAGACTATGCAAATATAGATGTAGGTATCTATAGCACAGTTTGGCTCACAGTGTTGGGTCGACTTAATAGTCTTCTCTAACAACTGCCTTGAACGGCATAGCCCCCATTTTTCTCAGTTCCATTTGACCTTTTTAATAATCTCTTAAAAATTCCTATTGTACCTGCCTCTACCACCAATGGCAGCAGCACATCCTGTTCCATATTTATTATCTCTTTTTCTGTCTCATGATACATTAAGGTTCAGTAATCGAATTTATACTATTATTTTTGGCGTATTTTACTTATCTGTGCGGCTGCTGTAAGAATTTTGGGTGCATCTGTATACAGTACATGTATATGACAATAACCTCACATATCATAAAACTACATCAATAGGAATCGCTATACCAAATGCAGCCAGTTTGATGCAGATTTCCCTCTTGAGGAGCTGTTGTTATTGATGGAGACCTCCCAGAAGACAGAAGTCGGATATCCTTTGGTAAAGACTGTTAACTGATAGAGGCTAATTAACCAATCAAATATTACTTTTTTAGGATATGGAAAGAAACTGGAGTACACCTGGAGCAAACACACGTGGTCACAGGGAGAAATTGTAAACCTCAGAGACAACTTGGGGGTCAGGATTGAATTCAGGTTGAAGAAATAGAATCTTGCCCCAAAGCCAGTACATGTGAAAGGAATGGTTAAAGCGGCAATAATTGTGTCAAAAGTGGGCAACTGCATTCATTTTACGACCAGGTCAAAGCAAGTATTTTATGCAGGACTTGCAAATAAAATTACAGTTCAGAATCCACGACAGTACCAATAACTTCTAAAATCGTACATTGCTGTTGTGTTGCAGTTGCTGTGGTTCGATAAGAAATTTCACCCAGATCTTGTCTGTTTTCTCAAACATAGCGTAGGTAGAAGAGACAAAATTTTGAAAACGAGCAGGGAAATTAAGACCATAAGATATAGGAGCAGAACAGCCCATCGAGTCTGCACTTCCACTTAATCATGAGATGATCCATTTTGCCACTCAGCAACCCCCCCCCCCCACCCCACCTTCTCCACATAACCTTTGATACCCTGGCTAATTAAAAACTTGTCAATCTCTTCCTTAAATACACCCTATGACCTGGCCTCCACAACCGCTTGTAGCAACAAATTCGACAGATTTACCACCCTGTGGCTATAGAAATTCCTCTGTATCTCTGTTCTGAATGGATACCTTTCAATCCCGAAGTTATAACATAACATAACATAACAATTACAGCACGGAAACAGGCAATTAGGCCCTTCTAGTCCGCACCGAACCAAACACCCCTCTCTAGTCCCACCTCCCTGCACAATGCCCATAACCCTCCATCTTCTTCTCATCCATATACCTGTCCAACCTTTTCTTAAATAATACAATTGACTCCGCCGCCACTATTTCTCCCGGAAGATCATTCCACACAGCTACCACTCTCTGAGTAAAGAAGTTCCCCCTCATGTTACCTCTAAACCTCTGCCCCTTAATTCTTAACTCATGTCCTCTTTGTGCCCTCTTATCCACCATGGGATACAAATTTTCTATATCTACTCTGTCCATGCCTTTCAACATTTGAAATGTTTCAATGAGATCCCCCTCGTCCCCTAAATTCCAATGAGTCCAGGCCAAAAGCTGTCAAATGCTGAAATTAGAATATGTAATATCAGTACCACTGTGTGTAAGTCACTCAGGTGCAGAATGAGTTGTGACTCAATATTTGTTTCGTGCCTTACCCTGGCAGTGGAGTATGCGAATGGGAATGTCACGTAACTGGGAACTTTGGATTGACATTGCAGACAGAGCGCAGGAGCTCTGCAAATTGGCTACCTGGTTTGCACTTGATCTCACCGATGTCAAGGCGGCAGGCAAAACCAGAACTAGAACTAGAGGTACAAATTAGGCTCTTAAAGAGAATTCAGGAGAAATCTCCTTAACGCGTGATTGGCAAAATTGAGCAATTCACTACCTCAAGCAGCAGTCAAAATACTATCCCAGATACATTAAAGAAAAAACCACACAAATACGAAAGATGAAGAACAAAACACAACGCTTTACAGTACCAGTGACACAGCTTCGAATCCAGCACTGCCTGTAATGAGTTTGTATGTTGTCCCTGTGTCTGTGTGGATTTCCTCTGGGTGCTCCAGTTTCCTCTCACATTCCAAAGACATACATGGTTAGTAGGTGAACTGGTCACACAGGTGTATTTGGGCGGCACAGACTTGTGGGCCAGAAGAGCTTATTACCGAGCTGTATCTTTGAATTCAAAACAAAAAAAATACATGTGGATATAAAATAAACCTGCAGATGCTGGTAACATGAAACCAAGAACAAAGTGCTGGAAAGGTTCAGCAGGTCCAACTGAAGGTCTTCATCCTGAAACATTCATTCTGTTTCTCTTCCCACATATGTTCCCTGACCTGTTCAGTGTTTCCTGCAGTTTCATTTTTGTTTTTGGACCATAATTATGAGTCTGTAGTACTGAAAGTCAACATTACACTGGAAATTCTGTACAATTCCACGCGCACCCAGAGGTTCTCTGCTGCTTTCAGATGCTCCAGATCTGACCATCTGTTCTGCCTGTGACTGCAGCCAAATCTGATTCTTCCAGTTTAGCCACTAAAAATAGACTGTAGACAACCCTTCTCCCTTGAGCAGACAAATTACTGACTTGACCTAGAGATTAATCAACAGTTGTTTTGGGAAGAAAGCCAGCTTATTAACCCAGTGCTTTACAGGATGGAGTGCCAGGGTATTTTGTTTCAAGACAGCAGTTAGTTTCTACAAATAAAAGTAAAGCCTTGAGACAAAAATGTAATATGACTGATTGCCTCGGAGAGGTCAGTGAGGTGAACATAAAAGGGAATTAGTTTTAACAAGGTGCACCCACACTCACAGGCACTTAAATCACGACAAAAACAATCATTATATGTCATAGGAGGCAAAAGGATCCACCTTTGGACCAAGAGTTATAATTGCCATAAAATACTTACATTGATCTATGATTACAGACACAATGATAATTAAAAGATTTATAACAAATATGTACATTAAGCTGCAAGGTAAGGAAAATGATGAAATAAGCTATAAACCCAAACAAAAGTGGGAAAAGGACTTAAACAAAGATAAAGAATGAAACATGGGAAAAGTTATGTTCTGGAACTATGAAGAATACAATAAACACAAGGTTACGCATGATACAGTATAATTAGTTACACAGGTTATATATCACTCCTCAAAAATTAAAAGAATGGGATCCAACAATATCAGATAGATGTTTCCGCTGTAAAAATGAAATGGGAACAACAATAAATGCAATTTGGGCATGTACAAAAGTGAATATGTTTTGGGAAGAACTAAATTAGATAGTAAATAAAATTACAAAATACAACATACCAAAAAATCCAGAGAACTTTCTTTTAAGTAACATAAGAAGTAAAGAATTAGGCCTCAAATTGGATAAAGCGCAAAAAAGATTCATTATGATAGCCTTAGCAGTAGCAAAAAAAATGTATAATGTCAACTTGGAAAATGGAAGAGCGCCTGAGAATACAGCAATGGTACATGGAAATGATTAAATGTATTCCATTGGAAAAAATAACATATAATTTAAAAAATAAAGTTACATTGTTTGAACAAATTTGGGAACCGTACATGGAACATAACAGAGAGAGCTTGCCTCGGACATCCATCCCCTAAAATTATAAGAAGACAATGTAGCGGCAGCTACACTGCTACTGAAAGAACACACAACCAGTCGGGATGAGCTCAGTGAGCAGAACTGATTTATTGCAGGCTGCTGGGCTGGACTTATGCTCCCAGCCCGGACCTGGCTGAGAACCGCACTGGGGGGCACTGACGTCACCTGGTGCGTGGGTATCACCAAATCCCGGTGCACGTGGATAACAATTACAGCACGTGGATCCCCAGCACGGGCTTCTGAGCCCTGTGCTGAGAAGAAGGGGAAACCCCCGACGGCGCTATTTTGACCGGCAGCCCCGCTGCTTAGCGGGGCCAGTTCGCCTGCCTAGTGGTGTGCCACCACACACACCCCCACCCCCACCAGAAACAGGACCAATTTTATTTTTAGCTGGGCAGCCTCGCTTCGTGGGCTGGGCCACAATCACTGGTTCAGTGAGGTCGAGGTGCGCTGGCTTCAGCCTGTCAACAGTAAACAGTTCCCACCTGCAGCCGACATCCAGCATAAATGTAGAACCTGAACACTGGACAACCTTGTACGGCCCCTCGTAAGGTCTTTGCAGAGATGCCAAAGGCGGGCCCCACCGAATAAAAATGTACTCTGTGGAAAGCAGCTCGCTAGGAATGTGAGATGGCCGTGTGCCGTGTCTGGGTGGCAGTGGGGGTGCGAAGGAGTCCAAGCGGGCCCAGAGGTGGGGAAGCAATTCGTGCAGCGACCGCTGGGGGTTGTGAGGCGCGTTCATGGACTCACCAGGAAGTCCCAGCGGCGCGCTGTAGACCAGCTCAGCTGATCACGCCTGCAGATTCTCTTGGGCGTGGAGCGGATGCCCAGGAGCACCCAAGGTAGTTCGTCCACCAAGTCGGGATCGGTGAGGGGGACCATAAGTGCTGACTTAAGGTGGTGGTGCAGACGCTTGACCAGCCCATTGGCCTGTGGGTGATAGACCGTGGTGCAGTGTAGCTCGATCCCCAACCTGTTGGCAAGCTGTGCCCAGAGCGCAAAGGTGAACTGGGTACCCCAATCGCTGGTGAGGTGATTCGGAACACCAAACTGGGCGACCCAACTGTGCAACAGCGTTCGGGAGCAGGAGTCCGTGGAAGCGTCTGGCATCGGGATCACCTCGGGCCAAGGATTGGTGTGGTCCACCAACGTGAACAGGTAACGGTTGCCCAGGGAAACGGGTAAGGGCCCAACTATGTCCACATGAATGTGGCTGAACCGTTCCCTGACGTGCTCAAACTCTTGCACGGGTGCCCTGGTACCTTGGACATCTGGCAATGGGTGCATGTTCTGGCCCAGCACGCGATCTGCTTCCGCAGCCTGTGCCAGACGAACAGCTCTGCCACCATCCGGTCCGTGGACCTGATGGACGGGTGCAAAAGGTCGTGGATATGATGGTAGACTTGCCTGCGCCACTGCTAGGGAACCACTGGCCACGGGGTGCCCATGGAGATATCGCACAGGATGGTGCTTCCACTGCTCAGAGTCGGGGAGGTCTCGGAACCGCAGGCCCATGATGGCACTCCTGAAGGCTCACGTCTCCTCATCAGATTTCTGGTCCCGGGCGAGCTGGTCGAAGTTGAGGCCGGGCGTCAACGCGCAGATGGCCAGTTGCGAGAGTGCATCGGCAATCACGTTGTCCTTCCCTGCCTTGTGCCGAATGTAAGTGGTAAACTCCAACACGAAGGAGAGGTGACACTGCTGGCAGGCCGACCAAGGATCCTTCGTCATCGCAAGTGCCTGGGTGAGGAGTTTGTGGTCAGTGAAGATGGTAAAAGTCCTCCCTTCCAAGAAATACCGGAAATGCCACATGCCCAGTAACTCATGGTCAAAAGTGCTATACTTGCAGCTCCCGGGATAAATTGGTTGTAGAAGTTGACCATACCCGCGAACTCCTGCAGCCCCTTGAGATTGTCCGGATGTGGGAACTGCTTGATAGTGGCCACCTTCGTAGTGGCGGGCGTGGCTCCCTCGGGCGTGTTGGTATGGCCCAGGAACTGCATGGACTCTTTCCTAAACTGGCACTTGGCTGGATTGATGGTGAAACCGGTCGGTTAGCCGGGAGAAGAGGGTGTGCAGGTGGGCCTTGTGTTGCACCCGATCCCTGCTGGCAACGAGGATGTCGTCTAAGTAAATGAAGACGAAATGCAGGTCCCTGCCCACTGAGTCCATGAGATGCTGGAAGGTCTGAGTGGCGTTCTTGAGCCCGAATGGCATGCGAAGGAATTTGATCAAGCCGAAGGGGGTGACGATGGCCATCTTGGGTATGTCCTCAGGGTGCACCGGGATTTGGTGATACCCACGCACCTGGTCAACCTTGGAGAAAACCCTTGCACCATGCAGGTTGGCTGTAAAGTCCTGGATGTGAGGTATGGGGTAACAATCAGGAACTGTCGCCTCAGTGACCGTTGATAGTCTCCGCAGGGGCGCCAGCCACCGGAGGCTTTCTGGACCAGGTGGAGAAGCAAGGCCCACGGGCTGTCGGACCACCGAATGATCCCCAGCTCCAACAGATGAAAAAACTCCTCCTTCGCCACTTGGAACTTGTCAGGCGGGAGCCGGCATGCCTTGGCATGAACTGGTGGGCCCTGGATGGGGATGTGGTAGAACACCCTATGGCGTAGCGAGGCAGCGGAGAACTGTGGCTTGAGGAGGGTTGGAAACTCGTCCAGGATTTGCTGGAACTCATCTCTGGGCATGCTGATCGTGGCCATCTGAGGCTGCTCTGTGCGGGATGCGTCGAGGTAAACAGGCTGGAAAGTACCGGTGTCCACCAGGGACCTACCCCGAATTCCACCAGAAGCCCGTGGGCGAGGAGGAAGTTGGCACCCAGGATGGCGGTCAGAAGGGACAAGATGGTGAACCTCCACGAGAACTTTCGTCAGCCGATCTGGAAGTGGAGAGTCTTGTCTCCATTCGTCCGGATCTCTGTTACGTTGGCCACACAGAGGGAAGGTCCTCTAGGTTGGTTCCTGGACTCGATAACCTTGGCCAGGATGACACTGATCTGGGTCCCAGCGTCGACGAGGAACCGCCGGCCACTGACTGAGTTCCGCAGGTAGAGGAGGCTGTGTCCTTGGCCAGCTGCCACAGCCATTAACGGCAGCCGCCCTGCTCATTTCCCTGGAACGAGCATGGCTGACGACACTTCCGAGCCTTGGCTCCCCAGCCCTGATAGTAGAAGCAGAGGCCTGGAGCGGATGCCGTGCCCCTGGTTATGCTCTTGGTGACCTGCTGGACCGTTAAGCCCTCTGTGAATCGGTTGAGCCTTCTGAGTGACCTTCCTCAAGTCGGTAAAGCTCTCTTGGGCCAGTAACGGCCGGATGTCCTTGGGCAGATGGTCGAGGAAAATGCACTCAAAGTGTGAGCAAAGGAGTTAAGGGTTATGGGGATAAGGCTGGAAAGGGGTACTGATGGTAGTGATCAGCCATGATCTGTAAAATCGCAGTGCTGGCTCGATGGGCCGAAGGGCCTACTCCAGCTCCTATTGTCTATTGTCCATCAGCTCCATCTGGGACTTGTCCCCCAGGGCGTCGAGGTGCAGTGTCCAATCGGCACGCTGGCACCTGGATAGTCTGAGGGAATCCGGTGAGCACTCGCTTGATGATCTTGTATCTGTCTTCGGCGGGTGGGTGCTGAACGAGGTGCAGCACACGTTTGGTGGTGGCCTGGTCCAGGGTGGCTACCACATAGCAGAATTTGGTCATGTCGTATGAAATCTGGCAGAGGTGAAACTGAGCCTCCGCGTGACCAAACCAGGTCTCTGGCTGCTGAACCCAGAAGTCAGGCAGCTTGATGGCTATAGCACTGATTCCAGGTTCGCTCATGATGGGTTCAAAGACATTTAAACCAGTCAGGATCACCAACTGTAGCGGCAGCTACACTGCTACTGAAAGAACACACAACCAGACGGGTGAGCTCAGTGGGCAGAACTGATTTATTGCAGGCTGCTGGACTGAACATTACTCCCAGCCCGAACCTGGCCGAGAACCGCGCTGGGGGGGCGCTGACGTCACCCGGGCGTCACGTGCCCTCCCCCCAGTGCGGGCTTCTGAGCCCTGTGCTGAGAAGAAGGGGAAACCCCCGACGGCGTCATTTTGGCCGGCTGCTCTGCCGCGTGGATTACAATCAGGGCCGGTTCACCTGCCTAGTGGTGTGCCGCCACAACAAAATGATTTAGTGTGTAAAAGTAGATGACACATTTTTCCCTTGTGTGAAGACATTGTTTTAAGGTTTTATTGTATTGTATATGTTGAATATTTATTGGTTTTGGAGGGGGTGGGGAGGGAGGGAAGGGGGGGAATAAAAGGGGAAAATGCCACTGTGTATATTTAATGAGAAATGTTGGTACATATTTTGATTGATATGGTTCACAGTGTGAAAAATTTAATGAATTTTAAAAATAGTTACATTGATCTCAAGAGAATCGAGAGTCATATAGTTGCACAGCGTGGACATAGGCCTTTCAGCTCAAGTTGCCTGCTAAAATATCCCACCCAACATTAGTCTCAGCTGCTTGTATTTGGCCCATATCCCACTCTATTTTTCTTCTTCTTCTTTGGCTTGGCTTCACGGACGAAGATTTAAGGAGGGGTAGGTCCACGTCTGCTGCAGGCTCGTTGGTGACTGACAAGTCCGATGCGGGACAGGCAGACACGGTTGCAGTGGTTGCAAGGGAAAATTAGTTGGTTGGGGTTTGGTGTTGGGTTTTTCCTCCTTTGCCTTTTGTCAGTGAGGTGGGCTCTGCGGTCTTCTTCAAAGGAGGTTGCTGCCCGCCAAACTGTGAGGCGCCAAGATGCACGGTTGGAGGCGTTATCAGCCCACTGGCGGTAGTCAATGGGGCAGGCACCAAGAGATTTCTTTAGGCAGTCCTTGTTCCTCTTCTTTGGTGCACCTCTGTCACGGTGGCCAGTGGAGAGCTCGCCACATAACACGATCTTGGGAAGGCGATGGTCCTCCATTCTGGAGACGTGACCTACCCAGCGCAGTTGGATCTTCAGCAGCGTGGATTCGATGCTGTCGGCCTCTGCCATCTCGAGTACTTCGATGTTAGGGATGAAGTCGCTCCAATGAATGTTGAGGGTGGAGCGGAGACAATGCTGGCGGAAGTATTCTAGGAGCCGTAGGTGATGCCGGTAGAGGACCCATGATTCGGAGTCGAACAGGAGTGTGGGTATGACAACGGCTCTGTATACGCTAATCTTTGTGAGGTTTTTCATTTGGTTGTTTTTCCAGATTGGAAAAAAGTCAATTTCTGGTGCCTGCTAAAGCCTGCAAGGACCTATTCAACAAGTTAAACTTTTATCATTTAAAACCATAAAGATAGAGCCAATGACCGTAGTAAGAGTGTTTATGTGGCAGAATGACCTCGTTAAATCATGCATGATAATAAAGTCTCAGCTTGGTTCCATCATCGCAATATTCACCACTGAGTCAGGTCGTGCAGACCAACCTGCTCCAAAGACCTGAGCACATAATCTAGGATGCCAATCGTAAATTTTTGCTGCTGATTGTCATTTGCGGCCGAAGTAGAGCTCATAGTCTCTCCTAATAAGTGCAGTCATGCTGTATCTTTGAGTCTTAAGTATATACTCGCCACAAATGTCACAGAATGTATCACAGCTGTGGCAACATTGACAAGATATTTCTGCTATATTGAATCTTCCTGAAGAGAATAAATGCTATTGTTAAGAACACTCACTATGTTCTTGCCTGCATCAACATGCATTCAATCTATATCAGTGTAATCCACGGCATCTGTAAATGTGAGCTGCTTTTATATTCTGTCTGCATCTATCCTGACTAAGCATGCCCAGGCCTAAGACAAGATTTGGATAACAGTTGCATTGTGCATTCCCAGGCATTCTTGGTCTGACCAAAACAGTTTGCTTTGGGGGCAATATAGAAATAGACTTAAAATATGACAGGAAATCACAAACTAGGTTATATCTAAAAAAAAAGTACATGATAGGAAACTTGGTGATTTTCATGCCCAAAATCCATAAAATACACCCAAACATGTTCGAAAGCAAAATCTATGTTGTCCAGTAATAATGGAGATCCTGACATCTAATTACTTAAAAATAGCATCGGGGGGAGGGGGGGGTGTTGGAAGGCCCAGGCAAGGCATCAGTAGTTGCCCCACCTGTTTGAACCACTTCAGCTCTTCCAGTCAAGGTGGAATTGAGCATGAAGCTCCAGGATTTAGATGTAGCATTAACAAAAGAACATCTGTTGGGTCCTGCACACATCAGAGGCTCCTTTGCACTTATTCAAAGCTGAGACCATATTTAACGTTGAATAGCAACATGAAAAGAAATAACTAAAAATAGTGGCAAAGTTAGTATAGTGGTTAGCACAGGACAAGTGACTTGGGTTTGAATCTGGTGCTGTCTCTAAGGAATTTGTACATTCACCCTGTATCTACGTGGGGTTTCTCCAGGTGATTTAGTTTTTTTTAAATTTAGACATACAGCACAGTAACAGGCCTTTTCGCCCACAAGCCCGTGCCACCAATTTACACCCAATTAACCTACACTCTAAAGTTCAATGTTTCAAGATCAGATATACAATATTGTCAGAGTACATATATCACATCCTAAGCCATCCTCCCATTAGGAAGAATATTCACCTGATTCAAGGAGTTTCTTTTATGCCATCATCAGACTCCTGAATGAGCCTCACATCGTAATATTGCCATTGCTCTATACCAGGGATTTTCAAACTTTTTCTTTCCACTCACATAAGGGATTACTTAAAGTGGTATGTGAGTGGAAAAGAAAAAGTTTGAAAAAAACACTTTTTTAATTGTACCTGATTGACTCATTATGTGCAGGGTTTCAGAACTCCTAAGGAAATGGGCCAATGACAATTTTTCTCAAGTAAAATATTTCAGTAACAATTGGGTCTACAGAAGTGGTTCTCAACCTTTTTTTCCCCCTCACATACCACCTGAAGTAATCCCTCACTAATCACAGAGCACCTATAGCATAGGGATTACTTCAGGTGGTATATGAGTCGAAGAAAAATATTTGAAAACCACTACTCTATATTAACTGATTTCTCTATGGAACAGTCAGTCAAGTTGACGAATCTGGAACCACAAATCAAGTTAGACTAAGTCCACTCTTGTCTAATTTAATTGCATGATATGATCATAGAGGCAAACCCATCCATAATTGACCTACGTTGAGGCAGGTAAGAGAAAACTGCACTGGTGGATTTGAAGTCTTACCTACTCAGGACAAATACAGAATGATAGCATTTTACAGCAACATGGAAGATACAAGTTTATTATTTAAATGTAATTACCATATATTTTGGTGTACACGAACAACCTTCAGATAATACATTCCCAATTTCAACCTGAATTTCATGGTTTTATCATATAAGATGTATAAGTGTATAAGATGTATAAGTGTATAAGATGACCCCCCCCCCCCCAAAAAAATACGCGTGTTGACTGACCTGTTGGGCGTGGCCGGAAATTCCCACCAGGTGATTTTGTACATTTTCATGAAAAAGGATGGATGGATGAAAGTGGTGTAAAACTATGGATAGACAATGTGTGGAAAAGACGGCCAGATGGTATTCACAAGGAATGGAGTTTATTGTTCTGGGATATGATTTGCAGCCATTTAACTAACAACACTAAAAATAGATTACCACTAAAAAATACTGTAATCGTTGTTATGCCAGGTGGTTTGACTTCTCTATCTCAAGCGCTAGATGTCTGCTTGAACAAGCCATATAAAGATCGTGTGTGTGTAGAATGGAATAATTGGATGATGAGCGCTGAAAAATACTTTGCAAAAGGCAGGGCAAAGTGGGCTGCATCCCTTGATGTGCTGTGTGATTTTGTGATCAAAGCATGGGATAAAGTGAAAGTAGAGAGCGTAATAAAATCTTTCAGTGAGTGCGGTATCTCTTATGCAATGAATAGTATGAGGATGATTTGTTGTCAGATACTGACAACAAAGTGGAAGCCGACTCATCAGATTCAGACTGGGACCCATACGATGACAGTGTTACCAGTGAAACTTCAGATGTATTTGCCGTGTTCTTTGCCTGAGACAATGATAGTGATAGAGATTTTGAAAGATTTTATTTTTTTTTTACAGTAAAAAAATTTCTAATATACTGATATCTTAAAAATTTGTTATAGGGTGGGGTCTGAGTGGGTTATGGAACCAATCAAGTGATATTTTGATTAGAATCTTAAGGTCACCTTTAAGATGACCCCTGTTTTTGGTGTGTTTTTTGGGTGCTTGAATCGTCTTATACGCCGATACATACGGTAATTCTATGTGAATTTTTCAGATAGCACGGAGAGCTGCAAATCACCTCCATGTTAACTGCCCAGGCCTTTGGATGTTAGTCCAGTAACTTAAGAACTTTTCCCATAATGATTGACTCCTCAGGACATTCCTCAAAACCCTCATTATTCAAACATTTTCTTCCTTTCTCCCACTTGTTCTCTCACATTTTTTCTTACAAAGTGGAGTATCTCAAAATTCCGTGTTACAGCCAACAGCAAGTCACTTACAGTCTGCTCTTGACCTCTAACTTTGGACTCTATCGAAAGTGGAAGCATTATTTTTCTGTGCATATCACACTGCTTATTCCTTTTTCTGTGTGTACACGCATTTGTGGAAAGTAAACCAAACAAAATTGGAGAGCTGAGTTATGAGGAGACATAAATAAAACAGAACCAACTTTTGGAATAACAGTGGAAAATAACGCAGCCTTGAATTTCTAAATAAAGCTTATTTGCAAGATGCTTTGGTTGAAATTTGAGACTGACTAAGTTTTGAGAGCTTGGTGAAAAATGACACGGTTATTATTGAATAAATTGACTGCAGCATTTTGCCTTTCCCACTCTACCTCTCTGTTTTTCACTATCATTTTTTTCCTTTGCTTTTATAGATTAGTTATACAGAAAAAGTTCAAATGGTTAAGCATAAATCTTAATGGCCAGATAATTTCAGATTCATGGAGCTATAAAGCTTGAAAACGGGCCCTTCAGCCCAACTCGCTCATGCCATCCAATTTATCTTTTTCTGCTCATATCTCTCTGAACCTTTCCTACCCATTTGACATTTAAGAAAAATCTGGAAGGGTACATGGATGGGAGGGTATGGAGGTCTATAGTTCGGGTGCAGATCAATGAACCAGAGAGAATAATTCAGCACAGACTAGATAGGCTGAAGGGTCTGTTTCTGTCCTGTAGAGTTCTACTGTTCTATCCACGTAATTGTCCACATAACTTTCAATATTGAAATTTGCACCTAAAGTTCAAAGTATGAAATTCAGATATATTGTCAGTGTACATACATGGTATCTCATACAACCCTGAGATTCTTTTTCCTGCGAGCGAGGCAGAATTACCACTTATTGGTAGTGCAATAGTGCAAAAGCTTCCAACAGCAGCTCATTTCTATTACCTACCACTCTCTGTGTAAACTTCTTTTGAATATATTATTTTTCATTTTCCATAAATAAACAAGGAAGTAACATCATAGACTGTTACAAAATACACAGATATCCCCCATCAATCTATATATATATGTGGTGTTTCTCCCTCTCCCGCCTCCTTAAAAAAAGGGAAAGAAAAGAAAAAGGTTGAGTGTGGTGCCAGTGCTTCTTTCTGCAGGTGACCATGGAACCACTCCCTTATGTAATTTATTTTGTTATTTTTTGTCGGGATGTGGGTACAGTTGTGCTCCCATGTACGTCAGATATGGCTGCCATATTTTAATAAAGGTGCTATGTTGGTTTATAAGATCATACTTGATTTTTTCCATGGGAATACAGCTGTGCATCTCAATGGTCCACCTCTGTATAAACTTTGACCTCACATCCCCTCTCACCTTAATCCATTGGCCTCCAGTTTTGGATTTCCTGACCTTGGGAGAAAAAGATGCAATCATCATAATTTTATAAATTTCTATCAGGTCACCTATGCTCCAGGGAAAACAGTTTCAGTTTATCCAAACCCCTCTTTAGCTCAAGCCCTCCAGCCCATTCTTCAGAGATCTAGTATTTCAGTTGGTTTTATCAATCTTTGCATGAGAAGATTTAAAACAGAAATTTGTTGAACTGATCGGAAAACTATGGCAAATGATATAGTCACCTTGGGGTCATGTTACACATAGCATCTTGTCTGGAATATTGATCCAAAGGTACTCATATCTAATACCATGGTATTCAGTAAAGAGAAGGACATGGAGGATATTCTGGAGAATGCTAATATGTGGGATCATTCTGAGATCAAGATAGGGGATTAAAAAAATGGCAGTACTGCCACTGGTGGAGATCCAGGTGAGCAGGGAGCAGAGACGCAGCACTGCTCTGCAGGGACCTACTGCGTGGTTTTAATGCTGACAGCTCCATATAGGCTCTAAACGGCCTGTTAAAGGACCCACTGGTGTTTTTCTAAATCCTGCTAACCCTAGATATCTGCACTCAAAATGGCAGTGCCTGTGCTGGCGGCACACCACGAGGGGTAGCAGGCTCTGGGGAAGCAGCTGGCCGGCCACAGGGTACCAGAAACAGGGAGAACAACCCATGTTGAGAAGGTGAAGCAGTGGAGAGACCCTACAGAATGGTGACCATGACAGTGGACCAGCTAGGGGCTCAATGGCTGAAGGACCCACACAATTTGCAGGCCCCTAGCATACCTGCCTTATGGGAACCAGGTATTATACCGAGGCTTTGAGAGGGTACTGAGGGCAAGAAGGGCTCCTGAAGGGGCCTCAGGCACTGAAGGCTACTGGATCACATGAGGTTTGGATATGGACCTCAGGTTGCCGATGGTGAACTGGAGTTCAGAGGCTACAGTAGCACTGGAGACAAATCAACAGACAATCAGTGACTCTGAAGGGAATCTCTTTTGCTTCTCTTTCTCCTATAGCTAGGGGCACCAGGCAATGCTCATGGCAGCTCTGTTTGCCTTATGGCAGAGAAATGTTATATGTATATCATGTATATTAAATTTTAATGTATTATCATGTGCCAAAAAAAGGAACCTCTGAACCTTTGGATAATGTTGGGTCTTTGTAGAGTGTTAAGATGAATAAGTTCCTGGGGCCCGATGGAATGTATCTCAGGTTATTGAAAGAGATAGATAAGGGGATTAATACTGATAAGTGTGATTTTGGTAGAATAATTATGCTTCGGCGACACTAGGTATTATTCTATTTAGGAGAATTCTAGCGAAGATTTTGCCTGCAATGGAGAGCAGCGTGATTCCCCTGTAGTTTGAGCAGTCTGATTTCTCGCCTTTCTTTTTGTACAGGGTGATGATGATGGCATCACGAAGGTTCTGAGGCAGCTTTCCTTGGTCCCAGCAGAGCTTGAAAAACTCATGCTAAATGGTAAACAATTGAGGAGTGCAGTAGAACAAAAGGATTTAAGAATTCTGGTACATAATTCCCTGAAAGTGGAGTCACATGAAGTGGGGATGAAAGATTTTGGTATTTAGCCTTCATAAATCAGAGTATTGAAAACTGGAGTTGGGATGTCATATTAAATTTGTATAAGGCTTGGTAAGGCCAAACTTGGAATATTGTATGCAGTTTCAGTTGCCTAATTATAGGAAGGACATCAACAAAATAGAGAGAGGACAGAGAAGATTTACAAAAATATTGCCTGGGTTTCAGGGTTTGACTTACAGGGAAATGTTAAGTAGGCTGGGACTTTAATCCCTGGAGCATAGAAGATTGTGGTATGATTTGATAGAGGCATTTAAAATTATGAGGGGGATTGATAGAGTGAATGTGGATAGGCTTTTTCCATTAACAATGGTGGAGATTCAAACAAGAGGACATGGATTGAAATTTAAGGGGGAAAAGTATAGGGGAAAGATGAGGGAGGGGGAAATTTCTTCTCTCAGAGGGTGGTGCGAGTATGGAATGAGCTTCTGGCCAAAATGGTAGATGCGGGCTCGATTTTAACCTTTAAGGAAAAGTTGGTTAGGTATATGGATGAGAGGGGTATGGAAGATTATGAGGTGGGTGCGAGTCATTAGGACTGGGTGGAAGAAGGTGTTCAACATGGACTCAAAGGGCCGAACAGGCCTGTTTCTGTGTTGTAATTGTTATATGGTTTTATGGGTAGACATCATCCTTTTCCTAATGTAAAAATGGCACATATTAGAGGACATGCATTTTAGGTGAGGGACGGGAGGCAGGAAGAGCTTAAGGGAGTTATGTGGGGTAAATTCTTTTTAAACAGAGAGGTAGGTGCCAGGAATAGAGATTAAAGCATATATGACAGCAGTGTTTTAGAGGGAGAAGAAAAACAGGCCTCTTTACCCCTTCTAGTCTGTGCTGAACCATTTTTTTGCCTAGTCCTATTGACCTGCACCCAGTGCATAGCCCTCCATACCTCTCCCATCCATGTACCTGTCCAAATTCTTCTTAAATGTTAAAATTGAGCCCGTGTTCATCACTTCAGCTGGCATCTCGTTCCACACCCCCAGCACTCTCTGTGTGAAGAAGTTCCTCCTCATGTTCCCCCTAAATTTTTCCCCTTTCACTCTTAACCCATGTCCTCCGGTTTGTATCTCACCTACCCTCAGTGAAAAAACCTATATACATTTAATCTACCTATCCCCTCATAATTTTAAATACCTCTAACAAATCTCCCCCATTCTTCTATGTTCCAGAGAATAAAGTTCTAACCTGTTTAACCTTTCCGTGTAACTCAGCTCCTGAAGACCCAGCAATATCCTTGTAAATATTCTCTGTATTCTTTCTATCTTATTGATAACTTTCCTGTAGTTAGCTGACCAAAACCACACACAATACTCTAATTTGGCCTCACCAATGTCTTATACAATTTTCATGTAACATCCCAACTCCTGTACTCAATACTTTTATTTATGAAGGCCAATGTGCCAAAAGCTCTCTTCACAACGCTATCCACCTGTGATGCCACTATCAGAGATTTATTATCTGTATTCCCAGATCCCTCTGTTCTTCCGCAGTGCCCTACCATTTACCCAATTTGTCCTTTCTTGGTCTGTCCTTCCAAAATACAACAGCTCACTCTTGCCTGCATTAAACTCCATCCCCCATTTTTCAGTCCACTTTTCCCGCTGGTCCAGATCCCTCTGCAAGCTTTGAAAACCTTCTTCATTGTCCACACCACCTCCAATTTTAGTGTCATCTGCATTATCATCCAGATCATTGATATATATGACAAACAACAATGGACCCAGCACTGACCTACTAGTCACAGTAGAAGCAATCATCCACCACAACTCTCTAGCTTCTCCCGTCCAGCCATTGCCAAATTCATTTCACTATATAACCATGAATACCATCTTCAGGGCAGACACATGGTTCTGCACTGTAACTGTTCTAAGCTCAAAAGGGATGGAGATTTTAAATTTAATTAATAAATGGGCGGCACAGCTAGCAGTTAGCGCATTGCTATTACAGTGCCAGCGACCCAGGTTCCAATCCAGAGTGGTTTCTACATTCTCCTTGTGTTTGCATGGGTTTCCTCTCACCTTTCAAAACATACGGCGTTTTGTAGGTTAATTAGGGTATTTGAACGGTTTGGGCTCGTGGGCCGGAAGGGCCTGTCTAAAGTAAATAAAATTTTATACGGTGTAGAAAGTTCATATTGATGGCATCCATGAAATGACAAGATTTTCATTAAAATTAATGACCTTCAGGGAATGATATCTGCCCTTCAGGCTGCTTCCACCATTTAAGTTTTGCTTCTGTTCCTTTACTTGACCTTCAGCCCATGGGACTGGTGTTCATGAATTACCAAGCAAGCCATTTGCAATGTTGGCAATCAACAAATGAAAACAAAAGACTGGGCCACAAATATAAAGAGAATACAGGGCAACCTTTCTCGGTGTTGTAGCAGTTCTATGATTCAGGACTGCAGTGTGTTCCAAAGTACATGGAAGTATTTTTGTAGTATAGTCCAAAATCAATTAGCATGGTCATTTGTCAGTAGTGCAACAAGTAGCTGTGGAAATGACTGGATTGTTGTCATCTGATCAATGCACATCTGTACTCCCATGTCAACGTATTTGCACAGAAATTTAAGGTTCAACTGCTAATGTGGTTTAAAGGTAGCTGCGTATTATAATACCAGCAGCCTCATCAACCATGTCCAAGCAACTCACTTTTCCAGAACCTCCTCTTCACAGTCTATGCAATGTACATCTCTATTGTCGATACAGTCCACTCCTCTGCCATCGGCCAATCCCTCCCCTCTACTACTGATGTTCACTTTTCCAGGGATTTCACTCAATGCCTTTCTCCATCTCCTTCCTCTCTTTTAAAAATAATGTTGCTTTTTAAGTTGAAATTTAATTTTATTAAATTTGGACATACAGCACAGTAATGAGCCCTTACAGCCCAGAAGCCCATGCCACCCAAGTACCCCAATTAAATTACAACTCCGGTATATTTTGAAGGGTGGGAAGAAACTGGAGCATCCAGAGGAAGCCCACGCAGACACGGGGAGAATGTACAAACTCCTTACAGACAGCAGCAGATTTGAGCCCGGGTCTCTGGCACTGAGGTACCACATTAGTCACCTCAATCTCTTGCTGATGAAACTTGCTCCATCAGGGTTCTCCAGATGATAACCTCTTTCTTTCATGCTATTACAGAGTTCCTTTCTGTTCCTCTTATTCCAAGAGAAACATCAGACAGATAGCAATTCCAGCCATCCGCCGCTCTGGAGTTTTCTGTTTCAGTGCCAACAAGTTTCTCCTACTTGTTTCAGCTGCCTGTTCAGTCTCTCACTCCCTCTCCAACTGCCAGAAAACCCATGTGACTCTCTCACTTGCAAAACCACTGACCTTCTCTAGCCAACAATAGGAGTTAGTCTTCTTGGTCAACTTGTGGTCTTTAGATAAACAAAAACCTAGGAGTGACCTTTCTATGCCCTCTGTCAAAACCCTTGCAAAGAGCTTTTAACAGCCAGAGCATCTCCTGCTTGTTGCTTTAATGACGTCATTTCAATTAGCACCTACTTGTGAAATGTGCACAGCATTCTCCATAGTTTATCTAAAGTTACTGAATATGAATTCTTCAATATTTCAAATAAGATCTGTTTTAAAGTGTGTGTATATATGTAACCTACTCTAATTTTACCAATTTATCTCCAAAATATTCCATTATACTATCACGTTAAATGCTTGGAATTGCTTTCATTAGGTGAAGTTTGTGTTGACACCTTTACATATCTGGGTAAAGAATTTTACTCACTAATGTAAAGGTTCTATTACTCTTCCTGATGCAATCTTAGGACAAAAAGTTTTTTGAGCAAAAAAATTTAAAAAATAATGGTGTTGGATATTCTGAAGCCATTTTAACTTAAAACCATTTGACAAAGCTCTATGAGAAAGGGTCCAGCCTATTTTATTCAAACCTTTCCTTTGGCCTTTGACACATTTCAGTGAATATAAGCTGGAGACACATCTTATCATCTTCTGACAAAATATTTTAGAATCCTTGGGATTCAACACTACATTCAACCATTTCATCAGGTTATCAGCACTTCCTCTTCCAATCACTGCTCCTTGATTTAACCCCACAGCATTGGAATTAACCATTAATTAACTGAGCTCGCCACTTTAACATGCTGACAAGCCACGGATGTAAAGAGAGGATTGCTCCTTTGGAGATTGATGAGCTAGACAGCCTTCCTCAAGTGTTGCAAAATTTTGTACGATTCAGGACCAATAGATGTTCCAAAGTGGTTTGGAGGCAATAACATACTTTTGCAGTGTGGTCAAATATCAAGGGGATGGTAAATTGCAGGTTCTTCTCCCCTCCATAGATGCTGCCCGACCTGTTGGGTGTTTTCAAATTTTCTGCTTTATTTCAGATTTCCAATTGCTGCATTGTTTTTGTTCTCTCTCCTCCATTTTCATTCCTCTGCATCTACTTGCTCCTCATCCAGGCAGATCAGCTGCAAAATTCATCCATATTTCCTTACACATCCTCCAGAGAGAACTTCAGCAAAATTCTAGATGCATTTCCCCTTGCAGGTCTGCTGAAGATTTTGTCTTTCTCCAGGCAGATTAGCTTCAAAATTCATCTACATCTACTTGCACTCCCTCCTCCAGGCAGATCTGCTGATGAGGCTTCTCACTCCCTCTCAACCAGCACTGCTACAATTTGTGGCATTCAGTCTTCCTGATCTACACCACGCCACAGACATTTCTTTTGTTCTCTCCATCCCTCCTCTTTCTCTGTGACTTAAAATATATCTGATCTATAATTGATGAAAGATTGTTGATCCAAAACATTAGCAGTGTTTCTCTCTCTCCACAGCTGCTACCTTACCTGGTGACTATTTTCAGGGTTTTCTTTTTTTTACTTCAAGGATCCATAACTTGTTGAGTCAGAAGTTAACTGCTGAGTAATTACCACATCAATGATCAGGCACAGAGGAACTGGAGTATTTATAGCCTATAAATATAAATAAATTAGCAATCGTTACCTTTTGAGAAACATCTTTTTCAGAGGATTCGACATCGCCATCCAGGAAAGGCATGGCAAAAGAGCTGAGGTCCTGGAGGAATAAAAAGTATATATGAATATTCATCCATATTAATTTACACAACCTAAAAATGTTGAAGCTGCTTATGCAAATCACATTTTAAAGCAGACTAAATTTCAAAAGTAGTGAGGAGCTCCATGGAAGCAATTTCTGGATATAATCTTTTCATTCAAGAATAGAACCATAGAAAACTACAGTCTAGAAACAAGCCCTTCAGCCCATCCAGTTCATGCCAAACTATGGCACTAACCTGCACCTAGACCATAACCCTCCTTACCACTCCCATCCAAGGACTTATCCAAATTTTTCTTAAATATCAAAATCAAGCCTGCATTCACCACTTCAGCTGGCAACTCGTCCCACACTCCCATCACTCTGTCTGAAGAAACATCTCACCTTCCACCCTTAACCCATGTCCTCTAGTTCTTGTCTTAGTGGAAAAATCCTGCTTGAATTTATTCTCTCTCAAATTTTGCATACCTTTATCAAAGCTCTCCTCATTCTCCAAAGGTCCAGGGAATAAAATCCTAAATTATTTAACCTTTCCCTATAACTCAGCGACTGAAGACCCCAGCAATATCCTTGTAAATTCTCTCTGCCTTCTTTCAATCTTATTGGTATCCTTCCTGTAGTTAGGTGAACAAAACTGTATTCAATTCTCCAAATTTGGCATCACCAATGTCTTGCACAACTTTATCATAACATCCCAACCTCCTGTACTCAATACTTTAAAGGGAAATAAATGCTCAACTTGAATGGAATTCGGAAGTAATGCAGCAATTATCAAAGATTCACACCACCCAGAACACACACTGTTCTCATCAGGAAAGAGGTACAGGCACTACAAGACTCGTCCTACCAGGATCAGGGATAGTTGCTACTCCGCAACCATCAGACTCTTGAGCAACAGACTCAATCAGAGATTCATTTAAGGATTCTTACTTTGTTCCCTATTTATGGTAGAATATTTACATTTCTGTATCTGCACTATCAATTTGTTTACATATCTTTCTTTTGTTTACATTTCTTCCTTTGTATAATTTCTTTCTTCTTCAGTACAGTTTATAGGTAACAACAATTAGAAATTGTGCCTGGGTCGCAGGAAAAAAAGAATCTCAAGGCTGTAAGTGGTAATCATATTTGGGTAATAAATCTGAACTTTGAATTAAACAAGCCTGCAAATGAAAACACAAAATAAGGAATGTTTTACGGTGTGTGAATTGCTTAATTCTTTTCAACCAAGTGGACCAATGTTTGGTGACTCTGTTAATCCCAAAGATAGGCAAATTGCAAAGGCCCACTAGCTCACTATTCCCAACAAACCTCCATTGCATAGTCCCAAATATTACACCTCTGCCTCAGTTTGATCCTACATTCACTGTGGCTGCTGTGGGACAGAGGCTCAGAAACTGCGGCACACATATCCCTCTGGTACACAAGACGTCTCTGGATTAGAAGGCCTCAGTCGAAATAAATGAAGATTTTTTACTTTGTTTATTTAAATTTTACAATAGGCCTCAAAGCTTTACTAGGCCATCAGAGGTTATGGCCAGACTGAGGACTGAGTGGGAAAATGGATCAGCTCGTGATTAAATGGTGGGGCAGACTTGATGGGCTGAATGGCTTATTTCTACTCCTATGTCTTATGGTCTTATCAGTGGAAATTTTGTTACATAATCTACTTCAAGATATTCCAGTTGAGAATAACAATATGTGCAGACAATGGCAAACCGTGGGCTCAGTTCCATACAGTTGCCTAGCTACGGAGGTGAGAATTAAGTCATTTTCCTGTCCAGTGCATATGTCAGGGAGCAACTATATCTGCCAGAGCACAACAATGTGAAATGGACAGATGGCTGAAAGGAAGCAGTGTCAAGAACATGCATAACATCTACAATGGGAGGTCTAGTAACACATTAGTATCGGAGCACTTGCTAAAATCTTGAGCAAGAGCACATGCACTCAGACTATGAAGCACTAAGATCAAGGAGATCCTAAACCACAACTTAGAAGTTTAGAAGTGGGTTTAATAATCCCTGAATAAATCAAAATATTGTGGAGAATTAGCTTTCAACTCAAATTATCACTCTAAATTCAATTTACCTTTCAAGTTCAATTTATTGTCAAATTCTACTTGGTACATTGAGAAGGGTTTGTTCTGTAGACTGATAGCTCAGTGGTTAGAACACTGGTCTTGTAAACAGGGGTCATGAGCTCAATCCTCTCTGAGGCCTCATTTCTGTGAGGGGGGCTGGACAGAGTGGTGACTCTCTGTCTTCCTTACAGAAGACAAAGTTAAAGAATTTAATGTATGTTACATTCTAAATGTAGTATTATGTTCCAATAATGGAATCTTTACCATTAGCAGTCTAACAAAATTCATACAGCCACTCAAACAGTGCCTCGTGTTTCACTGAAAGTTCCATGAAAACAATCAAGGGCAACATGAGATCACAACTGTCAGGTTCAGTCAGGAACCTAATGGCTGCAAGTTTTTTGAGCTTGTTGGTTCATGCTTTCAGACTTTTGAACATTCTCCCCACTGAGAGGAGCGAAAAGAGGATGTGGCTGGGGAGGATGTCCTCCAAGATGTTGGCTGCGTTTTCTAGGCAGTGGGAGGTAGAGTTTATGGAAGGGAGGGAGATTTGTGTGATGTTCTGAACTGCATACACCATCTTCTGCAGCTTGTTCTGATCTTGGGTGGAGCAGTTTTCATATATTTAGAAAGACTAAGGAAGTACCCTCATCATCCCTCAACAGCAACTGCAAGGGCACTGTTGAAAGCAGACCTTCTAGATGCATCATAGTGTGGGTCAAAACCTGCTCTGCTCAATTTCAGATGCTATAAAAGGTGGCGAATGCCACTGAACATAAATGCTTAACACCAACTTCCCTTCCCTCTGTGGACTTCATATGCAAAAGACAGCCAACACACTGAAAGACCCATCACAACTCTTTCATCTCCTCCCATCAGGAAGAAGGAGAACAAGGGTGAAAACATGCACCAACAGGGCATTTTATTTCCTTGCAGGTTCCAGACAAACCTGTGATGTGATTGCTGCCCTTTCTTTGAAATTACGATCCTATACTTTGCAATTGATGAATTCATGAATATTAGAGATAACCTGTTAATATGCTCAAACCTTCCCAGATTCAAGAACAGCTTTAATCCATCTACCTATCATGTTCTTAAACCTCCTCTGGGTGGTACAATTAACGTAGCGGATAGCACAATGTTAATAAGCGCCAGTGACCTGGGTTCAAATCTGGTGCTGTCTGTAGAGTTTGTACATTCTCCCATATCTGTTTGGGTTTTCTCTGAGTGGTCTGGTTTCCTACCACATTCCAAAACGTACAGAGTTGTAGATTAATTTGGATGCAATTGGGCAGCATGGGTTTAATGGCTGGAATTGGCTTCTACCATGTTGTAAAATATTTTACAAATTACCAATCTGGCACCACAAAAATTCATGTCTGCATATGTACATTGTACATATGTCCATGACAATAAATTTGTTATTATTTCTTTACACTGCCATCCACTTGAACTCATTTTAAGAAGCAGATTTCAGTCACTTATACATCAATCCCTAGATTTCCCCTTGTCTTTCTATTTATGTATTAAAGTTCTAAATTCCATTTGTTATTTGTGTGTCCCTTCACTTTCAAGTCTCTTTCAGTCCGACACGTCGCCAAGCAATACAACAAAATTCAGTAAGTGTAGTCTAACTCCTGAGATCTCAGATTCTTCAATCTTCTCGGAAACTAATAAATAGGATCCTCCCCCAACATTATAGATAAATTTCATTTCACTGGCATTTTTCACTGATTTATTTTACTGATTATTAAAATGTTATTCTTAAGTTAAAAACTGTCTGGTCAAGGTGACTCCCGCATTATCATTTTTCTCTCAAAATATTTAGCTCATCAAATTTACAACACATCCAAGACCTTGCAAGAGGATTATGAATTGGTTAAATAGTCATATCACTGAATTAATACACAATTCAGCACTTAGTATCAGAAAAGTGCAGGGTGTTGTGTTACAGTAACTCAAAGAGTTGCTATGTATAGTGTTACAAAGAAAAAATACAGAGAACAGTGAACAAGAAAATTCTGAGGTGGGACTATGGCAGGATCTGAAACCACTTCAATGACACCAGCCATTCTAAGCTTTTTTTTTTAGCTATGGCTGCCTTCGGGCTCTGCTCAAAGTTATAGGCCTCCTTACCTACGAAACAGTCAAACACTTCTCTCAGATTCAGATTTATTGTCAGCGTACATACATGACATCACATACCACCCTGAGATTCTTTTTCTGCCAAATACATAAAAAACATTAAATATTTTATGATTTTAGTCCATGTTCCCCTTCTTAAATGGGCTGTGACACCCCCCCCCCACCCCATGGAGGATAGGCTGTATGGCCCCTGTTGAGAATAAAACATAGAATATTAAAAACTCCAGCACAGCATAGGCCCTTTGGCCCTTGATGTTGTGCCATCCTATATATTTGTACTAAGAAAAAACTAAATGCTTCCTACCTCATAACCCTCTATTTCTCTTTCAATCATATACCTGTCTAAAACTTTCAAAAAATCCCCCTAATTTTTCAGTCTTCACCACCACCATTGTTGCAGCTAATGCAGAACATTAAAAAAAAACTGCAGGTGCTAGAAATCTGAAATAAAACAGAAAATGCAGGATATACTCAGCAAGTCAGACAGTCGGTGGTGAGAGAGTGAGGGTTAATGTTCGAGGTCAAAGACTCTTGGTCAAATCTCACAGGTGCTGATTTTTTTTTTAACCTGTCATTCCTGGAAGCATCAAGGAATTCAGCAGACCCTCAACGCGGCAGGGATGCCCACTATCACCTTTATTGTTTGCGCTAGCTATAGAACCACTAGCAGAATTGATAAGAATAGATAATAATATAAAAGGAATAAAAATAAAAGACAGGGAATATAAAATCAGTCTATTTGCAGATGATGTTATAGTGTACTTAACAGAACCAGAACTATCAATAAAAGAATTATATAAGAAATTGAAGGAATATGGAGAAGTGTCGGGTTACAAGATAAACGTAAATAAAAGTGAAGCAATGCCTATGAATAATGCGGATTTCTCAACATTTAAGAAGGAATCTCCATTCAGATGGCAAATGCAGGCAATAAGATACCTAGGTGTACAAATAAACAAAAATCTAGGCCAATTATATAAACTCAATTATAATCCACTAATGAAAAAATTACAGGACGATTTAGAGCATTGGAAAGATCTACCACTAACACTGATAGGAAGGATAAACTGTATTAAAATGAACATTTTTCCAAGGATATTATACTTATTTCAGGCACTGCCAATACAACTGACAGAAAAATTCTTCAAAGAGTTAAAGAAAATAATAAGGAAATTTTTATGGAGAGGGGGGAAACCGAGGATAGCACTAGATAAATTGACAGAATGGTATAAACAAGGAGGCTTACAATTGCCAAACTTTAAAAATTATTATAGAGCTGCACAATTAAGATAGCTATCAGATTTTTATCAAACAAGGGAAAAACCAGACTGGACGAGATTAGAATTAGATAAAATAGGGGAAAAGATACCTGAACACATATTATATAAATGGGACGAAAAATTGGTACAACATAGAACTTCTCCAGTATTACATCATCTCCTCAATATTTGGAAGAAGATCCATGTAGAAAGAAATAAAACAAATTATCAATTACCAAAACTAATATTGACGCAAAATAAGCTACTCCCTTTTACAATAGACAACCTTTCCTTTAGAGAATGGGAAAAAAAAGGGATTAAAAGAATAGAAAATTGTTTTTCAGGAAGTAGATTCTTATCCTTTGAACAAATGAGAGATAAGTACAATATAACTGGAGATACAGCGCTGGCATATTACCAACTGAGATCCTACTTGAAGGATAAATTAGGAAGTAATCTGAGTTTACCAGAGGGAAGTAACCTTGAATATGTGATTACAGATACAATGTTAATCAAAAGATTAATAACAAATATGTATATTAAACTGCAAGAAAAGGAGAATGAGGAAACAAATGATAAAACTAAACAAAAATGGGAACAAGATTTAAATATAAAGATAAAAAAGGAAACATGGGAGAAATTATGTTCTGGAACGATGAGAAATACAATAAATACGAGGCTACGTATGATACAATATAATTGGTTACACAGACTATACATTACACCGCAAAAGTTAAATAAATGGGACCCAACAGTATCTGATAGATGTTTTCGATGTAAAAAAGAAATGGGAACAACAATTCATGCAATCTGAACATGTGAGAGAGTAGAAAAATTTTGGGATGATCTCAATCAGATATTAAATAAAATAACAGAAAACAATATACCAAAGAATCCAGAGATCTTTCTCCTAAGTAACATAAAAAACAAAGAATTTGGAATTGATTTGGAGGATGCACAAAAAAGATTTGTTAAGATAGCCCTAGCCGTAGCAAAAAAATGTATTATGTCAACCTGGAAATTGGAAGATAATTTGAAAATACAACAATGGTATATAGAAATGAATATATGTATTCCATTAGAAAAAATAACATATAGTTTAAGAAATAATATTGAAATATTCGAACAAGTATGGGAGCCTTACATTAAATACAATAGCGAAAACCTACCGGGGACAAACAGTACCTAAGTTGATGGAAGGAGAAGGAAAGAAAAGAATGGACTCTGTAGAATTTCTGGTGTATTTTTGTTGAATGACAACATTGTCTGACTGAATTAATGCAACCTAGATTGTATACCTAAAATGGATGAGGGGGGGGGGGGGAGAAAAAGTCATTGTAAATGTGTGAAAAAGAAAAAGTGTATATCATGGCTATTGTGATTTATGGTGTGAAAAATAAAAAATTTTTTAAAAAAAAGGAATTCAGCAGACCCTGACACATCTTTCGAAGACCATTTAACTTGCTTTCTCTTTTCATAGATGCTGCCTGGTGCAGTTTTGGTTGCCTAACTACTGGAAAGATAAGAATACGTCAGAAAGAGCGCAGAGAAGACTTACTGGGATATTGCCTGAACTTCAGGAACTGAGTTACAGGAAAAGGTTAAACAGGTTAGGACTTTATTCCCTGGAGCATAGAAGAATCAGGGGAGATTTAATAGAGGTATTTAAATTATGAGGGGGATAGACTAGTAAATGTAGATAAGCTTTTTCCACTGAGGGTAGATGAGATACAAACTAGAGGACATGGGTTAAGGGTGAAAGAGGAAATGTTTAGAGGGAACATGAAGGGGAACTTCTTCACACTGAATGGTGGGACTGTGGAATGAGCTGCCATCTGAAATGGTGTTTGCAGGCTCAATTTTAATATTTAAGAATAATTTGGTCAGGTACATTGCTGGGAGGGATATGTGGGCTTTGGATAAGACATAAAAATGGTTCAGCACAGACCTGTTCAGCCTGTTTCTGTGCTGCAATGTTCTATTGTACTAACTGAGTTTTTTGTTTGTATATAAGTCAACGCTTCACAAGTCTGTGAGCATCGTGGTGCGTTGAGTGGGACTTAGTGTGAGATAAGAAAGGAAGGAATGAAGTGATGTTGTCAAGTTACATGGAGAGGAACTTCTAAACATGGAGCAGCCATTAAAAGTCAGTCCATGAAAGAAGGGAATCAAGCCCAGAAGTTGCAAAGAAGTTGGATGATGCATTCAGCAGTAAGCAGGGTAAGACAAGGGCAGAAGATGGCAAATTAACAGAGATGTAAGCCAGAGCTCTTTGTGACAGAAAAATTGTGAACTCGCTGGGTCGAGCAGCTTCAGTGGGAGAGAAAAAATGGTCAACATTCCAGGCCAGAACCTTTCCTGAAACTTGACCAAAGATGCTAGAAATGTTCATGTAGACAAGTACCTTAAATATTACACTTCCACCCACTGAGACTAGTCACTGTATTTGGAGTAGATATACAACACTGGAGGAACTCAGCAGATCAAACAGTGCATTTTATATAGCAAAGATAATGATACATAACCAACATTGCAGGCTTGAGCCCTTCATCAAGGTACGTGCTCAAGCCCGAAATGTTATGGATAATGTAAACTATTTTGTAAATGCATAAGAATACACCTTTCTCACTGTAGTAACTGTAGTGGACTGCTGTGGGGTATATGTATATGTGAGTCTGTGTAAACAGTTTCCTAAAATGGTGGAAAGCATCAGTAAGTGAAGTCTCTTTTGTTATTTGAATCTTGCATCTCTAAGTTATTTAAGAAGCATCTCAAGTAACACAGAGACATAACGTAGTGGCAGCGGTCGGTATAAGAGAACAAGAATAAAGCTGTACAATTGGTTGTAAGTCACTGAAAATGCTACTGAAAAAAATGGCTGGAGCAACAGCAATTCACCCAGTGATGGACGGGGAGGCTGAAGACATTGTTGAATCGTTTAAAAAGTTTCAGCAGAAGTACAATTTGGCATTCAAAGGCTATTTTAAAAATGTAATAGCAGAGGAGAAGGTCAGTTATTCACTTCTCTGGACCGGGGAATGAGGCCTTGACTTATTTAATAGCTGGGAGTTTACAGAGGTGGAGAAAAATGATCCAGTGCAGATATTTGCAAAGTTTGCTTCTCACCTTGAACCCAAGTCTAATCATAGAATTAAACGCTGTAAATTTCACGGCTTAATGCAAGAGACTGATGAAACTGTTGATAACTTACTCACTAGACTAAAAATTGTTGCTGCAAAATGCAGATTTAAGGATATAGAGGAAAAATTAGTTGATCAACTAATATGAGGGAGTGCCCATACCGAAGTACAAAAGTCTCTTATAGGGAAGAATAGCTTGAAGCTGGCCGAAGCTATAGATACAGCCAGAGTCTTCGAGGTCACAAGGATACAAATGAAATCCTTATCTATGCAGACCCACCCACAGAAAAGAGAAGGAAGAGTTAATGCTACAAAGATCACAATCAGAAAAGTGAAGACCCCAAGACCTACAGGAAGTGGGGCAGACAACACCCCTTCAATGACCGAAACAAATGCCCTGCATACAGTTCTGAATGTAGAGCCTGTGGCAAAGCAAACCACTGTGCAAAGATGTGGAAGTCTGGTATGAAGGAAACAGTAACACCAGTGAAGAAAAAAGACAAGATGAAGATCCACCACATAAAAGGAAACAACACTGAGGACTCCAACACCCAGATACTGGACATAGAATCCATACACCTTTATGAGATGTCAGATGAGATGAAAGAAGGAAGTGAGTTGCACACAAGGATCCAAATACAGAGGACAATCCGGAACAAGCCTATGATACTTAACCTAAAGATGAAGCTGGATACTGGATCACAAAGCCACGTCCTTCCACTCAGACTCTACTGCCAGATGTTCCCAGGAAACATAATAAAAGGGTATCCAAAAACAGTGCATTGGAAACAGCAAATGTCACCTTAACGGCTTATGGTGGGCCCATGATCAAGCATCTAGGGAGAGCTATGATCAATGGCTGCCATAAGGGAAAGAACATTCTCTTGACGTTCTATGAGGTAGTCGCAGATGGAGCAGCAATTCTAGGTCTGGATAGCTGCCGGGAGTTGTAGTTGGTCTCTGTCAATTATGAGATCCAGACGAAGAAGATATGCCAAAAGTACAGAAACACAATAAAAATAAGAAATGATTTCCACAGAAGTACCTGCCAAGCCATGGCACACAGTAGGATCAGACTTGTTCACCAAGAATCAAGAGCAGTATTTAATAGTAGCCTGTTAATATTCTAAGTTTCCATTCGTCAAAAGGGTGAAAGACCTGAGAGCGTCAACTATCACCTCTGAAATGAGAGTGCCCCTTGTTGAACAAGGAATACCCGAGCAAGTAATATGTGACAATAGAACACAGTTCACGTCACAAGAATTTATAAAGCTGGCTGCAGAGTATGGGTTTGTTATCACTACATCATCCCCATACTATCCCAAAGGTTATGCGTTCATTGAAAGATAAATGCAAACTGTGAAATGCACACTAGATAAGTGTCGCAAAACAAAAAAGAAGCCCCATACCTTGCTCTTCTCTCATTATGAGCAACACCTTTAAGGGCTGACATGAAGTCCCCGGCAGAACTTCTAAATGGCAGGAGATAAAAAACAACTCTGCCAAGCAAAATACACCCTGCTGAAGACCAGAAGAAATCAGAAGATGACTGGCTGACAAGCAAGAAGAAGAATGCCAGCATTATAACAAACATTGCCAGAACTCTTCAGAGGGCAGAATGTACATATTCAAGAACCGGTGTTGAAGATATGGACCCCAGCAAAGGTCTTCAGAGAAGCTGAGACGCCAAGTTCATACATTGTCGAGAAAGACTCTGGCAATCAGCTGAGGAGGAACAGAATTCACATCTGGCCGACACAAGATGTGATGAAGCAGAAAGCTTTAACACCAGCAAACCCTGCAACACCAATATCAAGTGAGGTATCAAGTGAAGAGACCACAACCACTAACACTGAAACATCCACACAGCAGTTGTCAGGTGAAGCACCACAAACTACATCACCTACATGTGGACCAGCAACACAGAGCCCAACGGTCGCAGCCAAATCCACAAAATGGCGAAAGATCATACTGTTCCCAGTGCGATATAAACTAGTGTACAAGTTCAGTCACTTAAGTTGCACTGGGAAGAAAGTGATAAAGAACACTAAAGGTTTCTTTATCTTGAGAAGGAGGGACTTTATATAGTCAGGATAATGTGAACTATTTTGTAACCCCATAAGAATATACCCTTCTCATTGTAGTAACTGTAGTGCACCATTGTCGGGCATTATGTATATGTATATGTGAGTGTGTATTAACAGTTTCCTGAGATGGTGAAAGGCATCAGTAAGTAAAGTCTCTTTTGTTATTTGAACCTTTATCAGTTATTTAAGAAGCCTCCCAAGTAACACAAAGACATAGCAGTTATATATTTTTATCTTTGCTATATAAAATACACTTTTTGACCTGCTGAGTTTTTCCAGCATTGTGTTTTTACTTCAGCCACGATGTCTGCAGACTTTCACGTTTCGCTCACTGTATTTGGAACTGGTATTCTGGTAAGATGCAATTAGATAGACTGATGAACCTTTCAAATCAGATCAATGCTACAACTATCAGATCACACCCACTGTGTTGAACATTGCACACAAATACAATGCATTTAATGTGTCACTGAAAGGTAAACACAGTTCCATGAGCATAAATGCACATGTCAATCACAGGTCGGACAGCAACTCGGAAACAATGGGCTCTTTTGTGGCAGGTAATTTCAGAAACCACATATTTCATGGTCCTAACAAAAATTGAAAGGTGGGAAGAGAGCTAAAGAGAGTGAATAGATGAGGGCTGGGTGCAACAGCAGAGAAATTCTGGCATATGGGTATCTCAAAGGTCCTACTAAACAAACATCAGGGAAGTGTTTAAAACGTATTGAGTGGCACGTCAGACATGGGGACAAAAGGTCTTATTGCTGTCTTAGGGACTAAGCAACAGGCTATGTACAGATGCACTGAAATTCTTACATGCTGCAAATGTTTGTTATGTTCACCTATTTTCTTTGGCTTGGCTTCGCGGACGAAGATTTATGAAGTGGGTAAATGTCCACGTCAGCTGCAGGCTCGTTTGTGGCTGACAAGTCCAATGCGGGACAGGCAGACACGGTTGCAGCGGTTGCAGGGGAAAATTGGTTGGTTGGGGTTGGGTGTTGGGTTTTTCCTCCTTTGCCTTTTGTCAGTGAGGTGGGCTCTGCGGTCTTCTTCAAAGGAGGTTGCTGCCCGCCAAACTGTGAGGTGCCAAGATGCACGGTTTGAGGCGATATCAGCCCACTGGTGGTGCTCAATGTGGCAGGCACCAAGAGATTTCTTTAGGCAGTCCTTGTACCTCTTCTTTGGTACACCTCTGTCACGGTGGCCAGTGGAGAGCTCGCCATATAACACGATCTTGGGAAGGCGATGGTCCTCCATTCTGGAGACGTGACCCACCCAGCGCAGCTGGATCTTCAGCAGCGTGGACTCGATGTTGTCGGCCTCTGCCATCTCGAGTACTTCGATGTTAGGGATGAAGGCGCTCGAATTAATGTTGAGAATGGAGCGGAGACAACGCTGGTGGAAGCGTTCTAGGAGCCGTAGGTGACGCCAGTAGAGGACCCATGATTCGGAGCCGAACAGGAGTGTGGGTATGACAACGGCTCTGTATACGCTTATCTTTGTGAGGTTTTTCAGTTGGTTGTTTTTCCAGACTCTTTTGTGTAGTCTTCCAAAGGCGCTATTTGCCTTGGCGAGTCTGCTGTCTATCTCGTTGTCGATCCTTGCATCTGATGAAATGGTGCAGCCGAGATAGGTAAACTGGTTGACCGTTTTGAGTTCTGTGTGCCTGATGGAGATGTGGGGGGGGGGGGCTGGTCGTCATGGTGGGGAGCTGGCTGATGGAGGACCTCCGTTTTCTTCCAGGCCAAACATTTTGGCAGTTTCCGCAAAGCAGGACGTCAAGCGCTGAAGAGCTGGCTCTGAATGGGCAACTGTTCACCTATTATAGTATAGTAAAACCTCTGGTATCCAGAATTCAAGCAAATGGCAAAAAAAAATGAGGAAAGTAGATATTAAAAAATAAAATAAATAAGAACAAAATAATGATTAAAAATACGTTAGTTTAAAATTGTAAAAGTAAATGTTCTCTAAAGTAACCTATAAACCTTCGGTGAAGATGGGAGCAAATATTCAGCCAATGGAGTGCCTTGGTCGGGCTTTGCTCGTTTAATTAACGTTGTGAGAAATACCAGTAACATTGTCCAGGTTGAAGCCACTTGCTGTTGGTGTTGGCTCTCTTAAAGTCTCTCTTTATCTCTACTTGGGGGGGGGGGGGTTAATTATATTCAATGTTATTGTTCGGGCGGCTCTGTGGAGGGGAAGGAACCTGCAGATGCAGCAAAAGTAAAATGTTTTCAAAGACTGTGACTGAAAATAAAGTTAAATGCTTTAAGGTTCATATATTCATGCAAGTGAAATTTGTTCAGTGCAAGTTCAGTACAATATTTTTGTCTTTTAAACTGTTTATTCTTAATGTAGGTGTTTTAGTTAGGGATTGTATTAAGTCTCAAGCAACTGGAAAATACACTTATCTGGCATTTACCAAACCCCATAGGTGCCGGATACCAGGGTTTTTAATGTAACTTAAATAAACTTATCACAATATGCTGAGGCAGGAAGAGATACTAAATATAAAAGGATAGATAGATAAGCAGTCACAATTGAAGTCGTGCAAGAAAAAAAGTGATGTTTCAGAAGTGGAGATAGATTTTTCAGTAGTCTTGGAGTCGTTTATGTTTCGGGCCCACCACTCTGTGTGCAAAGCTTACCTCTGACATCCATCTGTATTTACTCCCAAGCACCTTAAAACTATGGCCCCTCATGTTAACCATAGAACCCTTGGGAAAACACCTCTGGCCTTTCACATGATCAATGCCTCTCATCAACTAGTACACCTCTATCAGGTTACCCCTCATCCTCAGTCGCTCCAAAGAGAAAAGACCAAGTTCACTCAACATATCATCATAAGGCATTGTCCTCCAAACCAGGCAACATCCTTGCAAATCTTCTCTGTATCTTCTCCAAAGCATCCACATCTTTCACTTGGGAGGAGTGCTTGTGTTCATTCTGCAACTGCAGGGGAAAGTACTAAAGACACTGGCGACTTTTGGCGAAAAATTAAGAAAATAAAACAATGTCACCACTTTTATTTAATACCCTGGTGATAATTCTCCTTGCTCAGTTCTCCAAAACAACCTGGAGATTGGTCTCTAATACTGATATAATCATGTAACTGATTCATGGTTCTTCCAAAGGTAGGCTCACTGATCTTTTCAGCTCTCTTGCTTGCAGCATTTCCAAATCGAGCCAATCCACAATGCAGCAAAAGACCAAAATGAATTTTCCTTGAATACCCCAATAGGTTTAGCTGGAAGAAACTAATGTACAGTGTTATGCTACTAGCAAAAGGTCACGATGAATAGAAATATTCTCATTATTTTTTGCATGAGATCAAAATGTAGTGTGGATTGTGGAGGGGCATGTGATCTCTTTGTCTGGAACTTGGCGGGAATGTGGAAGGTCATGTGACCTCTCCGCCTGGAACCTAGTCAGAAGTCTGCCAATCAACGTTGGACTTTGCCCACTCATGGGTGAACACCTGACCAGAGGCCCCTTTAATCACCTAGTGACTACCTGGGCCTGATCTGTACTATAAAGTAGACCACATGCAGTTAGCTCTTTCTCTTTTGCTCTTTGGCCTGAGATGGACCCTACTGTGGACAATGCTGGAGGAGGCATTGGTAAGGTGTGCATTAATAGGGATCGGGGGTGTTATACAAACAGTTGCTAGTATCGACAATATAAGTCTGATGTGACTGGGTTGTACTGTGCTTGTGAGAGTGTAAGCAGTTGCTGCTATTGGTCGTGTTAAGTCCAGTGGTTGCACTGTGTTGGGTGTTTGAGAATACTTGCATGTGTGATTCCTGTTGCGATCCTCTTACCTGTGTTTCAATAAAGATTGTTTCAGTATTCAACCTGCTATTCTTTGAACCCACCGTATGTTTTCCTTCCCATACAGCAGATCTGTTAATATTACCAAATAAATGAGTGTGATGCACCCTTCCGTTCATATCTTTGAAGGCAAATATCAGATTGTCTATGTACACATTTTAAAAATATATTACAACACAACTTCATACGATTCAACGTAAGGTTGAAATCTTAATATTACATTTAATATAACACAAGGATAAAAACTTCCGAGCTTCTTATTTTCTCGTTGAGTAAAAAGATCACATCGAAAGTAAAAAAAGCCTAGTGAGAGAGAAATAATGTTCTACTGATTACGAAGCAGCCAGACGGATTCACAACGCTGACAAAATCGCCAAAGCTTTTGAAGGAATTTGGTCGTGATAAACCTCTCAAATCATTCATTCTGAGATATAAATTAGGGCACCATCAATAGCATATTCACCTGAAGGTGTTATGCAGGAGGTCAAACAATCAAGATTTGATGATGGATGTTAGTACAAATGACCAAATGTTTGGTCAAAGCAACAGGTTTTGAGTCTGAAGAAGGATGGGTAAAGGCAACATAGTTCCAAACCTTAATGCCTCGGCAACTGAAGGGGTAGTAATTCAATCTAATGAATAGCCAAAAAGTGAAGACCAATACACTTCTCTCTTAAATCACTACAAAACAATTAGGAGTGGCTTAGGTAAGGATGAGCAGTCAGTACCTTTTTCCTGGGTGACAATATCAAATACCAGAGTGAGTGGAGGAAACTTCAGGGGAGAATTCAGAGTTACCTTTTTTTTTACTCAAGAGAGTGATGGGATGCCTGGCATGTATTGCTGGGAGAGGTGGTGGAGATTGGTACAATAGAAACATTTAAAAGACTCTTACGCAGGCATATAGATGCAAGAAAAATAGAGGCTTATGGGAGTGAAGTAGAGAAGTATTATATTGTTGTCGAGTAGATTTAGTTAGATAGATCGTCACAACATTGTGTGCTGAACAGCCTGCACCGTGCTGCAGTGTTCTATGTTCTAAAGCAAAAGGCCTTCCTGCAATTTCATTTCACTTCATGCTTGCAGCATACCACTGTTGTTAATATATCCTTCCCAGAAAAATCAACATCTAGTGTGAGATACAAGGTTACAGCTAGATTAAAGCCCACACAAAAAGTATTAACGTTTTTATGATCCCTTGGTTTTAATTACAGTCATGTATCGTGATACAGGCATTACAGCCCAAGTTGTCCATGCTGACCGATTTGGCATTCTGAGCGAGTTCCATTTGCTTGCATTTGATTCACATCTTTCTGAGCCTCTCCCATCCATACATGTCCAAATGTTTTTTGAACATTGTAACAGTGCCACCGCGTACAGGAGGGAGGTAGGTCAGCTAGTTGAATGGTGTCACTACACCAACCTTTGTTAGCAATGTTAGCAAAACTAAGGAAATGATTGTGAACTTCAGGGTGGAAAAATCAGGAAAACACAAACCAGTCCTCATCGAAGGGTCAGCAGTGGAAAGGGTTAAGAGCTTCAAATTGCTAGATGTCAGCATCTCTAAAGATCTATCCTGGGGGCTCCATATCAATGCAATTGTGAAGAAGGCTTGCCAGCAGCTATGCTTCATGAGAAATTTGAGATTTGGTATGTCACCAAAGACCTGCAAATTTCTACAGGTGTACCAACTGTGGAGAGCATTCTCATGCCAAGTAATGCTAATAGCAAATCTTTGTCCTTTCTCAGACACAATTGGTATAGCGGTTAGTGCAATGCCTTTTCAGTCCAGCTTAAGGACCAGAGTTTGAATCCCACTTGTACGTTCTCCCCGTGTCTGCATGGATTTTCCCCTGGGGCTCCCGTTTCCTCCCACTGTTCAAAATATATCAGGGTGTAAACTGGGCAGCACAGGCTCATGGACTGACCGAAAAGGCCTGTTACTGTGCATTTAAAAAAGAATTTAGAGGCAATTTTGAATCATATTACATTTCTGTTTTATTATATGACAATATATAGTATCTGATCTAATCAGTCAGTTCACTGAGTATAAAAGTTGGCAAGTTATGCAGTTCCTATACAAAACTTTAGTTAGACCACATTTGGAACATTGTGTACAGTTCTGGTCTCCACATTGTAGAAAGAATGCAGAATTTGGAGAGTGCAGAAGAGGATCTCCGGGACGCTGCCTTACCCAGAGACTAATAGCTTTTTGGAGCCACTGGGTTGTTTTCTCTGGAGCATGGATATGAGGGGTGATTGGATAGAAGTTCATAAAATTATAAAAGTCATACAGAGAGTAGATAGAGTCCTTTTCCCAGGATGGAAATGTCAAATGCTAGAATGCAAGTTGGTGAACGTTTAAAAGATGATTTGCAAGGCTATTTTTTTTAAAACAGAGATGGTAGATGCTTGAGTGCACTGATAGAGGTGCTGGTGGAGTCCGATACAATGGCACCATTTAAGACGCATTTAGATTGGTATGTGAACATGGAGGGATATAGACCACATGCAGGCAGATGGAATTAGTTTAAGCTGTCATCATGATCGTTGCAGACGTGGAGGATCAAAGGCCCTATTTCTCGTGCATTTTATAAAATTCTTCAATTAAATTAAATGAGATAATTATGAATACTATTGGATTTATTTTACTCTGCCCTAACAATGTTTTGTTCCAGGCATAGACCACTTTATCTGTTCTCTTACACAAGAAAATAGGAGCATGTGTCGGCCCCTCAAGCGTGTCCTGCCATTCCATACAAACAAGACTGATTCCTATTGCCCTCAACTCCTGGATCTTTCAAATATTTACCTTAAAAAATATTTAACGATCTGGCCTCCTGCACCTTCGAGAGCAGAGAATTCCAAAAAAAATCACTCCTCTCCAACAGAAATTTCTAAGTACCTCATTTTAAATGAATATCTTACAACCTTGACCCTACCTCTGCATCTCTCCCTGTCTGAAAGAGTCAAATCAGGTGACATACCACAGTATGTTTATCCAAAGTGATCCTCGAGGACCTTGAATTCCACAAATAGCTTCCAGCAATGCACAAGGTCTAATTTGAATTCAATTCCAGTACTTTATTAAATGGAAGCACAAGGGTGTATTCATTTTTTCCTCTTTTTCCAGTCGATGCTATTATTTTATTTCCTTTTTCTAAATTACACTCATGCCTGCATAAATCTCAGCAGTCACCAATCAAAATTAGTCTGATATCTCCATTGATCTTGTAAGATGGTTCCTTCATGCAATGACAGAATGTCACAGGTGGTGTGTATACAGCAAATGAGAACTAAGGCATGACAAGATACTCAGTAGAACTACTTATTTATTGCGGTGATTCGCACCCTAATCTACATGCAACTTCAAGCCACACCAACTGGTGTCAATATGACCCTGTTATCACAACCGAGGCTGGTTAGAAGAACCTCATTTACACAGGATGCTACTGCCTCATCTGGGCCAACCTTCCACAATGTCCACAACTCCACTACCTGCACTCACGCAGTGCCCCATACAGTCATCATCTTCGATGACCTCCAATCTGGTCCGGAAGTACCTATATTTTAATATCCTTGTTCAATTCTGAACAATCTCGCCAGCAAATTCCCTCACAAACTCCAGGTCATTGACTACAACATTACAATGTGAACACACAGAATGGTGTCTAGTGAAGTTCAAGTTTATTGTCACATCATATCTTGTACCATGGGAAAAGTTTTGCTTGTGATCAGTTTAGCAAGCCAACTCTAACATTCATACAGCAATATTAAGTAAAAGAGCGAGAGAATAGAACATCATAGTGAAAAGATCAATTAGTACATAGCAAGGGGAGCATGAAATCACTGTAATGGGGTTCATTCAGGAGCCTAATGGCTGAAGGGAAGAAACTAAGAAACTGTCCTTGGACCTGTCGGTGCATGATTTCACACTCCTGAGTCTTCCCCTGATAGGAGGCAGGAGAAGAGTATGTCCATGGTGTGATGGTCCCTTCAGTACGTTGGCTGCCATTTCTAGGTACCAGGAATGAATTGAGGTTTACAATAGGATCTAGATCGACTGGGGAAATGGGCCAATGAATGACCACTAGAATTTAGCTCAGGTGTCATGAATATTCAAGAGGAATAGAGCGGGATGCAATGTTGAGGATTTTTAAGGCACTGGTGAAACTCCACTTTGAGTATTGTGAGCGTGTTTGGGCTCCTCACTTAGAAAGGATGTGCTGACGTTAGAGAGGGTTCACAGGAGGTTCACAAGGATGATTCCTGGAAGGAAAGGGATATCATATGAGGAGCATTTGACAGCTCATGGCTTATACTCATTGGACTTTAGGAGAATGAGAAGAGATCTAACTGAAACATTTTGAATACTGAAAGGTGTTGTCACGGTAGATGTAGAAAGGTTGTTTCCCATGGTGGGAAAGTCTGGGATAAGAGGGCAAAACTTCATGATAAAAGGGCGTCTGCTTAGGACAGAGATGTGGAGGAATTTCTTCAGCTTGAGGGTGGTAAATCTGTGGAATTTGTTGCTACAGACTGTTGCAGAGGCTATGCTTTTGGCTGTATTTAAGACAGAGATTGGTAGCTTCTGATTAGCCAGGGCATCAAAGGTTATGGGAAGAAGGCTGGGCAGTGGAGCTGAGTGGGAAATAGATCAGCTCATGATTAAATGGAGGGGCAGACTTGATGGGTTGAAGAGCCAATTTCTGCTCCTATTTCTTGTGATCTTATGTCTACTACATATTGGTTGGGCAGATCATGCACAAAATAATGGTCGGCCACTGAAGAGTGCTGTAGAACAGTGACACCAAGGGACAGAGATACCACTTCCCTGAAAGTGGTGCCACAGATCCATAGGGCGGTGAAAACAGTGTTTGCGTGGTTGCCTACATCCTGTAACAGTGATACAAAACGTCAGTGAGACCCAAGCCTGGGACACTGGCAGTTCTGGTCACCCAGCTGGAAAAAGGATACTAGTGAGCTGGAAAGATCACAGAAAAGATCAAGAGAGACATAAATATCATGAGAGATCATGGTGATGAGGTAGGGTGTCTAAATCCAGAGGGAATAATTCAGAATCTATTGTCATGAACGTGTCACAAAATTTTTTATTTTGCAGCAGCGTCGAAGTGCAAATATTACTATAAATTACATTAAAGTGGCAATAGAGTGGGGAAGATGGAGAACGGCTTGGTTGCCTTCATGGAGTTAGAAAGTTAGGGGATTCTATGCAACCCTGGGGAAAGTTCTGTTCCTCCACATATGGACGTTTGTGAGGTGTTCTGGTCATCACGATACAGAAAAGATATGGAGGCTCTTGGGAGGTTTACCTGGATTGGAGAGGGTTAGCTGCAAGGAGACTTGGATCAGATAACTCTGAGTTTATTGTCATATATATATATGCATCGCAATTCTTGCTGCATCCTAATAGGTACAGTACTTTAAAAAAAGACTGCAATACTCCACGTAACTTGAATTAAAAAGTGACAATAAATACAGGAGATAAATAACATTTGAATTTATGCTGATGCAGGATTTTTTAAAAGTTTGCTGTTGTGCAGACTGTGATAACTTTGTGGTGTTAGAGCAGTTCCATGAGGGTAACAAGGGGAGGTTCAAGAACCTGGTAGCTGTTGGAAAGAAACAGTCCTTGAACGTAGAGGTACTGGTCTTCAGGCACGAAGGTAGCAGAGAGAAGAGGTAACCAGGGTGATGGGGGTCCTCTACGTTGGCTGCGATGGATGGGAGGTCAGAGTCAGCGATGGACCTGGCTATATTTGTTACCTTCTGCATTCCTGGACAGTTGGAATAACCAAACCAGGCTTTGATGCAGCCAGTTGGTGTACTTTCCACAGTATCCCTGTTGAAGTTTGATAGAATATTCGATGATATTGCAAAATCTCTTCAGACTTTGGAAATTATAGACATTGGTGTGCCTCCTTCATGGTCGCCTTTATGTGCTTGCACCCTGAGCCTCGAAGGTTCTGGCCCCTTGCAACTCTGTCCATCAATGCAGAGAGGTGCATGGTTCCTCCGCCTCTCCTCAAAATGAATGAGAGGTGTAAGAGGATGCAGACTTCTAGAGGTACGTCAGGGTTGGGGGGCCAGGTGGCGGGTGAAATGGGGGAAGGACCAGAAGATTCAATTTTCGAAGAGTAGCTTTGAAGTATTGAACTGCACGTTTCACAAACATTTCTACGACTGATTCCACCTGCAGTGAATTCGTCCATCGTTATTGAATGAAGATCTACCGGGACCAACGCCTGAAGAGGGCGCACAAAATCAGTGAACCGGTGCGGACTCGAAAGGCCAACATGGCCTGTTTCCGCTCCGTAAATGGTTATGGTTAAAATCAATGAATTAGTGCAAAAGGAAAGAAAGCAAGGTAGTGTCTATGGTTCATTTCCATGAAGGAAGAGGGGAAGTAGCTGTCTTTGTGCTGCTGGCAGTTCATCTTCAGGCTCCAGTACCTCCTCCCCAATGCAGCAGTAAGAAGAGGGTCCTTAAGGATAAAGGCTGCTTTCTTAAGACATCATCTCTTGTATATGTCTCAAAGGCTCTTTCATAACGGATACTGATTAAGTTATTTCCCATTGCTACACCACCATCCCCCACCAAACCCTGCCCACTGTAGGAAGGATGTGGATGACATAGAGAAGGTGCAGAGGAGATTTAAGGATGCAGCCTAGATTGGAGAGCATACCTTAGGTTGGGTGAAATTGGTGTTTTCTCCTTGGAGCGACGGAGGATGATGGTCGACCTGAAAGAGGTGTCTTCTTCTTCTTCTGGCTATCCATCCCATTGGATGATGGTTCCTTTCAGTCAGTATGTGGGGTTTGATACATGCGTCCTGGAGTGGCTGAACAGGCCGATCCTTGACAGGCACTTCTTGCCTCATACTTGGCATATGAGGCCTGGAGGGACAGCAGGGGCAGAAACTCTATTGTGGTGCTTCCTGCGCCTTTCTTCTGTGGCCTCTTTGAGCTTGTTCTTAGCAGCATCCACACTTTTTCTGATGACGTCCCTCCACTGTGAGCGATCTTGAGCCAGATCGACCCATGTTGATGGGGCAATGTCAGCTTTCTTGAGGACCTGTGCAGAACATCCTTGTACCGTTGTCGCAGTTGGGTCAACATCTCCAAGGTGGAAATTGCTGGCATTCTGGCTCAAGAAAGGACATCAATATTGGAGACCTTGTCTCGCCAGGTGATCTTCATCAGGGAACATAGGTGATGCTGCTGCAGTTGGTCAAGCTGATATAAGTGACTCTGATATGGGCACCACTTCTCACATCCATATAGCAAGGCTGACATGACAACAGCCCTGTATACCTTAGAACTTGATGGCCAATCTGATGTTCTGTGACCAAACCCAATCTTTCAGCTGTCCAAAGGCAAAGCAGGCCTTTCTAGTTCTTGGCTCAATCTCTAGAGACTCTGATAGCTCAGTGGTTAGAGCACTGGTCTTGTAAACCAGGGGGTGAGAGTTCATTCCTCGCTGGGGCCTCATTTCTGTGAGGGTAAAGTGATGACTCTCTGTCTTCTTTACGGTAGCCAAAGTTAAAGAATTTTATGTATGTTACATTCTAAATCTAGTATTATGTGACAATAATACATCTACAGAAGCTGTGAATGTTATTGGGCTGCCCAGGCAGCAAAACTTGTTGACAGCATTGAGACGAGCCTCACCGATGAGGACGGTTGGTTCTTCGTATCTTGAGCCAGAGGCCGGATGGTACAAAACTTCTGTCTTTTTCATGCTGATTATCAATCCGAAGCTCTTGGCAGCACTGGCAAAGTGACTAGTGGTCTCCTGTAAGTCTTCAAGAGAGTGGGCAACCAGTGCACAGTAGCTTTTGCGCCACAATGTCCCTGACTTATGTTTTTGCTCTGTCTTGCTAGGTTGATGAGCCTATCATCAGTGCTCGTTAGTAGGAAGATCTCTAACTTCAGGTCTGATGTAGCATCCTGAAGAACAGCAGTGAAGAATAGTCCAAATAGAGAAGTCAAAACATAACCCTCTTTTATACAGTTGCCGATGGGAAATGGGTCTGACAACTCACCACACAGATAGAGATGTACAAGGGTAGAGGCTGTATCAAGTTACGGTGAGAAGGAAAGGATTTAAAAGGGACCCAAGAGTATATGAAAAAGTGGCAGAGGAGTGTACAATTACACTATATAGACAGGTGCATGGACAGGAATGGATGAGAGGAATGTGGGCCAAACACAGGCCAAAGGGACTGGCTGAGGGAGACAACAAACCAGTTGGACTGAAGGCTGTTTCCATGTTATTTAACTCTATAAGCACATCCTGCCTGGCCTGATGAGCACGACTTGCACTGTTTTTATTCCAGATTTTCAGAACCTGTACTATTTTGATTTCAGACCATCTCCTTCCTTTTTTCATCCATTGGCGGCAGAGCCTTTATCCTTAAGCCCCTCTACTGGAGTTCTCTCCCTTCTATCAATCCCTTTCCACCTTTAAAACCTCTGTCAGAGTTATTCTCTCCCTGTCTATTTGCATTACTCCCAATGATGTGTCGATGTATTAAAAATACCACTGATGCAACCCGACATTAGTAAGTAGGACTGTTTAAATGGAGTGAAACATGGAAGTGTAAACGCTATGAATGTCGTGAAAACACAGAAATGCTGGAGGAACTAGCGAGTCTCGCAGCGGTCATAGGAGGTAAAGATATACAACCTGCAAATTGGAGGAACAACATCTCATATCTGCCTGGGCAAATATGCCTCCTACCAGACGGCATTAACATCGACCACTGGTTTCTGTTAGTCCCTTCCCCCATCTATTTCTCCTTTCCTCTAGCTCTGGCTCTCTCTTTCCTTTTTCCCTGTCTCCTTTCTTCCAGATCCTCATTCACAGAACCACCCCCCCTCCCCCATTCAATTCTCACTTTTCCTCTCCTGTCTATGTCCAATTATCATCTTATGTATGTTGGCTGGTCTAAGCTCCTACCCCACCAATGCTCCTTCCAATTTTTAGTAGTCAGTGTGCACAAAAATTTTACGTTGTGCCAATTTTTTCCCTGTGATTAATTACTACAATATTTTAGGTAACTAACCTTTTGTGCACACGTTCATTTCCTTTGTGTTCTGGTTGCAAAACCTGTGTGCACACGCGCACAGCTTAGAGCGAGCAGTGTCCCTTGCCCTTTCTTTCCTTCTCCCCAGCTCCAAAACGTTGGTTATGCCTCTTTAGCTCCTGTGGACACTGTGAGACTGGCTGAGTTCCTCCAGCATTTCTGTGTTTTTAAAGTTTAGTTGTAACCTGTCAAAAATTTCCTGGCAATTTAACTTCATTCCGAGCTCAATTATAAAACTATGTTACACAATTTTCTTGTTTATTTTCATTGTGTGATGACATTGTTTAATGGGTTTAATGTATTGTATATGTTGAACGTTTAATGGGTTTGGAGGAGGGTGGGAAGGAGGGAGGGAAGAAAAGGGGAGAAAATGACACTGTATATTCAAGAGGGAAATGTTTGTGTCTATTTTGGTTAATATGGTTCATTTTCATAGTGTGAAAAATTTTTTAAAAATTTTAAAAAATTATAAAACTATGTTGTAGCCACTTGGGGTGGAGCTTTAAAGGGCAACATAAACATAACTACCATAAATGACTGGGCTTAGATGGATTCATTGTTTTTCTTTTATTTCATTTCTGTTCCTTGGTGGTACCAGCTACCTTCTTGCTGAAGAGTGAGGGTGGAGTGGTTGCAGAACTGAGCATCAGATCAGCAACCCCTCAGATTCTCGTGTGTGCCTCACAACCCAACAAACTGCAACAAACGGCCAACGGGGCTTTTGCATAATTTCAATGAGTCCCTGCTCAAACATCGCAGAAATGTGGAAAGAACATAGAATCCATGTATAGGGTTAAAAGAAAAAAAAACAGCTCATACTCCTCAACAAGAAAAATTAACCCAGTTATGTTCTCTTAAGAGAACAGCCCATCCTTTACGGTAAGACAAGCCCAAACAAAAATGGACACTCCCAGTAATACAATGAAAGCAGACTCAACCCTGGATCAACAAAGCCACAACAAAGGAAAGAGTCCATCATATTTTCAAGGGAACTGCATCAAAATGGTATTTTTTTAGAATAAATGCTCCTTTTTAAAAACCTCAACTAAAGGTAAAATTCAGGCCCTGTTTTATTTTTAACATGCTCTTTGATATCTTCATTGAGGAAAAAATATCAGAGCATTTTCACATGAATTGTGACTCCGTTTCATTTTAAAATCCAATCCCAGCATGAAGACTGGATTGTGTAACGGCACATTTACCATTATTTCCCAGATTTCCTAGAACAGTCAATCATCAGTGAAGAGTCCATCGCCATTGGTTGGTCACTTGTAGACTAGACTAGGTAAGGTTAACAAATTTCCTTCCCTGAAGGATGTTAACAAAGCAGAAGGGTTTTTAATAGCAAAATGGTGATTTGGTGGTTTGGAAATCTTGTTGCTGAATTTAGCCACTTTTTATAAGACTATAAGATGTGGGAGCAGAAATGGGCCACTTGGTCTATTAAGCCACTCCCTCATTCCATCATGAACTAATCCATTCCCCCAATCAGCTCAACTTCCCTGCCTTCTCCCAATAACCCTTGATACCTATGATTCAGATAACTATCAATCTCTGTCTTAAATACACACAACAACTTGACCTCTATAACCAGAGGTGATAGCAAATTCCAAAGATTCACCACTCTCTGGCTAAATAAATCCCTCTACATCTCTATGCTTTAAATGGGTTCCCTTCAATCCTGAAGTTGTGCCCTCTCGTCCTAGACTTCCCCACCACATGAAACAACTTTGCCACATCTACTTTATCCAGGCCTTTCGGAATTCAAAATGTTTCTATGAAATCTCTCTTCATTCTTCTAAACTCCAAGGAGAACAGTCCAAGAACCATCAAACTTTCTTCATTTGCAAATCCCTTCATTCCAGGAATCATTCTTGTGAATCTTCTCTGAACCCTCTCCAATGCCAGTACACCCTTTCATAAATAAGGAGCCCAAAACTGTGCCCTGTACTTCAATTGGGGCCTCATCAGTGCCTTATAAACCCTCAAGATTACATCCCTGCTCTTATATCTTATTCTTCTAGATATGAGTGCCAATTTTCATGTAACTATCGCCAGAAAGGAGGTCATTTTGGCATAATATCCCTCTTAGCCACTACTCTGAAATAGTTGTCACGTGTACCAAAATTCAACAAGAAGCTTTGTTTTGCATGTTATCCAGGCAATCCAACTCAAGCAGTGGTTTGTGAACTAACAAAGGTTATAAGGTCAAGCTGTCAAATAGTGCCCAGAATGAAGAAATTAGAAAGTGCATGGAACAGAGAAGAAGTAATAAAAGACGGAGAAAGGCATTAATCTTTGCCAGTGTGAGATCAGAATCAGGATTTATTGTCATGAACAAGTCATGAAATTTGTTGTTTTACGGAAAAATCATAGTGGAAACGTTCAAATTATAACCATCTTATGTCATTACTATAAAAAAACCCCAAAATAATAGAGCACAAAAAGTAAGGCCGTGTCCTTGGTTCATTGATTATTTGGGAATCTGATGGCAGCCAGGGAAGTAGCTGTCCTTGTGCCTTTGAGTGATCATCACCTTTTTACCGATAGTAGCAGAGTGAAAAGGGCATGGCCTGGGTGCTGGGGGGGTCTTTGAGGATAGAGGCTGCTTTTTTTCAGACATCACCCCTCTGGAGTTTATTCTTGTCCTGAGAGATGGCGTCTCAACGAGGCAGAGATGCCATCAGCTAGAATGCTCTCCACGGTCCACCTGCAGAAGTTTACGAGAGTCTTCGGCCTACTGTCATTGGATCCAAACTCTGATGCCAGTAAGAAAGAAAATGTCTTGAGAAAATGTCTGAGTAATGCTCATTTCAGAACATAGGCCTGGTTCCGGAACCTTCACAAACCAATGCTATCCTCTCTACAGCAAATTACTTTGTAAATAGTGCTTCACACAGCTTATGAAAATATTTTATTACACTGGATCACTGTTAACTGGTTATTTGTGTCCTTTCAACACAAGGCAACCCCAGGGATAGGGGATTATATCCTCCACTGCTGACGTCTGAGTGATGCCTCGAGCGATGGTGGGCCTGTCCTAAATGCTAATCAATGTATTACGATCTTGCATTTAAACAAAATCAATCATGCCTAGTTATAACATAATTAAGCATTAGGTACAGCACAGTATTAGCCCTTCAGCCCCTTTATAAATTTATAAAAGACCATGGGAAATTGGTATAAAACACATAGCCACAACCGTGGGAAAGTCCTAGTGGCAATCTGTCACAAATTATAAAGAGCATAGGTGGACCTGCCCTCCCAGAATTGTGTGTGGCTATATGCATGGAGCACTCATGGAGGGGTTTCTCTGCCGCACAAATTCTGGGAGGGCAGATCTGCCATTGCGCGCTCTCTCTCTCTCTCTCACTGCAACTTTCCCACAGTCCTTTAGAAATTTATAAAGGTTCATAGGTCAGCAAAGTTTAATCTTTTGCTTCCTTCAAGTCCATGCACGCAAAATGTCATCAACGCATCACGACTTTGTCCCTGGATAGTCCATGTCCCTTTCACACTGGGATAATCGGCCTAGGTTGTATCATCTCTGACATGCTGTGACACCCACCTGCAGGCTGATTTTTTTTTTAATTTTTTTTAAATTTTTTATTTTTCACACCATAAATCACATTAGCCATGATATACACTATTTCTTTTTCACACATATACAGTGACTTTTTCTCCCCCCCCCCCCTTTCCTCCCAAACCACCCCCCCACCCCCCCCTCTCATCCATTTTAGGTATACAATCTAGGTTGAATTAAGCCAGTCAGACAATGTTGTCATTCAACAAAAATACACCAGAAATTCTACTGAGTCCATTCTTTTCTTTCCTTCTCCTTCCATCAACTTAAGTAATGTTTGTCCCCGGTAGGTTTTCGCTATTGTATTTAATGTAAGGCTCCTATACTTGTTCGAATATTTCAATATTATTTCTTAACCTATATGTTATTTTTTCTAATGGAATACATTTATTCATTTAAATTTAGTAGTTTCTTCCTTTTAATTTGGTTATGTATTCCATTAATATTTAAAGTCATATAGTTCAGCGTAGCCCTTTTATATTTTGTTTATCTTCTCTTTCTGTTTTTCCATCATTACCTTTCCTCCTTTTCCATTTCTGTTTTCTTATTTTCAACTCTTTATAAGTCAACATTCCTACAACATCCAACATTTTCCTTATTCTCCTATTTCTATCTTATTTATCCCCAATCTCCCCTTCCCCTCCTGAGTTGTCCTTTATCCCTTGTCGGACAACCACATCTCCCCTCTCCATTTGGATTTGCGAATCCACTCGCAAGCGTCAACTGATTTTGCAGTGACCGCTATTTCCCCCCACCCCGCCTCCCCCAGAAAAGATTTCACTTTTCATATGTCACAAAGGTCACTCTTTTAATTCCCTCCTTATTCTCTCTATTCCATTACCTTCCCTTATTAATTCTTGTCTATACTATCTATATTTTCCTCTAAGTACAGATACATTCACGTATGCACATTGTCTCTATTCACTCTTATACCTCTTTACCCGCATACATATCAATCGTGATCATTTTTACTCTCATTACCCGTCTTCATCCCTCAGTCTATTTTTGCACCTGCAGGCTGATTAAGGAGCTTTCAGACTGGACCCTTAACCTGGTCATCAAATACTAGGACAAGGTGCCAGTGTGAAAGAGGCTAAGGTTTAACTTTTATTTTGGCAGCATGCTGGCTGGTTATGTGCTTGCTTGGCATACTGATAGCAGGCAGAACAAGCCAAGTTTTCAAAAAAATAAACAACTAAAGGCCTAATTCTAAATGAAAACAATGAAATGTTAAATGGCAATTGTATTTAAAAACTTGCTTCTCGCTCACATGTTCAAAAGACTTCTGGGTGACCATTTCAAAAGGGCAAGGTTTTTAACAGCTCAAATTGACATCAGTTGGCTCCAATAAGCTTTTTTCATGAAAACAACAAATGCTGGAAATGACTGAACAGGTTCAGGTAACAACCGTGGAGAGAAAAACTGAGCTAATCTTTCAGATCAATGGCCATGATCTGTCAAAGCAGATCTTTGGATTTTCAGTATTCACATTTCTTTTGATAAAGACCAATTTCTCCAGTTTGAACCCTATTTGTTCGTTTACCAACCATTTCACCAGGCTTCTTTACCCTTTTTGTCATTTAATAAGATCACAAGACTGTAATACAGGTGCAAAATAGGCTATTCAGCCCATCAAGTCTGTCCTGCCATAATGAAATTGTTGCCATAATGAAGCCTAGGTTGAGGCTGAGAATCTTAGTCTTTGGAAGTTTGCTTCTATTCCTTCATTCTCAGACACTCATTGCAAGATTCCAGAAGATATGACTGCTCTGTCATTGAGTTACTAGGTTGGCTGCCTAATTTCCAGACCAGATACTGATCTCTATTCAAATCTCACCATAGTGGCTGGGAAATCTGAAATCAAGTAATCAGATTAAAAAAACCATGTCAAAAAAGAAGCCAATTTCAAGAGATGTGACCATGAGTTTAATTTATTTATTGTCAAGTGTACTGAAACACCACCTGTACACCTAGAATTATACACTTTGGAGTTTACAGTGCTCTCCAGGCAAATCTACTCAGACAGCATGTAGTACAGCAACAAATAAACAAATTAGGGGTGGAATTTAACTGTATCAAATAGTGTAGGGTACAGAGAAAAGTAAAAAACATTGAAACATCAACTGCCGATATTTTCTATGGATGTTGCGTGACCTGCTGAGATCCTCCAGCATTGTACAAAAGGACGAAGAAAACCTTTTGCCAGTGTGAACCACCAGATTGTTTCAAAGACTGCAGATCCTTCAAGTGTGCAGTCCTTATCCACCCCTGTCTCTCTATGGCGGCAAAACAATCAGAGGGTTGACTCTCCTGTTCACATAACCATTGCTAAATAAACATTCAGAAAAACACTCAGATACCACTAGGGAATTTAAATCAGTAATCTCAGCTGAGGTGGTTTCCAGCCCATCAGTGATAAAAGGAAACATTTTTATTACAAAGAACTAATGCAAGTAAATAAAAGTTGGAGTTAGCCACTCTGCCCCTTGTATATGGTTTGACATTTAAAAAAACAACAATTTCAGCTTCACTCCTAAGCAATGACCCCACATCAGTTATTTCCATCAACATCCAAATATCTATCAAGTCTGCCTTGAATACCTTCAGGAAACAAGGCTTCTATGAGAGAAAATTCAACCTCTCTCATTGGATTCCAGAAGATTACATGCTACCTACATTTTGGTGCTGTGGAACAAATTTCGCCTTTGTACAGCATCTGTCACAACTCAGAACACCCGATGATTGAACTGAATTATTAATTGGCAGGTGTTGTAAGCTGCTTTATCTGTGCATCGTATTTCAAGTCAACCCATAATTAAGCATGAGTACAACATGAAAGTCTACACACGTCATGACTGAAGTAAAAACACAATGCTGGAATGTGATGGATTATATATTTTATAGTGTATATAGATATGCTTTTGAAGGAGATAGATTGTGGGGGTAGTGTAGGTCACAAACAAACACAAACACTTCACAAAACAGATCTCATTTAAAATGCTAGAGTTTTGCACAAGCCAGACAGTCCAGGCTCCAAGTGCCTTTGCAAAAACTTTGAAGAATGCCTATAGAGACTTCACAATTAGGTGTTAATCAGACATGCTGTGGAGTAATGGATTATTGTTTTGGAAAGCAACAGATGAACAGACTCAGTGTCACAATCTGTCTGGTTGCAGTTTGTTGTTCTAAGAAGGTCATGTGGTTTTCCAAGCGGGGAGAGAGAGAGAGAGAGAGAGAGAGAGAGAGAGAGAGAGGGAAGAGACCAAACAGGAGAGAGAAAACTGGTTTCCGCAGTCATGGCAAGCTGGCAGCTTATTGAAACCCCATTTTTAAGACAGGTTGTGAGTTCTGAGTTCAGCCTGTTGAAAACCCTTTTGGTCCATATAAGAGGAAATAACTGGCTATAGTGTTTCAACTGAAATAAGGGAAATAAGAGGAACTCTGTGGTGACCTGCAGAAGAAGAGGTTATCATTTGGAAAACCCTGATGGGGAATGTTTCTTCAGCAAGACACTGAAGTGGCTGATCCGAGGGAATCAGTTTTTGTGTGTTCAACAAGCAACAAATCTCTCTCTGAAACCAACAAGAACCTTCCTGAGTGGTAACCAATTACCTTTAAGCACCAGAGCTTGCTAAAAATTCATAAATGTTAAATTCTGTGCACCATATAAGAATTGCCTGATACCAGTGAACTTGGAGGAGTGAGAAGTGAGATTGGACTGTGAATCAAAGAACTTTTCTGAACTTATGCACACATTACATACACATGCACTTAGAATTAGAAGGGGGTTAAGTTAAGTTAAGTTAATAGTAATAAGTTAAAGTTTGATCCTGTTTATATGTTTAAAGAAAATTAAAAGTAACTTTTATTTAAGTAACCATTTGTCTTGGTGCATTTCTATTGCTGCTGGGTTTTGGGGTACTCTGGGCCCATAGCATGGAGAAACTCAGCAAGTCAAACAGTGTACTTTATATCGAAAAATAATCAACATTTTGGGTTTGAGACCTTCATCAATATCTATCTTTGCAATATAAAGCACATTGTTTGACCTGCTAAATTTCTCCAGCATTGTATCCATATTTAAGTACATCAGAAAGTGCAATAACAAGACAACAGTGCAGAGTGTTGTGGTTAAGCATGTCAAAGAGTTACCAAGACAAATGCAGGCTCTCTAAAAAGGTACAGTTTCAAAAGTCTGAAAACAGCAAGAAAGAAACTATCCTTGAATATAATGTTTTCAAGCTCTTGCAAGTTCTGCCTGATGGAAGGTGGAGAAAAAAGTGTGACTGGGGTGGGATGGGTCCTTTATGGTATTGGCAGACTTCCCGAGAGAGCAGGAGGTTCCCAACCATCAACAGATGGAAGGATGGTTTGCATAATGGCTTGAGCTCTGTTCACAACTCTCTGCACTTTCTTGCTGTTTTGGGGAGGCCTGCATTGCAAAACGTTAGCTTGCAGGGTGCAGTAGGTAATCGAGAAGTCCTTCATTGCCGGAGGGATTGAATTTAAGGCAGGTTCTGCTGCAACTGTACAGGGCACATCTGGAGCACTGTGTGCAGTTCTGGTCTCCTTTCTAGAGAAAAGATATACTCAAGTGATGCAGAGGAGTTTCACCAGGTTGATTCCAAAAGTGAAGGGGTAATCTTATGAGGAGAGATTGAGTACGATTTGGAATTTTGAGGATGTGGGGAGATTACAGAAAAACATATAAAAGTGATGAAAATAATAGGTAACAGAGAAGTAGGGAATAAAAACACAAAGCTGGAGAAACACAGCAGGTCAAATAGTCTCCTTTTATACAGCAAAGATTTTTTTTAAAAACATAACCGATGTTTCAGGGTTGAGCCCAACATCAAGGTATGGAAAAATGTTAGCAGGTGACCAAATTAAAGAGTAATGGGAGGCATGGTAGCAAAGGTAATAGGTGGAGAAGGGAGGGGGGCACCACCGCAAGCAAGGGGAGGAGGGTTGGTTGGTGATTAGAGAGGGAAGGGGGTTGAGAGCTAACAGGGGGAAGGAAAGGGAGGGGGGAAAGGAGAACAGGTTAGCAGAAACTGGAAAAGTTGATGTTAATGCCATTTGCTGGAGAGGGCCCAGACAGAAAATCAGGTGTTGTTCCTACAGATTCCTGGTCTTGGCGGGTTAGCATACGAGCCTATGAACAGACATGCGGGTGGAGGAGTGTGATGCAGAACTGAAATGGTTGGCCACTGGGAGGTCTCTGTCACTGGTCTCAACAAGAGCGAAGGCGCTCAGTGAAACTGATCTCCCAGTCTGTGCCCAGTCTCTACAATGTAGAGAAGGCCACATATACTGCAAACATTGTCCTTGGTCACTTCTCCCATGTCCAATTGGGAATGCCACAAGCTATCAGATGAGTTTTGAACAGCTCTCTGTACCTTCTTCAGATTGCCCCAGGTCTACAGTCTTTTTACTGTGTTAAGATGTTTGCAATGCCCAAATCTTGCACTTATTCAGCAATGTTGCCAGTTGAAATAAGCATTGCTTGGTGACTTGCAATGAAAGAGCCTCAAGAACAGCAGAATTTGATATCCTGTACTGCCATGGTAAATGAATTATTCTTTTAAAGCAGCGCAATCAAAGGCTTCCAAATTCCAAAAGGTCGCAGCAATAGATAACCCCAAATTGGAGCCATGTAATAGTGCACAGGGTATAACAGCCTTTGTAATTAAATTTCACAGTTACTTTATCAGGGAGGCGGCCACCTCCAATGGGGATATCACCAGGGCTAACTAGAAACCATGGCTGGATGCAAAGGTCCGGGCCCTTCTCAGAGTTTGTGATGGTGCCTTCAGGACAGGGGAAAGGATGGCAAAGTGGGGGTGCGCCCAGAGGATCCACAGCCAACCATGCAACACTGGTGACACAAGGGACCTGTGACAAGAGATCAAGACGATAACACATCACAAGTCAGCCTTCTAGACAGACTGGATATCTATGCATGGTTTGATGAGAGGAACAGGATGATGCCAAAGAAAGCTCCGTGTCCCCCTGATGAATGAACTCCCTGCGTAGACGTGGTCAAGGTGAGGAGAACACTATCCAAGGTGAACCCAAACAAGGCGGCAGGACCAGGCAACGTACCTGGTCGGGTACTGAAGGACTGTGCGGACCAATTGACAGAGGTCTTTGCAGATATCATCATCACCACCTCACTGCAGCTGTCCATAGATCCCACAAGGTTCAAGACAGCCACCATCATCCTGGTACCCAAGAGGGCAACAATAACTGGCCTCATTGACTAACACCATGTTGCACTGACCTCCACCATTATGAAATGCTTCATGTCTGGAAATGGAACACATCAAAGGACACCTCCAAGAGACGCTGCACTCATTTCAATTTGCCTATAGAAGAAACCATTCCACAGATGATGTGATAGCCTTGTTCCTTTGTTCCATCCTGGCCCACCTCATACGCCATAAACCTCAGCTGCTGTTCATTGACTTCAGCTCGGCATTCAATACAATTATTCCCCAGAGGCTGGTGGAGAAGCTGCTATCGCTGGGTCACAAACACAGTCTGGCCAGATTGGTAGCAGAACGTCGAGCACCGTCACTGGCGCACTTCAGGGCTGTGTATTCAGCCAGCTTCTATTCACATTACTGACCCATAACTGCATTGCCAGATCCAGCTCCAACAGTGTCATCAAATTTGCAGATGACACGACATTAGTTGGCCTCATCAGCCACAAGGATGAGTCACACTACAGTGAAGTGGAAAATGTTGTGAAACAGTACAAGACTCTCAACGTAGACAAGACTGAGGAGATGATCATGGACTTCAGGAGAACCAGGAATGACCACCCTCCATAAGCATCAACAACTCTGCAGTAGAGAGTGGAGAGCACTAAGTACCTTGACGTTAACTTAACTAGTGACCTATTGTGAACACTGAACATTTCCTCACTTCTCAGGAAGACGCAACAGCAACTGAACTTCCTGAGAGGACTGAAGCGGGCAAGGTTACTGGCCACCATTATGTCAACCTCCTTTAGCAGCTCTATCGAGTGTCCTGGCCAGATGCATCACAGATATTGTACAGTTGCTGCAGAGAAATGGATCAGAGGTCAATCTACAGGACCATAAGAGTGGCAGAGAAGATCACTTGATCACTGGCGTCTCCCTCTCTCCCATCAACGTGATTTCTACCAGGATCATTGTCTGAAGATGGGGCGCAAGATCATTGAGGACCCCTTACACCTGGCACACAGCATCTCTCAGCTGCTACTGTCAGGGAAGAAGTACAGGAGTATTAGAGCCAGCACCTCCAGGCTGAGGAACAACTTCTTCCCACAGGCAGTGAGAATACTGAACGACACGCTCACACGAACCAGCTAAGACTCTCATATTCATGAAACAATATTTATTTTTATTTGTATAGATGAAATATTTGTCCTGCATAAGTATTGTTTGTCTGTATGTGTGTTATGTCCGGTTGTGTGTCTGCATGTTTTGCACACTGTTTTGTCAGGTTGTACTTGTACAATCAGATGACAATAAACTTGACTATGTTTAGTCCTGGTACTATATTATCCAGTTAGTGTACACCTACATTAAAAAACACAATGATTGCTCATAGGAGGGCAATAGAAAGGAGGAAGCAAGAAAGAAAAGAACCTTGAAAATAACTTGCAACTTGGTCACCTGTATGAAAGAAACTTTTGATCCCAAAAAGGTCCAATCAGCAACTTCTGTTCTCAGTCCAACACCAACGACTAGATAGTAAAAACACAAAAATGCTGGAGGAAGTCAGCAGGCCCCACAGCGAACATTATAGGTAAAGTTATATAACCGATGTTTCAGGGCTGAACCCTTCTTCAAGGTATGAGCAAAAAGTAGGTAGGTGTCTGAATAAAAAGGCTGGCAGAGGAGGGAAGAAAGGACAGGGCAAGGAGCACAGGCCAACAGGCAAAATGCCATAATTAGACATGGACAGGAGAACACAATCCAGTTCTTATTGAGAGATCAGCAGTGGAGAGGGCCAAGAACTTCAAATTCCTGGGTGTCATCATCTCTTAGAATCTGTAATCACAAAGAAGTTCGCCAGTGGCTATAATTTCATGAGGAGTTTGAGGTGATTTGGCACGTCACCAAAGAACTCTTGAAAATATCTGCAGGTGTTAGGTTAAAAGGAGGGGCAAAAGGTTTGAGAGAGCCGTGGTTTTCAAGGAATATTGGAAACTTGGTTCGAAGAAAAAGGGAGGCGTACATTAGATATAAGAAGCATGGAGTTAAGGAGATGTTTGAAAGATACATTGAATGTAAGAGGAATCTTAAGAGAGGAATTAGGAAAGCTAAAAGAAGGTACGAGAAAACTATGGCAAGCAGGGTGAAAACTAATCCAAAAGAGTTCTACAAATATGTTAATGGTAAGAGGAAAGCTAGAGACAAAATTGGTCCCTTAGAAAATCAGAGTGGAAAACTGTGTGTGGAGCCTAGAGAAATGGGGGAGATATTGAACAGTTTCTTTTCTTCGGTATTCACTAAGGAGAAGGATATTGGGAGATGTGGGATAAAAAAAGCAAATTGGGTAAATATGGGGAATATAGAGATTACAAAAGGTGTAGTTTTAAGGCTTTTGAAGAATATAAAGGTGGATAAGTCTCCGGGACCAGACGGGATCTTCCCCAGGACATTGAGAGAAGTGAAGGAGGAAATAGCAGAGGCTCTGGCGGTAATTTTCCAAATGTCATTAGATATGGGGATAGTGCCGGAGGATTGGCGCATTGTGCATGTGGTTCCGTTATTTAAAAAGGGTTCAAGGAGGAAGCCTGGCAACTATCGGCCTGTAAGTTTGACGTCTGTGGTAGGTAAATTAATGGAGAAAATTCTTAGAGATAGTACTTATAAACATCTGGATAGACAGGGTCTGATCAGGAGCACTCAACATGGATTTGTGGGAGGAAGGTCATGTTTGACCAATCTGATTGAAGTTTTTGAAGAGGTGACTAGGAATGTGGATGAGGGTAGCGCAGTGGATGTTGTCTATATGGACTTCAGTAAGGCCTTCGATAAGGTACCACATGGAAGGTTAGTTAGGAAGGTGCAGTCTTTAGGTATAAATTTTGAGATAGTCAAATGGATTGAACATTGGCTGAAAGGGAGAGGCCAGAGAGTGGTAGTGGATAATTGTCTGTCAGGTTGGAGGCCGGTGACCAGTGGTGTGCCTCAAGGATCTGTATGTATGTTGTTCGTTATATACATTAATGATCTAGATGATGGGGTGGTGAATTGGATTAGTAAATATGCAGACGATACTAAGATAGGTGGAATATTGGATAATGAAGAAGGTTTTCAAGGATTGCAGAGGGATTTGGGCTGCTTAGAAAAGTGGGCTGAAAAATGGCAGATGGAATTTAATGCTGATAAGTGTGAGGTGCTTCATTTTGGTAAGAAGAATCAGAATAGGACATACGTGGTAAATGGGAGAGCATTGATGAATACAGAAGAGCAGAAAGATTTAGGAGTAACGGTACATCGTTCCCTGAAGGTAGAAACTCACGTGAATAGGGTGGTGAAGAAGGCTTTTAGTATGCTGGCCTTTATCAATCATTGCATGGAATATAGGAGTTGGGAGGTGATGTTGAGATTGTATAAGACGTTGGTGCGGCCTAATTTGGAGTTCTGTGTGCAGTTCTGGTCGCCTAATTATAGGAAGGATATAAACAGAGTGGAGAGAGTGCAGAGAAGGTTTACCAGAATGTTGCCTGGGTTTAAGCATCTGGAGTATGGGGAGAGATTGGACAGATTGGGTCTTTATTCTTTGGAGCGTAGAAGGTTGAGAGGGGATTTGATAGAAGTATTTAAGATTATGAAAGGGATAGACAGAATGGATGTGGATAGACTATTTCCGTTAAGAGGAGGAAAGATTAAAACAAGAGGACATGAGTTAAGAATTAAGGGGCAGAGGTTTAGAGGTAACATGAGGGGGAACTTCTTTACTCAGAGAGTGGTAGCTGTGTGGAATCATCTTCCGGGAGAAATAGTGGCGGCGGAGTCAATTGTATTATTTAAGAAAAGGTTGGACAGGTATATGGATGAGAAGAAGATGGAGGGTTATGGGCATTGTGCAGGGAGGTGGGACTAGAAAGGGGTGTTTGGTTCGGTGCGGACTAGAAGGGCCTAATGGCCTGTTTCCGTGCTGTAATTGTTATGTTATGTGTACTGTGGAGAGCATTATGACTGCTTGCATCACTGTCTGGTACGGAGGTGCCCAGTGCTCAGGACAGGAAAAAAAACTCCAAAAAATTGTTAATTTGACCTGCTACATCAAGGATATCAGTCTTCACTCTATCAAGGTCATATACAAGAGGTAGTGTCTTCAGAAAGCAGCCTCAATCTCCAACAATCCTCACCACCAGGTCATGCCCTCTTCACTCTGCTACCATCGGGAATGAGGTGCAGGAGCACGAAGACAAGTACCCAATGGTACAAGGACAGCTTCTACCCCTCTGCCATCTGAATGGACAATAAACTACAGGGATTACCTCATTTTCTCTTCTTTTTTCAGATTTCAGATTTATTGTCAAAGAGTACATACATCACATACAACTTTGAGATTCTTTTCCCTGCAGGTGAGGCAGAATTACACTTATTGATAATGCAAAAAGATTGTGCAGAGTATATTTGTAAAAAAAACAGAACTGTAAACGGATGAATGTAAACAAACTGACTGCAATACAGAGAGAATTTAAAAAATCAATAAGGTGCATAAGAGTGAGTCCCTGGCTGAGTTTGTTGTTGAGGAGTCTGACGGTGGAAGGGGAGCAACTGTTCCTGAACCTGGTGGTGAGAGTCTTGTGGAACCTATACCTTTTCCCTGATGGTATCAGTGGGAACAGAGTATGTGCTGCATGGTGTGGATCCTTGATTATTGCTGCTGCTCTCTGATGGCAGTGTTCCCTGTAGATGTCCTCGATAGTGGAGGTCTATTCCTGGAGTCTGGAAAACCGTGGGTACAGTGCTGAGGATGTTGGCCTGAGAGAGGGGAGTGGAAGTGGTTCACCAGTCCTTCATATGAATTTGAAGGAACTTGTAGAAGACAGTATTGATACAACACATGCTCTTGATAAACAATATCAGCATTAATCAAAAACAGTGCCTGCCACATTGACCACCGCCAGTGGGGTGATATCGCCTCCAACCGCGCATCTTGGCACCTCACAGTTCGGCGGGCAGCAACCTCCTTTGAAGAAGACTGCAGAGCCCACCTCACTGACAAAAGACAAAGGAGGAAAAACCCAACACCCAACCCCAACCCACCATTTTTCCCTTGCAACCGCTGCAACCGTGTCTACCTGTCCCGCATCGGACTTGTCAGCCACAAGCGAGCCTGCAGCTGACATGGACGTTACCCCTCCATAAATCTTCGTCCACGAAGCCAAGCCAAAGAAAGAAGAATCAAAAACAAATAAGGATAAATTAGCTGTTGCTTGTTTAGGCAAAAGCCGTTGTGTGCAATGCTGGTTGCTTCTATTACAGGGAGTTTGGAAAGGTTGTACAAGAGATTTATTGGGATGCTACCTGAATTAGTGGATATGAGCTGCAAGAAGCTGTACAAACCTTTCATAAAACTAAAAGAGGATGTACATTTAAGGTGAAAGGGAGAAAGTTTAAAGGAGGCGTGTGGGTATTTTTCTTACAAACAAGAAGTAGTAGATTTCTGGATCGGAGGAGGTCACGGAAGCAAATGAAATACAAAGTCTGAAAATTTATGGTCTAATCTTTGGTAGAAAAAATAATGGGCTTTTTTTTAAATGAGGATTGTGTAGGCCAGGTCATTAGGTGTATTTAAGACAAAGATTGATAGATTCTTGATTAACCAGGGCATCAAAGGGGGTCGGGAGAAGGAGCGGCACAGTTGATGTAGCAATTGGTGAAACACTTTTACAGCGCCAGCGATGAGAACCAGGGTTTGAATCCCGTGCTGTCTGTAAGGAGTTTGTATGTTCTCCCCATGTCTGCATGGATTTTCCCCAGGGGCTCCAGTTTCCTTTGTGATGCAATGGGTTAATTAAAAGGGTTTAGAATTGGGTTAGCTGTTAGGTTGCATGCATTTCACAGATACAGCCTTGCAAAGTCCATGAGCAGGTGCAAACAGAAGGTTCTGGGCATTTGCAACATGTGCAAGCACACCCCAGAAACTATAACATTTGCAGAGAGTTGGAGCCATCTGTTTTTTCATAAAAAGACTGGAAATTGCAACATTTGCAAACTGAAACAAAAAAAAGTGCCTGGAACATCAGGAGGAGAGGGGAAGAGAATGAGAGAGAAGGTAGTTAGCAGGAGGGCCGTCTGAGAAAGGCTGGACGGAAGAGGAGTCTGCTAAAAAGGCTCCTTTTTCAAGACCGGACAGAGTTCGTATATGGTAGCCTGAGTGTACTCGCTGTGGAAATCAGAAGTGGCAGCTAGTCTTCCCAGTGTAGAGAAGAGGAGAAGAACTCAGTGAGAAGAACCTGGAAAGAAGACAAGTTTCTTCTAGAAGACACTCCTGTTTGGGGTGTCCAACAAGCAACAATCCTCTCTCTGTAACCCTCCACAAGTTTCCTGCCTGGTAATTCTAAGTAAAGCACTGAAGTTTGCTTGAATATAATGACTGCTTGATTCTGTGCACGGGATTGAAGATTCCTGGAAACTGAGGCTTTGTTAACATGGAGAGCAGAAGATTGGCTTTTCTTGAAAACACATTGCACACACTTGGGCTTAGATTAGGTTGGTGGTGGGGTGGGGGGGGGGGGAGGGATTGTGTAAATGACTTGTTGATAAGTTAAGTGTTGATCTTATTGTTCTATACTCAGAGAATTAAACTAATTTTGTTCAAGGAACCATTGCTTTGGTGTATTTCTATGGGGATCACTGAACACGTAACACCTACCGTTTGAAATGTACCGGGGGTTAATTGGGTGGCATGGACTTGTGGGCTGAAATGGCCTGTTACCGTGCTGTATGTCTAAATTTAAAAAAAAATTAATTTAAGGCCAGGCAGAGGGGCAGAGTGGTTCAGCTCATGATTAAACTGCAGAGCAGACTCAATGGGCTTAATAGCCTATTTTTGCTCCTATTTCTTATGGTGTAAGCAGACACCAGAAGTGTTTTAGAAACCTGATGCATCACCTAATTACATCCATGTGACAAATTACCTACTAACCCTGTACATCTTTGAAATGTGAGAGGATACCCCAATACAGACACAGGGAGATCATTCAAACACCTTACAGATTTGAGCCTGGGTCATGTTCATTCTGCTAACCATGACATTAACCATTCTGTACTGTTTAACATTTCTTTTAATTGCTAATACATTGCTTTAATATAATTAGGATATATATCTTCAAAGTAACACTTTGAACTTAGTCACTGACAACATACAGCTATGTGTGAAACATTGATACTCCAACTTTACTCCAACGTGTGAAAGTATATCACCAGAAAAAAAATCCTGCAATTTACGGTACACCAATCTCATACCAATAACATCTCTGAAGTTATTAGTGATGTAAATACAAGACTTGTATAATCAAACAGTGATGTATTAAGCAACCAAGAAACACCTGAATTTGGTGTGGGATGCCCTGAACGTCCAATTGCCTGATACTTTAATTTGCTGTCCCACTCCCGCTTTGAACAGTGCAATACATGCCTGCTGGAGAAACTCAGCAGGTCACACAGCGTCCACAGGGATTGGTGGTTCAGTCATGGAGAGAGTGGAGAACACAAAGTTCCTTGATGTGCATATAAGGGACTGACTATCTATCCTGGACTCATTAGTCAGCAAGGCTAAACTTCCATCGGAGGCTGAGGAGGGCAAGGAAACCAGCCCCCTTCTTGACAACCTTTCACATGAGCACAATTGAGAGGGTCCTGTCAGGCTGCATCATTAGCCCCTATTACCCTTGCATCCCACTAAATTGGCCATTCATTGTACCAAGATAAGAATGGAGGGTTTGGCTTTTCACACTTGACCGATCCTAATTGGGACACTTCACACTTTCACAAGGAGCCATCCCCGGGGTTATTAGGACTGTTCTACCTTCTACCAGTGAGGACATGACGCATTGAGTTATGGTGGACCTGCCCTAAATCTTGATCGATGTATTTGAACATAATTAATCAAAATTTAAAAAAAATAATACAGCATAGAATGAGCCCTTCAGCCCCTGTTGTTGTTGTGCCGACTGTGGGACTGTGGGAAGGTGCCAGCAAATAAAGAGCAATAGCAGACAATTTTTAAACAGCATGGGAAAGTTGGTGGTGCTATAGCGCACAATTTATAAATCAACTTTCCCACACTGGTTAAAAATTGTCTGCTATTGCTATTTATTTCCTCTCTCTCCCCCGCAGCAACTTTCCCATGGCAAAGTTTATACCTTCATTTTAAACTTTCTTCCTTCACATTCCTGCACTCATACAAAAACTTGGGTCATTTCAATCCCACAATGCAATTGCCCATTCTACAGCTGCCTGATTGCAACGCCGGCATCTGCAGATGCTGTGGGGATTGTACTAGGGGTCAAGGCCGTCAATTCCCGGCGTGAGATGACGTCATCTGACGCTGGCATTGAGCTGAATTCACTTTCACACTAGACATTTCAAAGGTTGATTGGCCATTAATTCCTGGGACCACTTCCAAGTATGAAAGGGGCTATTGTGAGGTATGCAAAGCATAAGAGAATCATTAAAAAGGCCGAGAGGATCATTAGTCTCCCTTTCCTCAAATGACAAAATTTACTGGTTGAATTGTCTAAATAGGGCTCATGGAATTATAGAAGACCCTTTTCATCCAGCGCACAGCATCTCTGACCCACAACCATCAAGGAGGCGCAGGAGCGTCAGAATTAGGACTGTCAGGCTGTGAAATACCTTCGATGACTGGAGTCTGTGAGATTGATGCTGTGACTTTGAACAGTATCCTGTAACTGAGTAAATCATTCCAAATATTTACACATATTTATTTTGATTATTTATGTGATCTTTGTGTTTTGCGTGTTTTTGTGTGTGCACTATGGCCTGGCGAAATGCTATTTCGTCAGCTTTTTAAAAAATAGGCAACGCCTGAATGTAAAGGTGGAGGGAGGGTGTTGGAGAGGAGAGAAGGGAGGAAGGGGCAGTGGGAGGAGCACAGAGTTAACACGTAGGTTCATGGGAGGATACAGGTGGGAGGGTAGAAAGAAAATAACTGTGAAGTGATGGGGGAGAGGGTTGAGGGTAGCTCGCTGATTGGAGAAGGAAGGAAGGGGGTGAGATGCTGGAAGAAAGGAGTCAGAGGGATAGGGAAAAAGAGACGTGGGGGAGGAGATGTTAACACAGTCTGGTTGGAAAGTGCTGTCTGGGAATGTAAGATACTGTTCCTCCAAGTTGCAGATGGATTGTTCCAAAGTCCAATACGAGGTTGGGAAATAGCACCTCATTTCCCACCCTGACACATTGCAATGATCCCGTCTCAGGGTCGAATTCAACGACTTTGGACAGCTAGCACGTTTTCCCTGTCTGTATCAGAATTTGACAGTTCAGCTACAGATTCCAAATCTGTAACATTCACTTCGCTTTTCTATCTCCAATCACGCTGTATGATCAACTGAACTTAACTGACAGCTCTGATCTGGATGTCACAGGTTTTACAGTCATTTGATTTGTGTTCTCCCTCTGACTGCTGTCTATCAGACAGATGGCTTCATCAACAGAATATTATTTCATTAACCCTCGCCACACCCAATTGGAGAGATCCTCTTTGTCCTCTCATCCCATCTCATCTGATAGAGCATCTCCAATCCAAAGCGAATTAGGGTCAAACAGCCATACAGCATAGACCAGTTTGACCTACTGTTTCCATGCCAACCATGTAGATAAATCCCATTTTCCAGCACTTTGCTCTTTGCCCCCTTACTTGTCTAATCAATTGTTTGTTCCGATCCTTCTTAATGGTGCAAGTCTCTGTTCCCACAACCCCCAAACAGCGTATTTTTTAATACTTTCTCAAAATCATTTTATAACCCCACCCCCTGATGCAAAGGTTCAACTATCTTAATTTGTGTTATCCAAAGTATTATTTGAATCCCGTGCGAGTTATGTTACCTCCAATTATCTCAAGATTCCTTAATCGTCATGTAATGGAATTGAACTTATAATATTACATGAAATTGCCTTCTGCCTGCCAAAAGTCACCAGCTGCCTGTAGCCCATGTGGGTCCCCTGACCTCAAGTCCTCCTGGTCCCTCAGCCACTGAGCCCCTCACAGGTTCGTTGCTGTGGTCACTATCCCATAGGATCATCACCATTGCTTCAGCTTCTCAACATGGTGGGGAAGTTCTCCCCATCCCTGCGCCAGTCCGCTGCTCTCCAGAGTCTGCAATCCCTCGAGGCCACTGCTGAGCATAAGGGCAGCTATCTTGGGCAGAGACCTTCGTGGTTTCAGGATTTTACTTATAAGCCTCTTTAACAGGCCACTTGAAGCTTGTATGGAGACCCCGACATTAGCACTGGGCGGATGAACCCTTTGGAGCAGCGCTGTGTCTCCACTTTCCTGGGTCCGCACCAGCTGCAGTGCTGCCATTACAGCAACTCCAACGGTAGTGCCAGTTTACTACATGGAGTAGCTTTGGTAAATATCTCACACAGGCACATGAAAAGAGAAGGAAACCATGAAAAGCTCTGATCAGTCATATAGTTCATGTGCTGCTCATGTAATAATAATTTTCAGAGACTCTGTGCACTAAATCCTACTGTTTTCCTCTCAAGTTGAATCCTTTTAAAGCAAACTCTTCTATTTTCCAAGTACTAAACGAGCTTCACTTTAAACACCTTGAAACTGCCCAACTATCCATTGGGAGCTCTTGGTAATCAATGCACCATAAGGCATTTGGAGCTTGCATGTTCTCCCAATGAGTGTATGGATTTCCTTTCAGTGCTCAGGTTTCCTCCCACGTCCCAAAGATGTGTGGATTGCTCGGTTAACTGGCCTCTGTAAAGTGCCTGCAGAGTGCAGATGAATAGTAAAATCTGGTAGAAGTTCATGAGGATGTGGGAAGAGAATAATGTAGCATTAATTTAGGATTGAAGCAAGGGGGCAACTGCCAGTCAGCATGGAATCAGTGGGCCGAAGGAACCCTACCCTATCTCTCTATAATACTTTCTACCTGCTGATTGAAACAAATTAAGAATCATTGGAAATCACTAGGGGGCGCAAGGACTGGAGGTACAACTTGGATGGCGCGCAAGGACTGGAGGGACAACTTGGATGGCGCGCATGGACTGGAGGGACAACTTGGATGGCGCGCATGGACTGGAGGGACAACTTGGATGGCGCGCATGGACTGGAGGGGCAACTTGGATGGCGCGCATGGACTGGAGGGACAACTTGCAAGGCGCGCAAGGACGAGGGAAAACTTGGATGGCGCGCAAGGACTGGAGGGACAACTTGGATGGGGCGCATAGACTGGAGGGACAACTTGGATGGCGCGCATGGACTGGAGGGACAACTTGGATGGCGCGCATGGACTGGAGGGACAACCTGGATGGCGTGCATGGACTGGAGGGACATCTTGGATGGCGTGCATGGACTGGAGGGACAACCTGGATGGCGTGCATGGACTGGAGGGACGACTTGGATGGTGGTCATGGACTGGAGGGACGACTTAGGATGGCGTGCATGGACTGGAGGGACATCTTGGATGGCGTGCATGGACTGGAGGGACAACCTGGATGGCGTGCATGGACTGGAGGGACGACTTGGATGGTGGTCATGGACTGGAGGGACGACTTGGATGGCGTGCATGGACTGGAGGGACATCTTGGATGGCGTGCATGGACTGGAGGGACAACCTGGATGGCGTGCATGGACTGGAGGGACAACCTGGATGGCGTGCATGGACTGGAGTGACAACCTGGATGGCGTGCATGAACTGGAGGGACAACTTGGATGGCGTGCATGGACTGGAGGGACAACTTGGATGGCGTGCATGGTCTGGAGGGACAACTTGGATGGCGTGCATGGACTGGACGGACAACTTGGATGGCGTGCATGGACTGGAGGGACAACTTGGATGGCGTGCATGGACTGGAGGGACAACTTGGATGGCGTGCATGGACTGGAGGGACAACTTGGATGGCGTGCATGGACTGGAGGGACAACTTGGATTTTGTGCAAATTTATGCACCTCTTGGTTTTTCAATTCAAGTGATGACATCCAGTTACATAGAACAGCCTCATTCAGTGATGTAAACTAGCCATTCTCCATCATAATTATTTTTTATTTAATACTTCACTGTGAACCATGTTAATAATATATACAAATATTCAGTATTAAAATATACAGTGACATTTTCATTTTTCCCCCCTTCCACCCCACCCCCTACAACTTAAAGCAAGAAATGGAAGAAGAAAAATAAATAAACAATAGAAGAACACAAAAAAGAAAAAGAAATCGTGTCATCCAAAATGTCATATTTAAATATTTTCGTACTGGTATCTTATCACTTCAAGAAATGGAGGTCTGAGATTGGCAGTTTCTAATAAAGTCTATGTATGGTTCTCAAATTTGTTCAAATAAAGCATATTTGTCTTTTAGATTGCAGGTCATTTTTTTCTAATGGAATACACTTGTTCATTTGTTGTATTTTTCAGGTTGCTTCCATTTTCCAAGTTGTCATTATGCATTTTTTTGTTGCTGCGAGCGCAATCATAATAAATCTTTTTTGAGTCCTGTCTAATTTTAGACCTAATTCTTTATCTTTTATATTATTTAACAGGAAGATTATTGGATCTTTTGGTATCCTACTTTTTGTAATTCTATTTAATATTAGGTTTAAATCCTTTGCAAAAGTTTTCACTTTTGTACATGACCAATTTGCTTGTGATGTTATTCCAATTTCTTGTTTGCAACGGAAGCATCTGTCCAATATTGTTGGATTCCATTCTTTTAACTTTTGAGGTGTAACATGCAATCTATGTAGCCAATTGTATTGCATCATACGAAACAGTATTTATTGTATTAATCATGGTCCCCGCACATAGTTCCTTCTATGTTTCATTCTTTATTCGCATATTTAAGTCTTTTTACCAACCTTGTTTGGGTTTATAAATTGTTTCATCATTTACCTTGCATTGCAATTTGCTGTACATGGTTGTAATAAAACAAAATTTATTATTGCAATATCTGTAATTAAGTATTCGTAGCAGCTACTCTCAGGTAATTTTAGACTAGTTCCCAACTTTTCTTTTAAATAAGTTTTCAACTGATAGTATCAAAAGCTTTCTCTGCATCAAGAGCCACCACCACAGTTGGTGTTTTATTTATTTGTGCTGTATGGATTTAATTAATAAATTTACAGACATTATCTGCCGCTCTTCTATTTTTAACAAATCCTGTCTGATCTAGCGTCATTAATTTTGGTACACAATCTGTCAATCTATTCACTAGTAATTTTGCTATTAATTTATAATCTGTATTTAATAAATATATTGGTCTATATGAAGCCGGTGACAGTGGATCTTTATTGCCATTTTACATGAGTCAGGCAAACTCTTCCATCTGTTTCATTACTAATAGACTATTGAATACCTTATAAAATTCTGTAGGGAATCCATCTTCACCTGGCGCTTTATTATTCGGTAATGTCATTAGTGTATCCTGCATTTCTCCAATTGTCAGGGGTTTTAGTAATTTATTTTGATCTTCCAACTGTAATTGGGGTAATTCAATGTTTGATAAAAATTCATTTATTTTGTCATTGTTTCCTGGATTTTTGGTTTGATACAATTACTTATAAAAAAAATTTAAAATTTCCATTAATCTCTAATGGGTTATATAAAATCTGTTGATCCTCCTTCCTTGTTTCTATGGTAGCTCTTGTTGCTTGTTATGTTTTAGTTGCCAAGCCTTTTGTCTCCTAATTCATAATATCTTTGTTTTGTTTTCATAATGTTTTTCTCCACTTTGTATGTTTGCAATGTATCATATTTTAATTTTTTATGTCAATTCTCTCTTTTTCTCTACATCTTCCCTTCCCATTAAATCTTTTTTCTATAATTACTATCACTTTTTCCAACTGTTCTATTTCCCGATCATATTCTTTTTTAATCTTAGTCATGTAACTAATTATTTGTTCCCTAATAAAGGCCTTCATTGCGTCCCATAATATAAAGTTGTCTGTTATAGAACTTCCACTGGTCTTGAAATATATTTTGATTTGTTGTTCTATGTATTCCCAAAAGTCTTGCCTTTTTCACAATATGGGGTTTAGCCTCCATCTATATGTTTTCGGCAGAATATCCTCTAAAGCAATCGTCAATATCGAGGATGAGTTGTCTGATCAAAGTCTTTCGAACTCTCCCCTGAATCTGAGCCGACAACAAGAACATGTCAATCCTAGAATTGGTTGTATGTCTCTTTGAATGATATGAATAATCTCTTTCTTTTGGATGTTGTTTTCTCCATATATTAATTATCTTTATATCATGCATTGAGTTTAATGTAAATTTAGCTGCTTTATTACTTATAGTTGTCTTCCTAGTTTTATCTATTAATGGGTCAAGATTAAAATTAAAGTCTCCCCTTGTAAAATGTGTCCCTGAATGTCTGCTATCTTTAAAAAAATGTCCTGCATAAACTCCTAGTCATCTTCATTAGGTGCATAAATGTTCATCAAGTTCCAAGATTCTGAATAAATGGGTCTGTTATTACTTTATCTTAATTTGCAGATTCTTATTAATTAATATAGCAACTCCCCTGGCTTTTGAATTGTACGAGGATGCCACTACGTGACCTACCCAGTCTCTCTTCAGTTTGCAATGTTCTAACTCAATTAAGCGTGTTTCTTTTATAAATGCTATGTCTATTTTCTCTTTTTTAAGTCGTTCAATAACTTTTTTCTCTTAATTTGATTGTGAATTCCATTAATAGTCATATAGTTCAATGTATTCATCTTACCCATGTTTTCACCTCTTTCCCACCTCTTCAACCCCTCCATCTCCTTTCTTCTAAATTCATTCTTTAGATTGTTCTTACTCTTTACTATACACGATGACACAACTAGCAGGAAATTAACAAAAACCAAAGAATACTATTAAAGAAAACCACATTAAATCCCGCTTTACTGAGTTGCCCTTGCCACCTCGCAAGACAACCACAATTCCCTTTTCTACATGGGTCGTGGTATGTGCCGCAAATGTCAACAGATTTTGCACAGATCTTCACCCCTTCCCCTAGATATTTTTTATTCTCAAAAATAAAACAAAGCCTTTTTTTAAAAACTTTTTTTTGTTGAACGTCTGTACTCAAACTATTAACATTCCAACTTATTAATATACATTATCTTAACAGTCCTTTTAGAATTTCCTTTATCCTCTTCTTGTTGCTTATTTGGTAATTGGTCTGCAAAGTGACGAGCTTCTTCTGGATCTCAAAACAGTCTATTTTGCCCACCAGGGATAAATATCTTCATCACTGCTGGATGCCGTAACACAAAGTTATAACCTTTCTTCCATAGTACAGTTTTTTAAACCCCATACACTTCTTTAAAAGTTCGAAGCTTATATCTGGATAAAAAAATATTTTTTCCCATTGTACTCCAATGGTTCCTTATTTTCTTTCACTCTTCATTGCCAGTTCGTTTTCTCTCTTGTATATCGTAGTAGTTTTATTAGTACGGAACGTGGTTTCTGCTATGACTGCGGGTTTGGCGCCAATGCTCTGTGGGCTCTTTCAATTTCTATTTCTTCTTGGAGTTCTACTCCCAAGATCTGTGGGATCCATCTTTTTTTAAAAAATCCTTTTATATCTGTCCCTTCTTCGCCTTGTTTCAGGCCCACTATTTTTATATTATTACATCTGCTGAAATTCTCTAGAATGTCAATTTTTGGGCCAATAAATCATGTGTCTTCTTAATCTCCTTATCTCTATCTTCCATTTCCACACCTGCAACTCTGTCTTCCACTTCATAACTTTGTTTTCTCATTTCTGCCACAGCATTCTCCATTCTTTGTATTTTTAAATCTGTCTCTTGCATGGTTTTTTTTAATGGTACTGAACTCAGCCATTATTGCCTCCATTAGAATCTTTATTTGACTGTCAAAATATTCCTTTTCAATCATCTGCTTCTGTTTTTTATCTTGTATTTTGTCTTTAGAGAGAGTGCAGAGGAGCTTTTCCAGGATGTTGCCTAAAGTGGAGAACGTGTTTTATAATGAAAGGTTAAAAGAGCTAAGACTTTTCTCTTTGGAGTGAAGGTTGAGAAGTGACTTAATAGAAGTCTATAAGGTTATGAGAGGCAAAGATAGGGTAGACAGCCAACACCTTTTTCCTGGGGTGACAGTAGCATACACAAGAGGACCTCTGAATAAGATAAGGGGAGGAAAGTTTAGGGGAGATGACAGGGTTTTTTTTACACCAAGAAAAAACAGGTGGGTGTCTGGAATGAATTGCCATAGGTGGTGGTGGAGGCTGTTACAATAAGGGCATTTAAAACACTAAGACAGGCATATGGAAGCAAGAAAACTAGAGGGTTATAGGTGTGAAGTAGGGAAGGTTTAGATTGTTAAGTAGGCTTATTTAGGTCAGCACAACATTGTGGGGCTATAATGTTCTAATCCATGTAGATTCTAATAAACATTTAATGCAAATCAGTCACATTATTTGATTTAATGGATCAAGAATGAAATGAAATTTCAAAGAGGAAATTATTAGACTTTTACACTTCAGGTTTTGAACTGAACAGACATTCTAGAAGATTGCGGTGAACCACTATTGTACATATTCATTATATGTAAATTACTTGACCTTTCCTGGTGGACCCTGCTCTCACTGGGCAGCTCATGACTCCTCCCTTTTCCCCCCCATAAAGGCTGTCATGCCACAAGCCTGCCCCCACTTCAAGTCCGGGTCAGTGTGAGCGACCGACATAGGGATGATGTCCATCTCTTGCAAAAAAAAGCCTTCCGTTTTGGTAAATTCAGTCTTTGTGCAATTGACCGTGCATCAAAGGTTTAATGTGGAACAGCAGGTAGTGATTCTGCCTCAAGGACCCCTTTCATTTCTGACCTGGGGTGCTATCTCTGTGCTTACATATTCACCGTGATCACAGGAGCTTCCACCAACTTCCCCAAGAGGTGCTGGTGATTAAATTGCCTACTGTAACTTGCTTTTTAGTGTAGGTGAGTGGAAAATTCAAGAAAGAAGAACGAGCTACAAAGCTGAAGTGGAATAAAAAGTGAGAGAATGGGACTGATAAGATCACTCTGTTGAGAGCTTGAATGAATTCAATCCTCTCCTGTGGTGTAATAAGAAAGTTTCCACTGGCAGGTAAAACTCGAACTGGAGGACATAGCTTCAAGATTCTGATGGGTAGATTTTAGACATGTGAGGAAGAACTGCCTTTCCCAGAGAGAAGTGAAGGTGTGGAATTTTCTGCCAGGAAGCATCATAAGCAGACTCATTGAAAATGATTTAAGGCGCAGATTTCTGAACAACAGGGGAATGAAGGGTCATTGGAAGGGGAGGATAAGTGGAGTTGAGTCCATAGTTAGATCAGCCACAACCTTGTTGAATAGCAGACTAGGCTTGACAGGCCATATAGCTGACTCCTGCTGTTATTTCTTGTGTTGTTATAATAAAATTTGTAAATTTGGAGTAGACAGGAAATTAACCTTACTGCTGGTGTTCTCACCCTGCCAACTCTCTTCACTGTTTGTTGGTATGTCACAGTAGCTTCATCTTCTTGCTTGCTTTTCATACCACTCCTTGCAGGGCAATACATGTGGCAGAATCAATCCTCTCCCCCTCATGGATAACAGTAATTTTCAAGAGGTTAATAACCAAAAATGTTCGTTCGTGCTCTCTCTCTCTCTCCTGATATCATCAGTAATCTAAAGGAAAAATTCTGTCACTGCAGAGATCATTTTCTTTTGCCTGGTAGGTCACAATAGAAACAAATTAATTGAGCACCAAATTCTGAGTGTGTGACCCTTCATAGACCATTAAAGTGTTGAAAAGTCTTGTGTTGCATGCAGTTGTGGATAAGCAGACAAGTTTTTAAAAAATTCGACGGGTGGAAAATGAACTGTAACTTTGCCACTTCCTGGTCTCAACGATAATAATAACTATGAAGGGAATAATATTCAGGTGCTCACATGATACGTGAAGAAGAGCTGAAAATAAAAGTTCACATTCTCTTTCAACCACCTTGTCACAGTTTCCAAAAGTTCCAGAGTCATGGTGAAGAACATCTGGTGGCGTCACCTGCTCCCTGGCGTCACCTGCTCCCTGGCGTCACCTGCTCCCTGGCGTCACCTGCTCCCTGGCGTCACCTGCTCCCTGGCGTCACCTGCTGATACACTGAAATCGCAGGCCAGATTCACAGAGGCCAATGTAAATTTGCCCAGGTGGATGGAGATTTCTTTTAATCTGAGTGTATAAATGCAAAAGTAATCTTAAAAATATGGATGGAAAAGAACTGCATCTGAGTTCAAGCCATGGCATTGTGTTTTATGTTTCAAACAAAGATCAAGCAGGTACTTCTGTGACATATTCAATTAAAGTCAAGTCAGGTAAGTGCATTGTTCAACTCACTGGCAGGAAATAGCCCTGATCCCTTGGCAGGTTCCAAACTCAAAATCCAGTCAACTCATTCCCACTTCGACATTCCATTGATCGAAAAGGTTTTTAGTGCAGTTAGTCCATTCTCCTAAGTGATTAAGATCATTGCCCATGTATAATATATGCAGGAGACACAAGAGACTTCAGATGCTGGAATTGTGAGCAATAAAACTATGTGCAAGAGGAACTCAGTGGGTACAGTAAGCAATTAGGGGGACAAGAGGCGTGCTTATTGCACTGTAGCCGAAGAAGAGCACGGATGTCCTGCCATGATTTCACAAGTCTTTGAACTATACAGTACAGCATAGAAATAGGCCTTTTTGCCCTTCTACTCTCTGCCAAACTATTTTTATTTAATCCCACTGACCTGCACCCAGATGATAGCCCCCCCCCATGCCCTTGCCATCCATGTATCTGCCAAAATTATTTTTAAATGTTGAAGATGGCAGCTCGTTCCATAGTCTCATCACTCTCTGTGAGAAGTTTCTCTTCATGTTCCCTCTAAAAATTTTCCCCTTTCACCCAAGACCTCTGGTTTGTATCTCACCTACACTCTGTGGAAAAAGCGTATCTACATTTACTCTGTTGTTACAAGCCCAGAGGACTCCGAAACCCAGTAATAGAAACTCACCAAGACAAATGGTGACTTAAACAAAAGTTGCTTTTAATTTTCTTTAAACATAAAAAGATCAAACTTTAACTTATTACTATTAACTTAACCCCCTTCTAATTCTAAGCGCTCATGTATGTAGTGTGTATATGTTCAGAAAAGTTCTTTGTTTCACAGTCCAATCATTCACTTCTCGAAGTTCACCAGTATCAGGCAATTCTTATACTGTGCATAGAATTTGACATTTATGAATCTTCACCAGGCTCTGGTTCTTAAAGTTAAATGGTTACCACTCAGGAAGATTCTTGTTGGTTTCAGAGAGATATTTGTTGCTCATTGGACACACACAAACTGATTTCCTCCAATCAGTCACTTCAATGTCTTGTCAAAGATACTTGCCCCGTCAAAGGTTTTCCAAATAATAACCTCCTCTTCCAGGTCACTACAGAGTTCCTCTTGATTCCCTTATTTCAGGAGAAACACTCTAGCCAGCCATTTCCTCTTGTAAGGACCACAAGGGTTTTGAACAGGCTGAACTCAGAACTCACAACCTGTCTTCAAAATCGGGTTTTCAACAAGCCTGCCAGCTTGCTATTTTGCAGCCTCAACTGCTACTACAGAACTGACTTCTCTCTCTCTCTCTCTCTCTCTCTGAGAGAAGAATTCTGTTTGTTTTTTTTTCCTTTCTCTGCTTGTAAAAACCAAATGACCTCTCCCAAGACTCCAAACCCAATCTTTGAAAGATTTTATCAGTACTTGAGCCTGAACTCTGTTCCATTTGCACCTCTTTTTGAAGTTCTTTCCAAAGCAGTTCCATTGTCTCTGCAAAGTTATGGAGCCTGACTGTCTGGCTTTAGCAAAGCTCTTCCATTTTAAATGAGATGTCTTTTGTGGTGTTACTCTGTTGGTGAAGATCCAAACTTTTGCACTTAGTGGGAATACTATAAATAAATATTGGTAGATACCCTATCCAGCTTGTCGCTATCGTATGGTCACTTGTGAGTTATATCCTGATGGAGCTTGAAGAAGTGATCAATTTGAGACATTGAATTATGGAATGACTAAATTGCATGCTACTTTTTAAATAATAATGCATTACAAGCTGTAGCTCTAAGTTTTGAAATTCTTTTTTATCAATCTTCAGAGACTTTTCGAATGCACTCTTAATGTCAAATTCCATTATTTTACAGTTACATAAACAGATAAACATTCTCTATATGTCATCGTATGGAACTATACTTAAAGCTAAAAATTTCATCTTAAAATCGGGGTTGTCCTGTACACTGGGTCTAAAATCCGTACCTTGACAGCAAAGTCTCAACACCACTGCCATCTTCCCACCAGCTCTGACGCAAAATTGTGCATGCCGTTAGTTATTATGAAGTCTCAGCGCTCCTCCACAGAGTTAATCTGCCCAGTCTGACCAGCCTGTTACAGGAGCCGACATTGGTTTGTTTTAAAATATCCAAATAAAATCGAAACCTTTACATGGTAAATTTGTTATTAAAATGTAATTTACTTTTAACAGCATCCACTAGTCAGCATTAAGTGCTAGAACTTTGGGGGGTGGGGGGAGGGATGGGTCATTTTATACACTGGGTATAGCACAAAAACCAACATTTCAGGTGGAAATTCCAGGGTCGTCCTGTACACGAGTTGCCCTATACAACGGCATATATGGTAATTATCCTCCCTAAGGTACGTAGGCAGAGAAATACGAGGAAGATGAAGGGAAGAAGAAATCTTAAACATAAAATTATGGAAACTGAATTCAATCAGTTGCCTTTGTTCTGAATCAACTTTTGTCTCTGCAGTTCTGTCTTCCATACTGTATTGTGGGAATGACAAGCTGGACTGCTCAGAAAACAAATTTTCTCACTGTACCTTGGTGTGTGAAACTAAACCTGAGATTGAAAAAGTAAAGTAAAACATGAAGATCTTCAGACACCACGGTTGAAGTAAAAACCCAAAGCTGGAGAAACTCAGCCGGTCAAACAGTGTATCTTATGTAGCAAAAAATACATAATCACCGTTTTGGGCTTCATCAAGGGGGGAAAAAAAGAGTCCCCATAAAAGGTTTTCACCCGGCATTGATTTTTTTTGGTTCAGATGTGCTTTTTTTTTAAAAACTTAAAGTGACCAAGAGGATAATCATTCCAAGTAAATGGCTTATTGTATTGCAAGGTAGGGAGCCAAGAGAGAGAAGTATATCATGTAAAAAATTTAAAAAAGTAAATGCCATGTGAATACATGGTTAATGGTAGAACAAAAGGACCTTGGGGTCCAAATCCATACATCTCTCAAGTTTTCTGTGCAGGTTGACTGAGTTCAGGAGTCATGAGGTAATGTTGCAGCTCCATAAATCTCTGATGAAATCATATTTGGAATATTTTCAGTTCTGGTTGCCTCAATACAGGAAGAATGTGGAAGGCTATGGAGAGGAGATTTAACAGGATGTTGCCTGGATTAGAAAATATGTGTTATAAGGCAAGATTAGTAGAGCTAGGGATTTTCTCTTTGGAGGATGAGAGGTGTCCTAATAGAGGTCTACAAGGTTATGAGAGGCATTATAAGGTAGACAGCCAGCACCTTCCCCACTCCTCTCCCCCCCCCCCCCCCCCCAGAATGGGAGTAGAAAACACCAAAGGAGTTCATAAAGATCGGCACAACATCATGGACCAAAGGGCCTGTACTGCGCTGCAATGTTCTAACATTATCTCAACAAATTCACTGAGCAACACACTGAATGTTTTCCCACAGAGAGAGAGTGAACCTATGGACTCCCATCAATGCCTTTGAACAGATCTGAGGCTCTTTCATGGCTAATTATAATCATTTGGTCTTAAAAACCATTCTAAAATTGAGCAGCTGGAAGGGAACAGTTTCAAGTGCAGCTAACAACAAAATCCAACTTGGCTGTTCCTCTAATACAAAGCACAACAAATGTGACAGTTTTCATTTACAAGGTTCCCTTCACAGGGTAAAACATCCCAGGGCATCTCACAGCAGCGTTAACTGACAAACCTCTTTGACTGTCACTGTGAACAAGAGGGCAAATAACCAAAGCTTGGCTGAAAGTTGAGGTTTCAATAAACATCTTTGAAGGAGGAAAGGAGAGAAATTAATAACTAACTGTAGGTACTGGAAATCTGAAATAAAGACTGAAAATGGTGGGAAAAATTCAAGGACAGGCAGAATCTGCAGGCAGAGATTTCATTGTCTCTCAGAAATTTAAGGACAATTGCTTCTAATTTTTCTATCCTCCAGAGAATTAAAAACTCCAGTCTGAATTGTTGTACAGTTAAGCCTTTAGTGCTTTTATATCCCATTTGTAAACTCGTTAGGTGAATATACATTGAGTAAATTCCAAAACTCCAAATATATCTGACATTTTATCATTACATATCTCCCTGCTGGATCTATTATTTCCTCCTCTATTTTGATTGGTACATTTTTACTGATTAATATAGCTACTCCTCTAGCTTTTGAATTATATGACGCTGCTGTTACATGTCCTATCCAATCTCTCTTTAATTTCTTGTGCTCCATTTCAGTTAAGTGTGTTTCTTGCACGAATGCTATATCAATTTTTTCTTTTTTCAGTAAATTTAGCAGTTTCTTCCTTTTGATTTGGTTATGTATTCCGTTAATATTTAAAGTCATATAGTTCAACATAGCCATTTCATACTTTGTTTATCTTTCCTTTCCATTTCCTCATCATCACCTTTCCTTCTTATCCATTTCTACTTTCTTGTTTTGAACACTTTATAAGACAACATTTCTAAAACATCAAACATTTCCCTTATTCTCCTATCTAAAATTTCTTTAACCCCACTATCACCTCCCCTTCCTGAGTTGCCCTTTATCCCTTGTCGGGCAACCACATCTCCCCTTTCCATTTGGATTTGCGAATTCACTCGCAAGCGTCAACTGATTTTGCAGTGACCGTAACTCCTCCCCACCCAGCCCCCCCAGAAAAGATTTTAATTTTCATATATAACAAAGGTCACTCTCTTAATTCCCTCCTTATTTCTTCTCTTCCCTTTCTTTCCCTTATTAATTCTTATCTATACTCTATATATTTTCTTTTAAATACGGATACACTCATGTACACACATATATACATACACACACACACACACATATATATATATATATATATATATATACCCATATACACACATACATATAGTTCGTGGTCATTTTTGCTCTCGTTACATGTCTTCATCTCTCTGTCTGTTTTGTAGTTCTGCAAATTTTCGTGCTTCCTCCGGATCCGAGAATAGTCTGTTTTGCTGCCCTGGAATAACTATTTTAAGTACCGCTGGGTACTTTAACATAAATTTATATCCTTTTTTCCATAGGATCGCTTTTTCTGTATTAAACTCCTTTCTCTTCTTCAGGAGTTCAAAACTTATGTCTGGATAGAAAAAAAATTTTTGACCTTTGTATTCCAATGGCTTTTTGTCTTCTCTTATTTTCTTCATTGCTTTCTCCAATATATTTTCTCTTGTTGTATATCTTAGGAATTTTACTAGAATGGATCTTGGTTTTTGTTGTGGTTGTGGTTTAGGGGCTAATGTTCTGTGTGCCCTTTCTATTTCCATTTCTTCCTGTAATTCTGGTCTTCCTAGAACCCTGGGGATCCATTCTTTTATAAATTCTTTCATATTTTTGCCTTCTTCATCTTCCTTAAGGCCCACAATCTTTATAATTTCTTCTATTATAATTTTCCATTATATCTATCTTCTGAGCTAACAGCTCTTGTGTCTCTTTAACTTTTTTATTAGATTCTTCTAATTTCTTTTTTAAGTCCTCTACTTTCATTTCTACGGCTGTTTCTCGTTCTTCCACCTTGTCCACTCTTTTTCCTATATCTGACATGACCATCTCTAATCTATTCATTTTTTCTTCTGTACTTTTAATTATTCTTTTTATTTCACTAAATTCTTGTAATTGCCATTCTTTTACAGATTCCATATATTCTTTAAAAAAAAATATATCCATCATCTTGCCCTTCCCTTCTTCTTCCATTTCTCTATGATCTTCTTCTTCTTCTTCCTCTGGGTTGGTCATCTGTTGTTTCCTTGATTTCTTTTTACTCTCTTCTTTCTTGTTCTCGTTGTTTTCTATGTTCTCTTCTTCTTGTGTTGTAGCTGTCATTCTCAGCTGTGATCGACTCCTCAGCTGGTCCCCCCTCCCGTCAGTGTTTTTTTTGGCATGCGCGGTTACGCACTTTTGCTTGGATCCGCGTGCCATTTTTGTAGTCCCGAGCTCAGGACTTCGACTGACCTTAGGGAGCGGGCTTCTCTCTCCGCAGCGGGCCTCCTCGGACAGGTAAGGCCTTCACCTTCTTCTTCCAATGTCTTTTCTTCTTCTCTTCTTCCCGTTGCTTTCGACTTTTCTTTCTTCGCTGCCATTTTCTTCCCACCTTTACTTTCACTTTATTTTAATTTTCGTGTTTGTGCCTTTGTGTTTTCTGTGTTTTTTTCAAACTTTTCCGGAGAGGGCTGGAGTTCCCCGACCGGCCACTACTCCATCGCGTGACTCCTCCATTTGTAAACTCCACAGAACAGTGTCTTAAGCAATGTACAATGTACATATCTACTTTTAAATTCTGTTCCTCTCAGGAAGTCCAATGAATTTTAATAGCATTATTAATATGCACGAACATTGTGGATCTTCTGGATATCTCAAATTTTTCTAATTGTCACTGTCATTTTCAAAGGAAAAAGAAGTTTATCAGGTCCTCCTATAAAATTAATTGCAATGGTCTATTTGCATGGGTATTCTGCAAGCATCCCTCAGATTACTTTGTCAATATTATCTGTGGGTTTCTGTATAAAAGGTGAAGTTCAGAGCCTCCAAAATAAAAATTTTGTAATTTCTACCCTTCTGCGAACTACTTTTAACCCATTATATTATATTCTGTCTGGCACTCTCCCACCTCTTTCCACCTGTAACTCATACCTGTTACCCTGTGCTCTTCCCCCTGCCCTTCCTCCTTCCTCCTCCCCCACCTTTTTATTCAAGCATTTACAGTACCTGCTTTAGCTTATACCTGGGTCCAAAATTTTGATTACTCTTTATTTCCTTTGGATGCTATGTGACCTGCTGAGTTTCTCCAGCATCTGCAAACTTTCTTGTTTTGCTTAACCCACTATTCATTGCTTTGTGCTTCTCTCCAGAGAAACAGAAAAATGGAACAGTTCACTAATTGTGCTGTTAGAAACCTTACGATATACCTTGAACTCATGTAGACCCCTACACCATTCACACTAACTAGCAGAAATCAGCTAAAGAACTTGGAAGTACATTATCCCTTAAGGAAATATAAAGCACTTTACAACTGTAGAATGAGTCACTGTTGTAATAGAGGAAACATGCAATCTTGCACACAAGGCCCTATACATAACGATGAGATAATGATAAGATTATCTGTTTTAGTGAAGCTGTTTGAGATTAAACATTAGTCAGGGCTCTGGGGAAAACAATCTTTCTTACCTTGGAAGAGTATTGTTAATTTCCACAAGGACATTTAATAGATCTTATTTTGGATGAAGATCTCATTCCAATGACCATGCCACTAACAATAAAGACATATTACATAGAAACATAGAAGATAGGAGCAGGAGTAGGTCATTCGGCCCTTCAAGCCTGCTCCTTCATTCAATGAGATCATGGCGGATCTTAAAGTTCAGTACCCTGTCCCCGCCTTCTCTCCGTAACCCCTAATTCCCTTATACTGAAGAAATATATCTAATTCCCTCTTAAATATATTCAATGAACCTGCCTCTACTGCTCTTTGTGGCAATTAATTCCACAGATTCACCACCCTCTGGGTAAAGAAATTCCTCCTCATCTCGGTTCTAAATGGTTTGCCTATTATCCTCAAACCATGGCCCCGGGTTCTGGATTTTCTCATCCTTGGAAACATCCCATCTGCATCCATTCTGTCCAATCCTGCCAGAATTTTATGTCTCTATGAGATCCCCTCTCAATCTTCTAAACTCCAGCGAGTACAATCCCAATTTGCGCAATCTTTCCTCATAAGTCATTCCTGCCATTCCAGGTATCAGCCTGGTGAATCGCCTCTGCACTCCCTCCATTGCAAGAACATCCTTCCTTAGAAAAGGTGACCAAAACTGCACACAATACTCCTGGTGTGGTCTCACCAAGGCTCTGTACAGCTGTAGTAAGGTATCCCTATTCCTATACTCAAACCCTCTTGATATGAAGGCCAACATAACATTTGCCTTTTTAACCGCCTGCTGTACCTGCATGCTCGCCTTCAGTGACTGGTGCACAAGAACCCCTAGGTCTCTCTGCACTTCCCCATCTCCCAATCTATTGCCATTCAAATAGTAATCTGCCCTCCGGTTTGTATTACCAAAGTTAATAACCTCACATTTATCCACATTGTAGTGCATTTGCCATGTATCTGCCCAGTCCCCCAATTTATCCAAATCACACTGGAGCTTCCTGATCCCCTCTTCAGTGCACACAACCCCTCCTAGCTTAGTGTTGTCTGCAAATTTGGAGATATTACATCCAATCCCCTCATCCAGATCATTAATGTAAATTGTGAACAGCTGGGGTCCCAGTACAGATCCCTGTGGCACCCCACTGGTCACCGCCTGCCACTCAGAAAACGAGCTGTTTATCCCAACTTTGTCTTCTATCTGCCAGCCAGTTCTCAAGCGAAGGCCTTTTGGAAATCCAGGTACACCACATCCACTGGCTCTCCCCCATCTAATTTACCTGTCACCATCTCAAAGAATTCCAATAGATTTGTCAAGCATAATTTACCTTTTGTAAATCCACGTTGACTCTGTCCGATCCCTTCTCTGCTAGTCATGTGCTCCGTTATTACATCCTTAATAATGGATTCCATCATTTTGCCCATTACAGATGTAAGGCTCACCGGCCTATAATTCCCTGCTTTTTCTCTACCCCCCCCCCTCCTTTTTAAATATTGTTTAAGTTTATTTACCACATTATACCTAGGTCAGTGAGAAGGAGTCTTCTGCGAGCAGTCTAATAAAGTTAGCTCTAACATTCATACAGCTGGGTAAACAGGAGCATATTTCTCTTGTTGCTGCAGTCGTTCCCACCTGCTTCAAAAGGGCATCAATCATAGCGGTGCCCAAAAAGAGCCTCAATGACTATCAACCAGGAGCATTCATACCTTCATGCTTTGAGAGGTTGGTCATAGCCAGAATTAACTCATACACAAGTAAAGATCTAGAGCCATTGCAATTTGTCTACCATCACAATCACTCCACAGCACATGCAATATCACTGGCTCTCCACTCAGCTCTGGATCATCTCAACAACATATACATCATTGACTTCAATGAAAGCTCAGCTCAGTTTCAAACACCATCGAAACATCAGTGCTGATCAACAAGTTCCTAATCCTGGGCCTCTGCACCTGGATTCTTGACAGTACGAATTGGAAACAACATCTCCTTCTCACTGATAATCAACACAGGAGCACCTCCAGGATGTGTGCTTCACCACTGCAGTACTCCCTGTACACTCAGGACCACGTTGGTAGAGACAATTCAAATGGCATCTAGAAATTTACCCATGACCTCACGGTTGTCAGCAGAATCACAGATGGCAATGAGGAAGGCGATACATCAACTAGCGGGGTGGTGTCACAACAACTTTATATTCAAAGCTAACAAAACAAAGGAACTGAATGTGGACTTTCAGGAGGGGGAAATCAGGAGAACACAAACCAAGATTCAATTTATTGTCATGTAATAAAGACAGTGCAATATTAAATGAAATTTGTCTTCGTCTGCCATAAGGCAGAGTTATTCACCATTGGCAGAAATTGCCTGAAGTGCTTCTTACAGTCAGAGAAAGAGAAGCATAAGAGAGTCCCCTCAGAGTCTCCGTGTGTCACCTCCAGCGCTCCTCACAGTCCCTGCAGCCACACAGAGTCCAGCCCAAACTATCAACATTCCAAACTCCAGCGAAGAGACTGGATGCAGACTGGGAGAACGCTTTGTTGAGCACCTCAGCTCTGTCCGCCGCAATAGCATGGATCTCCCTGCTGCCACCCATTTCAATTGTCCCTTACCGACATGTCTGTCCACGGTCTCATACCACCGATAAATTGGAGGAACACCACCTCATTTTCCAACTGGGCACCATCCAACTAGATGGCATTAAATATTAACTTCCCTGGCTTTCATTAACCCCCCCCCCCACCCACTTATTTCCCCTTCGTTTCTCCATTCCCTGTCTCCTTTTGTACAGACATGATAAATTATACCTAGTTCCTCATATCCATTCCTTAGACCTTTTGTTGGTCTGGATTCCTCCCCCATTGTTTGAAATCTGAGACTTTCTGAGATATCCTGCTTCTTCTGCCTTCTCTTGATTTTTTCCCTCAGGCCCTGAAACGACAGCAAAATATCTTACGTTCTTTAGATAGACTTTGCGTGATTTTGCTGGTCTGAAGAATGTCTGAAAACATACCAGAAGTGTGATAAGTAAAGAGGTGGGATCTGTAACGCCACTGCAGTGATTATCTATTCACTAGTCCATTGTTCACAGAATACCTGCAGTTGTTCACTTTAGACTGCAGCCACTCTGTGAAATTGACAACGGGTCTAGTAGGTATAATGTCAGAATAGGAACGACACCCCATTCCAAGCTTTTTACACAGCATGCATTCCGGGAAATGGGAATATTTTTCTAGAACGCAGAGGCTCTGTTAAAAAAAAACATAAATATCTCCCATAGAGGCTGAAAAGATCAACCGAGTTCCTCCAGCATTTCGGTGTTTCCTCAACTTCAGAAAGATACTTCCTGCATCTTGACCTGTCCAGTCCTGTCAGAATTGTGCATTTTTCTGCAAGATTCCCTTCCTAGTCTTCTAAATTCCATTTAGTACCAAGGAAGAGCAGCATGTTGTAGGGTTCATTTAGGAGCCTAAAGGCTGCGGAGAAAGTATCTTTAAGCCTGTTGGCGCACGCTTTTATTCTCCTCTGCCGTCTCCTCAGCAATGGGAGATTTAGTCCATGGAGGGAAGACAATTTTGCATCATATTTCTGACAAAGGGCCCAGTCTCAAAACATTGGTTAGCCTTTACCTCCCATGCACACTGCATGATCTTCTAAGTTTCTTCAGAATATTTAGGTGTTGCTTTATATTCTCCGCTGCTTTCATTACTTTCTGTAGAACCTTTTTCCAATCTTAAGCAGAGTAGCTACCGCACCACTCTGTGTTTGGATGGTACACCTGCAGAAGTTGTTGAGGGATAGAGGAATATGCCAACATCCTTAGTTTCTTCAAAACAACAGGTATTGGTGGACTTTCTTGACTATCACATCAACATGCTTGTCCCAGGTCAGGTCATTGGAGATGTTCATTCCTCCAGTAGCTCCAAAAGACCAGAGACACAGCGCTGCCAAGAAAGGATCAACTGCCTGGTCTTAATGCAGGTGGCCAAAGGCTTTAAAGGAGCCAAAGGTGTTTATAAGTAAAATCCTCCAACCATGGAGGACTGTGCTCAAGGTGGCAGCGTCTGTACTTGGCAGTGGCCATGATGGGTTATAGACTCCTGGATGCAGGAAATATGAGGAGTGCACCAAAAACAGGGAGAACAGCCCCCCCACCCCTCCCCCCAACAATGAGAAGGAAAAGCAGAGGAGACGACTCTACAAGGCAGTGACCTGCAGACCAGGGGGAGACTCAGCAGCTGAAGGATCCACACATGCTGTGGATGACTTGCAAATGGGGGAACCACACAGGCTGCAGGCTGCTCGTGACTGGCTCATGGGAGCCTGGATTCCAGATGGAGCTGAGGGATCATGTGGGAGGTTTGGATCTGCTGCTCAGATTGCCAATGGATTAAACTGGTATGTGTGGCTGCAGAGGCTGCATGAATGCTGGAGGTTAATCCACAGACACCCAGTGACTTCCTTCTCTTTCTCTCTCAGTGAAAGGGGTGCCAGCTGACACTAATGGCGACTCTTTGTCTGCCTTACGGTTGGCAGAAGGCAATTTCATGTAATATTACATGTTCTGTACTATTACATGACAATAATAAACCATCTCTTCTTTCCACTTAAATGACATTGATGCAGACAGGAATATTACACCAGAATATCAATCTACATTACGTGCTTGAGTCAACGTCGTGAGACTTGACACTATAACGTTCTGCCACAGGCGATGAATGCTCCCCACTGAGCCAGGTCTGAAACCTACAAGAACTGCAATTTTCTCTTAGGTCTCACTTTGTAGGCTGTTGACAGATTAATAACAGTTCTGAGAGTCATCTTGTGGTTTGAATCTTTAATTAGAGTTGCAGTGTTTTCAGATTTTTGAGAACTGATTCAGTAATTTTTTTCCCCCCCAAATATGTATGCATTCTTTGGGATACAGATATCATCGACTAAGCAAGGATTTAGCTCTAAAGCAACGCAACAAATACTGATAATGAAAGCTTGAATAGCAATGAGAAGCTGGAGGGACTCTGAAGGTCAGGCAGTATGCGAGGGCAGAAAAGGTTCAGTCAACTTTCTTGACCAGGAGTTCTTATTGAGACTAGGGTACAATGTGGTGATATTGAGAACACCAAACTCTTGAAAAGATGATGGTGGCTTTCTTTTGGTACTGCTACACTATTACTACCACGGATAGCAACGCTATTGCAGTACCAGGAACCCGGGTTCAAATCTGGCACGATCATTAAGGAGTTTGTACATTCTTCCCGTGTCTCCCTAGATTTCCTCCAGATAGATAAATTGGGGTATTTGGGTGGCATGGGTTCATGGGACCAGAAGGGCCTGTTACCGTGCTGTATGTCTGAATTAAATTTAAATTAATATCATTAGGCCAGGACTTTCCAGAAATTTAAACTTAGAAAGGATGAATTGCCAGCAGTATATTTCCAAATCAAGGTGAGGCATAGAGTTATATCAAGTCAAGTTTATAGTCATCTAATTGTACAAGTACAACCTGTTGAAACAGCATTCTCCAGTATATATCATGGAAACAGGCTCTTCAACCTAAATTGTTCATACTGGCTAAGTTGTGCACCTAAGATTGTCTCATTTACCTGCAATTGGCCCATACCTTCTAAACTTGTCCTATCCATTTCTTCTAATTCTTGTCAATGTACCTACCTTTACTCTTTACTCTGCCAGCCTGCTCCACATACATACTACCCTCCATGTCATATACTTTGGATGGTCAACTGCAGGTGATGCTGGTCCCACACAATGCTGACCCTTGTCTGCCTTTGGTAACATCGGTCATGAGCGTGAGAAGGGCTTTCTGAGTAGGTTAAGCAAGAAGATGGCAAAAAGTGCTGCCATTGTGCGCCAGTGATTGAGGGAACAAATGTCATGGGTATCCATCAAATACATTAGCTGCTTTGGCCTGGATGAGACTGAATTTCTTGAGTGCGACTGGAACTATATCAGGAGCAAATGAAGAGTACAGTATTATGTTCTTGACTCGTGCCTTGTCAACAGGGGAAATGCCTTGGTATGTCAGCAGGTAAATTACCCACAGTGGGGCATCCAGCCTGTGACTTGCTCTGGTAAACAGTATACGTAAAAACCTTGGTATACAGAATTCAAGTAACTAGCAAAAAAAAAAAATACACTTTTAAAATTAAATAAATAAAAATAAAATAATAGATAAAAATATACAGGTTTAAAATTGTAAATGTTCTCTAAAGATATAAACCTTTCATGAAGATGGGAGCAAATATTCAGCTAGCAGAGCGATTTGGCATAAATTTGTGTTTGAATAGAATGGCATCTCCCAGGATGAAGATCTAGCCACCCTGTCGACTAGCCCTGTGAGTTCTGGGATCTGTAGATGAACATTCAAAGCCCTCTGCACCTCACCTCCCCCACCCCCCCAACAGCCCAATCTGCCCAACAAACCATAAGACACTACAGCACAGAAGCAGCCCCCTTCAGCCCTTCTAGGCTGCACCAAACCACTATTTTTTTGCCTAGTCTCTCTGAACTGCACCCAGTCCAAAAACATCCATACTTCTCCCATCCATGTACCTATTTAAATTCTTCTTAAATGTTAAAATTGAACTTGCATTCACCACCTCAGCTGGCAGCTCATTCCACACTCCCACCACTCTCTGTGAAGAAGTTCCCCTAAACTTTTCCCCTTTCACTCTTAACCCATGTAATTCACCTACTCTCAGTGGAAAAAGCCTATCGACATTTACTCGGTCTATCTCTCTCGTAATTTTAAATACCTCTATTAAATCCCTCCTCATTCTTCTACGTTACAGGGAACAAAGTCCTAATCTGTTTAATCTTTCCCTGTAACTATGTTCCTGAAGTCTGGGCAACATCCTAGTAAATCTTCTCTACATTCTTTCTACCTTTTTGAAAACTGCATACAATACTCCAAATTTGGCATCACCAACAACTTAGATGACTTTACCATAACATCCCAACTCCTGTACTCAATATTTTAATTTAGGAAGACCAATTTGCCAAAACCTCTCTTTACAACCCTATTCCTCTGTGATACCACTTTCAAGGAATTATGCATCTCTATTTCCAGGTCCCTCTGTTCTGCCACACTCCTCAGTGCCCTACCATTCACTGCCCCGTGTATGTCCTTTCTAGGTTTGTCCTTCCAAAATGCAACAGCTCACACTTGTCTGCATTAGATTCCACATCTGCCACTTTTCATCCCATTTTTCCAGCTGGTCCAGATCCCTCTGCGAGCTATGAAAACCTTCTTCACTGTCCACAACGCCTCCAATCTTAGTGTTACCTGAAAACTTGCTGATCCAACTTAAGTGAGTGAATATCTGATCAATTAATATGAAATAAAAAATGTACAAATGGAAAGAGAATTAAAATTGGACAGGCACATGAATGGAAGGGATATGGTCCAGGTGCAGGTAATTGGGAAGAGGCAGAATAATCGTTCAGCACAGTCGAGATGGGCTGGAGACCCTGTTTCTATGCTGTAGTGTTCTATGATTCTATTAAAGTACTTTCATTGAAAATAAAGAAAAATTTAACATATTTCTTGTAAGAAAAAATGTGGATCTTCAGCCAGATACACCTGTCAATAATTCACTTTTTAAAAAAAAAAGAGATACAGCATGGATCCCTTTAGCCCACGCCACCCAAATACACCCATGTGATCAATTGACCTTCTCAATGTGTCTTTGGTATGTGGGAGGAAACCCTGACAAGATACCTACCTTTCTCATTACTTGGTAACATCTTTATTGTTCAATAAAATCCTCAATCAAGGCTGTCACTAGCAGATAACACATGTCAAATACAAGGATTTTCAGCTCGCTCCTTCATAATGCATGCTTTGAATGGCAAAAACTTCCCTTTCATGTTGCAATAAATTTATCAATTTACTGCCAGGCTGACAAAGCATATGTGTGAACTAAAAAAAATAAGCTCAAAGAAGAACAAAGGTAAACTGAACAAAGAAATGGATTAGCAATCATCCACCACCTTAAACATTTGGAATAAGGTGCCAATTCTGTCGTTGGACATGGATAATGCTCCTACACCTTGGTACTTCTCGGTTTCCCCCCCAATCCGCTAGAGATCAAAATAGATGATAATTGCAGGTATACCAAGCACTCATCTCCGGATAGACCTCATCCAATACCTTCCTCATCTTGAAAGTTTCTTTAGTGAATGACTGTTGAAAACTTGCAACAATGACCCCCCCCAGGTACAATAACTCCAAATGCTAGGTGCTAATGTGGCAAAGAGCACAGGAAGAGATAACTGGAAAGGAAAAGATTTATGAAATAAGTAAATCACAAAATTCTATAGACACCGTGGTTGAAGTAAAGACACAAAATGCTGGAGAAGCTCAGCAGGTCAAACCGTTGTCCCTCATGTCGCATAGGAGAAGATACAGAATAGACATTTCAGGCTTGAACACTTCATCAAAGTATGATGTCTGTCTTTAGTCCAATTCTGGACTCTAAATTATATTGCACAGAAGAAAAATGTACTACATTGTTTGCTTGCATTTACATGAGTCTTGAAAATATTAAGAAACCTTTAAAGTTTTCAACAGGTTTGAAACACAGTACAGTAAAATGCAGGAACAGGGCCCTTTGGATGTGTGTCATATGTACTGAACTAATCACATTTGTCCACAATTCATCCATTCCTTCTGTTCATTTGCTTGTCTCAATGCCTCTAAACATTGCTATTGTGTCTGCTTTTATAATCTCCCCTGGCTGCCCAATACAGGCACCTACTACTGTGTAAAATAAAAACTGCTTCACACATCGCTCTTTCACCTTAAATCAATGTCCTCTAGCATTTGACATTTCTACCCTGGAGAAAAGGCTCTGATGTTTACCTTCAAATTTTATACATCTCTCGTGCATCCTCTGCCTCCAAAGTTCCAGCTACAACAATCCACATTTGTCCAACGTCTTAAAGGTAACATCCTTCAATCCATCCTGTTGAACCTCTTCTGCACGCTCCCCAGAGCCTCCACATCCTTCCTTTTTTTTAAATTTTTTTTTATTTTTCACACTATAAACCATATTGACCAAGATACATACAGACATTTTTCTTCTTAAATATATAGTGTCGTTTTCTCCCCTTTTTCCCCCTCCCTTCCCTCCCTCCCTCACCCCCCTTCCCATTTATTTGAAGTTCAATCTATAAGATAAATTAAACCCGTTAAACAATGTTGTAACTTAAAAATAAACAAGAAATTTTACTGAGTCAGTTCTTTTCGTTGTCTTCTCCTTCTGTCATTTTAGGTGGTGGACGTTCATGGTAGGATTTCTCTATTGTGTTTCATGTATGGCTCCCATATTTGTTCGAATATTTCAATATTATTTCTTAAATTATATGTTATTTTTTCTAATGGAATACATTTATTCATTTCTATATACCATTGTTGTATTCTCAAGTTATCTTCTAATTTCCAGGTTGACATAATACATTTTGTTTTGCTACAGCTAGGGCTATCCTAACAAATCTTTTTTGTGCTCCATCCAAATCGAGTCCAAATTCTTTGTTTCTTATATTACTTAGGAGGAGGATCTCTGGTTATTTTTGGTATATTGCTTTTGGTGATTTTATTTAATATCTGGTTTAGATCTTCCCAAAATTTTTTCACTTTCTCACATGTCCAAATTGCATGAATTATTGTTCTCATTTCCTTTTTACAGCGAAAACATCTGTCTGATACTGTTGGGTCCCATTTATTTAACTTTTGGGGTGTAATGTATAGCCTGTGTATCCAGTTATATTGTATCATACGTATCCTCGTGTTTATTGTATTTCTCATAGTTCCAGAGCATAGCTTCTCCCATCTTTCATTCTTTATCTTTATGTTTAGATCTTGTTCCCATTTTTGTTTAGTTTTACCATTTGTTTCCTCGTTCTCCTTTTCTTGCAGCTTGATGTACATGTTTGTTACAAATTTTTTGATTATCATTGTGTCTGTAATCACATATTCAAAATTGCTTCCTTCTGGTAACCTCAGACTGTTTCCCAATTTGTCCTTCAAGTAGGTTTTCAGTTGGTAGTATGCAAACATTGTATCATGAGTTATATTATATTTATCCTTCATTTGTTCAAAGGATAATAATTTATTTCCCGAAAAACAATTTTCTATTCTTTTGATCCCTTTTCTCTCCCATTCTCTAAAGGAAAGGTTATCTATTGTAAAAGGGATTAGCTGATTTTGCGTCAATATTAGTTTTGGTAGTTGGTAATTTGTTTTATTCCCTTCTACATGAATCTTCTTCCAAATGTTGAGCAGATGATGTAATACCGGTGAATTCCTACGTTGTACCAATTTTTCATCCCATTTATATAGTATATGTTCAGGTATCTTCTCCCCTATTTTATCTAGATCTAATCTGGTCCAATCTGGTTTTTCCCTTGTTTTATAAAAATCTGATAGGTATCTTAATTGTGCAGCTCTATAATAATTTTTAAAGTTTGGTAGTTGTAAGCCTCCTTGTTTGTACCATTCTGTTAATTTATCTAGTGCTATCCTCGGTTTCCCCCCTTTCCATAAAAACTTATTATTTTCTTTAACTCCTTGAAGAATTTCTCCCTCAAGTGTATTGGCAATGACTGAAATAGGTATTGTATCCTTGGGAAAATGTTCATTTTAATACAGTTTATCCTTCCTATTAGTGTTAGTGGTAAGACTTTCCAATGCTCTCAGTCGTCCTGTAATTTTTTCATTAGTGGATAATAATTGAGTTTATATAGATGGCCGAGGTTTTTATTTATTTGTATACCTAGGTATCGTATTGCTTGCATTTGCCATCTGAATGGTGATTCTTTCTTAAACTTTGAGAAATCTGCATTATTCATTGGTATTGCTTCACTTTTATTTGCGTTGATCTTGTACCCCGACACTTCTCCATATTCCTTCAATTTCCTATGTAATTCTTTTATTCTGTTAAGTATATTATAACGTCATCTGCAAATAGACTGATTTTATATTCCTTCTCTTTTATTTTAATCCCTTTTATTTTATTTTCTGTTTTTATCAGTTCTGCTAGTGGTTCTATAGCTAACGCGAACAGTGAGGGAGATAGTGGACATCCCTGCCTTGTTGATCTGCTTAAGTTAAATTGTTTTGATATATATCCATTTACTGTCATTTTCGCGAATGGCCCCTTATATAATGCTTTAATCCAATTAATATATTTCTCTGGTAAGCTGAATTTTTGTAGTACTTTGAATAAATAATTCCATTCTACTCTGTCAAAAGCCTTCTCTACGTCTAAAGCAATCGCTACTGTTGGAGTTTTATTTCTTTCTACTGCATGAATTAAGTTAATAAATTTACAAATATTGTCTGTTGTTCGTCTTTTTTTAATAAATCCAGTTTGGTCTAGATTTACTATTTTTGGTACATAGTCGGCTAATCTGTTTGCTAATAATTTAGCTATTATCTTATAATCTGTGTTAAGTAAATATATTGGTCTATATGACGCTGGTGCAAGTGGGTCTTTCCCTGGTGTTTGGTATTACTGTAATTATTGCTGTTTTGCATGAATCTGGTATGCTTTGTGTTTTATCAATCGGATTGATTACTTCCAGGAGGGGAGGAATTAATAAGTCTTTAAATGTTTTATAGAATTCTATTGGGAATCCATCCTCTCCGCAGTTTTATTGTTCGGTAGTTTTTTTATTATCTCCTGTAATTTTTCTATTTCAAATGGTTTTATTAATTTATTTTGCTCCTCTGTTTGTAATTTCGGTAGTTCAATTTTAGTTAGAAATTCATCTATTTTGTCTTCTTTCCCTTCGTTTTCAGTTTGATATAGTTGCTCGTAGAATTCCCTGAAGTTTTCATTGATCTCCGTTGGATTATATGTAATTTGCTTGTCCTTTTTCCTTAATGCCAATACCATTCTTTTAGTTTGTTCTGTCTTAAGCTGCCACGCTAGAATTTTGTGCATTTTTTCTCCTAGTTCATAATATTTCTGTTTTGTCTTCAATATGTTCTTCTCCACCTTATATGTTTGTAGTGTTTCATATTTTATTTTTTTATCTGCCAATTCTCTTCTTTTAGTTGTGTCTTCCTTCATTGCTAATTCTTTTTCAATATTTACTATTTCCCTTTCCAACTGCTCTGTTTCCTGATTGTAGTCCTTCTTCATCTTGGTTACATAACTTATTATTTGCCCTCTGATGAACGCTTTCATTGCGTCCCATAGTATAAACTTATCTTTCACTGATTCTGTATTTATTTCAAAGTACATTTTAATTTGTCGTTCAATGAATTCCCTAAAATCCTGTCTTTTAAGTAGCATGGAGTTTAATCTCCATCTATACATTCTTGGTGGGATGTCCTCTAACTCTATTGCCAATAATAGGGGTGAGTGGTCCGATAATAGTCTAGCTTTATATTCCGTTTTCCTAACTCTCCCTTGAATGTGGGCTGATAACTGGAATAGGTCTATCCTTGAATATGTTTTATGTCTGCCTGAATAATATGAATATTCCTTTTCCTTTGGGTGTTGTTTCCTCCATATATCCAAAAGTTGCATTTCTTGCATCGATTTAGTTATAAATTTGGTTACTTTGTTCTTTCTGTTAGTTTTTTTTCCAGTTTTATCCATGTTTGAATCTAAATTAAGGTTAAAATCCCCTCCTATTAGTATGTTCTTTTGCGTGTCTGCTATCTTCAAAAAGATATCTTGCATAAATTTTTGATCTTCTTCATTAGGTGAATATACATTGAGTAAATTCCAAAATTCTGAATATATCTGACACTTTATCATTACATACCTCCCTGCTGGATCTATTATTTCCTCTTCTATTCTGATTGGTACATTTTTATTGATTAATATAGCTACTCCTCTGGCTTTTGAATTATATGTTGCTGCTGTTACATGTCCCATCCAATCTCTCTTTAATTTCTTGTGTTCCACTTCAGTTAGATGTGTTTCTTGTACAAATGCTATATCAATTTTTTCTTTTTTCAGTAAATTTAACAGTTTCTTCCTTTTGATTTCGTTATGTATTCCATTAATATTTAAAGTCATATAGTTCAACATAGCCATTTCATACTTTGTTTATCTTTCCTTTCCGTTTCCTCATCACCACCTTCCCTTCTTCTCCATTTCTGCTTTCTTTTTTTGAACACATTATAAGACAACATTTCTAAAACATAAAATATTTCCACTATTCTCATATCTAAAATTCCTTTAACCCCAATAGGCCCTCCCCTTCCTGAGTTGCCCTTTGTCCCTTGTCGGGCAACCACATCTCCCCACTCCATTTGGATTTGCGAATTCACTCGCAAGCGTCAACTGATTTCGCAGTGACTGTAATTCTTCCCCACCCATCCCCCCCCAAGAAAAGATTTTAATCCTCATATATAACAAATGTCACTCTCTTAATTCCCTCCTTACTTCTTTTCTTCCCTTTCTTTCCCTTCTTAGATACATACACACACACACATATATATATATATATACATACATATAGTTTGTTGTCATTTTTGTTCTTGTTACAGCTCTTCGTCTCTCTCTCTGTTTTGTAGTTGTTCTACAAATTTTTGTGCTTCTTCCAGATCCGAGAAGAGTCTGTTTTGCTGCCCCGGAATAACTATTTTAAGTACTGCTGGGTAAGTACCTTTTTTCCATAGGGTCGTTTTTGCTCCATTAAACTCCTTCCTCTTCTTCAGGAGTTCAAAACTTATATTGGATAGAAAAAAATTTTTGACCCTTGTATTCCAATGGTTTTTTGTCTTCTCTTAATTTCTTCATTGCTTTCTCCAATATATTTTCTCTTGTTGTATATCTTAAAAATTTTACTAAAATGAATCTTGGTTTTTGTTGTGGTTGTGGTTTAGGGGCTAATGTTCTGTGTGCCCTTTCTATTTCCATTTCTTCCTGTAATTCTGGTCTTCCTAGGACCCTGGGGATCCATTCTTTTATAAATTCTTTCATATTTTTGCCTTCTTCATCTTCCTTAAGGCCCACAATCTTTATATTGTTTCTTCTATTATAATTTTCCATTATATCTATCTTCTGAGCTAACAGCTCTTGTGTCTCTTTAACTTTTTTATCAGATTCTTCTAATTTCTTTCTTAAGTCATCTACTTCCATTTCTATGGCTTTTTCTCGTTCTTCCACCTTGTCTACTCTTTTTCCTATATCTGACATGATCATCTCTAATCTATTCACTTTTTCTTCCGTACTTTTTAATTCTTCTTCTTATTTAACTGAATTCTTGTGACTGCCATTCTTTTACCGTTTCCATATATTCTTTAAAAAATATATATATCCATGTACTTGCCCTTCCCTTCATCTTCCATTTCTCTGTGTTCTTCCTCCTCTTCTTCTTGAGTCCACTCCAGGATCTGTGACCTTTACCTCTGTCTCTTCTGGTTTTCTTGTTGGGTTGTTTGTTTTATTTTTTTGGGTATTTTTGGTCTTCTTATTTTTATTAGAAGTGTCTTGATGTTGGTCTTCTTTCTCTGGGTTGGTCATCTGTTGTTTCTTTGATTTCTTATTTTTATTCTTTTCCTTCTTGTTCTAGTTAATTTCTATGTTTTCCTGTTGAGAGTCTTGCTGTTGTGTTGTAGTTGTCTGTTTCAGCTGTGGAGATTTACTCCTCAGCTGGTCCCCCCTCCCGTCAGTGTTATTTTTGTCTTGTGCATGTGCGAGGATTCGCGCATGCGCGGTTGCGCACTTTTGTTTGGCTCCATGAGCCATTTTTGTAGTCCCAAGTTCGGGGCTTCGACTGACCTCAGGGAGTGGGCTTCTCTCTCCACGGCGGGCCTCCTCGTACAGGTAAGGCCTTCACCTTCTTCTTCCGACGTCTTTCCTTCTTCTCTTCTTCCTGTTGTTTTTGTCTTCTCTTTCTTCGCTGCCATTTTCTCCACACTTTTACTTTCACTTTGGTTTTTATGTTTGTGCCTTTGGTTTTTCTCTATCTTTTTTTTTACTTTTCTGGAGAGGGCTAGAGTTCCCCGACCAGCCACTACTCCATTGCGTGAATCCACTCTAGCCTCCACATCCTTCCTATCGTGTGGTGAGTAACTAGAACTGTGCACACTACTCCAAATGGGTCTCACTAAAGTTGTGTATAGCTGTAACATGCCCAGACTGATGAAGGCAAACTTGTCGTACAGATTCTTTACTGATCACCTGTGTTGCTCGCGGTCTGTGGACTTGCACTCCAAGATCCCTCTGCACACTAATGCTCCCCAGGGCCACTTACTATATACATTCCTCTTGCATTTGACTTCCAAAAATGCAACACCTTTATCTTGGTGAATAGTGAATACTACTGCAAGGTAAAGCCCCCTTCCACATCCTCTGGCTCCAGGCCTAAATTCCCTGCCTTTTCCATGGGTGGAGCTCCACTTTCCCTGTCGCCCCTTCGTCCTTGGGTGGAGCTCCCCTGTCCCCATCACCCCTTCGTACTTGGATCGAGCTCCCATTTCCCTGTCACCCCTTCGTACTTGGGTTGTGCTGCCCTTTCCCCGTAGACCCTTTCTCCTTGGGTGGAGCTCCCCTTTCCACATCAGTGGACTTCCCCTTTCTCTGTCACTCTTTCATCCTTGAAAGAACCTATCCTTTTCCCATCATCCTTTGTTTTTTTTTAATTTTTTTATTTTTCACACCATAAACCACATTGACCAAGATACATACATTTTCCTTTTCAAATATATACAGTGTCATTTTCTCCCCCCCACCCTCCTCCCATCCCACCCTCCCTACCCCCCCCATTCATTTAAAGTACAAAATCTAAGATACATTAAACCAGTCAAACAATGTTGTCATTCAATAAAAATAAACAAGAAATTCCACTGAGTCAATTCTTTTCATTTCCTTCTCCTTTCGTTAATTTAGGTGGTAAATGTCCCCGGTAGGTTTTCTCTATTGTGTTTCATCTATGGCTCCCATATTTGTTCAAATATTTCAATATTATTTCTTAAACTATATGTTATTTTTTTCTAATGGAATACATTTATTCATTTCTATATACCATTGTTGTATTCTCAAATTATCTTCCAATTTCCAGGTTGACATAATACATTTTTTTGCTACGGCTAGAGCTATCTTAACAAATCTTTTTTGTGCACCATCCAAATCAAGTCCAAATTCTTTGTTTTTTATGTTACTTAGGAGGAAGATCTCTGGGTTTTTTGGTATATTGTTTTCTGTAATTTTATTTAATATCTGGTTTAGATCTTCCCAAAATGTTTCTACTTTCTCACATGTCCAGGTTGCATGAATTGTTGTTCCCATTTCTTTTTTACAACGAAAACTTCTGTCAGATACTGTTGGGTCCCATTTATTTAACTTTTGAGGTGTAATGTATAGCCTGTGTATCCAGTTATATTGTATCATACGTAACCTCGTATTTATTGTATTTCTCATCGTTCCAGAGCATAGCTTCTCCCATCTTTCATTCTTTATCTTTATGTTTAGATCTTGTTCCCATTTTTGTTTAGTTTTACCATTTGTTTCCTCGTTCTCCTTTTCTTGCAGCTTGATGTACATGTTTGTTACAAATTTTTTGATTATCATTGTGTCTGTAATCACATATTCAAAATTGCTTCCTTCTGGTAACCTCAGACTGTTTCCCAATTTGTCCTTCAAGTAGGTTTTCAGTTGGTAGTATGCAAACATTGTATCATGAGTTATATTATATTTATCTTTCATTTGTTCAAAGGATAATAATCTATTTCCTGAAAAACAATTTTCTATTCTTTTGATCCCATTTTTCTCCCATTCTCTAAAGGAAAGGTTATCTATTGTAAAAGGGATTAGCTGATTTTGCGTCATTATTAGTTTTGGTAATTGGTAATTTGTTTTATTCCTTTCTACATGAATCTTCTTCCAAATATTGAGCAGATGATGTAATACTGGAGAACTCCTACGTTGTACCAATTTTTCACCCCATTTATATAATATGTGTTCAGCTATCTTTTCCCCTATTTTATCTAATTCTAATCTAGTCCAATCTGGCTTTTCCCTTGTTTGGTAAAAATCTGATAGGTATCTTAATTGTGCGGCTCTATAATAATTTTTTAAGTTTGGCAGTTGTAAGCCTCCTTGTTTATACCCTTCTGTTAATTTATCTAGAGCTATCCTCGGTTTCCCCCTTTCCATAAAAATTTGCTAATTATTTTCTTTAACTCCTTGAAGAATTATTCTGTCAAGTGTATTGCCAATGCCTGAAATAGGTATAATATCCTTGGGAAAATGTTCATTTTAATACAGTTTATCCTTCCTATTAGTATTAATAGTGTTCCTATTAGTTAGACTTTCCAATGCTCTAAATCGCCCTGTAATTTTTTCATTAGTGGATAATAATTGAGTTTATATAGATGGCCGAGATTTTTATTTATTTGTATACCTAGGTATCTTATTGCTTGCATTTGCCATCTGAATGGTGATTCCTTCTTAAATTTTGAGAAATCCGCATTATTCATTGGCATTGCTTCACTTTTATTTACATTAATCTTGTAACCCGATACTTCTCCATATTCCTTCAATTTCTTATATAAATCTTTTATTGATAGTTCTGGTTCTGTTAAGTATACTATAACATCATCCGCAAATAAACTGATTTTATATTCCTTGTCTTTTATTTTTATCCCTTTTATATTATTTTCTGTTCTTATCAATTCTGCTAGTGGTTCTATAGCTAACGCGAACAATAAGGGTGATAGTGGGCATCCCTGCCTTGTTGATCTGCTTAAGTTAAATTGCTTTGATATATATCCATTTACTGTCACTTTCGCCAATGGCCCCTTATATAATGCTTTAATCCAATTAATATACTTCTCTGGTAAACTGAATTTTTGCAATACTTTGAATAAATAATTCCATTCTACACTGTCAAAGGCCTTCTCTGCGTCTAAAGCAACTGCTACTGATGGCGCTTCACTCCCTTCTACTGCATTAATTAAGTTAATAAATTTACAAATATTGTCTGTTGTGCGTCTTTTTTTAATAAATCCAGTTTGGTCTAGATTTACCATTTTAGGTACAGAATGTGCTAATCTGTTTGCTAATAGTTTAGCTATTATCTTATAATCTGTGTTAAGTAATGATATTGGTCTATATGACGCTGGTGCGAGTGGATCTTTCCCTTGCTTTGGTATTACTGTAATTATTGCTGTTTTGCATGAATCTGGTATGCTTTGTGTTTTGTCAGTCTGGTTGATTACTTCCAGGAGGGGAGGAATTAATAAATCTTTAAATGTTTTATAGAATTCTATTGGGAATCCATCCTCTCCTGGTGTTTTATTATTTGGTAGTTTTTTTATTATCTCTTGTATTTCTACTATTTCAAATGGTTCTGATAATTTATTTTGTTCCTCTATTTGTAATTTTCGTAGTTCAATTTTAGTTAAAAATTCATCTATTTTGCCTTCTTTCCCTTCGTTTTCAGTTTGGTATAATTGTTCATAGAATTCTCTAAAGTTTTCATTGATCTCCATTGGATTATATGTGATTTGTTTGTCTTTTTTCCTTGATGCCAATACCATTTTCTTAGCTTGTTCTGTCTTAAGCTGCCATGCTAGAAATTTGTGCTTTTTTTCCCCTAGTTCATATTTCTGTTTTGTCTTCATTATGTTCTTCTCCACCTTATATGTTTGTAGTGTTTCATATTTTATTTTTTTATCTGCCAATTCTCTTCTTTTAGTTGTGTCTTCCTTCATTGCTAATTCTTTTTCTATATTTACTATTTCCCTTTCCAACTGCTCTGTTTCCTGATTATAGTCCTTCTTCATCTTGGTTACATAACTTATTATTTGCCCTCTAATGAACGCTTTCATTGCATCCCATAGAATAAACTTATCTTTCACTCATTCCGTATTTATTTCAAAGTACATTTTAATTTGTCTTTCAATGAATTCTCTAAAATCCTGCCTTTTAAGTAGCATGGAGTTTAATCTCCATCTATACATTCTTGGAGGGATGTCCTCTAACTCTATTGTCAATATCAAGGGTGAATGGTCCGATAGTATTCTAGCTTTATATTCTGTTTTTCTTACTCTATCTTGGATAAGAGCTGATAACAGAAATAGGTCTATCCTTGAATATGTTTTATGTCTGCCTGAATAACATGAACATTCCTTTTCCTTTGGGTGTTGTTTCCTCCATATATCCAAAAGTTGCATTTCTTGCATCGATTTAGATATAAATTTGGCTACTTTGTTCTTTCTGTTAATTTTTTTCCCAGTTTTATCCATATTTGAATCCAAATTAAGGTTGAAATCCCCTCCTATTAATATGTTCCCTTGCGAATCTGCTATCTTCAAAAAAAATCTTGCATAAACTTTTGATCTTCTTCGTTAGGTGAATATACATTGAGTAGATTCCAAAACTCCAAATATATCTGACATTTTATCATTACATATCTACCTGCTGGATCTATTATTTCCTCTTCTATTTTAATTGGTACATTTTTACTGATTAATATAGCTACTCCTCTTGCTTTTGAATTATACGACGCTGCTGTTACATGTCCTACACAATCTCTCTTTAATTTCTTGTGCTCCAATTCAGTTAAATGTGTTTTTTGCACAAATGCTATATCAATTTTTTCTTTTTTCAGTAAATTTAGCAGTTTCTTCCTTTTGATTTGGTTATGTATTCCGTTAATATTTAAAGTCATATCGTTCAACGTAGCCATTTCATACTTTATTTATCTTCCCTTTCCGTTTCTCCATCATCACCTTTCCTTCTTATCCATTTCTGCTTTCTTGTTTTGATCACTTTATAAGACAACATTTCTAAAACATCAAACATTTTCCTTATTCTCCTATTTAAAACTTCTTTAACCCCATTCTCCCCTCCCCCTCCTGAGTTGCCCTTTATCCCTTGTCGGGTAACCACATCTCCCCTCTCCATTTGGATTTGCGAATTCACTCGCAAGCGTCAACTGATTTTGCAGTGACCGTAACTCCTCCCCACCCAACCCCCCCCCGGAAAAGATTTCAATTTTCATATATAACAAAGGTCACTCTTTTAATTCCCTCCTTCTTCCCTCTATTCCCTTACTAATTCTTATCTATACTCTATATATTTTCCTCTAAATACGGATACATTCATGTATACACATATATACATACACATCTATATATATATATATATATATATACCCATATACACACATACATATAGTTCGTGGTCATTTTTACTCTCATTACATGTCTTCATCTCTCTGCTTGTTTTGTAGTTGTTCTGCAAATTTTCGTGCTTCCTCTGGATCCGAGAATAGTCTGTTTTGTTGCCCTGGAATAACTATTTTAAGTACCGCTGGGTACTTTAACATAAATTTCTATCCTTTTTTCCATAAGATCGTTTTTTCTGTATTGAACTCCTTCCTCTTCTTCAGGAGTTCAAAACTTATGTCTGGATAGAAAAAAATTTTTTGACTTTTGTATTCCAGTGGCTTTTTGTCTTCTCTTATTTTCTTCATTGCTTTCTCCAATATATTTTCTCTTGTTGTATATCTTAAAAATTTTACTAAAATGGATCTTGGTTTTTGCTGCGGTTGTGGTTTCGGGGCTAATGCTCTATGTGCTCTCTCTATTTCCATTTCTTCCTGTAATTCTGGTCTTCCTAGGACCCTGGGGATCCAATCTTTTATAAATTCTCTCATATTCTTGCCTTCTTCATCTTCCTTAAGGCCCACTATCTTTATATTATTTCTTCTATTATAGTTTTCCATTATATCTATCTTCTGAGCTAACAGCTCATGTGCCTCTTTAACTTTTTTATTAGATTCTTCTAATTTCTCTTTTAAGTCCTCTACTTCCATTTCTACGATTAATTCTCGTTCTTCCACATTATCCACTCTTTTTCCTATCTCTGATATGATCATTTCTATTTTATTCATTTTTTTCTTCTGCACTCTTAATTCTTCTTTTTATCTCATTAAATTCTTGTAATTGCCATTCCTTCACTGATTCAATATATTCTTTTAAAAAGGATATATCTATTGTCTTGCCTTTCTCTTCTTCTTCCATTTCTTTCTGCTCTTCTTCTTCTTCTTCCTCTGGATTGACCATCTGTTGTTTCCTTGTTTTCTTTTTACCCTCTTCTTTCTTGTTGTCGTTATTTTCTCTGTTCTACACCTGTTGCTGTGCTGCAGGTGTCTCTCTCAGCTGTGGAGATTGACTCCGCAGCTGTTCCCCCCTCCCGTCAGTGTGTTTTTTTTCATGCGCGGTTGCGCACTTTTACTCGGCTCCTCGAGCCATTTTTGTAGTCCCGAGCTCGGGACCTCCACTGACCTGCGGGAGCGGGCTTCTCTCTCCGCGACGGGCCTCCTCGGACAGGTAAGGCCTTCACCTTCTTCTTCTGACGTTCTTTCTTCTTCTTCTTCCCGTTGTTTTCGACTTTTCTCTCTTCGCTGCCATTTTCTTCTCACCTTTATTTTTACTTTGTTTTAATTTTTACTCTTGTACCTTAGTGTTTTGTGCGTTTTTTTTCTAAACTTTTCCGGAGAGGGCTGGAATTCCCTGACCGGCCACTACTCCATCACGTGACTCCTCCTCATCCTTTGACCTTGAGGGGATCTCCCTTTCTAGCACCCCTCATTTCTCATCTCTCTTTTTATGTATCTCAGTCCTACTTGCTAAGGATATTTCATGGCCCCTTTTAGCCCTTCTAATTCCCTGTCCTTATTGGTTAAGTTTAACACAAAAAACATTTTGAGAAGGGTTGATAAGAAATTTGTTGAAAATTTGTTTCTTCCTGCTGAAAAGTCCTGGATGAGACAACCTGAGGAGTCCATCACTAATTAGAATTGAAGAAATATCTTTGTTCAAAAGATTGTGAATCCTTGGAATTCTTTAAGCTAGCTGTTAGATGCTCAATCCATGACCTCTTGTTTGAATCTCCCCCACTCTCAATAGAAAAAGCCTGTCCACATTGACTCTATCTGTCCCCCTCATAATTTTAAATACCTCTATCAAATCACCTCTCAATCTTCTACGCTCCAGAGAATAAAGTCCCAGCCTGCTCAACCTTTCCCTGTAACTCAAACCCTGAAACCCAGGCAAATCTCCTCTGCACACTCTCTATTTTGTTTACATCCTTCCTAGAATTTGATGACCAAAACTGCACACAATATTCCAAATTTGGCCTCACCAATACCTTATACAACTTCAATATGATATTCCAACTCCTGTATTCATTACTCAATTCAATTATGAAGGCCAACATACCTAATGCATTCTTCACCACCTGATCTACATGTGACTCAACTTTCAGGGAATATTATACCAGAATTCCTAAATCTCTTGGTCCTTCTGCACTCCTCAATTGTCTACGATTTAACGTGTATGATCTTTGCTGGTTAGTCCTACCAAAATGTTGCACCTCACATTCATCAGTATTAAACTCCATCTGCCATCTTTCAGCCCACTCTTCTAACTGCAAGTTTTGAGAACCTGCTTCACTGTCCACAACACCACCAATCTTCGTATCATCTGCAAACATACTAACCCAATTTACCATCCTATCATCTAGATCATTAATATATATGACAAACAATAATGGACCTGATGTAGCGGGCTAAGCGGGTGCACAGCGCTGCATTGTGAACTGTTGCCAGTGCGGTTCTGCAGGCGTGCGGAACAATACGGACAGCTGAATAAAACACACGTGAGAAGCGCTGCGTGCTGAGGAACGCATGTTGTTCTGCTGTGTCTCCTGTCGGAAGGCGCGGACACTCACAGGGCTTAAATTGGCAACAAACAAATAGTGATGTCCCACCTTGTCCCGTGGAGCCAGGGCAGGACATGCAGTATATAAAAGAAGCCTGTAAAATCTGAATAAAGCAGTCTTGTTTTGACTAACCTGGTGCGTGCGTGCGTGCATTGCTTTAGCAGCTCTACCAAGGTAGCTGCTACACCAGTAACGATCCCTGAGGCACTCCAATTTGACAAACAATTTTCCATCACCTCCCTCTGGCATTTCCCATCCAATCATTGTTGAATCTATTTCGCAACTTCACAATAACACCTAATCTTACCATCACGATTCATTTGACCAACCTCAACTCTATCCTCCAATTGGAAAGGCCAAACAAAGTCCTGAGCCTGTGCCCGTTTTAAATTCTCCTAAAATCTACTTACCAACATGATACATTTGACCCACCTCTTCCTTTTTAAACTCTCTTAAAAATCTACTTACCAACAGGACACACTCAACCCACCTGTGACTGGAATGCTTTTGATGAGTCTGAGCCTGCACTCACTGGAGATAAGAAAGATAAGGGGGAGAATCACATAAAAATATTTTGCATATTAAAAGGGTTGGATAGAGTGGAGAAGTTGTTTCTTATGGTGGGAGAGTCTTCTCAAGCCAATAAGAAATGGCCTCAGAAGAAAACAACATAGCTTTAGAAGAAATGTCTTTGGTCAGAGGGAGCGGCTGTGAACGCGGTCTTTGGATTTGTTTAAAGCAGAGGTTGGTGAGTTCTTAATTAGTAAAGATTTTAAAAGTTATGGGAAGAAGGCAGGAGAATTGGATTGAAAAGAAAAATGCAACAGCCATGATTTGAACAGAGGAGTACACTTGATGGACTGACTGACCTAATTCTGCTCATGAATCTTGTGGTCTTCTCTCTGGTTACACTTTCAAACACCTTCACTGTTATTTGGTTACTTAATTTGGGAAACTATATGATCTATGTAGCAATCATCTATGTAGCACTGGATTTTAGAGTGTTTCCCACTATTTACAGTTCTGGTCAATCTACAGCTTTTTTGCAGAAGTACCTGCATAAAATGAATGTTCATTACATTCAATGAAGTCTGCAACAAAGAATATATCAGTGAACTCTGATTAGAACATGCTCACTGGCATTCGACTAGTTCTTAATGTACCTTCAGTTCGTACTGAATTTGCATTACACCACCCACCCATGAATAACCCATCCATAACCTTTGTATCAGGTCTCTGGAATTTTTTTGGGGTCAGGTTTGTTATGTTCCTACTCAGTGTACAAAGTTTCAGTCATCCATTAATCTGATGAGTACTTCATATTTCTGCTTTAGAGTAAGCGGAAGTAAAAACAACAATGGCAAAATGTGGGTTAATGGAATTAATTACATCAGAACCCAAAAAAAATTATTCAGAATGTGTGCATGGGTACAATAGGCTTGGGCAGATGAACTGAAAAAAACTAAGTGCACGCAGCAAAGCCCTCTCAACACTTGAGGAGCTGTTCAAACACCCACACCAAACAGCAACCACCCCAACTTCCTGTCTATACAGATTTTCAAAATGAGAAGCACCAACAAACACCTGTCAAAATGTTGCGGCACTTGTGTGGCTAATAAGAATTTACCATGGAAGTGCCAAAAGCAACCCTTGAGGGCCCAGTTTTCATTGCACTCTTAAAAACAGCCTGTGCTCCTGCGATAGCTCCTCAGATGGTTTACTCAAACTGCCAAGGCCAAGACTTTTTTTTCCTTTCCCCCTTAGTTCTCTCAAACTCAAGAGAGTTTTCAGAGAGCGTTCAAAAGGAGGCACAGAAAAATTCTTCAAAGCAGCTGCTTGATGGAATTCCTCACATTCCCCAGAGCAAAAAACCAAAGCAGCATTTTTTTGAGTGTTTACACTGAATATATACAGTGAGAACAAACTTCCCAAAATCAACTCTGAAAGTGAAGGCCAGATTCTTCATGCATTGAGAATCTCAAAACATCTGAGGGGAGGGAGGTGTGCAAGTTGAATACAGAGTGGGGAGAATTTTTAAAATGGGATTAATGTGGGATGAGTATAAATGGAATTAAACCAGAAAGTCTGCAGATGCTGCGATCGAGTCCAATATACAAATCAAGCTCAAGTTTAAAATCATCTAACAATAAATATTCAACCAGACAAACCAATGTTTATTCGGCTCATGATCCACAGCCATGCAATACACAACGCACAATATTATAAAGATACAATTTAAAATAAATATATATAAATATTTTGGGATGATTTACTCAGTCACAGAAGAAACTCAGCAGGTTGCGCAACATCCTTAGGAAGTAACGGATATTTCGAAGACGAAAGGCTCTCAGGCCAGAGAGTTGGTTACGTTTTACTTCCTGTGGATGTTGCATGACCTGCTGAGTTTCTCCAGCAAATTTGTTGTGTTGCAATACAAGTGGTTGTTTGGTGACAAAAGAGTCTGGAAAAACAACCAACTGAAAAACCTGAAAAATAAAAAAATTTAAAAAAAAGATAAGCGTATACAGAGCCGTTGTCATACCCACACTCCTGTTCGGCTCCGAATCATGGGTCCTCTACCGGCATCACCTACGGCTCCTAGAACGCTTCCACCAGCGTTGTCTCCGCTCCATCCTCAACATCCATTGGAGCGCTTTCATCCCTAACGTCGAAGTACTCGAGATGGCAGAGGTCGACAGCATCGAGTCCACGCTGCTGAAGATCCAGCTGCGCTGGGTGGGTCACGTCTCCAGAATGGAGGACCATCGCCTTCCCAAGATCGTGTTATATGGCGAGCTCTCTACTGGCCACCGTGACAGAGGTGCACCAAAGAAAAGGTACAAGGACTGTTTAAAGAAATCTCTTGGTGCCTGCCACATTGACCACCGCCAGTGGGCTGATCTCGCCTCCAACTGTGCATCTTGGTGTCTCACACCTCCTTTGAAGAAGACCGCAGAGCCCACCTCACTGACAAAAGGCAAAGGAGGAAAAACCCAACACCCAACCAACCATTTTTCCCCTGCAGCCGCTGCAACCGTGTCTGCCTGTCCCGCATCGGACTTGTCAGCCACAAACGAGCCTGCAGCTGTCGTGGACTTTTACCCCCTCCATAAATCTTCGTCCGCGAAGCCAAGCCAAAGAAGGGCCTTCTTCTGTGTTGTTTCTCTCTAAAGATGAGAACGGTGGAAAACTGCAAGAATTTTAATAAATAGTAAGGGCATCATATTAGGGTGGGTATTGCTGGAATTTATAACCCATTTTTAATTGCCCTTGAATTGCCGGGCCATAGTATCTCTGGAGTGGTGATGGGAAAGAAATCATAATTTAGGGTCAGAAGTGGAAAGGGTTAAGAACTTCAAAATCCTGGGTGTCAACATCTCTGAAGACTTATCCTGGGGCCTCCACGTCGATGCAATCATGAAGAAGGCTCACCAGCGGCTATACTTTGTGAGAAGTTTGAGGAGATTTGTCATGTCACCAAACCCTCTTGCGAATTTCTACAGGAGTACAGTGGAGAACAGGGGTTCAGATTGAGACATGGAGTTCACGTGTGACATAAAATGTGTTGAGAAAACATTTCAAAATGCTTGCTGCAGAGTAGATTTTTACTGCTTTTCTTTCACCTCAGAATATTCACTTTTAAACCACCCTTGCCTTTGCTACTAAACACACCAATTTTCTTTAAGATGAGGACCATTTAACTTCTAGTCTTCTAGCATAAACCTAGTTCAAATAGAGCTTCAAACTTTCAACCATAAGTTAAACTAGTGTTCCTGCAAACCATCAAAGGTAATGCAATCAATAAATAGTCTAATTGAAAATTAACAAGGTCATACAATTTCTGAATGCCTGAATATTTCCATTGAAATGCAGAAACTGCAATAGAGACGAGATGTCTGTGGAAAAATGCAAACAGCAAGTTTTGTAGACAAATTGGACAGTGAAAAAATTAGAAGTGTAAAAGCTAAACATTTATACTACTTTGACTCCTAGACACATAATGAGAATGATTGGTGTCTATTGTCAAAATTCAGCAGATAGGCAGTCGAGCTACAGGATAATTAGCTGAAATGAGGTAGGATATGAAAATGAAGAGTTGTATTGTAGTTCTATATTCCCAAAGTTCTGCACAGAGCCCTTTTTTTCCCCCAGTATCTAGATTTTTCACTTCATTCTGTCTGCATTCTTTTCTTAGGAACCCTAAGTAGGAGGTCCTAGGGTGGAGGGGGTAAATAAACATGTTTTACACTTAGTTGACAGACTGTATTTGCCAGACATGTAACAAGGGCATGAACAGTAGAGGTACGGCTCTGACACTGAGAAAGAACAATGGGAATAGAGGGGTTGAACCCCACATCCCAATACTCAGCTATTGATTACGCCAGTCAAACACGTGTACAGTACCTGATATCTTTGTAAGTTGATTATGTATATAATGATACCCGCATTGGCAAGGAGGAAATGATAAATATCGTACTGTAAATACCTCACTGCAGACATGGTGGCATCCAAATTTTAGTGAAGCAGCCGAAGGCTTTATGTCAATAACACAATATCAGTAAAGGGACACCATGCCAGCAAGGATGTACTGTGGAGAGCATTCTGACTGGTTGCATCACTGTCTGGTATGGAGGTGTCAATGCACGGGACAGGAAAAGGCAACAGAGAGTTGTGAACTTGGTTAGCGCCATCATGGGCATCAGTCTTCACTCCATCTCAGACATTTACAAAAAGTGGTGTTATATAATATATAAAAAATGTCTTTCAAAGAGATAGATTGTGGGAGATTTCATTTAAGTCACTTCACAAACAGACATTAACATTTCATAAAAGACACCTCATTTTAAATGCAAGAGCTTCAGCTGAAGTTCATCACTCAGGCACCAGTGATTTTGCAAAATCAATGAAACAGTCCAGGCTCAAAGTGCTGGTTTTTACAAGCAGAAAAAGAATAAAAAAACAGGATTTCATTGTGAGAGAGAGAGTGAGTGAGTGAGTGAGTGAGTGAGTGAGAGAGAGGGAGAGAGAGAAAGTGAGTGAGTGAGAGAGAGAGAGAGAGAGAGAGAGAGAGAGAGATCAGTTCTGCAGTAGCTTTTGGAGGCTGCAACATGGCAAGCTGGCAGGCTTGTTGAAAACCCCAGTTTGAAGACAGGTTGTGAGTTCTGAGTTCAGCATGTTCAAAACTCTTGTGGTCCTTACAAGAGGAAATGTCTGTCTAGAGTGTTTCGCCTGAAATAAGGGAAACAAGAGGAACTCTGTGGTGAGCTGGAAGAAGAGGTTATCATTTGGAAAACCCATGATGGGCAAGTTTCTTTGGCAAAATACTGAAGTGACTGATCGGAGGAAATTGGTTTATGTGTGTGTCCAACAACCAACAAATCTCTCTCTGAAACCAACGAGAACCTTCCTGAGCAGTAATCATTTACCTTTAAGCACCAGAGCCTGGTGAAAATTCATAAATGTTCAATTCTGTGCACAGTATAAGAATTGCCTGATACTGTTGAACTTGGAGGAGTGAGAAGTGAGATTGGACTGTGAATCAAAGAACTTCCCTGAACATATACACATTACATACACGTGTACTTAGAATTAGAAGGGGGTTAAGTTAGATTGTTAATAGTAATAAGTTGAAGTTTGATCCTGTTTTTATGTTTAAAGAAAAATTAAAAGCAACTTTTGTTTAAGTAACGATTTGTCTTGGTGAATTTCTATTGCTGCTGGGTTTTGGGGTCCTCTGGGCTCACAATAGTGATGTCTTAAGAAAGCAGCCTCTATTCTCAAGGACCCTCACTAACCAGGCCATGCTGACCACTCATGGCATCAGGAAGGAGATGCAGGAGCATGAAGATAAGCACCTAGTGGCACAAAAAGAGCTTCTTCCCCCTGCCACCCGCCCCCGGCCATTAGACTTCTGAATGGACAATGAACCACAGACACAACCTCACTTTATATTCCTGTTGCATTCATTTATTTATTTTTAAATGTAATTTATGGCAGTATTTGCACCTGTGTAATGCTGCCCAAAACAACAAATTTCGTGACATGTTCATGACAATTAAGTTCTGATTCTCAGGCCATAAATGAACCAGATGTGTTTTGTTTTTAAAACAACAATCTAGTTGATTATCATTACTTGTTACTGTTTTACTCCAAAACTCCAGATCATCAACAAGAATTTAAATTCTGTGGGATTTAAATTTAGACATACAGCTCAGAAACAGGCCCTTCTGGCTCCCAAGTCCATGCCACCCAAATGCAACAATTAACCTACAATCCACAAACATTTTGAAAGGTGAGAAAAAACAGGAGCACCCAGAGGAAATCCATGGGGAGAACATACAAACTCCTTTCAGACAGTGCCAGATTTGAACACTGGTCACTGGTGTTGTAATAGTGTTGTGCCAACTCTAACCGTGCTATCCAGGGGCACCGATGATTGTTTGCTCAGTCCTTTGGGTTACTGGTTGGTTGGTGATGGTGCTATTTTTTATCCTCCTTACAATCCTCAAACTAGGAATGGAGGCAGTTTTTGTATAGACTATTATGTTAAATTACCTTCTAGAATCAAACTATTCCATCAATTGATTTGTTACAAATTGACATGGAATTTCCAACAGAAAGAGATACATGAGCTCTTGCTGCTATGATAGTTTCTGCTTCCATCACTCCCCATCTGGGCAGTACATTTCAGATTTCAACCACCCACCTGTTGGCCTTATCTTTCACCCTCACAGAAACATATTGGCCTTGAACTCTCTCGCTGTTTCTTATTTGCAGGTCTCCCACGCGTGGCTGCTGCCAATCTACTTTTATCAGGTTTCTGATTTATCATAATGAAGTTGACCTTCAAATTAAGGATCTCATCTTTCAGACCATCCTTCAGCTTCCCCACAGCACTGTATTTTCATATGCACTTTCACTGACATTCCAACCATGTGTCCAAAAAAACAATGCTTACAGGCAAGGTGGGGGCCTGATGGGAGCAGTGCAAGAGGGGATATGGTGGGAGGGCTTTGTAGGTGGTGGGGAGGTGAAGGAGGGAATTGAAACAGACAGCAGTTACTTGGGGAGGTGGAATGAAGAGGGTGTGTAATGGGATGGACGTAGATGAGAAAGCAGGAACCAAAAGGCTGCACCTACTTGAAATTGGAGAATTCAACATCATGCTGTTGGGTCTTCAAATAATCTGCACACTGGTTCATATAGCCCTCTCTATGGTTCTATGTGGAAATTACTTACTATTAGTACCCAATTGTTTTTGCACTTCTGTGATTCACCTACATATTTGCTGTTCCATCTCCTGCTTGACTACAACATATTATCAGCAAAGTTCTCTCTCTTGTTTCAAAACTCTATCCATGTGGCCTCATTTGAAAGGTCAAACTGGATAGGCTCCCTCATTTAATCAAGTAATGTTTACTGAAAAAAAAATTAAAAATAGATACTGCATTTGTGCAGGAAACGCATCTAACTGAAGTGGAACATAACAAATTAAAGAGAGACTGGGTAGGGCACGTAGCGGAAGCATCCTATAATTCAAAAGCTAGAGGTGTAGCTATATTAATTAATAAAAATGTATCAATCAAAATAGAGGAGGAAATAATAGATCCAGAAGGGAGGTATGTAATGATAAAGTGTCAGATATATTCAGAATTTTGAAATTTGCTCAATATATATGCACCTAATGAGGAGGATCAAAAGTTTAAGCAAGATATTTTTTTGAAGATTGTAGATACACAAGGAAATATATTGATAGGAGGGGATTTTAACCTTAATTTGGATCCAATGTTGGATAAAACGACAAAAAACTAGCAAAAAGAATAAAGTGGCCAAATTTATGGTTAAATCAATGCAGGAAATGAAACTTACGAATATATGGAGGAGGCAGCACCCATAATACTCATATTATTCAATAAGACATAAAACATACTCAAGGATTCATATGTTTTTGTTGTCGGCCCATATTCAAGGGAGAGTTAGCAAAACTGAATATAAAGCTAAATTGCTATCTGATCATTCACCCCTATTATTAGCAAATGAACTGGAGGACATCCCACCAAGAACATATAGATGGAGGTTAAACTCCATGCTACTTAAAAGGCAGGAATTTTGAGAGTTTATTGAATGGCAAATTAAAACATATTTTGAAATAAACACAGAATCAGTGAAAGACAAATTTATATTATGGGACGCAATGAAAGCCTTCATTAGAGGGCAGATAATAAGTTATGTGACTAAGATGAAAAAGGATTACAATCGGGAAATAGAGCAGTTGGAAAGGGAGATAATAAGTACAGAACAGGAACTAGTAAAAAGGGATGATATAACAAAAGGAGAGAATTGGTGGACAAAAAAAATAAAATATGAAACACTACAAACGTATAAGGTGGAGAAGAACATAATGAAAATAAAACAAAAGTATTATGAACTAGGAGAAAAAACATAAAATATTAGCCTGGCAACTTAAAACAGAACAAGCTAAAAGAACTGTATTGGCATCAAGGAAAAATGACAAACAAATCACATATAACCCTACAGAGATTAATGAGAACTTTAAGGAATTTTATGAACAATTATATCAAACTGAGAACGAGGGGAAAGATGATAAAATAGAAGAGTTTTTAGCTAAAACTGAACTGCTGAAATTGCAAGAAGAGGAACAAAACAAAACTGATAAAACCATTTGAAATAGAGGAAGTACAGGATATATTGAAAAAGCTGACGAACAATAAAACGCATGGAGAGGATGGATTCCAAATAGAATTCTATAAAACATTTAAAGAGTTATTAATTCCTCCACAATGAAGACGCTGTTTACATCCGGTACCGCACGGATGGCAGTCTCTTCAATCTGAGACGCCTGCAAGCTCACACCAAGACACAAGAGCAACTTGTCCGTGAACTACTCTTTGCAGACGATGCCGCTTTAGTTGCCCATTCAGAGCCAGCTCTTCAGCGCTTGACGTCCTGTTTTGCGGAAACTGCCAAAATGTTTGGCCTGGAAGTCAGCCTGAAGAAAACGGAGGTCCTCCATCAGCCAGCTCCCCACCATGACTACCAGCCCCCCCACATCTCCATCGGGCACACAAAACTCAAAACGGTCAACCAGTTTACCTATCTCGGCTGCACCATTTCATCAGATGCAAGGATCGACAATGAGATAGACAACAGACTCGCCAAGGCAAATAGCGCCTTTGGAAGACTACACAAAAGAGTCTGGAAAAACAACCAACTGAAAAACCTCACAAAGATAAGCGTATACAGAGCCGTTGTCATACCCACACTCCTGTTCGGCTCCGAATCATGGGTCCTCTACCGGCACCACCTACGGCTCCTAGAACGCTTCCACCAGCGTTGTCTCCGCTCCATCCTCAACATCCATTGGAGCGCTCACACCCCTAACGTCGAGGTACTCGAGATGGCAGAGGTCGACAGCATCGAGTCCACGCTGCTGAAGATCCAGCTGCGCTGGATGGGTCACGTCTCCAGAATGGAGGACCATCGCCTTCCCAAGATCGTATTATATGGCGAGCTCTCCACTGGCCACCGTGACAGAGGTGCACCAAAAAAAAGGTACAAGGACTGCCTAAAGAAATCTCTTGGTGCCTGCCACATTGACCACCACCAGTGGGCTGATAACGCCTCAAACCGTGCATCTTGGCGCCTCACAGTTTGGCGGGCAGCAGCCTCCTTTGAAGAAGACCGCAGAGCCCACCTCACTGACAAAAGGCAAAGGAGGAAAAACCCAACACCCAACCCCAACCAACCAATTTTCCCTTGCAACCGCTGCAATCGTGTCTGCCTGTCCCGCATCGGACTGGTCAGCCACAAACGAGCCTGCAGCTGACGTGGACTTTTTACCCCCTCCATAAATCTTCGTCCGCGAAGCCAAGCCAAAGAATTCCTCCTCTCCTGGAAGTAATGAACCAGATAGAAGAAACACAAAACTTGCCAGATTCATGTAAGACAGCAATAATTACAGTAATACCAAAGATGGGGAAGGATCCACAAACACCAGCATCATATAGACCAATATCTCAACTTAATTCAGATTAATAGATAATAGTGAAATTATTAGCAAACAGATTGGCCGATTGTGTACCAAAAATAATAAAACAAGATCAAACTGGAGTTATTAAGAAAAAACGAACAGCGGATAATGTCTGTAAATTTATTAATCTAATTCATGCAGTTCAAGGAAATAAGAAACCAATAGTGGCTGTTGCTATAGACGCAGAAAAAGCCTTTGACAGAGTAGAATGGAATTATTTATTCAAAGTATTACAGAGGTTCAATCTACCAGAAAAATATATTAATTGAATTAATGCATTATATAATGGACCATTGGCGAAGATAACAGTAAATGGTTATGTATCGAACCAATTTAAATAAAGTAGGTCAACTAGGCAGGGATGTCCATTATCCCCATCACTGTTCGCTTTAGCAATAGAACCATTGGCAGAACTGATAAGAACAGAAAATAAAATAAAAGGAATAAAAATAAAGGAGAAGGAGTATAAAATCAGTTTATTTGCAGATGACATTATAGTATACTTAACAGAACCAGAAATATCAATAAAAGAATTACATAAGAAATTGAAGGAGTATGGAGAAATATCAGGGTACAAGATCAACGCAAATATAAGTGAAGTGATAACCATATAACCATTTACGGAGCAGAAACAGGCCATGTTGGCCTTTCGAGTCCGCACCGGTTCACTGATTTTGTGCACCCTCTTCAGGTATTGGTGATTTTAAGTGTAGTGTATCTTTGAGAATTTTAACATCTATCCATAGGTTCTCTGTACTTTGGATGTGAAATTTCATATTAAAATATTCAAAAACATTGGCTGTGTGGGAGAAGCCAGTGAGTGGCCGTGGACAATAGCATTTCAGACTGGAGGCCTGTGACTAGTGGTGTGCTGCAGGGATCGGTGCTGGGACCAGCATAGTTTGTCATCTAGATCCACAATCTGGACAACAATGTGGTGATTGGATCAGCAAGTTTGCAGACAATACTCAGATCAGAAGCGTTGTGGACAGCAAGGAAGGTTTTCAAAGCTTGCAGAGGGATCTGGACCGGCTGGAATAAACAGCAGATGGAATTTAACATGATGCCAATGAGTAATGCGGATTATACAGAATTTAAAAAAGAATCACCATTTAAATGGCAAACACAAACAATCCAATGCCTAGGTATTAGGTTAGATAACAACTTAAGCCACCTGTACAAATTAAATTATCAGCCACTAATAAAGAAATTGCAGGAAGACTTAGAACATTGGAAAATATTACCGCTAACATTGATAGGGAAATAAATTGCATTAAAATTAATGTCTTCCCAAGGATACAATACTTATTTCAATCGTTACCAATTCCCTTAACAGAGAAATTCTTCAATGAACTAAAGAGAATAATAAGGAAACTCTTGTGGAAACCGAAGATAGCATTAGATAAATTAACAGAGAGGTACAATCAAGGTGGTTTGCAGTTACCAAACTTTAAAAATTATTATAGAGCAGCACAATTAAGGTATTTATCAGATTTTTACCAGACTGGACTAAGATAGAAGTAGATAAAATAGGGAAAAAGGTACTGGAACATATACTTTATAAGTGGGATGAAAAGCTGGTACAATATAAAAGCTCACCAGTACTGCATCATTTACTCAATATATGGAATAAGATTCACTTAGAAAGGAAAAAAAACGAATTACCAAATACCAAAATTACTATTGACGCAAAATCTGCTAATCCCTTTTACAATAGATAACATTTCTTTTAGAGAATGGGAGAGAAAAGGAATTGAAAATTGTTTTTTGGAAAATAATTTATTAACATTTGAACAGTTGAAGTACAAATATGGAATAACTCATGGTACAATGTTTGCATATCATCAACTGAAAGCTGATTTAAAGGATAAATTGGGAAACAGACTGAGGTTACCAGAAGGAAGCAGCTTTGAATATGTGATTACAGACACAATGATAATTAAAAGATTTATAACGAACATGTACATTAAGCTACAAGATAAGGAAAATAATGAAATAAGCTATAAACCCAAACAAAAGTGGGAAAGGGATTTAAACATAAAGATAAAAAATGAAACATGGGAAAAGTTATGTTCTGGAACTATGAAGAATATAATAAACACAAGGTTACACATGATACAGTATAATTGGTTACACAGGTTATATATCATGCCCCAAAAGTTAAAAAAATGGGATCGAAAATTATCAGATAGATGTTTTCGTTGTAAGAAGGAAATGGGAACAGTACATGCAATTTGTACATGTGAGAAAGTGAAAATGTTTTGGAAAGATCTAAATCAGATTTTAAATAAAATCACAAGAAATAACATACCAAAAAATCCAGAGATCTTTCTTCTAAGTAATATAAGAAGTAAGGAATTAGGCCTCAAATTGGAGAAAGTGCAAAAAAGATTTATTATGATAGCCTTAGCAGTAGCAAAAAAATGTACAATGTCAACTTGGAAAATGGAAGAGAGCCTGAGAATACAGCAATGGTACATAGAAATGAATAAATGTATTCCACTGGAAAAAATAACATAATTTTTTTTAAAAGGTCACATTATTTGTACAAATTTGGGAACCATACATGGAACATTACAGAGAGGGCTTGCCTCGGACCTCCACCCCCTAAAATGATAAGAAGACAAAACGACTTGATCCAGTGTGTAAGAGTAGATGACACATTTTTCTTGTTTATTTTTCATTGTGTGATGACATTGTTTAATGGTTTTATTGTATTGTATATATTGAATATTTATTGGTTTTGGAGGGGGGTGGGAAGGGGGGAGGGAAAAAAGGGAGAAAATGTCACTGTGCATATTTAATGAGAAACGTTTGTATATATTTTGGTTGATATGGTTCACAGTATGAAAAATAAAAATAAAAATTAAAAATAATTAATCAAGTAATGTTGCAATGCTATCTTCTTCTCATACTCCCTGCCAAGGCTGAAGACTCCATACCCTGGAACCCTGAAATGTTGAGGCCAATCCTGCTCTTCTTTCAATCATTAATCCATGAAAGCAACAATCTTATATTTCTACATGCTAATCAAAAATTCATCTGTCTTATTTGTCAGACAACTTGTATTAAAATAGCTGCAATCCACCCATGTGTTCCCCCAAGGTGCCTCATCAAGTTAGTGTCTGTCCTGCCTGATGGAACATCTTTTCCATTGTTACTCTTTGTAATTGTACTCTTGTTCTTCCACATTATACATTATTCCTCTGTGGAGAAAGCCCTGAAAAAGGTAGTGGACACTTGCCCAGAACATCACAGGCAAAACTCCCCACCATTGAGAACATCTACGTGGAACACTGCCATCGGAGAGCAACAGCAATCATCAAAGATCCACACCACCCAGCACATGCTTCATTCTCGCTGCTATCATCAGGAAGGAGGTACAGTTGTCAAAAGATTCATACCTTCAGGTTCAGAAATAGAGGCCACCCCTCAAACATCAGTCTCTTGAACAACAGACTCATTCAGAGAATCTTTTAAGGGACTTTTACTTTGCTCATTATTTATTACTGAATATTTATTTTTCTGTATTTACAGTCAGTTTGTTTACATTTCTCTCTTTTGTACACATTTCTTTATTCTTGAGTACAGTTTACGATTACCGATAATTAGAAGTTCTGCCTGGCCTGCAGGAAAAAGAATCTCAGGGTTATATGTGATGTCCTTTATGTGCTCTGACAATAAATTTGAAGTTTGATTACATTTGCACGAATGTTGAGTTAACCTGCTCGCAGAAGATCCCTTTTCATTGTAGCAGTTGTCGTGGCTGGACACAAGTTACAATAATCTACTCTTCTTTAAATGGAATCTTTTACAACCGCCCAAAATAGACATGACTTCTTGATAACAATCTCAATCAAAAATTACAGAACAGTACAGTCCAGTTCTTTCAACCCACAATGTTGAGCTGACCGATGTAAGTTGACTCCATAATCTAATTTTTCCCTCTCTCATACCCATAGCCCTTTTTTTAAAAATGTGCCTATCTAAGAGTATTTTGAATGTCCCCATTGTACCAGCCCCCACCTCCACTCCTGGCAAGGCAATACAGTCACCCAACATTCTCTCTGTGTAAATAAAACTTACCTCCAGCATCTCCCTAAACATTCCTCCACTCACCTAAAACAGTTGCCCTCCTATATTTGCCATTGTTACTATCCACCCTATCCAAGCCGTTCATAATCTCTATTAAGTCACCTCTCATCCTTTGTTCCCCCCCCCAGAGATAAGCCTTAGCTCTGTCACTTTAAGAATGTCACAGACGCCCCCCACCCCCCCGCCCCCTTATTTCATTGCAGTATTAGCCTCCACTGTGTGTTCAAGTCTCTGGGATGGAATTTGAACCAACAAACTCCACCTTGGAAGTTAATGTGACTGCTGAACAATGGATGGCAAAATTTTAGATATTCATGGATATAATTTGTCATATCCAGTTGCTATGAACAAGGATGTAAGCAAAGAAAACCCTTAAATTTGTCTGATTATTCAAACATCTACAACAGAAAATAAGTATTTATTCCAATAGAGACTGAAGTTGGACACTTTTAATATTGCATAAAAGATAATTAAGCACCTTTTCAGTATCCACACAAAAACCCAGCAAGAAGCTATACCACCTCATTATGCTGTTTTATGCACTTGGTTACCATGGCTACAACTCTTTACAAGAATACTTCTCAATTCTTTCCATGATTTAAAAGCTATCAGTATATCCATTTATTTCTCTGCCAGATTATTTAGAAATGGTGTCTATTTGTGAGCTAAACAGATTAAACATCTACTTTCGCAGAGTCCTTAGCCGAGATGGAACCTGGAGAGATCTCAGTCAAAAAGACATTCATGGCACAAATTCCAAATCACCAAACATTTGCTATTGTTTGTTAAGTCATTTGATGTAACCCCGGCAAAGGTCAAACTTCGGTGCCCATCTGTAAATAAACGTGGTTTTCCAGGAGATTTCGAAGTTCAGATTTATTGTCAGAGTGCACACATGACAGCAGATACAACCCTGAGATTCTGCAGGGAAGGCAGAATTACCACCTACTGGGAGTGTGAAATACGTATACATATCAACAAAATGACTGTGCAATTCAGAGAGAGAAAAAAATCAATGAGTCCCTGATTGAGTTTAATGTTGAGGAGTCTGATGGTGGAGGGGCAGCTCTTCCTGAATCTAGTGGTATGAATGTTGTGGCACCTATATCTCTTTCCTGATGGTAGCAGCGAGAACAGAGTGGCTGCTGCAAAAGGCAGTTGGGATTGGACAGCGATAGACAGCAGGGCAGAATGGATGATATAGTTGCCAAACAGCTCCACCCATCTGGGCTTGACCCTGAACTGCAGCAGTGGAATTTGCACATTCTCCCGGCTTCCCCAGATACACCAGTTTCCTCCGACATCCCAAAGACATGATCAATTAGTTGTCCACTGGAAAATTCTCCAACAGGTGGGTGGAAAGAAAATTCGGGTGGAGTTGTTGGGCAAGTGAGAGGTAGTGAAATGTGTGAGAGAAATATGGTTTATGAGATTATTTCGAGCCAGCATAGTAGATTCAAAGGGCCAAATGACCTTTTATATCATTTCAGAATATGTATTCCACCCAAGGAATTAGTGGAGCCCTTCTCAACGGGGGCCCTATGGTACCCCTGGGGAGGTGGGGGGTGGTCACAGCACATTTGAGTAAAAGCCTCGTTTTCTTTTCACCTCACGCAAAATAAATATTTTTTTATGGAGTAAGAAAGAAGTACAGAAGAAAGGGAGAAAAGTTTCAGGGTGACATCGAGGGCAAGTTTTGTTTTCACAATGAGAGTTGTTGGTGCCTGAAATGCATTGACAGGGCTAGTGGCAGAGGCTGAAAGATTAGGGGCATGTAATAGACTCCTAGACCGTCACATGGATGAAAGAAAAATAGAGGATTATGAGGTAAGGAGGGTTTAGGTATTTTGGTAGCAATATATAGGTCAGCACAATATTGAGGACCGAAGGGCCTGTACTGTGCTATAGTGTTCCAACGTAAAATTTGACTGCTTCACCGAGTCCTGGGGGAAGCATAGCCAATAAAATGGCTGCCTGAGTGCATGAAATTTATATCAATTTGGTATTTTTGAGGTACCATTATTGATACTGTCTTTTAAAAAAATTTCTATTAGTTTAATTAAGCAAATTTAAGTTTCCCATCTGCAACGTAGGGAGGCTGAATAATGTCTCTGTACTTAACAAGGAGTAGAAAAGGGAGCTAGTGATGAGAACGGTGATATTCTGAAACATACTGACATTAAGAAAGGACCTGTTGATGGTCTTGAAATGCATGGAGGTCAATGAATTCTTAGGGCAGATGTACTGTAGGACATTGGGGAACCAAGGAAAGAAATTGCCAGGGCCCTAGAGAGATGTTTCTCTTTATTAGCCATTTATGAGGTGCATGAAAACTGGAAAATTACTGCTGTTGTGCTTTATCTTAATTTGTGTTGCAAAAATAAGCCAGAGAACAACAGGCAGATGAGACTAATATCAACAGTAAGAAAGTTACGGGAGGGGATTCTGAACGAGAGCGTATTTGGAAAGACAAGGACTTGTTAGGGATAGTCACCATGGTAAGTCAAGTCACACAAATTTGATTAAAGTAAAAAAAAAATCCTTGAGAAACACAGCTAATTTCGCAGTGTCCATAGGAGGAAAAGATAGATAACCAATTTTGTGGGCCTGAGCCCTTCTTTAAGGTATGAGCAAAAGGCAAGCAGGGTCCTGAATAATCAGTATCACCACTCACCCCCTCCCCTCCCCCCCACAACAGAAGTGACAGTCCGATACCTTAAACTTGGTGAATCATGGATAGTTGACAAGAATGAGATTCAAGGCCACACGCTGGCTGACAGCCAAAATCTACAGCATACTGCCTTTGACCTTTTAACTAGCTGTTGCCAAGCAATGGAACAGAAAGGAATGTGGGCAAAGTTGCAGTTTTATTTCAGATTGTAAAATACACACATTTTTAACCCTTAAAGGTACAGATTGATAGATATCTGAATAGACAGATGTATCAAACGTTATGGGGAGAAGGCAGGGAGTTGAACTCAGTGGCAAAATGCATCAGTTCATGTTGGAAGGGCATAGAGGATTTGATGGGCTGAATGGCCTACTGTTCTTATTTCTTAAGGCCTTACATTGAAAAAGGTCCTGTTTATTTATGTACAAGATATTAAATATTAACATATGAATACAGCAAGCAACCATTTAACTAGATTATTTTATTTTTTGTTTATAGAATCATATAAGAAGGGCAGAATATTCTTCTATTTCTTTTACTATGAGAGTCAGAATTAAATACAATTTTGGTGACTTGCCAGTTTGAGACCAGTGATTAGTTTAGGTGTAGATTAGCATGCAGTTCCATTGTGGAACTGTTCAGCGGTGGAAGGAGGATGGGGGCTTTGCTAGATTAGCTTTATTGTATCTGGGTAGCTGTGAGAGTTCACTCTTCAATAAATCTGTTTTGTATTTTGATCTTTTCCATTTTTCAGGCTCCTCTTCCAAATGTGATATATGTAGGCGCAGAAATCTTTACCTTTACATTTTTAAATAAACTTTTAAATGGATGTTAAAAATTATAACTTTGTTTCTTTGAAAAGTAATGTTTTGAACCATCAAATTAAATAGAAAAAAGTTTTTAAATGTTTAAAATGTTTCAAACCGATATTATTTTTGCAAAAGAGATGAAAAATGGGTTTTTCAAGTTCTGGAGAGGTTTCAATTTCATTTTCTGTCTCAGTTTAAAGTGTATCAATCTTTATTGAAAGTTCCTGTTGTGCATTTTAAAACAATTACGAATCCCATGGGTAGATTCTTAATAGTTACAGGTGAATTGAATAATAAAAAAGTGGCCTTGGTTAATATGTATGTTCTTATTGTTGACGATCTGTATTTTTTTAAAGAAAGGAATTAATAGGAACCTATACTGATTATAGGTGGAGAATTTAACTGTTGTCTTACTCTAATGATGAAGGTCTTTCTCTAATCAGATGCTTCTTAATAACTCTTTTCTGATTGATTATGGATTGGTTGATATATAGAGGCTTTTACATCCCAAGGACAACGACTTTTCTTTTTTTCTCATGTTTATCATAGTTATTCTCGGATTGATTATTTCTTTATTGATACTCATCTGGTTCCCTTGGTAATGGACTGTGTATATGATGCATTTGCTGTTGCCGATCATGTGCCCTTGAAACTCTCTTTTAAATTTTCTGATGTTCTTCCAAGAGCTCAGCAGTGGCAGTTTAATTCGATTTTACTTCAAGATGAGAAGTTTGTAGACTTTATTAAGGAACAAACTTCTCATTTGTTTTTAACAAACTCAACCGAGAAAATGTCGAGCCTAACTGTTTAGGATACCTGTGAGGACAAGTAATTTCTTATTCAGCAAAGTTCAGGAAATGTACGAAAGAACAGTTGTTATCACTGAATAAAAAAAATTAAAGAAATTGATAGAGAATACTCGAGGAAACCTAATATGGATCTCTATAACAAAAGAGTAGAACTCCAAATGCAATATGATTTATTATTAACATATCCTATTGAGATACAATTGTTTAAAATCAAAACTCCAGTTTTATGCACGTGGAGATAAATCAGGTATATTATTAGCTGGACAATTAAAGATAGCAATGGCTAAAAGACAGATTCCTAAGTTTCATAAAGGAGATCGCTAGATTCCTGAAATGATTGAATATCCCTAAAATTTCTTCTAACTATCAACTTTTATTGGAAGTTCCAATATCAAAAATGGACATTTTAAAAGCTATTTCCTCTCTTCAATCAGGCAAATCTCCAGTCCTGAAGATTATACTGTTGAGTTTTTTTAATATGTTTTGCTAACATACTAACAGCGCAGTTGTGTAGGTAGGGTTTCTGTATCACTTGGAACTTTGCCATGGACATTTTATGAAGCATTAATTTCATCAATTTCTAAGAAAGACAGGACCCTTTAGTTTGTGCTACCTTTAGACCAATATCATTGTTGAATGTTGATTCCAAAATTCTTTCCAAGATTTTAGGTTTTAGATTGGAAAATATTCTTCCTCAAATAATTTCTATGGATAAAACAGGATTTATAAACAATTGTCATTCACATTTTTAATATCCATAGGTTAATGAATCATATTTACTCTCCATCAACTAAAATTCCTGAATGTATAGTATCATTAGATGCAGAAAAGACTTTTGATAGAGTGGAATAGAAATATCTGTTTGAAGTTTTGAAAAGATTCAATTTTGGTCCTGGCTTTATTTCATAGATTAATTTGAGCTGTCATGCTCCTGTTGCTACTGTAATTACTAATAATCAAAAACCCTCTTTTTAAAAAAATACTTTTTTGAGGAACTAGACAGGGTTGTCCATAAATTCCTTTATTATTTAACCTAGCCTTGGAACCTTTAGCGATAGCACTTCGTGACTCCAGTGATATACAGGGTATTAACAGAGGAGAAAGAGGAAAAACAAAAGAGGAAAAACCAAACCCCCAACCCCAATCAACCAATTTTCCGCTGCAACCGTGCCTGCCTGTCTCGCATCGGACTTGTCAGTCACCAACGAGCCTGCAGCAGACGTGGACATACCCCTCCATAAATCTTCGTCCGCGAAGCCAAGCCAAAGAAAGAAAGAGGAGATGCAATTCATGTATCTTTGTACGCAAATGATCTTTTAGTATATATTTCAGATCCTGAGAAATCTATTCCTTTAATGCTGTCTTTGCTTTCCCAATTCAGTATTTTCTTCAGGATATAAATGGAATCTCTACAAGAGTAAACCATTTCCAATGAATATGCATGTACCCATCTATGACCTTTTAGAGTGGTTAAAGAACATTTTACATATCTTGGGGATAAGATCACTTTAAAAATTTAAAGATTTATACAAATTTAATTTTCTCCTTTGATTTACTATGAGAAGCACTTTCTGGTCTCTATTGGCCTTAACTTTAATAGTATAAATGCTATCAAGATGATAATTTTACACAAAATTTTGTATATATATCAAGCAGTTTCAGTTTTTATTCACAATTCATGTTTTGATAATATTGACTCCAAAATTTCCTCTTATATATGGAATAACAAGAATGCTAGGTTGAGTAAATTTCATTTGCAGAAATTAAAGGAAGAATGTGGTATGGCTTCACCCAATCTTAGATTTTATTATTGGGCAGTTAATATTCAATGTATTATTTTCTGGGTATATTATTCTGACCAACCAGAATGCCCTCATTGAACAGGTTTGGAATCGAAATCTGAACAGATTAGCTTCCTTATTGGGAGTTGCTCTTCCTTTTACAATTTCAAAGATTAGTAAATGTGCCTTTAATCCAATACAATACATAATGGATTTGGTTTCAATTTCGCAAATGCTTTGATTTAAAATATTTAGTTTATCCAGAAATATTTATCCTAAACTAATTTTTCCCATCATCCATAGTGGATCAAGCCTTTGCTTTCTGGAAATGCAAAGGAATTGTCCATTTTTCAGATCTGTTTATCGATGAATGTTTAATGTTTTTTGATACAATATCTAACAAATATACCCAAGTCACTTTTTTTTTTAAAAAGATATTTCCAAGTTAGAAGTTTTTTGAATAAGATATCACATCAACCTGATTTGGTTAATACTCTTTTTCATTAGAATCCTTCCCATAAGAGTTTAATAGGTAATATTTTCAACAATTTTTTACAATCTTTAATTATAAGGTTAGATGGGGTTTGAATTTTTTAAAATTCTTTATTGAAAATTCCAAATTGAGAAGAAAGGATAATATTGTTCAATATGTTATAATGTTATACGTTGTATTATATACTGCAATATATTGATGTTTCTGTTTTAACTATTTGTTTCTGCATTCTATTCTCATGCATTGTTTGCTTTCTGTGGATGATTCATGACCTGCTGAATTTCTTGTACACTTTTATTGTGCACTACATGATAGATCATTTCTACATGGCTTGTAACTTAAGCTGTCCCTTGTAGCCACCCGCGGTCCACTCCGTGGGCCGACACAGGAAATGGCCATCAAACGCAGCAATCGAGCAAGCAGCATGCGGGAAGGAAGACCCGCTCCCATAGCCTGCAGTAATAATGGCGGAATCAACCAATCACCACCAGTGGATTACAGGGGGTCCAATCTGGGCCTGCAGATCCGAGACGGCCAATCGGCAGCCAGGTCCGCTCAAGCCACACCCTGGTGGTGACATGGCCAGCTGCCTATAAAAGGCAGAGTTGCATCTCAATAAACTCAGTGTCATCTACAATCCTTTCATGTGAGAGTCTACTTTCTTGTTATAACCTCCAGCTATAACCACGTCATACTGAGCTATAACCGTAGCGACCCACTACACCCTTAAAATTATTGCTAATTCAACCATATAACCTATCCTCCTAGGTGAGATATAAATTTTCATTAAAATCTTCTCCTGCATCATTCTATCCAACCTCTCACCACCACCACCCCCCCCCCTCACACACACACACACACACACACACACACACACACACACACACACACACACACACACACACTTAAACGGAAGCAGAATCAAGTGAGAAAGATTGCAAGAGCATTTCTTAATCACCTGACTACTTCACTGGGCAGTGTCCTGGCTGGGATGTAACAAAGGAATTGGAGGAACAGTAACTAAGGAGCAGAGGATACTCATTAAACTCAGACAGGTCCTTGGTACAAACTCACTTGAAGTACACAGAACAGCACAAGAACAAGCCATTCAGCCCCTGACATCATCCATGGCAAACATGATAAGTTAAAATGAATCTCCTGCCTGCACATAATCCATTCTCTTATTCTCTATGTACTCATGTTGAACTAAAAACTTCATACACTACTATTGTATCTAAGAATGAGAACCTCTGGCAGTGAGTTTTATGTAGAAAAAAAAAATTCCCTTCACAGTCCCTTTCAGTAAAATTGCACAACCTCCAGTATATTTAACATTGGCAAAAAGATTCCAAGTATCTACCTCAGCCATTCTCATCAGGGGACAGTTAATGGAGAACAATGGACTGAAATCAAAAAATATTTTTAATGTCAGTAGGAGAGAAGTACAGAAGAAACCAATTAAACTCGACTATTTCACAGGGAAGGCGGACCATAAACTTTGAACAGAGTCCTAAGGAGGACGTGACCAAAGAAAGGTTGAGGATGGCTGGTCTACCCTATCTATACTACTCAATTTTATATAAACACTTCAAAAAGTTTTGGCCTTCCTGTTACAGATGGGCAGAAAGCCACAGAAGAGGTAGAAAATGCTGGATGGAGTAATAAACTGGAGCTTTTATATCCAGGGAAAATTATGAGGAGGTGTGTCCTGATGCATGTTTTCAAGATTATGAAAGGATTTGATAGGGTAGACAGGACCGGAAATTTTTGGGCACCTCGCTTGCCTTTCCTCTTTTCAACCAATTTTGATTGATGTGTGCAAATTTTAGTTGAGAGCCTACATTAGAGGGTTCAGAAAATCATTATCCTCAGGCAATGCACAGAGGAGTCAGATCCTAACATTGATCAACATGCTCTGCTGATATAATAGCATTAGTGCTTGGATTTTGTAGCTTAATGTTCCAGAGTTAAACATGCCCTCAACAACGGCAAAAGTCCCTCAACAGCACAATTTAATTTTTAAGTTAGCTACTGCACTTGGTTACAATTGTGTTGATTCTTGGTGTTTATAAATGTCATTAAAAAGTTGCTGAGATCAGTAGGGAGTGGCATGTTGGGTGGGGATGGACTTTACCCAGACTCGAGAGGCTATGATTGCACAAATCAGATTGATCCTCTCAGACATGGGTACAGTAATACACCTGGACAATCCAACGCTGGATGAGGGAGTAGGAGAAATGACACTGGGCAATAGGTGGTATCTGCCTAGTATATTCAAAGAGCAATTCCCCTGCATCAGTGCTTGGCCTTTCTCTGTATAATCATGTGGCCCAAGAGTCAGTCACACAGCAAAGAAACAGGCCCTATGGTCCACCAGCTTCAGGCTGACCATCAGATCCCATGTACCATTTAGTCCACAGCCAACCACTCCTCAGTGCTTTGTATATGTCCAGTTCTAAAATAGTTAATGTATTGTAAGGATGATAGATAATTGTATATTGATCAGATTGAAGTGGAGAGAGACAATGCAAGATTACCCTATAAATTATTGCTAATGTGAGACCTTAACGATTTTACGAACTCTCTTCAGACACTGATCCTGGTAGATCACGTCAATGGGAATGGGGGGAAAGAGGAAGGGAATCCCCAGTAATCCTCTCTGCCACTCTTCTGGTCCTATGGATTGACCTCCGATCCAATGCTCTACAACCACTGCACCATACTGTGATGCAGCAGGCCAGGATGCTCTCGATAGAGCTCCTGTAGAATGTCGATAGGATGGTGACCAGTAGCCTTGCCCGCTTCAGTCTTTTCAGGAAGTGCAGTCGCTGTTGTGCCTTCCTGACAAGTGAGGAGACGTAGTGTCCAGGATAGGTCACTACTTAAGTAAACTACAAGGAACTTGGTGTTCTCTACATTAAAGAGTTATTGATGTGTAGTAGAGGGTGGTCATTCCTGGTCCTCCTGATATCTATAATCACCTCCTTAGTCTTAACCACATTGAGACTCAGGTTGTTATTCTTGCACCATAACATGAGATTTTCCTCCTCTTTTCTGTAGTGTGGCTCTTCATTATTGCTGATAAGGCCAATTATAGTCATGTCATCTGCAAACCTTTTAACTCTGTTGGAGCTGGAACTGGCATTGTAGTCTTGGGTAGTAGCATGAATAGGAGGGGGCTGAGCACATAGCCCTGAGGTGAGCCAATGTCAGTGTGTCAGTGCTTGATATTCTGCTATTGACCCAGAGTAAAAACACAATGCTGGAAAGACCCAGCAGGTCAAACAGTGCCCTTTATATAGCAAAGGTAAAAATACATAACTGACGTTTCAGGCTTGGGCCCATCATCAAGGCATGGAAAAATGTTGGCAGGCATCTGAACAAAAAAGTAGGGGGGAGAGGTGGTCGCAAAGGCAGGAGGTGATGTGAAGAGGGAGGGAGAGGATACAGCAATCAAGGGGATGAGAGATGGCTATGTGAAAGGAGGGGGAAAAGGGAGGGAGGGAGGAGAACTGAAAAGGGGGAAAGAGGAGAGCAGGTTAGCAGACACCAAAAAAAGTCATTGTTAATATCATCAGGATGGTGAGTGCTCAGACGGAAAATCAGGAGTTGTTCCTCCAATTTGCGGGTAGTCTTAGTGGGTAGTACATAAGGCCATGAACAGACATGCGAGTATGGGAGTGAGATACAAAACTGAATTGGTTGGTGCAGATGGAGTAAAGGAGCTCAGCGAAGCAATCTCCCAATCTGCACCCAGAGTCTCCGATGTAGAGAAGGCCACTGAATGCAGTAAATCAGTCCTGCAGATACACAAGTGAAGTGTTGCTTCACTTGAAAGGCCTGTTTGGGCCCCGGGACCATGGTGAGGGAGGAGGTGTGGGTGCAAGTGTGGCACCTTCTACGGCCACAGGGTAAGGTGCCGGAAAGGGGGGGGGGGGGGGCAATTGATGGGGAGGGATGAGTGCATAAAGGAGTCAGGGAGGGAGAGGTGCCTATGGAAGGCAGAGAGAAGGAGAAGATGTGGAGAAGATGTGTCTGGTAGTGGGATCCTGTGACAAGTGCTATAAATCCAGAGGATATGTTGGATTTTCTTATTTGGAGGCTGGTGGGGTGGTAGGTGAGGACAAGGGGGATTACTTTAAACAACTTTTCCTTTAACTCATCTCACTTCCTCCAAATCAATGTAGCCACCATGGGCACCCGCATGGTTCCCAGATATACCTGCCTGCTTATGGGCTTTGTGGAGCAATCCATGCAGCAAATCTACACAGGCAAGACCCCTCAACTCTTCCTTTGGCATATTGATGACAACATTGGGGCTGCCTCATGCAACCATGATGAGCTAGTGAATTTCATCCACTTCACAGCCAACTTCCACCCAATCTCAAACTCACCTGGTCCATCTCCGACAAGATTCCCTCCCATTTCTGGATCTCTGTCTCCATCTCAGAAGACAAGCTTTCCACCGAGATAAATTACAAACCCATTAACTCCCACAACTATCTTTACTACACTTCCTCACACTTAGTCCCCTGCAAGGATTCTATCCCCTTCTTCTCAAATTCTCCATCTCCACCAGATCTGTTCCCAAGATGAGATCTTCCAAAATGTCTGCTTTCTTCCACAAACATGGCTTCCCCTCCACCACCATCAACTCAGCCCTCACCCACATCTCCTCCATTTCCCATTCATCTACCCTGGCCCCCCAGAAAAAAACTGCTATCAACCTGGACAGCCTGTGGTCTTTCTGATAGGAAGACCAGAATAATACTAATTAAGGACCCATACCACCCTTCTCAGAGCATCTTCCAGCAACTCCCGTCAGGAAAGAGATACAGAAGTATCAGAGCCAGAATCACCAGGCTGACAAACAGCTTCTTCACTCAAGTGGTGAGAACGCTGATGACTAATGAACTGAGAATCTACTATTGTTTAACAATACTTAATTATTTTTATATATGTACTGCATATAAATCACTTGTATATATGTGTACTAGGGATTTGCATGTTTTTACACTGAGGACTGAAGAAATGCTGTTACGTTCAATTGTACTGTATGATACAGTAATAATAAACTTTAACTTGAAAAATCCAGACTTTTAGCCATGCTTTTGGAAATGAGCAACCGATTCTGGTCAAGTTATAAATGTCAACACTAGATGAAACAAAACATTCCAAGATATCCCACAGGAGCGTTACCAGAAGACATCGAGCAACACAAAGTAGATATCGGGGGCAGGTAGCCAAAGGTAAAGTGTAAGGAGCATCATAAGCAGGGGAGTGAGATGGAGGGGCCGAGGATTAGAAAGTGTGTTCTGGAGTTTTAGCCTTCATGTGATTGAAGGCTAAGGCACGGTGATCAAATTTGGGAGTCAACTGGAAGACAGAATTGAATGAGAATGGAGATCTCCGATGGTTGTAATGCTAGAGGAAATAGCAGAGATAAGGGGGATACAAAACAATGAAGAGATGGTTATTTCATGAACAAAGGGTTATTTTGCCAGCTTTGTCCAGCAACCAGAGGGCAAAGGGTGAATGAACTTACAGCACATAAGACCCTGAGCAGCAGAATTTTTGACGAGCGAACAAGAAGGAAAAAAAAAATCTTCTTTTCATAGTGAGTGGTTAGAGTATGACATGCACAGCTGGATGCAGTGGTGCAGGCAGATTCAATAGTGGAGTTCAACTGGGAACTGGGTGAGTGCCACACTTCTGAAAGAGGTTGAGAAGGGAAAGGCTACCCAGACCCCCATCTTGACAACATTTTACAAGAGCACAATTGAGTGTCTTGTCTGGCTGCATCATTGGGTGATATCCATCCAGAACACAGTATCTTTGACCTACAACCATCAGAAAAGAGGTACAGGAGCATCAAAATCAGGACTGCAGGCTGGGAAATAGCTTCTTCCTGATGGTTGTGAGATTAATGAACAGCAACCAAGTAAATTATTCTAACATTGATATATATTTAATATTACATCTTTATGAATATATGTGATTATTATAGGCTGTGCATTCTGTCAGGTGTTGCACCATGATCTGGAGAAACCCAATGTCAAATAATAATAAACTTGAATTTGAAGGGACTTGTAAGGATAACGAGAAGGAGAAAGAGTGGGACTGGCTAGAATATTCTTGCATAGAACCAAGGACAATGGGCTTCTGCGCTCTGAAAAATTCTGGGGAAAAAAGTTAATGAAAACAGATGAGCTGAGATGCAAGGGACTGTTGTGTTCACATCACCACAGTCTATGAACATCATTAGGAGGTCAGCTCTGCAAGTTTACCAGGTTGTCTATTAATTGGGTGTGCAGGAAAACAGTAACTGTTCTTGTCTTCTAATGTGAAAAACAAGTCAATTTAATTCACAAAATGATTTGAAATGTATGCCTACCCTCCAAGATTTCTCAAGCACATCTCAATGCACTCAAAGGCCAGTCAAGTAAAAAGTAAAATTTTGTTCCACTTTTAGACAGAATAAGATATTTAACTAGGGCATTAAATGTACATTTATGTCTCTTCCATGAGTCCTTTTCTCCCTGCCGACCCGCCAAGGGAATGGGAAAAATTGCAAGGCAAGCTGAACCCGGCAGCATTTCACACTGCACCATTATTTGCAGGGAATTCTGATACTCACGATTTTAAAGGGGGGGGGGGGGGGGTCCCGCCTCCAGCAGTGGCATTGCGATTGACATATTACTTACAGCACTCTGACAGCCAGCTGAGTGTACAGTGGCATTTCACAGCTGTCAGAGCTTTAGACATTATGATCTTCTTAAACACAAAATCACAATCAGATTAATTTGTCAAATGTTTATTATTGAAATGAAACCCCCACCCCACTCCCCTCATTCTCCCACACGTTGCCCACTTCCTCACGCTGCTTCCCCCGGCAACTGCAATAGTGGGGGGCCTGTCAAAGCAGGGCACAGGCAGTGGGGCAGAAGGCTGTCAGAGCAGGGCTCAAGCAGTGGGGCTCAGGGCTGTTAGAGTGCGGCCTTTGGGGCTGTCAGAGCGCAGCCAGCTGCACTGTGAAATTTACCTGCCAGACTGATGCAAGCACACAGGCATTAACATCACTAATCATGCTCCAAGCAGAGTTGAAAGCCCAGTTGAAATTGACTCGCTCTGCCCAGTTATTTCTTTTCACACCATGCAATTTGACCCTCCAATTTGGAGGGTTAACTCACATGTATTTGGCGGTGTGAAAAGTCTCATACGACACTCAATCTCATTTGAAGGTGTAGCTAAAAAAGTGCAGAGGTTGCAGGGCAGAGACTTTTGGAAAATGAGGCATCGGGAGCAATAGAAAATTAAAGGGCGGTTAGTGCAGCAGTTGGTCCAACACTATTGCAGTGCCAGTGACCTGGGTTCGAATCCAGCGCTGTCTGGAAGAAGTTTGAAAATTCACTTTCCTCCCATCCTCCAAAAACATGCAAGGATGGTAGGTGTAAATGGATGGCAGAGTTTCAATGGCCAGAAGGGGCTTCAACCATGTTAAATTTAGACATACAGCATGGAAACAGGTCCTTCCAGCTCACGAGTCCATTCTGCTAATTACACCCCACTGACCCAAAACGTCCATATGTTTTGAAGGGTGGTAGTAACTGGAGCATGCAGAGGAAACCCATGAAGACAAGGGAGCATGCAAACTCCTTACAGGAAGCGCCAGATATGAACCTGGGTCGTTGGCAATGTAAAAGTATTGCTCTCCTTTCTTTTCTTTGGCTTGGCTTCGCGGACGAAGATTTGTGGAGGGGTATGTCCATGTCTGGTGCAGGCTCGTTGGTGACTGACAAGTCCGATGCAGGACAGGCATGCGCGGTTGCAAGGGAAAATTGGTTGGTTGGGGTTGGGTGTTGGGTTTTTCCTCCTTTGTCTTTTGTCAGTGAGGTGGGCTCTGCGGTCTTCTTCAAAGGAGGTGTGAGACACCAAGATGCACAGTTGGAGGCGAGATCAGCCCACTGGCGGTGGTCAATGTGGCAGGCACCAAGAGATTTCTTTAACCAGTCCTTGTACCTCTTCTTTGGTGCGCCTCTGTCTCGGTGGCCAGTGGAGAGCTCGCCATATAACACGATCTTGGGAAGGCGATGGTCCTCCAGTCTGGAGACATGACCCACCAAGCGCAGTTGGGTCTTCAGCAGCGTGGATTCGATGCTTGCGGACTCTGCCAGCTCGAGTACTTCGATGTTGGTGATGAAGTCATTCCAATGAATGTTGAGGATGGAGCGGAGACAACGCTGGTGGAAGCGTTCTAGGAGCCATAGGTGATGCCGGTAGAGGACCCATGGTTCGGAGCCGAACAGGAGCGTGGGTTTGACAACGGCTCTGTACACGATGATCTTTGTGTGTTTGTTCAGGTGGTTGTTTTTCCAGACTCTTTGGTGTAGTCTTCCAAAGACGCTATTTGCCTTGGCGAGTCTGTTGTCTATCTCGTTGTTGATCCTTGCATCCGATAAAATGGTGCAGCCGAGATAGGTAAACTGGTTGACCGTTTTGAGTTCTGTGAGCCCGATGGAGATGTGGGGGGGCTGGTAGTCATGGTGGGGAGCTGGCTGATGGAGGACCTCAGTTTTCTTCAGGCTGACTTCCAGGCCAAACATTTTGGCAGTTTCTGCAAAACAGGATGTCATGCGCTGAAGAGCTGGCTCTGAATGGGCAACTAAAGCGGCATCGTCTGCAAAGAGTAGTTCACGGACAAGTTGCTCTTGTGTCTTGGTGTGAGCTTGCAGGCGCCTCAGATTGAAGAGACTGCCATCCGTGCGGTACCGGATGTAAACAGCGTCTTCATTGTTGAGGTCTTTCATGGCTTGTTTATTGCTCTAACTGCTATGCTATGCTAACCATGTTGTATCAATAAAAAATGTTAAAAAGCAGGGACAAGTGAAAGGTCAATTAAATCAGAGACATTTTCTTTCACTTCTGCATTCCTCTGTCACATTCTCTCCTACCGAAAACTAACAACGTTTCTCTCTTTCCCAGACTGGACAAAAGGTGTAGCCACGTGCTACTCGAAAGGAGTCACATACATGTAGTGCAGTCAGGTTAAGCTCTGAGATTTATTAGGGCTCAGGCCCAACTTTTATACTGTTCCTACTGTTTTACACTGTTCCTGCTGTGGCTCCCCTTTGCTGACATCACAACATGCATAACAAAAGTGGGTTTCCCATGCACAGGTACTTTCCTGCAGACCAATGCCATTCTTCCCCACGCGCTATCCCTGTCTGTTGGCTGTACAGCAAGGCCAGCGCCATTTTGCGGTTGCCAACCTTTAAGATGCCCTTGCCGTTCACCCGCCGGTTCGCTTGTTGGGGCCAGTTTCACTGCACAGGCTGCTGGCCTTTGATTATGCTCGCTGCCAGGATCACCGGCTCAATCGCCGCCGCGGCAGGCCACCACAGCAGGCCAAAAACTCTGACTATCCCACAGATACTGACTAGCTTGCAGAATTTTATTCTCCAGCATTTTCTCTTTGATGAGAGACCATAATTAGAGAATCTTAACTCTGAAGGAGGGTGCAGAGACTAAGTGGGGCATAGCCATGGAGAGATTTGAACAAACTGAAGAACATCTTGTGCCATTTTGTGATCCAAGACACAAAATGAAAAAGGCTAGAATTTATCCATCCCAGTACAAGGCTAAAAACGAGTGGTCAACATTACAAGGGAATTTGTTTAGCTTCATTAGGGTTAAGGAGTTTTTTTTAAATTTGACTGGGGAAGATAGTGGTGGGGAGAAGGGTGGTGGTGGAAGATTGTCTGCTGCTCTTGTCACCTTGCAATAGGAAAAATGCCATTAAACTGGAAAGGGTGCAGAAATATTCATAAGGACTTTACCAGGACTGAAGTCTTGAATCATAGAACGACACTGGCAAGGCTGGGGTAGGGTTGCAAAGATGACTTTTGGCACATTGGCCTTCATAAAGTATTGAACAGTATAGGCAGTCCCCAGGTTAAATACAAGTTCCATTCCCCAAGTTAAATATGAATTCTGTTACCTAGGTCTGTTTTTAACCCGAATTTGTATTTAAGTCAGTATCCGTACATATGATCCTTCAGTTAGTCAAATGATTTTAATATATAGTATAGACAGCTCCAAGGAAAGTGTAGAGAACAAAACAAAGGACTCTACATCACCTTTGTTGACCTCACCAAAGCCTTCGACACCGTGAGCAGGAAAGGGCTTTGGCAAATACTAGAAGAGAATGTGACAGAGGAATGCAGAAGAGAAAGAAAACGTCTCTGATTTAATTGACCTTTCACTTGTCCCTGCTTTTTAACATTTTTTATTGATACAACATGGTTAGCATAGCAGTTAGAGCAATAAACAAGCCATGAAAGACCCCAACAATGAAGACGCTCTTTACATCCGGTACCGCACGGATGGCAGTCTCTTCAATCTGAGGCACCTGCAAGCTCACACCAAGACACAAGAGAAACTTGTCCGTGAACTACTCTTTGCAGATGATGCCGCTTTAGTTGCCCATTCAGAGCCAGCTCTTCAGCGCTTTACGTCCTGCTTTGCGGAAACTGCCAAAATGTTTGGCCTGGAAGTCAGCCTGAAGAAAACTGAGGTCCTCCATCAGCCAGCTCCCCACCATGACTACCAGCCCCCCCACATCTCCATCGGGCTCACAAAACTCAAAACGGTCAACCAGTTTACCTATCTCGGCTGCACCATTTCATCAGATGCAAGGATCGACAATGAGATAGACAACAGACTCGCCAAGGCAAATAGCGCCTTTGGAAGACTACACAAAAGAGTCTGGAAAAACAACCAACTGAAAAACCTCACAAAGATAAGCGTATACAGAGCTGTTGTCATACCCACACTCCTGTTCGGCTTCGAATGATGGGTCCTCTACCGGCATCACCTACGGCTCCTAGAACGCTTCCACCAGCGTTGTCTCCGTTCCATCCTCAACATTCATTGGAGCGCTTTCATCCCTAACGTCGAAGTACTCGAGATGGCAGAGGTCGACAGCATCGAGTCCACGCTGCTGAAGATCCAGCTGCGCTGGGTGGGTCACGTCTCCAGAATGGAGGACCATCACCTTCCCAAGATCGTGTTATATGGCGAGCTCTCCACTGGCCACCGTGACAGAGGTGCACCAAAGAAAAGGTACAAGGACTGCCTAAAGAAATCTCTTGGTGCCTGCCACATTGACCACTGCCAGTGGGCTGATATCGCCTCAAACCGTGCATCTTGGCACCTCACAGTTTGGCGGGCAGCAACCTCCTTTGAAGAAGACCGCAGAGCCCACCTCACTGACAAAAGGCAAAGGAGGAAAAACCCAACACCCAACCCCAACCAACCAATTTTCCCCTGCAACCGTGTCTGCCTGTCCCGCATCGGACTTGTCAGCCACAAACAAGCCTGCAGCAGACGTGGACATTTACCCCCTCCATAAATCTTCGTCCGCGAAGCCAAGCCAAAGAAGATAGTATAGATTTTAATATATAGTATAGATTTTACCTTTATATGCATATAAAGCACTTCCCTATACACTAAAACATCTTAAACATCAACATAATGCAGTACATAATAATGAGAAAATAATTCAATACTGTATGCAATGATAAAAGTAACTTACATACAGTCATAAGATCATGTTTAAAAGTTAACAAAGGAGAAGATGATGGAGAGATGGCTACAGTATAGGTACTTTCAATTTCAAATTTTCAATTTCACGCCCGGCTCCTTCGCACACTCCCTCTCCCTCCCTCTAAATTTTTTAATAAAATCGTATTAATAGGCAGATAGTTTGCTTAATTTTTATTTTTGAAAATTGATCCATTCCATTTTGCTAAATTCTTTAGATTCTTTTTAAACCCCAGTGGCATCAAACCAGAAAAGTTGAAACAAATCTCAACTCTCACTCTCAACACTAAGATCAGATAATCTCACATCAAACACATAACAAGTCCAGCACAGGCAAAGCCAGTGGAGGGAACAATGCACATTAACTACAACCTCAGAATAACACATTTGCAAAACCTCAATTTTATCTGAGCACTTTACAATCTTTCAGACTACATGCGAACACTACTTCGTGCCTGCAACCCTTCGTCAGAACTGGGAAAGGGCTAGTACGATACTATGCAACATTTCTGTGAAATTGTTTCCAAAACCCTCCCCACCATCGAGAACATCTACAGGGAACAATGTCATTGGAGAGCAGCTGCAATTATCAAGGATCCATATTACCCACCACATGCTCTATTGTCGCTGCTACCATCAAGAAAGAGGAATAGGTGCCCCAAGACTCGCACCACCAGGTTCAGGAACACCTGCTCCCCCTCCACCATCAGACTCCTCAACAACAAACTCAATCAGGGACTCATTTAAGGTTAGTTCAGTTTGTTTACATGTGTACGTTGATCACAGTTTTTTTTGCACGACCAGTAAGTGGTAATTCTGTTTCTCCCACAGGAAAAAGAATCTCAGGGTTGTATGTGATCCATATATGTCCTCTGACATACATACCGAACTCTGAACATTTACTGAATATGGAAGGGGGGCATTTAGCCAAGTTGGACATGTTGGCTCCCAGCAGAGCAATCCCCTCAGTCCCATTGGCCGCCCCCATAATTTCTCTGTAGTCATGCAACCTATTTACTCACAGGCTCATCAACTTCTCTTTTTGCTTTCTTCACAATTACCTACACCAAGATGTAACTTACAGGGCCTAAATAATGTTTGAGATGTCGGAGGGGAGCAGAGGATCCAGTGGAAATCCACAGTGCTCTGATTGGGGGGAGGGTGGGGACACATGGTAAACTTCACACAGACAGCACCAAAAGTCAAGATTAACCCTTCCATACTTCGGAACTCCAGTAAGCAAAGGTGGATCCCACGGGAATTCCCAAATCTTAGCAATCAAATCTCGTAAATCTGCATCATGAAGTCCAGTCTATCCATCCTTTGTCCCAGAGACCAAAATCTCACAGTGATCCAGGTGAGGTCTCACCAAAGTCAGAGGCAGCTGTTGCAAGAATTTGTTATTTTTGTCCTGGAGGCTGCATTTCAATTTTAAAATACTGTAATGAATTCTTTTTTCCTTTCACTGGTTCTTGTTGCATTCCATTTCCATCAATCTACTTCCACTTCGTGTTAGATGAGAATTTAGTTAATATGTTTATGAATGACACAGCAATTAGTAGTCACAGGGATTGTAGTTATCCAAGAGTACAATGGGACTTCATTAACTGGGTAAGTAGGAACAGAAGATGAAGTTTAATTAGTTTCAGCAGGGATGCACAGAGAACAGGCATTTGGTTCCCTGAAAGTGACAACACAGGTAGACAGGGTGGTGAAGAAAGCATTTGGCATGCTTGCCTTCATTAGGGCCTTGAGTAAAGGAGATGGGATGTCATGTTACAACTGTTCAAAATGTTGATCAGACCACATTTGGAGTGTTGCGTGCAGTTCTGGTCACCCTGCTATTGGAAGGCTGCAGAGATAATTCACAAGAGTGTTCACAGGACTGGAGGACTTCAGCTATAAGCAGAGACACCAGAAACTGGTTCAGCTGGAGCTTCGTAACCCATGAGGTGCAGGCGATGTTATGGAGGTATACATTATAATGAGCGGCATGGACATGATGAATAGTGACCAACTTTTTCTCAGGGTAGTGTAAGGTAAAAACATCATGAGTTGGGACCAGAGGAGTCACCCAGTACTAAGGAGTAACAGGATGCAGGTGTGACCTTGTCCACTCAAGATAAGTGTGGCAATAGCAAGAATGATGTGCAGCAAACTAATAGAGAAGGGTAGCAACAGCTTATTCATTGGACAATGTCATGGTATGATCATTTACTAAGTACGTATCCTGAGGTATAAAAAAAAAACACCACTTGCTGATATCGTTAGAATGCGCCTTCTCCAACTAACACTGTTAGTTGCAAGTGTTACAATCCGGTAATAAAGAACCTTGATTTCGACTCAGTCTGGTATCTGACTCACTCATTCTCGAACAAAGCAGACCTAACAGTAGGGAAGCCTAAAACTAAAAAGAACAGGTTCAAGGTGAGAGGGGAAAAATTTAAAAGGATTGGAGAAACAACTTCTTCCAGATGTTGGGTGATTGGTATAGGGAATGAGCTGTCAGAAGAAGCTGTAGAGGTTGAGTAAAATTACCACATTATAAAATACATTGGGACAACTACAGGATTTGGGAAAGTTTAGATGAATATTCTCAGCACAGGCAAGTGGGACGAGTTCAGAGAGGCAACATGGTCACCATGGACCATTTAGACTGAGAGAATGTGTCTGTGGTCTGTGTCTTCTGCTTCTAATATATTAAAATCTCTTTTCATCATTTTAAATTTTTTAACTTAGAGATAGCGCATGATAACAGGCCCTTCTGGACCATGTGGCCAATTAATCTCCTAATCCTGAACATGGGAGGAAACCAGAACATCCGGTGGAAACCCATGCAGACGTGAGGAGAATATACAGACTTCTTACAGACAATGTCAGATTCGATCCCAGGTTGGTCACACTGTAATAGTGTTGCGCTAACCACTGCACTAACTGTACCACCCTTGATCTTGAAATACAATAATTTCTCTCTCTCGGGTGCTGGCTGGGCAGCTGAGTGTTTTCGCATTTCTTGTTTTCACATGACCAAAGGATCTGGGACACCGGTCATCCTTTTGAAACAATCTTCAATTTCCTCATCGCATACCCCAGTCAGTGTGAATTGGCAACATCACCTCCTCCTCGCTGACCATCATCGCAGGGGCACCCCAAAACTACTGCCATCACCTCCTCCTCGCTGACCATCATCGCAGGGGCACCCCAAGACTGCTATTTCACACTCATGACTGTGTAGCCAGGTTTGGCCTTCAACAAATTCACTGATGACACCACCTGTTGCTGGCCAAATAAATGGAAATTATAAGTCAGAATATAGAATGGAGATTGAGAATCTGGTTGGGGTGTGGCTGAACAACAATCTTGTCCTCAACGTCACAAAGACCGAGGTAATTATTGTTGATTTTATGGAGGAGAGGCTGAGGGAGCACGCACCAGTCCTCATTGATGGGGCCTTAGAACCTTCAAATACCTGAGAGTACATATTTTGGAATAGGTCTCCAGCAGTGGGCTCATTCAGGCAGAAGGCATGTTTGTAAGAGGGATCTGAGAGATTTGGCATGTGTCCAATACTCTATCAAACTTCCACAGATGCACTGTGGAAAGTATACTGTCCAGTTGCTTCACAGCCTTGGAATGCAGAAGGAAGCAAACATGGTCAGGTCCATCACAGTCTCCGATCTCCCATTCATTGAATGCCAGTGTGAGCCATTGCCTCAAGAAGGCAGCCAATATCATGAGGGACCTTCTTCAGAGTTCTGCAGAGGAGGACAAAAGGATTAATTAGGAAAGGTAAAAGGGATTATGAGAGGAAACTGGCAGGGAACATAAAAAAATGACTGTAAAAGCTTTTATAGATACATTAAGAGAAAGAGGTTAGTTAAGACAAATGTGGGTCCATTGCGGACAGAATCAAGTGAGTTGATCATGGGGAACAAAGGTATGACAGACTGTCCGAATGACTACTTTAGTTCTGTCTTCAAGGAAGACATACTAATCTACAGGAAATTATTGAGGATCGGGGATCTATCGTGACGGAGGGACTAAAGGACCTAATTGTAAGTCGAGAATTTGTATTAGTTAAATTGCGGGGATTAAAGGCGGATAAATCCCCGGGGCCGGATAGTCTGCATCCAAGAGTGCTGAAGGAAATAGCCCAGGAAATAGTGGATGCGTTGGTGATAATGTTTCAAACCTCTTTGGATACTGGATTAGTTCCTGAGGATTGGAGGGTGGCCAAAGTAACCCCACTCTTTAAGAAGGGAGGGAGAGAGAAATCGGAAAACCACAGACCAGATAGCCTGACATCGGTAGTAGGGAAAGTGCTAGAATCGATTATTAAAGATGCAATTGCAGTACATTTGGAGAGTAGTGGTTACATCGGACGGAGTCAGCACATGGTTTTGTGAAGGGGAAATCATGTCTGACGAATCTAATATTTTTTTGAGGACGTAATCAGTAGAGTGGATGGGGAGAACAAGTGGGTGTGGTATATCTGGACTTTAGTAAGGCGTTTGATAAGGTTTCGCACAGAAGACTAGCATATAAACTTAAAGAGCATGGTACCAGAGATATGGTATTAAAGTGGATAGAGAATTGGTTGAGGGACTGGAAGCAAAGAGTAGGAATAAATGGGTTCTTTTCAGAATGGCAGCCAGTGACGTGGGGTACCGCAGGGCTCAGTGCTGGGGCCACAGTTGTTTACGATATATATCAACGACTTAGATGTGGGAATAGATAGCAGTATTTCAAAATTTGCAGATGATATGAAGTTGGGTGGCAGGGTTAGCTGTGTGGAGGATGCTAGGAGAGTGCAGGGTGATTTGGACAAGTTAGGGAGTGGGCCAGGACATGGCAGATGCAGTTTAATGTGGATAAATGCAAGGTTATCCACTTTGGAGGTAAGAACAGGAAAGAGGATTATTATTTAAATGGTATCTGTTTGAGAAAAGGAGAAATACAGCGAGACTAGGGTGTTGCTGTGCATCAGTCATTGAAAGTGGGCATGCAGGTGCAGCAGGCGGTGAGGAGGGCGAATGGTATGTTGATGTTCATAGCGAGAGGATTTGAGACCAGGAGTAGGGAGATCCTGCTGCAGCTGTACAGGGCCTTGGTAAGACCACACCTGGAGTGTAGTTTTGGTCACCTTATCTAAGGAAGGAGATCCTTGCCTTGGAGGGGATGCAGAGAAGGTTCACTAGGCTGATACCCGGGATGGAGGGACTCGCATATGAAGAAAGGTTGAACAGACTAGACTTGTATTCTCTGGAATTTAGAAGATTAAGGGGGGATCTTATAGAAACATAAAATTCTTAAGGGTTTAGACAGACCAGACACAGGAAGGTTGTTTCTAATGCTGGGAAAAAACCAGAACCAGGGGCCATCATTTAAGGATAAGGGGTAATTTTTTTAGGACTGAGATGAGGAAACATTTCTTCTCTTAGAGAGTGGTATATGTGTGGAATTCTTTGCCACGGGAAATAGTCGAGGCCGGTTCCCTGTCAATATTTAAGTGTAGGTTAGATTTGGCCCTTGTGGCCAAGGGGATTGGGGATATGGGGAGAAGGCAAGAACCAAGTACTGATCAGCCATTATCATAACGAATGGTAGTGTAGGCTTGAAGGGCCAAATGGCCTACTCCTACACCTATTTTCTATGTTTCTATGTTTCTACCTTAGTTACAACCTCCTCTCACTGCTACCTTCGGGCAGAAGATACAGAAGCCTGAACACCAGCACCTCCAGATTAAAATCAGGTTCTTTCCAACAGCTATCAGGCTCTTGGAAACTCCCCATTCTTGCACTAATCAGGGACTGCTCCAAGTCCACAAAATGACTGTGTGCTCGAGTACTAAATATTATTTTTGCACTAGGACAACTATGAATATTATCTGTAATTACTGTCACTTCAAAATTCAATTACATACGGAATCTATCTATTTATTTATTTATTTAACAAAGTACCTGTCCAACTGCAGCAAGCAAGAATTTGGCGCACATGTACATTGCACAATGTATACGACAATAAACGCATTATCATATTTATCATTGAATTCCTCATGTTAGCCAAAGTAAAATTCTCAGACTTGTTTCTTGAAGACTGATAACCAAACCAAAAAACCCACAGATGCTGGAAATCTGAAATAAAGTACACATTTTTGAAGGTGCACAGTAGATGAGAAACCTTGATAGTGAAAGAAACAAGTTGTAAATGTTACAGATAAAGGATCTACCACAAACTGTTGACAATAAACTTCAGGGAAACTCGTGACTAATTTTAAACCATTTTAGTAGTCATGACTCATTTATGTATCAAACTAAAAAATTCCTTATGGGATGTTGGTGATGCTGGCAAAGGACTATTTATTGTGCCATTTATTGATACAGGAACTAATAAAAAGCTGCTTTAAGTGTTTAAGTCAATCCCATTACTGTGAATTTGGGAGTCAATATTGTCAGACCAGGTAAAAGCTAAGAGATAACCCTTCCCTAAAATTAATTACTAAACCAGATGGATTTTATAAATGCCAATGCAGAATACCAAATCACAGTTATCAATACTAGCATTTTGTTCTAGATGCATTTATTAGTAACTTTAGAATGCATTAGCTACCATGCCTCAATATTAGTCCAAGTCTCTGCTTACAGTAAAACTCCTGATATCCAGAATTCAAGCAGCCTCAAACAACTGGCAAAAATAAATTGAGGAAAATAATTTTTTTTTAAACAGTATATAAATAACAAAATAATAGGTTAAAAATATGCAAGTTTACAATTGTAAATATTCCCTGAATTAACGCATAAATATTTGGTAAAGATGGGAAAAAGTATTCAACCAGCAGGGTGCCTTGGTCAACCTTTATATGTAGCAGCTATTTGAATAAGTGGTGTTTGAATAAAATGGCTGTTTCCCCAGATAAAGAGCTGGTTGATGCCACTTGCCAATGTGGGGGGGGGGGGAAGACCTCTCTTAAAGTGTCTCCTGATCCTTGCTTGGTAAGAGTTGCCCCGGTCAGAGGTTTTATCTATAAACTTGGTGGAGGGGGGGGGAGGAGAATTTATTATCTATAATGTTATTGTTCCTCTTTCGGGCGGCTCTGTGAGAGGGGGAGGAACCTGTAGATGCAGCGACAGTTAAATGTTTTCAAAGAATGTGACTGAAAGTAAAGTAAAATGATTTAAGTAAAGTGAAGTTTGTTCAGTGCAAGTACAAAATAGTATTTTTGTCTTTAAAATTGTTTATTTTTAATGCAGCTGTATTAGTTAGGTTTTGTAAGAATGTCTCAAGCAACCAGAAAATAAACTTATCTGGCATCTACCAATCTGCATAGATGCCAGATACCAGGGGTTTTACTGTACTTGTCTAGAAATGTAGCTATTTTGCTATAATGCCTCAAATCAAATCTGAATTCAAACTTCACAGCAGTAAGGAAAATTGCTCGACAAATCTACTTCACATCGGTCTTCCAAATCCTCTTGCCCACTTGACATTGTCAACTAACTTGGTGAGTTTCCATCTGTTGAATCAAACAGGTTTTGCTCCCCCATCAAAGTTCTTATACAAAGAAAACTAAATTACACTTTTTAAAAAAAAAACAAGATTGGGGTTTAGAGCAATGCACAAATGTGCTGGAGAAACTCAGCAGCATCCATAGGAACTAAAGAATAACTAACATTTCAGGCCAGGCCCTGATGCATTTTGTATTGCGGTAAGATTGGTAATCCTGGTGTACCTGGAAAATAATTATTTCATTTCTGGAATCTCCCAGTCACTGAGTAGGTCAGTACAGAAACAGGTCCTTTGGCCAACTGTGTCCACACTAACCATCCCATTTTTTTGGTCCCCTTCAGCCCAACACCAGTCCTTTGGTTCTCCTGCCACCCTCACATGCCACAAGCAATCTAGAGCAGCCAATTAAGCAGCACATCTTTGGCTTCCAAGACGGATCCAGTGTGCCCAGAAACATCGTCAGAGGGAGAAAACACGTAATTTCACAAAAACTGTACTGGAGGTGAAGAACAAATCAGATTCTTAGTAGCTGTGAAGCAATAGAGCTACTAACCCTCGCATTACTGTGACATAAAAAGGTCAGGGCCTTTAACAGAAGAAGTTGTTTTGGAGGGGGAAAAAGGTGTATTACATTACATATTGCTCACCAAAGTTCCTAACATGCTTTCGGCAATGCTGATAAAGTTTATACCTGCAGATGAGGCAGCAAAAGAACACACAGGCCTAATCTTTCAGAAGATAGAAATCAGTATTTGTTCCATTTGACACAAAACTGTGCACCACTTCAATGTGCTATGAAAGGCAATAAAGCCACCACCTGCACTCCCACTTCCTGCTCCATGTGGTTTCTTCCTTTGTCACCCCTACACAAATCCCCTCTCCGAACCCCATTTAAAAATCAACCAAAATCTGCAGATTTTCATGTTTTACATTGTACACTTGTTGAAGAGATCTTCAGACAATCGCATTGGCCTTTTACAAACTCAGAATCAGAATGTATTGTCTCCCAGTGAAATGGCACAAAACCCTAAATATCAATTTTTGAAAGAAAATCGGTATTTTTATTGTGTCATTAAACATCTTTGCTTGCAACCTGAATGATCTGTGTCCTATTTGAGCCTGCACTGAACCACATGGCACTTCTTCTGAAAACCACATGACACTCTGCAATGGGTGAACACTGTGATAGAGACTGATAGAAGCCCAAAGAGTGGGGGTGAGCTTCTTTAAGGTGGACATATCTAGAATAGCAGAGGAACAGGTCCTTAGACCCACCATGATGCCCATCTCAATTTGCCTGCACATGGCCCATATCCCTCTATTCCCTGTTTGTTCATGAGTGCTTAAACACTGCTGTCATATCTGCTTTTACTAACTGCCCTGGATATGCATTCCAGAAACCTACTACTCTCTACTGGGAAGTTAACCTTCTCTGTTACTTAGTCTAGCTTGCCTTTATAGTTCTGATGTTGGGGTTTAAACCTAAAACATTGACTGGCTTAGCTTTCCACAGCTGCTTGACTCTTTTAGTTCTAGTATTTCTGTTTTAGTTTAAGATTCCAGCACCTACAGATTATTTGTTTTCCCACCACTTATCACGCTCCACGATTAAACTACATGCATTGTTGATGACACAACAGCAACAATGATGAGTTGGCTGACAGAGAGGAGGTTGGGAGGCTCATAAAATGGTGCAAGAACCATTACCTCAGGACAAAGGAGATGACTGTGGGCTACAGAAGGATGAACATCGACCATTCTCCATTACACGTCAATGGTTCCATTATGGAGAGAGTGGAGGGTGCAAAACTCATTGGCACATATATAAAGGTCGATCCATCCTGGACCCACAAAACCTCATTTGTCAGGCAGGCAGAGCATTTTTAAGGAGGTTGAGCAGGGCAAGGCTACTGATCCCCATCTTGATAACAATTTAGAGGAGCACAATTTTTTTTTTTATTTTTCACACTATGAACCATATCAACCAAAATATGTACAAACATTTCTCATTAAATTTACACAGTGGTCTTTAATCCATTTTTTCCCCCTTTCCCTCCCTCCCCTCTACCCATTCCCCTCCAAAATCCATAAATATTCAACATATACAATAAAACTACAAAACAATATCTTCACACAAAGGAAAATAAACAAGAAAAGTGCGTCATCTATTTATTACACACTGAATCCAGTCGTTTTGTCATCTTATCATTTTCATTCTCATTTTAGGGGATGGAGGTCGAAGGCAAGCTCTCTCTGATATGTTCCATGTACGGTTCCCAAATTTGTTCAAACATTGTGACTTTATTTTTTTAATTATATGTTTTTTTTTTAAAAACAATGGAATACATTTATTCATTTCCATGTACCATTGCTGTATTCTCAGGCTTTCTTCCATTTTCCAAGTTGACATTATATTTTTTTTGCCCACATTCACTTCAGCGGGCAGCTTGTTCCACACTCCCATTACTCTCTCTGTGAATAAATTCCTCCTCATGTTCCCCCTAAACTTTTCCCCTTTTGCTCTTAACCCATATCCTTTGGTTTGTATCTCACCTACCCTCAGGGGAAAAAGCCTACTTGCATTTACTTTATCTATTCCCCTCATGATTCCATATACCTCTATTAAATCTCCCCTCATTCTTCAGATGCTTCAGTTCTAAATGAAGCCAAATCTTCTCATTTGGATAACAAAGATTTTGTCTCCTGCCATTTGACCAAAATGCATCCTCCTCCCCCTCCTTCTTGGCTAACAACAAAATGGACCCAAATCTGGCCAATTCTCAACAAGCCCCCTCCCAGAGCAAGCCTGTATTAATTTGGCACAAATGAGCACTGAAATAGCTTCTCAGAACTAAAGGGCTTGTGGTATGTCCAGCAGAGCATTTCACTAAAGGCTCAGAAACCCTACCCAGCAGTGGTTTTCAGACCTGCAATACAGAGCTTTGGAAATCTGGCGAGTCACCAAATAGTAAACTTTCAGTTTCAAAAAAATTGTTTGAGCTTGCCCTACAACCTGCCATTACCTTCCTGAAATGGGTTGAAATAAAATGCTGTTCAACCAGTTCTAAAAACTATCCAGTTCACTATTGTTCAAAGGAAAGTTCAGCCACATCATTTAACAGTTGGTTATCGTTGACCATCTGTGATTAAAAATAACAAGGGTCATGGTGTTCTCCATGTGCATCCATCCACCTATCTCCTATCCACTGATGCAATGCTGATGAAGATCTTTAAATGTGGCCTGTCCTGGGCAGTCAAGAGATCAAAAGATGTTGCATGACTCATCTCTAGGCACAGCAGTGACCTCAGGGTACTGTGGCGTGCCCTCACTACACCATCTCAGTTCGAGGTACAGTAGGGTTTTACGGCCTTCCAGGCAGTCTGTTTCTCCCATGCCACAACAGAATGTTGTTCACCTCACCTAACTGTCAGGGCCTGAAAAACAGAACTGCAAGGATCCCTGTGGGTGTTGGCTCCAGACAGAAGAAGCTCCTGCCATCAGGTGGTTTTTTTCAATAGCTGCAACCACACGTCATTTCCTTAATCCTTGGTTGGCCATGGTTCTCCAAATGTCGGAGAGTGCCGCTTCTCAAATGATGTGCAGCCCGTTAACCCTTCAGTTTAGATGTTGTACCAACCCATATATTCCTTAAAAAAACGCATTAAACCTCCCTACCCCATAGCTCTTTATTTTTCCTCCATCCATGTGCCTGTCTAAGTGCCTCTTAAATGCCAAAAATGTTTCATCATCCACTACCATCCCTGGTAGGCATTCCAGGCACTCACAATTCTCTGTATAAAAAAAAGCTTCCCTCCCCTCACATTATGCACATGTCCTCTGGTGTTTGCTATTCCTGCCTGGAAAACAGATGCTGAATGTCCACTCTATATATGCTTCTCAATCTCTTAGACCTCTATTAAGTCTCCTCTCATCCTTCTCTCCTCCAAAGAGAAAAGTCCCAGCTCTGCTAACATAAGACTATTTTCCTGGTAAATCTCCTCTGTACCCTCTCCATAGCTTCTACATCTTTCCTATACGAGGTGACCAGAACTAAACACAATACTCCAAATGTGGTCTCACCAGAGATTTGCAGAGTTGCAACGTGACCTCTCTATTCTTGAACTCAATCCCTCTATTAATGAAGCCCAGTATCCATTGGCCTTCTTAACTATCCTGTCAACCTGAGCACCGACCTTGAAGGATGTATGGATTTGGTCCCCAAGTTCCCTCTGTTCATCTACACTCTTAAGTAGTTATTAACCCTGTACTAAGCCTTCTGGTTTGTCATTCCAGAATGCATCACCTCACACTTATCCAGATTAAACTCCATCTGTCACTTCTTCCCCCAACTCTGCATCCTGTCTATGTCCTCTTGTAACCTTCGACAACCTTCACCTCCAATCACAATTCCTTCACCCTTTGTATTATCTGCAAACTTACGACCCATCCTTCAAACTCTTCATCCAGGTCATTTTTTTTTTTAAATTGCAAAGAGCAGGGGCCACAGAACAGATCCTTGCTGTATTCTACTAATCACTGATGACTCCCTGCTTTCTACCTGCAAGCCAATTTTTTTTATCCACACAGCCATGGTTCCATGGATCCCATGCTTCATGTCTTTCTGAAAAAGTCTATCATGGGGGACCTTGTCAAACAAATCCTTTGCTAAAATCCATATAGCGCACATTTACCACCCTACCCTCATCAATTTTTTTATTACCTCCTCAAAATGCTCAGAGATCCTAAGAATGCTCTCCAATAGTTTGCATACCACTGACGCAAGACTCACCGTCTATTATTCCCAGGATTCTCCCGATTATCTTTTGTCAGCATTCCAACTGTGCCCAGATATGACCCCATTTTGCATTTGCAAACTTCCAGTTGCAACTGTTTCAGACACAGGCAATTTTTATCTTCCCAAAATGATGCTTTTAATCAAGTTTTCATGCCAATTAACTGGCTTAACAAGCCACTCAGAATCAGATTTTTACATTTTAAATTTTATTTACAACACGGTAGAAGCCAATGCTAGCCATTCAGACTCGTGCTACCCAATTATTCCCAATTAATTTATAATCCCATATGTTTTTTGAAGGGTAGGAGGAAATGGTGCATTCAGGGAATATCCACACAGGTCAAACTCCTTACAGACAGCGCTGGATTCAAACCTGGATTGCTGGCACTTTAATAGCATTATGTAAATAGCTATGCTAACTGTGACAACCATAGACCTGCACAGCATGGAAACAGACTCTTTGGCCAAAGCTGACAATGCCAAACAAGTTGCCCTTCTGAGTTAGTACCATTTGCCTGCATTTTGCCCATATCACCCCTTCTTTATCTCTGCACCTGTCTAAATGTCTTGCACCTGTTGCAATTGTACCTGCCTCAACAACTTCCTCCCTCAGCTCATTCCTTGTACCCACCACTCTGTGAAGAAGCTGCCCGTGGTCCCTTTTAAATCTTTTGTCCTTGCCTTAAATCTATGCCTTCTACCCTGGAGAAAAGACAGACTATTCACCTTATGTATGTCCCTCCTGATTTTAATTACCCCAATAAAGCTCACCCCTTAGACTCCTTAATTCTAGGGAAAATATTCGCCTATCCAGCCTCTCCGTGTAAATGAAGCTTTCCAGTCCCAGTAGCATTTTTGTGCATTTTTTGCACCCTTTCCTGTTTAGGACCATCCTTCTTATAATGAATAAAACTGACCACAATACTCCAAATGTGGCCTTACAAAAATCTTGAACAACTGTGGACATGATGCCCAACTCCTGTACTCAACGATGAAGACATGTGCCGAAGAGCTTCTTCACCACCCTGCCTACCATAGAATCATGAGGCAATTTAGGATGCATTATTAATGCTGGCCTTGCCATATTCCATGAATAATTAAAGGCATGGACATGGACTCCACTGTACATAATGCTACAGAGAAACTGTTCTGCCCTCCAAGTATGCAAGTAGAAGTGAACATATCAAATGCAATAGACTCCTGGAAAGGATAAACCTGCCACATCTGCAGGTTAAGATCAATTTTAGTTAAAAAATAAAATTGATGAAATCAAACAGATGACAGTAACAGTCAAGGTAAGTTTTTTTAAAAAAAAAGTATCACCTTAAGTTCAGGATAAACCATTCTAGCTGGACCCAATCCCATATCCCAACCCACCCCCATCCATAAATATCCATCCTCATTCACCCAGATTAGGCCCAAACCAGAACAATCCCTGAATTTAGGTGCTTGTGCTATCTTTTGGGTTAGAATCTTGGACTCTAGATTCAGTCAGATCCTCAACATGGGCAGTCTCACACTGCAATCTAAAACAGGAAGAGCTCTGAAATCTCTTGATGTGACAAGACACTCTCTAATGACTCTGACAACAAAAGCTTAAACTTTCCTTCCTCTATCTTGCAATGTCCATGTTAAGTACAATTGAGAGTGACTTGTCTGGCTGCATCATTTCGTGGGATGGTAGTTGCAAAGCATCAGACCTGAAATCTACACAGAGGATTATTAAAACAGCAGAGAGGATCACTGGGGTCTCCCTTTCCTCTATTGATGACATTTCCTGGGAGCGTTCCTTAAATAGGGTCCAAAGAATTATTAAGGACCCTTTCAATCGAGCAAACAGCGTCTTTGACCCACTGCCAGACTGGGAAATAGCCACAGGCTGAGAGATTGATGAACAGTATCCTGCCATCAAGTAAGTAATTCAGAAGTATTTTATTTATTCTTATTTTATTTACAACATGGAAGAACCTGATTCTGGCCATTTAAACCTGTAACACTCAATTACCCCCAAATTAACCTACAATCCCATACAATTTTTTTTGGAGGGTGGGAGGAAAACAAGGCAATCCAGAGGAAACCCATGCACACTCAAGGGACAATGTATCAACTCCTTTCAGTCAACGGCAGATTCAAACCCAGGTTACTAGTGAGTGTACTTCAGGCCCCCAAATAGTCAGCAGGTGAGCAAATAAGCCAGGAGATTGCTGCCAGCTTTCAGCCAAATATGTTTGTCACAGTCGGGGATTTAACTTCCCAAATAAAATGGGGGCAGGATACAACTCTGGCAGACAATATTAAGGATAATCTCAAGAAATTTTATGAGAAATTTTATGAGTATATAAAGGGAAAAAGGATAACAATAAAAATGGAACCCTCTCAGGAATCAATGCAGTCATCTCTGTGGAGGCAGAGGAAATGGCAAGGTCTCAAGAGCGCTTCTGTTTCTACTGTGGAGAATGACATGAGGTCTGGGGAACTTGAGGCAGTCCATGGTAGTGTTTTGACTACATCAGTAGTACAGATGAGGAGGTGCTGAAGGTCCTCGTGTGCATGAAGGTAGTCAAATCTCTTGGGCCTGATCAGATTAATCGGATGACAGGAACTTGGCAGTGTTAATTGGGAACTGATGTTTTCAGGGAAACACACGGTGAAATGTAGAGGTTGTTTAAGTGCCATTTGTATGGCGTTTTGGAAAGGATGATAAGGTAAAGCAACCATGGTTGACCAGACAGGTGGAAGTATTTAGTCAACAGAAAGAAGGGAGCATACTTAAGGTTCAGGAAGGAAAAGTCAGATAGAGTTCTTGACTATAACTCTATGGAGAGCTAGAAGGGGACGGGAGGTGGTCTTGGTAAATTAAGGATTAAGGAAAATCCCAAGGCTTTCTACGCATATGTAAAGAACAAAAGTATTTAGACAGCAAAGTTAGCGTACAGGTTAGCGCAACACTGTTACAGGGGCCAGCAATTGGGACCTGGGTTTGAATCCTATGCTGTCTGTAAGGAATTTGTACATTATCCCCGTGTCTGCATGGGTTTCCTCCGGGTGCTCTGGTTTCTACCCACCCTTCAAGACATACCAGGAGTTGTAGGTCAATTGGGTGTAATTGGACTTGTGGGCTGAAAGTGCCTGTTACCATGCTGTATGTCGGAGTATGTACCACTGATGCGATGATAGGACCACTCAGGGATTAAAGGAGGAAGCATGCACCTGGAAGAAGAGTAGATTGGGAAAGTTCTTCATGACTACTTCAGTGTTCATCAGGGAGAGCTCCTTGATTGATACATGTGAGGCGAGCTTAGAACAGGTAAATGTGATGGAACAGATAGAGGTTAAGAAAGAGGTAGTGTTAGATCTTCAGAAAAACATGAGTATAGACAAGTCCCCAGGACCCAAAAGAAAAACCCCAGGTTTCGATGGGAAGAGAGAGAAGAGATTGCTGGGGTATTATCAATTACCTTTGCTGTCTAAATACTTTTGTTCTTTACATATGCATAGAAAGCCTTGGGATTTTCCTTAATCCTTAATTTACCAAGACCACCTCCCGTCCCCTTCTGGCTACATGTCTTCTGAGTAAAGGATGAGCGAGATCGGGCTTTTCTCTTTGGAGTAACAGAGAATGCAAGGGGACATTAGAAGGTATACAAAATTATGAGAGGCATAGATAAGGTGGACAGCCACCACCTTTTTTCCAGGGTTGCAAAGGCCAATACCAAACAACATCCATTTAAGGCAAGTGGAAGAAAGTTGAGGGTAGATGTCAGATGTATTTTTTTATATATACACAGGGTGATGGGTGCCTGGAATGCATTGCCAGGGGTGGTGGTGGAGTCTGGTACAATGCAAAGACTCTCAGATAGGCACACGTGTGCAAGAAAAATGGATTTCCACTGGCTGTGAAGAAAGGTTCGATTGAAGTGAGTAGGTTTACATAGATAGCACAACATCATGGGCTTAAGGGCCTTTACTGGGCCATGTTCTAAATAATCCCTCCATCAGTTCCCGTTTCCAGATGAGTTCCAACTTTCTGTCACCTCCTTTCTGTAGGGTGGTTACCGAATTTTAGTCCTGGAAGGTCAGTTTTTTATGGATCAGACTAAAATTCTTTTGTTCAGTTCTGGTCACCAAATTATAGGAAGGATGTGAACAAAACAGAGGGAGAACAGAGAAGATTCAACAGAACGATACCTGGGTTTTAGCACCTAAGTTATAGAGAAAGATTAAACAAGTTGAGTCTTCATTCCTGGGAGCGTAGAAGGCTGAGGGAGGATTTGATAGAGGCCTTTAAAATTTTGAGATGGGTAGAGTAGATGTGGATAGACTTTTTCCATTGAGGATAGAGGAGATTCAAACAAGAGGACATGAGCTGAGAGTAAGGGGGCAAAAGTTTAGGTGCAACACAAGGGGAAGCTTCTTTATTCAGAGACTGGTATCTGTGTGGAATAATCTTCCAGTGGAGGCAGATACAATATTATCTTTTAAGAAAAATTTGGATAGGTATATGGATGTAAAAGGAATGTATGGTTATGGGCAGAATGCAGGACAGTGGGACTAGGAGAGTATAAGCGTTTCAGCACAGACAAGGGCCATGATGGCCTGTTTCCATGCTATAATTATGATCAAGTAAATCTTCTGAGACAGTATATAGATATGCTTTTAAGAGATAAATTAGGGCAGGTTTTTTTTTAAAGTGAAGGTCACATACAAACACTTCAAAACAGATCTTATTTAAAATACTTTAAAAGTCTGGCTCATGCCAGACTTGCCAGCTCCAAGAGTCTTTGCAAAATCTTTGGTGAGTGCCCAAGAGACTTCACTAATGGATTGTTGTTTACAAAAAGGCAACAGATGAAAGAACTTGTTGGAGCTGCAGATTGTCTGGAGTGGAACTTGCTGTTCTAAGAGGGTCATGTGGTTTTGGAAGCAGAGAGAGTCAAACAGGCTTTTCTCAGAGAGAGAGACAGACAGACAGTCAGAGATCAGTTCTACAGTTTTACAGTCAGCAGCAGCAGCTGGCAAGCTTGTGGAAACCCCATTTGGAAGACTGGTTGTGAGTGTTTAGTTCAACCTGGTCAAAGCCCTCATGCAAGAGGAGAGGACTGGCTGTCTAATGTTTCACTTGAAATAAGAGAAACAAAAAAGAACTCTGTGGTGACCTGAAAGAGGTCATCATCTGGAGAACCCTGAGGGGACAAGTTTCTTCTACAAGATACTGAAATGGCTGATTAAAAAGGAATCAGTTGTGGGTGTCCAGTGTACCACAGATCTCTCTCTGAAAACCGACAAGAACCTTGCTGAGCAGTAATCATTTACCTTTCAAACACCAAAGCCTGGTGAACTTTATAAATGTTAAATTCTATGCACAGTATAAGAATTGCCTGCAACCCATGAACTTGGAGGAATGAGAAGTGAGATTGGACTGTGAATCAAAGAACTTTTCTGAACTTACATACATGTGCACTTAGAATTAGAAGAGGGTTAAGTTAGGTTAGTTAAGTCAATAGTGATAAGTTAAAGTGTGATTCTGTTTTCATGTTTAAAGATAATTAAAAGCAACTTTTGTTTAAGTCACCATTTGTCTTGGTGAATATCTATTGCTGCTGGGTTTTGGGGTCCTCTGGGCTCGTAAAACTTCAAGCAACAGATCGAATCAATTCACCTGAGTGGTTTGACATCTTTCTCACATTGCTTTTCCAAGGTAAAAGAAATCCTTCCAAAGGTGTGGTGTCCAGAACTATTCACAGGATACCAGGTGTCCTCAAAGCAGTGACAGACTTTAACCAATTTATATTCAGAAAGACCCCTGTATTTCCATTTGCTTTTTTGATGGTTGTCCACATCATTTTAACAACATATATATTCCTTCAGGTCTCTTTCAATTACCTACATGTCTAGCTTTTCAGGATTTTGAAATGATCCATTTTTTAAAATCATTTTAGGTCCAGAGTGGATTTCACTGTCATTGAAATAAATGTGTCACCACTTTCCCCACTCACTCAATCAATCTATTTGCATCCTTGTGACTTAACACTTCTGCTACCAAAGCTGACAATGACTCCAATGTTTTGGTCATCTTCAAACTAGAATGTAGTTTTGCATCCCTTCAAACAAGATACAAAGTTCAGATTTATTGTCAGAGTGCATACATAACATCAAACACAACCCTGAGGTTCTTTTTCCTGTGGGCGAGGCAGAATTATTACCTATTGCTAATGCAAAAAAAATACTGTACTCAATGAACACATGTAAACCAAAAGAAATGTAAACAAACTGAAATACAGAAAATAATCAATAAAGTGCAAAAGAGTCCTTCAATGTCTCCTTGATTAAGTTGAGATATGGATCTCTGAGGTTCAAAACTTCATTCCTGACAATGAATGTGCCCCCAAGTTCAAATTCAAGTTTTCTGTCACATAATAAGGTACAGTCATTAAGTTTGTTTTGCAATCATTCCAGCTAGTCAAGTTCAAAGTCCAGAATGCGATCAAAGAGCAGCAGCAATTATCAAGAATCCACACCAGCTAGCACATGCTCTGTTCTCATTGCTACCATCAGGAAAGAGGTATAGGTGCCATGCCACAAGACTCACACCAACAGGTTCAGGAGCAATTGCTTCCCCTCCACCAGACTCCTAAACAACAAACTCAATCAGAGACTCGTTTAAGGACTTACTTTACAAATTATTTATTATTAAATATTTATTTTCTGTTTTACAGAGTTTGTTTGCATTGCCATCTTGTTTACATTTGTCTTTATTATATTTGTATATTTTCTTGAGTACAGCTTTTTGTTTGCACGACTGATAAGTAGAAATTCTGCCCAGCCCACAGGAAAAGAATCTCAGGGTTGAATGTACTTGGACAATAAATCTGGACTTTGAACATTTGACCAGTTGGATTGGTTGCAAAACAAACTTCATGATTGTACCTTATTACATGACAGAAAACTTGAATTTGAACTTGGGAACACACTTATTATCAGGGATGTATCTCAAACTCAATCAGGGACTCACTGAAGGACTCTTTTGTGCTTTATTGATTATTTTTTTCTCTGTATTGCAGTTTGTTTACATTTCTTTATTTGTTTACATGTTCATGAGTACAATTTTTTATCCCCCAGAAGGGCTGCAGGGACTTGCCCAATTTCCTCAGAATTCTCACTGGTGCACTTTCTCGGCCATCATGCATGTGGTTGGACCAGGACAGGTTGTTGGAGATATTTACTTCTAGGAACTAAAAGCTATTTCCAGCTTAGGGCAGTTGAGTGAGATCCATCCCTCTCCTGGAAGTCCATGGCGAGTTCCTTAGTTTTGCTAACATTGAGGGAGAAATTGTTGTCATGGGATCAAGCCACAAAACTATCTATTGCTGAATTAAATGAACTTAATGCAACTTTTACTCATGGGAATAAAAACTTTGCCTTTCAGAACCATAAGGCATCTCCAAATGTTTTTGCAACCAATGATGCATGACTGAAAGGTAGTCACAATTAATAGACAAGAACAGTAGCAATTTATACACAGCAAGGGCCAATAAGGAATGAGCAGGTAATCAATTTTTGTTCAAGAACAAATGTCAGCCAGTGAAATATGAAAGTCTCCAGATGCTGAGATTATAATAAAAACACAGAAATGCTGGAGGAACCCAACAGGTCTTGCAGCATCTGTTATGTCTGTGTTACATGGGAGGCTTCTGACATAACTTTGAGATGCAAAATTTAAAAAAAAACAAAAAAGAGATTTTACTTACTAATGTCTTCCACCATCTCAGGAAACTGTTCATGCAGACTCATATACAAATACATACGCCCCACAGTGGTGCGCTACAGTGAGATGGGTGTATTCTTATGCGGTTACAAAATAGTTCACATTATCCTGACTTTAATACAGCATCCATAGACGGTAAAGATATATAACCGATGTTTTGGGCCTGATCCCTTCTTCAAGGTAAGAGTTCACTCATAGGCAGAAATGGTTAGTCGAAGTTTCGTCTCAGGAACGTTTGCTCAAGATTCCAGTATCTGCAGTGTCTGTGTTTCTCAAATTAGGATAGAGGAGGAAATCATTATCTGTTTAACAAAAATTTGGCCAAAGAGATTGAAGGTGAGAGGCTTGAACAGGGTTCTGGTCAGGACTTGCAGAGCTTGGATTTCAAATTTACACAGTGGAATGAAGAAAATATGGGTGGCACAGAGGCTAGAATTGAAGGAGCCTAGAGTTTAGAAAGAATTGTAGTCATGGAGGAGGTTGCAGAGAAAAAACACCCCCCAGAAATTATCAGGTAGAATTAGCATCAAGGCTACAAATTTTAAACTACACTTTACTGGATCCCACAGCGAAGTAGTGATTTAAAAAAAATAGACTGTATTCACAATAAATTATTTACAAAAGGAAAACCAATTCAGTCTCTTCTCCCCCTCCCCCCACCCTTAGTTTCGTATCCATACATTTCCATTACTTTAGGTTCTTAGGTTATTTCTATTTAGACCATTACTACTACTGTGCCACCTTGTCATTACTCCCCCCCACCCCCCACCCCGCCCCCAGTCTCAGTCTCTCAATACCCGATAATGGAAGGACTCCAGACTATGATCCTACCCCACAACGTCTTCACGTTGGCTCCACCAGGCATCAGCGCATCCCTCAACACGAACTCCTCTATACTGCACAAATCTAAATTTTATTGTGGATCAAGAAAGCAATGGACTCAAAAATAGAATGCAATTCTAGGTGGAGGAGGCACAGAGAAAAGTTAAGCCAATTTATTGAAAAAGAAATACTCATTATAAACATGCCAAAATGTATTAGAGAATTGTGGCAGAGATTGACAAACTAAAATGTGATTAAAGAGTGCTTATTAGTAAACTATTGTTTAGGTAAATTACTAACATATTACCACAAGCAGCCATTCTATTGGTGGAAAATTTATTTTAAAGCAGACTTCACCAATTGGTCACCATGACCTGGCAGGATTGCTATAAGCCATTAAGCTAAGTGGAATCAAGTAATCCTTTCTAAACAAAAAAGGTCATTGCTGCACTCAGAAATCTCTATGAAATAAAAGGCTTTTTAAAACAATAGGTCTGCTATTTTTTAAATGATTGATTAGTGTTGCCTGAACACTAATTTAGACATATTCAAACAGCAATTTAGATGAAGGTTTCAATAATCAAAAAGTAGTCATGCACATGCTGGAAGTTTGAAATAAAATGTTGGAAAGACTTCAAAGATCAGGAGTATCTGAGAGTTAGATGCAAATCGAAGGGAAGAGAGAAAACATTTATGGTTATTCATCCATACAATTTTGATGAAAAGGGAATTAATGGTCTGAAAAGTTTAATTTAATCTTCTTTCCAGAGTATTTTTGGCAGTATTTATTTAAATGATTGAATGTGTCTGTACTTCAACTTTTCAAATAAACAGACTGGCTGAAGATTGCGGAATATAGTCATAAAGGAGATAGAAGACATCAGAAATATTGCACACATATTTCAAACAAGTCCAAGCTATTGAGTACGTCACAAAGAAGATAGCCAGAAATTTCACCACCTCCCCAAAGGTTAAATATCCACCTCATTTTCATTCTTTTGTCCTCCCCAATTTTTCTTGATACACTTGTTTTAAAAAAGTTAATTATACTTTTTGAATTTACCATGAATGGAGCACTTTAGAATAAAGAAAGTAATTTCACAGTCATTCAGCACTGAAGAGGTCCTTTGGCCAACTCATCCATGCTGACCAAGCTGGCATTCTGGGCTTGTCCCATTTGGTCCATATTCTGAATCAGTTCCAATCCACATATTAGTCCAAATGTCTTTTGAACGTTGTATTTGCACGGGCTTCTATAATTTCTTCTGGGAATTATTTCATGTCCCAACTTTATTGTTCTTGGCAAGTCAAACTGCATCAACTCCCCCACCATAATGCTCATAATCTTCCTCCTACAACCTCCCAGGATTTTTTTTGAAAAGGGTTCACATTCCACATCAATATTGCAAAAGTTCAAGGATTAAACAATCATTTTAAACCAGCAAGGTTTAAATGAACTATTAAATTTATAAATTAATTCCTTCACACCATTTATGATTATGTCAAAGTGTAGACAGCTACTGTAATTTTTTTTTTATATAAAAGTTATTGGCAACAATAACCAAAGTGACACAGAACAAAGCAGCAGAGACCCTTTGGCCTACAATGTCTACACCACAATGCCAATATAAACAAATCCCTCCACCTGTCTAGGGTCTCAATATCCTCAATCCCTGTCTATTCATGTGCCTGTCTAAATGCCTCCTAAATTTTGCTGTCATATCTGCTTCTACCATTGCCCCGGCTGTGTTCTGGGTGCCTACTTTGTAAAAGTAAAATTGCCTCACACATTTTGCCTCTATACACATCTTCAAATGAACCTGATCCTACTGAATCCTTTGACAACATTCCACAGTGTCCACAACTCCACCAACTTTTGTACCATCTGCCAACTTACAAACAAGTCTATCACACTTCCATCCAAATCATTTTTAAATAATCACAGAGGTCTCAGCACGGATCCCTGTGGAACAACAGCAGTCACACCCTCTGCTACTACCTGCCATCTTTTATGACCAAGTCAACTTTGAATCCATTCAGCCAAGTATCCATGAAGTACATTAAAGTATAAAAGTGCACGAGATTAGCATTCTGATTGGTGCGAGATGGGAGCATGCTGGGTGCAGAAACATAAAAATGTGAATAGTCATACATGGTAGGAATGTTAACAAGCCCTACAATTAGAATTCACATCAACAGAAATAGAATTCTAAACTACAGCTTAAACATTTATGCTATATTGATACTGAATATTGAAAGCACTGGATAGAGTAGTTGTGGAGAAGATGTTTCCAGTTGTGAGAAAGTCGAGAACCAGAGGACACAGCTTCAGAATAAAAAGTTGCTTTAAAACAGAGATGAGGAGAAATTTCTTCAGCCAGAGGATGGTGAATCTGTGGAATTCATTGCTACAGATGGCTGTGGAGACCGACGTTGTTCAGATTTTGTTCATAGGTTTTCATAGGCTCTTGATCAGTAAGGGTGTCAAAGGTTATGTGGAGAAGGCAAGAGAATAGGGTTGAAAGCAAACTTCAGTCATAATTTGAATGGTGCACCAAACTCGATGGGCTGAGTGACCTAATTCTGCTCCCAGCTTTATGGAATCACTGCAAGACACAAGCCCAACATACCCCTCAATGTCAAACATGTTACTATGCAAGGTCAATGCATCTTTTGCATCACCTCACATCTCTGAGTCACTTTATTTTAGTACTTTAACCTTGGGTTTGAAATTGCAGTGGCAACTATAAACATCATGCATATAAAAATAAAAATTGAGGCTTGTCAGCCTGTGGTAACAAAATCATGAGCCTCATTCTATTTGATTTCAATGGAGCTGGATTTTTGTTTTGTAAATGACACACAAACAAAATTCATCCTACTTTTTTCTTGACTAAGCTACTTTTTGGAGCAATCAGTTCAGGAAGAAGCTCGTCTTTTTTCCAGGATGGACAAAGCTCTATAGTCAGTATGAAGAAACAGTAAATCCTGTTAACCAAATTTTAGGACCACAATGTTCTCAGTGAATGAGGAAAATGTGTTTTATATTGTTGGCATTTATCCTCCACTCACTCCGATTCCCCCCACAAAGAATTTTTTTTGAGATCAACTAATGTTTATTTTCTCATACACTAAAGCAATGCACAGATGCACAAGAACATTAGAAATAAGAGGAGTAGACCATCTGGTCCATCGAGTCTTTTCCACCATTCAATGGGATCATGACGGAGTAACACAAGCCTTAACTTGCTGCAGCTTCCCAGGTCCGTAAAATAATTCATTAATTCCGCTTATTAAACAGACTTTGATTTTGGGTCAATCTATTTTCTTTCTCATTAGCCAATGTATCTCATTGGCAAACGTTGCAAATAAACAAACATGGGTTTTTAATTTTAAAAATCCAAGGGGCATAGTTTTTTATTAGCAAGGCTACCAAACAAGTGTTCTTGGGAAGGTCATGGTGAGCTAACTTATGAAACTGAAGTCTTGTGAAGATACTATGGGAAGTTAAAGAATTTTGAAGCAGCCATTTTGAAGGAATGATAATATTGATCCAAATCAACGTTGCAAGGAGACTTGCAGGTGGTGGCATTTTAATACCAGTTTCCCTTTGCTAGCTATACAATTTAGTACAGGATACAATATACTGCAGTGAATTTTGTAGCTGCAACAAACTGTAGCCCAAAAGAAGAAAAATGTTCAGGTTGGTGAATTGGATACAATGTTATATGAATACTATCCAGAGATTTGTGGATAGCATCCAGTGATTTGGGCACTTACTCTAGAAAGGATTTGAATTTTACCAAAGCAGTTTAAGTTTTAAAAAAAAAGTGATTGGAAATATCAAAATTTTTACAGAATTTGTTTATGGAAAGAAATGGGTAAGGTGTAAATGCGACTGCAGTCACTTTGCAAAAGGATTGATCCTGAAACACTCTCTCAGTTGACAGAGTTTGAAACAAATAGACGGTCCCACAACCGATACTTTAGAAGGAGGAGGGGGATCTCATCTAGAGAGTGGAATTGGAGAAGATGTTAAGACAGAGATGAGGAGAAATTTCTTCAGCCAGAGGGTGGGGAATCTGTGGAATTTGTTGTCCCAGAAGGCTGTGGAGGCCAAGTCATTGGCTATATTTAAAGCAGAGACAGATAGGTTCTTGATTAATAAGGGTGTTAAAAAGGTTATGGGGAGAAGGCAGGTAAGAGTAGAAAAATACATCAGCCATGATTTGAATGTCAGAACAGACTCGATGCACTGAAAAGCCCAATTCTGCTCCTACAACATCTTAAAAACAAAAATGAGAGAGTGGAAATCCATAAGATTTCCTAGGTGCACTCCTATGGAGTCTAGGAGTCACCATGGAGTCCAATTATGAGATCAATACTCAAGGAAATACTGAAGCATCTGTGGCACAAACTCAAGATTGCAGCATTCCTCCAGACAGTGAGTGAAAGTTTAGGTTCTGGCTGGCTTTGGAATCAACAGACCTGGTAGAACAGGAGTCATTCAATTTAAAGAAGTAATTGCTGAAGGTCATCAACCATCATGGATTAAATTGTAATGAGATAGTCATATCTCTCAAGTGTAACAAAATCCTCAGACAAAAGCTGACTGACTTGCTCAAACTGAAGGAGACAGTGGGAAGTTACCCTGAAACCAGGTCCAGGATATTCTGGCCCCATGTTATTCCCAATTTCTCCAGGAATGGTAAAAGTCCTTTGTACTAGAAATATAATATAAACTCTAGGAGAGGGGGTCTGACATTCAGCTGACATGTTCCCTTTCCTCTACCTCAGTCTTTCTCTCTCTTCCCCATCCCTCTGTCTCCTTTCCTCTGGCACTGCATTCTCACTTTTCCTCTCCTGTCCACTTATGGCCTTTTGCCTGTGCTTCTCCCCATGCCAAGTCTTCCATCCTTCCCCAGCTTTTTTATCCAGCTGCCTGTCTGCTTTGTTGCTCATACTTATACCTTGAGGAAGGGCTCAGGGCTGAAACATTGGTTATACATCTTTGCTCCTATGTGAGATCTGCTGAGCTCCTTCAGCACTTTTGTGTTTTTACTGATATCTAGCTCAGTGGGCATCCTAGTCAGGCAACCCTGATCTATTCAAGAAATCCAGCTACAACCTCCGCAAGGCCAATAAGGAATACCAGATGAAGCTAGGGAGGCTCACAGACACTCATCAATTGTAGCAAGATAGGCATGCTATCATGGCTACAAAGCGAAGTCAGGCAACCACATGTCCCTTCCTGGTGAGCTCAATACATTCGACACATGCTTTGAACGGTAAGCCAGTGAGTCCCCATCACAGCCTCACACAACACTTGAAGCCACGGTCGCCATCGTAAATGTCGGATCAGCCTTCCTTAGAGTGAAATCGAGAAAAGCAACTGGCCCAGATGGAGTCCCTGGTCATGTCTAGAAAACTTCAGACACCTTTTACCTCTTCCTGCTACAAGCTGGAGTTCCTGTTTTAAGAAGTCCACTTTTGTCCCAATGCCAAAGGAAAGCAAGACAAATTGCCTCAATGACCATCACCCAGCGACTCCATCATCCAGAAGTGTTTTGAAACCTTTGTCAGCTTCAGCCTCTCAATCAGCCATGATCCACTACAATTCACTTACTACCGCAATGGGTCCACAGCAGCCACCATCCCCCTGGTCCTGCTCTCTGCCCTGGGATATCCAGATAACACATATCAGTGACCTCTATTTATTGATTACAGCCCTGTCTTTAGCACCAGATTCCCAAACAAACCTGTACCAAAACACCAGGACCTAGGTCATCTCTCTTCAACTGGATCCATAACTTCCTGGTGGAAACACCTCCTGGACAATAATCCTTAACACTGGTATCCCACAAGGCTGCTGTCTCATCCCTTTACAAAAAAAACCCACCTCCGCACATTTATGACTGTGTGGCTAAATGCTGCTCTAACTCTATCTACATGTTCCATCATGGACCAAATCTTAAACAGCAATGAGGCAGAGTGCAGGATGGAGAGCCTGATGGGTGGTGTCAAGGTAACAATATCTCTCTCAATGTCGGCAGAATGAAAGAGTTAGTCATTAACTTCTGGAAACAGAGGGGAGGACATGTCCATGGTACGGAGGTGAAGATAGTGAAGAGATTCAAGTTCTTAAGAGTTAATATCACCAACAACCTGCTCTGGTCTAAACACGTCAATGCTATAATGAAGAAAATATCCCAAAGGCTCTACTTCCTCAGAGGCCTAACGAAATTCAGCATGTCCCCAAGATCTCTTATCAATTTTTACCGGTGCATCTGTCTGAATGCATCATAACTCAGTATAGCAAGTGCCCTGCCAAAGACCACAAAAAACTGCAATCTAAAACTCAGCTCAGGCTATTTCCCAAACTAATCTTCCCTCCAATGATTCCATCTATACCTCCGGCTGTCTTGGAAAAGCTGCCAACATATCACTAGACCTCTCATCCCGGTCACACATTTCCCATACTCCTCCTCTCCCACCTTCTGTCGAGCAGAAGATACGAGCTTGCAAACACAAACCTCCACATTCAAGGATAGGTTCTTTCATGCCGTTAGCAGACTCTTGAACTTTCCTGGGGAAAAAGAGTTAGTAGTAAGGATTTGCAGCTGGGAACGAGACTTTCAACAAACATTTGCCGAAACTAGACGGGATTCGATTTTGAAACGTGTTCACTCATCTTCTCTGTGCATTCATTAATTCAATTTAAAGTCGTCTATCAGGCACACTTATCCAAGGTTCAGTTAGCTAATCTTTTACCTAACATCTCCTCTAAATGTGATAAATGCAAATACTGAGGAAGGTTTCTTCTCTCTTTAATTTATGGCAAAGGGTATTGTTATTTTGTAGTGGGCCAAGTGGCCGCATAGCGCAATGGGCTGAACCGTCCCCCGTGCGGCTCGCCACGGGCCTGGTCGCCACTCACTCACCTGGCCGGGTGGGGGGGCATGCGTGGTGCTGCGGGCTGGGTTGCAGCGCCCTGAGGAGTTGAGTACTCACCTTCAAGATGGCGCGAGGCTCCCGTCGTCTTTACTTTCAGACACGCACCCTACGGGTGAGTTGTAGGCATGGGGTGATGTCACTTCCGGTCCCAGGTGTCCGGGCCAGAAGGGAGTTAAAAGGAGGAAAATTTAAATAAAGGTGCTTTTGCTGACTAACACGGTGTCTGGAGTAGTCACTACAATTGGTGACCCCGACTGCAAGATTCAGCCGAACCTTGAATCCACAGTCAACGTGGACGCAACAACAGCAGCAGTGACAACATGGGCCTCCCAGCCTCGAGTGTAGCTGAACCAGGCTGAGACCCAGTTCCACCTTCGTGGAATAACAGCTTCAACACCACGTCACATTAAGAAAACCGATTCCAGCCAACTGGCATGGAACCTCCAAACAGCATGGGTCTCCAGCCCTCCTCAACACTGAACACCAGGAACACCATTGCAACGGCTGTACAATGGCTCTTTCCACGTGATCAAAAGAGATGGGATTGTGTACACTTTGGACATTGTCTATAGTAAACAGTTGAGAATGTCCCCCAGACTCAAACCAGCACATGTGGACCCTACTATCCCTATTCACTGCCCCCAGCCCAGGAGACGTGTGCAGCCAGTTCATATCTTTTGGGCGACGATTCAGGGGATGGTGTAGCAGACCGAGTGGCTGCATAGCACAGTGGGCTGAACCATCACCCTTGCAGCCACGCAGCACTGCAGGCCTGGTTGCCACTCACTCACCGGGCTGGGTTGCAGCACCCGGAGTTGGGTACTCACTTTCAAGATGGCGCGGGGCTCACATTGTTTTTACTTTAAGACAAGCGCCCTGCAGGTGAGTTGTAGCCACAGAGTGATGTCACTTGTGGTCGCGGGTGTCCAGGCAGGAAGGGATTTAAAAGAGGAAGCAAATTTAAATAGATACTTATGTTGACTAACACCATGTCTGGTGAATTCATTTCGTAGTTCAACTGGAGTAGTCACAACAAGTTCTTAATATTAACTTGACTCCTAGCCCTTTTTGGAGTGAGTAATACTGACTTTTTCCACAATCTCATGTAATGGCTTTTGCATCCCTTATTGCTAGAAGGCCCATTTTGCTGACATGTGAAGATGTTGTCCCTCCCACTCATACTCTAGTTGTTGGATGTGATGGGCATGTCTGTCTCTAGAAAAAAAATTAGGTGTTCCACTACTACAATGGATCTGAACTTTCTTTCTCTTTAGGGTCCTATCTTAATTCTTCCAAAGTTTGTAGCTTAATTATTTTTGATCTTTTTTTTCATGACCCCATAGTATTAGTAGTAGTGTACTCCTTAACTTGGCCAGCAGCCCTCATAGCGTGGGGTTTGGGATATAGGACTTTTTCTCTTTTCTTTTTTTCCATTTAATAACATGGGTCATATGTAACTTGTTCATTGTTATTTGATACTTGTAACTTGATATTAATTTATTATTATTACCATATTTTGCTTATGTTAAAACCAATAAAAAGATTGAAAGTGAGATAATAGCAAGAGAATGAGAGCTGTAAATCTAGTGTTAGTTGAAAAGATGAGGAGCTACTTCTGCAGCTTGTGTTGTTAGTCGAAACAGATCAAGATGCCAAAGACAAAAGTGGGATGGTTTTAATGAGATAAAGTTGATAACAGATCTCCATGTGAAAAAGATGTGTACTTGTCTACCGCCCTTTCCTCACCAGAACCCAAGGTACTTTGCAGTCATTAGGCCTTTTTATGATGCAACCCTGCATTAAAGGTAAAAAAGGGTGAATTTACCTTTTATGGTGACCGACTATAATGCAGACCCAGTGTTGCCTTCATGGACAGCAGAGTTGGGAGCTGTCTTCCAGAGTTGAGAGAGGCGGGCAAGTGGTGCAGTAGCGGCGCCCGTCACCATGACGTCAAACATACGCGCCGTCGGGCAAGTGAAAAATTAATATAGACATTCCATCCCACTCAAAAGAACACAAAACTTTATCCATCACTCATATGAATAATGATCCTTCAGAGACAAATCGCGGTCGCTTTTGCCCTGTATCGGAACACACTGAGTGCTTTAAAATTCGCGCTTGGGCCGCAGGCTTACGACATCATCACAACATCATCAGCCCTCACTTTTTGCAGCTGCTTTCAGCAGCTTTCCTTTTATGGAGATGGAGCAACGACTCTTCACCAGGTAGATGGAAGCGTATTTGCCTTTTTTCATCCATAAAAAGGTCTAAATTCACAGTTAGTTCTACAGCTTGGAAAGCAACAGACCAATGTCCAAACTGGCCCAGCTACTCCCATTTACCTATATTCAGCACAGTCCCCTGAACCATTCTTACCTATGTATCTATCTAAATGTTTTTTTGAATGTCACAAATTGCCGCTGTGCATGATAAAGGTGCTTCTCGGGACCTTTTTAAATCTTTCCCCTCTCACCTTAAATTTATGTCCTATTGTTCGACAATCATCCACCCATGGAAAAGGACTGTTGGTGGAAGACAGAGTTGATTTATATCATGTATAACCACATGATATACTATACATCTACATGTAATAGTCAATACTGTGTAAAAGTTGACTTCCCTATTTTAGTCCTGGCTGCCCACCATCTGAGCTCCTGACACCCCAACCACAGATCCTCTCCTTGGCAGCTTACCCATTGGAGCTCCTGATGCCCTGACTGTGGATCCTCACCCTGGCTCCCACCGGAGCTCCTGATACCCTGACCGCGGATACTTGCCTGAACCTCCCACTCGACATCCCAATAGCAAATCCTTGCCTAGGCCCCACCTGCCTGCCCATCCGATCTCCTGACACCTTGAACATAGATTTGACACTCAGTCCCGGCCATCCAAGCACTCGATGCCTTGATCAATGCAGGTACTACTGTCAAAAGTAGTATGCATATAGTAGTCGACCCCCTAAATTTTACCCCAAAATTTGGTCCCCAAACCTCAACTATTACACGAGTATAAGATATCCAGTAGTAACTAGACTCTTAGTAAGTAAGCATGTGATGATCTTGTGCAAGACACAGAAGCAAAGCACCTTCAAGTACAAGTGAAAAAATTTAAGGAAACAGGCTGGATGTTTCATGCCCTTTGTTAATCTGCTTCAATGCATCTTCCCAAAGCTGAGACAGTTTGCCTTCTCTTCCCAAGGGAAAATGGCAGCAGTGATAACAGCTGGTAGAACATTTCCCCAGGCAATTTCTCTTTCCAAATTACTATCAATTTGTTTTTAATCTGACATTAAACAAATTGTTCAACTTAAACAAAAAAAAAATGCACCTGTACCTTTCCTCTATACCACCCACACAAAAAAAAAATCACAGGGCCACACGGCTCCAGTGGCCCTGGATTAATCCTGACCTCATGCTGTGTACTTTCCACATTCTCCCTATGACTGCTTGGGTTTGTTTGAGGTTTTGTACCCTCCCACATTCCAAATATACATAGGTTAGATTGTAAATTGCTCTGAGTGAGTATTTAGGGAAAGTATAAATAGGACTATAAAAAATGGGAAAAGGTACATAGAAAAGGGTACTTCAGCCCATGTTTATGCCAAGCATGACATCCAAATCAAACTAAAACTCTGCTACTTGCACTGATGGATATCCCTCCAATGCCTGCATATTCTTGTCTATCCAGCAGCCTCAAATGCTACTATTATATCTGCTTCCACCACCACCCCTGGCAGCACATTCCAAGCATCCACCGCTCAGTACAAGAAACCAGCCCTGAACATCTCCCTCAAGCTTCCAACCCTCACCTTAAACACATGTCCTCTACCATGTGACCCTTTTACCATGGAAAAGGATTCCGAATGTTAGTCCTATCAATGCTTCTCATGGTTTTTTTTATAGACTTCGATCAGGTCTTCCCTCAGCCTTCTCCACTCTAGGGAAAAGAAACCCAGTTTGTCTCCCCTACTGCGGCAATTCTACCTAAAGCTCCAGCGGAAATCATCACATATTCCCATCCAGAACTATCACAACTTAAACCCACAGCCACAGAAAACAACTTACCAGTAAGTAACACTAGACTGAGGATCTTAGTAGTTCTTATGAAGATCAGGAACAGCAAACTCTGGCGGACTATGGGAGATACCAGCAGGTAAGCAGCCAATCCACAGGCGAGTTAAACACCGCGAGAGATACGAACAGCTGAGTCATGGACCATTTAGAGACCGCAGAAGATTTGAAAAGCCAATGCATGGGCCATTCAAGGAAGACCTGGACACACAAACAAGGAGGGGGACTACAGATCAAACTACGATGCCATGCCTCTGCTCCCCACCATCCTCCTGGCTAACATACAACTCTTGAAAAATAAACTGGATGAACTCAGAACCAGATTACAGCAGCAGAGGGACATCAGGGATTGCTCCATCATGTAATTCACCAAGACATGGCTGTACGAGGGCTACAGCTCGAGGGGTTCACCTTTGACTGTGCGGACTGGACACCAGCGTCAGAAAAAACCAAAGGAGGTGGCATTTGTGTCATCATCAATTCATCGTGGTGCACTAACGTGATGGTCACGTCCCAGTCCAGCTCTCCCGAAATGGAACATCTGGCGATCAAGTGTCGTCCATTCTATTCGCGGAGGGAGTTCACCGCCATCCTGGTTACAGCACACCATCCATCTCAGGTTAGCAATGCAGGGACTCAACACTGTGATCAGCAGCCATGAGAGAGTATACCATGAAGCCTTCCTGATAATTGTAGGGGGTTTTAATCAGGCCAGCTTGAGGAAGTTACTAATGAACTACAACAAATCTGTTATTGGTGAAACCAGAGGAGGCAACACACTTGACCATCACTACTCCACCATCAAGAAAGCCTACTGAGCCATTCAATGTCCACACTTCAGCAAGTCTGATCACCTGGCTACATTTCTACTCCTGGTGTACAAGCAGAGACTGAAGACTACAGCAGAAGTGAAGAGTGTTAAAGTATAGTTGAAGACAGAGGAGCACTTTGAATCGGTGGGCTGGACGATATTCAATAACTCATCTCCAAACTTGAACGAATATGCCACAGCTGTCACCTATTTCATTGAGACCTACATGAATGAGTACGTGTGCCCATGCAAACATACTGGGAGTATTCCAATCTGAAGCCATGGATGAATCAAAGGATTCACAACCTGCTAAAGGCAAGATTGATGGCATTTAAGGCTGATGATCCAGATCTTCACAGGAAGGCCAAGTATGACCTACTGCTGCAAAGAGGCAATGTCAAGAGAAGCTAGAGGTACTTGCCAGCTATGGCAGGGATTGCAGTAAAAGCACCATACTGGAGAAACTAGCAGTCCAAACAGCATCCTTTATATAGCAAAGATACATAACCAACATTTCGGGCTTGAGCCCTTCATCAAGATATGGAAAAATGTCAGCAGGGCTGGAATTAAAAAGGTAAGGTGGGGGGGGGGGGGGGGGGGAAAGAGGCCTGGTGGGAGGAGCAAGGTCACAAAGGCAGATGGTAAAAGATAGAGAAGGGAGGGAGGGCACAGCAGGAGGAGGAGGGATGGGTAAGTGAATAGAGCAGGAAGGGGGGGTGGTGAGAGCTGAGGGAAAGAAGATAGGGGGAAGGGAAGAGAAAGGGAAAGGAGAGCAGATAGAAACCAGAGAAGTTGATGATAATGCCAACTGGCTGGTCTTGGTGGGATAGCATGGGGCCATGGACAGAAATGTGAGTATGGGAGTGGGATGCAGAACTGAAATGCTTGGTCACTAGGAGGTCCCTGTCACAACTGTGCTCTGCAAAACGATCTCCCAGTCTGCATCCAGTCTCCCCAATGTAGAAAAGGCCTGATTTTCCGTCTGGCCATTCTCCAGCCGGATGGCATTAACATCGAATTTTCCGTTTCTGCTAACCTGCTCTCCTTTCCCTCAGCTCCCCACCCCCTTCCCTCTCCCTTCACCGATCTATTCTTTCTCCCCCCCTGCTTGCTGCTGTGCCCTCCCTCCTATTTCCACTGCCTTCTGCCTTTGCAACCATGCCCCTCCCCCTATGCCTCCACCCGTACCTTTTTATTCGGGTGCCTGGCAACATTTTTCAATAGCATGTCGAAAGGTTCAAGCCCGGAATGTTGGTTATGTATCTTTATCTTTGCTAATATAAAGGACATTGTTTGACCTGCAGAGTTTCTCCAGCGTCGCGTTTTTACTTCAATCACAGCGACTGCAGATTTTGGTGTTTTTACAAACGGCAGAGATTGCAGGTCATGACATCCTACAAGGCGAGATCAAACACCATAAATGGGTGTGATTTGAACATCTCTGAAGCTCACTGTAAAAGGAGAATTCAACAGTACCTGAGAATCACTGCAGAAACTGGCAACCCTGTGATAACTATCTCAGAGACTAATGTGAGCATCTATTAAGAGGATTAAACCTTGCAAAGCGTCAGGTCCTGATGGTGTACCTGGCAGGGTACTGAAATACTGCAGCAAGCAACAAGCTGGAGATTCCTATCTACTTCAGAAGAGCAATCATCCCAGTGCCCATGAAGTCGTGAGTTACCTCAATGACCATATCACCTGGTAGCACTCACATCTACTATGCTGAAGTGGATAACCAGAATTAACTTGCTCCTAAGTCAAGTTCTGGACCTACTGCCTACCGTCACAATCGCTCCACAGCAGATGCAATCTCACTGGCTCTCCACTCAGCTCTGGATCACCTAGATAATAGCAATGTCCATCAGGCTACTCTTGCTCTTACTCCAGCTCAGCTTTCACCACCATAATACCTTCAGTGCTGGTCATCAAGCTCTAAAGCCTAGAACTCTGCACCCAACTCTGCTACTGGATCCTGGACTTCCTCATTGGAAGTACGAATTCAAAAGAAACTCCTCACTGACAATCAACACAGGCGCACTTGAAAGATGTGTGCTTAACCCATTACTCGACTCACGACAAACCCATGTCTGCGTGGCTACGCACAATTCAAATGCAGTCTACAATGAGGAAGGAGACAGATCAGCTCGTTGAGAAGTGTCACAACAACCTTGCACTCAACATTAAACTTCAGGATGGGGGAAAATCAGGAGTACACGAACCACCCCTCATCAAAGGGTCAGCAGTGGAAAGGGTTAAGAACTTCAAATTCCTGGGTGTCAACATCTCTGAAGATCTGACCTGGCGCCTCCACATCAATGCAATCATTCAGGAGACACTACAGTGGCTATAATTTGTGAGGAGATTTGGTCAGTCAGAGAGATTCTTGCACATTTCTGCATTCTTGCATTCTGACTGAGAGCATCACTGTCTCTGGTACAAAGGTCAAGAAAAAAACGACAGTGAGGTGTGAACTTAACCATCATAGGCATCTATCCCCTCTCCATCGAGGACATCTATAAGAAACGGTGCCTTAAGAAAGTATCCTCTATCCTCAAGGACCCTCACCACCCAGGGCATGCCCTCTTCACACTACTACCAGGAGATACAGGAGTCTGAAGCCCAGTGGCACAAGGACAGCTTCTTTCCGTCTGCGCCATCAGATTTCTGAATGGACAATGAAACCTCACTTTCTCTTATTTTTAAATGCAATTTTATATAAAACTTGCACTGTGACACTGCCACAAAACAACAAATTTTGTGACACGTTCACGACAATAAATTCTGATTCTAAAACATCCTGGTAAACCAGATAGATCAATGTAATGAGTGCTTGGCTGGATACAGAATCATTGGATAGGACTCCATGACTAGAGAAAGGAGTTTCTGTATGGATCAAAACATGGATTGAGATTCTATTCAAAGCAACATCTTCTGTCACCTCTCCAATCTGATGCACGTAGTTAATTACTCGCTGTCCACATTATACTTGATAGTTCTATTGTTTCTAGTTTTAACAGATGGCTTATTTGGATTTCGGGAAGACCTCTGATATTACTGCTACTTTCTAACATACTCCATAATGAAAGGCTTCTCCGCTGCAAGTTTCTGAAAGTACACATTGCTGAGTTGTCAGTGTGCAGAATCTCGTGCAACTTCCCTCCCAGCGTAATTTCTGTTAATCAGGTTCAATTTACTATGTTTTAAACACTGGAGTTATATTTGCCCATTTCTGATCTTAATTACCAGACCTCACAAATGTGTCATTACGGCAGCCTGCAACCCTGCAGATTTCCTTCAGCTCCCACAGCAACACGGGATTAGTGGCATCTGGCCCAGGGCTATTGTTTGTTTCCAGCACACGAATGTGTGAAAAGTGTGCTGATAACAGTTCTCTCCAATTTTCAGGTTAGTGCAAAGCATTCAAGCCAAAAGAAATGCCTTCAAGGGTCATGGCGCACACCAACTCCAGCCCTACTAGCTCGCCTTCACCCCACCATCCACAGAATGAAGGCTGGCAATTCAAGGTCTACACCGATCACAAGCCGCTGACCTTCGCCATCTATCAGGTATTGGACCCATGGTCAGTCCGACAACAGAGTGTTGTCTGAGATGTCCAAATTTACCACGGACATGCAGCACATTGTGGGGGGAAAACAACATGGTAGCCGACGCCCTGACACGCCCCACAATCGAGTTGGTACACACCCTATCCCAGCGCAACAGCAGGACCCTAAGATCCCCGCGTATAAGACAGGTGTCTCCAGTCTCAGGGTGGAAAACATCCCCATCAGCCCAGGTAACCTAGCAATAACATCTTGTCTCTACCGGCAGTCCATCGTTCTGGCTGCATGGAGGCGCCAGGTTTTCGATGCAGGATGTGCCCAGTTACGGACGGCAATCGAGCCATGGTCAAGAAGGTGGCTAGGTTTGTCTGGCACTGCCTCCATAAGCAGGTCAGCCAGTGGGCCAAAACATGCACGAACTGCCAGGCCTCCAAAGTACAGGTTCACGTGAGATCGCCCACACAGACCTTTGAACCAGTACGGGACAGTATCAGCCATGTACATATTGACGTAGTAGGGCCATTACCAGTTTACCATGGGGCTAGATACCTCTTGACCATGGCTGACTGGTTCACAAGGTGGCCTGAGGCACACCCACTAGCTGATACCACAACAGAAACCTGTGCCAGGGCACTCATCGACACATGGGTGTCCAGATTCAGGATCCCAGAGTACATACATAACCTCGGAGAGGGGGGCATAATTGACCTCTGGGCAGCACTGGCTAGCTTCCTCGGGACACAGCTCCACCACACCATGACGTTATCATCCTCAGACCAATGGGTTGGTGGAGCTGTTTCACTGGCACCTCAAAGGTCCCAACAGATTGGCGAACTGCCTTGGGTCCTGCTGGAGATTCTTACTGTGCCAAAGGAGGACTTCAATGCCTCGGCAGCAGAGATGGTTTACGGCCCATCCTTAATCATTCCGGAGGAGTTCCTGGCCCTCGATAAATTCCTGGAAGATCCCACGACAACCCCCAAGAACTTGTGTCGAAAACTGGGGTCCCTGGTTTTGCGGCATCCCCCACCACTCAGCCAGCCCAAACATAGCCGCCAGGGGCTTAAAGACTGGTCAGTATGTATTTGTGAGAAGGGGCACACACAGGCCACCCATACAATGACCCTACGAGGGGCCCCACAGGGTCATCAGGGGCAACCACGCAGACCTGGTGAGTGACACCGGCCATCATCCCAGGTGACCTCCTGCATAGCAGGAAGATGGGAAACTATGACACGAATGCTGGCCAACTCCATGACATCCGATGGCATAGGGCCCTGACGTCAGCACCTGGGGCCCATACAAGTGCGATGGCCAGAGCAATAAACCAGTCTCGATTCCAAGGCTTTGATATGTGTCGTTCTTCTTCACGCTCGCATAGTGCGACCACTACAACTGAATATTTATCTTCTGTACTTGCACAGTGCATTTACATTTCTTTCTTTTGTATATATTTCTTTTTTCATGAGTAGTTTATAGCAGCCATTCCCAATGAGAGCCTCCCTGGGGGCCACAACACGTCTAAGGGGGCACACAGATTGAAATCCTTACTAAAAGGGCCCAAGATTTATAGAGACCAAGGTCTCTATAAATATTTAATCACCTGTTAAACTTCAATATCCCATATCTGATATTAGGGACAACTCACCGATGTTGACATGGAAATTCAAGAGAGATTGAGTGATTTCCAAAGTGATCTAATTGCATGGCACAAGTTCAATCAATTTAAGAAAAATTTTGGGTTAAGAGTGATCAACCAAATAGATTTCCAAAACTTTTCATTGCCTTTCCCTCAACATACAGAATTGAACATGGATTCAGCAAGGTAGCTTCCTTGATAAAATTCAGGAACAGACAATATCGCAAGAGGTGACCTTCGACTATCACTATTCAAATTGGAGCCTGATCTCTAAAAACTTGCACAAAAACATTAATCTCAAGGATCTCACCAAAATGTTCATTTTATAAGAATTACTTTTTAAGAGTACATTTTAAAGTAAAACCCCATTTTCCAGCATGTATGGAATTGATAGATACTGGATACGTGATTGGTAGATGCTGGAGTCTGTGAGTTGCGTGGATTGCCGAACTGACCTCTCGGCGCTAATTTTCATCTTTAATTTTTTTTTACCCATTTATTTTCCATCATTTTTTGCCATTGTTTGAGTTCAATCTCCATCTCCAAATTCATCAGAGACACCACAGCAGTGGGTTGGGTATCATACAACAGATTGAAAGTCTAGTGATATGGTGCCAAGATAACAATCCCTCTCTCAACATCAATATGAGAAAGGAGATGATCACTGACTTCAGAAGGTGAGAGATCACACTCCTGTATATATCAATGGCACTGAAGTGTGGCAATTAGACAGCTTCAAATACTTAATAAGAAATACCTCCATTGACTTGACCTGGAACAAACACATCAATGATCAAAATATTGTACCAATGCTCAACTTTCTTAGAAGTTTCAGGAAATTTGTCATGCCCCCCCCCCCCCCCCCCCCCCCACTGTCCCTCAACAACAACTACAGGCGCACCATCGATAGCAGACTTTCTGGATACATCACACCATGGTACGAGAGCTGCTCTGTTCAAGATCAGAAGTTGGCGAATGTAGCTCAGAACATACCGCAAACTTCCTTCTCCTCTAGGGACTCCATCTACATCTCCCACTGCCTTAAAAGAGAAAACAGACACACTGACACAGACACACATTTCTCCCTCCTCCCAATGTGGAGATGGCTCAAAACTGCGAAAACATGCACTAACAGACTGATGGACAAATTCTTCCCCACAGCCATCAAGCTCCTGAATGAACCCCACAATAGTGCCATCGTGCTCCTTTGCTTTGTACAGATTGATCTTTTCTTCCGCCACTGTAACTCAATACTCCTAAGTAATGCTCTTTACACAGCTCTATGAATTTTAGAGATAACCTACTAGACTGTTTCACACTATGCCAAGTATTGAGTGACAAATAAACTTAGAAAATTGCAGCCTATGCTGTTAATCTATACAAAAATAGCAATTAATCAATATGGGAATAATAATACCTAACATGTGGGATAAGAGTGAAAAGGAGAGGAAAATTTGAAAACCATACATGTTCTTTGGCATATATTACATTCTGATGAAGGGTCTTCACTCTGAAACATTAACTCTGTTTAGCCGATACCAGCCATTTAATCCTGTACCATCCAATTACGTTTTGGAGGGTAGGAGGAAACTGGAACAACTAGGGAAAACTCACCCAGAAACAGGTAGAACCGATAATCTCCTTACAGTCAGTGCCGGATTTGAACCCGGATCGTTTGGCATTGCAATCACATTGCACCCAATATGCTGACCACACCGTTTGCTATAAACATGGCCTGCCCTTCTTGAATATTTCTAGCTAATTGTGTTTTGAACTGAGAAATATTTGAAATATTGCTTTGAATAAATGGAATAGTTCTATCTATTGGCCAATACCTTAGCTACTATCTTATAATCTACCGAGATCAGCAGGGAAGAAGTTCAAGTGCAATTCTTCCTCAGGAGTTTGCAGAGGAGCTAGTGGAGTTGTTCAAGTGAACCGGTACGGACTTGAAGGGCCGACATGGCCTGTTTCCGTGCTGTAAACAGTTATATGGTTAACGCAAGGAATAAATAGATCTGCCACAATTGTATTGAATTATGGAGCAGACTCGAAGGCCTGAATGGTCAAATTCTGCCTCTATTTTTCAATATTTCTACCAATGGCTACTTTTCAATCCCAATGGCAGTAATTAACATTCAACACACCATAGAAATAAAAAAGTAAAAAATGGCCGCACTGCCAGAGATGCTGTAACAGCAGTGCTGCCATAGCTGCAGACCTGGAGAGAGTGTAGACCTTCACCCCCCCCCTCCCCCCCCCAACCAACCCATCTGAGAAGACAACCCATGGGATGGTGACCACAATAATGGATCAGCGAGGGGTTCTGCAACTGAAGTAACACACACAGGCAACGTGCTGTGGTGACTTGAAGTGAGGAACCCACAGAGGCTGTGAGCTGCTGGAGACTCAAAGGACTCGGACCAGGCTACGAACTGCTGGAGACTGGCTCAAAACTGGCTGAAGGGGTACCAGGTATCGGAACCGGGATGTGAAAAGGTGCCAAGGGCGCTAAAGGGTTCCTAATTGTCTGCACTGGACAATATCTCTCTAATTTTTAGGTAGCATACTTGAGAGTTGCAAAATTCTGCAACACAGAAATTAGCCCTTCAGCCCAGCTTGTCCATGGCTACCAAACTATTTCCATTTGCCTGCATTCAACCTGTATTGTTCTAAATCTTTCCTATCAATACACTTGTCCAGATGCCTTTTGAACATCATAATTGTCTACACATCTCATTCCATACACCCACCACCCTCTGAGTGAATGTGCCCCTTATGTCCCCTTTAAATATTTTCCCTCCTCACTTGAATTCAATGGTCTTCTTTTTCATCTATTCCCAGATTTACATATCATTGGTGTTTTTTTTTTAACTGCACAATACCCCAAGGGCAGTCCATCAAAGTCTTGTACAGTTGTAACATGACATCCCCGCTCCCTATTCAATGCCCTGACTGATGAAGGCAAGGGTGCCTAATGCCTTCTTCACAACCTGCTTTGCCACTTTCCATGCATTATGTACCTGTAACTCCAACTTTCTTTGTCTTACAACACTCCTGGGGCCTTACTGCTCCCTTTGCAAGTCCTTCCCTGGTTTAACTGTCACCTGCAATTGTCCGTTAAATTCCATCTGCTATTCCTTGGCCCACTTTCCAGGTGATCTGCAGATGGGATGTTTCCAAGGATGGGAAAATCCAGAACCGGGGCCATGGTTTGAGGATAATAGGCAAACCATTTAGGACCGAGATGAGGAGGAATTTCTATACCCAGAGGGGGGCGAATCTGTGGAATTCATTGCCACAGAGGGCAGTGGAGGCAGGTTCATTGAATATATTTAAGAGGGAATTAGATCTATTTCTTCAGTCTAAGGGTATTAAAGGTTACGGAGAGAAGGCGGGGACGGGGTACTGAACTTTAAGATCAGCCATGATCTCGTTGAATGGCGGAGCAGGCTCGAAGGATCGAATGACCTACTCCTGCTCCTATCTTCTATGTAACTCTGTGACCAAATACCTCCATCATAGGTGTTCTCCCCAAACCTAGTAACTATGTTGTTGTCCAAATCATTAATCCACTCCTGGCCTGAGGAGCAAACCCTCCCACTATCAACATCAAGCCAATTCTTATCCAATTGGTCAGCTCACCTAGATCCCAGAACAGCCAATTGTGTCAAAGGCCTTACCAAAGTTCATCCTGCCCTCAACCTTCTCAGTCACCTCTACAATAAAAACATGAGACAAATTCCCATAATGACTATCCCGAATCAGTCCTTGCCTTTCCAATTGCAGGGAGATTTTGTCTCTCAGAATCCCTCCCCTATGGCAACTTACCCACAGCAGACATTAAGCTCTCCAGTGTGTTGTTTCCTAGCCTGTTCTTATAGTAAAGCCACTATATTGGGCACCCTGCAGTCTTAAGGCACCTCATCTCCTCCTAATGATGATTGAAATACCTGCCAGAGTAATTTTGTCTTCATCTTCCCATGATCAGAGCTCAGAGATTTATCTAATGTGTTTTAACGCGGTGACAGACTATTTCTGCCCACGAGTCCATGCCACCCAATTAACCTCCACCCCCAGTACATACTTGTGGGCTGAAATGGCCTGTTATCGTGCTGTATGTCTAAATTAAAAATTAAAAGGTTAGCCACCCCTGTTCAACATCTTCTATACTGTTTGAGGGATTTGCTTGATTTGTCTATATTAGAAAGTACCCACTTAAAACAGAGATGACGAGAAATTTCTTTAGCTAGAAGATCATGGATTTGTGGAATTTGTTGTCACATACAGCCATGGAGGCATGATCATTGGGGGAGATTGATAGGTATCTAATGAGGCATGGTATCAAGGATTATGGGGAGAAGGCTGGAACTTGGAACTAGATGTGAGAGCAGTTTAGCTCAAGGGGATTTTGGGGAGCAGACTCAATGGGCCACATGGCCTACTTTGTTCCTTGATCTTGTGAACTGATATATACCACTTTTTTAAAAAAAAACCAGATCTTCAATATCTCTGGTCAACCAAGTTCCCGATTCTCACCAGGCTTGTCCTTCATTCTAACAGGCACATGCTTCCCTTAAACTTTCCTTGTATCCATCACCTTGAAGAAATAGGGAATTTATTTCAATGATCAATGCTATAGTGAGATGCCAGTCATGTGAAGTTTACAGTAGCATGCTGAATCTCAGACCACAACTTTTGAATATCCAAATTTGACCATTCTTCCAAACGTATGGTTTGCTCTCGTAACAGGGGTGGTCTTGTAACTCCATGGACTGTCTGTTCCCGTAAGCATACAGAGACAAACATCAACTCTTGCTGGAAGACCAACAGCTGAAGGTTGCCCTCTGGACTCCAACAGGAAGGAGCTGTCCACTCCCGAATGTGGCGAGTCTTGCACATTCCTGTTGAGGGTTGCCCTGGAGCTGTTACAAATGCTCTAGATGGGAAAAGATCACCACTTAAACTCCTCCAGTAGGAAATTAAGAAAAGGTTCAAGGCTTACAACGCAGAAAGAAAATCTGATGATTCTTTAGCAAATAGAATACCACTTTCCCGACTGAGTGGACTGATACTTTGGGGACACAAACTCTTGGTCCAATCGCGTTTCAAGCTCCCCACTTCTCCCCGCCCACTAATTTGCATCGAGCACGTGCCCGAAATAAATAAGCCAAAGCCCAATGTTAAATCCCCCACTGCCTCTGGACAACGACTGAAAAGCCTGGTATTCCAGTGAAAACTCGAATCGATCAACTCCTCCACTTGACTCAGCAGGCCAGAGGGATTTGCAGTCATGCCCAAATGTTCCTCTATTTCTCCGATATTTTTGCAAGAATTAAAACTACATTTAACCGTATCTTTGTGAAAGAAAATAAAAATGATTTAATCCTCAAACACCACTTGCTGAATTTCACAAGTAGCTTCTTTCCCCGAGGTCTTTAAGGCTACCCCTCTCAATTTGAACGGTGATGATCTTTTAAGAGGAAACTCGCACTCTGTTTAACTCTAATAAAGCTGAGGGGGGTTGAGCTGCCGACATTTGATGCCCCCGCCTTTAATTCGCTCCGGCAAAGGAGACTTTAAGGTTGAGTTGGTATTTGGCGCGTTTATCGTTGCCCCGACTTACAGCGATCGGCCGGGCCCTCTCTCCCACCCGCATCCAGTCCCCCTCCCCGCTCAGCCCCACCGCTCATGCGGCGGCGTCAGCAACATCCAACCTACCGGGATATTCAGGCGCAACATGCGCCGCTTGTTCCTCTTCATTCCCCCTTTCTTCTTGCTGGTGTTCACGGCCGTGCTTCCCATGAGGTTTCCCGGGGGCTGGAGTGACAAGGGTCGGTGCCTTGCCCTGGACCTGCGCCCCTGCGGACAGATGCACCCCGCACCCCTTGGATCGAGGGCGCTGGCCGCGAAGGGAGGGAACTGCCGAGTTGCCTCCACTCTGCAAGTCCCACGGTGCTTGTTAAAACCAACGCGGGCTTCAGCGATCATTCGTGAGGAGCCACCTAATTTCCGCACCCCCTCCTCTGGTCCGCGCCAACTGGACAACTCCACGCTGCCGAGATGTTTATTAATATCTCCTCGCCCTGCACACGTGAGATCTCAGTTCCCAATCAAGAGGCTCTCCAAAAGGAAAACAAATGCACATTGAGTGCGAGAGAGAGAGAAAGGGGGTGGGAGCTTTCAAGGGGCTCGTCTGGTTAAACCCAGCCTTCCATCACCAATCTGCAACAAGCGAAATCATGGCGCAGAAGGCAACTGGTGAAACCATGGTCGAAATCGAGTGTAAACATCCGTCTGTCCGGTGGGAGGAGGGAGGGGGAGGGGGGAAATGAGGAGGGGGAGGGGGGAAATGAGGAGGGGGAGGGGGGAAATGAGGAGGGGGAGGGGGGAAATGAGGAGGGGAGGGGGGAAATGAGGAGGGGAGGGGGGAAATGAGGGGGGGAGGGGGGAAATGAGGGGGGAGGGGGGAAATGAGGGGGGGAGGGGGGAAATGAGGGGGGAGGGGGGAAATGAGGGGGAGGGGGGAAATGAGGGGGGAGGAGGAGAGGGAGGGGGAAGTTTCAGGAACTGAATTCCAGCGGGCGAGACTAATGCCGATCTCCCCACCCAAGCCTCTCCAAGTACCCCTGTTCATTCACACCAGCCCAGCTGGAACCCCTTCCCCGTAACGCTGTTAGGAGCGAAAGCCAATATCCTTTTTTAAAGTCGCGACGTGGATTGTAACCAAAAGATAAGCAAATGGCTGTGATCTTTTGCAACATTGTAAACCATAGAGAATGTTTCTCCTCTCAAGTGCACAAAAACACTGCCGCAATAATAGTTCGCCCCCACGTTCCGTAACACCTTCCGATGCGTTAAAAGTCTCGCCATCAGTGGGCGGCGCTGCTCACTGTTAAATGAAACAATGTCGCCCGTTTCCTAAAACTTTGCAGCTCTCAGCCTGTTTCTGAACCATGCTGCCACATTCCGTCATTTTGCACCATCTTCCCCCACACTTCCAAACCTTACCCCACCTAACTTGTAGAACGTCATCGAACCGTTATTTTATTTAGACAGACAGCATCCAGGCCATTTCAGCCCAGGAGTCCGTGCAGCCCATTAACCTACACCCCACCCCAGGTAATGTAGCAGCGACACAGGCCCTTCAAAATTCAAAGTTCAGGTTTATTGTCAGAATACAGACAACCCTGAGATTCCTTTTCCTGTAGGCGAGACAGAATGTCCACTTATTGGCAGTGGAAAAAAATGTACTCAAAGTACACATGTAAACAGATAAATAAATGTAAACAAATTGACTGCAATACAGAAAGCAAAAAAAAAAATCAATAAAGGGCTAAAATAAGAGTCCCAGTTGAAGTTTATTGTTGAGGAGTCCAATCCTGAAGGGGGAGCAGCTGTTCCTGATCCTGGTGGGAGGAGTAGGCCCAACCCATTCATGCTGACCAAGTCACCATCTGGAAACACATAAGAGACTGTGCATGCTGATATCCAAAACTAAGCACAATCGGCTGGAGGAACACCACATCAGTGGTCGCCGTTTTGGGCCAAGATCCTTTAACAAGCCATCAGAATGGTTCTTTCTCTGTTTGACCTGCAAGTTCCTCCATCAGATTGTGATGATCTTAAATTACTCATCTGATCATTTGCCCATGCATGGCCCATAACCCTCGATTGAACTGAATTATGTATCCTCACATACATCAAGATTTAATGGTAAAACTTTGGTTTTCTGTGGCTATCCAGCAGAGTCAAGCCATACCCGCAAAGCAGGAAGTGCCACATTAAGATACTGTAATGCATCATGTTCATGCACCTCTCCAAATATCTTTTCGTGTGTGTTTTTTTAAACCTTGCTTTACAAAGAGACAGACAGGAGACTGGCTGCTCCACCCTTCCTAAGGATGCTGCATGACCTGGACATTTGTGTATTGTAATCAACTCCAGCATCTGCAGATTTTCTTGTTTAACCTGAATTCCCCCAGCAGATTGTTTATTGCTCAAAAAAAGCAAACCTTCCTCCTCCCACCCATATCCATCTGTTACCTGCTAGCCTGTGTTCCTCCCACACCCCCCTCCCACCTTCTTATTTGGCCATCTGCCTGATTTTCAGCCTATCTAAGGAAGGGCTTGGGCCTGAAACATTGACAAACTTCTGCTTTCCATGGATGCTGCGGGTCTTGCTGAGTTTCTCCAGCACTTTCGTATACTGCACGAGTCTGAAGAATCTGCAGATACCTTATTTAACTGGTGGTTTGAGGTGGACCAAACCAACTCTCCATGATCAGTGGAGTTTTTAGGAAAAATATAGCATCTAACACCTTACACTGAGACAAGTGTGGTACATCATGAAATTAGGGGACAATGGAGCCCTGGATTTCCATGACAGGGAGTGGTGATGGAAGTATTGATGAAGGAGATTTTGTCACTGACAAAAGAGAATGTCATAGATTATCAAACTGTTTAACAATTGTGAACAATAGAGGAACAACAGAACTCATGTCCCTGCACTCAACACTGCACTATTCTATGGAACATCAATTAATGGAAAGGCTACCGAAAAACAAATTTGCATGAAACTGCAGAGATAGCAAAAAATGTAGTCTCAATGGGGGACTTCAAACATGCAAATATAGACTGGGGAACAGTAACAGAAGTGTGATGATGGATAGAAGTTCGAGATTCAAGGTTCCTTTGTTGTGGTTTCTATGAAGTACCCAAAACTTGTTTCCTTTTTTGCCCTGTAAAGGCACACCAGAAGCACCTCCAGTCCAGCACCCCAATCAAGACAAGATAAAGCAGAGTCCCCTCAGATACACTGAATGTCTGTGGATCCTACCACCTCTTCCGAAGCTGCCACATCCTCCTGGACTCCCGTAGCCACTGTTGCTGCACAGTGTCCATTCCAGCCATGAATCCAAGCATCCAAGTCACTATCCTCCACACCTCCTCCAAACCCGAGGTTCTGTTAGGATGCTACCTGAGGCCCTTCGGGAACTCTGCTCACTATTCTTACCTTCATGAATCGTGGTTCTCAGAAGATTTTCATCAGTACCCTGCAGCCTGACGTGAATCCTTCAGCTGCTGAGGTTTGGGTCAGTCCACTGCTGTGGTCTCCTACCCCACTGGGTCCTCTCTTTCTATTTAAATATTTTTATTGAGTTTAACATACAAGCATACATAGTAAATGATGATTACATAATGATACAATTGTATATTGGGTTCTCTCTAAGGCTTCTCCTTCTCACAGGGTGGGAGGGGGGGTGGGGAGGGAACCTGTTCAGTACCCCCATAGTCCACAACCATCATGGTCTTAGCTGCTGAGCATGGACAGTGCTGTTTTGGGCATGGACTCCTTCCACACCTTCTGTCCTTCTCTCAAGTCACCCCTGGGCCCCTCCCCCAGTTGGCCTCATCAGCACTACAGAGAAGAGGTGGAAAATCTCGAAGATATGGTGCAAAAATAACAATCAAGTTTCAACATGGACAGAACAAAGGAGATGATTGTGGACTTCAGGAGGACCAGGGACGACCACCCTCCTCTACGCATAAAAAGCTAGGTAGTAGAGAGAGTGGAGAGGACCAAGTAACTTGGAGTCCACTTTAGAATTGACCTATACAACATCTCCTCACTTGTCAGAAGGTGCAATAGCAACTGCACTTCTTTTTATAATATTTTTATTATTGATTTTATACACATAAACATGCATATATAGTACACTTAAAGAATGCATAATAAAAATGAAATTACATAGCTCAGCAAGTTATAAAGGCATATAGAGCACATCAGCAATATATAACACAAACACATCTAATAATTTTAACATGGATAGACATATGTCTAAACCCCATCCCCTTTCCATCAATGTATGGCTAAAAAGAAAAAAAGAATGTATTTTGTTCCTGGAGTTAAACAGTAAAGTACTAAAGTTTAGGATTTCCATTATGCCTAAAGGTGTGGAAAAGATTCAAGAATGGTCCCCACAACATTTGAAACCTTATAATTTGAGTTACTAATTGAGTAACGAATCTTTTCTAGACTTAAACAGGACATAATGTCCCTTAACCAGTAAACATGGGTAGGCGAGGCAGCATCCTTTCGTCTAAGTAATATCGAAACACCTGGCTACGAGAGAGGCGAAAGACAGAACCTTTGGTTGGAGTGAAAAGAACCTCATTCTCTCCAGTTGTGCCAAAAAGAGCAACCAAAGGATTAGGCTCTAAATTTAAATTAAGGATTAAAGTTTGAAACGCATCCCTCCAATAACTTTTGAGACTAGACCAAAACATGTGGATAAAAGAAGCCTCTCCCCTCTTACAAGGGTCTACATCTGAAATAACTACGAGGTAATTTAACTTTGGACATACGAGTCCTATGTACAACTTTAAACTGAAACAAACAATGATGTGCTATAAAGATGGGGTATTAACCATCTTAAAATTTGAATCCCAAACCTCATCCGATATTGAAATGCTTAAATCCTGTTCCCAGGCATTTTAAATTTTAACTAAGGGAGCGTGTCTTAAAGTTAACAACTCATTAGAAATAGTAGATATTAGACATTTGAGTGAAAGTTGTAACCTAAAAAAATCTTATCAATAATGTTTGCATCAGGTGCTCTAGGAAAATTAGGCATCTGAGATTGAAGAAAATGTCTGTATATTTCAGCCTCTAAGTCAATCCTCCTTTTTCAGCCTCATTTTAAGGATTTTATGGTCTATTCAGTGTACAAGTCGACCCCCATTTTCTAGTTGCCTGAGGTGCCCTACTGAACAGCGTATAAGTCGACCCCCAAAGTTCACAATGCCTGAGATGGGCCATTGATTGGCGTATACATCAACCACTGTAGATCGCGTGGATTTATCTGCTGGGCATGGGTTAGAGGTGATGGCTATCATGGAGGGTCCAACTGCGCTGCTGCAAGAAAATTTGATGTATATGAGATGTTGGTAAGAGAGTGGAAGAAGAAAGAAGAGACTAAGAAAAGTACAAAAAAGGCACTGTTCGTTGATAAAAGGAATCACTCATTGGCCACAGTTGGAAAATCAAGTTGCAGAATGGGTATGTGAACAGAGGCAAAATTGTTACATAGTCACCGTAAATAAAATAAGAACATTTGGTCTGTAGGAGGAGCATTCAGCTGGATCTTTACCTTTCTTTATCATGAGAGATATACATGCTTCGTTAAAAGATGCTGGAAGATTACCTTGATCCTTTACAAATCAGATAACACAGAACTTAAATGAGGTGAAAAACAATTGAATAAATGACTTTTTTTTAAACTCCACAAGAAACCCATCACAAGTCCTAGAGATTTTCCAGATTGTAATGAAGAAATAGCTGTAACTACTTCCTCTTGCAATATAGGCTCATCTAATCTCACTTTGTTAATCAGAGAAAGTGAGGGAATATTTAATCGATCCAAAAAAAACTGTTAATCAAACTGCTATCTTCTGTGAATTCAGGAGTGTAGAGTTGGAAATAAACTTTACTGAATAATTTCAGAATAAACCATAGTAATGTTACCATCATCCTTTCAAATCTTTGTAATTTGCCACTTGGCTTCAAAACCTCTCAACTGATTAGCTAAGAATTTACCAGATTTGTCACACTGAATATAAAATTGACTCTTATTCTTCAAAAGTTGGCTTTCAATTGGTTATGGATATCAAATTTAGTTTGAAGTGCAACTCATTTTTTTTATATAAATCAGGAATTTAACTTGAGCATATTGTTGATCTATTTTTAAAAATTTGATTAACTAATCTCTTTATTGGCCTTCCTTTTTACATTCACAGTTTAAGAAATAATCTATCCCCTGAAAAAAGCTTTCATAGCATCCCAAACAATTAAACTGGAAGTTTCTAATGAAGCATTTGTATTAAAGAAAAAAGTTATCTGCTCCTCTATAAATTTCACAAAATCATTATCTGATAGTAAAGTCAAATTGATATGCCAATATCTTTTCATTTGAGGGAGGCCAGGGAGGATCATACCACAGGGGCATAATCCAATATTACTATACTCTGACAATTACAAAAATGTGTCAGTGGGATAAATTGACTATCAATGAGGAAATAGCCCATTCGAGAAAATGTGTGATGAAAGTGTGAAAAGAAAGAATACTCTCTCCTATTTGGATGCAGATAATACCAAATATTAGAGACACCATAATCTAATAAGAAAGAATAAATTAATAAGGTGGATTTACTCATTGTAACAGGGTTGGGAAATGAAAGGTCCAAAGCAAGATCTAACCAGCAATTAAAATCCCCACCCAGCACCAGAGAGTATAAACTCAAAGCTGGTAAAAAAAAATTTTAAAAACCCCACATTATCTACATTAAGGGCATAAATATAGGGACATAAACATTAGCAAAAACTACCATTTTATTGTACAATTTCCCCAAAACAATATGATGACCATTTGTATGTGATACAACAATATTTTGATTAATAAGAATCAATACCATTCTGGCTTTGGCCTGAACTGAAGAATGAAAATGCTGCCCCTGCCATCTTGTCACAAGTCGAGAATTATCACGACTACGGCTATACGTTTCTTGTATAAATATAATCGTGACTTTAAATTGATTAATATATGAAAACATTTTTTTTCCTTTCAGCCGAATGGTTCAAGGCTTTTAAGTTCGAACTAAGGAAATTAATAGAAATCCACATTTTTAAATTAAAACTAAGTTGATTAAAATAATTAATATCCAAAATCCAAGTGTTAGCCTTGCAGATATAAAATGACATTAGCAAAGCCATAACAGCCATAAGAAAATAACCTACCTCCCTTCCCCTTCTCCTCAACCCCAAAAGCCAGTCAGGAGCTGAAAATACCAACAAGCTTTTCAAAACATTCTTAAGAAAATCACATAACCTACAGAGGAAACATTAATTAGAGTATGGCAACCTTATTTTGCAGTGCATTGGTACTCAGATAGATTGATTCCCCCTTTTAAATAGGGATAAGATAAATTATTCCAGTAAGGCCAGTGGTGTGATTACGGGAATAGGACTTAGCACAGATGATGCCCCTGCCCTTTTCTTTTCAGGTTTCTTTTGAGTTTCTTTTCTTTTTTAGTGTTTTATTTGAATGGGATTACCATTGTGAATTGTTTTCATTACAGGTCTTGATAGGGGTCATGTGCCCCATGATGAGTGGGATTGAAGTAAGATTTTGGAATGTGGCAGGTTGGGGGGGGGGGGGTGGGGTTGGGACAAATACGGACTTTGGGTATGCATATGTACATGAATGGCTTTGTTTATTGGATTTTAGAAGTCTGTGAAAACAAAAATAAAATATTCAAAAAATGATCATTCTTAACCCAAACAAACCTTCCTGTTAAAGTAATTATCTCAAGCTCCATTCTTGGAAATCTAGTCAATACTCTAATTTTGCTAAAACTTCAACCATATTATAAAAAATTCTTTAGAGGTATTTAAATAGTATAAACCATTTAAACAGAAAGAAAACCAAATGTGTAAATCTCAACATTCTTCACTTAGAAATATAATAGCTCAATGCTTTTACTACAAAGAAAAATACCTACATGACTACAACCAAAATGGGTTTTTTAACAACATAAAATGTTCCCAAAGCAAAGAAAATCAACCAGTACTTTCCCAACAAATGTTATATAACAGGTGTTTGACACCTAAAAAGTAATAAAAGTCAATGAGTTTCAACCATCAAGTAGGGATTCACACTGGAAGGAAGATCATCTATGTAATTCCAAGGCTCTTCAACTGCGGGAAGCCACTTCTTATGCCCATTGGAAAGTGTAATTCGGAGAATATAAGAGAGAGGGCTTGGAGCCAAGCTTATACAACTCCAACATTGCATCTCTATATTCAGCCCACTCCTTCAGAACAGTAATTTTCTACAATCCTGATCTTCTGGCTGTGATATTCCAGTTTCCCTTTATGATGAGCTTCACGAATCAAAAGATCCTTAGCTTGATACTGATACAACCATATAATGACCACACATGTTCTCTGCCCCTGAGCTGGCTTGAGTAACAGTATGCTCTACCAATCTCTGGTGGAGATGGGAGCAACTCCTTCTCAAAAACCCCACAGAGGAACTCTGAAAAAATTATGTAAGTTGTCCACTTTCGGTAGCTTCAGCCAAGCCCAAAATACATAGATTTTGTCATCTGTTCCTGCCTTCTAGGTCAACGACTTTCGACGTTAGCTTCGAATTACTGTCACTTAGTTTGGAGCACGTTTCTTCTAATCCGTCGACATGGTCGGTCAAATTGCTCAGAATAAGCTCAAAGGATGATGAGCGTTCACTGTGTCCCTGGGTTGAACACCAGACTTCAATTTTAGCATCAATACGATTTAAAATAGCTTTAAACTCATCGGATGACAACTGTCTGTGCTGAGCCTGTAGACCTTATAGGCTCTAAAGTTAGATTAGCTGGCATTTCTTTTTTCTTCCCAGATTTACCACTTCTTGTGGCCATTTTAAAGTAAATGTGATTAAAGGAGAAGAAAGGCAAAAAATATGAGGCATCTTGGTTGTAAAATAAAGAACTAAATAGGTAGAAAAAGTAAAAATAGGTTACTCCATGCTGCAGCCATCCAGAAGTCAGCGACTGTATTTCCTGAGAAGACTGAAGGAGGCAAGGATACCGGCCACCATCATGTCAACTTTCGACAGAAATTCTATCAAGAGCATCCTGGCTGGCTACATCATAGTGTGGTAAGGTTGCTATCGAACATTGGATCGGAGGTCAATTTACAGGACCATGAAGGTGGCAGAGAGGATCACTTGGGTCTCCCTCCCCCTCATTGAAGTGATCTGCCGGGATTATTGTCTGAGAGGGCTCACAAAATTATTGGGGAACCCTCTTGCCCCACACAGCATCTTTCAGCTACTCCACCGGAAAGATACAGGAGTATCAGAACCAGCACCACCAGGCTGAGGAACATCTTCCCACAGGCAGTCAGACTACTGAATGACCAAATGAACTGATCATTCAAACCCTCCAAGATTCTATAATTTAATCGAACAATATTTATTTTTCATATATGTACATACGTAGTGCATACGCATTGATGGTCTGTATATGTGTTTGCATGTTTTGTACTGAGGAATGGTGAACACTTTCATCAGGTTCTAAATTGATAACAAATTTTAACATGAACAATCCATCTGGTCCTCGCTTTCCACCCTACCAACCTCCGTGTCAGACATATTATTTTCTAACACTTCCGCCAACTTCAGAGCAATCCCATCACCAACTATATCTTTCCTTGTCCAACCCCTACTACTTTCTTCAGGGATCGGTCCCTCCAAAATTATCTGATTTGCTCCCCTCCCCACCTCCTTCCATGCCCAAAGCCAGTTCCCACTGTGATCGCAAAAAGTGCAAAAACTTGTCCTGACATCTCTCCCCTCACCTCCATCCAGGGACATAAACAGACGTCCCAGGTGAGGCAGAGCTTTACATGGACATCGCCCAACATAATCTATTGCATTTGGTGTGGCCTCGTCTACAGTGGTGAGACCAAATGAAAATTGGGTGACTGCCTTGCTAAACATCTGCACTCAGTCTTTGGGATTAGCTGAAACTCTCAACAGCCAATCATTCAATTCCCTTCATTTCTCACAGGTATGTCTGTCCTTGGCCTCATCCACAACAACACATCATGTTCTTCCCAGACAACCTTAAAATCAACAGAATGAAATATCCATTTTTCATATTTCAGGTAACCTACCTAAATGTTAATGGTCATCAGTAAGACAGCACAAGGGAGAGGGGAACAGATGGGATGGCTTACAGAGAGCTGGCTTGGACTAAATGCTCTGAGAAGCTTAAGGATAGTAGTAGATTTGAGAGATATAAATAGCATGGTGAATAGATACAGCACGATAGCAGGTCCTACTAGCCCAAGAGCCCGCACTGCCCAAATATATCCATGTGAAGAATTAACCAACTAACCCCAGATGTCTTTGGAATGTGGGAGGAAACTGGAGCACCCAGTCACAGGGAGAATGTAAAAAGTCCTCACAGACAACGGTGGATTTGAACCAGAGTCACTGGGGCTGCAAATAACATAACATAACAATTACAGCACGGAAACAGGCCATTAGGCCCTTCTAGTCCGCACCGAACCAAACACCCCTTTCTAGTCCCACCTCCCTGCACAATGCCCATAACCCTCCATCTTCTTCTCATCCATATACCTGTCCAACCTTTTCTTAAATAATACAATTGACTCCGCCGCCACTATTTCTCCCGGAAGCTCATTCCACGCGGCTACCACTCTCTGAGTAAAGAAGTTCCCCCTCATGTTACCTCTAAACCTCTGCCCCTTAATTCTTAACTCATGTCCTCTTAATACATTACACCAATCCCTACACTAACTGTGTCGTTCCATGGAATAGAAAGATTAATGACAAATTAACCCTAATGCAGAGTAGCTGAAAACATTATTAGGAAGAATGCATAAAGTGAGATGGGAAAGATTTAAGAGGGCCAGGAGGAGCAACTTTTTTTTTTAAATTAAAGGGTGGTCCAAACCTAGAATGAACTACCTGATAAAAATAGAGAAGAGGGTACATTTTGATGTTGAAGAAACACTTGGATAGATGTATGGATAGAAAAGGCTGAGAGGGATATGGACCAAATACAGGGTGGTGGGACTGGTTCTGAATGCCACCTTGGTCAGCATGGATAAGTTGGGCAGAAGGGCCTGTTCCATGCTGTATGAGTTTATGATCTAATATCACAACTCAATCCGGTTCAAGAACTCAAAGAGTAATTAAATAACAACATGCTGTTAAATGGAATATGGGTAGAATAGTTGCTAACATTTAGCATTGAGTGACATTTTTTGAAAATTATTCATGGACTTCATGTCACTCTTCAGATGATAATAGGTATTCTCTTTTCACCACTGCAGTCAATAGGTTGTGAAGAAGTTCACAGTGAGAAAAGAATTTTATCCTTCTCTAACAATGATAACAAACGGGGTTAATACTGAGATATCAGTTTTATACCTTTCGGTAATTTCCCAGTCCACGTGTGTTCATGGTTAAAGAAAATCAAAATGGCAGATGCTGGATAACTGAAACAAAAGCAGAAAATGCTGGAAAATTAAAATTTTTAATTTATTTACAATGCTGTAGAAGCCAATTCTGGCCACTGAAGCCTATGCCACCCAATTCCATGCAATTAACCTACTAACCCTGTATAGTTTTGGAAGGTGAGAAGAAACTGGAGTACCCGGCGAAAACTAATTCAGGTCACAGCGAGAACATACAAATTCCTTACAGAAAGCACTGATTCAAACCTAGGTCACTGGTCAGAGAGTCATAGTTAAGGATTTAGGTCTGGGACCGTTCATGAGAAAGCTGTGTACTTTTGGTTTAGGTTTGTGTGTTCTTAGTACATTACCATCTCCAAGGTGGATCCATGCTTCAAGGAGAAAGTAGAAGAAGGGAAGAAAGGAAATAAGGGGGGAATTAAGAGGGTGAGCTTTGTTATATGTGAAGATAAAAGTCTTTTCTGGAGGGGGTTGGGTGGGAGAGAATAACAGTCACTGCAAAATCAGTTGACGCTTGCGAGTGGGTTCGCAATCCAAATGGAGAGGGGAGTTGTGGTTGCCCGGCAAGGGACAAGGGGTAACTCAGAGAGGGGGGGGGGGGACATTTGGGGTTAAGGGAATTTTAGATGTGGGAATAGTGGAAATATTTTATGTTTTAGAAGTGTTGTCTTACAGTGCGTTCAAAAAAGAAAAAAGAAATGGATAAGGAGGAAAGGTGGTGGTGAGGAAGCGGAAATGAGAGGTAAACAAAGTATGAAATGGCCATGTTGAACTATATGAATATAAATATTAATGGAATACATAACCAAATCAAAAGGAAGAGGCTGTTAAATTTACTGAAGAAAGAAAAAATTGATATAGCATTCGTGCAGGAAACGTATCTAACTGAAGTGGAACACAAGAAATTAAGGAGAGACTGGTAAGGGCACGTAATGGCAGCATCAAAAGCCAGAGGAGTAGCTATATTAATCAATAAAAATGTACCAATCAAAATAGAGGAGGAAATAATAGATCCAGCAGGGAGGTATGTAATGATAAAGTGTCAAATATATTCAGAATTCTGTAATTTGGTCAATGTATATGCATCTAAAATGAAGAGGATCAAAAATTTATGCAAGATATCTTTATGAAGATTGCAGATACGCAGGGGAATATACTGATAGGACGGGACTTTAACCTTAATTTGGACTCAAAGATGGAGAAAACTGGACAAAAGACTAGCAGAAAGAACTAAGTAACCAAATTTATGGTTAAATCGATGCAGGAAATGCAACTTTTGGATATATGGAGGAGACAACACCCAAAGGAGAAGGAATACTCATATTATTCGGGTAGACATAAAACATACTCAAGGATAGACCTGTTCCTGTTGTCAGCCCAAATCCAAGGGAGAGTTAGAAAAACAGAATATAAAGCTAGATTGTTATCGGATCACTCACCCCTATTATTGGCAATAGAGCTAGAGGAGATACCACCGAGAATGTATAGATGGAGATTAAATTTCATGCTACTTAAAAGACAGGATTTTAGAGAATTCATTGAGCGACAAATTAAAATGTTCCTTGAAATAAATACGGAATCAGTGAAAGATAAATTTATACAATGGGATGCAATGAAAGCATTTATCAGAGGGCAGATAATAAGTTATGCAACTAAGATGAAGAAGGACTACAATCGGGAAATAGAACAGCTGGAAAGGGAAATAGCAAGTACAGAAAAAGAATTAGCAACAAGAGAATTGGCGGACAAAAAAATAAAATATGAAACACTACAAACGTACAAGGTGGAGAAGAACATAATGAAGACAAAACAGAAGTATTATGAGCTAGGAGAATAAACACACAAAATACTAGCTTGGCAGCTTAAAACAGAACAAACTAAAAGAAAGGTATTGGCATCAAGGAAAAAGGACAAACAAATTACATATAACCCAACGGAGATCATTGAAAACTTCAAGGAATTCTACGAGCAATTATATCGAACTGAGAACGAAGGGAAAGAAGACAAAATAGATGAATTTCTAGCTAAAATTGAACTACCGAAATTGCAAGAAGAGGAGAAAAACAAATGAATAAAATCATTTGAAATAGAGGAAATACAGGATATATTAAAAAAACTACTGAACAATAAAATGCCAGGAGAGGATGGACTCCCAATAGAATTCTATAAAACATTTAAAGACTTATTAATTCCTCCTCTCCTAGAAGTAATGAACCAGACTGAAGAAACACAAAACATGCCAGACTCGTGCAAAACAGCAATAATTACAGTAATACCAAAGACGGGGAAAGATCCATTAACACCAGCATCGTATAGACCAATATCTCTACTCAACACAGATTATAAGATAATAGCTAAACTATTAGCAAACAGATTGGCCAACTGTGTACCAAAAATAGTAAAACTAGATCAAACTGGATTTATTAAGAAAAGACGAACAACGGACAATATCTGTAAGTTCATAACTTAATCGATGCAGTACAAGGAAACAAGACGCCAACAGTGGCGGTTGCCTTAGACACAGAGAAAGCCTTTGACAGGGTAGAATGGAATTATTTACTCAAAGTACTACAGAGGTTCAACATATCAGAGAAATATATTAACTGGATTAAAGCATTATATAAGGGGCCATTGGGGAAGGTGACAGTAAATGGATATATATCAAACCAATTTAAATTAAACAGGTCAACTAGGCAGGGATGTCCACTATCTCCCTCTCTGTTCACGTTAGCTATTGAACCATTGGCAGAACTGATAAGAACAGAAAATAAAATAAGAGGGATAAAAATAAAAGAGAAGGAATATAAAATCTGTCTATTTGCAGATGACGTCATAGTATACTTAACAGAACCAAAATTATCAATAAAAGGATTACATAAGAAATTGAAGGAATATGGAGAAGTATCGGGGTACAAGATTAATGCAAATAAAAGTGAAGTGATGCCAATGAATAATGCGGATTTCATAAAGTATAAGAAAGAATCACCATTTAAATGGCAAGCACAAGCAATCTGATACCCTGGTATTCAACTAGATAATAATCTAGGCCATCTATACAAATTAAATATCAGCCACTAATGAAGAAATTACAAGACGACTTAGAACATTGGAAAGATTTACCACTAACACTGATAGGAAGGGTAAATTGTATTAAAATGAATATCTTCCCAAGGATACAATACCTATTCCAATTGTTACCAATTCACCTAACAGAGAAATTCTTCAAGGAACTAAAGAAATTCTTATGGAAAGGGGGGAAACTGAGGATAGCGCTAGATAAATTAACAGAATGGTACAAACAAGGGGGCTTACAGCTACCAAACTTTAAGAATTATTATAAAGCAGCACAATTAAGATACCTATCAGATTTTTATCAAACAAGGGAAAAACCAGATTGGACCAGATTTGATCTAGATAAAATAGGGGAGAAGGTACCTGAACATATACTTTATAAGTGGGATGAAAAGCTGGTGCAACATGGGAATTCACCTGTACTGCATCATCTGCTCAACATTTGGAAGAAGATTCACGTAAAAAGGAAAAAAACAAATTATCAACTACCAAAATTAATATTGACACAAAATCAACTAATCCCATTCACAATAGATAACCTTTCCTTCAGAGAATGGGAGAGAAAAGAGATCAAAAGAATAGAAAATTGTTTTTCGGGAAATAAATTATTATCTTTTGAACAAATGAAGTGCAAATATAGTATAACTCACGGTACAATGTTTGCATACCACCAACTGAAAACCTACTTGAAGGACAAATTGGGAAGCAGGCTGAGGTTACCAGAAGGAAGCAATTTTGAATATGTGATTACAGACATAATGATAATTAAAAGATTTATAACCAACATGTACATCAAACTGCAAGAGAAAGAGAACGAGGAAATAAGCTGTAAACCCAAACAAAAGTGGGAACAAGATCTAAACATAAAGATAAAGAATGAAACATGGGAAAAGCTATGCTCCGGAACTATGAGAAATACAATAAACATGAGGTTAAGCATGATACAATATAATTGGTTACACAGGCTATACACCATGCCCCAAAAGTTAAATAAATGGGACCCAACAGTATCAGAGAGATGTTTTCGCTGTAAGAAGGAAACGGGAACAACAGTACATTCAATTTGGGCATGTGAGAAAGTGGAAAAGTTTTGGGAAGATCTAAATCAGGTATTAAATAAAATCACAAAAAGCAACATACCAAAAAATCCAGAGATCTTTCTTCTAAGTCATATAAGAAGTAAAGAACTTGGACTCAATTTGGATGGAGCACAAAAAAGATTTATTATGATAGCCTTAACTGTAGCAAAAAAATGGATAATGTCAACCTGGAAATCAGAAGATAGCCTGAGAATACAGCAATGGTACATAGAAATGAATAAATGTATTCCATTGGAAAAAATAACATATAATTTAAGAAATAACATCACAGTATTCAAACAAATTTGGGAACCATACATGGAACACAACAGAGAAGTCCTACCACGGACCTCCACCACCTAAAATGACAGAAGGAGAAGAAGACGAAATGATCTGACCCAGTGTGTAAAAGTAGATGACACAAATTTCTTGTTTATTTTCATTGTGTGATGACATTGTTTAATGGGTTTAATGTATCATATAGGTTGAACGTTGAGTGGGTGGGGAGGGGGGGTGAAGGAGGGAGGGAAGGGAGGGGGGAAAAGGGGAGAAAATGACACTGTGTATATTCAAGAGGGAAATGTTTATGTGTATTTTGGTCACTATGGTTCATAGTGTGAAAAATAAAAAAAATTTAAAAAAGCAAGTAGAAGCACCACACAAAGATTGTCAAGTGTGTCTTTATTCGACACCATTTAATGTGCATTGGACATTGCAAATCCATCAGTAGCTAGAAATGTATTAAGTTATTCAAACAAGAAAATGGCCTTCGTAGCCCTTTCTCTGTTGTTCAAGGTCCTCAACCTCTTTAGTGGCTACTTTTCAGTTTTGTTGCTAAAGCCCAAGTTCCCATTCCCCAAGTGTAGCAGCTGACAATTTCCTCCCACCCTCAATGCCAACCCCAACAATAATTGCTGGAATATCATCACAAGCCAGTTCATCTCCACTCCAACCACCACCCACACAAAACCTCAGTCCAATACAGCCAGCCCGCAGTGCCCCTCCCCAATATCTCACTCTGGCCTATTTTTCACGACCTCACCCTCCCCTATCACGAGAAACCAGTCAATAGATTGATTACCATTTCCCCTTTCTCCCCCCATTCTCTGCCGTTAATACTTCCCAGCTTTTGACTGACTCGTTCCTCAGAAGTGGTAAAAGGCAGATTTTAAATAAAATAGCAGAGAAACAAAACTTTGAAAATGCGAGTGCCGACTTGACCATTTCATAGGTGCACATAATTAATTACTGAACTCAACCGTGGGAATGTCTGACAGGATGCAGATACTGCACTTGGAGTGGAGTTAATTCTAAGATTGACTCAGCAACCAATGAGAAGCTAGAAGAAGAGACTCAGTGGGTCAGGCAGCATCCATGGACTAAATGGTCCATGAACATTGTGGTCAGAACCCCTTTCTTGAGAGTCTCTCCATTGATCCGACATAACCTGCCGAGTGTCTCCAGCTTCTGACTGTTCCTTTTTTATTATTATCTGACTGCACCTATACAACCATATGAAGCAGCCTTTCTCCGGACCACATTGCACATATATATAATGCACAGGACATAACAATCACATATATTCATATAAATGAATAAATATGCATAATTATTTCAGAATAATTTACTCATATCTTTTATAAAATACCCAAGGTTGCAGGATACCATTCATCAATCTCACAGCCTGCGAGAAGATGCTATTTCCCGGCCTGGCAGTCTAGGTTTTGATGCTCTTGTACCTCCTTCCTAATGGTAGTAGGTCAAAGCTCCTCTGTGATGGATGGTAAAGAGATTAAGTCTATAATTCATTACCAGGATCAGAAGGGAGATTATTATAAACTAATAAAATCCCAAATTTACATTGCACCTTTTGAACTCTTAACAAGGCACAGCATAGACCCGACAAACAACAATGAGATAATAAATTAGCTCACCTCTGTTTGAAGAGGCATTGATTGAGGAATAAACATTGGAATAACCTCCCATTGTTTATGAAAGTGATGCCATGAGATATTTTACCTCCACCTCATAGTGCCAATGAAGCTGCAGTTTAGTGTCATTCAATAATGTAGCATTTTCTCAGGACATTGAGAAATATCAGCTTTGACCATACTTAATCCTTAGAGGACACATCATCTTCTAACTCAGTGACAAGAACATCTTAAACAACGGAACTTGAATGCATTTAAATACACACAACTTTCCTGATGTTAATTCAACCCCAAAATGAGCTCCAGGCCACAACCTTCAATGCCATCATCACGGTTGGCTATTTTGTGCCCAACTCCACCTCTGCCTCAGTTCAAATCCTCATGGAACCTTCATTCGAGTTTTGCAATTATCAAACTTGAATATTCAACAAACACCTAGTTGGTTTCTCTCTGTAAACAAAGGCATCCAAATCTCTGCTGTCCCTAATCTAACTCTCAGAGCTGCATTCTCCTATCATTCCTGAACAGATACTGACCCCTCCATAAGTCATATTTTACTTTTGGAAAAGAAAACAGAACATAGAACTTAACAGCTCAGAAACAGGCCCTTCAGCCCATAATATCTGCTCTGAACATAACAGATGAAACTAAAACTCTGTTGCTTACACATAATACATATTCCTCTATTCTCAGCAGAGTCATGTCTCTATCTAGAAACCTCTTAAATGCCTCCACTCCACCACCATCCTGGCAAGTTCAGTTCAGGAGTGAAACATGAAAGTCTCCAGACACTGTGATTGTAGTGTTATGAGAAATGTTAGAATTGTTAAGGGTAAAATATGTCTTTAAAAGAGATAGTTAGAATTGTTAAGGGTAAAATATGTCTTTAAAAGAGATAGATTGTGGGGGGGTTTAGTGCAGGTCATACTTCACAGAGTAACACTTCACAAAAGACATCTCATTTAAAATGCAAGAGCTTTGCTGAAGCTAGACATTGAGGATCTGGTTGACTTTGCAGAAGCCATTATGTATGGGCAATAAAGTCCAGGCTCAGAGATACTGATAAGATCTTTCAAAGGATTTGGAGCCCTGTAAGAAGTCATATGTTTTTTTTATAAGCAGAGAGAAAAATAAACAGTCAGGTGATTCTTCTCTTTGGAGAGAGAGAGAGAGAGAGAGAGGTCATTTCTACAGTAGCAGTTGAGGCTGAAAAATGGCAAGCTGGCAGGCTTGTTGAAAAACCCCATTTTGAAGATGGGTTGTGAGTTCTGAGTTCAGCCTGTTCAAAACCCCAGTAGTCCTTACAAGAGGAAATAACTGGCTAGATGGTTTCTCCTAAAATAAGGGAAACAAGAGGAACTCTTGTGGTGACCTGAAAGAAGAGGTTATCATTTGGAAAACCCATGATGGGGCAAGTTTCTTCAGCAAGATATTGAAGTGATTGATTGGAGGAAACCAGTGTGTCCAATGAGCAAAAAATCTCTGAAACCAACAAGAACCTCCCTGAGAGGTAACCATTTAACTTCAAGCACCAGAGCCAGGTGAAGATTCATAAATGTTAAATTCTGTGCACAGTTTGAGAATTGCCTGATAACCACTGAACTTGGAGAAGTGAATGACTGGACATTGAAACAGAGAATTTAACTGAAAATATACACATGCGCTTAGAATTAGAAAGGGGTTAAGTTAGGTTAAATTAAGTTAGGTTAAATTAAGTTAATAGTAAGAAGTTAAAGTTTGATCTTGTTATTATGTTTAAAGAAAATTAAAAGCAACTTTTGTTTAAGTAATCCTTATCAGGATCAGTACCCATGGATTGGAGGGTAGCTAATGTTACCCCACTATTTAAAAAGGGGGGTAGAGAAAAAGCGGAGAATTATAGGCCGTGAGCCTTACATCAGTAGTGGGCAAATGATGGAATCCATTATTAAGGATGTAATAGCGGAGCATATTACTAGCAGAGAAGGGATCGGACAGAGTCAACATGGATTTACAAAAGGTAAATCGTGCTTGACAAATCTATTGGAATTCTTTGAGATGGTGACAGGTAAAATAGATGGGGGAGAGCCAGTGAATGTGGTGTACCTGGACTTCCAAAAGGCCTTCGATAAGGTCCTGCATAAACAACTGGCTTCCAAAATCAAGGCTCATTGGATTGGGGGAAAAGTATTGATGAACTGGCTGGCAAAGTATTGAGAACTGGCTGGCAGGTAGAAGACAGAGAGTTAGGATAAATGGCTCATTTTCTGAGTGGCAGGCGGTGACCAGTGGGGTGCCACAGGGATCTGTACTGGGACCCCAGCTGTTCACAATTTACATTAATGATCTGGATGAGGGAATTGGATGTAATATCTCCAAATTTGCAGATGACAATAAGCTAGGAGGGGTTGTGTGCACAGAAGAGGGGGGGTCAGGAAGCTCCAGTGTGATTTGGATAAATTGAGGGACTGGGCAGATACATGGCAAATGCACTACAATGTGGATAAATGTGAGGTTATCCACTTTGGTCATACAAACCGGAGGGCAGATTACTATTTGAATGGCAGTAGATTAAGAGATGGGGAAGTGCAGAGAGACCTAGGGGTAATTGTACACCAGTCTCTGAAGGCGAGCATGCAGGCACAGCAGGCGGTTAAAAAGGCAAATGGTATGTTGGCCTTAATATCAAGAGGGTTTGAGTATAGGAACAAGGATACCTTACTGCAGCTGAACAGGGCCTTGGTGAGACCCCACCTGGAGTATTGTGTGCAGTTTTGGTCACCTTATCTAAGGAAGGATGTTCTTGCAATGGAGGGAGTGCAGAGGCGATTCACCAGGCTGATACCTGGAATGGCAGGAATGACATATGAGGAAAGATTGCACAAATTGGGATTGTACTCGCTGGAGTTTAGAAGATTGAGAGGGGATCTCATAGAGACATATAAAATTCTGGCAGGACTGGACAGAATGGATGAGGAAGCAATGTTTCCAATGGTAGGGGAGTCCAGAACCCTGGGCCATGGTTTGAGGATAATAGGCAAACCATTTAGGACCGAGATGAGGAGGAATTTCTTTACCCAGAGGGTGGTGAATCTGTGGAATTCATTGCCACAGAGGGCAGTAGAGGCAGGTTCATTGAATATATTTAAGAGGGAATTAGATCTAGTTCTTCAGTATAAGGGTATTAAAGGTTACGGAGAGAAGGCGGGGACAGGGTACTGAACTTTAAGATCAGCCACTGAACTTTAAGATCAGCCATGATCTCGTTGAATGGCGGAGCAGGCTCGAAGGGTAGAATGACCTACTCCTGCTCCCATCTTCTATGTTTCTATCTTGGTGAATTTCTATTGCTGTTGGGTTTTGGAGTTCTCTGGGCTTGTAAATGTAGTAAAAATACAGAAATGCAAGGTCCAGAGCAGGCAGAAGGCTGGAGCAAGGTGTTTGGAGGAGAAAGAAATTTTAAGGTAGGAGAAGGGGGAAGAGGGGTGGTGGTGGAGAATCCAGGTTGTACCTTAAAGAAGGGTTCATCTTCACCTCTTATGCATGCTGAGAGACATCCTGAGTTCCTCCAGCATTTTTGTATTTTGAGTTAAATTCAGGCATTCATCACTCTGTGTAAGAAAACATCCCCCCTCCCACCACCACCAACCCAGCTCACATTAAATACATTTCATATGTGACCTTCATATCATGAGAGAAGGACACTGACTTCTACCCCATCTAATGCCTCCAATAATTTAATAAACCTCTTATCATGACCCTCCAGGGGAAAAAAAACTCAAACTTCTCCAACCTCCCCCCATTACTCATACCCTTAATCCAGACAGCATCCTGTATCCTTTTGACTATTTCCCTTTTTAACCATTTTCAGTCTTTCAATCCTCCAAGACCTGTCCAGATTCCAGAACATTTTGGTAAATCATCACCTCTACTTCTGGGATTTTTCAGTACTCTGACATGCATTCCATCAGGACCAGGGGATATCTACCTTTGGTTCTCCCAGCACTACCTCTTTAGCGATAGTAGGCCTTTTCACACCACAGTGTAAAATGAAGATTCCCAGGAATCCTGCCTTGAACCTTTGGTGTGAAAAGATTGGCCCGAGTATTCTAAACATAGATAGGCCCGTGGACCCAGGTAATTTTCCCAGACCATCCTCTCCCTGCAGTTTGAAATGGCAAATGGCTAAGCAGGGGAAGCCTTGTGACGTCGGCGCCTGCGTGCTGTGTCATGTAGGCAATAAAAATTTTTAAAAGATTAATACCTCCAGACAACAGCAGGATGCTTCAGCACATTGTGACAGCAGAACAAAGCGGGATGAATGGCCATCCTTGTTAACCATAATCTCTCATGCAGCTGGAACTGCTCTGTAATTTCCAGAGTGGTTCCAGCTGTGTGAGGGATTATGGGAAACGAAGTCGGCCACTCATCCCGCATTGTGCTGCCGTCGTTACAAGCCAAAGCGGTCCCAAAGCATGGGGGGATGGGGGGGGAAGGAGGAAAGGAGGTGGGTGGGTGACAGAGGGACAGGCAGGGGGATGGGAGAAAACTTACTCTTACTCTTGTGAGTGCATAACGCTTCATCGATTGGCGAAGGGCAAATTTGCAGTATGAAAGGCCCAGGAAGTCCTGCATTCCCAGGGATTTCGCCGGGTCCAAGTAGGGTCACCTCTCAGCCGGTGGTGTGAAAAGGCCTAGTGATACAAGGCCCCAATCTCCCATCATATCATTAACATCTATCTTTGACATTTTATTGCGTCTCCCATCATGAAGACTGACACAAAGTACCTTATTTTTACACATATATCATGCTCCCGCATATCGCATGCAGAAAATCATAAATTGTGTAAAAATATTTTCGTAAAACATGCATAATATATACATACACCATGTGGATGTGGTATTCTAAATTTCATCTGACAAAAGCAATTTGCCACATTTAATCTCCCGTAATTAACACCCGATCAACTTCCCCTAGAGGTGTCAATTTAAATGATGTCCTCCTGCAACACATTAACAAGCTATAAAATGTGCACATTCTTTGCTGATATTATATTCCCATGCTAGTTACATTTCCCACCCGTTATAAATTGTGCACGTTCTTTCAACATGTAAAAATATTATCGTATAGCATGCACATAATGCACAGGGGTGTGTCTGGTTTGTAAAATATGCATATAACATTTACGTTATATGCGCAAAAATTCAGTAATCACTTAATGCCTCAACCATTTGTATATTAACCATTATTAATTCCCTTTTCTTATATTCCAGGAACCCTTGTTCACTTTGGGCATTCTTTTCTGCTTTGTATATATATTAAAAAACCTACCATCATTTTTGATATTCTGTACTAGCTGATTTTCATAATTCATTTTTCCTTTCTTTATTGTTTGCTTAGTGGTTCTTTTTGCTTTTTAAAGTTTTCCAGACTCCCACTACCCTTGGTGATTTTGCATGTCTGAGCTTTTAATTTGATACCTTCCTTTATCCCCAAATGATACAAGGCTGGCTCTCCCTGCCCTTACAGTCCTATTTCTAACTGGAATATATACACACACACATATATACTGTACATACATCACAATGAGCAAGAGGAAACATCCCATTTCATATAAAGTTATAATCGGTCACCAAATGAAAGCCATCCTCAGTCATCAGAAGCTAACAGTAATCCTTATGTTTGTTGAGAGTCCCTTGATAAAAAGGTGCATTTATTTCCTCACTAACTCTCTGGGTTGGAAGATTTCAGATCCATTGTCGGAGAACATACATAACATCACACACAATCCTGAGATTCCTTTTTCCTAAATGGTAGTGTAAACACATGAACAAAGAACTGTAAACAGATAACAAATGTAAACAAACTGACTGTGCAATAGTGAACAAAAAAAATCAATAAACGGGAAGACTCCTTAAACGAGTCTCTGATTGAGTTTGTTGTTGATGAGTCTGATGGTGGAGGGGTAGCAGCTGTTCCTGAACCTGGTGGTGTGATTCTTGCCTCTTTTCTGATGGCAGCGGTGAGATCAGAGCATGTGCTGAGTGGTGAGGGTCTTTGATGATTGCTGCTGCCCTCCAACGGCAGCGTTCCCTGTAGATAGTCAACATGGCAACTGCATTGTCTTCCACCAGCGGGGAAAAGGGGACTGACAGAGCACTCTAAACAATTCAAAGCGTCTTGGCATCAACAGACTTGAATAGGACCTATTCCACCAACTTAAACACTCTCACTTCCACCACAATCACTGTATGTTTGTATTTAAATGTACGATAGAAACACACGCTGCAGGCATAAGCCCCTTTCCACTAAATTGGCATAATGCTTCATCGATTGGCGAAGGGCAAATTTGCAGTATGAAAGGTCCAGGAAGTCCTGCATTCCCAGGGATTTCACCGGGTCCAAGTAGGGTCACTGCTCAGCCGGTGGTGTGAAAAGGCCTAGTGATACAAGGCCCCAATCTCCCATCATATCATTAACATCTATCTTTGACATTTTATTGCGTCTCCCATCATGAAGACTGACACAAAGTACCTTATTTTTACACATATATCATGCTCCCGCATATCGCATGCAGAAAATCATAAATTGTGTAAAAATATTTTCGTAAAACATGCATAATATATACATACACCATGTGGATGTGGTATTCTAAATTTCATCTGACAAAAGCAATTTGCCACATTTAATCTCCCGTAATTAACACCCGATCAACTTCTCCCAGAGGTGTCAATTTAAATGATATCCTCCTGCAACACATTAACAAGCTATAAAATGTGCACATTCTTTGCTGATATTATATTCCCATGCTAGTTATATTTCCCATTGGCCATTGGATAGGAATGGGGGGGGGGTTTGGCTTTTTACACTTGACTACTCCTAACTGGGATAGTGAACGTTTTCACACTTACAAAGGTCCATCCCCAGGGTTAAGACTGTTCTACCTGTGACGTTATGACGCATCGACCTGCCCAAAATCCTGAACAATGTAGGATTATTTTATATTTGAATAAAATTAATTATGCCTAATTATGATATAATTAAGCTTTATGTACAGCACAGTAGGAGACCTTCAGCCCCTGATGTTGTGCCAACCTATATAAACCTTTATAAAGGACAGTGGGAAAGTGCTAGGAATAAATCGTAGTAGCAGTCAATTTTTAAACAGGGTGGGAAAGATGGTAGTGCGATAGCACTCAATTTATATAGCATGGGAAAGTTGACAGCGCACAATTTATACAGCATGGAAAAGTTCGTAGTGCTGTTGCGCACAATTTATACAGCATGGGAAATTTGGCAGCCCTATCGTGTACAATTTATAAAGGCGTGGGAAAAAGCGATGCTGGACCTGCCCTCCCAGAATTCCATGCAGATGAGAAAGGGCTGTATGCCCGGACCATTCATGGAGGGGTTTCTCTGCTGCACGGCATTCAGGGAAGTCAGATCCACCATTGCTTTCTCCAAGGTCTTATTATACGCTATAGCGCTCCCAATTTTCCCATGCTGTTTAAAAATTGTCCACTATTGCTATTTAATTCCTCTCTCTCTCCCTGTGACTTTCCAATGGCATAGTTTATACCTTCATTTTAATCATTTCTTCCTTCAAGTTCCTGCACTCGCGCAAAAATTTGGGTCATTTCAATCCCACAATTACCTGTTTCACACTTGCCTGATTGCAATGCCGTCAATTCCTGACGTGAGATTATGTCATCTGATGCCAGTATTGAGCTGATTTTGCTTTCACACTAGACATTTTAAAGGGCGATTAGCAGTTAATTCCTGGGATCACTTGCAAGTTTGAAAGAGGCTATAGTCTCCATGAAGTTAGCAAGAACATTGAGATATATTTATTTTACACAGCATGGAAAAGTTTTGGAAACTTATCTCGTGTTCCTTCATTTAATAAATCAAAACTCTATAAATCTTCTAATAGACAAAAGTAACACCTTTAGTACGAGTTGTAAAGGTTATACTGTGGCGGCACACCACTAGGCAGGCGAACCGGCCCCGCTTGTAATCCTCGCAGCGGGGCAGCCGGCCAAAATGGTGCCATTGGGGGTTTCCCCTTCTTCTCAGCACAGGGCTCAGACGCCCGCGCTGGGGGACCACGTGACGCCCAGGTGACGTCAGCGTCCACCCAGTGCGGTTCTCAGCCAGGTCCAGGCTAGGAGTATAAATCCAGCCTAGCAGCCTGCAATAAATCAGTTCGCTCACTGAGCTTAACCCGTCTGATTGTGTGTTCTTTCGGTAGCAGTGTAGCTACCGCTACAATTTTTGATCCCAACTGGTTCAAACGTCTTTGAACCCATCATGAGTGAACCTGAAATCAGTGCTATAGCCGTCAAGTTGCCTGAATTCTGGGTTCAGGAGCCGGAGACCTGGTTCGGCCACATGGAGGCTCAGTTTCACCTCCGCCAAATTTCATCTGACACGACCAAATTCTACCATATGGTCGCCGCCCTGGACTAGGCCACCGTCAAATGCGTGCTGCACCTCGTTCAGCACCCACCCACCGAAGACAAATACGAGGCCATCAAGCGAGTGCTCACCAGATCCCTTGGACTATCCAGGCGCCAGCTTGCCACTCGGATGCTGCATCTCAACATCCTGGGGGACAGGTCCCCGATGGAGCTGATGGATGAGATGCTCACGCTCATGGGTAATCACACCAACTGCCCACTCTTCGAGTGCATTTTCCTTGATCATCTGCCTGAGGACATCCAGCCGTTACTGGCCCAAGAAAGCTTTACCGACCCGAGGAAGGTCGCTCAGAAGGCCCAAGAGCTATGGCTCAAACGATTCCCAGAGGGCTCGGTGGTCCAGCAGGTCACAAGGCATGGGCATGATGCCAAACCCGCCCCTAGCGCTGTGGTAGAGCATCCAGCCACTGCAGGGGCCACCAAGAGCATAACCAGGGGCACAGCATCCGCTCCAGGCCTCTGCTTCTATACCAATGCTGGGGAGCCAAGGCTCGGAAGTGTCATAAGCCCTGCTTGTTCCAGGGAAACTAGCAGGCCGGCCGCTGTTGATGGCTGCGGCAGCTGGTCAAGGACACAGCCTGCTCTACCTGCGGGACTCAGTCAGCAGCCAGCGGTTCCTCGTCGACCCTTGGGCCTAGATCAGCGTTATCTTGGCCACGCCCATCGAGTCCAGGAACCAACCTCGAGGACCTGCCGTCCGTGCGGCCAACGCAACAGAGATCCGGACGTATGAAGACAAGAAAGTCCACTTCTAGATCGGCCGATGAAAGTTCTCATGGATGTTCACAGTCTTGTCCCTTCCGACTGCCATCCTGGGTACCGCCTTCTTCCTCGCCCATGGGCTTCTGGTGGACATTCGGGGTAGGTGCCTGGTGGACGCCGGTACTTTCCAGGCCATTCGCCTCGACGCCTCCCACAGAGAGCAGCCGCAGGTGGCCACGATCAAAACGCCCAGAGACGAGTTCCAGCAAATCCTGGATGAGCTTTCGGCCCTCCTCAAGTCACAGTTCTCCGCTGCCTCGTCGAGCCATGGGGTGTTCCACCATATCCCCACCCAGGGCCCAAAGGTTCACACCAAGGTACACCAGCTCCCACCTGACAAGTTCCAGGTGGCGAAGGTGGAGTTTTTTCATCTGTTGGAGCTGGGGATCATTCGACGGTCTGACAGCCCGTGGGCCTCGCCGCTCCACCTGGTCCCGAAAGCCTCCGGCGGCGGGCGCCTCTGTGGAGATTATCAACGGCTCAACGAGGCGACAGTTCCTGACCGTTACCCCACCCCTCACATCCAAGACTTTACAGCCAACTTGGATGATGCAAGGGTTTTCTCCAAGGTTGACCTGGTGCACGGGTATCACCAAATCCCAGTGCATCCTGAGGACATACCCAAGACAGCCATCATCACCCCCTTCGGCTTGTTCGAATTCCTTAGCATGCCGTTCAGGCTCAAGAACACCGCTCAGACCTTGTAGCACCTCAGGGACCTGCATTTCATCTTCATTTACTTATATGACATCCTTGTTGCCAGCAGGGATCAGGCACAGCACTAGGCCCACCTGTGCAACCTCTTCTCCCGGCTAGCTGACTTCGACCTCACCATCAAACCATCCAAGTGCCAGTTTAGGAAAGAATCCATGCAGTTCCTGGGCCATACCATAATGGCCAAGGGAGCCACGCCTGCCGCTACGAAGGTCACCGCTATCAAGCAGTTCCCACATCTGGACAATCTCAAGGGGCTGCAGGAGTTCACGGGTATGGTCAACTTCTTCAACCAATTCATCCCGGGAGCTGCGCGCATCACGCAGCCACTATTCGCCCTCATCGCAGCCAAGCACAAAACGCTCACCTGGACCCCAGAGGCCTGCAGTGCATTTGAGGCCACCAAGGACGCCCTCGCGAAGGCTACCATGCTCATCCACCCGCTCACCAATCTGCATATGGCGCTCTCCGTTGATACCTCTGCCACACCGCCGTCCTGGAGCAGCAGGTGAACGGACATTCTTCAGCTGGCTTTTCCGTCCACCAGAGAGCAAATATAGCGTTTTTGACCGTGAGTTACTGGGCACGTACCTGGCGGTCCGGCATTTCTGTTGTTTCTTGGAGGGGAGGACTTTTACCATCTTCACTGACCACAAACCCCTCACCCAGACACTCGCGATGGCGAAGGACCCATGGTCAGCCCGCCAGCAGCGTTACCTCTCCTTCGTGTCAGAGTTTATCACCGACATTCGGCACAAGGCGGGGAAGGGCAATGTCGTCGCCGATGCACTCTCACGGCTGGCCATCTGGGCACTGACACCCGGCCTCGACTTTGACCAGCTCGCCTGGGACCAGAAGTCTGACGAGGAGATGCGAGCCTTCAGGACTACCATCATGGGCCTGCAGTTCCGAGACCTCCCAACTTCGAGTGATGGAAGCACCATCCTGTGCAATTTCTCCAATGGGCTCCCTGCGGCCAATGATTCCCCAGCAGAGGTGCAGGCAAGTCTTCCATCACATCCACGATCTTTTGTACCTGTCCATCAGGTCCACTGTTCGGAAGGTGGCAGAGCGGTTCGTCTAGCACAGGCAGCGTAAGCAGATCGCGAACTGGGCCAGAACATGCACCCATTGCCAAATGTCGCCAAGGTACACAGGCACACCAGGGCGCCCGTGCAAGTGTTCGAGCATGTCCGGGAACGGTTCAGCCACATTCACATGTACAGAGTCGGGCCCTTACCCGTTTCCCGGAGCAACCGTTACCTGTTCACGGTGGTGGACCACACCACTCGTTGGCCCGAGGCAATGCCAGACGCTTCCATGGACTCCTGCTCCCGAACACTGTTGCACGGTTGGGTCGCCCGGTTCGGCGTTCCGAATCACCTCACCAGCGATCGGGTCACCCAGTTCACCTCTGCTTCTGGGCACAGCTCACCAACAGGTTGGGGATCGAGCTACACCGCACCACGGCCTATCACCCACAGGCCAATGGGCTGGTTGAGTGTCTGCACCGCCACCTTAAGTCAGCACATGGCCCGCCTCACCGGTCCCGACTGGGTGGACGAACTGCCTTGGGTGCTCCTTGGCATTCGCTCCACGCCCAAGGAGGATCTGCAAGCGTCATCAGCTGAGCTGGTCTACAGCGCACTGCTGGCACTTCCTGGTGAGTTCATCAAAGCGCCTCACAACCCCTAGCCGTCGCCACACAAGCTGCTTCCCCACCTCCGGGCCCGCTTGGACTCTTTCGCACCCCCACCACCGCCCAGAAACAGCACACGGCCATCTCACGTCCCCAGTGAGCTGATTTCCGCAGAGTATGTTTTTATTCGGCGGGGCCCACCCGTGGCACCTCTGCAGAGACCTTACGAGGGGCCGTACAAGGTTGTCCAGCATTCAGGGTCTATGTTCACGCTGGACATCGGTGGCAGGCGAGAACTGTTTACTGTGGACAGGCTGAAGGCAGTGTACCTCGACCCCACCCAGCCCAAGAAGCGAGGCCGCCCAGCTAAAAAGGACATTGGCGCCAGTTCTGGGGGGGGGGGGCTGTGTGGCGGCACACCACTAAGCAGGTGAACCGGCCTCGCTTGTAATCCACACGGCGGGGTAGCTGGCCAAAATGGTGCCGTCGGGGGTTTCCCCTTCTCATCACAGGGCTCAGAAGCCCACACCCGGGTGACGTCAGTGATCCCCCCCCCCGGCGCGGTTCTCAGCCAGATTCGGGCTGGGAGTACGTCGAGCCCAACAGCCTGCAGTAAATCAGTTCTGCTCACTGTGTTCTTTCAGTAGCAGTATAGCTGCCGCTACAATACAAGATTAATACCAAGATGGGTAATAATTTTTGAACTTGCTGCAATGTCTAACTTCTGTTAATGTTGTAGTTAAATTGAACAATTGCAGTATTATTTAAAATAAGATTAAACAGGGATTAATTTAGGTCATCCCTTGTTGTTCCATGAGATTGAGAGTACTGTATTATATTAGAATTAATAATTGTCATTCCTGAAAGAATTTAAGCCACATAGCTTTCAATGAATAGAAAACTAACTTCCTCCAAGTAAATTTTAAAATAATACACAAAAGTGCTGGTCACCATTGGAAGTAAAAGAGGCAACCCCTTCTCCTGATCAATTCTCGCCTTTTCTTTCCTGACCTCCTATTACTGTCCAATTATCACTTTTTGACTGTTGGCCTTTGCTCCTCCCCATCTTTTCTTCCCTCCTCCCTCACCCTTCTTTTAATAAGGAACCTGCCTTTTTGCTCATACCTTGAAGAGGAGTTCAGGCCTGAAACGTTGGTTATATATCTTTACCTCCTATGTTCTTCCAACATTTTGTGTTTTTATTTAAAAGCTGACTGATCAGCTTCTGAAGCAGGACACCCCCCTCTAGTGACCTGGCACAATATTACCCAGAAAATGTGAACTTCATATATCTTGGGAGCCATCTCACTGTACAAGCAGTCATCAAAATTTACCAGTGGCTTCTTTGATGTGCTCGCACGGTCTTTGATTGCTTTAGGAAAAGGACATTTGAGGATCAAGACCTCAGACTTGGCATAAAACTAATGGACTATTGGGCATAGACAGGAAAGTCTGCAGGCACTAGGGATGTCATGAAATACATAATAGTGCTGGAGAAACTCAGCAGGTTACACAGCATCTATAGCAGGCGTGTCAAACTCAAATTCACCGAGGGCCAAAATTAAAAACTTAGACTAAGTCGAAGGCCAAACTAAATATTTATTGAAAATTTTCAACAACATCTGCATGTTTTCTCTTCTTTCAACATATGTAATGTTAAACTTTTTCTTATTAAAATAAATGTTTAACAATAGTTTTGGTTAAACTCTTTCCAGAAGAAGCATATTTCTTCACGCAGCTCAAAGCATCTCTTCAGTACTTTTCCTCGGCTAAGCCATCGCACCTCTGTGTGATAGGGCACGTCTCCGTATTCTGACCCTAACTCCTCCAGAAAGGACTTGAACTGGCGGTGATTTAAACCTTTGGCTCTTATGAAGTTAACTACTCGAGTTACAGTGTTCATAATATGCTCCATTTTCAAGGCTTTGCCACACAAGGCTTCCTCGTGGATTATGCAGTGGTAAACTGTCAGCTCACCTGCATGATTCTCCCGCATCTTCTCCCGAATCCTGCCCACCAGTCCACTTTTCTGACCGCACATCGTGGGCGCACCATCTGTCGTGAGTCCCACAAGTTTATCCCAAGGCAGCATCATTTCATTGAGACATTTGGACACCTCCTCGAAGATTTCTTTTCCTGTGGTTGTGCCATGCATGGATTTTAATCCTAAAAGTTCCTCTGTAACAGAAAGTTTCGTGTCCACTCCATGGATGAATATTGATAGCTGGGCAGTATCTGATGTGTCGCTGGTCTCGTCTACAGCAAGTGAGTATGCCATAAAATCTTTCCCCTTCTCCTTCAGTTGTTCTTCTAGATTAGTAGCAAGCTCACAAGCACGCGCAGCCACGGTGTTTCTGCTCAGGTTCACATTTAAAAACGCTTGCTTTTTATCGGGGCAAATGACATCGTAAACTTTGAGCAGGCACTTTTTAACAAACTCTCCCTCCGTAAAGGGCCTGGCTGATTTGGCGATCTCTGCGGCCACCATAAAACTAACTTTTACAGCAGGCTCACTTTGCGATTCTGCTTTGGTGAACATAGTTTGCTGTAAAACAAGACTTCTTTTCATCCCCTCCACCTTTTGGAGCTTTTGCTTCTCGTTCGGAAAGGTCCAGCGGGCCAGCTCTAATACATATTTGACATGATCTTGCGGGCCAAATATAATTATATCACGGGCCAAATTTGGCCCGCGGGCCTGAGTTTGACATGTGTGATCTATAGGAAGTAAAGGATAATAAATGTTTCGAAGTGAGCCCTTCGTTGAGGTATGAGCAAAAAGCAGGCAAGTGCCTGAATAATGGGGGAGGAGGAGAGGAGGGAGGAAAGGGTGGGAGGGGAAGCACAGACCAACATATGGATAGAGGTGGGAGGCTAAAAGAGAAAATAGCTGAGGTGATAGGGGAGGGGGTAGCTCTGAATGGAGAGGGAAGGTGACCTCAACATGCTAAAATATTTTGAACCCAATGAATGGCTTATGAATTATCATCAATGCAGGGAGGCAGACATCCCCATGCATGTTTCCAAGGGACTATGTGCTCTATGTTACTATTGCCGCTTTCAGGTGCATTCTCCACCAAGAATGCGCCTGCAGAAGCGGATTCAGACCTGTGGAATGGACGTTCAGGTGGCCAGCGCTGAAAGCACAGCGCTGGCCACCTGAAAGGGACAGCTGCATGGGAGGCACCTCGGAGCACACTCTGGCTCCCATCCCTTCAGGATGTCACCGGCCACCCTAGCGCTGACAGCCCGCGCCAGCTGCCCCTGCCCTGATGTCCCGCGCCGGTAGGCAGGGGCAGCGGGGAGGGGGGCTGTCAGGCGCTCGTCATCCCCATAACAGCCACTTTCAGGCAGCCGCATTCAGGTGCCTGGGGGGGGACCTGAGTGCTCCGGTGATTATCCCTCCCAGAGGAGGGTTAAAAAGTGCGCCTCACAGGTGCCTCCTGTACTTTCAGGTGGCCTCCCGACAGCCGCATAGGGGTATAATTGGAGGCTTTACATTGAGTAATTTTGGCCACCTGAAAGTGCCTTGAGTCATGGCTCACACCTGAATGCGGTGCTCAACTGAAGGTCAATCCACATGATGGAACGCAGAGCACCCTCAGGAAGGGCGAAAGGTGGAAATGAATGCTTCCCCATAAATACTGCATAATGCTCTGCTGTGTCCGTCTCAGACAGTTCCTGCACCTAGGACCTGGAATATCTAACCATGGAGTAGCTACAAGATTAGGAGAGGCATAAATAGGGTGGACAGCCAGCACTTCTTTCCCCCAGAGTAAAAGTAGCAAAGACCATAGGACATCAGTAGAAAGTGAGGGGAGATGTCAGCAGTAAGTTTTATTTGTTTTTACACAGAGTTTGTGGGTGCTTGGAATGCATTGCCATGGGTGTTAGTGGAGGCTGGTACAATAAGGACATTTAAAACTTTTGGACAGGCACACGAACGTAAGAAAGAAAAGTGGTAGAGAAGGTTCAGTTTGTTGAGTAATTTATATAGGTTGGTACAACATTGTGGGCCGAAGGGACTCTACTGTTGCTATAATATTCTATGTTCTGTGGCTGCCTTTGGAATTTTAATCAGGAATACTGGCAACAGTCAACATCCCACCCACCCTCCCCCCCCCCAGCCTGAGCAAACAGAACGCTAGTGTTGGACCAACTATTTGCTCCATCATCAGCCTTGAAACAAAACACTCTGAAACAGTGTTGATCACGAACTTCAACCACGTCAACCTCAGAGCCTGCGACCAAAATTCCACCAGCCAGGTCACCCATCTTTCCCAAGGCCACTGCTATACAAACATCAAAAACACCTCCCACTCCATCCCATGATTGCACCTCAGGAAACAAGATGACCAATTATAAGGGCTACTCCCACCTGACTATAGTCAGGAGTCAAGACACTACAAATACATTGAGGGAGAAGAGTTTAATAAAATTAAGTTAATTTCGATAGAGAATTTTGAAGAGGTTATAAATGAAGAATATGGAGAATTTTATAAGAGTTTGAACTTTTTTTTTCTTTTTTTATATAAGGGGAGGGGAAGGGAATAAAAAGTTTATCTGATTGTTTTTCTAAGGGATGTTTTTGTTCTCTCGATGAATTATAAAGGAAACTTGGTATTAATGGAAATTCTGTATATATGTATTATTAATTATGATTTTTTTGTATAACAGATATGTAGTTGATATATGATTTTAAAATTTGAACTTAGTTTTAAAGTGGATTTCATTTGTTAAATACATGTATTATGTTTAATTTAAATATATATTTAAGGGTATTATTTTAGTATTGATATTTTTTTTGTTGTTAGTAATTTTTTTGTTGTTAAGTTTTATCTTTTTTTGTAAGTGGGGTTTTTTATTTTATTTACAACATTGTTAATTAATTCTTCACTCTTTATTTTGGGGGGAGGGTTGGACTAATTTTAAATTAGATGATTAATGTTGTGTTATAATTATTGGGGGGGTTAATTTGTGTAGTTTAATGATGTAGTATTCTAATTTTTATTATCTTATTTTTTATTATTTCTTTAAATGTAATTTTTATTTTATTCATGTCATAAAATTTTAAATAAAGTTTAAAAAAAAAGTCGAGACACAAGGACCTGGAGTGAAAGTTGTGCATCGCTGGATTGAGATGACATCCTATGTGACCACCTTGAATCAACAGACTGGACTTGGCAGCACACCAGCGAGGGGCTCAGTGACTGAAGGACCCACACGTACTGTGCACTGTTGCTGACGCGGTCGAAGCACCCAACGCAGGCTGGAGACTGGCTCATGCGAACCAGATATCAAAACCGGGATTTGAGAAGGTGTTGAAGGTAAAATGGGCTCCTGAAGGTTTCCTGATCATATTTGGATCTGGAGCTCAGTTTTCTGATGACAGTTACTTGAATATTACATTTTTAATATAGTATTATGTGACAATAAAAGGAACCTTTGACTATTGGGACTGTATTCAAGGAATCCACAGACTTTAACGATTACACCACCACCATCACTATCGACCTGAGCAAGTGTGTATACATTGTATTCCAAAACGAACTATGCTTCCCTCAACTGGAATGCCGAGGTGCTCTTTCCACGGAAGGCCAGAAACAAGCAAGGTGACCCAGCCCCACACGGTAAATCCAGATATGACCTGCATAAGGCCATCAGAGACCCTAAGAGGCAGTGGCCAAGCAGATGAATCTCACAGACAATGGACACTTAAGGTAGGGTATGCATACCATCACAGGACACAGAGCAGAGACACGCAGTGAACCAGATATTAGGGCATACTTTACAGTCAAACTCGATGCATTCTATGTCCCCAATGAACTGAAAGCTAGTGAACCAGTGGAACCTCAGCTGCCCAAGCACACCTGAACCTACAGTTTCTGACGCAGATGTCAGAGCAACCTTCCGGAGAGTGAACCTGTGGAAAGTGACTGGACCAGTTAGAATCCCTGGATGTGCCCTTCATGCCTATGAAGACTAATTGGCAGCTGTGTTCACAAACATCTTTAACCTTTGTCTCTCCTTCACAGACTGAAGTAGCCACCTGGTTTGAGAGGCCACTATTATCGTAGTGCCAAACAATAATGTGGTGACGGGTGTAAGTGACAACCAACCACCACCCACATCCAACATCCACCATGGTGAAGTACATCATGAGGTTGGTCATGGCTCACCAATTCCAACCTCCAAACCCCCCTCGATTCACTCTGATTCATATCACCAAAACATGTCCACAGCAGATCCCATCTCCCTGGCCCTACACTCAGTCCTGGAGCACCTGGATAACAAGACATCCATCAGACTTCTATGTTTCGACTACTGATCTGCCTTCAATCCAATAGTACCAAAAAGTCCAATCCACAGGTTATGTGACCTGACTTTCAGAACCTTTCTCTGCAACTGAATCCATTACTTTCTATTCCTTCGGTCACAATCAGCGAGGATTGTTGACAGTACCTCCTCTATGATCATTCTCAACACTTGGGCCCCACAAGGATGTGTATTCAATCCTATACTCCCTGAACACCGATGATTGAGTGGGTAAACACCATTCGAAATCCATCTATACATCTGCAGATGATACCACTGTCGTGGACATGATCTCTAACAAACACTCCACAAGTGGATATAGGAGATAGAGGAATGCAGTTTAGTAGCAGTACAACAATCTCTCCCTCAGTGGTTATAGACTTCCAGAAGAGGGGTGGAGCTCACTCACCAGTATGCATCAATGGTTCCAATACAGAAACAGTAGACAACTTGGTGTTCCTCAGGGTAAACACCTCCAATGACTTGTCCTGGTCCACACATATCGATGAAATGGCCAAGAAAGCATATCACCACCATCTCTTAACAACATCTCAAGGTGTACCCTTGAAAGCATCCTGTCAGGGTGCATCATTGTGTAGTATGGAAATGCTCTGCCCAAGACCAGAGGAAACTAGAGGGTTGGGCATAGAACTCAGGCCATCACACCAATTTCCCCCTCCCCTCTATCAAATCTATCTACACTCCCACTGCTTTGAAAAAGGATCCAAAGTATTAAAAGACATCCTTTCCCAGCCATCTCCCTCCCATCAAGAAGATTCACAAGCTAAGTGATCGTGCACCACCAGATTCAAGGATAGTTTCCTTTCCACTGTTATCACACTCCTGAATGAACCTCAAAAAAAGTAAAATTACATTATCTTTGCTCTGACCAACTGCTCTCTCTCTGTACCTCTGTATCTTACTTTTTGTACTAAGTGTGAGATGTCTACTGATCTGCTCACAAACTAACTTCTATCATTATATTTTTGGTACATATAAAAATAAACTTGAATTTCTTTATTCTAACAACTAACAAAATGCTGAAGCTCAGAGACAGCATAGGAACTCTCTAAGGACAATACAGGCCCTTCAGCCAATGCTGCGCTGACCTATATATATTCCTATCAAAACAAAACTAAACATTCCATACCTCATAACCCTCTATTTTTCTTTCATCCATGTGCCTGTCTAAGAGTCTCTTAGATGCCCCAAATTTTCCAGCTTCCACCACCAACCCTGGCAAGGCATTCCAGGGACCCACAACTCTGTGCAAAAACTTATCCCTGATGCCTCCCCTGAACTTTCCTTTCTTCATATTGTACAGATGTCCTCTGGTGTTTGCTTCTCCTGCCCTGGCAAAAAGGTGCTGGCAATCTACCTTATCTATGCCTCTCAGAATCTTGTAGACCTCTATTAAGTCACCTCTTATCCTTCCTCACTCCAAAGAGAAAAGCCCAAACAACATCCCAGTAAATAGCTTCCACATCCTTCCTATAATGAGGTGACCAGAACTGAACACAATATTCTTATCTTTTAAAATTATTTTTATTGATTTGGAAGAGATAAATATTACGTCGTATATTGTCCAGATATTAATTACCTAACTTTTATGTAATGCAATATGAATCATAAATGATTTATACATTGTCTTGAACACAATACTCGAATAAAATGGAAATTCCATTATGAAAATTTCCAGTCAGACCAGGTAACACCAGCCTCCTGTGCGACATGGCCACCAGAACAGATCAGACCTATCGTCCCCATGGCTTGGAGATGGCAGGTTTTTGATTCCATCCACGGGCTGTCTCACCCATCCATCAGGACCACGGTCCAGCTGGTGGCCAGCAAGAATGTATGGCACGGTTTCTGAAAACAAATCAGTGGGTGGGCGAAGGCATGCATGCAGTGCCAGACAGCCAAGGTGCAGTGGCGCACCAAGACCCAACCGCTGCACTTCGAGCCCGCGGAGCCAAGGTTTGACCCCTACCGGTATCCTGGGATTTGTTACTTGTTCACAATGGTCAACCACTTCACAGGGTGACCAGAAGCCCGTGGATGGAATCAAAAACCTGTCATCTCCAAGCCATGGGGACGATAGGTCTGATCTGTTCTGGTGACCAGAAGCAGTACCAATGGCAGACACCTCCATGACCTCCTGCACCAGAGCCCTCATCTCCTCCTGGGTAGCGCGATTAAGCATACCATCCTGTGGTGAATCTATGTTGAGCTGTCAGTCTCTCTCTCTGCTTCGCCTTGCTTTACTAACATTGGACGTGCATTATCTCTACCACTTAAGACACTCCCCTTGGATATAACTGTGTATACACCCATTGTCTTTCAATATTGTGCCACTAGTTTCTGCTAATAAAAGCCATGAACTGGCACTTCACATCCCACATCACATTGGACAGAATGGCCCAATTCACCTCCAGCCTCTGGTCCTACCTCATGTGTCTGTGGGGCACTCAGCTACACCACACTACAGCCTATCACCCTCAATCAAATGGGCTGGTGGAGCAATTCCACAGACACCTCAAGTCCGCATTCATGGCTAGACTACAAAGACCCAACTGGGTGGATGAGCTACCATGGGTACTATTGGGGATCCACACTGCACCCAAGGAGAATCTCAACACCTCTTCCACAGAACTCGTGTATGGAGCTCCTCTGGTGGTCCCTGAAGAATTTGCAACGTCCCCAGAAAAGCAACCGGACGATACAGCAGCACTCCTCTGCAGGTATGGGAACGAGTCGGCAACCTGGCCCTGACTCCACCAACCAGGCACAGACAGGTGAGGACCAACATACCCAAAGACCTGCAGGACTCGGAGTATATTTTCATCCACCGGGGTCCACACCGCCAATTGCTACAGAGACCATATGAGGGTCCATTCCGAGTCGTACGAAACAACGGCGTCACATTTGAATTGGAGGTTGGAGGCAAGACAGAGGTCTTCACTACAGACAGGTTGAAGCTGGCACATCCTGTCAAGATGCCAGTACCACACAAGAGAGGTAGACCACCAAAAACAACAGACACTGCCTTCAGGCATCAAAGACAAAACCACCAGTTCTTGAGGGGGTCATGTATCATGTCAAGGCACACCGTCACGGCAATCGGGCTGGTGTTCCAGGTAGCAAGGACAACCAGGGGCCAGCAGACCACGCAGTGGCACTGGCCCCAGCAAGCGAACTGGCAGTCATACGGCTGAGGCAACATAAGGGCCAGCATTCCCAACTTCGTGCTGGTCCCTACTACACAGACAACAGCTTGGGGATAGCACGCGGGGAAGAAGGCATTGTAACGCAATGTGTAAATTGCACCCAAAAGAGTAATTTTACCTGAGTTAAATAAATAAAACTAATGTTCATTTCTGGGTAAAATTGCGTCCTTTCGGAAATTAGCCTGCACATTTCCATGTGAAATGTAGCATAGCTAATGTTTTTCTGAAATTGGTTAAGCACCAAATGAAGTCACAAGACATTCAATAAGTCTGGAGTGGGACCATTGGGCACAGCTTTGGTCATCCTACGGGGAAAAAACAATCATTAAACTGGAAAGGATACAGTAAAGATTCATGAGAATGTTACTGGGACTGGTATTGGGAGGAGAGGCTGCACAGGCTAGGACTATATTCCCCAGAGTAAAGAAGGCCAAGTTCAAGTTTATTATCATGTGATTAATACACATACAACCCAATGTAATAGTGCCTCTCCAGACCATGATGCATGCACAAAAACACACAATACACCATTCTTAATGATCACCAAAATAATCAAAGTTTATAAATATTTGGGATAATTTATGCAGTTACAAGGGGGTCCTTAGAGATATTTACAAAATTATGTGGGGCATAGATAAAGTAATTGGTCATCAGGAACTCTAAAATTGCACAGTCAGCACAATGCTATTATTGTGCCAGTGACCCAGGCTTGAATCAGGCACTATCTGTAAGAAATTTGTATGTTCTCCCCATGTTTGTGTGGTTGCACTGATTTTCTCCCACCCTTCAAAAAGCATTTGTAGATTAATTGGGTGGCAGAGGTTAGTGGGCCGCAAGAGCTGTATGTCCAAATTTAAAACTAGTGTGACAGGTTATATCATATTTTATATTATATATAAATATGTTTTTTTTTAAAGAGATAGATTGTGGGGGGGTTTAGTTTAGGTCACCACAGAGTAACACTTCCCATCTCATTTAAAATGTAAGAGCTTTGCTGAAAGAGATACATTGAGGTACCAGGTGCCTTTGCAAAGAGAATAAAAACTATTTTGGAAATGCTTTGCTAAGGAAACTTAAAAAGCAGGTGCAAATGAAACAGTCTATGCTCAGATAAGATCTTTCTGGAGCCCTGGAAAGGGAGTCATGTGGTTTTGCAAGCAGAGAGAGGGAAAAAGACCAAACAGGATTCTTCTCTGAAGAGAGAGAGAAACTGACATCTGCAATGGCTTTTGGAAGCTTGTTTCAAAGCCTATTTTGAAGACGGGTTGTGAGTTCTTAGTTCAGCCTGTTGAAAAACCCTTGTAGTCCTTACAAGAGGAAACGGCTGGCTAGAGTGTTACTCCTGAAATCAGGGAAACAAGAGGAACTCTGTGGTGACCTGGAAGAAGAGGTTATCATTTGGAAAACCCATGATGGGCCAAGTTTCTTCAGCAAGACACTGAAGTGGCTGATCGGAAGAAATCAGTTTGTATGTGTCCAATGAGCCACAAATCTCTCTCTGAAACCAACTAGAACCTTCCTGAGTGGTAACCAATTACCTTTTCACTAGAGCCAGGTGAAAATTTATAAATGTTAAATTCTGTGCAAAGTATAAGAATTGCCTGATACCAGTGAACTTGGAAGAGTGAGAAGTAAGATTGGTTTGTGAATCAAAAAACTTTCTTGAACATATATACATTACATACATGTGCGCTTAGAATTAGAAGGGGGTTGTTAGGTTAAATTAATAGTAATAAGTTAAAATTTGATCCTGTTTTTATGTTTAAAGAAAATTAAAAACAACTTTTCTTTAAGTAACCATGTGTCTTGGTGAATTTCTATTGCTGCTGGGTTTTGAGGTCCTCTGGGCCTGTAACACTAGAGAGCACAAGTTTAAAGTGAGAGGGGAAAGATTTTAAAGGAACCTGAGGGGCATCCCCTTCACACAGAAGTTTGTGGGTACAGTAAAAACCCTGCTATCTAGCACCTATGGAGATTGGTAGATGCCAGATATGCACATTTTCCAGCTGGTTGAAACTCACTCTTCCAATGCCTAACTAATAAATTAAGAATAAACAGTTTAAAAAACAAAATTACAATTTGCTCAGTCCTTACACTGAACAAACTTCACATGCATGAATACATAAATCTTGGGGGGGGGGGGGGGGGGAACTTGGTCATGCAAAGGACCTAGGCAGACGTGTTTTGATTAAGCTCTTCATGAAGAGTATTAAAACAACTTAACATTTCAAAATTAAGAATGTTTTACTAAAAAATGAATAAAACAAGTACTAAGAAACCAAGGTAGGCGAGAACAAATAATGCGAAAGAGTGGCCTTTGGACCAGAGGTCCCCCAGCAGAGCTGTGGAGTTGGGACAAGAACTAAATATTATCCTGGAGAAAATGGAAAACTTGAGCAACCGATTTGCTGGTGTCAAAAATGTAATGAGAGACATGACTGAAACGATGATGGAAATCAAAGAAATCTTTGAAGACTTAACTGAAGTAGGCTTGATAAAGACACAAGATAAACTAAAAAGCTTTGGAGAAAGATGTGAAGCAATGGGAGTCAGACAGACTGCAGATACATAACATAGAGGCACAGCACAGTAACAGGCCCTTCCAATTGCACCCAAGTGACCAAGTTTCCTACTAATCTACATGTCTTTGGAACGTGGGAGAAAACTGGAGCCCTAGGAGGAAACCTACATGGACACAGGGAAAATGTACAAGCATCAATTCAAACATGGGTCACTGGCGCTGTAATAGCAGTTAGCACGCTATGCTAATGTTGGAATCTAGAGCAGAAAACAAACTGCTACAGGAACTCAGCAGGTCAGGCAGGACCTGTGGAAGAAAATGGCCAGTCAAAACCCTGTTTCAGGACCATTGATGTTTCAGGTCAAAATCTGCCCTGAAGCAGGGGTTTGACCTGAAACACTGACTGTCCATTTCCTTCCATGGATGCTACCTGACCTGTGAAATTCTTTCTTCCTGAAGTTTGTTTGGTCTCATGTTAGATGAAGATTACTAGAGTAAACCATCATAACAAACACTTTCTGATCGACATCATGACTTTTTGCAGCGAGTCCAGTTGGGCATTTGCATTATATATGGCACATGTTTAGCATACAATACTCAGTTTCTACACAATGGATTTTAAGCAAGTGTGGCGAACCATGCCACACCATTATTAAACCGGTGTCCATAGTTGCAGGCCCCCGCAGGATCAGGAGTTCCTGGTGGCTGGGGGGGGGTGGGGGGGGGGAGAGGCACACGACTTCAGAGGTCAGATGATTGTGATAGCACACCAACTTTAATTATTTAAACTCCCGCAAAGATTCCAATCAATAGCTCTGTTGGTTCAGCTCACAGACAGCTTCTGTTGTGCTTCATTCACTACATCACTCGCTACACAAGCACCAAAGCCACGGACATATTGTAGATTTTGCATGATCTTTCAGTGATGAAAGAAAAACATATTGCAAAGTACCAAGTTCCACGGATTTCACCCCATGAGCTCCTCACAGCTGGAGCTACACTCCCAGGTTGGAGAGAAGACGTGCAAAAGAATCTGTTCTATAAATTGTTTGTTCCTCCAGCCTTTGAAGTCCTAGAGGTGCAGGAAAGATCAAAAGGTATCTTCCAACATCAAACATACTGTCAATCAAAAATGGATTTCAAAAAGAGTTACCAGAAAATTAATTCAGCAATTTTCTTTGCTTCTACCAGTCTTACATATTGCACAATCTGTGATTGATCCCTGGTGAGACAATTACAAAGGTTGTGCACAGGACCTTGAGTGAGAGCCTCAACATTTGTGTTCCTATTATCAACTTGGATGGTCAGGCAAGCTGCAATAGTTAAACTCCCTCTATTCACTGGCATGCCAGCCAGACCAATAGAGCTACTGGTCTCTGCATAATAAAGTTTGGATGGGGAAAAAAGTAACATACGCTATAAATCCTCTTCTTGTTTAAATTGTAGAAATTATTGAGATGAATTAATTCATTCAGCATAGATGCAACATCTACTTTCCACCCAGATTTTTACAGAAAACTTGGAACCAATCTTTTAGGTATAGATATGGTTATGGCATGGCCAGGAACAATTTGGCTTATCAAGCCCATGTGGCTCCATATAGAGGTTCAGCTCGTGTCAACTGCAAATTCTTTCCTCTTAGATACTGAGCCAGCTCTTTTTTGAATTCACCACTAACAGCACATTCCATACCCCAACCACTTGCTGTGCTAAAAGCACGGTCTTCTTCTTTAAATATAGATTAACTTTCCAAGTTCTTTTAGGACGATAAATCGTGAATTAATACTACTAATCAAAAGCACAGGTACAGTAGTTTAGTGGTTGTTGTTGGACTAACATAAGGCACTTTCAGGTGGCCAAAATTCCCGATTGTAAAGCCACATATTATGCCCATATGAGGCTGTCGGGAGGCCATCTGAAAGCGCAGGAGGCACCTGCAAGGCGAACCTGTAAGCGGCTGTTAAGGGGATGATAGCCCCAGCTGGCAAGCGCCTTACAGCTCCCCTCCCAGCTGCCCCTGCCCCCGGCGCAGGACATCAGGGCAGGGGCTGCCGGCGCGTGGGCTGCCGGCGCGTGGGCTGCCGGCGCGTGGGCTGCCGGCGCGTGGGCTGCCGGCGCGTGGGCTGCCGGCGCGTGGGCTGCCGGCGCGTGGGCTGCCGGCGCGTGGGCTGCCGGCGCGTGGGCTGCCGGCGCGTGGGCTGCCGGCGCGTGGGCTGCCGGCGCGTGGGCTGCCGGCGCGTGGGCTGCCGGCGCGTGGGCTGCCGGCGCGTGGGCTGCCGGCGCGTGGGCTGCCGGCGCGTGGGCTGCCGGCGCGTGGGCTGCCGGCGCGTGGGCTGCCGGCGCGTGGGCTGCCGGCGCGTGGGCTGCCGGCGCGTGGGCTGCCGGCGCGTGGGCTGCCGGCGCGTGGGCTGCCGGCGCGTGGGCTGCCGGCGCGTGGGCTGCCGGCGCGTGGGCTGCCGGCGCGTGGGCTGCCGGCGCGTGGGCTGCCGGCGCGTGGGCTGCCGGCGCGTGGGCTGCCGGCGCGTGGGCTGCCGGCGCGTGGGCTGCCGGCGCGTGGGCTGCCGGCGCGTGGGCTGCCGGCGCGTGGGCTGCCGGCGCGTGGGCTGCCGGCGCGTGGGCTGCCGGCGCGTGGGCTGCCGGCGCGTGGGCTGCCGGCGCGTGGGCTGCCGGCGCGTGGGCTGCCGGCGCGTGGGCTGCCGGCGCGTGGGCTGCCGGCGCGTGGGCTGCCGGCGCGTGGGCTGCCGGCGCGTGGGCTGCCAGCATGGGAACATCTCACGCAGGACGTCCCCATTCTGATACCGCTGCCCCGCTTTCATGGGCTGTCAGTGTGGAGACATCCTGCGCGAGATGTCCCCATACCGCTGCCCAGTTCTCCCAACGCAAGTCCCCACACCCGCTCTCCCAATAGCCTGACTCGAGTCCCCACACCCGCTCTCCCAACAGCCAGACATGAGTCCCCACACCTGCTCTCCCAACAGCCCGACACGAGTCCCCACACACGCTCTCCCAATAGCCCGACACGAGTCCCCACACCTGCTCTCTCAACAGCTCGACATGAGTCCCCTCACCTTGTCTCCCAACAGCCCAACACGAGTCCCCATACCTGCTCTCCCAATAGCCCACGAGTCCCCACACCCGCTCTCCCAACAGCCCGACATGGCTCTCCACACCCGCTCTCCCAATAGCCCATGAGTCCCCACACCCGCTCTACCAATACCCTGACATGAGTCCCCACACCCTCTCTCCCAACAGCCCGACATGAGTTCCCACACCCGCTCTCCCAACAGCCCGACATGAGTCCTCACATTGATAGCACTGCTGTCCCAGCTCTGACAGCCACCCATCCCAAACCTGACAGCCTGAAGGGAAAGGAGCCGGAGTGCGCTCAGAGGTGCATCTGGTGCAGCTGTCCCTTCAGGTGGCCAGCGCTGCGTTTTTAGCGCTGCCACCTGAACGGCAATTCAAAGTGCTGCTTCAAAGTGCATTCTTGGTGGAGAATGCACCTGAAGAAGCCTAGAGAAGTCAAGTGGAGATACAAATTCAAATTTGAATAAAAAGCTTGTCTTGGTAATGCAATCATGAAACCACTGGATTATATCCTTCAGGGATGGAAAAGGTTTGCCATGGGCATAATTTCAGATCCACCAGCAGATTTCCTTCTGGTCACACCTTCAATTTAGGGCAATTAAGGTTGGGATGAAAAATACTGGCCTTATTAATGGGGTTAATGTTCTGTGAATGCATAAATAAAAATATTTCTGGTCTGAGAATAAATTTTGAACCCAAGCTCTTGCGCACTATTAAAAAAAAATTCTAAATTCCCCCACAGAAAAATTTGCATTTTTGTTAACTTCTAGTTTGAATTGAATATTAGTTTTGTAATCAAATTATCAAAAATAATCCAGTCTGTTTGCATTTTTCATGCAACCTAAAGTAGACTTATTTGGGGGTGTTTGTGGATCCGTCTTTGCAAATCTTCTCTGAACCCTCATCCAATCAAAATTAACCTGCATTGTTTTCTCTTTTGTGTTGAACTGCTAAATGCTTCCAAGCTATTCATATGGGCACCATCACCTGAAATGATATGACTAATATGTGACCCTGTATCCAGCCACAAACTAACTTTACTAAGAAATATATATTTAAAGTTACAAACTTGGACAAGTGCCAGGTGCTGCACTTTGGCAGGATATACATGGTGAAAGGTACTTCCCTGGGGGATGTTGTAAAGCAAGAGATTCAGGTGTGGTGATATGTTTCCTCCATTGGGGTGGCCAAACCGCGACTCGCAAGCCACATACGGCTCTTTGACATGTAATGTGCGGCTCACAGCAATACCTTACATGCCATTGAGTGGCAGATGCGGCTGCGGGAGTACAGCTGGCACGTTCAGGTGTCCGCAGAGAAGACGCCTTTCTGTCACCTGAACATGTCTGTTTATCAGGTTTAAGGACGCAAAGGTTGAGAGATGCTAGTGTAGAACTGTCTCCAGAATGCAAAAATCAATATGAAAGATAAACTGCGACTAACAAGCTTTCCTCATTCTCTATAAACTGACACCAAATTATGGCCAGAGCGGGACTACAGGACTGGAGCGGCCGGTGCGGGACTTCGGGCCCCTGACGTCCTGCACCGGCAGCTCCAGCCCTGTAGTCCAGCACCGGAGAACTGTCAGGCAGCAGGAAGGGTAGGTGTCCGCAGGTCGCCAGCTGACTGTCAACAGTCTGCCCGCTGCTAGGCACTTGAAAGCTGCTAGCCACTTTGCCTTGCTGCTTTCAGGAGCCTAGGGGGAGCACTCCAAGCAGGAGAATATACCTCCCCTAGGAGGGTTATGTAAGTGTTCCTCGGGGCCAGGTTCTCCACTTTCAAGTGGCCACCTGACAGCCGCATTCGGGTATTTTAGACGGCTTTATATTCAGGAATTCTGGCCACCTGAAAGCACCTTTTAATAGTGTCCGTCCCCCCCCATCCCGAGTCACCATTAGGGGCAGCTTACAGAGGCTAGTCAACCCATCAGGCATCTAGTATTTAGGACATAGGAGGAAACCTGAGGGAACAGCACTTCTGCAGGTAGAACATCTAAACATCCACGCTCTACTCGAGATTCATCGAGGATAAATATTTTTATATTTTTATATAGCAAGGAACAGGCCCTTCAACCCATGAACCGCACTGACTCTGATGCTAGACTAAACTATCACATCTGCTTGCATGTGGCCTGCAGACCCTGTTCCACGTACCTGTGTTTTGATTGTCACCATTTTATCAGCTTCCACCCTCTCCCCTAATGGTGCGTTGCAGGCACCCATCACTCTGTAAACAAAAAGTCTCGCAAATTTCCTTTAAACTTTACCCCTCTCGCATTAACCCTCTGCGCTTTAACAGTATGTCGGGGCTGGGGCAGCTGGCACTGGACGTCGGGCAGGGGCCCCAACCCTGAAGTCCTGTGCCACCTGCCTCAGCCCCAGGAGCCAGCGTTGGCTCCATGGCACCTCTGCCCACTGCGGACCTTTCAAGTGGCAGAAAAGTGACTTCAGTGCTGCCCCCTGAAAGGTCCTCACCCACCAGGCTCCGGAGCCACATTTCCCAGGCAAAACCACCTGAAAGGGGCTCGACAGGTGCATTATCTGCAACCGAGCACCTGAAAGCACCTAAAGGGGCAAGAGAGAATAACTTAACATTTGGTGTGTAGACTTGATTAGAAAAAATTCTTTTGCAAAATTGCTCCCTTTTTAACAGTGCTTCTTTGCTATCTGCAGTGTATCAGCATTTTACAAATGGATGATTTGCAAGACAAGGATTGAAAAATACTTTCCCCAACAAAACTGTACCAGGGTGGGCAACCTCCCGCGCCGGCTGCTCCAGCCCTGATGTCCTGCGCCGAGGGGCTGTCAGGCAGCAGGGAGTTGGGTCACTGGCTGATTATCATCAACCCGCCCCCTGCTAGGCACCTGAAAGTTGCTAGCCACTTTCAGGTGCCTAGGGGGAGCGCTTGGAAGCGGAGAATATACCTCCCTGAGGTGGGGTGAGTAAGTACACCTCGGGGATTGGTTCTCCACTTTCAGGCGGCCTCCCGACAACCGCATTCGGACATTTTAGGCATCTTTACATTCAGGTATTCTGGCCACCTGAAAGGGACTAACGATAGTGTTAGTGGGTGTGGCTTGCGATTTGCGTGATTGCTACGGCTCTCAAACATCTGAAGTTTATGGTATGCAGTTCTTATATTAAGCTAGTTTGGCCACCCCTGGATATAGTTATCATTGTTGAAAGAGCTGGCCCGCCCATGGATGACTCATACCCTATGACTCCTCCCACATGGTCCTGGGCCATAAAGGTCGAGCCACCTTTCCTTTGCCGCCATTCCTATCCAGGGATCCGGGCCAGCAAGGTTCTTCTGTGCATTAAAGCCTATCGTTCCCTCAGCTTGTCTCTGTGGTTACTGGTAGGGCCCTACATCAGGGTACAGTTACATAGTTTCATGAAAGTAGCAACACAAGGGTGGTGAAGAAGGTGATTGGCATGCTTACCTTGATTGGTCAAGTTATTGAGAAAAGCAGGAAAGCAAAGTTACAACTTTACAGAATGTTGGTGTGACCGTGGAACATTATGCACAGTTTTGATCACCCTGCTATTGAGAATATATCCTGAAGCTAGAATGCAAGAGGATAAGGGGAGGCGAGGTGGGGGGGGGGGGGGGGGGGGGCGGGGGTGGTGGGAACTTCATAAGATTTTTATAACATCATGAGGTACAAATTTCAGCTTTATTGTCAGAGTTCATACATGACATCACATACAACCCTGAGATTTTTTTCCTGTGGGTGATGCAGAATTGCTGCTTAGGTATGAAAAAAAGATTGTACACAATGTATACATGTAAACCAATAAAGAAATGGAAACAAACTGTGCAATACAGAAAGAATTTTTAAAAAATCAATAAAGTATAAAGTGAGAGTCCCTGATTGAGTTTGTTGTTAAGGAGTCTGACAGTGGAGGGATAGCAGCTGTTCCTGAATCTGGTGGTGCAAGTCTTGTAGCATATATACCTTTTCCCTGATGGTAGCTGCGAGAACAGAGCATGTGCTCAGTAGTGTGGATCCTTGCTGCTCTCCGACGGCAGCGTTCCCTGTAGATGTTTTCAATGATGGGGAGGTTTGTGCCTGTGATGTCCTGGGCTGTGTCCACAAACTTTTGGAGGGCTTTAGGCTCAAAAGTAATAATGTCTGGGAGGAGTCACGTGATGGAGTAGTAGCCAGTTGGGAAAACCAGCCCTCACCGAAAATAAAGTTGGGAAAAAGCAAAGCATAACAAAAAATATATATAAGAAATAGAAGACAAAGATAGAGAGAAGAGAAAAAAGATGGGTTCCATAAAGGAGAAAGTAAAAACAACTGGAAAAAATGTAGAAAAGTCACCAGAGAAGAAAGAAGAAGGCCTTGCCTGCACGAAGGATCAGGATGCTGTGGTGGCGAGGAGTGCCCAACCCTCGAGGTCAGTGCCTGCCCTGCGGAGTCGCGACCCACCAGTCGGTTCACTACAAAAATGGCTCTCGGAGCCAAACAAAAATGCACAGTATGCAATCAAAGGAGAAAGAGGACACCGGCGGGAGGGGGGCTCAGCAGAGGCGCAGGCTGTCAGAGAGCGAACAGCTCAGGGACACTCGACAACAGGGCGCTCAGCTGGAGGACGAGGAAGGCAGCAGAAGAGGAAGTGATGAAACAGACGAGGGAGAAAGATAGAGGGATGACCGACAAGAAGATCAACATCAGGAAGCACAACAGATGGGCACCACAGGAGGGGAAGACCAGCAACAAGAGGCCCAGCAAGACAAAGAGATACAAACAGCTCATCAGGAAAAACAGAAGAGACACAATCACAAAAAAAGAGAAGAGGACGACACAAACACAGAAGAAGAGGAAGAAGAAGACCAAGATCTTCACAGAGAAATAAAAGGTAAAACTGATGGACAGAATATAGATAAAAGTCTTTTTTGAAGAACAAATGAGATCACTAAAAGAATGATTATCTTTAGAGTTTAATACAATTAAAAGGAAAATGAAAAGAACAGAAGATAAAATGCAAAGGTTAAAACTGGTAATGAAAGAAATAAGGAAAGAGTAGAGAGTGTGGAAGAGAACAGCTGTAGAAATGGAAGTAAATGACAAGAGGAAAATTAAAGAGACACAAGAGTTGTTATTTCAAAAAATTGATATGTTGGAAAATTATAGTAGGCGAAACAATATAAAAATAGTGGGCCTGAAGGAGGATGAAGAAGGCACAGACATGAAGGAATATATAAAAGGATGGATCCCAAAGGTCCTGGGAATGACAGAAATGCAAGAAATGGAAATAGAAAAGGCACACAGAGCATTAGCTCTGAAACCACAGGCACATCAAAAACCAAGATCCATCTTAGTAAAATTTTTGAGATACATGACAAGAGAAAACATACTGGAATGGGCAAGGAATAAAGTTAGAGAAGATAATAAACCATTGGAATACAAGGGTCAAAAAGTATTTTTTTACCCAGACATAAGTTTTGAACTCTTAAAAAGGAGGAAGGAGTTTAATAAAGCAAAATCAACTTTATGGAAAAAAGGTTACAAATTCATATTAAGACATCCAGCCGTGCTTAAAATATTTATACCCGGGGAGCAAAACAGACTGTTCTCGGATCCAGAGAAAGCGCAAGAATTTGCAGAATGTTTGCAGGACAGAAGAGATGGAGAGATATAACAAGAATGAAGAACGGCGATAAAGTATATATAAAGATGTAAAAACAACGTATATGTAAAGAACTAAAGAAGGAAAAGAAGGGAAGGGAGTAAGGGGGGAAAAATAAGAGAGAGAGCTTTGTTATGTGTTTAAAAAGTGTTTTCTGGAGAGGGCTGGGTACAGGGGGAATAACCGTCACTACAAAATCAGTTGACGCTGCGAACAAGATCGCAACCCAAATGAAAAGGGGAGTTGTGGTTGCCTGGCAAGGGATATGGGGCAACTCAGAGAAGTGGGGGGGTACTTTTGGGGTTAAGGTATTAGTGGATGTGGGAACTGCAGGGGTACTTTATGTCTTAAATGTGCGGTCATACATTAAGTGTAATAAGAGAAAACTAAGAGATGAAAATGGGGGAAAAGGGGGAAGAGGTGGAAAAGAGGTGCATGCAAGATGGCCATGTTGAACTATATGACTATAAACATTAATGGAATACATAACCAAATTAAAAGGAAGAGGCTACTAAATTTATTGAAGAAGGAAAAAATAGATATAGCATTTGTGCAGGAAACGCATCTAACTGAAGTGGAACATAACAAATTAAAGAGAGACTGGGTAGGACACGAACCGGCAGCTTCCTATAATTCAAAAGCTAGGGGTGTAGCCATACTAGTTAACAAAAATGTACCAATCAAAATTGAGTAGGAAATAATAGATCCGGCAGGGAGGTATGCAATGATTAAAGGTCAGATATACTCAGAATTTTGGAATTTGCTCTATATATATATATATATATATATATGCCTAACGAGGAGGTTCAAAAGTTTATGCAGGATATTTTTGAAGATTGTAGACAAACAGGGAAATATATTGATAGGAGGGGATTTTAACCTTAATTTGGACCCAATGTTGGATAAAACTGGACAAAAGACAAGTAAAAAGAATAAATTAGCCAAATCTATGGGTTAAATCAATGCAGGAAATGAAACATGAATATATGGAGGAGGCAACACCCAAGAGAGAAGGAATTTTCATATTATTCAAGTAGGCACAAAACTTACTCAAGAAATGATATGTTTGAACTGAAAACGAAGGGAAAGAAGGGAAAATAGATGAATTTTTGACTAAAATTGAACTACCAAAACTACAAATAGAGGAACAAAATAAATTAACAGAACCATTTGGAACAGTAGAAATACAAGAGATAATAAAAAAATTACCAAATAATAAGACACCAGGAGAGGATGGACTCCCAATAGAATTCTACAAAACATTTAAAGACCTATTAATACCACCCCTCCTGGATGTAATCAACCAGACTGATGAGACACAAAACTTACCAGATTCATGTAAAACAGCAATAATTACAGTGACACTAAAACAAGGGAAAGATCCACTCTCACCAGCGTCATATAGACCAATATCTTTGCTAAACACAGATTATAAGATAATAGCTAAACTATTAGCAAACAGATTAGCAGAACAGGTACCAAAAATGGTAAATTTAGACCAAACTGGATTTATCAAAAAAAGACGCACAACAGACAAGATTTGTAAATTTATTAACTTAATTCATGCAGTAGAAGGAAATAAAGCACCTGCAGTAGCAGTTGCTTTAGACGCAGAGAAGGCCTTCGACAGAGTAGAATGGAATTATTTGTTCAAAGTATTGCAAAAATTCAGTTTACCGGAGAAGTATATTAATTGGATTAAAGCATTATATAAGGGACCGTTAGCGAAAGTGACAGTAAATGGACATGTATCAAAGCAATTTAACTTAAGCAGGTCAACGCGGCAGGGATGCCCACTATCACCATTATTGTTTGCGCTAGCTATAGAACCACTAGCAGAATCGATAAGAATAGATAATAATATAAAAGGAATAAAAATAAAAGACAGGGAATATAAAATCAGTCTATTTGCGGATGATGTGATAGTGTACTTAACAGAACCAGAACTATCAATAAAAGAACTATATAAGAAATTGAAGGAATATGGAGAAGTGTCGGGATACAAGATAAACGTAAATAAAAGTGAAGCAATGCCTATGAATAACGCGGATTTCTCAAAATTTAAGAAGGAATCCCCATTCAGATGGCAAATGCAGGCAATAAGATACCTAGGTGTACAAATAAACAAAAATCTAGGCCAATTATATAAACTCAATTACAATCCACTAATGAAAAAATTACAGGACGATTTAGAGCATTGGAAAGAGCTACCACTAACACTGATAGGAAGGATAAACTGTATTAAAATGAACATTTTTCCAAGGATACTATACTTATTTCAGGCATTGCCAATACAACTGACAGAAAAATTCTTCAAAGAGTTAAAGAAAATAATAAGGAAATTTTTATGGAGAGGGGGGAAACCGAGGATAGCACTAGATAAATTAACAGAATGGTATAAACAAGGAGGCTTACAATTGCCAAACTTCAAAAATTATTATAGAGCCGCACAATTAAGGTACCTATCAGATTTTTATCAAACAAGGGAAAAACCAGACTGGACGAGATTAGAATTAGATAAAATAGGGGAAAAGATACCTGAACACATATTATATAAATGGGACGAAAAATTGGTACAACATAGAACTTCTCCAGTATTACACCATCTCCTCAATATATGGAAGAAGATTCATGTAGAAAGAAATAAAACAAATTATCAATTACCAAAACTAATATTGACGCAAAATAAGCTACTCCCTTTTACAATAGACAACCTTTCCTTTAGAAAATGGGAAAAAAAAGGGATTAAAAGAATAGAAAATTGTTTTTTAGGAAGTAGATTCTTATCCTTTGAACAAATGAGAGATAAATACAACATAACTGGAGACACAGCGCTGGCATATTACCAACTGAGATCCTACTTGAAAGATAAATTAGGAAGCAATTTGAGTTTACCAGAGGGAAGTAACCTTGAATATGTGATTACAGATACAATGTTAATCAAAAGATTTATAACAAATATGTATATTAAACTGCAAGAAAAGGAGAATGAGGAAACAAATGGTAAAACTAAACAAAAATGGGAACAAGATTTAAATATAAAGATAAAAAAGGAAACATGGGAGAAATTATGTTCTGGAACGATGAGAAATACAATAAATACGAGGCTGCGTATGATACAATATAATTGGTTACACAGACTATACATTACACCGCAAAAGTTAAATAAATGGGACCCAACAGTATCTGATAGATGTTTTCAATGTAAAAAAGAAAGGGGAACAACAATTCATGCAATCTGGACATGTGAGAGAGTAGAAAAATTTTGGGATGATCTCAATCAGATATTAAATAAAATAACAGAAAACAATATACCAAAGAATCCAGAGATCTTTCTCCTAAGTAACATAAAAAATAAAGAATTTGGAATTGACTTGGAAGATGCACAAAAAAGATTTGTTAAGATAGCCCTGGCCGTAGCAAAAAAATGTATTATGTCAACCTGGAAATTGGAAGATAATTTGAAAATACAACAATGGTATATAGAAATGAATAAATGTATTCCATTAGAAAAAATAACATATAGTTTAAGAAATAATATTGAAATATTCGAACAAGTATGGGAGCCTTACATTAAATACAATAGCGAAAACCTACCGGGGACAAACATTACCTAAGTTGATGGAAGGAGAAGAGAAGAAAAGAATGGACTCAGTAGAATTTCTGGTGTATTTTTGTTGAATGACAACATTGTCTGACTGGCTTAATGCAACCTTGATTGTATACCTAAAATGGATGAGAGGGGGGGGTGGTGGGGTGGTTTGGGAGGAGGGAGGGGGGGGGAGAAAAAGTCACTGTATATGTGTGAAAAAGAAAAAGTGTATATCATGGCTAACGTGATTTATGGTGAGAAAAATAAAAAAATTTTAAAAAAAAGAAATGATATGTTTTTGTTGTCAGCCCATATTCAAGGGAGAGTTAGGAAAACTGAGTATAAAGCTAGACCACTATCAGATCATTCACCAAGAACATATAGCTGGAGGTTAAACTCCATGCTACTTAAAAGAGAGGAATTTAGGGAGTTTATTGTACGCCAAATTAAAACATATTTTGAAATAAACACAGGATCAGTGAAAGACAAATTTATATTATGGGATGCAATGAAAGCCTTCATTAGAGGGCAGATAATAAGTTATGTGACTAAGATGAAAAAGGATTACAATCAGGAAATAGAGCAGTTTGAAAGGGAGATAGTAAGTACAGAAAAGGAATTACTAAAAAGAGATGATATAACGAAAAGGACAGAATTGGTGGACAAAAAAATTAAATACGAAACATTACAAACGTACAAGGTAGAGAAGAACATAATGAAAACAAAGCAAAAGTATTACAAACTGGGAGAAAAAAAACACATAAAATATTAGCCTGGCAACTTAAAACAGAACAAGCTAAAAGAACGATACTGGCATCAAGGAAAAAGGACAAACAAATTATATATAATCCAACAGAGATTAATGAAAATTTTAAGGAATTTTATGAACAATTGTATCAAACTGGGAATGAGGGGAAAGATGATAAAATAGAGGAATTTTTAGCTAAAATTGAACTGCTGAAATTGCAAGAAGAGGAACAAAACAAACTGATAAAACCATTTGAAATAGAAGTACAGGATATATTAAAAAAGCTACTGAATAATAAAACACCAGGAGAGGATGGATTTCCAATAGAATTCTATAAAACATTTAAAGAGTTATTAATTCCTCCTCTCCTGGAAGTAATGAACCAGATAGAAGAAACACAAAACTTGCCAGATTCATGTCTTTGGCTTGGCTTCGCGGACGAAGATTTATGGAGGGGGTAAAAAGTCCACGTCAGCTGCAGGCTCGTTTGTGGCTGACAAGTCCGAAGCGGGACAGGCAGACATGGTTGCAGCGGCTGCAGGGGAAAATTGGTTGGTTGGGGTTGGGCGTTGGGTTTTTCCTCCTTTGCCTTTTGTCAGTGAGGTGGGCTCTGCGGTCTTCTTCAAAGGAGGTTGCTGCCCACCAAATTGTGAGGCGCCAAGATGCACGGTTTGAGGCGATATCAGCCCACTGGCGGTGGTCAATGTGGCAGGCACCAAGAGATTTCTTTAGGCAGTCCTTGTACCTTTTCTTTGGTGCACCTCTGTCATGGTGGCCAGTGGAGAGCTCGCCATATAACACGATCTTGGGAAGGCGATGGTCCTCCATTCTGCAGACGTGACCCACCCAGCGCAGCTGGATCTTCAGCAGCGTGGACTCGATGCTGTCGACCTCTGCCATCTCGAGTACTTTGACGTTAGGGATGAAAGCGCTCCAATGGATGTTGAGGATGGAGTGGAGACAACGCTGGTGGAAGCGTTCTAGGAGCTGAAGGTGATGCCGGTAGAGGACCCATGATTCGGAGCCGAACAGGAGTGTGGGTATGACAATGGCTTTGTATATGCTTTTATCTTTGTGAGGTTTTTCAGTTGGTTGTTTTTCCAGACTCTTTTGTGTAGTCTTCCAAAGGCGCTATTTGCCTTGGCGAGTCTGTTGTCTAACTCATTGTTGATCCTTGCATCTGATGAAATGGTGCAGCCGAGATAGGTAAACTGGTTGACCGTTTTGAGTTTTGTGTGCCCGATGAAGATGTGGGGGGGCTGGTAGTCATGGTGGGGAGCTGGCTGATGGAGTAATAATTACAGTAATACTAAAGACGGGGAAGGATCCATTAACACCATCATCATATAGACCAATATCTCTACTTAACTCAGACTATAAGATAATAGTGAAATTATTAGCAAACGGATTGGCCAAATGTGTACCGAAAATAGTAAAACAAGATCAAACTGGATTTATTAAGAACAGTTCAAGGAAATAAGAAACCAACAGTGGCTGTTGCTCTAGACGCAGAAAAAGCCTTTGACAGAGTAGAGTGGAATTACTTATTTAAAGTATTACAGAAGTTCAAACTACCAGAAAAATATAAAAATTGGATTAAAGCATTGTATAATGGACCGTTGGCAAAGGTAACAGTAAATGGATATGTATCGAGTCACTTTAAATTAAGTAGGTCAACTCGACAGGGATGTCCACTATCCCCCTCATTGTTCACCTTAGCAATAGAACCTTTGGCAGAACTGATAAGAATAGAAAATAAAATAAAAGGGATAAAAATAAGAGGAGTATAAATCAGCTTATTTGCAGATGACATCATAGTATACCTAACAGAACCAGAGGTATCAGTAAAAAAATTACATAAGAAATTGAAGGAATATGGAGAAATATCGGGGTACAAGATCAACGCAAATAAAAGTGAAGTGATGCCAATGAGTACACAGACTATACAGAATTTAAAAAAGAATTACCATTTAAATGGCAAACACAAGCAATCCGATACCTAGGGATCAGGTTAGATAATAACTTAAGCCACTTGTACAAACTAAATTATCATCCACTAATAAAGAAATTACAGGAAGACTTAGAATATTGGAAAGAATTACTGCTAACGTTGATAGGGAGGGTAAACTGCATTAAAATGAATGTGTTCCCAAGGATACAATACTTATTTCAAACGTTACCAATTGCCTTAACAGAAAAATTCTTTAAGGAACTAAAGAGAATAATAAGGAAATTCTTGTGGAAAGGGAAGAATCCAAGGGTAGCATTAGATAAATTAGCAGAGAGGTATAATCAAGGTGGCTTGCTGTTACCAAATTTTAGTAATTGTTATAGAGCTGCACAATTAAGGTATTTATCAGATTTTTAACAGACTGGACTAAGATAGAACTAGTTAAAATAGGGGAACATATACTTTATAACGGGGATGAAAAGCTGGTGCAATATAAAAACGCACCAGTACTGCATCATTTACTTAATACATGGAAGAAGATCAACTTAGAAAGGAAAAAAAACAAATTATCAAATACCAAAATTACTATTGACGCAAAATCTGCTAATCCCTTTTACAATAGACAACCTTTCCTTTAAAGAATGGGAGAGAAAAAGAATCAAAAGAATAGAAAATTGTTTTTTGCGTAATAATTCATTAACATTTGAACATTTGAAGTACAAATATGGAATAACTCAAGGTACAATGTTTGCATATCATCAAATGAAAGCTTATTTGAGGAAAACATAGAGAGTATAGACAAGAATTAATAAGAGAAGGTAATGGAATAGAGAGAATAAGGAGGGAATTAAAAGAGTGACCTTTGTGACATATAAAAAGCGAAATCTTTTCTGGGGGGGGCTGGGTGGGGGAAAAGAGCGGTCACTGCAAAATCAGTTGACGCTTGCGAGTGGATTCGCAAATCCAAATGGAGAGGGGAGATGTGGTTGTCCGACAAGGGATAAAGGGCAACTCAGGAGGGGAAGGGGAGATTGGGGATAAAGAAGATAGAAATAGGAGAATAAGGAAAATGTTGGATGTTGTAGGAATGTTGTCTGGTAAAGAGTTGAAAATAAGAAAACAGAAATGGAAAAGGAGGAAAGGTAATGATGGAAAAACGGAAAGAGAAGATAAACAAAATATAAAATGGCTACGCTGAACTATATGACTCTAAATATTAATGGAATACATAACCAAATTAAAAGGAAGAAACTACTAAATTTACTGAAAAAGGAAAAAATAGATATAGCATTTGTCCAAGAAACACACTTAACTGAATTGGAGCACAAGAAATTAAAGAGAGATTGGGTAGGACATGTAACAGCAGCATCGTATAATTCAAAAGCAAGAGGAGTGGCTATATTAATTAGTAAAAATGTGCCATTTAAAATAGAAGAGGAAATAATAGATCCAGCAGGGAGATATGTTATGATAAAATGTCAGATATATTCAGAGCTTTGGAATCTACTTAATATATATTCACCTAACGAAGAAGATCAAAAGTTTATGCAAGATATCTTTTTGAAGGTAGCTAATACGCAAGGGAACATACTAATAGGAGGGGATTTCAATCTGAATTTGGATCCAAATATGGATAAAACGGGGAAAAAAATTAACAGGAAGAACAAAGTAACCAAATTTATAATTAAATCAATGCAAGAAATGAAACTTGTGGACATATGGAGGAAACAAAACCCAAAAGAAAAGGAATACTCATACTACTCGACTAGACATAAAACATACTCAAGGATAGACCTATTCCTGTTATCAGCCCACATTCAAGGGAGAGTTAGGAAAACGGAATATAAAGCTAGACTATTATCGGACCACTCACCCCTGTTATTGGCAATAGAGCTAGAGGACATCCCTCCAAGAATGTATAGATGGAGATTAAACCCCATGCTACTTAAAAGACAGGATTTTAGAGAATTTATTGAAAAACAATTAAAAATGTACTTTGAAGTAAATACGGAATCAGTGGAAGATAAGTTTATACTATGGGACGCAATGAAAGCATTCATTAGAGGGCAAATAATAAGTTATGCAACCAAGATGAAGAAGGACTATAACCAGGAAACAGAGCAGTTGGAAAGGGAAATAATAAACATAGAAAAAAAATTAGCAATAAAGGAAGATACAACCAAAAGAAGAGAATTGGCGGATAAAAAAATAAAATATGAAACATTACAAACATATAAGGTGGAGAAGAATATAATGAAGACAAAACAGAAATATTATGAACTAGGTGAAAAAACACACAAAATCTTAGCATGGCAGCTTAAGACAGAGCAAACTAAGAAAATGGTATTGGCAACAAGGAAAAAAGACAAACAAATTACATATAATCCAAAAGAAATTAAGGAAAACTTCAGAGAATTCTATGAACAATTATACCGAACCGAAAACGAAGGGAAAGAAGGGAAAATAGATGAATTTTTGACTAAAATTGAACTACCAAAACTACAAATAGAGGAACAAAATAAATTAACAGAACCATTTGGAACAGTAGAAATACAAGAGATAATAAAAAATTTACCAAATAATAAGACACCAGGAGAGGATGGACTCCCAATAGAATTCTACAAAACATTTAAAGACCTAATAATACCGCCCCTCCTGGATGTAATCAACCAGATTGATGAGACACAAAACTTACCAGATTCATGTAAAACAGCAATAATTACAGTGATACTAAAACAAGGGAAAGATCCACTCTCACCAGCGTCATATAGACCAATATCTCTGCTAAACACAGATTATAAGATAATAGCTAAACTATTAGCGAACAGATTAGCAGAACAGGTACCGAAAATGGTAAATTTAGACCAAACTGGATTTATCAAAAAAAGACGCACAACAGACAATATTTGTAAATTTATTAACTTAATTCATGCAGTAGAAGGAAATAAAGCACCGGCAGTAGCAGTTGCTTTAGACGCAGAGAAGGCCTTCGACAGAGTAGAATGGAATTACTTGTTCAAAGTATTGCAAAAATTCAGTTTACCGGAGAAGTATATTAATTGGATTAAAGCATTATATAAGGGACCGTTAGCAAAAGTGACAGTAAATGGACATGTATCAAAGCAATTTAACTTAAGCAGGTCAACGCGGCAGGGATGCCCACTATCACCATTATTGTTTGCGCTAGCTATAGAACCACTAGCAGAATCGATAAGAAGAGATAATAATATAAAAGGAATAAAAATAAAAGACAGGGAATATAAAATCAGTCTGTTTGCGGATGATGTGATAGTGTACTTAACAGAACCAGAACTATCAATAAAAGAACTATATAAGAAATTGAAGGAATATGGAGAAGTGTCGGGATACAAGATAAACGTAAATAAAAGTGATGCAATGCCTATGAATAACGCGGATTTCTCAAAATTTAAGGAGGAATCCCCATTCAGATGGCAAACGCAGGCAATAAGATACCTAGGTGTGCAAATAAACAAAAATCTAGGCCAATTATATAAACTCAATTACAATCCACTAATGAAAAAATTACAGGACGATTTAGAGCATTGGAAAGAGCTACCACTAACACTGATAGGAAGGATAAACTGTATTAAAATGAACATTTTTCCAAGGATACTATACTTATTTCAGGCATTGCCAATACAACTGACAGAAAAATTCTTCAAAGAGTTAAAGAAAATAATAAGGAGATTTTTATGGAGAGGGGGGAAACCGAGGATAGCACTAGATAAATTAACAGAATGGTATAAACAAGGAGGCTTACAATTGCCAAACTTCAAAAATTATTATAGAGCCGCACAATTAAGGTACCTATCAGATTTTTATCAAACAAGGGAAAAACCAGACTGGACGAGACTAGAATTAGATAAAATAGGGGAAAAGATACCTGAACACATATTATATAAATGGGACGAAAAATTGGTACAACATAGAACTTCTCCAGTATTACACCATCTCCTCAATATATGGAAGAAGATTCATGTAGAAAGAAATAAAATAAATTACCAAATACCAAAACTAATATTGACGCAAAATAAGCTACTCCCTTTTACAATAGACAACCTTGCCTTTAGAAACTGGGAAAAAAAAGGGATTAAAAGAATAGAAAATTGTTTTTCAGGAAGTAGATTCTTATCCTTTGAACAAATGAGAGATAAGTACAATATAACTGGAGATACAGCGCTGGCATATTACCAACTGAGATCCTACTTGAAAGATAAATTAGGAAACAACTTGAGTTTACCAGAGGGAAGTAACCTTGAATATGTGATTACAGATACAATGTTAATCAAAAGATTTATAAAAAATATGTATATTAAACTGCAAGAAAAGGAGAATGAGGAAACAAATGGTAAAACTAAACAAAAATGGGAACAAGATTTAAATATAAAGATAAAAAAGGAAACATGGGAGAAGTTATGCTCTGGAACGATGAGAAATACAATAAATACGAGGCTGCATATGATACAATATAATTGGTTACACAGACTAAACATTACACCGCAAAAGTTAAATAAATGGGACCCAACAGTATCTGATAGATGTTTTCGATGTAAAAAAGAAAGGGGAACAACAATTCATGCAATCTGGACATGTGAGAGAGTAGAAAAATTTTGGGATGATCTCAATCAGATATTAAATAAAATAACAGAAAACAATATACCAAAGAATCCAGAGATCTTTCTCCTAAGTAACATAAAAAATAAAGAATTTGGAATTGACTTGGAAGATGCACAAAAAAGATTTGTCAAGATAGCCCTAGCCGTAGCAAAAAAATGTATTATGTCAACCTGGAAATTGGAAGATAATTTGAAAATACAACAATGGTATATAGAAATGAATAAATGTATTCCATTAGAAAAAATAACATATAGTTTAAGAAATAATATTGAAATATTCGAACAAGTATGGGAGCCTTACATTAAATACAATAGCGAAAACCTACCGGGAACAAACATTACCTAAGTTGATGGAAGGAGAAGAAAAGAAAAGAATGGACTCAGTAGAATTTCTGGTGTATTTCTGTTGAATGACAACATTGTCTAACTGAATTAATGCAACCTAGATTGTATACCTAAAATGGATGAGGGGGGGGGGGTGGGGGGGTGGCTTGGGAGGAGGGAGGGGGGAGGGAGAAAAAGTCACTGTAAATGTGTGGAAAAGAAAAAGTGTATATCATGGCTATTGTGATTTATGGTGTGAAAAATAAAAAATTTAAAAAAAAAAAAAAAATGAAAGCTTATTTAAAGGATAAATTGGGAAACAGCTTGAGATTACCTGAAGGAAGCAGCTTTGAATACGTGATTACAGACACAATGATAATTAAAAGATTTATATCCAACTACATTAAGCTGCAAGATAAGGAAACCGAATCAGAAGTGGGAAAAGGATCTAAACATAAAGATAAAAAATGAAGTATGGGAAAAGTTATGTTCTGGAACTATGAAGAATATAATAAACACAAGGTTATGATACAGTATAATTGGTTACACAGGGTATATATCACTCCTCAAAAATTAAAAAAATGGGATTCAATATTATCGGATAGATGTTTTCGCTGTAAGAAGGAAATGGGAACAACATTACATGCAACCTGGGCATGTACGAAAGTAAATAAGTTTTGGGAAGAATTCAATCAGACACTAAATAAAATTACAAAAAATAACATACCTAAAAAACCAGAGATATTTCTTGTAAGTAACATAAGAAGTAGAGAATTAAGCCTCAAATTGGATAAAGTGCAAAAAAAAATTCATTATGATAGCCTTAGCGATAGCAAAAAAATGTATAATGTCAACTTGGAAAATGGAAGAGAGCCTGAGAATACAGCAATGGTACATGGAAATGAATAAATGTATTCCATTGGAAAAAATAACATATAATTAAAAAAATAAATTCACAATGTTTGAACAAACTTGGGAACCATACACATGGAACATATCAGAGAGAGCTTGCTTACGACTTCCATGCCCTAAAATGAGAATGAAAATGATAAGAAGACAAAACGACTAGATTCAGTGTGTAATAAATAGACAATGCACCTCTCTTGTTTATTTTCCTTTGTGTGAAGATATTGTTTTATAGTTTTATTGTATTGTATATGTTGAATACTTAAGGATTTTGGAGGGGGGTGGGTAGAGGGAAGGGAGGGAAAGGGGGAAAAAAAAGGGGAGAAAAGACCACTGTGTAAATTTAATGAGAAACGTTTGTGATATTTTGGTTGATATGGTTCATAGTGTAAAAAATAACAAATTATTTTTTAAAAGTATTGATGTCCCAATACCAGACTGTGATGCTGCTGGTCAGCACACGTTCCACCACGCATCTGTAAAAATTTGCAAGGGTTTCTGATGTCATACCAAATCTCCACAAACTCCTGAGGAAGTAGAGGCTCTGATATGCTTTCTTCACGATGCATCGAGGAAATATCCTGCGATATAGTGACTCCCACAAATTTAAATTGCTCATCCTTGCCACCTCTGATCCCCCAACGATCACTGGATTGTATACCTCTGGTTTTCCCTTCCTGAAGTCAACAATCAGCTCCCTGGTTTGGTGTCATTGAGTACAAGGTTCTTGTTGGTATACCAATCAGCCAAGTTTTCAATCACCCTGGTATCATTGCCAAATTTGTAGATGGTGTTATTGTTGTACCAAGTCACACACTGTATATAGATGACATAGATGATACAGTCTAAACAGGGTACACTCTCTCTCCCCTCCCCCCCCCCCCACCCCGTCACCAGTAGGGATTCTAAAATTAGAGAGCAAAGATTTAAGGAAAGAAGGGAAAAAAATTAAGAGACCCTTGGACTCCTTTTTTCAAAGAGGGTGGTGGGCATATGAATCAATCTGCTAGAGGCAGTGACAACTGCAAAATTCAAAAGACATTTAGACAAGTACACGGATTGGAAAGGTTGAGAGAGCTGTGGGCTAAAGTCAAGCAAATTGGACTAGCTTGGTCAGCATGGACAAGTTGACACATCATGAGATGTGTCAACTTTGCTTCATATGACATGCTCTCCAATCCAGGAAACATCCTGGTAAATCTACTTTGCACCCTCTTCAAAGCACTGACATCTTTCCTGTGGTTAGGCAACCACAACTGAACACAACACTCCAAGTGTGGTTGAACCAAACTACATTACTTCACAGCTCTTGAACTCAATCTCCAATTAATGAAAGCCAACACACCATATGCCTTCTTAATCACCTTATCAACTAGCATCTCCAACCTTTGTATTATCTGCAATAGAAACAGACCCTTCAGGCTAATTCATCCATACTAGCTAAGTTTCCCATCTGAGGTTGTTCCATTTGCCAGCATTTGTCCCATATCCTTCAAAACCATTCTTATCCAAGTTATTGTATAAATTTCTTTGACAAATGAGGAGATGTTGAGTGTTCACGATAGGTCACTTGTTAAGTGAACTCCAAGGAACTTGGTGCTCTCCACTACAGAGTTGTTGATGTGTAGTGGAGGGTGGTAGTTCCTGGTCCTCCCGAAGTCCACGATCATCTCCTTCATCTTGTCCACATTGAGACTCAGGTTGTAACTCTGTCATGAGATTCATTGCTATTGCTGATCAAGCCAACTACTGTTGGGCCAAATGCAAATTTGATGGCACTACTGGGCCAACTGCAAATTTGATGGCACTGTTGGGCCAACTGCAAATTTGATGGCACTGTTGGGTCAACTGCAAATTTGATGGCACTGTTGGGCCATCTGCAAATTTGATGGCACTGTTGGGCCAACTGCAAATTTGATGGCACTGTTGGGCCAACTGCAAATTTGATGGCACTGTTGGGCCAACTGCAAATTTGATGGCACTGTTGGAGCTGGATCTGGCCTCTGGGGAGTGATCTTATTAAATGCCGAGCTGAAGTCAATGAATAGTCTGGCGTATTAGGTGTCATTCTCCAGGTGGGCCATGATGGAGTGAAGCGACAAGGCTATAGCATAGTCTGTGGAATTGTTCCTTCCATAGGCGAATTGAAATGGATCCAGCATGTCTGGGAGGTGTAATATGATGCGTTCACTCACCAGATGCTCAAAGCATTTCCTAATGGTGGAGGTCAGTGCCAAAAGGCAGTAGTCATTGAGGCCTGATATTTTTGCCCTCTTGGATACCAGGAATATGGTGGCTGTTTTGAACCCTGAGGCAATGATGGACTGCTGCAGTGTTTTGCTCCAGTTTTCCAGCATCTGCATACTTCTATTCACCTTCCTGCTCTTTGCTTTGTGACTATAAAACACTTGTTTGCAAAACAGCATCATGTTTGAAAATTCTGTCATGCCTTGTATCCTCAATTATCTTTGTATCATTTGCTAATGTGACTGAAATACACTTGTATTCTTCATTAAAGCCCTCAATATCATCAAAAATATTTCATATTGTCAGAATACATACATGACATCACATACAACCCCGAGATTCTTTCTTTTTCTGCCTGTGAGGCAGATAGTACCACTTATTGGTAGTGTAAAAAAAATTCACTACATACACATGTAAACAATAAAGGACTGTAAACAGATAATGAATGTAAACAAACAGACTGTACAAAAGAGAGAATTTTAAAAAATCAATAAAGTGCAAAAGTGAGAGTCCTTAAATGAGTCCCAGATTGAGCTTGTTGTTGAGGCGTCTGATGGTGGAGGGGGAGCAGCTGTTCCTGAACCTGCTGGTGTAAGTCTTGTGCCACCTAGACCTCTTTTCTGATAGCAGTAGTAAGAACAGAGTGTGTGCTGGGTGGTGTGGATCCTTGATGATTGCTGCTGCCCTCATAAGTGGGGAGGGTTTTGGCTGTGATGTCATGGGCAATCTCCACCATCTTTTGAAGGGCTTTATGCTCAGGGGTAATGGAGTTCCCATACAAGACTGTGATGCAGGTGGTCAATACGCTTTCCACCACACATCTGTAGAAATATGCCAGAGTTTCTGGTGTCAAACCAAACCTCTGCAAGCTCCCGAGGAAGCAGAGATGCTGATGAGCTTTATTCATGATACCTTTAGTATGTTGGTCCAGGAAAGACCCTCTGAGAAAGTGACTCCAAAGAACTTAAATTTGCTTACACTCCACCTCTAATCTCCCAATGATCATATGATTGTGTACTTCTGGCTTTCTTTTCTTGAAGTCAACAATCAGCTTCTTAGTTTTGGTGGCATTGAGTGCAAAGTTGTTGTTGGTGCACCACTCAGCCAAGTTTTCAATCTCTTACCTGTATGCTGATTCATCACCTTTCTTTATACAACCCACTACATCAGCAAATTTGTAGATGGTGTTATTGTCATTCCGAGCCAAATGTGTAAAGTGAGTAGAGTGGGGGCTATGAATGCAGCTTTAGTTCCTGTGGCATTAATTAATTAAAAATAGCTCATTTATCCAACTTCCTACAGAAATCTATAATTCTCTTTGGCAAAAGACTCTGAATCCACAGACAATTTGTGCTTTCATGGCTGACTCCAATAGATATTTGTTTATGTAAATATTGAGGAAAATGAGCCAAGATAAGCAATTGAGATTTTAGGTTTCAACCACATTTGAGCACCTGAGCAGTCTTTAGGGCCTAGATTCATACAAGTAATATAGCACAGAAACAGGCCCTTCAGCTCAACTTATCCATGCTAGCCAAGTTGCTCAAGACAGAATCTGAGAAACACGAGTTGCAGATGCTGGAATCCTGGGCAAACAAAGCATTGCTGGCCAAACAGCTCCAGGAATTCTTGGTTTACTCAAATTAGATCCGCTTGCCTACATTCACCCCTCTGAAACTCTCCTATCCATGAAATTAAGAATTCAATGCTGGAGAAACTCAGCAAGTCAAATGGTGTCTTTTTTAACTAACATATATCCAACATTCTCAGCAAGTTAAACAGTGTCTTTTTTAACTAACAGATATATATCCAACATTTCGGACTTGTGCCCTTCATCAAGGTATGAATAAAATGGAGGCAATGATGAAGATGATGAAGAGCTCAAGCCCAAAAGGTTGATTATGTTTCTTTACCTTTGCTCCATAAAAGTACACTGCTTGATCTGCTGAGCTTCTCCAGCATTGTGTTTTCACTTCAATCATGGCATCAGCAGACTTTTGTGTTTTAATCCTGTCCAGGTTTAAAAGTCCAAGTGTCTTTTAAACATTAGAACTTTACCTTCCTCCACCATGTAGAAAAAAGTTGCCCCTCAGGTCCCCTTTGAATCTCCTCTTCCCCACCCACCCCCACCTTAAATCTACACTCTCCACCTGAGAAAAAACGATGGTGACCAACCTCTCACTTGTGACTCCCCCACTTGAGGGGAAACAATAGTGACCAATCGCCCAAACCAAGGACCTCCCCCCATCCCTCTCCCCCTCCAACTAACTCCCTCTTCCATCCCCTCACCTGCAACCATGTCATTGGACCCAAACCAAGGACCCCCCTCCAACTAACTCCCTCTTCCATCCCCTCACCTGCAACCAAGTCGCTGGACCCAAACCAAGGACCCCCCTCCAACTAACTCCCTCTTCCATCCCCTCACCTGCAACCAAGTCGCTGGACCCAAACCAAGGACCCCCCTCCAACTAACTCCCTCTTCCATCCCCTCACCTGCAACCAAGTCGCTGGACCCAAACCAAGGACCCCCCTCCAACTAACTCCCTCTTCCATCCCCTCACCTGCAACCAAGTCGTTGGACCCAAACCAAGGACCCCCCTCCAACTAACTCCCTCTTCCATCCCCTCACCTGCAACCAAGTCGTTGGACCCAAACCAAGGACCCCCCTCCAACTAACTCCCTCTTCCATCCCCTCACCTGCAACAAGTCGTTGGACCCAAACCAAGGACCCCCCTCCAACTAACTCCCTCTTCCATCCCCTCACCTGCAACAAGTCGTTGGACCCAAACCAAGGACCCCCCTCCAACTAACTCCCTCTTCCATCCCCTCACCTGCAACCAAGTCGCTGGACCCAAACCAAGGACCCCCCTCCAACTAACTCCCTCTTCCATCCCCTCACCTGCAACCAAGTCGCTGGACCCAAACCAAGGACCCCCCTCCAACTAACTCCCTCTTCCATCCCCTCACCTGCAACCAAGTCGCTGGACCCAAACCAAGGACCCCCCTCCAACTAACTCCCTCTTCCATCCCCTCACCTGCAACCAAGTCGTTGGACCCAAACCAAGGACCCCCCTCCAACTAACTCCCTCTTCCATCCCCTCACCTGCAACCAAGTCGTTGGACCCAAACCAAGGACCCCCCTCCAACTAACTCCCTCTTCCATCCCCTCACCTGCAACAAGTCGTTGGACCCAAACCAAGGACCCCCCTCCAACTAACTCCCTCTTCCATCCCCTCACCTGCAACCAAGTCGTTGGACCCAAACCAAGGATCCCCCTCCAACTAACTCCCTCTTCCATCCCCTCACCTGCAACCAAGTCGCTGGACCCAAACCAAGGACCCCCCTCCAACTAACTCCCTCTTCCATCCCCTCACCTGCAACAAGTCACTGGACCCAAACCAAGGACCCCCCTCCAACTAACTCCCTCTTCCATCTCCTCACCTGCAACCAAGTCGCTGGACCCAAACCAAGGACCCCCCTCCAACTAACTCCCTCTTCCATCCCCTCACCTGCAACCAAGTCGCTGGACCCAAACCAAGGACCCCCCTCCAACTAACTCCCTCTTCCATCCCCTCACCTGCAACCAAGTTGTTAGACCCCCCCCCCCGGTTCCCCAGGTTCGGGAGGGCGACCGTGACGGAACGCCCCCCACCCCCCGCCCGCAAAAGAAGTAAGTACAGTAATACTCGTTCGCCAGAAGTAGAAAGCAACTAGTTTCCAGAAGTTTCAGATCTACCTGGTTGCTCTCGTTTTCCAGAAGAACGCCCTTTAATCCACGTCTCCAATCCATGACAAGCGATGCGGATTCGGCCAAGTCTCGTTGCATAGTTCCTGAGTGACAGCCCGGGCGCAGGCGCAGAACGGCGAGTCGCCGTGGGCGGGAAAAGGCGAGCGCCCAGGTAGGAGACGCTCGGCGTGGCCCGGGCCCGGGTGGGGGAGGGGGAGGGGGATGGGGATGGCCCGCCAGGAAGAATCCACTCCAGCCCATTGGTGGCGAGTGGCGGGAGAAGGCTGGGAGGCCGCAATGCATCGATGTTGTTTTGTGAAGTTGTATGAACATGGCTGAAAGTGCACGTTTAGACCAGCTGGTCTAGTTTAAGTCATACTTCCATATTTAGATTAGTTATTTTCCTTCACACACACCCCCCCCCCACTCAATTATTAGCATTTATTTTGCAAAATCCATCCATCCGGGGCCCATCCCTTCGCAAGCGAAGATGAACACGGTGCCTTGACGCTTTTCAGCTTTAGGAACCGTGTGCCGGCCGAGGACTTGGAGGCGAGTGCTTGCCCAGGACAAACGCCTCCCTCTGGGTCCCACGCCACCGGGCACGACAGCCAGAGCGAGGTGGGATTGCCCCGCAGGGGGGCTGTTTCAAGAGCGCGCCCGCTGGCCGTTGTCCTTGGGGATCCTTCGCCCACCGAGTTTGCTGCTGCAGACCGCGAGGGAAACTGTTTCCCGCCCTCTGTCACAGCTGCCAGACAGACATGTGCTATTTGCCCATAGCTGGGGGCCCTTTCCAGGTACTGCAAAATTAATAAAAATAGACAATTCCATTAAATTTCATTTCAATATAAAACTGCAACTGAATTTGTAATATTACTAAAACCACTTATGCTTAGTTATATTTTTTGAAAAGGAGAAAGATTAGAAAAGTTAGGCAGCGAAAGTAAAAAATCAGAAAGAGCAAGGAGGGTGAAAAAAGCAAATCTGAAGGCTTTATATCTTAATGCAAGAAGCATTCGGAACAAGGTAGATGAATTAGCTGTGGAAATTGAGATAAACAAATATGATTTGATTGGGATTACAGAAAAATGGCTGCAGGGTGGGCAAGCCTGGGAACTTAACATCCCGGGGTATACGATATTTAGGAGGGTTCGGCAAGAAAGAAAAGGGGGTGGGGTAGTATTGATGGTGAGAGAAGGGACCGACACGATTGACAGAAAGGATATCAACTCGGAAGATGCGGAATCTATATGGGTAGAACTGAGGAATAGCAAGGGGCGGAAAACGTTAGTGGGGGTGGTATATAGGCCTCCAAATAGTAGTGTAGAGGTGAGGGAAGGCATTAAAAGAGAAATTAGAAAAGCGTGCAATAAGGGAACAGCTGTCATCATGGGAGACTTTAATTTGCATATAGATTGGACTAGCCAAATTAGTAAAAATACTGAGGAGGAGGAATTCCTTGAATGTTTACGGGACGGTTATCTAGACCAATATGTCGAGGAACCAACTCGGGAGCAGGCCATTTTAGATTGGGTATTATGCAATGATAAGGGGCTAATCAACAATCTTGTTGTACGAGGCCCTTTGGGTAGGAGCGATCACAATCTGATCGAATTCTCACTCGACATGGAGAGTGATGAAATTAAAACCGAGACTAAGGTCCTGAATTCAAATAAAGGGGATTATGATGGTATGAGACGGGAGTTGAGTAAGATTGATTGGGTGGTGTTTATGGGGGAGTTGACTGTGGATAGACAATGGAAAGCATTCACAGATCTAATGGAGAAATTGCAAAAATCGTTTATACCGGTTTGGCATAAATATAAACCAAAAAAGGTGACTCAACCGTGGATAACAAGGGAAATTAGAGACAGCATTAGGTCCAAAGAGAGAGCATATCAATTGGCCAAAAAAAAGTACCACAACCGAAGACTGGGAGCAGTTCAAGATGCACCAAAGGAGGACAAAGGGATTAATCAAGAGAGGAAAAATAAATTACGAAAGTAAGCTTGCGGCAAATATAAAAACTGATTGCAAAAGCTTTTATAAATATGTCAAGAGGAAAAGATTGGTGAAATCCAGAGTAGGTCCTTTGCAGTCAGAATCAGGGGAATATATAATGGGGAATAAGGAAATGGCAGACCAATTAAATTCTTACTTTAGTTCTGTTTTTACAAGAGAGGATACAAATAACCTCCCATGGATGTTAGGAAACATAGAGACTAATGCAAGGGAGGAACTGAAAGAAATCAGTATCTCTAAGGACATGGTCTTGGCGAAATTGATGGGATTGAAGGCAGATAAATCCCAAGGGCCTGTTAATATACATCCTAGGGTACATTCAGATAGCAGATGCTTTAAGAATTATTTTCCAGAACTCGATAGACTCAGGATCAGTACCCATGGATTGGAGGGTAGCTAATGTTACACCACTATTTAAAAAGGGGGGTAGAGAAAAAGCGGGGAATTATAGGCCGGTGAGCCTTACATCAGTAGTGGGCAAAATGATAGAATCCATTATTAAGGATGTAATAGCGGAGCATATGACCAGCAGAGAAGGGATCGGACGGAGTCAGCATGGATTTACAAAAGGTAAATCGTGCTTGACAAATCTATTGGAATTCTTTGAGATGGTGACAGGTAAAATAGATGGGGGAGAGCCAGTGGATGTGGTGTACCTGGACTTCCAAAAGGCCTTCGATAAGGTCCCGCAAAAATGAATGGCTTCCAAAGTCAAGGCTCATGGGATTGGGGGAAAAGTATTGATGTGGATTGAGAACTGGCTGGCAGATAGAAAACAGAGAGTTGGGATAAATGGCTCATTTTCTGAGTGGCAGGCGGTGACCAGTGGGGTGCCACAGGGAAATGTACTGGGACCCCAGCTGTTCACAATTTACATTAATGATCTGGATGAGGGGATTGGATGTAATATCTCCAAATTTGCAGATGACATTAAGCTAGGAGGGGTTGTGTGCACGGAAGAGGGGGTCAGGAAGCTCCAATGTGATTTGGATAAATTGAGGGACTGGGCAGATACATGGCAAATGCACTACAATGTGGATAAATGTGAGGTTATCCACTTTGGTAATACAAACCGGAGGGCAGATTACTATTTGAATGGCAATAGATTAAGAGATGGGGAAGTGCAGAGAGACCTAGGGGTACTTGTACACCAGTCTCTGAAGGCGAGCATGCAGGTACAGCAGGCAGTTAAAAAGGCAAATGGTATGTTGGCCTTAATATCAAGAGGGTTTGAGTATAGGAACAAGGATACCTTACTGCAACTGTACAGGGCCTTGGTGAGATCCCACCTGGAGTATTGTGTGCAGTTTTGGTCACCTTATCTAAGGAAGGATGTTCTTACAATGAAGGGAGTGTAGAGGTGATTCACCAGGCTGATACCTGAATGGCAGGAATGACTTATGAGGAAAGATTGTGCAAATTGGGATTGTACTCGCTGGAGTTTAGAAGATTGAGAGGGGATCTCATAGAGACATATAAAATTCTGACAGGACTGGACAGAATGGATGCAGATGGGATGTTTCCAATGATGGGAAAATCCAGAACCCGGGGCCATGGTTTGAGGATAATAGGCAAACCATTTAGGACCAAGATGAGGAGGAATTTCTTGACCCAGAGGGTGGTGAATCTGTGGAATTCATTGCCACAGAGGACAGTAGAGGCAGGTTCATTAAATCTATTTAAGAGGGAATTAGATCTATTTCTTCAGTATAAGGGTATTAAAGGTTACGGAGAGAAGGCGGGGACGGGGTACTGAACTTTAAGATCAGCCATGATCTCGTTGAATGGCGGAGCAGGCTCGAAGGGTCAAATGACCTACTCCTGCTCCTATCTTCTATGTTTCTATAAAAGATGATGTAGACAACAATCTTTTCAATGGACAACAGACCTGTCTCAATATTATCACCCTTCTGCAGCAGTCTCCAACTTTACCTGACCACCCCCCCCCCAACTTTGTTTTCTCTCTTGCCTCTTATCCCATGGTTCAGCACAAGTGGGGCATCTCCTGCGGTCACAGGGATAAGTACCAAGGGAATGATTGGTGGGGATGGAAGAGTGGACAAGGAAGTCATCTGTGAAAACACACAAATGCTGGAGAAACTCAGCTGGTCTCACGGGTATCCAGAGGAGGTAAAGATATATCACTGACATTTCAGGCCTGAACCCTTCTTCAAACTATAAGTAAAAAGTAGGCAGACATCTTAATTAAAGACAGGAGATTAAGAATGAAGAATGGAATGGGGAGGAGTACTGACTAATAACCAAAAGGTGTTGAGAGGAGGGGTGAGAATTGATTTTGGCTCTGTGAAAAAAGACAGGGAAAAGGGAAGAGAGAGAGATCGAGCTGTGGGAAAAGTGGTAGGGGAAGAAGTGGTGGGAGGAGGGAGTGTTAACGGAAAGCTGAGAAGTCAATGTTAATGCCACCCAGTTGGAGGGAGCCCAGATGGAAGATGAGGTGTTGTTCCTCCATTTTGTGGGTGGTGCCAGTTTGGCAATGCATGAAATCATGGACAGACATGTCGGCAATGTAATGGGATGGGGAATTGAAATGGGTGGTCACTGAGAGATCCATGCTATTGTGGTGGGCAAAGCCGAGGTGGTCAACAAAGTGATCTCCCAGTCTGTCATCTGTTTCTCTGATGTAGTTGAGAGCACAATGGGAGCACTAGGTGCAGTAGATTCACAAATGAAATGTTGCTTCACTTGGAAGGACTGTTTGAGCCCCAAATGGTGGTGAGGGAGGACGTATGGGTGCAAGTGGGGCATCTCCTGCAGTCACAGGGGTAGGTACCAAGAGAACGATTGATGGGGATGGAGGAATGGATAAGGGAGTCATGGAGGTAGTGGCCCCTGCAGAAGGAGGAGCAGGGAATGTGTATCAAGTTGTGGGATCACGTAGCAGGTGGTGGAAATAGCAGAAGAGAATATGTTGGACACAGATGCAAATGATGTGGTAGATGAGGACAAGGGGAATCCTGTCCTTGCTGCGTGTCGGGGCAGAGGGAGCCAGGGCAGATATGTGGATAATGGAGATTATCCAGGTGAGGGCCGAGTTGAATGGTGGTAGAGGGAAAGCCACATTGTTTGAAGAAGGAGGACATCTCTGATGATCTGGCTTGGAAGACTTCATCTTGGGAGCAGATGCGATGGAGACAGAGGAATTGAAATAACATCTCCCCCGAGCAGTCTTCAGTCTTTATTGTTATGCCATTTTGTCCCTTGCTTATTACTTGAAGAGGAGCTCAGGCCTGAAATGTCGATAATATATTTTTTACAGACACTGCAAGACAGACTGAGTTCCTCCAGAATTTCTGTGTGTTTTTAAATCAAGAAACACTGCAGCTTGCCAAATTCCTCCAGCAAATGGTGATTCGCATCCGATTCCAGTCTCCTGCATCTCTGCTGGTCGGAGACACTGAAAGCAGCGGGCCAATGCTGGAGAACTAGAACATATTCAGGAGTCCCTCTTTAAAACCATCATTATAAATACTCCCTAGATGAAATGTTTCTTTTGAAGTTACTCTATGAACATTTTATGCTGAAACTAGAGAAAACACAAAGTCTGCAGACATCGTATAACCATATAACAATTACAGCACGGAAACAGGCCAATTTGGCCCTTCTAGTCTGCACTGATTCAAGTACCCTCCTCTAATCCCACTTACCAGGACTCTGCCCATATCTCTCCATCCCCCTCCCATCCATATACTTATCCAACTCTTTCTTAAATGACAAAATTGACTCTGCCTCCACCACCTTTCCTGGAAGCCCATTCCACACAGTAACCACTCTCTGAGTAAAAATGTTCCCCCTCATGTTACTCCTAAACCTTTGCCCGTCAACTCTCAACCCATGACCTCTTGTATCCATCTCTCCTACTCTCAATGGGAAAAGCCTTTCGACGTCAACTCTATCTATCCCTCTCATTATCTTAAACACCTCCATCAAATCCCCTCTCAGCCTTCTATGTTCCAAGGAATAAAGACCTAATTTGCTCAATCTTTCCTTGTATTCCAGATGCTGAAACCCAGGCAACATTTTTGTAAATCTTCTCTGCACTCTCTCTATCTTGTTAGTATCTTTCCTATAAATCGGTGACCAGAACTGCACACAGTACACTAAATTTGGCCTCACCAATGCCTTGTACAGTTCATCATTACTTCCCAACTCCTATATTCTATGCACTGATTTATAGAGGCAAGGATACTAAAGGCCTTCTTCACCACCCTGTCCACATGCGCTCCTACCTTTAGGGAACAATCCCTAGATCTTTCTGCTCCACTGCATTCTTCAACACCCTCCCATTTACCACATATGTTTTGCTTTGATTATTCTTTTCAAACTGAATCACCTCACACTTGTCAGCATTAAACTCCATCTGCCATCTTTCTTCCCACTCCTCTAAGCAGTTTAAATCCCTCTGCAATCTTTGAAAACCCTCTTCATCATCCACAATTCCCCATATTTTAGTATCATCTGCATATTTACTAATCCAATTTACCGCCTCATCCTCCAGATCATTAATATATATGACAAACAGCAACGGTCCCAATACCAAACCCTGAGGTACACTGATTGTTACCGACCTCCATCCTGACAAACAATTATCTACTACTACTTTCTGGCACTTTCCTTCCAGCCACTGTTGAATCCATTTGACTATCCCCAAATTAATACCCTAGGACTTAGCCTTCCTAACTAACCTCCCATGCGGAACCTTATCGAAGGCCTTACTGAAGTCCATATGGACAACATCCACTACTCTACCCTCATCAACATTCCTAGTCACCTCTTCAAAAAATTCAACAAGATTGGTCAAACATGACCTTCCACGCCCAAATCCGTGTTGCGTGTCCTTGATCACACCCTGTCCCTCCATATACTTATATATGCTATCTCTAAGAACGCTTTCCATCAATTTATCTACCACAGACGTCAAACTTACAGGCTGATAATTGCTAGGCTTGCTCCTCGAACCCTTTTTAAACAAAGGAACCACATGCGCAACACACCAATCCTCTGGCCCTTTACCTCTCTAATGACATTTGAACGATCACTGCCAGAGCCTCCGCTATTTCCTCACTAACTTCTCTCAAGGTCTTGGGGAAAATCTTGTCAGGACCTGGAGACTTATCCACCTTTATATGTTTCAAAAGCTCCAATACTACCTCTTTCTTAAACACTATAGTCTCCATATATACCCACTTTGCTTCCTTTACCCTGCACAGTTCAATATCCTTCTCCTCAGTAAATACTGAGGAAAAGAAATTGTTCAAGACCTCCCCCATCTCTTTTGGCTCCACACACATTTGTCCTTTCTGATTCTCTATTGGACCTATTTTATCTCTCACTTTCCGTTTGCTATTTACATATTTGTAGAAACCCTTTGGATTTATTTTCACCCTGCTTGCTATAGCCACCTCATACTTTCTTTCAGCTTTTCTAATTTCTTTCTTAAGATTCTTTTTACATTCAATATAGTACCCAAACATCTCCTTTTTTCCATGTTTCTTATATTTATTGTAGTACTCCCTCTTTTTTCGAACCAAGTTTCCAATATTCCTTGAGAACCATGGCTCTCTCAAACCTTTGACCTTACCTTTCAACCTAACAGGTATATAAAGATTTTATACTCTTAAAACCTCTCCTTTAAAAGATCTCCATTTCTCTATTACATCCTTCCCAGAAAACAAATTGTCCCAATCCACCCCTTGTAAATCCTTTCGCATCTCCTCCAACCTAGCTTTTCCCCACTCCAAAACCTCCACTCTGGGCCCAGACCTATCCTTTTCCATAATTACCTTGAACCTAATGGCACGATGATCACTGGACCCGAAGTGCTCCCCCACACATACTTCTGTCACCTGACCCATCTCATTCCCCAACAGTAAATCCAACACAGTTCCCTCTCTAGTTGGTACCTCCACGTATTGATGTAAAAAGCTATCCTACACACATTTTACAAACTCCAGCCCTTTCACGAAATGGGTTTCCCAATCAATATTCGGAAAATTAAAATCCCCCACAATCACTACCCTGTGCTTATTACAAATATCTGCTATCTCCCTACTAATTTGTTCCTCTAATTCACATTCCCCATTCGGTGGTCTATAGGGGTGGTCTACACCCCTATAATTGTAACTTCCCCTTTCCCATTCCTCAATTCCACCCAAATAGCCTCCCTGGACGAGCCTTCTATTCTATCGCACCTAAGCACCACTGTCATATTTTCTCTAACAAGTAGTGCAACCCCTTCCCTTCTTGCCCCCTCCACCCCCTGGTTCTATCACACCTAAAGCAACTAAATCCAGGAATATTTAGCTGCCAATCACATCCCTCCTGTAACCATGTTTCACTAATCGCTACCACGTCATACTTCCAAGTGTCAATCCATTCCTTCAGCTCATGCACCTTCCTTACAACGCTCCTAGCATTAAAATAAATGCATTTTAGAGATTTCCCACTTTTTACTTCCTGTATGCCCCTATCTTTACCAACAGCTCTCATGATCTTTTGCCATCAACTTCTGTCCATCTTCATATAGAGCATTCCCCTTTTCTATCACCTGCCTTTCCCCCCTCAAACACTATCTACAAGCTTTCTCTGATTGCATTCTAACCTTCTCCTTGCTGTTCTCCTTCATTTGGTTCCCTCCCCCCAGCCATTCAAGTTTAAAGTCTCCTGAGTAACCCTAGCAAATGTCCCTACCAGAATCCTGGTCTCCCTGGGGTTCAAGTGCAACACGTCCTTTTTGTATAGTCACACCTACCCCAAAAATGCTCCCAGTGATCCACAAACTTGAATCCCTGCCCTCTTCAGCCTAAAATACAATGCTGGAAAAACTCAGATAAAGATAAATATACATAATCAACATATTGGGCTTCATTCCTTCATCAAGGTTTGATGGTGGGGGAGGAACACAGGCCCAGAGGCAGGAGGTAATAGGTGGATAAGGGAGGGAGGGCACATGAGCAATCAAGGGGAGGGGATGGAGGGGGAAGGGGTGGAGGTCTGAAGGAAAGAAGAAGGGAAGGAGAAGGATGGGTGAATGGAGAGCAGGTGAGCAGAAACCAGAGAAGTCGATGTTAATGCCATCCAGTGGGAGAGTGCCCAGATGGAAAATTAGGTGTTGCTCCTCTGTTTGATAGTACATGAGGCTGTGGGCAGACATGTCAGCATGGGTGTGGGGTGCAGAAATGAAATGGTTGGCCACTGGGGAATCCCTGTCTCTGATGTGGACAGAGCGCAGGTGTTCAATGAAGGGAAGAGTTCTCCAGCATTGTGTTTTTAATTTTTAGCTGAAACCACCCATTTGGACTAACTGGTAGAGTTAATGTAATAAAGTTCTTCCACCTCTTCATCTAACTCTGGGTTAATTATTTTCCTTCAATTTTCATTCCCCCCCCCCCTCAATTATTAGCATTTATTTTGCAAAATCAAAAAATAGACAATTCTATTAAATTTCAATTCAATGTTAAACTGCAACTGAATTGATAATATGATGTAAATTTTTATATTTAGTCATATTTGAAAACAGGGAGGAGATGTAGGCAACTATGTCTTTTCAGTGGGCAACAGACAGACCAGCACTTACAACCTACTTCAATATTATCAGCCCTCTGCAGCTGCCTTCAACTTCACCTGACTCCCTTGTTTTGTTTTGTTCTCCCTTTGTTGAGCACCTGCCTGTCATCTGTGCTTGCCTTCCCATCAGTTTGACATCCTTTACCCCACCCTGGTTCACCAATCTACTTCCTCCCACGTTGTCCTCATTATATTGGCTTTCTCCCCTTTGTACTCTTTGATGAATTGTTCCACCCTGAAATGTTTTCCATTCTTTTTCTTCCACTGATGCTGTTTCATCTCGTGAGTTCCTCCAGTAGATTGTTTTTTCTAGAACGAGAACTTTTCAACACAGTACCAGCTTTTGGCCCTCAGCTGATCTATATAACAATCTAATACATTGTACTATAACCCTCCATTTTTCTTACATCACGGCCCTATCTAAGAGTCTTTTCATTGTCCTTATTTTACTTGCATTCAAGTAAAACTCACCGTTCTCTGAGTAAAAAAAAAATGACCTTTGACATTTCCCCTAAACTTTCTTCCAGTCATCTTTTTGCTCCAGATTCCAGCATCTGATGTCTCTCAAGTCTTCAATAATACCTCTCACTGGTATCAATTAATTAAGCAACTTGCACTGAGTTCAGAACACAGAGCTATTTCTCTCTTGCATGTTTGTTCTCGATCTACACTGCACATGATCTCTGTTCATAAACCATTTTTAAAGTTCCTTGTAGGAAGAAGGGATTAAGCCCAAAAAAGTTAGTAATATATCTTTACCTTCTATGAGACCAAGTGAGTTCCTCCAGCATTTACTGTGTGTTTTTACAAAGAAAGGTACTGTATATTCTAATGAATTTTACTGAATTCCTAAACTAAACTAGGTATTTGGACAGCCTTGGGCTGCAGTCAGCATGGCTTTGCGCATGCTAGGTCATGTTTAACGAATCTTACAGTTTTTTTCAAGGAGGCTGCCAAGAAGGTTGCTGAAAGAAAGGCTGTGGATGTTGTCTAAATGGACTTTAATAAGCCTTTGACAAGGTCCCACATGGGAGGTTAGTTCAGAAGGTTCAGACACTAGGAATCCATGGAGAGATAGTGAACTGAATTTGAAATTGGCTGTGTAGGAGAAAACAGAGTGGTAGTGGATAGATGCTTCTCAGACTGGAGGCCTGTGACCAATGGTGTGTCTTAGGGACCTGTGTTGGGACCATTATTGTTTGTTGTCTTTATCAATGATCTGAATGTTAATGTGGTAAATTGGATCATCAAGTTTGCTGATGACACAAAGATAGGAGGCGTCGTGGACAGCGAGGAAGATTTTCAATGCTTGGAGAGGGATCTGGACTGACTGGGAGAATGGACCAACAATTGGCAGATGGAGTTTAATGTTGACAAGTGTGAGATGATGCATTTTGGAAGGGCAAACCAAAGTAGGACATACACAGCAAATGGTAGGGCACTGAAGTGCAGAGGAGCAAAGAGATCTGGGAATACAGATACATAATTCCCTGAAAGTGGTGTCATAGTGGACAGGGTTGTAAAGAAAGATATTGGCATCTTAGCCTTTATAAATCAAAGTATTGAGTATAGGATTTGGGATGTTATGTTGAAGTTGTTTGGTGAGGCCAAATTTGGAATATTGTGTGCAGTTACAGAAAGGATAGCAGTAGGATTGAAAGAGTGCAGAGATTTACGAGGATGTTGCTGGGTCTTCAGGAGTTGAGTTACAAGGAAAGATTAAACAGGTTGAGACTTTATTCCTTGGAGCATAGAAGAATGAGAGAAGATTTGATAGAGGTTTACAAGATTATGAGAGGTATAGACAGAGTGGATGTGAGTAGGGGGAGTTAAAGTGAGAGGTTATAGTTTTAAGCTGAAAGCAGAAAGGTTTAGGGGGAATATGAGAGGAAAGTTCTTCACTCAGAGAGTGGTGGGAGTGTGGAATGAGCTGCCATCTGATGTGAATGCGGACTTGATCATAAGTTTTAAGAATAAATTGAATTAATACATGGCTGGGAAAGGTCTGGAGGGTTGGAATGGGAGCAGGTCCATGGGACTAGCGGAATGATGGTCAGCACAGACTAGAAGGGCTGAATGACTTGTTTTCTGTGCTGTAACAGTCTATGGTTCTAAGGCACCTCTGCTACTGTAATGACAATAAATAATATTTGCACATTCAAGGTCACCTATTTCCACTATCATGGAAAAATGTGAGTGGATATAGGTATTTGACTCCACAATGGCATAGCAAGTAATGCTTTGATCACGGATTGGTTGTGTATTCTACCTGTGATGATGTGGGCTCTCTGAGGTGAGACATTTTCAACCCATATCCCATAAACATGCTTGTTCTCAGCTTCATTTGCCTATTATAAATTACCCCTCATTTAGTCAGGTAGTAGAGAACCAGGGAGAGATGATGGGCAGGTGAGAGAGATTAAGTTGCAGGGAAGTGGGGAAAGGGATCAATGCTTGGAGAGTTAGTATGGACTTGATGGGATGAATGGCCTCCTACAGTTGTAAGAAAATATGAAAAATTTACTACACTGATTAATTTTTTCTTGTCCATAAACACATGTAGTAAGTTAGTAGTTTATATTCAATATCAAGTTCAAGTTTATTATTATCCGATTGTAAAATTACAACCTAACGAAACAGCATTTTCCAGTCCTCAGTGCAAAACATAGAAACACAAATACAGACATAACACACACAGAGAAATAATTGATTCATATGCAATACAGATATATATGTGTGTATGTATATGTGTGTGTGTGTGTGTGTGTATTATACATATATATTTTTCCCCATCCTGTGCTCCACAGTTTTAAATTTGTAGTCAAACAATTCACATGTGATTAAAGTGCACATTCCAGATTTTATTCAGGGTTACTTATATACATTTTGGTTTGATCAAAATGTATACAAATAGAAATTATAGCATTTTTTTATTCATAGTTCACTCATTTCAGGGCACCATAATGTTTGAAATAGTTGGCTTCATAGATGTTATGCTGCAGGCATAAGAGAGCTAGGCTTGCTTCTAAGCTTTTGATCACTTTTGGAATCTGTAGTTGCCATTTTTCAACAAGAACCATGTAACCATATAACAATTACAGCACGGAAACAGGCCATCTCAGCCCTCCTAGTCTGCACCAAACCAAGTACTCTCCTCTAGTCCCATCTACCTGCACCTTGTCCATAACCCTCCATTCCCCTCCCATCCATATACCTATCTAATTTTTCCTTAAATAACAAAATGGTCCCTGCCACCACTACTTCTCCCAGAAACTCATTCCACACAGCCATCATTCTCTGAGTGAAGTTCCCCCTCATGTTACTTACAAACATTTTCCCTTTAACTCTTAACTCATGACCTCTTGTTTCAATGTCTCCTACCCTCAAGGGAAAAAGTCTACCCACCTCATTTCTTATCTATTTCCTTCATAATCTTAAATACCTCTATCAAATCCTCCCCAACCTTCTACACTCCAAGGAATAAAGACCTAATCTTCTCAATCTTTCTTTGTAATCTAGATTCTGAAACCCCGGTAACATTTTCGTAAATCTTCTCTGCACTCTCTCTACCTTGTTTATATCTTTCCTATAAGTTGGTGATCGGAATTGCACCTAGTATTCCAAATTTGGCCTCACCAATGCCTTGAACAGTCTCAACATCACCTCCCAACTCTTGTATTCTATGCTTTGATTTATAAAAGGCAGCATACTAAAAACTTTCTTCTTCATGAGATTCTACCTTCAGGGAACGATAAACTAGATTTTTCTGCTCCACTGCATTTTTCAATGCCCTCCCATTTACTACGTACGTCCTGTTTTGATTATTCCTACCAAAATGAAGCACTTTACACTTCTCAGCATTAAACTCCATCTGCCATCTGTCAGCCCACTCTTCTAAGCGTCCAAATCCTTTTGCAATCTATGAGAAGTTATGCCAATAAAAGTTAAAGAAACCATTATGAGGTTGAAAAACTAAAATAAAACAGTAAGAGACATCAACTCTTATCTATCTCACTTACATACCACTTTAAGTATTCCCTATGCCATAGGTGCTTTGTGATTAGTAAGGGATTGCTTAAAGTGGGGATATGAGTAGATAGAAAAAGTTTGAAAACCACTTTTTAATTGTACCTAATTGACTTGTTATGTGCACGGTCTCATAACTCCAAAGGAAATGGCCCAATGTGTGACAGAGTACATAGATATGTTTTTGGGAGATAAATTGGGAAAGGTTTGTTAGAATAGGTTACATACAAACACTTTAAAACAGGTCTTATTTGAAATACTGGAGCTCTGCCCAATGCCTCAGACCTTTTGCAAGAGCTTTGAAGAGTGCTCAAGAGACTTCACTAATGGATCATTGTTTACAAAAGGCAACAGATGAAAGAGGATGTCGGAGCCACTGCTGTCTGGAGGAGAGCTTGCTGTTGTAAGAGGGTCATGTGGTTTTGCAAGGAGAGAGAGTTAAACAGGCTTTCTCTCAGAGAGGGAGAGAGAGACACAGAGATCAGTTCTGCAGTGGTGCAGATAGCAGCTGGGACTGGAACAAGATAAGCTCGCAAGCTTGTAGAATGCCCCAATTTGGAAGACGGCCTGGTCAAAACTATTGTGGTTCATGCAAGAGGAGAGGTCTAATGTTTCACTTGGAATAAGAGATAAAAAAGACACTCTCTGGTGATCTGAAAGAAAGAGGTTATCATCTGGAGAACCCTGGCGGTGTATGTTTCGTCAGAAAGACACTGAGGTGATGGATGGAAGTACATCAGTTGTGGATGTTCTGGAACAACAAATATCTCTCTGAAAACTGACAAGAACCTTCCTGAGCAGTAACAACTTACCTTTTAAGCACAAAAGCCTGGTGAACTTTATAAATGTTAAATTCTGTGCACAGTATAAGAATTACCTACAACCAGTGAACTTGGAGGAATGAGAAATGAGATTGGACTGTGAACCAAAGAATGTTTCTGAACTTACACACACATTACATACACGTGAGCTTAGAATTAGGAGGGGTTTAAGTTAGGTTAGTTAAGTCAATAGAGTTAAGTTAAAGTGTGATTCTATTTTCATGTTTAAAGATAATTAAAAGCAACTTTTGTTTAAGTCACCATTTGTCTTGGTGAATATCGTTGGGTTTTGGGGTCCTCTGGGCTCGTATAATTCTAAACAATTTTACAAATAAATTAAAGATTGATCCGGATCTGTGGTTTGGGTTTGGATTATGTGTTGGAACATTACTACCTTCTGTTTGGTTTTGTGATAAAGTTCATCCTTTTCTGGTTTAAAATTAGGATTTTTCTTCACAATTTGTTTAAAATTCAATTTCCTTGAGATCCAAACATTTTTTTGTTGGGTTATTTTACTCCGTTAGTGGACTTGGGGTTGGATAAGTTTCAGACAGCGTTTATTCGTCTAACATTGTCAGTTGTTCGTAAATGTATTGCTATGTCCTGGAAAGATGAAGTGGAGTTAAATGTAGTTCGATGGTATCATGAGTTGAAGTCGTGTATCTATATGGAGAAAATCATATATAATTTACATAATAATTATGATTTTTTTTGTTAAGATGTGAACACCATATATGAAGAATATGAATTTAGTAATATTGTAAATTACTGAATATTTTTGTTTATTTTTAATGCTTCCCTTGAGGGATCTGTTGTGGGAGAGGCTGGGTTTATTTTACTGTTTTATTATTTGATTACTTATTCTGTAAAAGTCTCTTTACTCTTATTGAAAAAAATACTAAATAAAGTTTAAAAAATACACTCTCCTTCATGTGATGGACAGGTCGACTGGCCGCCGATTCCTGGTGGACACGGGCTGAGCTGAGTGTCCTCCCCCGCCACATTAGAGACTCGCATCCGATCTCATGGTCCAACCCTGCGGGTGGCCAATAGCTCCACCATCAGGACCTACAGCACCCGTAGGGCACAGGTCCAGATGGGAGGGAGAAGTTCCACTGGAGGTTCATCCTAGCCTCTGTGGGCACTGTGCTTTTGGGGGCCGACTTCCTGAAGGATCATGATCTACTGGTCGACATGAAGGGCAAGAGACTGGTCAACGCCTAAACATTCCACTCCACACGACTGGACACACCAGACGCCTGCAGGCCTGAAATTGCCGCCATAGCCGCCACCAGAGATGAATTCGCCAACATCCTCCGCAAGTTCCCTGCCATCCTAGAGCCACATTTCAACACCGCTGTGCCTCAGCATGGGGTCTTCCAGCATATTGCCATTCAAGGACCCCCGCTGCATGCTAGGCCCAGACAGCTGCCACCTGAGAAACTCCAGCAAGCAAAGGAGGAGTTCTCCAGATTCCAAGAACTTGGAATCGTCTGGCGCTCAGAGAGTGCCTGGGCATCACCGCTCCATATGGTTCCAAAATCGTCTGGGGGCTATAGGCCATGCGGGGACTACCGGCAGTTGAACGATGCAACAACCTCCGACAGGTACCCGGTGCCCTACTTACAGGATTTCTCCACCAACCTCCACGGCGCACTGATCTTCTCCAAGGTGGACCTCATGCGGGGATACCATCAAATCCCGGTGCATCCAGATGACGTGGGTAAGACGGCCATTATCACCCCTTTCGCCCTCTTCAAGTTCCTGCGTATGCCCTTCAGCCTAAAGAATGTGGCCCAAACATTCCAACGCCTCATAGATGCGGTAGGGAGGGATTTGGACTTTGTGTTCATTTACCTGGACAATATACTCATTGCCAGTCACAGCCGCGATGAACACAAGGCCCACGTCCACACCCTCTTTGCTCACCTGGCGGATTTCAGCCTCACGGTCAATGCGGCCAAATGCCATTTCGGCAAGGAGACCCCCCAGTTGTTGGGGGACACCATATTGGTGACTGGGGCTGCAACAACGCCGGAGAAGGTGGCAGCCGACCAATGTTTCCCCAAACCCCCCACCCTAAAAGGCCTTCAGGAGTTCATGGGGATGGTGAACATTTACCATCGTTTCATTCCTGGAGCTGCTCGCACCATGCGCCCATCCTGTTCGTGCTGATGGCCACCAAAGAAAAGACTCTATCCTGGCCAGAAGAGGTGAATAAGGCTTTCATTGCAATGAAGGAGGCCCTAGCCAATGCGACACTACTAGTGCACCCACAGCCAGAGGCGCACAGCTACGGCGGTGGGGTGGGGGGGGGGTGTCTTGGAACACTGGTTCGATGGACACTGGCACCCACTGGCCTTTTTCAGCAAGCAGCTGCACCCACCAGAACTCAAATATAGCCCCTTTGACCTGGAGCTCCTGGCGCTGTACCTGGCCATCCGCCACTTTGGCTACTTCCTCAAGGGCAGGCCATTCACAATCTTCACGGACCACAAGCCCCTCACCCAGGCACTGGCGATGGCCAAGGATCCGTGGTCCGCCAGATAACAGCGCCAGCTCTTGTACGTGTCGGAGTTCACAACCGACATCTGACACAGGGCTGATAAGGACCTGCCATCAACACTCTTTCCCCCGGCCTAGATTACGCTCAACTGGTCCAGGCCCAGAGGAACGATGCAGAAATCCAGGCCTCGCAGACCGCCATCTCGGGCCTCAAACTCGAAGACGTTCAGTTGCCAAGCAGCCCGGACACACCGCTCTGCGATGTTTCAGCAGGTATGCTGTGACTGGTAGTCCCACTGCACTGGAGAGTGAGAGTCTTCAATCTAGTCCACGACCTCGCTCACCCAGTGGTGAATATGACGGTGTGTAAGGTCGTAGAGTGGTTCGTGTGGCATGGGCTCAAGAGAGAGGTGGCAGAGCTCACCAGGAACTGCACCAGGTGCCAGACCTTCAAAGTCCACCAACACACACAGGCTCCCTTACAGAACTTTGACTTGGCGGTTCGCAGGTTTCACACATCCACAGCGATATAATTGGACCCCTGCCAGTGTCAAGGGAGGCTCATTACCTCCTCACGGTGGTCGACCACGCCATAAGGTGACCTGAGGCTATCCCGATCAAGGAAGCTTCTGCGGAGGTGTGTGCCAGGACTCTGGTCAACCAGTGGATCGCCTGATTCGAAGTCACAGCGCACATCACCAGCGACAGGGACGCACAGTTCACATCCGTCATTTGGACCCAGATGGTGAAACTCCTAGGGGTGAAGCTCCACCACACCACGGCATACCACTCACAGTCCAATGGGTTGGTGGAGAGGTTCCACAGGCATCTGAAGGCATCGCTCATGGACAGGCTCTCCGGACCAGATGGGGTGTATGAGCTACCCTGCATCCTCTTCGGGATTAGGACGGCACCCAAGGAGGACCCACAAACCTCGGCAGTGGAGAAGGTGTGAGTTTTTCAGCTCAGATCCCGACACTGCTGCCACCGACGCAAACCTGCTAGTGGACCTCCGCAGGAGAAGAGGCTCCCTGGCTCTCCCACCCCCAACACGCCATGGCACCCAGCCAATCCACCTCCCCAAAGAATTTGATTCAGCTCAGTTCGTTTTCGTGCAAAGGGGGCCGCAGGGCACACCGCTGCAGCGACCGTACCAAGGGTTGTACAAAGTCTTGCACCGGACCAGAGGAATCTTCACCCTAGACCCTGGAACTTTTTACGGTGGACCGCCTGAAGGCGGCCCATCTGGACTTATCACAGCCAGTGCAGATGGCCGCGCCCAAGCACCGGGGCCGGCCGCCAAAGCGACAGGACGCGTAGCCATTTCTGGGGGGGGGGGCGGGTGGGTTGTGTGGCGGCGCACATCCTCAAGGTGAACCGGCCTCGCTTGTTTCTCTCTGACTCCAGAATCCCTTCCAGCGCGCACCCTGGGCAGCAATTTTGAGGTCACAATGCACCAGGTGACTGAGCTCAGGCTGCCCTTAAAGGGGCGCGCTGAATTTGAATAAAAACAGTCGTTGACGACCCTCAATGTGGTGGTTGTGTCTCTCTCGCTGCTCACACCGCCACAAAACCTTATTATGAGAATAAGGGTAGTGGAAAACAATCTGTATCAGAGGTGTTAGTTGTTGACAGGGTTGAGGAAGTGGTGCATCATAAGATTATGGAAACAGAATCTTGTGAGGGTCACCTTAAAAAAACTAGGGTTCCTGTGTGCCTGTCTAACTCAGCAATTTTGGAAAATCTGGAGGAAAAGTTAGGCCATCTTAAGTCACAAGAGCAGATGCAATTTAAAGAATTAATTTTGAAATATACATATTTGTTCCCTGATGTTCCAAAAAGGACATCATTGATTTATCATGATGTAGATGCAGGAGAAGCAAATCCCATCAAACAGCCCCCATATAGAATAAACATTCGGAAGAGTAAAATCATGGATCAGGAGATGGAATATATGTTGAGAAATGATATTATTAGACCTTCGACCTCAGATTGGAGTTCTCCTTGTATTCTGGTACCGAAACCAGATGGAACTGTTAGGTTCTGTACAGATTACAGGAAGGTTAATTCAGTAACTAAAATGGATGAAGGGTTGGATTTGTTGAAGGGTTACTGGTGTGTGCCTTTAACTGAGAGAGGAAAGAATAATTGCTGATAATTTAATTTGTACAAATGATTTTGGTTATTGTCTATCCTGATACCAAGGTATCGCTTGTGATTTCCATTTAAATGGACATTCTTTTTTGAGTTCTGTATAATCTATATTACTCATTGGCATCACTTCACTTTTATTTGTGTTAACCTTGCACCCAGATATTTCTCCATACTCCTTCAGTTTCATGTATAAGTCTTTTATTGGTCCCTCTGGTTCTGTTAAATATACTATGATGTCGCCCGCGAATAGGCTAATTTTGTATTCTTTCTCCTTTATTTTTATCCCTTTTATTTTATTTTCCTTTCTTATCAGCTTCTTTCTCCTTTACTTTTAACCCTTTTATTTTATTTTCCTTTCTTATCAGCTTCTTTCTCCTTTACTTTTTTCCCTTTTATTTTATTTTCCTTTCTTATCAGCTAGAATGCCCCATTTTGGAAGACGGCCTGGTCAAGAAACAAAAAGGAACTCTATGGTGACCTGAAAGAAAGGTTATAATCTGGAGAACCCTGACAGGGCAAGTTCTTTCGGCAAGACACTGAGGTGACTGATGGAAATACATCAGTTGTTGATGTCTTGGAACAACAAAAATCTCTCTGAATACCAATAAGAACCTTTCAAGCACCAAAGCCTGGTGAATTTTATAAATGTTAAATTCTGTGTACAGTATAAGAATTGCTTGCAACCAGTAATCTTGGAGGAATGAGAAGTGAGATTGGACTGTGAACCAAAGAACTTTTCTGAACTTTACATACACGTGCGCTTAGAATTAGAACGGGGTTAAGTTAGATTAGTTAAGTCAATAGTAATAAGTTAAACCGTGTTTCTATTTTCATGTTTAAAGATAATTAAGTCACCATTTGTCTTGGTGAATATCTATTGCTGCTGGGTTTTGGGGTCCTCTGGGCTCATAACAAATGACAATTTTTCTGAAGCAAAATATTTCAGTAACAATTGGGTCTAGAGCAGTGATTCTCAACCTTCCGTTCCCACTCATAACCCACCTTAAGCAATCCCTTATTAATCACAGAGCACCGATGGCATAAGGAGTGCTTAAAGTGGTATGTGAGTGGAAAGAAAAAGATTGAGAACCACTGAAGACTTTCTTCTGTTTTCTCCAGCTAAGATTGTTCCTGAGAGAAAGATGGGGACCAATGTTGATCCCACCTGAAATTAGTAAAATGGAATGAACTATCTGGCTGGGGAATACACCTAAATTCATAACGAAAATATATTATGGTCTCCAAAGTGAAAGTGCAAAACCAGGTTCACAGAGGTCAAGGGAGAGATGGGAGTCGTACGTAGGTGTTTTAATATCAGAAATATGTTGGTCTGATGGGTGTTTGAAACATAGCAGGAGTAGGCCATTTGGCCCTTCAAGCCTACACTGCCATTCAATATGATTGTGATTTTTTCTTTCTTTGGCTTGGCTTCGCGGACGAAGATTTATGGAGGGGGTAAAAAGTCCACGTCAGCAGCAGGCTCGTTTGTGGCTGACAAGTCCGATGCGGGACAGGCAGACACGATTGCAGCGGTTGCAGGGGAAAATTGGTTGGTTGGGGTTGGGTGTTGGGTTTTTCCTCCTTTGCCTTTTGTCAGTGAGGTGGGCTCTGCGGTCTTCTTCAAAGGAGGTTGCTGCCCGCCAAACTGTGAGGCGCCAAGATGCACGGTTTGAGGCGTTATCAGCCCACTGGCGGTGGTCAATGTGGCAGGCACCAAGAGATTTCTTTAGGCAGTCCTTGTACCTTTTCTTTGGTGCACCTCTGTCACGGTGGCCAGTGGAGAGCTCGCCATATAACACGATCTTGGGAAGGCGATGGTCCTCCATTCTGGAGACGTGACCCATCCAGCGCAGCTGGATCTTCAGCAGCGTGGACTCGATGCTGTCGACCTCTGCCATCTCGAGTACTTCGACGTTAGGGATGTAAGCGCTCCAATGGATGTTGAGGATGGAGCGGAGACAACGCTGGTGGAAGCGTTCTAGGAGCCGTAGGTGGTGCCGGTAGAGGACCCATGATTCGGAGCCGAAAAGGAGTGTGGGTATGACAACGGCTCTGTATACGCTTATCTTTGTGAGGTTTTTCAGTTGGTTGTTTTTCCAGACTCTTTTGTGTAGTCTTCCAAAGGCGCTATTTGCCTTGGCGAGTCTGTTGTCTATCTCATTGTCGATCCTTGCATCTGATGAAATGGTGCAGCCGAGATAGGTAAACTGGTTGACCGTTTTGAGTTTTGTGTGCCCGATGGAGATGTGGGGGGGCTGGTAGTCATGGTGGGGAGCTGGCTGATGGAGGACCTCAGTTTTGTGATTGTGATAGTACAGACCTATCACCAATGTATATAGTAACAATATCTAGAGTGTAATGACTGTGCTTACAGCGATTGGCTGAGAGCTTAGCCATGCCTACTGTCTGGGCCTTAAAGGGTTGTGTCCCTAGCCAGGTCGGATCATTCCGGACTGGTCGGCCACCTGTGAAGAGCTCCTGTCTTTTGCTAATAAAAGCCTTGGTTTGGATCAGCAAGTCTTTGGTTCTTTCGACGAGCTCTACAATGATCATGGCTGATCAGTACCCGGTTCATACCTTCTCCCAATACCCCTTGATCCCCTTAGCCACAAGAGCCTAATCTAACCTACTCTTTAATATTGACAAGGAACCGGCCTCAACTACTTCCTGTGGCAAAGAATTCTACAGATCCACCACCCTCTGAGAGAAGAAATTATTCCTAATCTCAGTCCTAAAAAACTTGCCCCTTATCCTTAAACTGTGGTTCTGATTTTTCCCAGTATTGAAACAACCTACCTGTGTCTAGTCTCTCTAAACCCTTAAGAATCTCATATGTATATGGATAGTATGATATTAATTATAAATGTAAGAAATGGATTGGTTCAGTATAACTTCCTACACCAATTATATCTTATGCCACAGAAGCTACATAGGTCAAAATTTGAAATATCGGAGATGTGTTTGAGATGTGGGATTGAAACAGGAATGTGTTTACATCCTACATTGTCCTATGTGAAGGTGAGGCCTTTTTGGCAGGACATTGTTGAAACGTTAACAAGGATAACAGGGGAGGCCTTTGTGGATGACCCAGAACATTATCTTTTGGGTAATTTTATTGAAGTGAATAATAAATTAATTAAATTCCAAATTTCTTTTGGCAAATTAGCTTTAGCAGTGGCTAAGAAGTATATTGCAACTACTTGGAAGTCCAACTCTCCCTGACTCATGAATAGTTGTATACCTATGGAAAAATTACATATAATTTAAAGAACAAATATGACATATTTGCCAAGATATGGCAGCCATATTTGGACCATATAGGGGCCCAATTACCATAAAAAATAAGGATAATAACAGATGTTGCTGTTGTATAAACAAATGTGACTTCCCCATATAATTTTTTTATGATTAATACAGATGTGAGCTCTATGGTGTGCAGATTTATATTTGTGGAGAGGGGGGGGTGGTGGGTTTTTTCTATGTTTTTGTATGGAAAAGTTTAATATATTGTGATATTGAAGATTTTATTATGTATATTTACAAAAAATCAAAAATAAAACATTCAAAAACAAAGGTATAAATGCTTTTCCTTGTGCACTTATTTCCTCCCTTCAAAACCACTCTGCCTAAATTATTCCTTGAAGTAATGAGATACGCTCTTCCGAATTCCCTATCTACCTGTGACACCACTTTCAGGGAATTATGTATCTGTATTCCCAGATCCCTCTGTTCTACTGCACTCTTCAATACCCTACCATTTACCTTTCTTGGTTTGTCCTTCCAAAATACAACAATTCACACTTGTCTGTATTAAATTCCATCTGCCAACTGCCACTTTTCATCCCATTTTTCCAGCTGGTTAGATCCCTCGGCAAACCTTTGAAAACCTTTCTTCCAGTCAACAATGCCACCAATTTTTGTGTCATCTGCAACTCTGCTGATCGAATTTACCACATTATCATCCAGATCATTGATATAGATGACAAACAACAATTGTCCCAGCACTGATCCCTGAGGCACTCCACTAGTCACAAGCCATTAGTCTGTGAGGCAATCATCCACCACCACTCTCTGGCTTCTCCCATATAGCCAATGTCAAATCCATTTTACTACCTCACCTTGAATACCGAGTGTCTGAACCTTCCTGACTAACTTCCCATGTGAGACATTGTCAAAGGCCTTACTAAAGTCTATGTAGGCAACATCCACAGACTTTCCTTCATCAACTTTCCCGGTAACCTCAAAAATATCTTATCAGATTGGTTAATCATGTTAAGCCATGTTTACTATCCCTAATCAGTCCCTGGCTATCTAAATAGTTGTATATCCAATCTCTTAGAACACCTTCCAATAATTTACCTACTACTTTTGGAGCCTTTTTTAAACAACATGAGCTACCCTCCAATCCTTTAGCACCACACACATGGTGAATGACATTTTAAATATTTCTGCCAGAGCAGCTGCAATTTCTATACTCACCTTCCTCAAGGTCCGAGAGAATATCTTGTCAGGCCTTGGGTGTTTATCCATCCTTTTTTTTTGCTTTTTTTTGCACCTCCTCTAATCTGTATTTGTTCCATTACCTCATTATTTGTTTTCCTAACTTCCCTTGGCTCTTTATCAGTTTCCTGAGTAAATACTGAAGCAAAAACCCATTTAAGATCTCCCCATCTCTTTTGGCTCCATACACATTTGACCACTCTGAGCTTCAAGGGGACCAATTTTGTCCCTTACTATCCTTTTACTCTTAATATATCTGTAGAACCCCTTAAGATTGTCCTTCACATTGTCTGCCAAAGCAACCTCATGTCTTCCTTTAGCCTTCATGATTTCTTTCTTGAGTTTTTCCTTGCATATTTTTCATACTCATCAAGTATCTCATTTGCTCTATATTGCCTATACCTGCTATACTCCTCTCTCTTCTTCTGAACCAGATCCCCAATATCCCTCAAAAACCAAGGTTCCCTATGCCTGTTAACATTGCCTTTCATCCTTACAGGAACATACAAACTCCGTACTCTCAAAATGTTACCTTTGAAGGTCTTTCACTTAGCTAGCACATCCATCCAGAAAACAACTTATCCCAATCTACGCATTCTAGATCCTTTCTCGTTTCCTCAAAATTGGCCTTTCTCCAATTGACAACCTCAACTCCTCCATAATTAACTTGAAACTATGGCATTATTAAACACAAAATGTTCCCCTACATATATTTCCATCACCTGTCCTGTTTCATTCCCAAATAGGAGATCCAATATTGCACTCTCTCCAGTTGGTACCTCTGTATATTGATTTAGAAAACTTTCCTGAATACATTTGACAAACTCCAAGCCATCCAGCCAGAGTCCATAAGAAGGAAGAATGTTAGTGAGGGTGAGATCATAAAGTTACATCTCTCTGCAGTCTCTCTGTACTCTCTACCCAATTTGCTTTTTTTCTTAATTTAGCGTCATCAGCAAATTTAGATATGCCACACTTGGACCCTTTCTCCAAATGATGTCTATAGTTTGTTATGAGTTTGGTGTGTTACAAAAGACTCTTGCAAATTTCTACAGGTGCACTATGGGGAGCATTCTTACTGATGCCAATGCACAGGACAGGAAAAGGCTACAGACCTTCCAGCACCATCATGGGGGGCATCAGTCTTCACTCCATTAAGGACATCTACAGGAGGAAGTGTCTTAAGAAAGCAACCCCTATCATCAAGGACCTCACCACCCAGGCCATGCCCTCTTCTCACTGCTACCATCTGGAAGGAGATACAGAAACCTGAAGATGAACCCCAGCAGCACAAAGACAGCTTCTTCCCATCTGCCATCAGATTTCAAATGGACAATGAACTACAGACACTACCTCACTTTTTCTCTTCCTTGTGCTAATTTAATTTTTTAATGGTGTATTTACAGAAATGTAATTTCTAGCAATTTTGCTCCTATAATGCACAATAATGCTGCCACAAAACAATATATTTCTTGATCTGTTTATGACAATAAATTCTGATTCTGTACTTTGTGAATAGTGGGCCCAGCACCGATCCCTGGGCAATTTCACTAAACAACGATTGCCATCCAGAAAAACTTTCATTGATTCCAGCTCTCTGTCTTCTATTGGTTAACCAATCCTTTATCCATGGCAATACATTACTCCCAAATTTGTGAATCCTTCTTTTATACAGATGGGATATTGTCTAAAACCTTCTGGAAATCTACCTGCTCTCCTCCACCTACTGCACTCTGTTTCACTGGAGCAATTAATATGCACAATTTGACACCCAACTACACAAACAGACATTGTAATAGTCATACAAAAGCTTTATCATGAAGGATATTTAAGGTAGGAAAGTAGAGTTTAACACAAGGAATACTCCCCGTGTCTGCATGGATTTCCCCCCGTTGCTATCGTTTCCTCCCACCCGCCAAAATGTACAGGGTTGTAGGTTAATTTGGGTATAATTGGCCAACACAGGTTTAAATGGCTGAAATAAGCTTTGATTGTCCTGTAAATAAAATTTAAATTTAACTCCAGAGTTCAGGCTTAAAGCAGCTGAAATTCTGATTTGCAAGCATTGATGGTTCACAGTTTGGAGTTCTTGTGTTTCATTGTTCTCTATTTCTGTAAACTAGTTAATGTGAGTGCCTTGGAAAGTTATGAATTTGTAAAATCGATATATTGTGGAAAATTAGCAAGCATATTGATGTTGGCATTTATATATTTATTTAATTGAATTGTGTTGCCACTGAAAACACAGTGGTGGCTGATGACCACGAAATAACGACACACACAGTTGCAGGTAAATCAGAGCTTGTTTACTCAAGTTGCACATATCTTTTTAAAACACTGAACCGCGCGCGCCACATCTTGACATAATGACGTTATGATGTCCTGTGTTGGTGTGGCGACTGCTTTGGCGGCGCTACTGAATAACAAGATGTCCACACAGTACGAGGATGAAACAAAGACTGCCTTTATTGTTTGAATTCGCCAACTTGCCCCATTGGAAACACCCACTTCCGGTGACATATCCGTTAGCTTCCAGAAGTGATGTCATCGCGTCGCGGTGTCATTCCTCAGCCGGCGGCCCGCTACGCAAAGTGGAGGGCTTTTTAGTCTGCACATGGCGCTAAATGTAGGCTTCTTCTTGGTAGTGAAGGGGCGCCCACACCATCTTGGAATGGCTGTTTGTTGCGGCGATTCGGCCCGTTCACCCGCGCGGTCACTTGGCCTGCAACACCACCCCGCCAGAATTGTTGCCACTTTTTGAGCGGTCTGACTTACAGTCTCTGGGTGGTCTACCTTTGCATCTGACCCGGGGGTCCGAGGCCAGCAGTTTGGAGTCCAGGTGCACGGCTTTGTTAGCCGCCAATGTCCAATGTCAACACAACACCGTCTCTCTGCAGTACCTTGAAAGGGCCTTCATACGGGCACAGTAGGGGTGTTCCTTGTTGTCCTCTGTGTACAAAGATGCAGTGGGTGGCAAGCCGTGTCGGGATGGTAGTGTGGGGGTTCATTTACTAGTCCATTTACTTGGGGATGGAAGGGCGAGGTGTGGTGGACCTGACTGCCGCAGAAATTTGCACAGTTGGACCAGAGGGAGGTGGTGAACTGTGTTCCCCAGTCTGATGTGATGTGGGTCGAGACTCCAAAACGTGTGACCCAGGTGGCTAGCAAAGCCTAGGCACACATGTCCATGTCACACGTAGTCATGAGTATTGCCTATGGCCAGTGGGTGAATCTGTTGATGGTCGTGAACAAGTACCTCATACCTTGACTCACTGGGAGGGGGCCGACGAACCTGAGATGTGCTGGCTAGAAAGTCTGTAAGGGTTTTAGTGTGTCGGTATACCTGGCACTGTAAACAGGTTCAGGCCCACAGGGTAACATCTTAGCGGAGTCCATACCACACGAATTTGTCCGATAGCAGGCAGACCGTGGACCTTATGGAAGGATGAGACAAACCGTGGATCTGGTCGAAAACCCGGTGTGGCCAGGTCACAGGTAGGATAGGCCTGGTGGAACTAGTAGAGATGTCGCACAGCAGGGAAGTTTCTCCTGATGAGGGGCAGAAATCGCTGACCTTCAGGCTGGTGATGACCGTTCAATATCCCTGGACGTCTGCATTCTCCCTCTGACCCTTGGCGAGCTGGTCGACGTCGAGTCCTCCCGAGATTGCGGCGATTGTGGGCCTGGACAGCGCATCGGCCACTATGTTGGCCTTGCTGGTGTCATGGCAATATCTGTGGAATACTCCGATATGTAGGAGAGGCGCTGTTGTTGTCTTGCCAACCACAGGTCCAAAACCTTGCTCAGCTCGTAGGTCAACAGTTTGTGGTTCGTGTAGGTGGTGAACACTCTCCCTTCTAGCATATAGTGGAAATGCCATTTCGCCAGGTACAGGGCCAACAGTTCATGGTTGAACATGCTGTATTTGAGCTTTGGTGTTCGAAGGTGCTTACTTAAGAAAGTAAGGGGGTCCCAGTGCTCGTTGACCCATTGCTCTAGCACTCTGCCCACTGCTCTGTCTGAGGCATCTTTTGTGAGGGCCAGGGAGAGGTGGAATCTGGTACACCACTACCATGGCCCTTGCCAGTGCTGACTTGGTGGCATGGAAAACCTTCATAGCCTCCGGCATCGGTGCAGTGTCTTGTCGCCGAGGGTGGCTGCTCCCGGGAGGAAGTGATGGTAGAAGTTGACCATCACCAGGAACTCCTGCAGTCCTTTGGTCGTGCTCAGCTTAGGGAAATTCTAAATCATCTCTTCCTTGTCGGGCAGTGGCATGGTGCCCTCTGGGGTGATGTGGTGTCCCAGAAAGTCTATTGTTTGTAGGCCAAACTGGCACTTGGCAGGATTCACTGTGAGCCAGAACTGCTGCAGTCTGTCAAACAGGAGGGTGAGGTGCGTCCTGTGGGTGCTGGCATCAGGGCTGGTGATGAGGATGTTGTCTAGATAGCCAAAGATGAAGTCGAGGCCCATTCAGACCATGTCCATTAGCTGCTGGAATATCTGGGCTGCGTTTTTGAGTTTTTGAATTCAAAGAGTCCAATTGATAGCCGTCTTTGGAATGTCGCTGGGGTGTTCTGGGATCTGGTGGTACCCCTTTACTAGGTCCACCTTAGAGAATACCCTGCAGCCTTGTAGCCTTGTGGTAAAATCCTGGACATCTGGGACTGTCACCTCTTTCTGTCGTTGGTTATCGCCGCACAGACGCCAAACTCCAGTGCTTTTCTGCACCATGTGGAATGGGGAGGCCCATGGGCTGTTGGAACAGCAGATGATCCCCAACTCCTCCATGGCAGCAACCTTGGCCTTGGCTTGTTGGAGCTTGTCCTGTGGAAAGCTCTGGGCTCGTGCATGCACTGGGGGGCTGGTGGTCTCTACGTGGTGCTCCATACCATGTGGCAGGTTGGAATCGTGAAAGCTCATGGACAATAAGGCTGGATATCTGGCCAGTAGGCAGGCATACTCGTCTTGGCATGAATTCCCAATGATAGGAAGGAGCATCACCGCAGAGTGAGGAGGAAAGACTGGAACGTGGTAGTGTTCACTAACCGGCATATCGTCATATCCACCAGCAGTTTGTGAGCTCGTAGGAAATCTGCTCCGAATAGTGCCTGTCCCATGGCCGCAATAGTGCACTCCCATTGGAAAATCACATCTGCGACATGGATGGTGACCAGGCAGGGCCCGTAGCTGGGGATGGAGGACCTGTTGGCCACTCACAGAGGGAGGCACTTGGTGTTGTTTCTCGCCTCAAAGTATGTGGAAGGGATGAGGCTGATTTCTGCGCTTGTGTTGATGAGTAAGTCCCTCTTTGACCTCTGGTCTCTGAGGTAGAGTAGGCCTTTCTGAGTGCCAACCTTCGAGGCCACTATCGATGACCGGCCTGTCCATTTCCCGTTGCCGTGTTGGATTTGGCAGTAGGGTACGAGCATGCGGGGTGCACCATGGACGTTCCTGCCTCATCGGCTGTGATAGAAACAGTACTCACTATTCTTCTCCATGCGCCTGTCGTGTAGCTGCTGTGTCATGGCTACTGTCAGTGCTTCCGACGGGTTGGTCAGGGTGACAGCACTGATGACATAGACATGTTGCACGTGGAGGGAGCTCTGCTGTGGCGTGCGGAACAGCCTGTCTGCCTCCTTGGCTACGAGGTGCGGGGCATTGAAATCCATGTCTGAGACTGCTGAGGATATGTGTACTGGCAGTTTCGAGAGGAACAGGGCCTCAAACAGAAAACAGTCTGTATGCCTATCCGCCAGGACCACCATCTCGTGTATTAGTTCAGAGGGATTTCTGTCGTCCAGGCCCTGCATGTTGAAGATCCAGATGGTCCGCTCGTGCCGGGTGAATTCGAGGGTGTCAAGGAGGAAACATCGGAACTGCTCGTACTTACGCTCCATTGGTGGGTTTTCTATGAAGGAGCTTACTTTGGCAGCTATGGTGGCATCCAGGGTGCTGACGGTATGCCAGAACTTGATGTCCTCTGAAACAATTCCCCTGATGTGGAACTGGGACTCAGTCAGCTGTAGCCAGTTCCTGGGCTGGTTTGCCCAGAACAGCGGGAGATGCACGCCCACTGTGTTGGTCACAGGTGCTGCGACTATGGATCTAGCAGGTTGCTGCATTTTGCTGCGATCGATGCTGGTTCCAAAATGTTCGAACCGACAGAGTCACCACAGTAGTGACTGCTTCGGCCACGCTGCTGAATAACAAGATGTCCACACAGTATAAGGGTGAAACAAAGACTGATTTTATTGTTTGAATTTGTTGCCCCATTGGAAATCCCCACTTCCAGTGACATATCTGCTGGCTTCCGGAAATGATGTCATCGCATTGTGATGTTACTCCTCAGCCGGCGGCCCGCTATGCAGATATGGAGCACTCCTTAGTTCACACGTGGTGCTAAATGAGGGCTCCTTTTCAGTAGTGAAGGGAGGCCAGCGCCATCTTTGAATGGCCATTTGATGTGGCGATTCAGTCCATTCACCCGCACGGTCGCTTGGCCCGCTACATTGGTTCGCTAAACTTCTGGGAGTTGTAGTTTATCTATAGCACCACTATACGGCCCCCTCCCCCCCAGAACCAACACTATCACCTGGTAGTTTTTTTAGGAGGTCGACCCCTGTGACAGACTGCTGGCTGTTGAATAGGGGCAGTTTTGTCAATGTGGGCAGGTTTGTGAATGTCAATTGTGAATGACAGAGGCTGCCTGGCAATGTCCAAGATGCAGGTTGACCTTGTTTGTCTTTTCACCCTGTATGTTCCATCTTATGGCACCTGTAAGGGCTGTCCAGGTGTTCCTCTATGTACGAACACATATTCACAGTCCTTCAATTCATATGGTACAAAAGAAACATGTTTGCCATGTGATGATGGTGGTACAGGGGAAAATTTGCCTACAGTATCTCTTAGTCTGCTCAGCAGCTCTTTGGGATCTTCATTTTTTACTGGATCTATGTGGAACAAATTCCCCTGAGACCGCCAAAGACGTGCCATATACAAGCTCTGCAGACCAAGTGTGAAAATCCCCTTTTGGAGTTGTCCTAATGCCAAGCAACACCCATGGTAATTTGTCAGCCCAGTTGGGAATGTCCAAAGGGCCATTAAGACTGATGTAAAGTGATGATGCAATCGTTCAACCAATCCCATTGGACTGCGGGTGATAGGCGCTTGTATGATGAAGCCTAGAGCCGAGCAGCTGAGATAAGGCTGTCCATAATGAAGATGTAAATTGAGGTCCTCTGTCAGAAATGATGTGCCAAAGCGAGCCACCCAGGAATTAAGGAATGCTCTTGGACAAGAGTCTGTAGAACTGCCTCAGGCCATTTGCGTGACATCTTTCTTCAGACCATGCCAAATAATCTGTCTGAAATCAGACAAACAGTCGATCTGATGGATAGATGAGAAAGACCATGGACAGAATCAAAAATGCATCATCTCCACAAAGCTGGAACCACTGGCCGTGGATGTTCTCTTGTCATGTCACAAAAGAGCATCCTGCCATTGGCATCGATTTGCACATCCTTCCATTGTAGGTTGGTTGTTAAGGTGCACTATGTCTCCATCTCACCATCTTGTACCATGGTCCATAGCTGATACCTTGAGCGCAACTGAGCGGTAAAGTGCATCAGCCGCTACATTGTCTTTTCCAGAAATGTGCATTGTTCTGGTAGAGAATTCCGAAATGAAGGACCACTGCTGGTGTTGTCAAGCTGACCAGAGCTCCGACACCTTTGAAACCGTGAAGGTCAAGGGTTTATGGTCTGTGAACCAAAAAGTAATGGAAATGATGGATGGACAAATATATTGCTAGGAGTTGTGTCAAAGATGCTGTATTTTTTCTCGTTCTCACGGAGGTGGTGGCTAAAGAATGCCAATGGCTTCCATTGTCCATCAACATAATGCTGCAAAGTGCACCTATGGCCACATCAGATGAATCTGTTGAAAGGGAGGTGGCTGTGTTTAGGACTGGGGGCAGCTGAGCATGTTTGCTTGAGATAATAGTTCCTTTGACTTTATGAAAGCATTTCGACCTTCGTCTGTCCACTGAATAAATTTAGCATTACCAGACAGCAGATTGAACAGAAGCTTCATAATGTGAGCTGCTGTTGGAAGGAATCAACAAAAAAAATTAACCATGCCCAAGAACTTTTGCAGACCTTTGACAGTGGTTGGCGTGGAATATTCAGTAATGGCGTTGATCTTGGAAGGCAGCAGAACCATAGCCTTGTCGGTGATTATATGCCCCAGTAATGCTATGGACTGTTGTTCAAAAACACATTTATCTGGATTGATGGTCAGTCCAAATTCTCACAGATGTCTAAAGAGTGTACGCAGATGTTCCATGTGCTCTTTTTTAGTTTTGCTGTCGAGATAAATGAAGACATTGGGCATGCCACGCCCTACTGCATCCATAACTTGCTGAAAGGTCTGAACTGCACTTTTTAATCCAAAAGGCATACATAAAAATTTGAACAATCCGAAAGGGGTAATTATTGCTGTTTTCGGGATGTCGTCTGGTTCCACTGGCACCTGGTGATATCCGCGCACCAAGTTCACTTTTTTTTTAAATTTTTTATTTTTCACACCATAAATCACATTAGCCATGATATACACTGTTTCTTTTTCACACATATACAGTGACTTTTTCTCCCCCCCCCTTTCCTCCCAAACCACCCCCCCACCCCCCCCCCTCTCATCCATTTTAGGTATACAATCTAGGTTGCATTAAGCTAGTCAGACAATGTTGTCATTCAACAAAATTACTCCAGAAATTCTACTGAGTCCATTCTTTTCTTTCCTTCTCCTTCCATCAACTTAGGTAATGTTTGTCCCCGGTAGGTTTTCGCTATTGTATTTAATGTAAGGCTCCTATACTTGTTCGAATATTTCAATATTATTTCTTAACCTATATGTTATTTTTTCTAATGGAATACATTTATTCATTTAAATTTAGTAGTTTCTTCCTTTTAATTTGGTTATGTATTCCATTAATATTTAAAGACATATAGTTCAGTGTAGCCCTTCTATATTTTGTTTATCTTCTCTTTCCGTTTTTCCATCATTACCTTTCCTCCTTTTCCATTTCTGTTTTCTTATTTTCAACTCTTTATAAGACAACATTCCTACAACATCCAACATTTTCCTTATTCTCCTATTTCTATCTTATTTATCCCCAATCTCCCCTTCACCTCCTGAGTTGTCCTTTATCCCTTGTCGGACAACCACATCTCCCCTCTCCATTTGGATTTGCGAATCCACTCGCAAGCGTCAACTGATTTTGCAGTGACCGCTATTTCCCCCCACCCCGCCTCCCCCAGAAAAGATTTCACTTTTCATATGTCACAAAGGTCACTCTTTTAATTCCCTCCTTATTCTCTCTATTCCATTACCTTCCCTTGTTAATTCTTGTCTGTACTATCTATATTTTCCTCTAAGTACAGATACATTCATGTATGCACATTGTCTCTATTCACTCTTATACCTCTTTACCCGCATACATATCAATCGTGATCATTTTTACTCTCATTACTTGTCTTCATCCCTCAGTCTATGTTTGTCTTTACCCACATACATATCAATCGTGATCATTTTAACTCTCATTACCCGTCTTCCTCCCTCAGTCTATTTTTGTAATTGTTCTGCAAATTTTCGTGCTTCTTCTGGATCCGAGAATAGTCTGTTTTGTTGTCCTGGAATAAATATTTTCAATACCGCTGGATGCTTTAGTATAAATTTATACCCTTTCTTCCATAAAATCGCCTTTGCTGTATTGAACTCTTTTCTCTTCTTTATGAGTTCAAAACATATATCTGGATAAATGAAGATTTTTTGCCCTTTATACTCCAGTGGTTTGTTGCCCTCTCTTACTTTTTCCATTGTCTTCTCCAGTACCTTTTCTCTTGTAGTATATCTTAGGAATTTTACTACAATAGATCTTGGTTTTTGTTGTGGTTGTGGTTTAGAGGCCAATGCTCTATGTGCCCTTTCTATTTCCATTTCCTGCTGTAGTTCTGGACATCCTAGGGTCTTAGGGATCCACTCTTTTATAAACTCCCTCATATTCTTGCCTTCTTCATCTTCCTTAAGGCCCACTATCTTTATGTTATTTCTTCTGTTATGGTTTTCCATTGTATCTATTTTTTGAGCTAGTAATTCTTGTGTCTCTTTAGTTTTTTTATTAGATTTCTCCAATTTCTTTTTTAAGTCTTCTACCTCCATTTCTGCTGCTACTGCCCGCTCTTCCATCTTGTCCATTTTCTTTCCCATTTCTGTTAAGGTCATCTCCATTTTATTTATTTTCTCTTCTGTGTTGTTTATTCTTTTTCTTAAATCCTTAAATTCCTGTGTTTGCCATTCTTTAAATGACTCCATGTATCCTTTAATAAGAGCAAGTAAGGCCTTCTCCTTCTTCTTCCGTTGTCTTCTCTTCCTCTCTTCTTACGGTTGCTTTCGATTTTTCTTTTTTTGTCGCCATCTTCTTTCCACCTTTATACTCACTTTTCTGTAACTTTTATTTCTGTGCCTTTGTGTTTTCCTTTGTTTTTCCCGACTTTTCTGGAGAGGGCTGGAGTTCACTGTCCGGCCACTACTCCATCACGTGACTCCTCCCACCAAGTTTACTTTTGAAAAGATTTTTACTCCATGCAGATTCACTGAAAAATCTTGAATATGGGGAATAGGGCAGCGATCCGGTATAGTGGCATCATTGAGCCATCTATAATCTCCACAAGTTCTCCACCTTCTGGCACATTTTTGGACTAAATGTAATGGAGACATCCATGGGCTGTTGAACCTGTGAATTATCCCCAGCTCTTCGAGTGTGTTCTCCAGAGGCAAGTGACGTGCCTTAGCATGAATGAGAGGACCCTTGGTAGAAAAATGGTGAGTTATTCCATGTTTCATGGTGGGGGTTAAAAACTGCAGAGTTGTAATTTCAGGAAAGTCTTCTACAAGTCTGGAGAACTTATCAACAGTCTTACTTAGGGCTTGAAAGCATAACGTGGGAACATGCGATTCTGCAAGGGGAATAGTTTGAAAGGTGGTACTATCCACTAGCCAACCCCTTTTAAATCCACCATGAATGAATGAGTTAAAAGGAAAACGGCCCCAAGTCGTGATATGACACTGAGGCCTCCCCTCAGTTCCCCTCGAACTGAACATTCATTTTTTTGGTGCCATATGTGGGTATGTTGGAATTATTGACTGCTGTGAGTTGGAGGTTAGGGGGTAGGATAATGTGTATCGAAACTGGTTGGTGGAAAAACATTAACCTCCGATTCTATGTCCACCAAAAATTTAAACATATAAAAGGCTCGTAGATTTTCAGCCAACCGTCGCAGCCTTTAACGTTGGTCAGCCAGGGAATTTCCTGAGAGCACACAGGGTGGCAGGCACCTATGTGCATTGACTCCCCAATGTTCGTCATAAAAATACCAGGTGGAACTGTCTGCCTGACTTGAGACATTGAGCTGGTGTGTTGAGAGCATTGGCTTGGGAAGCAGTATCAACAGCAGAGGTGATGGGTGCAGACAGCTGTGATGCAGTGAGATTGTCCAAAGACCTTTTGATTGTTTTTTTGCCAGCCACAGGATTTCTCCCTCTGCAGCTACTGCCCTGGGGTCTTCGAAAGAACTCTGTGATAATAAGAGTCTAATATCTTCTGGCATCCTCTCGGAAGAGCTGTTCAAATGACTTATCTGGCTATTGGCCAGATGCCAGGCACAGCATGTCGTCCATTAGTTTGGATGGGGTGTGGTCACCCAAATCCTCCATGTGTATCAGTCTGGTGGCTCTCTCTCTGTGGGACATGCCGTAAATTTGTAGCAAGAGCACTTTTAGAGTGTCATACTTGTGCACTCCAGGCTCTGGTGGATCGTGCAGGATGTCACTGACTTGGTTGGCAGTGGCTTAGTCCAAGGCACTGACAAGGTGATAATAGTGAGTCATGTCCACCTCAATCTTCCTGAGGTGAAATTGTGCCTCAGCCTGTCAAAACCACAGCTCTGGTTTTGTCAGCCAGAAGGGCAGTAGCTTAACAGCAGCAGCTGCAGTATCCATATGGTCCAAAAGCTCATTTTGGACCCATTGGGGTCACCAATTTGTAGCCACTGAAAACTTGGTGGCTGATGAACGCGAAATAACGTCACACACAGTTGTAGGTAAATCAGAACTCATTTACTTGAGTCACATGTGTATTCTTTTAAAACACTGAACCACGCACACCGTGGCATGACGTCGTGACATGACATCCCGTGCTGGTTCGCTAGACTTCTGGGAGTTGTAGTCTATCTATAGTGCCGCCCTAATGGCATTTTAAAACATCTATGATAAAGTTTAACAGAATATGTTTTAATATGGTGCTAATGTTCGATCCTAAGTTAATATCACAGAGCTGGTAGATGTTCACTCTCCAATTTTTATGTTCCATTTGTACCAAGAAGAAAAATTTCAGTAATGATACCGTATTTCACAATATTATTTCTTCTTTCCTAAAATTGCTGACTAATTCTTGGTCCAGTTGCCCAGTCCTGATCATCTCTCTAGAAACTGGACCATCATTTTCATGTGCCTGCCTGGTCACTGAATATTGGCAGGCTTGTTGCGGATGCATCTTGGCCAAGTCAAATCTTGTATTCTCCAAATGCATATTTTTGAATACGGGTTATTAGAGGTCAGGAAAAAAATCAACGGACTTATTTCCTTCTATAAATATCTTTCCCATTCTCACCCTTCTCCATCTCTGCAGCTCAAGAATACAGTGAAGAATTATACTTTAATTCATTAAAAACACCAACTGGGGATTGAACTTTTTAAAATCTGGCTCAGCTCTACTTCCGGAGATGAAGAACATGTGATGCTGATAGCCCCAGAAGAGTTAACTCATCGTCTGCTTTGGCAACTCAAATGCTCATCCAAATGTTTCCTAACTTTTGTGAGAGGGCCCATTTTCACCAGCTTTTCCCAGATATCAACCACCCTCTCGGTGAAAATAATTCTTCCTAAGATTCCTAATACACCTCTTCCTCCTCACTTTAAACCAATGCACTCTAACTTTAGATGTCTTTGCCACAAGGAAAGGCCTCTTACTTTGTACCAATCCTCAACTTGTGATCTATGTCAATATGAAAGTGTTTAGAACTCTATGGGAGAGGTTACTTATGAGATAATGGTGGTCTCGTAGGTTGTTAGGTTTTCAGTAAGGTTCTTGAATGCATTTCAATAACTGCCACAAATCCAGCATTATTTATCTAAGATCATTCTCTTGTGGTGTGTCTACACAAGGGCAGCAGGCACATGAGAACATCAACTTATGCACATTTTCCTCCATTTCGCACAACACCCTTATTTCAAAATATATCACTGCTTTTTCACTCAATGTAGCTGGCTATAACTCCTGAAATTAAAAAAAAACTAACACTGTGGCAGGATCTTCTCCAACAAGGCACCAGTAGTCCAAGACAATTGCTCAATGCCATTTTTGAGGGACAATTCTGGACAGTTAATAAAAGCCTCAAAATATTTTTTAAAAATTGTAGAACATTACAGCAGCGTACAGAGCCTTCAGCCCATGATGTTGTACTGACCTAAAGAAACCGACTCCACAACAATCTAATTTTTCCTAACCTCACATCAATAACCCATTTTTTCTTACACCTCTGTGCTTTTTAAAAATGTCCCTATTGTACTTGCCTCCACCACCACATTTGGCAATGCATTCTAAGCCCCCACCACTTTCTGAGTATCTCTGACATCTCCCCTAAACTTTCCACCATTCATCTACAAACTGGTATTCTCTGGTATTTGCTATTGTTGCCCAAGGAAAAACATGCTGAATGTCCACCCTATCTAAGCCTCTTGTAATCTTATACACTTCTTTTAAGTCACCTCTCATCCTTTGGCACTCCAAAGAGAAAAGCCCAAGCTTTGCCAACCTTTCTTCATATGACATATAAAAACTCATTGCTGGAGAAACTCAGCAGATCAAACTATCTATTTTATATAACAAAAATAAAGACACAAATCCAAAGTTTCAGGTGCCTAACTACATTTTGTCATACCTTGATGAAGGGCTCAAGCCCTAATTGTTGGTTTTGTATATTTATCTTTGCTAATATAAAGTACACTGCTTGACCTGCTAAGTTTCTCCAGTATTGTGTTTTTACTTCAATCACAGCGACTGCAGATTTTCATGTTTTACTTCATATGAAATGTTCTCCAATCCAGGCAACATGCTGGTAAACCTCCTCTGCACCTCTCCAAATCATCTATATCCTTCCTGCAATGAGGTGGCTTCAACTGAATGTAATACTCCAAGTGTGATCTAACCACAGTTTCATGAAGCTGCAACATTACTTCACAGCTCTTGAACTCAATTTCCTGACTAATGAAGGCCTTCTTAAACACCCTATCAAGTTGTATGGACTTGGACCCAAAGATCTCTATGTTCCTCCACATCTGCTATACTCCCCCTTCCAAAGTTCATCACTTCACATTTATCCAGGTTGAACTCCGTTTACAACTTCTCTGCCAAACTCTGCATCCTGTCTATATTCCTGTTCTAAGCCATGACAACCTCCACACTATCCACAATACCTCCAACCTTTGTGTAATCTGCATACATACTGACAGCACCCCACAGGATGACTGAATGAATGGCTATGTTTTACTGTAAAACTTTGTAAAAACATAATATGAAATTTACCTCCATACGTGTTAGAGTGACAACTGTTAGGTGAATGCCATCATGCTACTAGCAGGTCAAAGCAGTTTTTACTGGTAGCATAGCTGTTTGTAGAAATAAAAACAAACATTTTAGACTGGTCTGCTTGAGGCGTGGGAAGAGTTTCCTGGCTGACTTGCCAAGTACCTTTTTATCGTCCTCATGCAGTTGTGCTTGGGAAGCAAACACTTAATTTTTTTTGGCTCAAGAATAAATTTTGCAATCACAGAATTGAGCCAAAGTATATTCACATGGACTGGCACAAAGATGTAAAAAGTTGAAAGAATACAAATGTATTTTTTTTTGTGAAAAAGTACTCTTTATTGAATTTGTCAGCATGCACTATGTTCTGAACATCAACATTGAACAAAATAGAATTCTTATTAAATCCTATGCTTGGATCCGTCATTTATCTGCCACTGGAGCTCTTTGTATCCAAGACTAAAGACGCTACTCTTCTGTTTCCTTTAATTTACATCTGAAGTAATAGCAACACACACAATCATCATACTTTATAGAAGCGTTCTGAATTCTTCATCACCAGTTATTGTACTTGTCTGTTGTATTGAAGTGTAGTGCAGTGTGTATCTACACAATGAAGGCGTTCCCCTCTCAACTGATTTGTGGGATTCCACCAAAAATGGGGCAGCATTCACTGTCAAGCGTATCATCCACACTCTTCCTACTCTTGTCTTGCATTGTTTAACAAGGGAAAAGTATAAAATCTAAAAAAGGACATATTTAAAAAAATATTAATATGAAGAGGTTCTTTTCCTAAATTAATGTAAATTTATAAAAATGGTTCTTGGGATGAGTTATGTAGAGCAACTGGAATTGCTTTCTTCGGAACAGAGATGGCCTGGGGAAATTTAACAGATATATTAAAAATCTTGAAGAGTATGGAGATTAGAGAAAGAAAAGGATTCCAGAGACTAAAAGGTCTCTAAATAAAGAGCATAGGTTTAAGTTGACAATATAATCAAAGGAGACAACAAGAAACAACTTTTATACAATGAATGGTTAGCAAAGAGAACGTACTGTGTGACAATATGGCGGAGAGAAATATTATTTTTAGAAGTTATTTGAACAAATACTCTGTGAGAAGACCTCTTCAAAAAAATGTTACGAACTTAATGCTTCCTGTGCAAATATTCCATTCACCGGAATATTCGTGGCAGCAATATTTATCAATGCGTGGAACTATAGTTTATATGGAAAGATTCAGTCAGTTATTCCACTTAATTATTGTGAAACACAGAGAATAACAAAGACATATCCTGGCCTTTCCTGGCATCTATTCTTAAGGAAGCAGGTCACCAGCCAGTTTGCTTGTATCTGCGGATAAATGAACTGAAGTAAATGAGTTTTGAAATCTGCTTTCCACATGCTTATAATTGCAAATGCTCATATGTATTTTAATGAACTCCATTTCTTAAACTGTGTATCTTCGTGTATTTGTTAAGAATACTATGTTGAAACTATTGATGAGTGCCTTTATTTGTTAACAATTACATTTGCTGTATAATTACAAGGTGTTTCACAGATAGGCACATTGAAAACAAGAACCAAAATTAATAGAAACAAGAGGGAGAACTGTGTGACAAAAACATTGTGAAGGGTGTTGAATTAAGTGAGAATGGAGAGTTGGAGATTAGGAAGGAATTTCAGAATCTATGATTACAAGAGCAGAGAGAAAAGAGATGGCAAGGAAAATTAGGAACATTGACAGCACACCATTCGGCCCATTGTGACCATGCAAACTAGAAATGGACTTGAGGTTGAAAACAGCTCCATGCCCCATAGTTATTCATGTTACTTTTTGAATGTGGCAAAAGAGATTTAGAATTAACTGCAGCTGAGAGAAAATTGAAAGGTTAACATGAAACTTAAACCTCCATGCACTTGTTCTGAATGCAAATAGCAAGTTGAAATTTAAACAAACTCATTTGAAGTACATTGAATGTTACAACTTTTACATGCATAAAGTGTCACTTTGTAAAAGGCATTAGTTAGGTCGTGTTGAACTAGCATGAAGTCGATTTTTATCTGCAGCAAACTACATGAAGTTGCAAGTAACGCAAATTGTCTTATCGTTAGTGATTTACACTTTTAATGTACCAGAAACTCTACTCTGGAACCCTTGGTCCACAGAAATCCATCCTCCTCTGAGCAGCAGAAATATTCTTTTCAAGCATGGTGGGAGAGTTGTGGGAAATTGAAGCTGGAGAATTCCAGCAGCTCTCTGTAAAATGAAGTTTCCCTATGGGAAATGCAGTTGGCTGAGATTGCAAAGGTCATTTAATTAGCTGCAAATTAGTACACATCTTTATTTATTTTATCTTAGATAGAGTTAGTTAGATGGATCTGTACAGCAGATTTACAATGCTACACCATAGGAACTGCTACACCACTATATACTGGAGCAGAGAGTTTCAACCTCTAATCTTATAATAGTCATACAGCATGGAAACTGGTCCTCGGTCCACATCGACTAAAATGTCCCATCCACACTAGTCCACCTGTCTGTGTTTAGTCCATATCCCTCTGCCTATCCTATCCTATCCATGTATCCAGCCAATTTTTCTACTCAGAATCAGAATTTATTGTCATGAACTTGTGACAAAATTCATTGCTTTGAGGCAGCATTATATTCATGTAAACTACCTTACAAAATAATTAAAAATAGTGCAAGAAAAAGACAAAGGTAATGTCTATGGTTTATTATTCATTCAGGAATTTGATGGCAGAGGGTAAGAAGCTGTCCTTGTGCCGCTGAGTGCTCATCTTCAGGATCCTATACCTTTTTCCTGATGGTAGCAGGTGAAGAGGGCATGCCCTGGGTGGTGGGGGTCTTTGAGGATAGTGACTGCTTTCTTAAGACACCGTCTCTTGTAGATGTCCCCGAAGGAGTGAAGACTGGTGCCCATGATGTCACAGGCCAAGTTAACAATACTCAGGAGTTTTTTCTCATCCTGAGTGTTGGTACTTCCATACCAGGCAGTGATGCAACCAGCCAGAATGCTCTCCACTGTGCACCTGTAGAAGTTTTTGAAAGTCTTCAGTGACGTACCAAATCTCCTCAAACTCCTCACAAAGCATTGCATCAACATGGAGGCTTCAGGACAGATCCTCAGAGTTGTTGACACCCAAGAATTTGAGGTTCTTGATCCTCTCCACTTCTGGCCTCTCGATGAGGACTGGTTCATGTCCTGGTTTCCTCCTGAAGTCCACAATCATCTCCTTGGTTTTGCTAATGTTGAGCGCAAGGTTGTTGTTGTGACACCACTCAGCTGATCTGTCTCCCTTCTGTATGCTTCCTCCTTGCTGTCTGTGATTCGCCCAACTACAATGAAATAGCACCTACCTCAACCAACTAGTCTGGCAGCCCATTCCATACACTCATCATGCTTTGTATAAAAATGTAACCCTTCAGGTTCCTGTTAAATCTCTCCCCCTTATCTTAAACCTACAGTATGTACTCTGGTTACCAAATTCCCCTATTCTGGGCAAAATACCCATCTATTCCACTCATGATATTGTATAACAGAAATTTTGGGGGAATTTTGGCACAGTTTTTGTTGCAATTTTTAAATGTCATTGTGAAACCAAAGGGTTAACAATCGTACTAATCATGACTTTTTCTTGACTCGTCAAGAGCACAACTTTTTACCCCATAAACTTCACATTGTACAAAGTCTAAAAATTAATCTTTTCTCCAAGAATCTACATTTGTCAATTGTGTTTAAATATAATTTCTCATTTCTGTCTCTTACTTTATTGTATTGGTTTCTGTTTTTGTACTAATTTCTCCTCCTATCTGTTGAAACCTTTGTCACAGAAATATACAGCATAAAAACCAGGTTTTCAGTCCACCACTATTGGAACTAATATTCTCTATTTGTTTTGTCAACATAAAGTTACAATCAGGGTATATACATTGTGAATTTTGCTATGCAAAAGAAAATCCTTTGGATTGAAATAATCAGGAGAATGACTCGTTTTCAACATAATTTCTCTTTGTTCTGTATAAACATCCTGTCTTCTCAAATTAGCTGGTCTCTGAAGATCCAAGAAGACTCTGGGCTTCATTTGTGCTAAGTTAGTTATTTCTTTATCAGTAGTTACATAGTTCTAATTCCAAGAGATTTCTTGCCATAAATCTCAATTCCACATATATTATCACGTGTATCACAATTGATCTATGGCAATCCTATAAACTCAGCAGCGTTTGGAGTTGATGGAGGTTGGGGGGGGGGGGAAATAAAACACCAAGATCGGAAAATTTTTATTGGACCTGGCTGTTCCAAGGCTGTATATGGCATTAAGGGTACAGATGAGATGCACACTAATTAAATGACTGAATGGGATCAAGGCAGGGTGAATGGCTGCCTTCTAGTTCTATGCCCCAACAAATGCCATTCTCAGGGCTGCTGTGGCATTGTGTAAATTACATTCAAGTTTTAATAACATTGGGCTGGAAACTTATCGTCAGCTGCTTTAATTTCTCATGCCATTATCTGATCATTTTGGAGAGGTGTTAAGGTGGTCCGATCTTCATAGGAGTGGCCGAATGGCCTACTTTATCCTGTGATTGATAAAAAATCACCAACAAGATGTATCAGAATATGAAGTTTTACCACTGTGTTGCATAACTATGCTATTTTTAAATAAACTATTTTGTAAGTTTCTGTGATGTACTGCTGTGGCACCTTTCACCAAGGGGCCAATAGTTAGATGTCATCTTTGAGTGGTATTTTCCTTCTTGGCACACTTCATGTTTACAACAACTGTATTAAACTTTGGGGCAGTCAGCATACTCAGTGGAAGACACTATTGCACGGTGGAGAGAGGGAATAAGCTCCAACAGTCACAAGCCTTTATTTTGCTGGGAGTCCCTTTCAACTGTAGAACTGTGGGCTGAGTAATATCCTAAAAATGAAAGAGAGAAAATGGACTCAGATACACATCACTGCTGTTCAAAGATTTGCCAAAAACAAAAATAATAATTCAAAATTAGGTGTTACAATTTGATGTTTTGTCTAAGATGGACCTTTTTACATGCATCCTATTTTTTTTAACCTTAAAATGTTTATCTGAGGGTTATGATAGATTTGATGTTGACTGCATTCCTGGTCTGGCTCTCCATCCCATGGGATGATGATGGTTCCTTTCAGTCAGTTTGTGGGTACCCCACTCCTCCGAAAGGGACAGCGTCTGCGTGACTGGATCTCCTTTCCGTGCTTCACGGCATGGCATTCCTGGTGATGAAGCAATAATTACCAAGTGAGAGACAAAATTCTCTTGTGCTTCCAGGACTAATAGGAAGTTTGTCTTCCCTTACTAAGACATGTCTGATCAGATAAGTAATGGGGGGGGGGGGGGTCAATATTTAAAGGAAGGATGGTGGAAAGTGAATGACAAGATTTAGACCTGGAGATGGAGGACTCAACTGATATGAACACTATTACCACAGTATGGCTTAAGGATTGAAAGAGGTTAAATTCTAGAGCATGGTCTATTCATTTGAGGATGTGTTTGAATCCCAACGAAGAAATTTTAAATAAATATAGATTTGAAAGTGTTGCTAATTGTGACCAGAGTAAAACACGAAAGTCTGCAGACACTGATTGAAGTAAAAACATAATGCTGGAGAAACTCAGCAGGTCAAACAGTGTAGCAAAGATTAAGATACATACCAACATTTGGGCTAGGGCTCAGCCCAAAACGTTGGCTATGTATTGCTAATCGTGACCAACTTACTACCAGACTGTCATGTAAAACAAAAATGAATCTGGATCGCTAATGTTGTTCAAGGGAGGAATTTTACCATCTTGTATACAACACCAAAACCATTGCAATATTGTTGATCTTTAAGTGAAAAGCCATGCAAACCACACAGCTTACGGATTTGAGATTTGCGCTGACGTACTGTTGGGGCCCACATCCCTCTCCCTGGAAGGCTTCCTGACATAGGCTGGCCAGCGGCTGATCGAGACAATGAGCAGCAGGGGGAAGTGATCAGGCATCAGCACATAGAATCTAGCTGCACTGGAGTCTAAAATCAATGGGATAGTGAAATATCACCTTGGATTTGCTTGGCTCAAAAAGGAAAGTGTACCGAAAATTGGTGGTTTGTTCCCAAATGTTTACTTTTAATCCTTTTCTGTTGCCCCATTGGGGGAGGGAATTGAGGTCTTCACATTCACCCAGATGTCCTCTTACTGTTCCATATTTGTCCCTGGTAACTGCCAAAACTTGCATAAATGCATTTGTCATTCAATTGTTTGAAGCTTTGTATTTCTGATCTATTACTTCCCTTAATTCGTTTTCTTCTGTTTCTATGTATTAACTTGGGTGGCGCGGTTAGCGCAACGCTATTACAGCGCCAGCAACCAGGGTTCGAATCTGGCACTGTCTGTAGGAGTTTGCATGTTCTCCCCCGTCTGTGTGGTTTCCTCCGGGTGCTCTGATTTCCTCCCACCCTCCAAAACTTAATGGAGTGTTTGGGTGGCATGGGCCCAGAGGCTGGAAGGACCTGTTGCCCTGCCGTATGCCCAAATTAAATTAAATCTTCACCTCCACTCCTTGCAGACATCAAGATACTGTTGGAAAATGATCAGTGGAGGTAAAGAATGATAAAAAGTGATTTCTTCAAGACTGAATCCAAATATAAAAGTAGTTGAAGGAGGGAGAATCTAATGCAAATTCTTTTATTCAAAGATTGTTCTCCCCATATTAAAAGCCTCAAATGGAAGAAATAAGTCAACAACAGAAAGAACGGCACCGCACTAAAACTTCATTAGTCTACCTCTCTTGGGGCTTTGGTCAATGCTGGATTGGCAGATATTAGACTCTTGCATTTTATTCCAATTAATACTAGAACATGGAACACTGCAACACAGTACAGGCCCTTCAGTTATATATTCCTACCAAAAAAATACTAAACCCTTCCTACCTCGTAACCCTCTATTTTTCTTTCATCCATGTGCCTGTCTGAGAGTCTCTTAAATGCTCATAATTTCAGCCTCCACCACTACCCCTGGCAAGGCATTCCAGCATCCACAACTCTCTGTGCAAAACACTTATTCCTGATGTCGCCCCTAAACTTTCCTCCCTTCAAATTGTAGAGATGTCTCCTGGTGCTTGCTGTTCCTGTCCTGGGAATAAGGTGTTGGCTGTCTACCTTATCTAAACCTCTCAGAATCTTGTAGACCTCTATTAAGTCACCTCTCATCCTTCTTTGCTCCAAAGGGACACGTCCCAGCTCTGCTAACCTTGCCTCATCAGACTTTTTTGATTCCGACAACCTCCTGGTAAATCTCCTTTGTACTCTCTCCATAGTTTTAACATCCTTTCAAAAATGAGGTGACCAGAACTGAACACAATACTCTGTGTGGTCTTACCAGAGATTTGTAGAGCTAAAACATGACTTCCCAACTCTTGAACTCAATCCCCTGACTAATGAAGCCCGAGGATCCCATAGGCCTTCTTAGCTATCCTATCAACCTGAGCAACAACCTGGAGGGATGTTCATCCACACTCTTAAGTATTTGACCATTAACTCTGTATTCAGCCTTCTAGTTTGACCTTCCAAAATACTTATCCAGATACACTTCTAATTCCAATTATGTAAAAAAGATAAAATAGAGTTAAGTCATAATTTTCCAGCCAACCAGGGAGCCTAAAATGAGTGACAGGAACTGAAGCCCCGTTATTCTAGAGAATATGCTAAGTTAGAGGCCTAGTTATACAAAATGGAACAGGCCCTTTGGCCCATCTCATCCCTACTGACCAAGTTTGCATTCTAGGCAAGTCCCATGTGACTGCATTCTGAGCCCTTCCTATCCAAATGTATACTGAACCCACATCTATAGATTCCTCTGGCAACTTTTTCCAGATACAGACCACCTCTGAGTGAAAAAGACACCCCTCAAGATCCTATTTAATCTCTCCCCTCTCATCTTGTTCTATGCCCTCCAATTCTAATATCATCCATCATGGGGAAAAGTCTCAGAACATTCATTTAATCTACAATATGTCGTGATTTTATACATCTCTTTAATGTCGCCCCTCGGCCTCCTATATTTCTGGGAACCGTTTCCTTTAACCCACACCTCGAGTCCTGGCAACATCCTGAAGAATCTCCTCTGCACCCCTTCTAACTTACTGATATCCTTCCCATAACTGAATAACCAGAAAAGCATAAGACCACCCTTAAGTGTGGTCTCACAAACCTCATATTGCTAAATCATTAGGCCCCAACTTCTGTATTCAATACCCTGTTCAAGGAAGGCAAGTATAGCAAATGCCTTCGTCACTATTCTGTCAACCCAAGTCATCACTCTCATGGAACTCTGCACTTGGACCATTGCTTCTCCAACACATTCCAGGGCTCTGTCGTTTATTGTGTAAATCCTGCCCTTATTTGACTTATCAAAGAGCATGCAACATCACACTTGTGAAAGTTAAATTTAATTTGTCACACCTCAGACTCATTTTCAAACTGATCTATATTCTGTTGTAAAATTGGGCATCCTTCCTCACCGTCCGCTACGCCTCCAATTTCGGTACCATCTGCAAATGTACGAATCATACCAATTACATTGTCATCCAATTCATTAATATGGATAACAAACAACAGTGGACCTACACCAAGCCCAGGGGCGCACCACTCGACACAGGCCTCCGATAAGAAAAGCAACCCTCCACTACTACCCTCCTACTCCTTCCATCAAGCCAATCCAATTGGCTAGATCATCTTGGTGTATTAAAGGGAGCACAGAAACTGGCTCTAAAGGCTGTGTACGGCCCCTCACCCCAAGTCCAAAGCACTTGAATGATAACGGTATGTTAAAAGAGATGCAGGAACAACATTGATGAATCAAATGCCAAACCATCAATTTTTCTAAAACACTGGAGAGCAGATTATCGGAGTTAAATTTCATTCTTGCAAACTACTGCATACCTTGAAGAACTCAACTAAAAATTAGAAATATAATGACATTGCTCAGCAGTTAATGCAGTAACTAATGAGGGAGAAAATGAATAGAGTTTTAGGACTTTCATTGGAATTGGGGAGCTACTAAGATGCAGATAAATGAGGGTGGGGGTGGTAAGCCACAGGGAACAACATGAACAAGATTTGTAATAAAGTGGAAGGCATGACAGGCTTGAATGACAGTGCAAGGAAAGAGATCTGAAAAAAGGCAGGATGGCAAGAGCAGAATATATGTCAGATAGCAAACTGGCAAGAGGAATTTCACACAAAAATAGTTCAAGAAAGTCTGCAGATGTTGGGGTCGAGTGCAATACACAAACGTGCTGGAGAAACTCAGCAGATCACGCAGCATCCACAGGAAGTAAAGGGGAACCAACATTTCGGGCCTGGGGCCCTTTTCAGATATAAAACCTGACCAAGGGCCCAGGCCCATAACATTGGTTCCCCTTTACTTCCTGTGGATGCTGCGTGATCTGCTGAGTTTCTCCAGACCACTTGTGTATTTCACACAAAAATGTGAGGTTTGGATTGGGATTTGAATTAAGAAAAATTTAGTGGAAGGTACAGTGAGTGATAGAAATTTGCAGCAGACTTTTTATGTTGTGGAAAGATACAACAACATAATTTTAAAAGTCACTAATTTGAGAAAGAGTGAGCCACTTAAGAATCCATGCATTAGCCAGCAGATCCTCTCAGATGTTCACTAAGACTGAACAAGACATTTATCGGAATATAACATTCATCTATTTTTAGAACACTTCAATCTCTATTACCTTAATGAACAATAATACTTTATCAGGTGCAAGGTCCTTCTGTCTCACATATAAAACTTAACAGATAAAATCAAGAAATTTGTAAAATCCAATGTTTAGCTTTGATTCTTCAGATAAATAAAAGTCCTGAGTCTTGTTTGGTTTGATTTGGCACAAATGTTTGTAATGTTCTTAATAGATTCCCTGCAAATCAAAATACAGTAAAATCCCCATTATCCGGAATTCAAGCAATTAGCAGCTCAAGCAATTGGCAAAAAAAAGTAGAAAATAAATAGGTAAAAAATACGAAAGTTTAAAACTGGCACCCCCCAGCTGTCAGTTCACCAATCAGGCAACACACAATCTCAAGCAACTGGCAAATTCACTTATCTGGCATCTACCAATCCTTATCGGTGCCGGATACCAGGGGCTTTACTGTACATTTTGTCATTTTTCATAAAATATCTAAAAAGGGCAACTAATCAACGGCCATATCCTGAAATAAGATAGTTATTATGGAAACATAGTTGAGGAATGGGCAGGATTGGATTGTCAGCTCAATGTTCTGCAGGAATAAGAGAAATGGAAGTAAGAGGGAGTGTGGTTTTGTGATGAGGGAAAACATCAGGACAAAGAGGATATTCCTCGAACAAATAAGAAGGGAACTGAGGGGGTGATCACTGTGATGGGATTGTTCTATACACCCTCCAATAGGAGCAGAATGAGATCATCCAGCCCATCCACTCTCCTCCACCATTCGAAACATAGCTGATGTATTTTTCCTCTCAAACCCATTTCCTGCCTTCTCTCTGTAACCTTTGTCACCCTTATTAAGTTGATAAGCTATATTCCTCTGCTTTAAGTCGACCCAATGACTTGACCTCCACAGCCATCTATGGCAATGAATTCCACAGATTCACCACCCTCTGGATGAAAATATTCTCCTCATTTCTGTTCTAAAGGGACATCTTTTTATTCTGAGGCTGTGCTCTCTGGTCCTGGACTCTCCAACCACTGGAAACATTTTCACCACATCCACACTATCTAGTCCTTTCAATATTCGGATTGTTTCACTGAGATCACCCTCATTCGAAAATGCCATTAAACACTCCACATTTGTTAACCTTCTCATCCCTGGGATCATTCTTGTAAATCCAAACCTGCACCTGAACTTCATTGGACCTCTGTTTTCTGAATTCTCTCTCACATTTATAAAATAGTCTGTCTTTATTCCTTCCACCAAAATCCATGACCATAAACTTCCCTACACCGTATTCCATCTGCCACTTCTTTGCACTTTCTCCCAACCTCTCCAAGTTCATCTGAAGACTCCCTGCTTTCTCAACATCTCCGTATCTTGACAAAATTACCCATAAAGCCCTCAATTCTATCATCCGAATCATGCCGGTCAGCCAATGTTAATACTTTTCTTGTAATACCATCTTGTATCTTGTTTAACAGCCTGGTGTGTAGCATCTTGTCAAAGGCCTGATCATCCAAGTAAACAATATCCAATGACTCTCCTGCTAGTTACTCCCTCAAAGAATTCCAATAATTTGTCAGGCAAGATCAACCCTGAAGGAAACCATGCTAATTTTGGCCTATTTAATAAGTGCTTTCAAGTACCTGAAACCTCATTAATAATGGACTCGAGAATCTTACCAACTACTGAAATCAGACCAACCAACCAACCTATAATTTCCTGTCTTTTATCTCTCTCCCTTACAAATAGCTGTAAGGATAATAGGGTTGTAAATGCAGATGATTTTATCTTCCCCAATATTGAGTGGGACTGCCATAGTACTAAGGGATTGGATGGGGCAAAATTTGCTACGTGTGTCCTGAAAAGTTATTGCAAGCAATGATGTTGATGGCCCTACTCGAGGAGGTGGGAGGTGGAGAACAAGACCTTCTAACGGGAAATGAATGACAGTGGGGGAGAATATTTACGAGCCCATGATGCCCAATTACACCCAATTGAATGATGGGAGGAAACCAGAGCACCTGGAGGAAATTCACAGACATGGGAAGAACATACAAACTAATTACAGACAGTGCTGGATTTGAACACTTTATCAGCTTTGCACTAACCATGCCGCCCTTGGAAATTGGGAAACAGTGATCATAACTCCATTCATTTTAAAATAGTTTTGGAACAAGATAGGACAGGTGCACAATTTAGTCTTAGACAGGAACTTGCAAAGGTGGATTGGGACAGGTAGTTTGCAGGTAATAGGATGCCTGGCACATGGAAGTCTTTTAAAAGTGAGATGGGGGTGTTCAGGGTCGACATACTCCTGTAAGAGTGAAGGTTGGTTGATGAGGAATTTTGCAGCTCTTGTCAGGAAAATTAAGGAAGCATTTGTCCAGTCTATAGGCTTCTGGAATCAAGCAAATCTCTTGAGGAGTATAAGGAATGTAGGAGTACATTTAAGCAGAAGGGTAAAAAGATATAGTTTTGGCAATTAAAGGAGAAATTAAGTGGAAATAGGTAACCAGTGAGGGAGGGTCACGTTAAAGGTCAAAGTAGTTGTTATTGTGGAGCCACAGGAGATGGGAGAAGTCTTGAATTAAAAATTATTGTCTGTAGAGAAGGTTAGAGAAGGCAGGGAATTCAAGGAAGAGAATAAGTATGTCCTGAAACATGTTCACATTATAAAAGAGACGCTCATGCATAAAGTGCATAATGGTGGAAAAATTCTTGGGGCCTGACCAAATATGTCCTTGGACATAGAGGGAAATTAGAGAAGAATTTTGGTGGGGCTCTGGCAGATATTTTTGTATAATCATCAGTCACAAGTGATGACCTGGAAGAATGTTATGCCTTTATTTAAGAAGAACTACAAGGACATGCCAGGGAACAACAGGCCAATGAATCAAACATCAGTGGTGCAAAAATTACTGGAGGGCATTTGGAATCACATGACCCAGCTGCATTTGGAAGGAGAAGGACTGATTCGGGATAGGCTTTGTGCCTGTGTCTAACTTCCCACACAGATCGTAGAATTTTTTGAAAAGGTAACCAAGGGAATGGACAAGGGCAAGGCAGTGAATGTTGTCTTCATGGACTTTAGCCAGGCCATTGACAAGGTTCTACATTGTAGGCTGATCCAGAAGGTTGGGATGCTAATGGTGTTCAAGTGAATAAAGGTGAATAAATTTCTAGGGCCTGACCAAGTGAATCCTCGGTTATTGTTAGGGTCTCAAGAAATATATTTGTAACTTCATTAGCCACTGGTGAGATACCAGAAGACTGGAGCATAGCTAATGCTGTGCCTTTGTATATGAAGTTGAAAGTTAATGAATACCCAGGACCCAACAGTCTGCATCCTTGAGTGGGTAAGGAGGTGGCTGTAGAGATAGTGGATGCATTAATGATAATTTTATATTTTGTACACTCTGGATAAATTTCTTTAGATTGGAGGGTGCCTAACGTGACACCACCTTTGAAATCAGAATTATGGGAATCAAACCAGTTAGCCTGACTTCAATAGTGAGGAAAATAATGGAGTCAATTGATAAAAATGTCATTGCTCTGCATTTGGAGAGGAGTGATAAGATTAGTCCGTCAGAATGAATTTACAATTGGGAAATCATGTTTAACGAACCTTCTGGAAATTTTTTGGGGATGAAACTAGTAGAGCAAACAATGGTAAACCAGTTGATGCAGTGTATGTGGACTTTCAATTGGCTTTTGGGAAGGTCCCGCACAAGAAATTTGGTTAGCAAAATTGGAGAACACAGCATGGAAAGTAATGCAAGGATGTGGATAGAAGACTAGTTGGCAGACAGGAAGCAGAGAGAGGTAATAAATTGGTCTTTTTGTGATGGGCGGGCAGGCAGGTACTAGTGGGGTATTACAGGGTTCAGTCCTGTGATCCCAGCTATTTACAATATGTAAATTGTGTACCTGTCCTATCTTGTTCCAAAATTATGATTGTGTGTAATATCTCTAAATTTGCTGATGACACTAGGTGGCAGTAGAAGCTGTGAGGAAGTTTCAAAAAGGCTGCAGGATGACTTGAACAGATTAGTAGAATGGGCAAATATATGGCAGATACAGTACAAAGTAGATAATTGTGATGTCATCCACTTTGGTGATAATAATAGAAAGGCAGGTTATTATCTGAATGGTGAGAGATGAGGAAAAGGGGAGCTGCAATGGGTGTCATGATGCATCATTCATTGAAGGGGGTGACTGTGGTGAAGAAAGCATGTGGCATGTTGGCCTTTACTGAGAGAGATTTTGAATATAGAAGCAGGAAGGTCTTACTGTAGTTGTATAGGGCCTTGGTGAAACCACACCTTATGCCTTCCAATTAGATTAAGGACATTCCTGCTTTTGAGGGGGTGAGGGTTCATAACTTTCTTCACTCGGAGTGTTGTGCAACTCACTACCAAAGAAGGTAGCTGAGGCCAGTTCATCAGAGATATTCAATTTCTCACCATTCAATGTATTGCAGGGGGTTGTGGTGGAGGTTGGTACAATAGGGAGATTCAAAAGACTTAGACACATGGATGGAAGGAAACTAGAGGGTTAATGTTTTGAGATAGGGAAGGATTAATTTGTTGTGGAGTAGGTTTACATAGGTCAGCACAACATCATGGGCTGAAGGACCTGTACTACGCAAGAGTAGAGCAAGCAAGAGTTGGGTCAAAGGGCCTGTGTTCATGCTGCACAAATCAATGACTACCACCAGAGAGGGCACAGTAAAAGACGATCTGCTGGAGAATCATTTTGTTGCTCTAACAATAGCACCCACTGGCGAAGATATTTCTCCTCAGTTAGTGGAATAACCATATCCTCTCTTTTACTGCTGTCTGCAGGAATCTTGTATCAAGTGTGTCGAGTGAAATCGCAATCTTTTTGTAGTGGACTTTTCTGCAGGGCAAAACTTTTTCGAGCACTAATTGCAAATTGCTGTCAATACAGTGGTTGGGGAAATTAAAAGCATCACAGTGGTTCAGTTGGGTTATGACAAGGCACATTTCAGGTTGATAATTTGTCAGGGCTCACTGAATAAAAATGTCACAGCATGGCTTGTGTTAACTGTCCAATACCTTCTAACAAACTATGATAAGGCATCTGTCTGACTGTGATTCTGAGCAGTCATTTATTGCCAAAGTCACCTGGAGCCATGCAACACTGTTCCGTCCATTTTAAGTTAACAAAATCAACGCGCATCAGTCATGAATGGTTTCTTGATAAACAACCCATCAATAAAAGCATCCAGGCATTGCAGTTTGTTGAGGGAAAAATTGTTGAAAAGCAACTTGCTTCTGTGGTTCAGGATCAAAACAAAATGACAACTGCCTTTTCTGGGCCATAATATTATTTGCACTGGTGAATGTCTTTGAGATCATAGGTTTTTAAGAGATTGGTCACTTAAGACAGCCTGAATAAGCTCCGATTCCTTGTCACTGGGCAAAAGGTTTTTCTCTCTCAGCTCCATGAGAAGGTTGCTGATCCCTCTCCACTTCTTGACCACTCGACGTTCCCGCTGCCTACTGATCTTTATTTGCTGCCTGAGGTAATCCACTTCGTCTTGCAATTGGAATATCTTCCTCTTGGCTACAACGGGATTTGCCAAGCAGTAACTGTGCTCTTGGAACACTTCCTTGATGCAGTTGCTGGTTTGGGTGCTGGTGTCACTACTCGTGTCTGCACAAATACTAGGGTTACTGCCAGTGCTAGTGAAGGACTTGTTCGGCGCATGTTGGTTATCGATGCCCACAAAAGTCAGGGGGGATTTTCTGCCTGCTAACTTCTGCAAAATAAAAACAAAAATCACTAACAGTATAATACGTGTATCAACATGCTGTAAAACCCTCAGTATCTGGCACCTACGGGGGATTGGTAGACGCCGGATAAGCGAACTTTCCAGTTGCTTGAGATCGCGTGTTGCGTGGATTGGACACTGGGGGCACCAATTTTAAACTTTGGTATTTTTTACCTATTTATTTTCTGCAATTTTTTTTGCCGGTTGCTTGAATTCCAGATAACGGGGATTTTACTGTATTATTCTTTCTTTTAAATATTTTTTATTGAGTTTTATCATTCAATCATACATTATAAGTCCATATAAATTAACTCATATACATTTGGATTGGTATCATATCATAGAGAAATAGTAATACATGGATTTATATTCCAATCTAAACATATAGCGAATAGTAAAAAAGAAAAGGAAAGGAAGGAGAAAAAAATGTTGATTATAAAGGACAAACCCATTGAAATCGAGCTACGGCCTCCGGAGATCCGACGAAACATGCCTATTTACTGCATTCCTATACCTTGATCATTCTAATTATAAAAATAAGCTACAAATGGTCCCCAAGACTTATCGAAAGAGATCTTAATCTTCCTAACATTATGTCTGATTTTTTTTTTCCAAACTTAGAAAGGACATAATATCCAGTAACCATTGTCTATGGGTGGGTGGAAAGTCCTCTTTCCATTTAACTAATATTCCTCTTCTAGCCAGTGTGATAGTACAGATCTATCACCAATGTACATAGTGTATATAGTTACTGTATCTAGACTGTGCTTACAGCGATTGGCTGACAGCTAAGCCACGCCTATTTTCTGGGCCTTAAAGGGTTGTGTCCCTAGCCAGGTCGGATCATTCCGGACTGGTCGGCCACCTGTGAAGAGCTCCTGTCTTTTGCTAATAAAAGCCTTGGTTGGATCAACAAGTCTTTGATTCTTTTGACGAACTCTACAATTTTATTAGCAAAAAGAATTTTTTTTGAAAGGGATGGAGCGTTTAACTCGACCAGAAAAACTTGATATCGACCCACAGTCAGCTACAGCCTTCAAAGCCTTTAACTTCTGGCTGCTGAACTTTGAAAACTTCCTGAGATTCATTGAGGTGGAGGAGGATAACCAGCGTCTAACAGCATTGCTGTCTATGGTGTCCTTGAGAGTCTACGAGAACATCCAGGATGAGACCACTTACACCGCAGCCATAAAGATACTGAAAGAACTGTATGATCAACCGGTGAACAGAGTTCATGCCCGGCTCATGCTTGCGTCAAGGAAGCAACAGCACGGCGAGTCCAGCAGGGCATATTTACAAGTATTAAAGGCGTTGGGCAAGGACTGTAGCTGTGTGGACAAAACTGCTGCCGAGATCACAAACGATCTCGTCCGGGATGCCTATGTGGCCGGGCTTTGATCGAACGAAGTGAGGCTGTGCTTGCTCGAGCAAGGGGTAGAAAAACTAGAGGACGTGGCCCGGATTGCAATCACAATGGAGGATGCAGCCTTAAAGTCCACTGAGTTCTCTAGGGACTGGACCCCTCGTTCTGATGTGAGTAGAGTGCCCTTCTACCCTACCACCCCTCGAGAGACTGACGGCCTGTCGGCTGCTGCTACCCTGCCCCGTGCGAACCTAAAATGTTATTTCTGCGGGAGGAACAAGCACAGCAGGTCCCAGTGCCCAGCAAGAAAATCCAGGTGCCAGAAGTGCCTTAAAAAGGGCCACTTTGCTGCAGTCTGTAGGTCTAAAATGGCCGCCGGCAAACACAGTGCCTTGTGTGAAGCCCACCCGCCACTATCCCATTCAAACTCTTCTTCCCCAGAGCTCTCGTCCAATGAGAGCGAGGGCTCCCCTGCACGGCAACGTCTGACATCACGGAGACGCCGAACTCGGAAGGGGCAGCCCACCCTCGCAACCATGGTGTTGGCCCACGTCTCGCCCCCGTGCGGAACACTCTACCCGGCCTCGGTCCCGACTGTGGCTACCGCTGCTGCTGCCGCCGCCACAGCCACCCCCGCGGCCAACCAGGTACTAACCCTAGCGTCCATCGCTGACGAGCGCCGGGGCCCGACCGCCGCGACCGACGGCCTACCCACCGCCAACCACGAGCAACTACAAACCCCACTACTTACCTTTCATCCGCCTACGCCGCCACAACAGCACTTCCGGGAGTTCCTCCAACCTGCTCCTCCAGCGTTGACTACGTCATCCCGTTGTGTGACGTCATCCCGTTGCGTTACGTCATCACACGAAACTCCCTTGTCAACTGCTTCAATAACACTAAACCAGCAATGCTCTCATCCCCTCACCAGAGCAATGGAACTGATTAAAGTGCATGGACACTACACCAATTGCTTATTTGACTCTGGGTCAACTGACAGCTTTATCCAGACAGATCTGGCCCTCCGTTGGGGACTTGACATTATCCCCACTACCCAGAGGATCTCATTAGCGACGAGGTCGCACTCGACTGGGATAAAGGGGTATTGCATCGCCACGCTGGAAGTACAGGGCGTAACAGTCACCCACTTCAAATTATTCGTCCTTCCCCAATTGTGCACCCCAGTGTTGCTGGGATTAGACTTTCAGTGTCAGTTCCGAATGGTGTCCCTACACTTTGGAGGACCCCACGCCCCCCTCTCGGTCTGCCATTGCCCCGAAGCACCCGAGCAACCCGCCCCTGTGCCCCAGGGCCAATCCTGCGGCCTTTCCACACTCCAGATTGCCCCGCCAGCACTCTTCGCAAACCTCACCCCTGACTGGAAGCCTGTGGCCACCAAAAGTCGGCAATATAGTTACGAAAACAGGCAATTCATTAGAAGTGAGGTGCGTAGATTGCTGGATGAGGGCTTCATCGAACCCAGTTCAAGCCCCTGGAGAGCCCAGGTTGTGGTTGTCAAGAACAGGGAAAAACTACGGATGGCGGTCGACTATAGCCAGACCATTAACCGCTTCACGCTCCTGGATGCGTACCCCCTGCCACGCATCACGGATGTGGTGAACCAGATCGCCCAATACCGCATATTCTCCACCATTGACCTACATTCGGCCTACCACCAGCTCCCGATCCGCTGCGAGGACCGACCATTCAAGGCCTTTGAAGTGAATGGGCGGCTATATCAATTTCTCAGGGTACCATTCGGGGTTACGAATGGTGTCACGGTCTTCCAGCGGGAAATGGACCGGATAGTGGACCAGAACGGGCTAACCGCTACCTTCCCGTATCTGGACAATATCACCATCTGCGGCCACGACACGCAGGACCACGACGCCAACCTAGACAAATTTCTTCAAACTGCCCGTCGGCTGAACCTGACCTACAATTTTGATAAGTGTGTCTTCCGGACCACACGACTCGCGATTCTAGGTTGCGTGGTGGAGAACGGGATAGTGATGCCAGATCCTGACCGCATGCATCCCCTAATGGACTTACCCCCCCCCCCCCCCCATACCCAGAAAGCGCTCAAACGCTGTCTGGGCTTTTTCTCATATTACGCCCAATGGGTTCCACACTACGCCGACAAGGTGCGTCCTCTTATAAAGACCACCTCCTTTCCCCTCTCGACCGAAGCCACAGCGGCTTTCGATCGAATCAAATCCGACATCACCGCTGCAACGCTGCACGCGATCGATGAGTCTGTCCCGTTTCAAGTCGAGAGCGATGCATCCGACTTCGCTCTGGCAGCCACCTTGAACCAGGTCGGTCGGCCTGTAGCCTTCTTCTCCAGAACTCTCCAGGGTCCAGAGAGTAGACACTCGAGAAGGAGGCCCAGGCCATAGTTGAAGCGGTGCGTCGTTGGAGACATTACCTCACTGGGAGGCGCTTTACACTGTTGACTGATCAACGCGCGGTCTCCTTCATGTTCAGCAACACCCAGCGTGGTAAGATAAAAAACGACAAAATCGCCAGATGGAGAATCGAACTCTCCACTTTTAACTATGACATCCTGTACCGGCCTGGTAAGCTCAACGACCCGCCTGACGCGCTCTCCAGGCGGACGTGCACCAGCGTACAGATGGACAGACTACAGAAAACTCCATGAGGCGCTCTGTCATCCAGGGGTCACTAGGTTTGCCCACTTTGTGAAGGCGCGCAACCTACCCTATACAGTCGAGGAGATCCGAGCCTGTTCGGTGTGCGCTAAATGCAAGCCCCACTTCTTCCGTCTGGATAACTCCCACGTTATCAAAGCCAACCTGCCCCTTCGAGCGTCTTAGCGTAGACTTTAAGGGGCCCCTATCGTCGACCAACCGTAATACCTACATCCTTACGGCCATCGAAGAGTACTCCCGCTTCCCGTTCGCTGTGCCCTGCTCAGACACCACTGCCACTTCAGTGATACAGGCCCTTCACAGTATTTTCGCCATCTTCGGGTATCCCAATTCCATCCACAGTGATAGGGGGTCCTCATTCATGAGCGCAGAGCTGCAACAGTACCTTCTGGAGTGTAGTATCGCTTCAAGCAGGACCACGAGCTATAACCCACGCGGTAAGGGCCAGGTCGAGAAGGAGAATGCCACCATATGGAGAGCGGTTACACTGGCTCTCCGGTCTAAAGGTCTCCCCACCTCTCACTGGCAGGAGGTTCTCACTAGTGCCTTACACTCCATCCGCTCCCTCCTATGTACCGCAACAAATGCCACCCCCCACGAAAGGATGTTCCTTTTCCCAAGGAAATCCGAATCAGGAACCACCGTACCGGCATGGTTCACCGTCCCTGGCCCTGTCCTTTTGCGACGCCACGTCCGGCACTCAAAGAACGACCCCTTGGTCGACCGAGTGACTCTACTCCACGCGAACCCACATTACGCCTACGTTGAGTTTCCAGACGAGCGGGAGGACACTGTTTCGGTGCGGGACCTAGCTCAGGATGCGGTAGACCCAGCAAACCCCCCCAACCCAATCTTCCCCAACTCTTTATTCCCCAGGCCCTGTGCCGCAACAGAAGGACCAACAGCACCCCAACGACCCGGGCCACCCTGCCGACAACATGACTGGGGAATTGAGCGAAGGAGTGGTCGCACCCGACGAGCCCGCTGGCGACACCACTCCAGCGACCCCAATCCTGACACCACGGCGGTCACGCCGGATGGTCAGACCCCCTGACCGCTACAGTCCTTAACCTACCCCTTCCTTTCATTCTCTCCCTCGTTTTTTTGTTTTTTTTTCCATGGTCAGTTCTCCAAGAAGGGGTGAATGTGATAGTACAGATCTATCACCAATGTACATAGTGTATATAGTTACTGTATCTAGACTGTGCTTACAGCGATTGGCTGACAGCTAAGCCACGCCTATTTTCTGGGCCTTAAAGGGTTGTGTCCCTAGCCAGGTCGGATCATTCCGGACTGGTCGGCCACCTGTGAAGAGCTCCTGTCTTTTGCTAATAAAAGCCTTGGTTTAGATCAACAAGTCTTTGATTCTTTTGACGAGCTCTACAGCCAGTAATGTATAAAATGGTAAAGAAAACCTGTTTTTGGTTAGACATTAAATATATGCTTACATCACTGGAGAAGTCAAACATTGCAATCAATGGACATGGTTCAGGATCAATCTCAAAAATGGTTGAAAATGTTCTGAAAATAGCTGTCTAATATTCTGCTAATTTGGGACAAGACTGAAACATATGTATCAAAGAGGCTTCAAATCTTTACATTTGTCACACAATGAGTTGATATCTGGGTAGATTTGAGCAAGCTTAACTTTAGAAAAATGTACTCTATGCACCATTTTAAATTGAATCAAACTATGCCAATTGGATAGAGATCAGGCTCTTTAACCTGAAATGTCAATTCTTTCTTTTTATAGATGCTGCCTGACCAGGGTTCAAATCTGGCACTGTCTGTAAGGAGTTTGTATGTTCTCCCTGTGTCTGTGTGGGGTTACTCTGGGTGCTCCAGTTTCCTCCCACCCTTCAAAAATGTACTGGGGGGTCAATTGGGTGGCAAGGGCTCATGGGCCACAAGAGCCTGTTACCGTGCTGCATGTTCACATACATGTCTAAACCAAGCAACATCCTCTTGAACCTCTTTTGCTCCCACTCCAAAGCTTCCATATCCTTCCTACAGTGAAGAACATATCCCAATGGTTTTGCTATCAGAATATTTGTATAATGCCACCCTTACCTTTTGAATATGTGGAGGAAAGTCAAATATTGTGGGAATGGCATCTTCTCGCAAGCGTCTGGTCTGTCCTGTTCTGTCAAAACAGGTTTTCTCAAAATGTTTGGAACAAAGAAAAGTATGTTTGCTTGGCTTGAAGTTTTCCCTTCGAACAAGTTGTATCCATTCCATTCGTCTTCTGGGGTTAGAGGGAAATCTTATTAACAAGAAAAGAAAACAAGTTATATTTCTGGGGATTGCAGATGTAAATTGGATTCAACATGGTCTATTTTTTTAAGAATTGAAAATTTTTGATAAGGGAGAAAAATAACGATGGCGTAATAATACACAGAATTGGCTTCACAGCAGCAAAAAAATCATGTTTAAACTTCACTTGAGTGCTACATGCATGTTCTCCCTGTGACCTCATGAGTTTCCGTGAACACTGGTTCAAAGTATTTTGCAAAACAACCAGAGGAGATGTGAGAATTTTTTTGCTGTGAACTTGAGTGAAGGTGGTAGAAGAGAATAGGATAATTAATGAGAAACATTTTGGAAATGAACAGGTAAAGGGTGGAATTGGAACTGTATGGATTCACAAAGGTTTTCCAACCATAATTGCTTCTATATTTCCAAACATAATTTAATATACAAATGATGGAACAAAACAGCTTGGCTAAGATTATTTTGTAGGTTAATTGTTCTACATGATACTGTGGTTCTCAGTCTTTCCTCACCCACAATTCTCCTTAAGAATTCCTTTACTTACTGCAGATCACCATCAACAAACCCAAGGACCACTGGTGGGAAGGAGTGGGGGCTGACAAAGACAATCCCCTTCCCAGAACACTAATGGGATTTAGCAAAAGGCTAGAACTGTGGAGTTCAAAAGAGATGCAGAAAATAATCAAAAAGGCCAATGGAATAGCGGTCTGCATATTTGAGGAATGGAGTAATACGGAAGATACAAGTTCAGAGAGATCACACAAATTAAAGTATTGGACCCTGGAATTTAGAAAATTAAGCAATTGATTTGGACAAACTTTGAATATATTACAGGGATTTATCAGGCAACCTGGTAAAACTTACTTGGTTTGATGTTTGATTTTGTATGATGTTTCCAGTTGTGGGAGTACCTAGGACCATAGAGCACAGTTCAGAATAAAAGGAATTCCATTTAGAACAGAGATGAAAAGTTTCTTCAGGTGAATCTGTGGAATTCATTGCTACTTATGGCTGTGGAGACCAATTCATTGAGTATAATTAAAGCAGAGGTTGTTAGGTTCTTGATTCGTAAGGGCATCAAAAGTTATGGGGAGAAGGCGAGAGAATGGGGTTGGCAGGCAGAAGGCAATTCGTATATGACATGTTCTATACTATCACATTTTGACAATAAAAGAATCTTGAAAGTCTTCTTGTCTTATTTCTGTGGGTTGGGGAATCTATTGTTATAGTGCCCAGTCTAAGAATTAGATTCAGGCTTTATGCCAAGTAAATAAAAAAATCTGTATGCAATGAGAAGTCGAGGTTGGGCAATCTCCATTGTAAATGTCTACTGGCAAAGTGTGAATTATTAATTTAAACTTGACCTCAGCAAATCATCCACAAATTAATTGCACTGTCTGCTGTCAAAGAACTTAATACTGCATGTGGCCTACAGTGTTTATCATTACAAAGCTTCCCTGGCTGCCCTTCCACCCTCCACTAACTGCAGCTCAAGCATTGACTTTGATTTCAATTTTCATTCCACACCTAGCCCCATACAGGCTTACACCAGCATTTCTGATGTAAAACCCCTGGTATCTGGCATCTACAGGGATTGGTAGATGTCGGATATGTGAATTTTCCGGTTGCTTGAGATTCACTCTTACAATGCCCAACTAATATCCCTGTATTAAGAATCAACAGTTTAAAAGACAAACATACTCTTCTGCACTTATGAACAAACTTCTGCATCAATATATAAATCTTAATTTTATTTACTTTTTTTTACCCATTGCTTTTGGTTGCCCGGTTGATTGAATTCTAGATAAATGTTCCTTCATTTTCCTCGAGTGTGATTTACTCTCTGTTATAGTTCACAAGGTTCTCAATCACATCTGCTCCATTTCTCTCACACTCTTCTACTCCAGACTCTCCATCCCACCAGCCTCCACATTCAATGGATCATTTTCAAATTTTCACCACCGTCAACATGATTCCATCACTTAATAAATCTTCCCCTGGTCTTCTCTATGTTGAAACATACAGAAATGCTGGAGGAAATCAGCTGGTCTCGCAGCACCCATAGCAGGTAAAGATGTATTATCGATGTTTTGGGCCTGAGCCCTTCTTCATTTTTGTGTGTTTTTACTACAATCACAGCATCTGCAGATTTCCATCTTTCACTTCTCTCTGTTCAGCATTCCAAAGGAACCATGCTCCCCAGGAGGCCATGATTCAGTCTTCCACTTTCACTCCACGATTCATATTTTCCCATTCAATCATTTTATCTCTCCTCCCCTCCCCAACCTATGATCCAAGGATCAAAACACTCCTAAGTGATGCAGCATTTGTTTGTACATCTTCTCATTTAATGCAATACATTTAGTGTGAACAATATAGTTACATCTACGCTGGATAAATCAAATGCAGATTGTGTGTCTGCTCCTGTTCAGTCCAGAAGCTTCCAGGTGCCTGCCTCTTTTGTTAATCATCCAATACACTCTCTGTTTGGCCTCCATGTCATTTAAATAAAATCAAACAAGTAGCATTTTCTGAAGTTTGCTCTGATGTAGCCACTCTTTGAAAATCTACATTGGATTGAGGTTTCCTATATTTTTATATTTCAAACTTGCGTCCTCATTTTTAAAGATTGAGTGGCCTGGCACTCAATTATCTCGATTTGGAAATAAGGTAAAACAGGTATTTAAAGTTTCAAAGGTATTTGACACAGTTGATGCAGAGATATTCCCACTCTCTGGGCAATCCCCAATTAGGAGCCATAAACTTAAGATACAAGTGAAAATCTAAAAGGAAATTTTAAAGAAGTTTTTGCCAGAGAACATTTGGAACATATTAGTTACAATCATTTGATGTAAATTAGGTAAATAGCAAAAATCAATTTAAGGGGAGTTCATTGCATGAAGAAATAAAGAAAAACACATGAGGGTTGATTAAGTGCAGTAATAAAATAAAGATCTGAAGTATAAACATGGACCATTTAGATCAAATTGCTTATTTTTTTTGATGTAATTGTACATTTGTTCTTCATTGATTTATGTATCTCAGTCCCAAGCTCTGGAAACGTTTCTGAAACCCCTTTACCTCTTGAGTCTCCTTGTTTAATTATTACTCCAGGTAACTTTCTCTTTAGCTAAGAAACTTTTAATAAATTAAACCTACTGTATGCAAAACTTATGGGATGTACTTTTCTGTTTTAAAGATAGGACACAAATACAAACTAGTTGGAGATTAAATGTTTGTATATGTAAGATTTAAGAAGCTACAGTCAGACAGAAATATGAAGTTTGTAGCTCAAGAAATTCATAACAAAAATAGGGAAACTATTGGAAAGGATACTTAGAGATAGAATTTACATACATTTGGAAATCCATGGTGAGATTAGGGACAGTCAACCTGGCTTTGTGAGGGGCAGGTTATAAAATCTGAGTTTTCTTTGAGGGAGTGTAGTGGCAGCTACACCTGCTCCTGCAATAACATACACACAACCAACGGGTTGAGCTCAATGAGCAGACGAGCTAATTGCAAGCTGCTGGGCTGCACTTATACTCCCAGCCCAGACCTGGCTGAGAACAGCGCTGGAGAGCGCTGACGTCACCCGGGCATCACGTGGTTCCCCCAGTGCAGGTTTCTGAGCCCTGTGCTGGGAGGAAGGGAAACCCCTGACGGCGCCATTTTGGCTGGCTGCCCCGCCACATGGCTTACAAGCGGGGCCGGTTCGCCTGCCTTGTGGTGAGCCTCCACAGGGGTGATAAAAGTAATTGATGAGGGTAGAGCAGTGGATGTTGTCTAGATGGGCTTTAATTTGGTAGATTGTTCCACAAGATACAGATACATTGGATTCACAATTAATTGAATCTTTTTTATGTTGTATATAAATTATTTGGATCTTGGAATAGATGGCTTTGTGGCAAAATTTGCAGATGATACTAAAATAGATGGGAGGAGAGTATGAGGATACCATAAGGCTGCAAAGAGACTTGAATAGATTAAGAGAATGGAAAAAAGGGAGGGGAGTCGTGTGATGGAGTAGTGGCCGTTGGGGAAAACCAGCCCTCTCCAGGAAAATAGTCAGGAAGTCAGGAAAAAGCAAAGCATAACAGAAATAACGTACAAGAAATAGAAGATAAAGATACAGAGAAGAGAAAGAAGATGGCTACCAAGAAGGAGAAAGTAAGAACAGCTGGAAAAAAAGTAAAAAAGTCAGTGGAGAAGGAAGAAGGCCTTACCTGCAGGAAGGAACAGGACGTTGTGGTGACGAGGAGTGCCCGACCTTCGAGGTCAGTACCTGCCCTGCAGAGTCGAGACCCACCAGCTGGTACACTACAAAAATGGCTCTCGGAGCCAAACAAAAGTGCACAATCAGAGGTGAAAGAGGTCACCGGCGGGAGGGGGGCTCAGCAGAGGAGCGAGCTGTCACAGAGCGAACAGCTGAGGGACGCCCGACACCAGGGCTCTCAGCTGGAGGATAAGGAAGACAGCAGAAGAGGGTGCGACGAAACAGACGTGGAAGACAGATGAAGGAAAGATCGACAAGAAGACCAACGGCAAGAAGCACAACAGACGAGCAGCCCAAGAGGGGAGGAACGGCAACAAGAGGCCCAGCAAGAAGAGGCTCGACAAAGAGATACAAACAGCTCATCAGGAAAAACAGAAGAGACACAATCACAAAAAAAGAGAAGAGGACGACACAAACACAGAAGAAGAGGAAGAAGAAGACCAAGATCTTCACAGAGAAATAAAAGGTAAAACTGATGAACAGAATATAGATAAAGTCTTTTCTGAAGAACAAATGAGATGCAATTAAAAGGAAAATGAAGAGAACAGAAGAAGAAAATGCAAAATGTAATGACAGAAATAAGGAAAAGAATAGAGAGTGTGGAAGAGCGGGAAACGGCTGTAGAAATGAATGACTTAAGATAAAAATTGGAAGAAAGTGAAAAAAATTAAAGAGACACAAGAGTTGTTATCTCAGAAAATTGATATGTTGGAAAATTATAGTAGGTGAAACAACATAAAAATAGTGGGCCTGAAGGAGGGTGAAGAAGGCACAGACATGAAGGAATTTATAAAAGGATGGATCCCAAAGGTCCTGAGAATGACAGAAATGCAGGAAGAAATGGAAACAGAAAGGGCACACAGAGCATTAGCTCCGAAACCACAGGCACATCAAAAACCAAGATCTATCTTAGTAAAATTTTTTGAGATATACGACAAGAGAAAATACATTTCCTCAGGCAAGGAATAAAATTAGAGAAGATAATAAACCATTGGAATACAAGGGTCAAAAAATATTTTTTTACCCAGACATAAGTTTTGAACTCTTAAAGAGGAGGAAGGAATTTAATAAAGCAAAATCAACTTTATGGAAAAAAGGTTACAAATTCATATTAAGACATCCAGCTGTGCTTAAAATATTTACACCCGGGGAACAAAACAAACTATTCTCGGATCCAGAGAAAGCGCAAGAATTTGAAGAATGATTGCAGGACAGGAGAATAGATGAAGAGATGTAACAAGAATGAAGAATGGCGATAAAGTATATATAAAGATGTAAAAATAATGTATATGTAAAGAACAAAAGAGAGAAAAGAGAAGGGAAGGAAGGGAGTAAGGGGGGAAAACAAAGGAGAGAGCTTTATTATATGTGTTAAAAAAAAGTGTTTTCTGGAGAGGGCTGGGTGGAGGGGGAATAACCATCACTGCAAAATCAGTTGACGCTGCAAACAAGATCACAACCCAAATGAAAAGGGGAGTTGTGGTTGCCTGGCAAGGGATATGGGGCAACTCAGAGAGGGGGGAACTTTTGGGGTTAAGGTATTAGTGAATGTGGGAACTGCGGGGGTACTTTTATGTCTTAAATGTGTTGTCTTATATTAAGTGTAATAAGAGAAAACTAAGAGATGAAAATGGGGAAAAGAGGGATGGAGGTGGCAAAGAAGTGGAAAAGAGATGTATGCAAGAACGTTTTGGGAAGAATTAAATCAGATACTAAATAAAATTACAAAAAATAGCATTTCAAAAAAAAACCAGAGATATTTCTTTTAAGTAACATAAGAAGTAGAGAATTAGGCCTCAAATTGGATAAAGTGCAAAGAAAAAATTCATTATGATAGCCTTAGCGATAACAAAAAAATGTATAATGTCAACTTGGAAAATGGAAGAGAACATGAGTTCAATCAGTTCAAGTGATTGCCCAATGGTACATGGAAATGAATAAATGTATTCCATTGGAAAAAATAACATATAATTTAAAAAATAAAGTCATAATGTTTGAACAAATTTGGGAACCATACACATGGAACATATCAGAGAGAGCTTGCCTACAACCTCCATCCCCTAAAATGAGAATGAAAATGATAAGAAGACAAAACGACTGGATTCAGTGTGTAATGAATAGATGACGTATTTTTCTTTTTTGTTTTCTCTTTGTGTGAAAATATTGTTTTATGGTTTTATTGTATTGTATATGTTGAATATTTATGGGTATTGGAGGGGGGTGGGTAGAGGGGAGGGAGGGAAGGGGGGAAAAAAGGGGGAGAAAAGACCACTGTGTAAATTTAATGAGATAACTTTTTACATATTTTGGTTGATATGGTTCACAGTGTGAAAAATAAAAAAATTTATTTAAAAAAAAAAGAGAATGGAAAAAAGGGGTGGCAAATGAAATACAATGTTGTAAAGTGTACCATCAAGCACTTTGGTAGAAGAAATAGACAAGCAGACTTGTGATGGATATATTATATTTTACACACACACACACACACACACACACACACACACACACACACACACACACACACACACACACACACACACACACACACGTTTTTGAAAGAGATAGATTGCGGGGGTTTAGTGTGTAGGTCATTTCACACAAACACTTTACAAAACAGATCTCATTTAAAATGTAAGAGCTTTGCTCAAACCAGACACTCTGGGCCCAGGGCCTTTGTAAAACAATGAGACTGATTTGCAAAATATAAGCTCAGAAGATTATGTCAAGTACTGTAATCTGTCTGGTTGCGGTTTGCTGTTCTAAGAGGGTCATGTAGTTTTGCAAGCAGAGAGAGAGAGAGAGAGAGAGAGAGAGAGAGAGAGAAGGCCAAACAGGCTTTCTCTAAAAGAGAGAACTGGTTTCTGCAGTGGCTTTTGGAGGTTTCAACAACAAGCTGGCAGCTTGTTTAAACTCCATTTTGAAGACGGGTTGTAAGTTCTGAGTTCAGCCTGTTAAAAACCCTTGTGGTCCATACAAGAGGAAATGGCTTGCTAGAGTGAGGAAATGGCTTGCTAGAGTGTTTCACCTGAAATAAGGGAAACAAAAGTGGTGACCTGCAGAAGAAGAGGTTATCATTTGGGAATCAGTTTGTGTGTGTCCAAAGAGTAACTAATCTCTCTCTGAAACCAACAAGAACCTTCCTGAGCAGTAACCATTTAACTGTTTTCATGAGAGCCTGGTGAAAAATAATAAATGTTAAATTCTGTGCACAGTATAAGGATTGCCTGATACCGGTGAACTTGGAGGAGGGAGAAGTGAGATTGGACTGTGAATCAAATAACTTTTCTGAACTTAGAATTAGAAGGGGGTTAAGTTAGTAGTAATAAGTTAAAGTTGGTTCCTGTTTTTATGTCTAAAAAAATTAAAAGTAATTTTTGTTTAAGTAACCATTTGTCTTGGTGAATTTCTATTGCTGCTGGACTTTGAGGTTCTCTGGGCCCGTAACAGACTATTATTTAGATGGGGAGAAAATTCAGACTTCGGAGGTGTAATGAGACTTGGGAATCCTCGTATAGGTTTGAAGAAGGTGAATGCAATGTTGGTATTCATTTCTAGAGGAATAGGGATGTAATGTTGCAACTTTAAAGCACTGGTGAGACCTGTGCTGGCATGCTTGTCTTAATTAGTCAGGGTATTGAATACAATGTTGCCGATATATTGTTTAATCTTCTCTTGGAATACCGTGTACAATTCTGGTTGGCCCATTACAGGAAGGATGCAGAGGCTATGGAAAGGGTACAAAAGTTTAACATGATGTTGCCTGGTTTAGGAGAGGTTGTACAAACTTTTATCTGGAGTGCAGGAAGCTGAGGGACAACGTGATAATAAATCATAAAGTGGCATTGATATAGTAGACAGTCAGAAACTTTCCACCTGGGTAAAAATGTCACATTGTGGAGGACATATATTTAAGGTGAAGGGAGAGGTTTAAGGGAGATGTGCAAGGCATTTCTTTCCCCCCCCCCCCCCCCTCTTTTTACACAGAAAGTGGTGGTGTCTGGATCAGGCTTCCAAGAAAAGTGGTGGAAGCAGATACAATAGTAGCATTTAAGATACTTGTAGATAGATATATGAATAAAAAAAATGGAGGAACAGCTGTTACATGCAAGCAGCAGAATTTTGCTTTGATTCTGACAACAGATACATAGGTCGAAAGGCCTGTTCTTCTACTGTCCTATGTTCTGGATTTATTTTTATTGTCACATATACTGAGATACAGTGGAAAGTTTTATTTTGTGTATTAAAGGCCGGCATGATCTGGTGCCATCTTCCAAACAAAAGGAGGGAGAAATATTTCCTGAGAAGATAGCAAGCAATCAAGGATCACTCTGCCACCTCCTGTCCACGTCAATTTGTAGTTACTACTGAGATATTTAACTTGCTGTTACTGTAAAATAAAAATAAAGGTTTTTTAAATAAAATATGTTATTGCTAATGTCAATGCCAGTTCTTGATATATAGTGGCAAAATAAATTTTACTGTAACAATGAATAGTAAAACACAAGTTGTTGTGGCTATTGCAATCAGAAAGTGATAGAAGGAAGGCATTTAGCCCAGGATGTCCTTGCCAGCAAAATGTGCACATTTGATTAATTTCACTTCCTGGCTCTCACTCCATACACTCGAAGGTCACATCGGTGCAGTGAACAGGAATTCACTGACTGTGTGTCGTTTAGATGGCTGGTCCCTCCTTTGGCTCCGCCCCTAACTACCCTAATACAAACCCTGGTTTTCCCGCCTTACCTCAGATTCACCTGAGGACTATTGCATCTACCGTCCATCGATTGTAAGCTACTAAAAGCCTGGTTGTGCTCCTCTCTAGTCTCTGAGTTCCATCAGCCGTGTTCAATCAGTTCAAGTGATTGCCCAAGTAAATGTGTTGAGGTTTTTGCTTCTTCAACCCTTTCAGGCAGCGTGTTCCAGTCTCCATTAGTATTGAACACGCAGCGTAGTAGAGGCCTTTTAGCCCACAATGATGTGACAACTAAACCGAACCATAAATCGAGTGGAACTTGTAAGTCTGCATGCGTTGGTAAATGTAGGAGGTCCTTTAGACGCTGAGAGACCTGCTGCGTTCCTGTAGCACTTTGTATTGTTACCGACTATAAATCTAGTTTTTCCCTCTCTCACAGTCCATGCCATCCCATTTGCCTATCAAAGTGTAAATGTCCTTATTGTATCAGCCTTAACAACTGCCCCCAACAGTGAATTCTTGGTACTGCTCCGTGCAAAACAAAACCCACGTCTGACATCTTTTCTCAACTTTTCTCAAACTCAACTCAAACTGGTGTCTTTTGGTACTGATCATTGCCTGGGGAAAAAGGTGGTGACTGTCAACTCTATCTATGCCCCTCATATTCTGCTATACTCCTGCTGAGGTGCCTCTTATCCTCCAACACTCCAAAGAGAAAAACCACAACTTGCTCTACCATTCCTTTTTTTAGAATATTTTATTTTTGATTTTCCAAGACTCACACAAATCCAAAACAATATGATGTTTCTCAAGAAATGATTTATTACATTGTCCAATTCACCCCCCCCCCCAACCACCCCTCTCCCTTCCCATCCATACCCTAATACCACAAGGAAAAGATTATGTAAATTAAACAAACATAAAGAACCAAAAATCTATAGTTACAGACCCTTACAGGAACCAAAAATAAACCCAACGTAACATAAAGGAAAAATGAAAAAGACGAAACAAGAGCACGTCATCTGCGCCATGATCCACTTCATTTACCTCAATCGTTCCACTATTAGTATGGATTTTTACCTTTCTTCTATTTGGAAGGGGTGGAACTATATCTGCATACCTATGTGTTGCAGGTAAGGCTGCCATACCCTAATGAGTGTGTCATATTTTCTCCTTAAATTGTATGTGATTTTTCTCCAGAGGAATACAATTCTGCATTTCCATATTCCATCGTGTAATATTTAGTTGGGAGTCGGACTTCCACGTGACCGCTATACATTTCCTGGCTACCACCAAGGCGACCTTCACAAACTGAATTTGTACTTGAACAGTTTAAAACGCCTGTGCATAATGTTTCCCAGAAGGTACAATTCTGGATCCTGTGGAAAATCCACCTTTGTAATTTTTTTCAAGTCCTCCCAGAAGGATCTCGCCTTTGTACACAGCCAGGTTCCATTCTCCACACAACATCTAAAGCACATTACTGAAATTTCTGGTTTGGATTTAGGTGATTTTTTGTGGTGTGAGGTACTGTAATGGAATGGGTTAATAAAATTATGATAAAATATATTTTAAATGGGGTTAGATTGTGAGGTTTAGTTGTTAGATTATCACATTTCACAAACAAACATCTCGAGTGCCATGCAGGAGGAGACTTCACGTCTTCAACTGGCTTTGCTGAAACAATGGGAAGTTATTTCTGAGAGTTTTACAAGCAGGTGTTAATGGATCTCCCTGTTTATACAGGGCCCAGGCTCAAGAACTAAAAATCTTTTGCTATTAAGGCTGGTGCCAGACGTTTAAATTGCTAGTTGAAGGTTGTGTTCTAAGAGAGGTCATGTGGTTTTGCAAACAGGAGAAAACATTCATTCTTTGGGAGAGAGAGACTGCTAGATTCAGCAGCAGTTGGTGTTGAAGACTCAAAGTTTGCAGATCTGCTGCAAGAGCCAATTTCAAGACAGGTTTTGAGTTCTGAGTTCAGCCTATTTTAAATCTCTGTAGTCAATTGCAGAGGCTATGGCTGGTTAATGGAAAAAATGCAAGAAGGGGCCCAGTTTCTTCAGCAAGACACTTCGGTGGCTGATTGAAGGAGATCAGTTTGTGTGTCCAACATATACCTTCCTGAGCGGTTTTAAGTTAAAGCACCAGCTCTGTGCACAGCATGGAAGATTGTCAGGTACTAGTGAACTTGGAGAAGTGAAAAGTGAAGGATTAAACAGTGAAATAGAACTTTTCTGAACACAAACATTACATACACGTGCAACCTGTCCTGGAGCCTCCATGTTGATGCAATCACAAAGAAGGCTCACCAGCAGCTATACTTTTTGTGAGGTGTCAGAGGGGATTCGGTACGTCACCGAAGACTCTCGTAAACTTCTACAGGTGGACTGTGGAGAGCATTCTGGCTGGTTGCATCTCTGTCTGGTACGGAGGCGCCAACTCTCAGAACACAAATAAACACCAGAGGGTTGTTGACTTGACCTACAACATCACAGGCACCAGACTTCACTCCATCGAGGACATCTACATGAAGCGGTGTCTTAAAAAAGCAGCCCCTTCCTCAAAGACCCCCACCACCCAGGCCACACCCTCTTCATTCTGCTACCATCGGGAAAAAGGTACAGGAGCCTAAAGACTCAATGGCACAAGGACAGCTTCTTCCCCGATCCTGAATAACCAATGAACCAAAGACACTGCCTTACTTTTCGTGTACCATTATTTTTATTTTTTATATAATGTTGTAACATGGCTATAATATGAATGTTTGCACCATGATGCTGCCACAAAAACACCGAATTTTGTGATTTGTTCATGGCAATAAATTCTGATTCTGACCAGAAGCTTGGATGTTGTGGAGGATAGATCGATCTCTTGAGGAAATGAGGAAACTGTACGGGGGAACAGTGGCTTGACATTCACATAAGAAGGTGCTGGAATAGGGAGCTAGAAACAATCTATTTAAAGAACTCAACAGGTTGAGCAGTGTCAGGGGGGAAAAAAGTGTCAATGTCTGTAGTCAGAATCTTTTATGAAGACTAGACTGAGCTGAAGTCTAGCCTTTGAGATGGGGTAGACCAAAGGCAATTTTGAGTAATATTACTTTTCTTTTTCATTATGTGACAATAAAAAAATCTTGAACCTCAAATTGCATTCCATTCTCTTAAGAGACCGAATAATTCACAGGTACACAGAAACATGAAAAATGACATTTCCAATAGTGCTGGAGAAACTCAGCAGGTCAAGCAGAAACCATAGGAAGTCAAGGGTAACAAACACTTCGGGCATGAGCCCTTTGTCATGGTATGAGGAAAAAGTCTGACTGATATTGGAATGCATTGCCGGGGTAGTGGCGTAGGCTGGTAAATTAACCTTTTAGATAGGCACTTGGACGCAAGAAAAAATGTTATGGGTGGGAGGTAGGGAAGGGTTAGATTGTTTATATAGGTCAGCACAACATCATGGGGTGAAGGGCCTGTACTATAACGCTCTACAAGGACTGCCTAAAGAAATCTCTTGGTGCCTGCCACATTGACCACCGCCAGTGGGCTGATAACGCCTCAAACCGTGCATCTTGGCGCCTCACAGTTTGGCGGGCAGCAACCTCCTTTGAAGAAGACCGCAGAGCCCATCTCACTGACAAAAGGCAAAGGAGGAAAAACCCAACACCCAACCCCAACCAACCAATTTTCCCTTGCAACCGCTGCAATCGTGTCTGCCTGTCCCGCATCGGACTTGTCAGCCACAAACGAGCCTGCAGCTGACGTGGACTTTTTACCCCCTCCATAAATCTTCGTCCGCGAAGCCAAGCCAAAGAAGAAGATAACGCTCTATACATTTGTTTATACCTTGATGAGGTGCTCAAGCCTGAAATGTTGAGAATGTGCTAGTCGACCACGTTCCCAGACCGACATTGCAGTGCACCGAAAGACCAACAGGTTTTGGGTGTCTTTCCCCACCGAGTTGATGGTGTTGCAGCATTCCTGGATGTCTCACTCCTGAGTGTGACCCCAGGAACGGGCCGCGAGATCAGGGTCGCACTGCTGCAGGGGATGAACGGTGAGCAGGACTCTTGCACCCTTCTCCACACTCTCTTTGCGAATCTTCATTCAGCAAAGAGGTGGGCGACTGACTCCCCTCCACCGCAGTCATCTGGAGGACAAGGTGCGTGGGGTGGGTGATGTTCCGGTGGTACTAGGAGGATCTGACTGGGAGGGCTCCTCTTCCCACCCCACCCCCCCCCCCACACACCCCCACCCCCTCACCCACCCCCCCCACACACCCCCCACCCCAGCCTGGTGCTTGTTTGAGAGACCATTTTTATGTATTGCACGACCATCACAGTGGCTGTCGAGTTAAAGGTACCATTTGGTCCCCTCTCCTCTGCCACTCCACATCACTGGGATTCTTGGTACCTCCCGCCCCAGATGCATGACCTCACACCTCTCTGGCCTCAACCCAGTGGGCCGCCCGTCCCCTTGTCGCCGTGCAGAGGCAGCGTTGCCCTTGACAACCGGCAGCCGAGCGCGCGCGCCCCCCCCCGGCCGGTTCGGGGCCGCAAACGTGCGGCGGAAGCGAGGGCCGCCGCACTTCCGTTCTCCCCTCCCCCCACCCCCCCCCCCCCACCCCACCCCACCCCACCGTCCGTCGGGAGGGAAAGCGGAATAAAAGAATGCCGCATCCGGGTGGCGGGCCGACCACCGGCGCAGCTCGGCCGCAGGTAGGCGTCTCCTCTCACCATCCGATGACGGCGCCGAGAGGGAGGACCACGGTCGCCCTCCGATGCAAGGTCGGGGGGAGGTCACGGGGGAAGGAGTGACGGGCCCGTCGGGTTCACGCCAACTCACCTACCTGTGGAAACTGGTGCTGGTGTTCTTCCTGTACACTGCCGTGCACCCATAGGCCGCGCAACTGGTTGGCATTGTCGTTATCTATTAAAACCCCCCACCCCACCCCACCCCCACCCGCCCACCATCAAGCAGGACTCGAAGCCCGAAACGCCAATGGGGAAGGTGCCCGAGATGACTTTAAAAACAACAAAAGCCTCTCTTTCTACCCCTAGATCGAGCCCTCTGCCCTCCTTTACTAAGATGGCAGATCCGGGAGCAGGTCTTGCTCATTGATGGGGGGGGGGGGGAGGGAGGGAAGTGGGAGGTTCACGTCAAAAGCGCACGGCGTCCGAAGAGTGGCTCCACGCCATTCCAATGCAAGGGAGGGTGACGGTTTTACCTTGGCTCGAAATGGGCAGGATGCACCCTGGGCTCGTAAGAGACCGGACCATTAAAGTGCACAGGATAGCCTTTAACGATAAAGCCGTTTGTCTCCCTCCCCCGCTCATCAGGGCTGATCTTTCATCTCTTTGCAACTTGTTGATTCGCTGCCTCAATGATGAATCCGGTACTTAATTGACAGGAGTTTGATTTTTTTTAATGCATAACGTGATTTGGTTTGGAGTAAATTTGCAGAAGATAGTCTATGCGAAAAATAATACATGGTGAGGTCTCCTCTACGTTTGGAGTGGGGATTCCTTCATTCATCAGCTGTTCTCTGTCTGCCACACACCCAGGTTTTCCCAGTGGCCACCTTTCCATTCCCAACCAGGCATTTCTGTCCATTGCCCAACAGCGCGGAAACAGGCGATGTCGGCCCTTCGAGTCCGTGCCTGTTCACTTGAACAGCTCCCGGCCCAAAACCCTTCCACCCCCTCCCCTCCATGTACACATCCTTCTTCCTTTGGCTTGGCTTCGCGGACGAAGATTTATGGAGGGGGTAAATGTCCACGTCAGCTGCAGGCTCGATTGTGGCTGACAGGCAGGCACGGTTGCAGGGGAAAATCGGTTGGTTCACATCCAACCTTCTCGTAAATGACAGAAGGGACCCTGCCATGACTATCTCTTCTGGAAGATCATTCCATTCTGCCACCACTTGCTGAGTGAAGAAGCATCCTCTAATATTTCTCCTAAAGTTTTGCCCCCTTACCCTTGACTTATGCCCTCTTGTTCCAACCTCTCCTGCCCTCAGGGGAAAGAGTCTATTTGTGACTCTTCCCTTCATAATTTTAAATACTTCTATCAAATGCCCTCTCAGCCGTCTGCGTTCCAATGAATAATCATACTGTCAAGTTGAGGCCACACAACTTGGAGAAACAGCACCCTGTATTCATTGATTTCTCCTAAGTTCCTGTAACCTCCCCTGTTGATTCTCTTCTTCCCCCCTTTGCTTTTGCATTCCCTCATTCCTCTGGCCCCATTCCTCTTTTCCCTCTCCTGCCCTTTCTACTTTCTTGTCACTCAAACATCTCCAGCTCCCTTCCTCCTATCAGAGTGCATCTTCAGTCCTCTTCCTCTTGTTACATCCTAGCTTATTTTTTCTCCCGTTTCTTATCCCTGCTCCCTGCATTCGCCCATCCTCCTCCCCCTTTTGTTCAGGCTTCCACCCATTTCTAGCTATTGGCGATGAAGGGTTTTAGCCCCTTTGACTATCTATTGTCTTCTCTGCATAACACTTGACCTGGTGAATTCTTCCAGTAGTTTGTTTGTTGCTTGAGAAAATGGACCCTTCCTTGATTCACTGCTATGAATGGCCAGTTCTAAACCCACATTTTGAGAAGAGTTATTGACATTAAATCAAATGTTTATAACAAGGTTAAAAAGAGAAACAAAAATTAGTACCGTTTAAATCCTTTTTGGGCATTCAAAATTCAACTGATGGAAAAAAAATAGTTGAATATATTTTAAAATAAAATCATTATTGAACTTGTGCCAAATTTTAACTTTTGATATCAATGTGTACTCATAAATTTTGTCCTGGTTTTATTTCTTCCATTTTTTTACTGTTTCCACTAACTTTGTCATCACCTATCCTTGTGTTTAACTCCCTTCTTTCTCGGTTCCCTTCTTACAAAATAATTTTAATTTATCTTTTTAATTGACCCAACATCATTTTTTTTGTCTCAGAGAATTGCACACTTCCACTACTATCTGGAAGTAGAGATGCTTCCTGACATTATCCATGAACAGCATAACTAATTTTCAAACGATATGCCCCATACTCTGGACTTTTCCACATTTTGATCATCTCTTCTAAACTTCTAGGAATGCAAGCTTAGTCTACACAACTGCTCATATAGCCGAAAAATCAATTTGGCAATTTGCATTCCTTGCCATTATAAGGCCAATATTTTCTTCACTATATAATTATCAGCACTGAATAGAGTTATCCAGAAGAGAGCCTTACCAGTAGCTGTCTTTAGATTAATGCAGAAATCATTTGATCTTTATAATGCGGTCATGTCTTTCCACTGGAGGTTCTCTATTTGTATCCTTAAATCTTTGCTCATCCATAGTTCTCACCTACTTACTGGAAGAAAACGAAAACCTATCTATTAGATTAGAATCCAAAATGGATGAAGCCACAATTAATATTACATCTGCTGCAGCTTTGCTGACTTGTATTTTGTTAATGCCCTTTCTCAATATTCTGTTCACATCTATACTATTTACTAATATCAGTGTTTAAGGAAAAAAAAAGTATGGCTTTGAAAACTTTCATCTAAGATGTGTGCTGAAAAGCCAGAACCTGAAATCCTAATTGCTAGGATTATTTCATTGTAATTTTGTCAGGATGGGAAAGAGATAAAATGTTGTTGAGTGAAGAGGGTATAGAGAAAAAATTGGTAGCTTGTAGAGGCGTAGCTACTGCTACAGCCAGGTTATAGCCCCTGGGCTGTAGCTCGAAACTTGCAGAGGAAATAAGACACGCACGCCGGTAGAGTGTATTTGACACTGCGTTTATTTAGGGGCAGCTCTGCTTTTTATAGTGAGCTCAGCTGCGTCATCACTGGGGCATGGCTTGAGTGGGCCACTGCTGATTGGTCGGTTCCAGCATCCGGGTCCCGATTAGGCCCTCTGCCATCCGCCAGCGGTGGTTAGCCAGTTTCACCGTTCCATCAGCAGTCCGTGCGAAATCTTGCCAGTCGCCGCGTTCGATGGCCATTCCTCCCCCCACCCCGCCCCCCCCCACCCCCAGAACAGGCGATTGGGGCAGAGTTCTTAGGAGGCTGACCCCTGTGCAGTTGGGTCAGATGGGTGATGGGGTGGTCAGAGTCTAAATAGGCCGGTTTCAACCGGTCGATGGGAAAAGTCTCCTCTCTGCTACTAATGTGCAGAACACAGGTGGAGCAGTTGTTTCTTATGAAACAGTATGGCCCTAGTAAGGTCTATGGAAAGGTATTGGTGTGCCCCATGCCAAACAAATCGGCCAAGTCCTTGGGAATGTTCAAGTGGGGCCTGGGCTTGGTGGAAGCCAGGGTACTGAGGCGCTCGTGAAGCCAGGACTGTGTGGTCGTTGGGGGTTCCCCCAAGTCCTCAGGGGTCATTACAAATTCACCCGGTATGACCAGGAGTGCACCATAGAGCAACTCAGCAGAGGATGCCTCAAGGTCCTCCTTGGGTGCGGCTCAAAATCCCAACAGGCCCAGGGAAGCTTGTCAGCCCAATTAGGTCCAGTCAGCCTTGCCATTAAAGCTGCCTTGAGGTGTCTGTCGAACCTCTCTGCTAACCCGTTGGCTTGCGGGTGATATGCCGTGGTGTGGTGGAGTTGGGTCCCCAGGGTGAGGGCTAAGGTGGTCCACAGACTAGAAGTGAAGTTGGGTGTTTGGGGTCCCCGAAACGCGCTGCCCAAGTGCTGAGTAGGGCCCATGTGCATGCCTAGATGGAAGCCTCCAAGAATGGAGCCGCCTCAGGCCATCTGGTCACCCAGTCGACCAGTGTGAGGAGGTAGCGTGCACCTCTGGACATAGGGGGCCCACATTGTCAATGGGCATGTGGCTGCACCGGCCAAGTGCGGTCTCAAATGTCTGTGGGGGGGGCCTTGGTGTGGGTCTGAATTTTGGACGACTGGCAATGAGTACAAGTCCTGTCCCATAGCGTGTCCTCTTTATGGAGGCCGTGCCACATGTACCTGCTCGCCACCATCTTAACAGTAGTCGAGATGGTGGGGTGAGCCAAGTTTAGGACTGACTCGAACACTCGGCTCCTACATGCGACTGGAACAACAAGGTGAGGTTTACCTGTTGAGGTATCGCAGATCAGCATGCGCTTGCTGGAGGCAATCTGGACATCCTCCAGGTGTAAGATGGTGAGCGCTGTCTGGTACACCGGAATGTCAGGGTCTGCTTGCTGTGTCTCAGACAAGGCCATATGGTCGATGCCAGGGTTAGGGTCATACACTGCCGAGATAGGGATAGGGGGTTGGCCACTTCGTTGCACTTACCAGCTACATGCTCAATATCTGTAATAAATTTAGAGATGTAGAACAGGTGCCGCTGTTGCCTGGCTGACCACGGGTTGGACACCTTACGAAAAGCGAATGTAAGGGGCTTGTGGTCCATATAAATTTTGAACTTCCTACCCTCCAGGAAGTATTGAAAGTGCCGAATTCCCAGGTATAAGGCTAACAGTTCTCTGTCAAAGGCACTGTACTTGAGCTCTGGTGGCCTGAGGTGTTTACTGAAAAAGGCCAGTGGTTGCCATTGTCCATCAACAAGCTGCTCAAGTACACCCCCGACCGCTGGGCTGGAGGCATTTGTGGTGAGGGTGGTAGGAGCGTCGGTCCTGGGGCACACAAGGAGGGCGGCATTGGCGAGGACGTTCTTAGTGGTCTGGAAGGCCTCAGTGGCCTCTTGGGTCCATTGTAAGTTTTTATTGGACTCTGCCATGAGTGGAAAGAGTGGGCTCGTGATGCATACCACTGCAGGTATGAACTGGTGATAGAAGTTGGCCATACCTGCAAACTCCTGTAGCCCTTTCACTGTTGAAGGCATGGTGAAAGAGCAGGTAGCCTCCACCTTTGCCGGCAACAGTCTGGCCTTGTGATGATCGATTCGATGGCCCAAGAAGTCGATAGTCTCTTGGCCAAATTGGCACTTGGCTGTATTAATGGTGAGGCCAAAATTGCTCAGCCTGGAGAACAGTTGCCGTAACTGGGTGGTGTGCTCAGCGCGCTTGGCTGGTGATTAGAATGCCATCAAAGTAGACAAATGCAAAGGGCAGATCCCAGTCCACTGCATCCATCAACTTCTGGAAAGTCTAAGCCACATTTTTTAATCCAAAGGACATGCAGAGGAATTCAAGCAATCTAAAGGAGGTTATGATGACCATCTTTGGGGTGTCCTCTGGGTGAACTGGGATCTGGTGATAGCCCCTGATGAGGTCCACCTTTGAAAATATCTATGCCCCCTGCAAGTTCGCAGTAAAATCTTGAAATAGGGCAAGGGATACTTGTCCGGAACGGTGGCCTCGTTGAGGCGGCAGTAGTCACCACACAGCCTCCAGCCACCCAGAGTCTTGGGGACCATGTGGAGGGGTTAGGCCCAAGGGCTATCTGAGTGCTGCACGATGCTCAATTCCTCCATTAAAAAAAATTGTCCATGGCCAAGTTAAGTTTATCAAGGGGAGGTGGCACGCCCTGCAATGGAGGGGAGGGCCCTCAGTCATGATCTGGTGCCTCACTCCATGTTTGGGCTCTGCCGAATGGAGGTGAGATGTGGTGATGGTGAGGAAATGCGTCAGGAACTGGTTGGTAGCAGTACTCAACGAGTACAGATGGGGCTTGGTGAGCTTGGTGCCCTTGAGGAAGAGCAATTGGAATGTCTGGGCGTGTACCAGTCAATGCCCCTTGATGGCTACCAGGAGGGAGTGGGCCCTCAGGAAGTTGGCACCTAAAAGTGGTTGCTGCACGGCTGCCACGGTGAGCTTCTAGGTGAACCAGCGGACCCGAAGCGGAGGGTCATGGACCAACTGCTGAAAATTTGGATACTGAAGTTGTTTGCCACTCAGAGTTCTCGGCCTATTTTGCTGCAGCGAGCCTCAAGGTTGGTGGGGTGGGGGGAGGGGGAGGTGGGAATGATGCTGTATTATGCCCCAGTGTCCACTAAGAAGCATTGGCCTGACAGCAGTCCTGGGTATGTAGGAGGCTAAATGTTTATCTCGGGTTGTTGCTCCATTGTCGGGTCCAACGCCGTTTGGACCGGTCAGGGTCTCCACTGTAGCAGGGTCGCTACTGTTACAGCCAGGTTATAGCTCCTGGGCTGTAGCTTGAAACTTGCAGAAGAAAGAAGACACACACGCCAGTAGCGTGTATACGATACCGAGTTTATTCAGGGGCAGCGCTGCCTTTTATAGCAGCTTGTTCATGTCACCACCAGATCGTGGCTTGAGTGGGACGGCCACCAATTGGTCGGTTCCAGCATCCAGGCCCCAATTGGGCTCCCTGCGATCCACTGGTGGTGATTGGCCAGTTTCACCGTTCCACTGGCAGCCTATGGAAATAGGCATCTCAGCCCGTGCGAGCTGCGGGCCGCTATAAGCTTATCTATCTTAAGCAAATAGTAGTGCCATATGGGTGTTGTAAAAGGCAGTACTGACTGATGTTTAAAGTTTTCCCATAGAGGATTAAACATTAGAAGAATGGTTGATCTGTACAGCTCTTGCCCATCTCTTCTGGAGTGATTCATGAGACTCAAAGAATCCAATGGACAGACTTCAATAAGAAAAATATTAATTTTGGGGAGAACAAACTTGTTATTTGATAAATGATATTTAAAATCAAACAATTAGGACTCCATTTCTGGAGGATTCTGGTGCAGAAGTCTCTGTGGTCTCACAGAGAATAGACCATCTGAGTTCCACCAGCATTTTGGTGTTTTTACTACAACCACAGCATCTGCAGCCAATCCTATCCTGTTTCTCAAGGTACTAGTGAAGCCACATCTGCAATACTGTGTGCAGTTTTGGTCTCCGTACTCGAGGATGGATGGACTGGCTTTGGAGGCAGTGCAGAAGAGGTTCACCAGGTTGATTCCAGAGATGAGGGGCTTAACCTATGTGGTCTGGGATTGTACTCGCTGGAATTTAGAAGGGATCTTGTAGAAATGTATAAAATTATGAAAGGCAATTAAGAAAGAGATTGGTAAATTGTTTCCATTAGTGGGGGAAACTAGAGGACATAGCCTCAAGATTCAGGGTAGTAAATTTAGGATTGCAGTAAGGAGAAACTGCTTTTCCCCATGGTGGTGAATCTATGGAATTTACTGCTTATTGAAGCAGTGGAGGCTACCTCTGAATAAAAGGCAAGTAGGTGGAGATGAGCCCATCATCAGATCAGCAATGATGTCAATGAATGGCAAAGCAGGCTCGATACTCCTGCTCCTATTTCTTATGTTCACTTACTTCTCAAGAACGCAGACACCCTAACATGTCATGTTCTATTCGCCGCAAATAATTCCCTTATTCAGACGTAGGGCTAGCGATCGCTTATGCTGGATTTTGGGTTTTGTAAGCCGTTCTGTTGGGTTTTCACAGTCGCAGAGATAGCGAATGCCATTTGGGAGTGAATTTTTTTGATCATATTTTTCCCAGCTCATAGATTTAAAGAATAGCTATACAGTGGGCTGCATTTCTCATCCACCAAAGGTTGTCACTTTTGAATCGCAAAAAGTTAGGTTGCAGGTACAGCAGGTTATTAAGAAGGCAAATGGAATGTTGGCCTTCATCGCTAGAGGAATTGAATTCAGGAGGAGGGAGGTAATGTTGCAACTGTATAAGGTACTGGTGAGACTGCACCTGGAATACTGTGTCCAGTTCTGGTCTCCATATTTGAGGAAGGATATACTGGCTTTGGAGACGGTCCAGAGGAGGTTTACTAGGTTGATCCCTGGGATGAAGGGGTTGACTTATGATGAAAGATTAAATCATCTAGGATTGTATTCGCTCGAGTTCAGAAGAATGAGAGGAGATCTTATAGAAACATATAGGATCATGAAGGGTATGGATAGGATAGATGTAGGAAGGTTTTTTGAGCTGGCCGGGGAAACTAAAACGAGAGGACACAGTCTTAAGATTCGGGGGAGTAGATTTAGGACAGAGATGAGGAAAAATAGTTTTTCCCAGTGAGTAGTGAATGTTTGGAATTCTCTGACCAAGGAAGTGGTTGAGGCTGCCTCATTAAACATATTTAAAATTCAGTTAGATAAATTTTTTACATGATAGAGGAATTAGGGGATATGGGGAGAAGGCAGGTAGGTGGAGTTAGGTCATAAATTAGATCAGCCATGATCGTATTGAATGGCGGAGCAGGCTTGATGGGCCATTTTTGGCCTCCTCCTGTTCCTACTTCCTATGTTCCTATGTCACACATCTCACAAGTCTCCAACTGACTAGCTGGCTGTTTCAGAGATTGCTCAAGTGTTTCCCTTGTTTGGTAACCCCATCATATGGGTACGGAATTTAACTCATCATATAGAAACTGGGTTTTAGTGCGTGCACATAGATTGCCCCCGAACTGCTACGAGATCACAAAGGCAGAGTTCAATTATATGCTGCAGCTGGGAATTGTTTGTAGATCCAATAGCTGCTGAGCATCCCCACTGCATATGGTTCTGAAGAAGTCTCTGGGAGATTGGAGACCATGTGGTTATAACCATGTGCTGAATAATGCCTCAATCCCCAATTGGTATAATCTAAATGTGCAAGATTTCTCAGCCAACCTGCATGGTAAATAGGTATTCACTAAAATAGATGGTGTGTGCTAACTATCATATTCTGGTGGAACCTTCAGATATTGCCAAGATGGTGGTGATCATTTCTCTAAATGCCATTTGGGTTACAGAACACAGCTCAAACATTCAGGTGATTTATGGATTCTCTCCTGTTTCGATGTTGTGCTTACTGATATTGAAGAGCTCCTCGTGCTGAGTGTCAATGAACAGGAACACAAGGACCATCTTCTGAAACTATTTCAGGGATTCAATGAGTTTAGCCTCGTTATCAATCTGTCCAAATGCATTTTTGGGGCCAAAGAGCTTATGTTTTTAGGGCACAAGGTAACAAAAGATGACATCTTGCCAGAGCAAGCAAAGGTACAGGAGATTTGAGATTTTCCTGTATCTGTTCATGTTGTGGTGGTTAATTTCTGCTATTTCTTACCTAAAGCCCTGTGTCCCTCATACCCTTGACCAACCTTCTGAAGGGGTCTGGTAAGTGAGCTTCTAAAAGACCTTGGCATTTGAGTCTGTGCTTTAACTGAGGCGAAGACTGCCCTTGTGGAAGCTACAATGCTGGTGCATCAGAAGCCCAATGCTGTCCTCTCCCGCACCACGGACACCTCTGAGAGTGCAGTGGGAGCTGATTTGGAGCAAAAAAACAAAATCAGTGGGACATTGGAGCTGGTGGCATTCCTTTCAGCCAAACTTTCACCTGCTCAGTCAAAATGCAGTATTTTCAGGAGGCATCAAGACGAAATCATGTCAGTGCTTCTACTCCCTCAGAGTTTGCAGAGGTTTGGTATGACTAGAAAGCCTGGCAAATTTCTACAAAGGTGTCATGGAAAGTGTGCTGACTGGCTGCCTTACGGTCTGATATGGGGACACCAATACTGCTGAGCATAGAGCCCTCCAAAAGATAGTGGACACAGACCAGGACATCACAGGCAAAGCGCCCCCCCCCCCCAAGTATTGAGTATATCTACAGGGAATGCTGCCATCGGAGAGCAGCAGCAATCATCAAAGACCCTCACCACCCAGCACACTCTTCTCTCTGTTGCCATCAGGAAAGAGGTACAGGCGCCACAAGACTCTCACCACCAGGTTCAGGAACAGTTGCTACCCCTCCACCATCAGACTCTTCAATGACAAACTCAGAGACTCATTAAAGGACTTTACAGAGAGAACAAAAAGAAAAATAAATATTGTACAATCAGTTTGTTTACATTCATTATCTGTTAACAGTTCTTTGTTTAAACTGTGTACAGTTTTTTTTGCACTATCGATTAGTGATAATTCTGCTGCTCTTGCAGGGAAAAAGAATCTCGGGATTGTTTGTGATGTCATGTATGTACTCTGACAATAAAGCTGAAATCTGAGCTCCTGGTGATCTACCTCACAGGGTGACGTTTCCATTTCTGGTTGGAAAGGCCATTTATACCGACCACTTGTGCAGCGCATGTGAGCAAACACCACTGTTCACCCCATGAGGATTTGGATTTCATTCTGCAATTTTCCTTGGACATGCAGCACATCGAAGGGAAGGCAAATTCGGTGGCCGATGGCCTGTCCAGACAAGACATTGATGCCTTACGTATAAAGGTGGTCATTGATTTTACACAAATGCTCAGTTGCAGCACAATGATTCTGATCTCATTTGATATCAACAGATCAACACAGGCCTGCACTTAAAAGACATGCATTTAGACAATACTGACATGTAACTTTTCCACAAGTATCCACAACAATGTGGTGAGTGCATTACATGTTCCTCCATAACGTGTCCCACCAAGACATAAAAGCATTGATAAGGTTGATTACGGATTGATTTACTTGACCTCGTGTCAAGTAGTATGTTGGAGAATGGGCAAGGACATGTTTGCCACATCAGTGTTCAAATGTCTCGAGACACATGAAGTCCAGGTTTGGGGAATTTTCTTTTCCAGGTGCTCATTTAGCTCGTGTGCACTTGGATTTGATTGGTCTGCTCCCTCCATCTAAATATAAATTTTGAAATACTGTACGCTAAAGAGTCCATACCGCACAATTTTACACCCAATTAACAGACACTCTAGTACGTTTTGAATGGTGTGAGGAAACTGGCGTTCCCAGGGTAAAACCACATAGACACGGGTAGAACATACAAACTCCTTACAGACAGCGTGGGATTCAAACCCTAGTCCCGATTGCTGGCATTGTAAAGGCGTGGCTCTAACTTATCTACTTGCATGTGAAGACTGGGTTCCAGATGGCAGGAGGTCATTCTCATCACCATCCTCTGTGGAAACTGTTGCTCGAGGTTTAGTTGACCCTTGGGTTCCTTCTTTCAGTGTCCACGTACTCTTAATATGGATTGAGGGTCTCAGATTGAATCAGCATTGTTTCGAGCTCTGATGGGCACCACATTTGCACTACTACCTACCATCCACAATCCAACGGCTTTGTGGAGCGTTTCAACCAACAGTTGAAGTCTGCATTAACGACATATGCTTGTGGTTCTCCTTGCCATGTACACGGCTATAAAAGAGGTCCTTGGGTTTTTGGCTGCTGAGTCGGTGTATGGAACCACAATAACTGTACTGGTGAATTTGTGGAGCCAATCGTTGGAACTCTGCAATATAAATGGTCAAGTTATGTCCACTTTCTTTGGGGAAAATGGTTAAGACCAACGTTCGTCAACCATGGTTTATGTACCACATGATTTGCTCCAGCCGGTATACGATGGGCCCTATGAGGTCATGGAACGGCATCCTGAGTATTTTATGACCTGGCAGAATGGGAATGCCTACACTGTTTCCATTGATCATTTAAAGCCTGCGTATATCAGTGCCCCATTTGTTTTGGCATAGCCAACACTGGAGAAACATTTGAACCCCTGCCTTTAGGATCCTCTGACGCCTGTATGCCAATACCAGACTAGATCAGGACCGACTGTCTGCCTACCAGACAGTAGCAGGAGAGATCCAGTCTCACATGATGGAGGCTGGGGGTGGGGGTTGGGGCTGTCGCGGTTGCGTACTTGGACCTGACGCCACAAGTTTGTTTGGAGTGATGCGTGCCGGAGGTGGTGTGCATGCGCAAGCTGGCCGTCATTGTTAACACGCATGCACGGTCAAAACGAGGAGTTGTGATGATGTGCACGTGGATAAGCCAATGGATAGGCAAGGGGGTGGCATGAGGGATGTATTGGGAGGAAGAAAGGAGACGTTTAGAGAGTGAAATAAAGGAAGGCGGGCACCCATATTATGGATGTTAAAACTTGTGTTTGCTTTATTTTTGGATATAATATTTAAATTACACTTCTACAAGAGAAAAAAAAGTTAACATTCTTGTCAACCTTTCATCGGGAAAGGCAACTGTTTTGATGAAAGATTATTGACCTGAAACACAAACTCATTTGCTCCCTCTCCATTATTGCTGAAAATATTCAGACCAACTAAATGTTTTCAATTTTACTGTTTCTTTTAGATTTATAGCATCTAGTTATTTTGCTTTTAGAAAATAATTGTTTTAGTTTCTATGGAAACTATTTACAACTAAAGCTCACTTGAAACAATTTCAAACCTTGAGGAATATGTTGTGGTTTCTCAAATTACCAAAGCATTGGAGTTATAAAGGTTTAAATCAGACCAATAATTTTAATATAATGTCTGAATCTGGAGCAGGAGTGATCCACTTTGCTCCTCAAACGTAATTTGCCATTCAAAATCAATTGCTAATCCAATCGTAACCTCAGTACAACATCCCTTTACCAGAAACATTTAACTTTGAGGTTTATGAAAAATCTGTGAACTACTGCCTTTCAAATATTAAAAAACCATTTTTTTAACCCTTCTCTGTGAAAAGGTTCCAAAGTATCATGACCCTCTGTGAAAATCTTGCTGTTTTCTCCAACTGAAACCATGATCCTAGTGCTAAACTTCCATTCTAGAAATCATTCTCTATACTTACTCTCAAGACTCTCCAGGGTCCTGTATGTTTTAATCAAATCCCCTCTAATCTTCAAAGTAACAAACAATCTGCTGGAGGAACTCAGCAGGGCAAACAATATCAGTGGAAGAAAAAGAAGGTTCAAAGTTTTGGCCTTGAGCCCTTCAAGCTTCAGATTCCATAATCTGCAGTTTTGTGTGCTTGTTCTCCAGTAGATTGTTACTTGAAATTCCAGCATCTGCAGACCCTTGTGTGTCTCCCCTCTAAATTCCAGGAGAGCATGTCTATTCCAGTTGTTGGTTTAATAAACCCTTGAACTACAGTGCATTTATATTCGTACTTAAATTAGGAGACCAATACCAATTACTGAGAATGGTCTTGCTTTTGTATTCAACTTGCTTACCCAACATCTCTGCATGGTAGAATTTTGTGAAACCCAACCCATTTGCATCTCAGTGCAGTGCCATCTGTTACAATCATTTTTTTAAATTTTGTTGGTCAAAATGAACATTTTCTCAAATTATTCTTGGATCTTTTCCTACTCATGATCTTCCATTCAAATTATCCTCATATTCTTTATGTATCTTCTTTTTCTATCTCTATTTCTGGCATTAGGTGATTTAGCAACCATAGATTTGGTCCCTTCAAGTTCAAATTTATTGTCATCTATATATACATGTACAACCTGATGAAATTGTGCAACTTCGGTCCATGGTACTCACACACAAACAATACATCCTACACACAAAAATAATTGACGGGTTTCTAGGGTTGTTCCACAGTCTCACTGCATATAGGAAGTAGTTGGCTGTTCTGATTTTTATGCTCCTGTACCTTTTCCTTGAAGGTAATGTCTCTAAGATTCTGCAGGCTGGATGGTAAGTGTCCTCACTGATTCTCTGAGCCCTCTTTAAGCATTGTTTCTGGTAGATATAATCAATCGAGGAAAGGAAGACCCTAATGATCTTCTCAGCATTTGTACTGACTTCCAATTTGATGCTTTGTACCTTGCTACACTATGACGCAGCCAGCCAGGACCCTCTCCATTGTGTTCCTGTAGAATGTTGTTAGGATGGTGACCAGTAGCCTTGCCCTCCTCAATCTCCTGAGGAAGTGTCAGCACTTCTGTGGCTTCCTTACTAAAGAAGAGGTGCAAGTCCAGTATAGGTTGTCCTTTAAATAGATGGCAAAGAATTTTGTGCTCCTCACTCTCTCTGACAGAACCATTGATATGCAGTGAGAACTGGTCTTTTGTCCACAGACATCTTATTTGTTTTTTCCATGTTGAGACTCAGTTTGATAGTCTTGTCCCACTGTTCGAGCCTTTCAAACTTCTTTCTGTAAGCCGATACATTACTACCATTGTGCCATCTACAAACTTGATTCAATTGGAGCTGAATCCAGTCGTACAGGCGTGAGTTAGCTGCGTGAATGTTAGCGGGTTGAGCATGCAGTGCTGAGGTGCGCCAGTGCTCATTGTGACGGGGCTTGAGGTTTTGCTGCCAACCCAGACAGACTGTGGTCTTTCAATCAAGAAGGGTAGGATCCAGTTGCAGAGAGAGGTACTGAGTCCCAGCGAGGCCAGTTTATCCACCAGCATCTGAGGTATAATTGTGTTATGCCGAGCTAAAGTCAATGAACAATGGCCTGGCGTATGAAGCATCATTCTCTTGGTGGGTCAGGACAGAGTGGAAAGTCAGGTCTATTGCACTGCATCTGGATTGGTTTGGCCAACAGGCAAACTGGAATGGGTCCATTAGCACTGTAGGTGTTCTCCACTACCAGTGCTCAAAACACTTCATAATCATGGAGGTCAGTGCCATTGGACAATAGTCATTTAGTCCAGCTACCGTCGCTCACTTTGGCATCAGAATAATGGTAGCTGCCTTGAATCTTGCAAGAACAATGGACTGCTGGAGTGATATATTGAAGATGTATGTTAGGAATAGATAGACTAGACATAAACAGACTCTTTCCCCTGAGGGCAGGGGAGGTTGGAACAAGAGGCCATGTGTTAAGGGTAACGGGACAACACTTTAGGAGAACTATTAGAGGTGGCTTTTTCACTCAGCGAATGGTGGCAGAATGGAATGAACTTCCGAATGAGATAGTTGCATCAGGGTCCCTTCTGTCATTTAAGAGAAGGTTGGATGTGTACATGGAGATGAGGGGGTTGGAGGGTTGTTGGCAGTGAGCGGGAGGTTTGAGCTAGTGGAGTTGAACCGGTGCAGACTCGAAAGGCCGACATGGCCTGTTTCTGCTCCGTAAATGGTTATAAGTCAAATAAGACCTCAGTAAGTTGAGTCTGGAAAAACAACCACCTGAAGAAACACAAAGATCCGTTGTCATACCCATGCTCCTGTTCGGCTCAGAATCATGGGTCCTCTACTGGCATCACCTACGGCTCCTAGAACGCTTCCATCAACGCTGTCTCCGCTCCATCCTCAACATTCATTGGAATGACTTCATCACCAACATCGAAGTACTCGAGCCGGCAGAGTCCGCAAGCATCGAATCCATGCTGCTGAAGACCCAACTGCGCTGGGTGGGTCACGTCTCCAGAATGGAGGACCATCGTCTTCCCAAGATCGTGTTCTATGGCGAGCTCTCCACTGGCCACCGAGACAGAGGTGCACCAAAGAAGAGGTACAAGGATTGCTTAAAGAAATCTCTTGGTGCCTGCCCCATTGACCACCGCCAGTGGGCTGATCTCGCCTCCAACCGTGCATCTTTAGAACATAGAATACTACAGCACAGTACAGGCCCTTCAGCCTTTGATGTTATGCCTAGCCCATAACCTTTTATTTTTCTTCTATCTCTGTGCCTGGGTCTTTTAAATACCCCTAATGTTTCAGTCTCCAGCACCATCCCTGGCAAGGTAATCGAGGCACCCACAACTCCGTGGTTTTTAAAAAAAAACTTACCCTTTATGCCTTTCCTAAACTTTCTTCCCTTCGCCTTGTAGAGATGACCTTTGGTGCTTGTTATTCCTACCCTGGGATACAGGGTGAACAGCTAATGCCTATCTCATAATCTTGTAGACCTCTAATAAGTCTCCACTCATCCTTCTACACTCCAAAGAGAAAAGTCCCAGCTCTCTGAAACTTGCCTCATAAGACATATTTTCCAATCCAGGCAACATCCTGGTAAATCTCCTCTGCACCCTCTCCATAGCTTCTATATCCTTCCTATAATGAGGTGACCCAAAATGAACACAATACTCCATGTGTGGTTTCACCAGAGGTTTCTATGGCGTTGTTTTGTTACCCACTTCGAACCATGCACCTCGTGTCTCACAGTTATCTGTGGAATTTCTGTGCGTTTCTACACTTTGCCTTTCTAGTTGCCCAGGAGAGTTTGGCCTTTGATCTTCTTAGTGCCTGACCTGAAAACAGCCTCTCTGTGTCATGGCTAGACCTATGTGTCTAGACCATGGTTTCTGGTTCATCCTAGCTGCATAGTGTTTGAAAACCATGACCTCTTCTATACACATGCTGATGTAGCTGGTCACTGTGCTTGTATTCTCATTGATATTGATGTGGTTGTTGTAGATGGCCACCTCCCTGATTCTCCTCCAGTCCGTTATTCCAATGCAGCTCTGAAGATTTCACTCACTCCGTCCTAATGCCTTTGGCTCTGTACATCCATTAAACAGTTTGTTATAGGAACTGGCGCTGCTTTTAAATTAAAATCTTGCAACCATGGGTCTGTGTCCATGATGGTGGTGCTTGTTCTCATCAGTGGCCAAAAGGGGTTGCAGACATAGAAACATAGAAGATAGGAGCAGGAGTAGGTCATTCGACCCTTCGAGCCTGCTCCGCCATTCAATGAGATCATGGCTGATCTTAAAGTTCAGTACCCCGTCCCCGCCTTCTCTCCATAACCTTTAATACCCTTATACTGAAGAAATAGATCTAATTCCCTCTTAAATATATTTAATGAACCTGCCTCCACTGCCCTCTGTGGCAATGAATTCCACAGATTCACCACCCTCTGGGTATAGAAATTCCTCCTCATCTCGGTCCTAAATGGTTTGCCTATTATCATCAGACCATGGCCCCGGGTTCTGGATTTTCCCATCCTTGGAAACATCCCATCTGCATCCATTCTGTCCAGTCCTGCCAGAATTTTATATGTCTCTATGAGATCCCCTCTCAATCTTTTAAACTCCAGCGAGTACAATCCCAATTTGCGCAATATTTCCTCATAAGTCATTCCTGCCATTCCAGGTATCAGCCTGGTGAATCGCTTCTGCACTCCCTCCATTGCAAGAACATCCTTATGTGGCACAGGGCACCAGAAATAGAGAAAATTTCACCTGTTAACAAGGAGAAGCATGGCTGACCAGAGAGGGGCTCGACGGCTGACCACCGAAGGGCTCAGTGGCTGAGGGATCCACAGATTGCTGGTGACTTGTGGTCAGGGGTCCTCCATGGACTGCAGGCTGCTGGACACTGGCTCGTGAGATTCAGATTTTGAGAGGCCAAGGGCTCTGAAGGCTTCCTTGATTGTGCCGGAGTTTTGGATCTGGAGCTCGTGTTCCTGATGGATTTGTGTTGCTTAAGGTGAATCCATTGACACTCAATGACTCAGAAGGGACTCTCTTTTGCTTCTTTCCCTTGTATCGTAAGGGGCGCTGAGCGACACTAATGGCGACTCTTGGTCTGCCTTATGGCAGGCAGAATGTATATCATATAATGTTATACATTATGTACTATTACCATATATACTCTGATTTGCTACCTGGTCCTGAACTGCTGCCCACTCATCCAAGCTTTTATTGCCCCGAACAACCCAGGTACTTACTGCTGTCAAAAGTAGTATGCTTGTAATATTTGACCCCCCCTCCTCCTCCTCCTCCCCCTTAATATTATCCCCCAAAAAATTGGTCCACAAAATGTGACTATTGCACAAGTTTGTGCAGGACATGACAATAAAGGAATCTTGAATCTTCCATCCTAGCCAGGTTCTGATCTTTCTGCAAACTGTATCGACTCATCTCACCAGTGGTCTGTATGCAGGGGTAAGCAGAATGAAAATGTGGCTTGAGTTTCTGAGGTAGTTGCAAGGGACATATTTGTACACTATAACCAAGATGTTCTCTCCATTGGTTAGAAAGTTGACATACTCCATACTGCTCCCATCCAAATTTCCCTTAAATATTAAAATCAAGCCTGCATCTACTACTTCAGCTGGAAGTTTGTTCCACTCTCCCACCACTCTGAATGCAGACATTCCCCCTCATGTTCCTCCTAAACCTTTCCACTTTCACCTTTAACCCAAGTCCTCTTGCTTGAATCTCACCCACCCTCAGTGGGAAAAGCCTGTCCACATTTACTCTGTCTATCCCCCTCATAATTTTAAATACCTCTATCAAATTTCCCCTCATTCTTCTACTTACGATAATTCATCTTATGAATTTTGGAACTTACAATAACAATACGCATTCGGTAGAATCTGTATTTCAAATTTTGAATTTTGATCTATTCCTGCGCTTGCAATATGTGGTACTACTGCACTCTCTCCCAATGCTGGGCGATGGCAGCGAGCCGCAGCATCCACTCAACCATGCTCACAGTTTCTGCAGCAATCACACAAATAAGTATAAACAACTGATACTGTGTCGAAAGCATTTTTAAAATTTTGGCTTTGTGTTGGATAATTTTGCCCAACTGTAGTGTTCTGAGCACATTTAAGGTAGGCTAGGCTATGATATTCGGTAGGTGTAGTACAGTATTCTTCGACTTATGGTTTTTCTGCTTACGATGGGTTTATCGGAACGCAGCCCCATCGTAAGTCAAGGAACATCTGTCTTTAATAAGTTAAAGACACAGCACTGATCCTATTCATCCCATGTTGCCAACTCATCAAAGACACACTTAAGGCAAATCTGTTGTAACCCTGCTTGAATGTTACTTTTCACACATGTATTTTCCACAAATGCTCTCTAGAAATCTTAGTACATCCCTTTTACCCAAAGAACTGCGGTATATGAGGAGTCACGTGATGGAGTAGTGGACGGACGGTGAACTCCAGCCCTCTCCAGAAAAGTCGGGAAAAACAAAGGAAAACACAAAGGCACAGAAATAAAAGTTACAGAAAAGTGAGTATAAAGGTGGAAAGAAGATGGCGACAAAAAAGAAAAATCGAAAGCAATGGTAAGAAGAGAGGAAGAGAAGACAAAGGAGGAAAAAGGTGAAGGCCTTACCTGTCCGAAGAGGCCCGCTGCGGAGAGAGAAACCCGCTCCCTCAGGTCGGTAAATAATGGACTACAAAAATGGCTCGCAGAGCCGAGTAAAAGTGCGCGATGCGAATGAAAAAAAACACACCGACGGGAGGGGGGACCAGCTGGGGAGTCGATCTCCACAGCCGGCAACGACAGCTGCAGAACACCTGCAGCAAGAAGAGACCACAGAAGACAATAGAAACAAGAAAGAAGAGGAGGAAAGGGCAGCAAAGAAACAACAGATGGCCAACCCAGAGGAAGAAGAAGAGGAAGAGTACAGGGAAATAGAAGAAGAAAAGAAAGGCAAGGTAAAGGATATACTTGCTCTTATTAAAGGATACATGGAGTCATTTAAAAAATGGCAAACACAGGAATTTAAGGATTTAAGAAAAAGAATAAATAACACAGAAGAGAAAATAAATAAAATGGAAATGACCTTAACAGAAATGGGAAAGAAAATGGACAAGATGGAAGAGCGGGCAGTAGCAGCAGAAATGGAGGTAGAAGACTTAAAAAAGAAATTGGAGAAATCTAATAAAAAAACTAAAGAGACACAAGAACTACTAGCTCAAAAAATAGATACAATGGAAAACCATAACAGAAGAAATAACATAAAGATAGTGGGCCTTAAGGAAGATGAAGAAGGCAAGAATATGAGGGAGTTTATAAAAGAGTGGATCCCTAAGACCCTAGGATGTCCAGAACTACAGCAAGAAATGGAAATAGAAAGGGCACATAGAGTATTGGCCTCTAAACCACAACCACAACAAAAACCAAGATCTATTGTAGTAAAATTCCTAAGATATACTACAAGAGAAAAGGTACTGGAGAAGACAATGGAAAAAGTAAGAGAGGGCAACAAACCACTGGAGTATAAAGGGCAAAAAATCTTCATTTATCCAGATATAAGTTTTGAACTCCTAAAGAAGAGAAAAGAGTTCAATACAGCAAAGGCGATTTTATGGAAGAAAGGGTATAAATTTATACTAAAGCATCCAGCGGTATTGAAAATATTTATTCCAGGACAACAAAACAGACTATTCTCGGATCCAGAAGAAGCACGAAAATTTGCAGAACAATTACAAAAATAGACTGAGGGAGGAAGACGGGTAATGAGAGTTAAAATGATCACGATTGATATGTATGTGGGTAAAGACAAAAATAGACTGAGGGATGAAGACGGGTAATGAGAGTAAAAATGATCACGATTGATATGTATGCGGGTAAAGAGGTATAAGAGTGAATAGAGACAATGAGCATACATGAATGTATCTGTACTTAGAGGAAAATATAGATAGTATAGACAAGAATTAATAAGGGAAGGTAATGGAATAGAGAGAATAAGGAGGGAATTAAAAGAGTGACCTTTGTGACATATGAAAAGTGAAATCTTTTCTGGGGGAGGCGGGGTGGGGGGAAATAGCGGTCACTGCAAAATCAGTTGACGCTTGCGAGTGGATTCGCAAATCCAAATGGAGAGGGGAGATGTGGTTGTCCGACATGGGATAAAGGACAACTCAGGAGGTGAAGGGGAGATTGGGGATAAATAAGATAGAAATAGGAGAACAAGGAAAATGTTGGATGTTGTAGGAATGTTGTCTTATAAAGAGTTGAAAATAAGAAAACAGAAATGGAAAAGGAGGAAAGGTAATGATGGAAAAACGGAAAGAGAAGATAAACAAAATATAAAAGGGCTACGCTGAACTATATGTCTTTAAATATTAATGGAATACATAACCAAATTAAAAGTAAGAAACTACTAAATTTAAATGAATAAATGTATTCCATTAGAAAAAATAACAGATAGGTTAAGAAATAATATTGAAATATTCGAGCAAGTATAGGAGCCTTACATTAAATACAATGGCGAAAACCTACCGGGGACAAACAGTACCTAAGTTGATGGAAGGAGAAGGAAAGAAAAGAATGGACTCAGTAGAATTTCTGGTGTAATTTTGTTGAATGACAACATTGTCTGACTGGCTTAATGCAACCTAGATTGTATACCTAAAATGGATGAGAGGCGGGGGGTGGGGGGGTGGTTTGGGAGGAAAGGGGGGGGGGAAGAAAAAGTCACTGTATATGTGTGAAAAAGAAATAGTGTATATCATGGCTAATGTGATTTATGGTGTGAAAAATAAAAAATTAAAAAAAAAAGAACTGCGGTATATTAGTGAAACATGATCTGACTTTGCCTCATTACCTTGAATCTGACCAAGTGACCTGCTTTAATCTCTTTCAAGATAGCTTATAACAATTTCCTTAAGACAAAAGAGCCCTATATTCTAATAAAATGTCCTTGGAGACTGAGGTCCAGGTAATCAATGACTGAAGTGCATGCGAGAATGAATCTTACACTGAGCACCTGCAACACAAAGGCAGTCAACCAACTAATTCCTGCTACACAACGTTCATCTCCACCCCGACTTTCTCTCAATAGCAGCAGCAGTAACCTTCAAAACCACACGTCACTTTCCTTAATTTTGGAGCTATCTCTCATCAAAAGGCAATTTTGCAGATAAAGTTAATCGCTCCATCTAGTATCTTGCGCAGTTTTCTGTTGTTCGAGAAAGACGTTGTTCAAAGATCAAGTCATATATTACATTTATGGTTTATCAGGCCACACTGATCCTTGTCTGTATTTCAGGATGACTTGTAGCAGGTACCACAAAATACTGGAAAGATACTACAAAATCAAGTTGTGTAGGATTCTCCAATCCAATGGCAGGATGTGAACATCAATGTTCGAGCCTAAGTCAGCTTTGTAATCTAAGGCCTGAATCTATACTCCTAAAACAAGTATTCTACTGCGAGCTTTGTCATAAGATAACAGCAAATATGTCGTCGTCCCCCCGCACCAATTTCCCCCTACCTTGTTCGAGTGTCTGCCTGATTTTCAGCATTCCGGAAAAAAGCTTCAGCCCTGAAGCATTGACCTCCCCCTGCTTTCTATTGATGCTGCATGAACTGAGTTTCACCAGTACATTTGTGTATAACAAAAATGTTCAAGACCTCTTGAATAAAACTGTAACATGCCCACTGATTCTTCCTCCAAATGGCAATAAAATATTCAAAAGGATTTGCTTAATCTCTGGCTTAAATTTGTTTTTAAACATTTATCAATTTTTGAGCTATCTTCTCCCTATTCACTCTGTCAAGACTGTTGAGGATTATTCATCACTGTTCAGAATGGACAAGAATCACCTGAGAAAGCAATGAGAACTTTGAGTCTTTTTGGAGGAATGCACATTGATAGGAGCATATCACCCCTATCATATTTACCATTAAGCCATCATGCTTCTTCTGTGGAAGAGCTTGTGGATCCCACATGGGTATTATCAGTAATCTCAGAATCTGCAGTATTAAAATAGAAGACAACATTGCCAAGCATTGAGGAATGCCTCCTTAAGGGTCAAAATATCAGTGGAAATTAGGATGAATGTACAGATTTTGTAATCTGTTTGAAACATTGGGAAAAACCAAAAGTCAGTTCAAATTTATATACTTTTGCATTTATATTCTGATTATCTGGAATAGTTTAATGAAAACTAGAAAGCGAATGATTGTCGAATCGTCGTTGGTCAGCTGTCAATATAGAGTTTGCAGTCAAATACACTAGTTTATGCTCTCGAGAAGTATTAGCTTCACAGAGTCTCTTTCTCTTGACAAACATATTTCTTGTACTGCTGGTGATGCTAATATATAGAATGAGCTGTTAATCTATCTTAATATTGAATTGATACATGAAAAATTGTTGCAAGCAACAAAGTGAATATGGCAGCAGATGGTCTAATGGAAACCAATTATGATCCCTTCTGTTCACACATTTCCTCTCTCGTGAGATTGTGAATGCATTTAAATTCATCTTGGAAACAAACATGGGACTCAAGAATCTTTATTTCTATATTTTTCATACATTCTATTCAGGTTGAGGTATTGATTATGTCTACACCATAGAGATGCCTGGAAAGAAGTGCATTAATATACAGGGGAATTTTGTGAAAATCAGTAAAATCGCTTTTTTCTTTCAAAATTTTAATAAAGTACTAAACAAAATAGGGATGTTACATGCCATTCCAGCATTATTTATTCTTTCATTGGTATTTCTCATACTAAATCAAATTTTTACAATTACCAGAAAATGTCAAACTGTTTTAGCAGTTGGATATTTTTGCAGTATTGGTACATAGAAAGGTAAGGTATTGTAAAATAGAAAATATCTCTCCTATATAACACACATATTTTGGATGAAAATGTCAATGAATTAATCGTGACAGAAATCGGGAGAGGTCGTGTTGTGGATGATAAGGAAAGTTGTCAAAGAATTCATCAAGATATTGATAAGTAGAGAACAACAGATGGAATTTAAGGAAGGGGTGAAGTGTTGCATTTAGGGAAATCAAACGTAACAGGGGAGTATACTATAAATTACAGGACCTTTAGGTGAATTGGATACAAGTTCAGAGCTTCCAGAAAATAGCAACAAGAATGGTAAAGAAGTTTTATAGCATGCTTTCCTTCATTGGCTGGGTGCTGAGTCTAAACGTTGGGAAGTCATTGCAGCTGTATAAAATCTTGGTAGATCACATGCATTGAAGTATTGTTGCAGTTCTGGCTGTCACATTACAAGAAGGCTTTGGGACTTTGGGGAGGTTGCAAGAAAGGTTTGCTCGGATGTTGCCTAGATTAGAATACTAACTGTAAGTGGAGGTTGAACAAAGTTAATTGTTTTCTTCAGAAAATAAAAGACCCAGGGATGACCTATGTCCACAATCTAATATGGTGGCACAGTTAGCAAAGCAGTTAGCGCAACATTATTACAGTACCAGCGACCTTGGTTCAAATATGTACATTCTCCCCATGTCTGCATGGGTTTTGTCCTGGTGCTCTGGTTTCCTCCCACCCTTCAGGGAAACACAACGCTGGGGAAACTCAGCTGGTCAAACAGTGTACTCTATATAGCAAAGATAAAGATACAAAACCAATGTTTCGAGCTTCAGGATTGTAGGTCAATTGGTGTAGGGGGGTGTTGGGGGGGGGGGGTGGATGAGCTCGTCGGCCGGAAGGGCCTATTACTTTGCTGTATGTCTAAATTTTAATTTGTAAGGATACAAATGATAAGTGTCATTAAAAAGGGCAGATGGAGCCTTTTCCCAGGGTGGAAATACAGACAACGTAGTTTAAGGTGAGAGCGTGAAAGTTTAAAGGAGATTTACGAGGCAAGTTTTTTAAAAAACACAGTGTCTTAAATGCCTGAAATACGCTGCCATGGGAAATGGTGGAAGCACAAATTATATCAACATTTAATATGAAGGGAATTGAGGGATATAGACCATGTCTAGGCAGATGTGTTTAAGATGGCATAATGGTTGACACAGCCATCATAAGCTAAAGGGTTTGTTCCAATGCTGTATTGTATTATATACTATAAGAAAGTTGAGACAATATTACATCATGAAAAAATATTGCAATCACTGCTGACTATCTATTAAACATATCTTTACATCTCCACATGTACTGTGGTCTTGTAATGAATATTGATTACTAACTAATGCTCTGAGATAGATTTCAGCTTTATTGTCAGAATACATACATGACATCACATACAAACCTGAGATTCTTTTGCCTGTGGGCAAGGCAGAGTTACCAATTATTGGTAGTGCAAAAAAAAACTGTACATAGCGTACATGTAAACAGATAACGAATATAAACTGCAATACAGAGAGAATTTTAAAAAATCAATAAAGTGCACAAGTCCTTAAATGAGTCCATGATTGAGTTTGTTGTTGAGGAGTGGTGGTGGAGGGGTACCAGCTATTCCTGAACCTGGTAATGCGAATCTTATGATAACTTTCCTCATTTCCTTGAAGTGAGAATGGAGCATGTGCTGGGTGATATGGATCCTTGATGATTGCTGCTGTTCTCCAACAGCAGCGTTCCCTATAGATATTCTCGTTGTAGAAGGGTTTTGCCTGTTATGTCCTGGGCTGTGTTCACTACCTTTTGCAGGGTTTTATGCTCAGGGGTATTGGTATTTCCATACCAGACTGTGATGTAGTACATCAGTACACTTTCCATTACACATCTATAAAAATTTGCCAGGGTTTCTGGTATCCTACCAAACCTCTGCAAACTCCTAAGGAAGTACAGGTGCTGACATGCTTTCTCCACAATTGTGACTCCCAGAAATAGAAAAGTTAAGAAAGGAATGATAAAAATTCAGATGGACCATTTGAAATTTAGAGCAATATAGAAACTGGCAATGTAGGTGGTAGAAATTTTTGAGTTCAGTACCAGAACAGTACCATTAAAAGAAATGAGAGAAAACCTGAGCTATTTAGAATAGAACTATTCAATGTATCCTGAAAAAGAGAAAGGAATGACTTGGATCCATACAAGTTCCCAAATCCACACTCGTGATTTTTGGAGAAAGTGAATGGACTGAAATTGTTCAATATGAAAATGAATTAAGTGAGTCAAAGAAAGTGATGGAAGTGAAATAAAAAAAATTGTTGGAAATACTCAACAGATCAGGTGGCAATTTTGGAAAGAGAAACAGTTAATATTCTAGGGTCTATGACCTGGAATTTTAACTGTTTCCCTTTCCACAGATATAACTGAAAGCTGAGTATTTCCAGCAGTTTCTCTTTATTTCAGATTTTCGACATCTGCATTTATTTTGATTTTCATTTTGATGGATGGTTAGTTTTCTGTCAATCCACACTATTTGCCAAAGATGATTGTTTCTGCAGTTTAACCAATATTGAATGCACTCGAATTGCTGGGTTATCTTTGAATCTTTTGATCCTCTTGCACCATCCCTCAAAGGAGTATTAGAAAATCATGGCCAGTGACTTTGCAATTTATGCTCTCACCTTGGCTTGCTAACCCATTCTTTCCTTGCATCCAGTACTTTTGAAGCATCATTAAATTAACTATATAAATCATGTTATCGTCCAGATGTGTGACATTTTCATGTTTGAGTATGTTTTCCTGACTTTTTAATATTTTGCGCTATAACATTTTTATTCTTCTACCAAAGGGAAAAAAGGACTTTTTCAATTTGGCACTCTCTGTTCTCTTAGAAATATTACCACAAATGCATTATTATACAGCAAACTTTTAGTGATATTAGAACATAGAACATTACAGCGTAGTAAATGCTCTTCAGCCCATGTTACAGTGCTAATCCATAGAAACCTACTTCACAGCAATCTAATTTTCCCTACCTCTATTTTTTGCCTATCTAAGAGTCTTTTTATTGTCCCTATTGTTTCAGTCTCCAGGCCCCCAAGTAAAAAAAAACCTTAGCTTTGACATCTCCCCTAAACTTTCCTCCACTCACCTTTAACTGATGTCCTCTGCTATTTGGTATTGTCATTTCATTGTTACCTTAAATGGTTCTTGGGCATTCTTAGATGATGTGATTTGGTAATACAGTTTTTCTCTCTTCAGATAAAAAAAGACACGAGATGTGCTTGATGCCTTTTGAAGGAATGAAGCAGTACAATATACATTGTAGGAGTAAGTGCTGTGATGGTTTTTCTTTATGTTTACATAATTTGTTTTAGGATATATAAAAATTTGATCAGTTACGTAAATTTTTTTACTCCTTTCTGATTGAATGCGTTGTGACCTTGAGTATTGTATACGCAAGAGCTGCAGCACTCACGAGCAAGCACAGAGAAATAAGCATTATTATTTTGATAGTAAATATGCAGACGATACTAAGATAGGTGGAATAGTGGATAATGAAGAAGGTTTTCAAGGATTGCAGAGGGATTTGGGCTGCTTAGAAAAGTGGGCTGAAAAATGGCAGATGGAATTTAATGCTGATAAGTGTGAGGTGCTTCATTTTGGTAAGAAGAATCAGAATAGGACATATGTGGTAAATGGGAGAGCATTGAGGAATACAGAAGAGCAGAAAGATTTAGGAGTAACGGTACATCGTTCCCTGAAGGTAGAAACTCACGTGAATAGGGTGGTGAAGAAGGCTTTTAGTATGCTGGCCTTTATCAATCATTGCATGGAATATAGGAGTTGGGAGGTGATGTTGAGATTGTATAAGACGTTGGTGCGGCCTAATTTGGAGTTCTGTGTGCAGTTCTGGTCGCCTAATTATAGGAAGGATATAAACAGAGTGGAGAGAGTGCAGAGAAGGTTTACCAGAATGTTACCTGGGTTTAAGCATCTAGAGTATAGGGAGAGATTGGACAGATTGGGTCTTTATTCTTTGGAGCGTAGAAGGTTGAGAGGGGATTTGATAGAAGTATTTAAGATTATGAAAGGGATAGACAGAGTGGATGTGGATAGACTATTTCCGTTAAGAGGAGGAAAGATTAAAACAAGAGGACATGAGTTAAGAATTAAGGGGCAGAGGTTTAGAGGTAACATGAGGGGGAACTTCTTTACTCAGAGAGTGGTAGCCGTGTGGAATGAGCTTCCGGGAGAAATAGTGGCGGCGGAGTCAATTGTATTATTTAAGAAAAGGTTGGACAGGTCTATGGATGAGAAGAAGATGGAGGGTTATGGGCATTGTGCAGGGAGGTGGGACTAGAAAGGGGTGTTTGGTTCGGTGCGGACTAGAAGGGCCTAATGGCCTGTTCCCGTGCTATAATTGTTATGTTATGCTTATATGCTGTACTTCAGTGTGTATAAACAAAAAAATGCTCCTTTGTTCAAGATCACTGTACATTTCAATGCTGTTCCTACTTTTCTGTATTGGATGTGGTATTTACATTTGACCTGGCCCTAGCTCTTGTTCAAGAACTTTCTAAACTATAATTAAAACAAATTGAACGTTTCAATCTTGGAGTCAACTTATCCTTAACATATTACAATAGCAACATTTAAAGAGAGGCAGTCCATTATAAAAGAATTAGTTATAATTACCAGTAATTGCTAACTTCAAAAATCACTATTTGTTGATTTTTTTTGAAGCCAGCTTCAACATTATTGCACTTTTTAAGAAAATTAGTGTAACAGCATGGTTATATTTGAAAGGAATCAGCTTTGATTGAAAGAAGGAAAATAAATTAGTTGTGTATTTGAGAGTATTTGCTGTGTTACATTCATTCGTTCTAACCAAGCAGAATATCATGTGAATGTTGTTTATCTTCTCCTCTCAGCCACACTATTTATTGATTTGAATTTCAGCTGCTTATTCTGGGAGGACTACCTTGGATGTAGTTTTTAAGGGATATGGGCTTAATATAGTCAAATGGACAAACTGGGCCGAAGGGCCTGGCTTTGTGTTGTCGAACTCTATGACCCTATGAGCAGCAGAAATGATTTACCTCTAGAAGAAGGAATCCAGTCTCGGTATTTGAAAAAGTCTATTCAACTGTGAGAAAACAACAATATCCTGTTTTTGCACTGTACCAACCCCCACCCCCATTATATCGCTTTGGTTAACAGAAGTCTGTCTTTGTGGAATTCACAAATCACTACCAAAAAATTAGAAACGTGTTACTCTCAGGAATTTTTGTGGGGAGGGGTGGGGAACACAAAACGTTAATGGAGAATTGAACTAGTGTAGCATGAGTAAAAGCTCTCACAAATGGAGGGAGAACATACGCTTTTATTAGCATAACTGAGGGTAGGGTCTTACAGTAGTCTTCAGAAGGGTTCTGAGTTTAGGTGGGAAACCAGGGTTTTATATGGGCAGATGGGGGCGGATCTAGGCATATGGGGATAGTGCCGGAGGATTGGTGCATTGTGCATGTGGTTCCGTTATTTAAAAAGGGTTCAAGGAGGAAGCCTGGTAACTATCGGCCTGTAAGTTTGACGTCTGTGGTAGGTAAATTAATGGAGAAAATTCTTAGAGATAGTACTTATAAACATCTGGATAGGCAGGGTCTGATCAGGAGCACTCAACATGGATTTGTGGGAGGAAGGTCATGTTTGACCAATCTGATTGAATTTTTTGAAGAGGTGACTAGGAATGTGGATGAGGGTAGCGCAGTGGATGTTGTCTATATGGACTTCAGTAAGGCCTTCGATAAGGTACCACATGGAAGGTTAGTTAGGAAGGTGCAGTCTTTAGGTATAAATTTTGAGATAGTCAAATGGATTGAACATTGGCTGAAAGGGAGAGGCCAGAGAGTGGTAGTGGATAATTGTCTGTCAGGTTGGAGGCCAGTGACCAGTGGTGTGCCTCAAGGATCTGTATTGGGCCCATTGTTGTTCGTTATTTACATTAATGATCTAGATGATGGGGTGGTGAATTGGATTAGTAAATATGCAGACGATACTAAGATAGGTGGAATAGTGGATAATGAAGAAGGTTTTCAAGGATTGCAGAGGGATTTGGGCTGCTTAGAAAAGTGGGCTGAAAAATGGCAGATGGAATTTAATGCTGATAAGTGTGAGGTGCTTCATTTTGGTAAGAAGAATCAGAATAGGACATACGTGGTAAATGGGAGAGCATTGAGGAATACAGAAGAGCAGAAAAATTTAGGAGTAACGGTACATCGTTCCCTGAAGGCAGAAACTCACGTGAATAGGGTGGTGAAGAAGGCTTTTAGTATGCTGGCCTTTATCAATCATTGCATGGAATATAGGAGTTGGGAGGTGATGTTGAGATTGTATAAGACGTTGGTGCGGCCTAATTTGGAGTTCTGTGGCAGTTCTGGTCGCCTAATTATAGGAAGGATATAAACAGAGTGGAGAGAGTGCAGAGAAGGTTTACCAGAATGTTACCTGGGTTTAAGCATCTAGAGTCTAGGGAGAGATTGGACAGATTAGGTCTTTATTCTTTGGAGCGTAGAAGGTTGAGAGGGGATTTGATAGAAGTATTTAAGATTATGAAAGGGATAGACAGAGTGGATGTGGATAGACTATTTCCGTTAAGAGGAGGAAAGATTAAAACAAGAGGACATGAGTTAAGAATTAAGGGGCAGAGGTTTAGAGGTAACATGAGGGGGAACTTCTTTACTCAGAGAGTGGTAGCCGTGTGGAATGATCTTCCGGGAGAAATAGTGGCGGCGGAGTCAATTGTATTATTTAAGAAAAGGTTGGACAGGTATATGGATGAGAAGAAGATGGAGGGTTATGGGCATTGTGCAGGGAGGTGGGACTAGAAAGGGGTGTTTGGTTCAGTGCGGACTAGAATGGCCTAATGGCCTGTTTCCGTGCTGTAATTGTTATGTTATGTTATAACCCACCACCAGTGAATCCCAGTTCATTGTATTTACCCCTTCCTGCAGAATTTAGACAGAGAACATCGATTCAGAAAAAGAAATCGAAGAATATACAGTTATTTACAGATTTAATCCTGGTGGAGCGCCTTTGTACCTGGGGGCCATGGGTCCCTTGTGAGGAAGAAGTGGTGGCTAGGTCTCCAGCTCTACAGTGGAGGGGGATTCACTTTCCTCCTGAACTGGATTCCCTGAGGCCCTGATTGGGAGTGGTGAGACTGAGCTCCGTGGATCGCAGGTCACTTGAGGCATTGGGCCCTCTGTTATGGCGTGCCAGGTCCCTGATGGAGACGGTGTCCTCCCTTGCCATTCGGGTTCTCCATATGTGGGATTGGTGTGGAGCAGTTTGACCCTTTCCACTGGGGGATTGGTCTTGCTTCTCCTCTTGATGTTCCTGAGAAGGACTGGGCCAGGAGTGATGAGCCAGGTTGGGAGTATAGTTCCCGAAGCCGACCTTCTTTCAAAATTGAATGGGAGTCCATGAGGAGTAGCATTGGTTGTGGTACATAGTAGCGACAGAATGGAATGGAGCGCCATCGGGAGGACTTCCTGCCAACGTGACTCTGGAAGGCCTCTTGACTTCAGGGCCAGTTTGACAGCCTTCCAGTCTGTGGCATTTTCCTTTTCAACCTGCCCGTTTCCCCGAGGGTTGAGCTAGTACTCCTGCTGGATGTGATGCCCTTCGCCAGCAGGTACTGACGTAGCTCATCACTCATGAAGGATGAGCCCCAGTCGCTATGAATATAGCTGGGATACCCGAACAGGGCGAAAATGGAATCTAGGGCCGTTATGACTGACAAAATGGATGTGTCTGGACGTGGAATGGCGAACAGGAAGCAGGAGTACTCATCAATGATAGAGTGGAAGAAGGTGTTCCCATTCGTGGAGGGGAAGGGTCCCTTAAATTCGACACTGAGCCCTTCGAAGGGCCTGGATGACTTGATCAGGTGCACCTTTGTGGGACGGTAGAAATGCGGTTTGCACTCTGCGCAGACCTGGCAATTTCCCAGACATCTTCCATGGAGTGGGGCAGATTGCTCACCTTGACAAAATGAGCCACACGAGTAACCCCTGAATGGGGGAGCTCATTATGCAGAGAGTGCAGTTGGCTGGTGTGTGCAGAGACACAGCTTCCTCTGGACAAGTCATCTGGAGGGTCATTAAGGGCTCCTGGCCGATAAGCAAGGTCATAATTGTCGGTGGAGAGCTCGATCCTCCACCTCACAATCTTGTCATTTTTGATTTTTCCCCTCTTGACATTATTAGACATGAATGTGACTGCGCTGATCAGTGAGGAGTGTAAATTTCCTACCAGCCAGGTAGTCCCTCCAGTGCCTCACGGCTTCTACAATGGCTTGAACCTCCTTTTCTACAGAGGGATTCCGGAGCTCGTGGTCTTGCAATGTCTGGGGGGAATGCAGGGAATGTAAATGGCCTGTCCACCTGGTTGAGGGTAGCGGCCAGGGCTACGTCTGAAGCATCACTTTCCAATTGGAAAGGTACATTCTCGTTCACAGCGTGCATGGCAGCTTTCGCAATTTGATTTTGGATTCAGCTGAGAAGGTTGAAATAGTGGCTTTTAAGAGAGGGCGAACTTTATCAGTGTATTGAGCATTGGGCATAATATGAGAAAAATCCCAGGCATCTCCTCAAAGCCTTTATGGTTCGGGGAACAGGGAGCATCTTACAGGCAGTGCATCCTATCGAGATCAATGATAACATTCTCCACCACGTAGCCAAGGATAGCCAGATGTTTAGTCCTGAACATGCACTTGGTAGAGTTATAAGTGAGGTTCTGGGTTTTTGCTTTGTGGAGAATGCTCTGGAGGTTGGCGTCGTGTTCTTCCAAGGTTTGGGCACAGTTGGTGACATTATCGAGCTAGGGGAAGGTAGTCTTCAACCCATACTCATCCACCATTCTGTCCATCTGTCTCTGGAAGATAGAAACCCCGTTAGTAATACCGAAGGGGACTCTCCGGAATTGATAGAGTCGACAGTTAGTCTCAAATGCCATATATAGACGGTTCTTGGCACAGATTGGCAGCTGGTGATAAGCAGCTTTCAGGTCAATGATCAAATAGACCCGATTTTGCTCAATATCATATTGAAATACGAGGGAGGGGGTATGCGTCCAGGTGGTGTGACTTCAGGTACCGAGTCTTCAAAGCCTCGATAGCTGCATCATATGTAGTGCAGTCCCTAATGACTGCATACCCTTTCATTCCTACTCTGAAACGAGTGCGGACCTCCTGAGTTCTTCAGTGTGGAAGACCTCTGGTCGTGTTCAGGTAGACCTGGAAGCAGTCTAACCAGTACGTTAACTCCTCAGCTACATTGGGGGGCAGAGGGTGATCAGCAGCATGCCTGGCTTGAGTAGTGCTTCCATCGTTTAGGGAATAATCTAATAAAATTGTGGCATGAATAAAAGTTCTCACGATTGGAGGGAGAACATATGCTTTTATTAGCTTATAATTTAGTAGTCTTCAGAAGGGTTCTGGCAGGAAACCAGGGTTGTATATGGGCAGATGGGGGTGGTGCTAGGAGGTGGAGCCTGCCATCTGCACAACCTGCACAACATACCACCAGTGAATCCCAGTTCACTGCAACTAGTTTACCAAGAACAATGCTCCATGTTCACTTAAAGGATTTGTTTTGGAAACTGACAAGGCAGTTTCCTCTATTGATACTTGAACAATGATACCTATTCAAACAATGTAACTGTACTGACAATAACCACACCAGCAGTGCGAGTGTAAGACAACTTTAATAAACTAATATGTACACTAAGAGGTCTTGTCTCTCTGCAAGACGAACCTGGAAGGCTAGACTGTAGCTCTGGACTGCTTTATATACAAGGCCACTGGGATGACCCCTGGTGGCCTAGTGGTGGAATTACATCTCACCACAGTAACATTCATTTCCAGTTAATTTAAACAACAGCCCTTTTCTCCTGTCCTCATGACATTCAAAATTTATACACCTGGGCTCGGCATGAGTAGTGAGAGAAAATTTTCCAGTAGAAACTCATCATCACTGTAATGGATTCAGTGGGAAATTAGGATTTGGTTTATGGAAAATGTCAACATGGACAATTTTCGAGGAACACTAGCGTTGGGTAACAGTGCACACCATGTGTTAGGTTTGAACACACAAAACATCACAAAGCAATTAACAGATTGCTCTGTGATGTTTTGCAACTGATCTCTCTCTGAAACTCTGTATAACCATGTAATCATATACAGCACAGAACAGGCCAGTTTGGCCCTACTAGTCCATGCTGGAACAAATCCCCACCCTCCTAGTCCCACTGACCAGCACCTGGTCCATACCCCTCCAATCCTCTCCCCTCCATGTAATTATCCAGTCTTTCCTTAAATGTAAATAACGTCCCTGCTTCAACCACCTCCGCCGGAAGGTTATTCCACATCCCAACCACCCTTTGCGTGAAGAAATTTCCCCTCGTGTACCCTTTATAATTTTCCCCCTTCAATCTCATACCATTGCCTCTGGTTTGAATATCCCCCACTCTTAATTGAAAAAGCCTATCCACGTTGACTCTCTCTGTCCCTTTTAAAATCTTGAACACCTCCATCAAATCCCCCCTCAATCTTCTACGCTCCAGAGAAAAAAGCCCCAGGCTACTCAACCTTTCTCTGTAACTCAAACCCTGACATCCTGTCAACATTCTCGTGAACCTTCTCTGCCCTCTCTCTATTTTGTTTATATCCCTCCTATAATTTGGTGACCAAAACTGCACACAGTATTCCAAACTTGGCCTCACCAATGCTTTGTACAATTTCATCATAACATCCCAACTCTTGAATTCAATACTCCGATTTATGAAGGCCAACATTCCAAATGCCTTCTTCATCACTCAATCTACCTGAGTATCAACTTTGGGGGTACTGTTTACCATAACTCCTAAATCCCTTGTTGCTCTGCACTCCTCAGTTGTCTACCATTCAATGTATATGACCTATTTAGATTTGCCTTTCCAAAATGCAACACTTCACACTTATCCGTATTAAATTCCATCAGCCATTTCTCAGCCCACTCCTCTAGCTTTCCAAAATCTCTTTTTAATCTACGGTAATCTACCTCACTGTCCACAACACCACCAATCTTCATATCATTTGCAAACTTACTTATCCAATTCACCACCCCTTCTTCCAGATCGTTAATATATATAACAAACAATAGTGGACCCAGGACCGATCCCTGAAGAACTCCACTAGTCACCGGCCTCCAATTTAACAAACAATTTTCTTCCACTACTCTCTGACACCTCCCATCCAACCATTGCTGAATCCATTTCACTACCTCCTTACTTATACCTAATGCCTCCACCTTTTTTCCTAACCTCCTGTGGGGAATTTTGTCAAAAGCTTTACTAAAGTCTAAATGGACAACATCCACAGCCTTCCCTTCATCAATCTTTTTTGTAACCCCCTCGAAAAACTCTATAAGGTTTGTTGAGCATGATCTACACCTGACAAAACCATGCTGACTACTACCTATCAATCCCTGTTCTTCCAAATATTTGTAAATGCCATCCCTCAGAACACTTTCCATCAACTTCCCACCTCAGACGTCAGACTCACAGGTTTATAATTTCCAGGCTTACATTTGGATCCTTTCTTTACCAGTGGAACAACATGAGCTACCCTCCAATCCTCTGGCACTACCCCCATGACCAGTGACATCCTAAATATCTCTGTTAATGGGCCCACTATCTGTACACTAGTCTCCCTGAGTGTCCTTGGGAATACTTTGTCTGGACCCGGAGATTTGTCCACCTTTATCTTTTTTAACACTGCCATCACTAACTCCTCGGTTAAGAAACATAGAAGATAGGAGCAGGAGTAGGTCATTCGGCCCTTCGAGCCCGCTCCACCATTCAATGAGATCATGGCTGATCTTAAAGTTCAGTACCCCGTCCCCGCATTCTTTCCGTAACCCCTAATTTCCTTATAACAATTACAGCACGGAAACAGGCCATAAGGCCCTTCTAGTCCGCACCAAACCAAACACCCCTCTCTAGTCCCACCTCCCTGCACAATGCCCATAACCCTCCATCTTCTTCTCATCCATATACCTGTCCAACCTTTTCTTAAATAATACAATTGACTCCGCCGCCACTATTTCTCCCGGAAGCTCATTCCACACGGCTACCACTCTCTGAATAAAGAAGTTCCCCCTCATGTTACCTCTAAACCTCTGCCCCTTAATTCTTAACTCATGTCCTCTTGTTTTAATCTTTCCTCCTCTTAACGGAAATAGTCTATCCACATCCACTCTGTCTATCCCTTTCATAATCTTAAATCCTTCTATCAAATCACCTCTCAACCTTCTACGTTCCAAAGAATAAAGACCTAATCTGTCCAATCTCTCCCTATACTCTAGATGCTTAAACCCGGGTAACATTCTGGTAAACCTTCTCTGCACTCTCTCCACTCTGTTTATATCCTTCCTATAATTAGGCGACCAGAACTGCACACAGAACTCCAAATTAGGCCGCACCAACGTCTTATACAATCTCAACATCACCTCCCAACTCCTATATTCCATGCAATGATTGATAAAGGCCAGCATACTAAAAGCCTTCTTCACCACCCTATTCACGTGAGTTTCTACCTTCAGGGAACGATGTACCGTTACTCCTAAATCTTTCTTCTCTTCTGTATTCATCAATGCTCTCCCATTTACCACGTATGTCCTATTCTGATTCTTCTTACCAAAATGAAGCACCTCACACTTATCAGCATTAAATTCCATCTGCCATTTTTCAGCCCACTTTTCTAAGCAGCCCAAATCCCTCTGCAATCCTTGAAAACCTTCTTCATTATCCACTATTCCACCTATCTTAGTATCGTCTGCATATTTACTAATCCAATTCACCACCCCATCATCTAGATCATTAATGTATATAATGAACAACAATGGGCCCAATACAGATCCTTGAGGCACACCACTGGTCACCGGCCTCCAACCTGACAGACAATTATCCACTACCACTCTCTGGCCTCTCCCTTTCAGCCAATGTTCAATCCATTTGACTATCTCAAAATTTATACCTAAAGACTGCACCTTCCTAACTAACCTTCCATGTGGTACCTTATCGAAGGCCTTACTGAAGTCCATATAGGCAACATCCACTGCGCTACCCTCATCTACATTCTTAGTCACCTCTTCAAAAAATTCAGTCAGATTGGTCAAACATGACCTTCCTCCCACAAATCCATGTTCAGTGCTCCTGATCAGACCCTGTCTATCCAGATGTTTATAAGTACTATCTCTAAGAATTTTCTCCATTAATTTACCTACCACAGACGTCAAACTTACAGGCCGATAGTTGCCAGGCTTCCTCCTTGAACCCTTTTTAAATAACGGAACCACATGCGCAATGTGCCAATCCTCCGTCACTATCCCCATATCTAATGGCATTTGGAAAATTACCGCCAGAGCCTCTGCTATTTCCTCCTTCACTTCTCTCAATGTCCTGGGGAAGATCCCGTCTGGTCCCGGAGACTTATCCACCTTTATATTCTTCAAAAGCCCTAAAACTACATCTTTTGTAATCTCTATATTCCCCATATTTACCCAATTTGCTTTTTTTTTTATCTCACATCGCCCAATATCCTTCTCCTTAGTGAATACCGAAGAAAAGAAACTGTTCAATATCTCCCCCATTTCTCTAGGCTCCACACACAGTTTTCCGCTCTGATTTTCTAAGGGACCAATTTTGTCTCTAGCTTTCCTTTTACCATTAACATATTTGTAGAACACTTTTGGATTAGTTTTCACCCTGCTTGCCATAGTTTCCTCGTACCTTCTTTTAGCTTTCCTAATTCCTCTCTTAAGATTCCTCTTACATTCAATGTATCTTTCAAACATCTCCTTAACTCCATGCTTCTTATATCTAATGTACGCCTCCCTTTTTCTTTGAACCAAGTTTCCAATATTCCTGGAAAACCACGGCTCTCTCAAACCTTTTGCCCCTCCTTTTAACCTAACAGGAACATAAAGCTTTTGCACTCTCAAAATCTGATCTTTAAAAGACTTCCATCTCTCTACTACATCCTGCCCATAAAACAAATTGTCCCAATGCACACCCTGCAAGTCCTTTCGCATCTCCTCAAATCTAGCTTTTCCCCAATCAAAAACCTCAACCCTTGGCCCTGACTTCTCTCTTTCCATAATGACATTGAAGCTGATGGCATTATGATCACTGGACCCGAAGTGCTCGCCAACACTAACCTCCGTCACTTGACCCATCCCATACTGAATAAATATATCTAATTCCCTCTTAAATATATTCAATGAACCTGCCTCTATTGCTCTCTGTGGCAATGAATTCCAGAGATTCACCACCCTCAGGGTAAAGAAATTCCTCCTCATCTCGGTTCTAAATGGTTTGCCTGTTATCCTTGAACCATGGCCCCGGGTTCTGGACCCCCCACCATTGGAAACATCCCTTCTACATCCATTCTGTCCAGTCCTGCCAGAATTTTATATATCTCTATGAGATCTCCTCTCAATCTTCTAAACTCCAGCGAGTACAATCCCAAATTGCGCAATCTTTCCTCATAAGTCATTCCTGCCATTCCAGGTATCAGCCTGGTGAATCGCCTCTGCACTCCCTCCATTGCAAGAACATCCTTCCTTAGATAAGGCGACCAAAACTGCACACAATACTCCAGGTGGGGTCTCACCAAGGCCCTGTACAGCTGCAGTAAGGTATCCTTGTTCGTATACTCAAACCCTCTTGAAATGAAGGCCAACATACCATTTGCCTTTTTAATCGCCTGCTGTACCTGCATGCTCGCCTTCAGTGACTGGTGCACAAGAACCCCTAGGTCTCTCTGCACTTCCCCATCTCCCAATCTATTGCCATTCAAATAGTAATCTGCCCTCCGGTTTATATTACCAAAGTGGATAACCTCACATTTATCCACATTGTAGTGCATTTGCCATGTATCTGCCCAGTCCCCCAATTTATCCAAATCACACTGGAGCTTCCTGACCCCCTCTTCAGTGCACACAACCCCTCCTAGCTTAATGTCATCTGCAAATTTGGAGGTATTACATCCAATCCCCTCATCTAGATCATTAATATAAATTGTGAACAGCTGGGGTCCCAGAACAGATCCCTGTGGCACCCCACTGGTCACCACCTGCCACTCAGAAAATGAGCCATTTATCCCAGCTCTCTGTTTTCTACCTGCCAGCCAGTTCTCAATCCACATCAATACTTTGCCCCCAATCCCATGAGCCTTGATTTTGCATGCCAGTCATTTATGTGGGACCTTATCGAAGGCCTTTTGGAAATCCAGGTACACCACATCCACTGGCTCACCCCCATCTATTTCAATTCCAATAGATTTGTCAAGCACGATTTACCTTTTGTAAATCCATGTTGACTCTGTCCGATCCCTTCTCTGTTTGTCATATGCTCCACTATTACATCCTTAATAATGGATTCCATCATTTTGCCCACAACTGATGTAAGGCTCACCAGCCTATAATTCCCGCTTTTTCTCTTCCCACCTTTTTAAATAGTGGGTTAACATTAGCTACCCTCCAATCAATGGATACTGATCCTGAGTCTATCGAGTTCTGGAAAATAATTCTTAAAGCATCTGCTATCTGAATGGCCACTTCTTTAAGTACCCTAGGATGTAGATTATCAGGCCCCTGGGATTTATCCTTATATGATTCATGACCTCCCCACCATTTTTCTTTACTTCAACTGGTACAATATTTTTTTCCCTAGTGAATACCGAGGAAAAGAAATCATTTAAAATATCCCCCATCTCCTCTGACTTTTCACATAACCTACCCTCCCTATCTACAAGGGGTCCAATTCTATCCCTCACTAATCTTTGACTTTTAATGTGCCTATAGAAACCCTTTGGATTTATTCTTACTCTGCCTGCCGAAGCCTCTTCGTGCCTCTTTTTGGCCTTTCTAATTTCTTTCTTAAGATTTTTTCTACACTCCTTGTAGTCCTCTTTCAATTTCTCAGCACCCTGCTGTTTATAACTTTTGTACACCTCCCTCTTTCTCCTAACCAAATTTCTAATATTCCTCGAAAACCAAGGCTCCCTATGACTTTCAGCCTTTCCTTTGATCCTCACTGGGACATATCTACTCTGTACTCTCAACATTTCTTCTTTGAATATTCTCCATTTTTCATTTACATCCTTTCCTGAAAAAAATCATGTCCCACTCAATACTCCCCAAATCCATTCTTTTTCCTTCGAAATTTGCTCTTCTCCAATCCAGAACCTCAACTTCTTTGCTCTTCCCTAAAACTACCCTAAAACTAATAGAGTTGTGATCACTAGACCCAATTTGTTCTCCAACATTAACCTCAAGACACCTGACCTATCTCGTTCCCTAACAGGAGATCCAGTATTACACCGTCCCAAGTTGGTTCCTCGACATATTGATTAAGAAAACTATCTTGTACACATTTGACAAACTCTAGCCCATCCAGCCCTCTTACTATATAGGTATCCCAATCAATGTGAGGGAAGTTAAAATCTCCCATGATCACTATCTTGTTTATTACACATGTATGCTATCTCCTTACAAATTTGTTCTTCCAATTTTCTTGGCCCATTTGGTGGTCTATAATATACTCCCATTAGTGTCCTCATGCCTCCTCCACCCCTCAATTCCACCCAAACACCCTCACTGGACGATCCCTCCAAACCATCCTGCCAACTCACAGCAGTAATGTCCTCCTTAACAAGCAGAGCAACTCCTCCCCCTTTTTTTTACCCCCTGTTCTACCACATCTAAAACATTTGTATTCTGGAATATTTAGTTGCCAGTCCTGTCCCTCCTGTAACCAGATGTGTTTTCACTGATGTACAATGAATGGGTTGACGATCTGGACTGCCAGCAGAATGAATTTTCTCACTGTGCCTTGATGCATGTGACAATCAATCTGAACTGACATGATGAAATATCAGGGAGGAGGTGTTGGTGTCTTGGGAAGGTATTAACATAGACAAATCGTAGGGGCATGATCAAGCACATTCTTGGACCATTGGGAAATCGGGTAAGAAAGTGTCGAGGCAGTTGCAGATATATTTATGCGTTTTGGCCTCATTGATGTGCCTTATTTAAAAAGGGGAGCAAGAACAAGCCAGGGAACCACAAGCCCATGAAGTTAATCTCATTAATGGGGAAAGTTGCTGGAGGGGACTCCAGCATTTTATTTAAAATGGTAACCAGCCCTTCCTGACATAATGAGCTTGTGCCACCCAATTACACTCATGGGACCAATTAACCTTCAAATCTGTATGTCTTTGGAACATGGGAGGAAACTGCATGGTCACACAGAGAAAGTACATACTCCTTACAGGCAGCCCCGAATTTGAATTTAGATCACTGGTGATGTAAAGTTCAAGTTTATTATCATCTGACTGAACATGTACCATCAGATGAAACAGAGGCTTTTAGAACCCTGACACGCGCGCACATACACCACATAATTATGATGCATAGACATAAAGAAATAATGTAAATATAGAACATAGAAAAGTACAGTACAGTACAGGCCCTTTGGGCCTCCATGTTGTGCTGACCCATACATTCCTTATAAAAAGACTAGACCCTCCCATAACCATCTTCTTTTTCCATCCATGTGCTTGTCCAAGAGTCTCTCAAATGCCCCTAATGTTTCTCATCCTCCACCACCATCCAGGCAAGGCATTCCAGGAACTCACAACTCTCTGTGTAAAAAAAAAACTTACCCCTGATGTCTCCCCTAAACATCCCTCCCTTCACTTTGTAGAGATTTCCTCTGATGTTTGCTATTCCTGCCCTGGGGAAAAGGTGCTGGCTATCCACCCTGTCTATGCCTCTCATAATCTTGTAGATCTCTAAGTCTCTACACTCCAAAGTTAAAAGCCCCAGCTCTGCTAACCTTGCCTCATAAGACTTATTTTCCAATCCAGGCAACATCCTACTAAATCTCCTCTGCACCTTCTCCATAGCTTCCAAATCCTTCCTATAATGAACACAATACTCGAAGTATGATCTCACCAGAGATTTGTAGAGTTGCAACATGACTATTGAGCTCTATCCGCCTATTGATAAATCCCAACATTCCACATACCCATTATGAGCTTGTTGACCTCATCCACTTTGCTGCCAACTTCCACCCCGACCAAGTTCACTTGGTTCATCTCTAGCAACACTCTCTCCCTCCTGAATCTCTCTCTCCATCTCAGGAGACCAACTCTCGACAGATATCTTTTATAAACCCACCAACACCCACAGCAATCTCAACTACACCTTTTCCTTCCCTGTCCACTTTAAGGATTCCATTCCATTCTCTCAATTTCTCTGTCTCATCTGCACTCAGGATGAGGACTTCCATTTAAACAACGTTGCTTTCCCTCTACCATCATCAACTCCACACTCACCCGCTTATCCTCTATTACCCCCACAGCTGCCCTGGCCTCCTCCACCCTCACACGCAACAAGGTCAGGATTCTACTTGACCTCACCTACTACCCCACCAGTCTCTGTATCCAAAACATCCTCCTCCACTATTTCCGTCACCTACTATGTGATCCCACCACCAGACGCATATTCTCCTCTCCTCCCCTCTCTTCCTTTTGCAGGGACTGCTCCCTCCATGACTTCTTTTGTGTACTGGAGAAACTATGAATAAAGTTGGAAATTGCAGTAGTTAACATACACAGTCAAAAAAACAGAGACAAGGAAAGTTGACTTTTGATAGAGTGAGATCTAAAACTCAAATGCTCTATTCACATAGCATGTGGACCAAGCAGTGGTCAAGTCAAATTCCAAGGTGGGTCAGTCATAGCTGTACAGAGCTTACATTTAACCATATATGGTTAAAGTGGACATTCCTTGGGTGCTAATTATGCAAAAGATAATTAAGAGATAACAAAGAGGTTAATGACTTAACATAATTGCTTAGTCACACAATGTATCAGCATGGATGCTGACTTGTCGAATACTGCAACTCCCTTGTCCACTCCTTCCTCCCTACCAATCATCCCCTTGGGACCTACCCTTGTGACCGCAAGATAGCTCCACTTGTGCCCACACCTCCTCCCTCAACATTGTTCGGGGCACCAAACAGTCCTTCCAAATGAAGCAACATTTCACTTGTGAATCTGCAACGGTCATCTACTTCATCCAGTGTTCACGTTGTGGTTTCCTCTACATCGGAGAGACTGGACACAGACTGGGAGATCATTTTATTGAGCACTTTGCTCTTTCTGCCAAATAGCGTGGATCTTCCAGTGGCCACCCATTTCAATTCCCCATCCCATTCCCTTGCTGACATGTCTGTTCATGGTCTCATGCACTGCTAGACTGAGACCACTATAAAATGGAGGAACAGCACCTTGTCTTCTGATTGGGCACCCTCCAACCAGATGGCATTAACATTGACTTCCCTGGCTTTCATTTAAACCCCCACCCCTCTCCATTCCCTGTCTCCTTTCGCAAACATGATAAATTCTTACCAATCCCATATCATATCCAATTAACACCTTTTATTTGTCTGGATTCCTCCCCCATCGTTTCAATTCTGAGACTTTATGGTTCTGGATTATTCAATTCAATCTGCCACTTTTCTGCCCAACTCTGCATATATCCTTTTTGAACCTACAACAACCTTTAGCTCCATCCACAACTCCTCCAACCTTTGTATCATCCACAAACTTACTGACCTATCTTTCAGCCTCTTCATCTAGGTCATTTATAAAAATAACAAAGAGCAGAGGTCCCAGAACAGAACCTCTACTAGTTACTGACCTCAAGCCAGAATACTTTCTTTCCACGAACCCTAACCCTAACCCTAAAGCCTCTCTGCTTTCTACATGCAAGCCAATTTTTTTTATCCACACAGCTAAGGTTCCATGGATCCCATGCCCCAGGACTTTCTGAATGAGTCTCTCATGGGGGACCTTGTTAAATGCCTTACTAAAATCCATATGGACTACATCTATCAAGTGTGACAATGGAAAGTGTGTATGGAACTGGAGGAAATAGCAGAGGTAGTTAATGAATACTTCAGTATTGACTATGGAAAAGGATCATGGTGATTGCAGCAGACTGTAGAAATTAAGAGAAAGGATGACTTGGAGCTTTTGGAAAGCATCAAGTTGGATAAGTCGCCGGGACTGGATGAGATGTACCCCAGGCTTCTGTGGGAGGTGAGAGAGGAGATTGCTGAACCTTTGGCGATGATCTTTGAATCATAAATGGGGATGGGAGAGGTACTGGAGGATTAGAGGGTGGCAGATGTGGTTTCTTTATCCAAGAAAGGGAGCAGGGATAACCCAGAAAATTATAGTCTTCAGTGGTTGGTAAGTTGATGGAGAAGATCCTGAGAGGCAGGATTTATGAACATTTGGAGAGGTACAATATGATTAGGAATACTTAACATGGTTTTGTCAAGGGCAGGTCGTGCCTTACGAGCCTGATTGAATTTTTTGAGGATGTGACTAAATGCATTGATGAAGGAAGAGGTAGATGTCGTGTACGTGGATTTTAGCAAGACATTTGATAAGGTTCCCCATGCAAGGCTTATTGAGAAAGTAAGGAGGCAGGGGATCCAAGGGGACATTGCTTTGTGGATCCGGAACTGGTTTGCCCACAGAAGGCAAAGGGTGGTTGTAGTTGGGTCATATTCTTCATGGAAGTTGGTGACCAGTGGTGTTTCTCAGGGATCTGTTCTGAGACCCTGACTCTAAATGACCTGGATGAGGAATTGGAGTAAATTAGCTGATGACACAAATGTTGGGGTTGTTGTGGATAGTGTGGAAGGCTGTTGGAGGTTATAGTGGGACATTGATAGGATGAAAAACTGGGCTGAGAAGTGGCAGATGGAGTTCAACCCAGATGAAAGTGGTTCATTGTGATAGGTGAAATATGATGGCAGAAAATAGTGTTAAAGATAAGACTATTGGCAGTGTGGAGGATCAGAGGGATCATGGGGTCCGAGTCCACAGGACTCTCAAAGCAGCTGCGCAGGTTGATTCTGTGGTTAAGAAGGCATACGATGTATTGGCCTTCATTAATCATGGAATTGAATTTAAGAGCTGAGAGGTATACTTGACCCTGGTCAGACTCCACTTGGAGTACTGGTCATCCCACTACCAGATGGATGTGGAAGCAATAGAAAGAGTGAAGAAATGTTGCCTGGTTTAGGGAGCATGACTTATGAAAACAGATTGAGTCATCTCAGCCTTTTCTCCATGGGATGGAAGAGGATGAGAAGTGACCTGATAAAGGTGATGTGAGCCATTGATTGTGTAAATAGTCAGAAGCTTTTTCTCAGGGCTGAAATGGTTGCCACAAGAGGATACGGGTTTCAGGTGCTGAGAGTAGGCACAAAAGAGACGTCAGGGATAATTATTTTACACGGAAAGTGGTGGGTACGCGGAATGGTCTACTGTCAATGGTAGTGGAGGTGGATATGTTCCAAGGTCCTTTAAGAGTCCTTTTGAGTAGGTACATGGAGGTTAGCAAAATAGAGGGCTATGGGAAAGCCTAGTAATTTCTATGGTAGGGATATGTTCGGCACAACTATGTGAGCCGAAGGGCCTGTATTGTGGTGGAAGCTTTCTATGTTCTATAATCAATTAATAGTGGTAGTAATTGGGTGGGAACACAAGCCTCTACCCAATACCCTAACACCTCATGGCCCCTTTCCTGCTTCTTCCACTCCAGTCCCCTTCAACTATGTAACTTCGTGCCTTATTACTTCAGTCTTTGTGAAGGGTTCTGACCCGAAACCTTGACTAACTATTTCCCTCCGTGGATGCTGAGTTCCAACAGTTTCTCTTTGCTTCCCATTAACGAGTGTCTAAAAGCCTCCAAAACACTGGTACAGACGCTACGATCAAAGGCAAAAACAATCTGTGGACGGATGCGCTGCACATTTTGTAAATGAACCTGCTGAAAGCAAGTTTACTTCTTCATGTATAAAGGTGCATTGTCTTGTTAACCCAGTACAAGTACACGATCCTTTATCCGGACATCTAAAATCTGGAAAGTTCCAAAAACCGCCATTTTTTTTCCTGGTGCTGGTGCAGCGGGGTGGGGGGAGAAGAGAGAGAGAGAGAGAGAGAGAGAGAGAGAGAGAGAGAGAGAGAGATACGGCAGCGTGACTAGGTGGGGTGGTGGGGGGGGGAAGAGACAACAGTGTGACTTGGGTGGGGGGGAGAGAGACAGCAGCGTGACTTGGGCAGGCAAGGGGGGAGAATGATGGCAGCGCGACTGGAAAGGGGTGGATACGGCAGCACAATTCAGGTAGGTTTAAATTTGAGGCAGCTGGCTTTTGTTCTGAAATCCGCAAAAATCCTAAATTCGGACCACACTGTCCCCCCAAGGATTGTGTACCTGTATCATCAAAATCACCCTTTGTGATGATGCAACAAATCTTTTTTAAATGCTAAAATCGTACATTTTAAAATTTTATTTACAGCACGGTAAAAGCTGATTCTGGCCATTTAAACCCATGCTGCCCAACTGGACCCAAACTGCAACGCACGCAGCACGGTTGGCGTTGCAGTTAGTGCAACACTGTTACACTGCCAGCAATCAGGACTGGGGTTCAAATACCATGCTCTCTGTAAGGATTTAGTATGTTCTCCCATGCTGCGTAGATTTCTTTCCATTGTTAAAAACCTACTGGGAGTTGTAGTTTAATTGGGTGTAATTTGGTGGCATGGGCTTGTGGACTGAACGGGCCTGTTACCATGCTGTATGTCTAAACTTTAAAATTAAAAAAAAAACTCAGTTAGGCTTCTGAGGCACAACCTTCTGTTCACAAAGCCATGTTGACTATCTTTGAGTAGACTGTACTTCTCCAAATGCTCATAGATCCTATCCTTAAGAATCCTCTCCGAGGAGGAGTCACGTGATGGAGTAGTGGCCGGACGGTGAACTCCAGCCCTCTCCAGAAAAGTCGGGAAAAACAAGAGAAAATACAAAGGCACAGAAATACAAGTTAAAGAAAAGTGGGTATAAAGGTGGAAAGAAGATGGAGACAAAAGGAGAAAAATCAAAATCAACGGAAAGAAGAGAGGAAGAGAAGACAACGGAGGAAAAAGGTGAAGGCCTTACCTGTCCGAAGAGGCCCGCTGTGGAGAGAGGACCCCACCACCTCAGGTCGGTAGAAAAAGAACTACAACAATGGCTCACAGAGCCGAGTAAAAGTGCGCAACCGCGCATGAAAAAAAACACACCGACGGGAGGGGGGACCAGCTGGGGAGTCGATCTCCACAGCCGGCAACGACAGCTGCAGAACACCTGCAGCAAGAAGAGACCACAGAAGACAATGGAAACAAGAAAGAAGAGGAGGAAAGGGCATCAAAGAAACAACAGATGGCCAACCCAGAGGAAGAAGAAGAAGAAGAATACAGTGAAATAGATAAAGGGAAAGGCAAGGTAAAGGATATACTTGCTCTTGTTAGAGGATACATGGAGTCATTTAAAGAATGGCAAACACAGGAATTCAATGAAGAAGAATAAACAACACAGAAAAGAAAATAAATAAAATGGATATGACCTTAACAGAAATGGGGAAAAAAATGGACAAGATGGAAGAACGGGCAATAGCAGCAGAAATGGAGGTAGAAGACTTAAAAAAGAAATTGGAGGAATCTAATAAAAAAACTAAAGAGACACAAGAATTACTAGCCCAAAAAATAGATATAATGGAAAATTATAACAGAAGAAATAACATAAAGATAGTGGGCCTTAAGGAAGATGAAGAAGGCAAGAATATGAGGGAGTTTATAAAAGAATGGATCCCTAAGGCCCTAGGATGTCCAGAACTACAGCAAGAAATGGAAATAGAAAGGGCACATAGAGCATTGGCCCCTAAACCACAACCACAACAAAAACCAAGATCTATTGTAGTAAAATTCCTAAGATATACTACAAGAGAAAAGGTACTGGAGAAGACAATGGAAAAAGTAAGAGAGGGCAACAAACCACTGGAGTATAAAGGGCAAAAAATCTTCATTTATCCAGATATAAGCTTTGAACTCCTAAAGAAGAGAAAAGAGTTCAATACAGCAAAAGCGATTTTATGGAAGAAAGGATATAAATTTACACTGAAGCATCCTGCGGTATTGAAAATATTTATTCCAGGACAACAAAACAGACTGTTCTCGGATCCAGAAGAAGCACGAAAATTTGCAGAACAATTACAAAAATAGACTGAGGGATGAAGACGGGTAATGAGAGCAAAAATGATCACGATTGATATGTATGTGGGTAAAGACAAAAATAGACTGAGGGATGAAGACGGGTAATGAGGGTAAAAATGACCACGATTGATATGTATGCGGGTAAAGAGGTATAAGAGTGAATAGAGACAATGGGCATACGTGAAAGTATCTGTAATTAGAGGAAAACATAGATAGTATAGACAAGAATTAATAAGGGAAGGTAATGGAATAGAGAGAATAAGGAGGGAATTAAAAGAGTGACCTTTGTGACATATAAAAAGTGAAATCTTTTCTGGGGGGGGGCTGGGTGGGGGAAAAGAGCGGTCACTGCAAAATCAGTTGACGCTTGCGAGTGGATTCGCAAATCCAAATGGAGAGGGGAGATGTGGTTGTCCGACAAGGGATAAAGGACAACTCAGGAGGGGAAGGGGAGATTGGGGATAAAGAAGATAGAAATAGGAGAATAAGGAAAATGTTGGATGTTGTAGGAATGTTGTCTGGTAAAGAGTTGAAAATAAGAAAACAGAAATGGAAAAGGAGGAAAGGTAATGATGGAAAAACGGAAAGAGAAGATAAACAAAATATAAAATGGCTACGCTGAACTATATGACTCTAAATATTAATGGAATACATAACCAAATTAAAAGGAAGAAACTACTAAATTTACTGAAAAAGGAAAAAATAGATATAGCATTTGTCCAAGAAACACACTTAACTGAATTGGAGCACAAGAAATTAAAGAGAGATTGGGTAGGACATGTAACAGCAGCATCGTATAATTCAAAAGCAAGAGGAGTGGCTATATTAATTAGCAAAAATGTGCCATTTAAAATAGAAGAGGAAATAATAGATCCAGCAGGGAGATATGTTATGATAAAATGTCAGATATATTCGGAGCTTTGGAATCTACTTAATATATATTCACCTAACGAAGAAGATCAAAAGTTTATGCAAGATATCTTTTTGAAGGTAGCTAATATGCAAGGGAACATACTAATAGGAGGGGATTTCAATCTGAATTTGGATCCAAATATGGATAAAACGGGGAAAAAAATTAACAGGAAGAACAAAGTAACCAAATTTATAATTAAATCAATGCAAGAAATGAAACTTGTGGACATATGGAGGAAACAAAACCCAAAAGAAAAGGAATACTCATACTACTCGACTAGACATAAAACATACTCAAGGATAGACCTATTCCTGTTATCAGCCCACATTCAAGGGAGAGTTAGGAAAACGGAATATAAAGCTAGACTATTATCGGACCACTCACCCCTGTTATTGGCAATAGATCTAGAGGACATCCCTCCAAGAATGTATAGATGGAGATTAAACCCCATGCTACTTAAAAGACAGGATTTTAGAGAATTTATTGAAAAACAATTAAAAATGTACTTTGAAGTAAATACGGAATCAGTGGAAGATAAGTTTATACTATGGGACGCAATGAAAGCATTCATTAGAGGACAAATAATAAGTTATGCAACCAAGATGAAGAAGGACTATAATCAGGAAACAGAGCAGTTGGAAAGGGAAATAATAAACATAGAAAAAAAATTAGCAATAAAGGAAGATACAACCAAAAGAAGAGAATTGGCGGATAAAAAAATAAAATATGAAACATTACAAACATATAAGGTGGAGAAGAATATAATGAAGACAAAACAGAAATATTATGAACTAGGTGAAAAAACACACAAAATCTTAGCATGGCAGCTTAAGACAGAGCAAACTAAGAAAATGGTATTGGCAACAAGGAAAAAAGACAAACAAATTACATATAATCCAAAAGAAATTAAGGAAAACTTCAGAGAATTCTATGAACAATTATACCGAACTGAAAACGAAGGGAAAGAAGGGAAAATAGATGAATTTTTGACTAAAATTGAACTACCAAAACTACAAATAGAGGAACAAAATAAATTAACAGAACCATTTGGAACAGTAGAAATACAAGAGATAATAAAAAATTTACCAAATAATAAGACACCAGGAGAGGATGGACTCCCAATAGAATTCTACAAAACATTTAAAGATCTAATAATACCGCCCCTCCTGGATGTAATCAACCAGATTGATGAGACACAAAACTTACCAGATTCATGTAAAACAGCAATAATTACAGTGATACTAAAACAAGGGAAAGATCCACTCTCACCAGCGTCATATAGACCAATATCTCTGCTAAACACAGATTATAAGATAATAGCTAAACTATTAGCAAACAGATTAGCAGAACAGGTACCGAAAATGGTAAATTTAGACCAAACTGGATTTATCAAAAAAAGACGCACAACAGACAATATTTGTAAATTTATTAACTTAATTCATGCAGTAGAAGGAAATAAAGCACCGGCAGTAGCAGTTGCTTTAGACGCAGAGAAGGCCTTCGACAGAGTAGAATGGAATTACTTGTTCAAAGTATTGCAAAAATTCAGTTTACCGGAGAAGTATATTAATTGGATTAAAGCATTATATGAGGGACCGTTAGCGAAAGTGACAGTAAATGGACATGTATCAAAGCAATTTAACTTAAGCAGGTCAACGCGGCAGGGATGCCCACTATCACCATTATTGTTTGCGCTAGCTATAGAACCACTAGCAGAATCGATAAGAATAGATAATAATATAAAAGGAATAAAAATAAAAGACAGGGAATATAAAATCAGTCTATTTGCGGATGATGTGATAGTGTACTTAACAGAACCAGAACTATCAATAAAAGAACTATATAAGAAATTGAAGGAATATGGAGAAGTGTCGGGATACAAGATAAACGTAAATAAAAGTGAAGCAATGCCTATGAATAACGCGGATTTCTCAAAATTTAAGGAGGAATCCCCATTCAGATGGCAAATGCAGGCAATAAGATACCTAGGTGTGCAAATAAACAAAAATCTAGGCCAATTATATAAACTCAATTACAATCCACTAATGAAAAAATTACAGGACGATTTAGAGCATTGGAAAGAGCTACCACTAACACTGATAGGAAGGATAAACTGTATTAAAATGAACATTTTTCCAAGGATACTATACTTATTTCAGGCATTGCCAATACAACTGACAGAAAAATTCTTCAAAGAGTTAAAGAAAATAATAAGGAGATTTTTATGGAGAGGGGGGAAACCGAGGATAGCACTAGATAAATTAACAGAATGGTATAAACAAGGAGGCTTACAATTGCCAAACTTCAAAAATTATTATAGAGCCGCACAATTAAGGTACCTATCAGATTTTTATCAAACAAGGGAAAAACCAGACTGGACGAGACTAGAATTAGATAAAATAGGGGAAAAGATACCTGAACACATATTATATAAATGGGACGAAAAATTGGTACAACATAGAACTTCTCCAGTATTACACCATCTCCTCAATATATGGAAGAAGATTCATGTAGAAAGAAATAAAATAAATTATCAAATACCAAAACTAATATTGACGCAAAATAAGCTACTCCCTTTTACAATAGACAACCTTTCCTTTAGAAAATGGGAAAAAAAAGGGATTAAAAGAATAGAAAATTGTTTTTCAGGAAGTAGATTCTTATCCTTTGAACATATGAGAGATAAGTACAATATAACTGGAGATACAGCGCTGGCATATTACCAACTGAGATCCTACTTGAAAGATAAATTAGGAAGCAATTTGAGTTTACCAGAGGGAAGTAACCTTGAATATGTGATTACAGATACAATGTTAATCAAAAGATTTATAACAAATATGTATATCAAACTGCAAGAAAAGGAGAATGAGGAAACAAATGGTAAAACTAAACAAAAATGGGAACAAGATTTAAATATAAAGATAAAAAAGGAAACATGGGAGAAATTATGTTCTGGAATGATGAGAAATACAATAAATACGAGGCTGCGTATGATACAATATAATTGGTTACACAGACTATACATTACACCGCAAAAGTTAAATAAATGGGACCCAACAGTATCTGATAGATGTTTTCGATGTAAAAAAGAAAGGGGAACAACAATTATGCAATCTGGACATGTGAGAGAGTAGAAAAATTTTGGGATGATCTCAATCAGATATTAAATAAAATAACAGAAAACAATATACCAAAGAATCCAGAGATCTTTCTCCTAAGTAACATAAAAAATAAAGAATTTGGAATTGACTTGGAAGATGCACAAAAAAGATTTGTCAAGATAGCCCTAGCCGTAGCAAAAAAATGTATTATGTCAACCTGGAAATTGGAAGATAATTTGAAAATACAACAATGGTATATAGAAATGAATAAATGTATTCCATTAGAAAAAATAACATATAGTTTAAGAAATAATATTGAAATATTCGAACAAGTATGGGAGCCTTACATTAAATACAATAGCGAAAACCTACCGGGAACAAACATTACCTAAGTTGATGGAAGGAGAAGGAAAGAAAAGAATGGACTCAGTAGAATTTCTGGTGTATTTTTGTTGAATGACAACATTGTCTGACTGGCATAATGCAACCTAGATTGTATACCTAAAATGGATGAGAGGGGGGGGGGGTGGGGGGGTGGCTTGGGAGGAGGGAGGGGGGGAGAAAAAGTCACTGTAAATGTGTGGAAAAGAAAAAGTGTATATCATGGCTATTGTGATTTATGGTGTGAAAAATAAAAAAAAAGAATCCTCTCCAATAATTTTGCACACCACTGACATAAGACTATAATTCGCAGGATTCTCTATTGCCTCCCTGGTGCCAGGGTTTGCGATATCTTAGATAGAGTTCTTGATATTCTCAGGAGGGGAATGTGAGCAGCCAGATGCCGTGGTCCATGTAGGGACTAATGTGATGTGGGTAGGGAGGGTGAGGAGGTTCTGCAAAGAGAGTTTAGGGAGTTAGGTGCAAAGTTGAAGGACAGGACCTCCAGGGTTGCAATCTCAGGAGTCCTACCCATGCCACGTGCTAGTGGAGCTGGAAAAAGGAAATTAATGCAGCTAAATATGTGACTAAAGAGATGGTGCAGGAGGGAGGACTTCATGTTTCTGGACAATTGGGCTCTGTTGCAGGGAAGGTGGGACCTGTTCCGACTGGACCTGAACTTGAGGTGGTCTAACATCCTTGCAGGTAGGTTTGCTAATGCTGCTCCAGAGGGGTTTAAACTAGATTGGCAGGGGGATGGGAACCAGAGTGTGAGAGTAGATAGGTGGAGGAGGATAAAGGTCATATGAGGACTGCATGTATAGACAGAAATCAAAGGTTTGTATGTGATAGAAATGTTCTCAGGAGTATATAATTCAATGCAAGGAGTATTATCAGAAAGGCAGATGAGCTAAGGGCATGAATTAGTGAGACGGTTGCAGGAGGGGCAGGATTGGTTCCTTTTTTTGAGATGCGATAGAGGGGGAGGAGTGTTATTGCTAGTCAGGGAAAATATCACAGCTGTGCTGAGTCAGGACAGCCAGAGGGCTCAACAACAGAGGTCATATGAGTGGAGCTGAGGAACGGAAAAGGTGTGACCACACTGATAGGGTGTATTATAGACCGCCTAATAGTCAGAATTGGAGGAGCAAATCTGCAGAGAGATTGCAGACCAATATAAGAAAGAAAGTTGTGATAGTAGGAGATTTTAACATTCCACATATTGACTGGATTCCCATATTGTAAAAGGGTTGGATGGTTTGGAGTTTGTCAAATGCGTTCAGGAAAGTTTATTAAATCAATATATAGAGCTACCAATAAGAGAGGATGCAATACTTTATCTCCAGTTGGGGAACCAGACAGGTCAGGTGACAGAAGTATATGTAGGTGAACATTTTAGGTCCATTGACCATAATGTCATTAGTTTCAAATTAATTATGGATAAGGGATAGGTCTGGTCCTCAAGTTGAGATTCTAAATTGGAGAAAGGCCAATTTTGTGGAAATGAGAAAAGATCTAGGAAGAGTGGGTTGGGATAAGTTGTTTTCTGGCAAGGATGTCTTCAGTAAGTGAAAGGTCTTCAATGGCGATATTTTAAGAGTGAAGAGTTTGCATGTTCCTGTCAGGATTAAAGGCAAAGTTAATCGGCACAGGGAACCTTGGTTTTCAAGGGATTTTTGCAATTGGACTAAGAAGAGAGAGGTGTATAGCAGGTATAGGCAACAAGGAGAAAATGGGCTACTAGAAGAGTATAGAAAATACTTAAGAAGGGAATCAGGAAGGCAGAAAGATTGTTTTGGCAGATAATGTGACAGTAAACCTGAAGGATTTCTACAAGTATGTTATGACAAAATTGGTCCTCTAAAAGATCAGAGTGGTCATCTATGTGTGGAGCCTCACCAGATGGGGAGATCTTAAACAGGTTTTTTGCATCAGTGTTTACTCAGGAAACTGGCATCATGTATAAAGAAACAAGCAGTTGTGCCATGGAACATACAGATATTAAAGAGGAGGTATTTGTTGCCTTACAGAGGCATGATATTTCCCCCGGACCTTGAGGAAGACTAGCGTAGAAATTGCAGGTGCCCTGGCAGAAATATTTAAAATGTCCTTAGCCATGGGTGAGGTGCCAGAGGATTGGAGGGTAGCTTATGTTGTTCCATTGTTTAAAAAACGCTTCAAACTAAACACAGAAATTAAATTCCAGTGATCCTGATGTCAGTGGCAGATAAATTATTGGAGGGTGTTCTGAGAGATAGGATATACAAGTATTTGGACAGCCAAGGGCTGATTAAGAATAGTTAGCATGGCTTTGTGAGTGGTAGGTTGTTTTTAATGAATCTTGTAGAGTTCTTTGAGGAGGTTATAAGAAAATAAATGAAGGAAAGGCTGTGGATGCTGTCGACATGGACTTTAGTTAGGCCTTTGACAAGGTCCTACATGGGAGGTTAGTTCAGAAGGTTCAGACACTAGGAGAGGTTGCAAATTGCATTTGAAATTGGCTGAATGGGAGAAGACAGAGTGTGATAGTGGATGGTTGCTTCTTAGATTGGAGGCCTGTGATCCGACTGGTGTGCCTCAGGGATCGGTCCTGGGACCATTGCTGTTTGTGGTCTATATCAATAATCTAGATATTAATGTGGTAAATTGAATCAGCAGCTTTGCTGATGACACTAAGATTGGAGGTGTTCTGGACAGCGAGGAAGGCTTTTAAAGTTTGCAGAGGGATCTGGACCAACTGGAATAATGGGCCAGAAAAAGGCAGATGGAATTTAATGCAGACAAGTGTGAGGTGTTGCATTTTGGAAGGGCAAACCAAGGTAGGACATACACAGTAAATGGTAGAGCTCTGAGGAGTGCAGAGGAACAAAGGGCTCTTGGAATACAGATACATAGATCCCTGAAAGTGTTGTCACAGGTAGACAGGGTTGTAAAGAAAGCTTCATGAATCAAAGATTGAGTATAGGAGTTGGGATGTTATGGTGAGATTGTATAAGACATTGGTGAGGCCAAATTTTGAATATTGTATTGTGACGAGTATATAGATATGTTTTTGGGAGATAAATTGGGAGAGGTTTGTTAAAGTTACATACAAACACTTTAAAACAGATCTTATTCAAAATACTGGAGCCCTGCCCATGGTAGACGTATCGGCTCCAGAGCTATTGCAAGGGCTTTGAAGAGTGCTCAAGAGACTTCACTAATAGATTGTTGTTTACAAAAGACAACAGATGAAAGAGCATGTTGGAGCCACGATGTCTGGAAGAGAACTTGCTGTTCTGAAAGGGTCATGTGGTTTTGCAAGCAGAGGGAGTCAAACAGGTTTTCTCTCAGTGAGTCAGTGGGAGAGAGAAACAGATCACTTGTACAGTGTAACAGCCAGCAGACAGCAGCTGGGACTGGAACAGAACAAGCTGGCAAGCTTATGAAAAGCCCCCTATTTCGGAAGACGGCCTGGTCAAAGCCCTTGTGGTTCATGCAGAGGAGAGGACTGGCTGTCTAATGTTTCACTTGGAATTAGAGAAATAAAAAGGAACTCTGGTGACCTGAAAGAAAGAGGTAATCATCTGGAGAACCCTGAAGGGGCAAGTTTCGTCAGCAAGACATTGGAATGGCTGATTGCAGTACATCAGTTGTTGATGTCCTGGAATAACAAATCTTCTTTCTTCTTTGGCTTGGCTTCGCGGACGAAGATTTATGGAGGGGGTAAATGTCCACGTCAGCTGCAGGCTCGTTGGTGGCTGACAAGTCCGATGCGGGACAGGCAGACACGGTTGCAGCGGTTGCAGGGGAAAATTGGTTGGTTGGGGTTGGGTGTTGGGTTTTTCCTCCTTTGTCTTTTGTCAGTGAGGTGGGCTCTGCGGTCTTCTTCAAAGGAGGTTGCTGCCCGCCGAACTGTGAGGCGCCAAGATGTACGGTTTGAGGCGATATCAGCCCACTGGCGGTGGTCAATGTGGCAGGCACCAAGAGATTTCTTTAACCAGTCCTTGTACCTCTTCTTTGGTGCACCTCTGTCACAGTGGCCAGTGGAGAGCTCGCCATATAACACGATCTTGGGAAGGCGATGGTCCTCCATTCTGGAGATGTGACCCACCCAGCGCAGCTGGATCTTCAGCAGTGTGGACTTGATGCTGTCGGCCTCTGCCATCTTGAGTACTTCGATGTTAGGGATGAAGGCACTCCAATGAATGTTGAGGATGGAGCGGAGACAGAGCTGGTGGAAGCGTTCTAGGAGCCATAGGTGATGCCGGTAGAGCACCCATGATTCGGAGCCGAACAGGAGTGTGGGTATGACAACGGCTTGTATACGCTTATCTTTGTGAAATTTTTCAGTTGGTTGTTTTACCAGACTCTTTTGTGTAGTCTTCCAAAGGCGCTATTTGCCTTGGCGAGTCTGTTGTCTATCTCGTTGTCGATCCTTGCATCTGATGAAATGGTGCAGCCGAGATAGGTAAACTGGTTGACCGTTTTGAGTTTTGTGTGTCCGATGGAGATGTCGGGGGGCTGGTAGTCATGGTGGGGCAGTTTCCGCAAAACAGGACGGCAAGCGCTGAAGAGCTGGCTCTGAATGGGCAACTAAAGCGGCATCGTCTGCAAAGAGTAGTTCACGGACAAGTTTCTCTTGTGTCTTGGTGTGAGCTTGCAGGCGCCTCAGATTGAAGAGACTGCCATCCGTGCGGTACCGGATGTAAACAGCGTCTTCATTGTTGAGGTCTTTCATGGCTTGGTTCAGCATCATGCTGAAGAAGATTGAAAACAGGGTTGGTGCGAGAACACAGCCTTGCTTCACGCCATTGTTAATGTGCAGAGAACAAAACAAAGGACTCTACATCACCTTTGTTGACCTCACCAAAGCCTTCGACACCGTGAGCAGGAAAGGGCTTTGGCAAATACTAGAGCGCATCGGATGCCCCCCAAAGTTCCTCAACATGGTTATCCAAATGCACGAAAACCAACAAGGTCGGGTCAGATACAGCAATGAGCTCTCTGAACCCTTCTCCATTAACAAATAGCAAATATCTCTCTCTGAAAACCAACAAGAACCTTCCTGAGCAGTAACCATTTTCCTTTCAAGCACCAAAGCCTGGTGAACTTTATAAATGTTAAATTCTGTGCAAAGTATAAGAATTGCCTGCAACCAGTGAACTTGGAGGAATGAGAAGTGAGATTGGACTGTGAAACAAATAACTTTTCTAAACTTACACATACATTACGTACACGTGCGCTTAGACTTAGAAGGGGATTAAGTTAGGTTAAGTAAGTTAATAGAGTTAAGTTAAAGTATGATTCTGTGTACATGTTTAAAGATAATTAAAAGCAACTTGTTGAAGTAACCATTTGTCTTGGTGAATATCTATTGCTGCTGGATTTTAGGGTTATCTGGGCTCTTAACAGTATGCAGTTTTGTTCGCTTAACTACAGGAAGGATATCAGCAAGATTGAAAGAGTGCAGAGCAGATTTAATAGGATGTTGCCGGGTCTTCAGGAGTTGAGTTACAGGGAAAGATTAAACAGGTTAGGACTTTATTCCTTGGTGTGTAGAAGAATGAGGGGAGTTTTGATAGAGGTTTACAAAATTATGAGGGGTATGGACAGAGTAAATGTGAGTAAGTTATTTGCACTTAGATTAGGAGAGATAAATACAAGAGGATGTGGCTTTAGGGTGAAAAGGGAAAAGTTTTTGGATAATATTAGGAGGAACTTCTTCACTCAGAATGATTGGAGGGGTTTCCTTAATACAACATGATGCCTCTTTGTGCTTTCTTAAGCTCCTTCCTGGCTACCATTTACTTGAGCCTTTCCTGTTTACTGCTTCCTTTTTTTTGAAAATTTGATTTTTCATTTGCATCAATACGTACATATAAATTCTTCTTCATATAACAATACAATATAATAAAAATGATCCTAAATGATACATCAATTTTTCTTTTTATCCCACTCCCCCAAAGAAAAAGAAAAGATAGAAAAAAAGAGAAAGCACCTGAATTTATTTATTGTTCACTATTCATATATTCCTAACATATTATTCTATCCTGTACATATTAATTGAGAGGAGTGGGTGTTATGGACGATGTGGATGGACTCTAACTGATGATATCCATATATGGTTTCCAAATCATATAAAAATTCTTGGGTTGATTCCTTAAATTATAAGTAATCTTTTCCATTGCTATACAGTTTTGAATTTCCATATGCCATCTATCCAAGCTTACTAAAATTATCTGACTTCCATAGATTTCCATTCCACCACTATTGCTTCACTCAAAAATTTTCGTTGATATTTTTAGAACTTCAATTTAGTAACAATGTCATATGAATCACCAAGCAAAAATATTCTGGGATCTTTTAGTATCTGTATCTTCATAATTTGTCCTAATAATATATTCAAATCTTCCCAAAATTTCCCATTTTTTCACAAAACCAAACAGGTTCCTGTTTCTTTGTTACATCTGAAACATTTATCAGAACAATTTGAATTGAGTCCATGTAATTTATATGGAGGGTAGTATAATTGGTGTAAAAAATTATATTGTACCATTTGATATCTAACATTAATTGTATTAGATACACTCTCCTGGCACAATCTTGACTAGGCCCCATCATGAATTTGTGTATTTAAACCTATTCCCCAATTTATTTTTGACTTAAATAGTTCCTTTTTTTGCATTGTGTCTTGTAATTGTGTACATATTAGTAATAAATTTCTCAATAAATGCATGAATTATTATATACTCAAATGGGCTCTGTTCTGGAAGTCTAAAATTCGTGCCCAATTTCTTTTTTAAATATGATTTAAGCTGATAGTATGAAAAAATAGTTTTATTTGGTATTTTTTATTTCTCTTTCATTTGTTCAAAAGTCAAGAAAAAGAACCAAAGAAACAATCTTTTATCCTCTTTATCCCATTATTGTGCCAGATATCAAAGAAAGGATGCTTCCTATATTTAATGTATGCTTCCTTCTTTCTCTTTACAAGCTACCTCACTTATTTTATCCACCGCAGTTCCCTTTTCCTACCATCTTTTCCCTGTCCCAGTTGGACAAACCTATCCTGAACCCAGCACAAGTGGTCCCTAAACTTCATTAATTCTGCGCTTTCACCCTTGAACATCTGTTTCCAGTTGGATCTCGCAAGTTCCTACCTCATCCCATCGAATTTATCCTTTCCCTAGTTAAACAGTTTCCCATTTTGTGTACTTTTATCCTGATCTATAACTATGCTAAAGCTCAGAGAGTTGTGTTCACTCTCACCCAAATGCTCCCCCACTACCTGGCCAAGTTCATTACCCTCTCATCAGCTGGTCCACATACTGTGTCAGGAATCCTTTTTGAACAGCCCAGACAAATTCAGCCCTATCTGTCCCTCTTGTGGTCAGGAAGTGCCAGTCAGTATTAGCGAAGTTGAAGTCTCCCATAAGAACAACCCTGTATTTCTGGCACCATTTCAAAATCTGCCTGCTTATCTGCTCCTCAGTGTTCCGAGGGCTATTTGGGGGCCTATAGACTACTGTTTGTAGAGTGAGTGCTCCCTTGTTTTCTGACTTCCACCCACACAGTCTCAGTAGACACTCCTCTCCAGCATCCTCCCTTTCTTTAGCCGTGATACTATCCCTGACAGGTAATATTACAACACCCGGCCCCCACTTTTCTCTTTATAAAACACCTCAACCCTGGTACCTGCATCAGCCAATCCTGCCCTTTCTCCAGCCAAGTCTCTAATGGCCACAACATTGTAGTTCCATGAAATGATCCATGCTCCAAATTCATCCCCTTTTTTCCTAATACTCTTAGCATTGAAATAGACACATTTCAAACACTTTGATTACATTTATGAATTGTCCCGATTTTTGATTTTCTACCCTATTCTCTGCACTCACATTCTGGTTCCCACCCCCTGCCAAACTAGTTTAAATATTGGTCTCTCTCCAGTACAGGTACAACCTGTCCTTTGTGTACTGGTCATACCTTCCCCAGTAATGCACAAATCTGAACCGCTGCACACTGAATCAACTCTTCAGCCACGCATTCATTTGTCTCAACTTCCTATTCCTACCCTCTCTGCCGCATGCCAAGGGCAGCAATCCCAAGATTACCAACCTTAAGGCCCTGCTTTTTATGTTTTCTAACTCCCTTTATTCCCTCTTCAGGAACTCATGTCCTCTTATTAATATCAGGATTAAAGGCAAAGTAAACAGGCAAGGGCAGCCTTAGTTTCAAGAGATATTGAGGATCTGGTTTGGAAGAAGAGAGAGGCAAATAGCAGGTATAAGCAGTGCGAACTAACACAACCTGACTGCTCTCCTTATCCACGGACTCGCTTTCCATGGTTTCAGTCACCCACGGTCCAAAACTGATCCTAATGCCCCACTTTTTCCCCACAGCCCCATGTTGGTCCCCACGCTGATACCTTTACAGCACCAGCGATTGGACCAGACCTGGATTTTAATTCCATGCTGTTTGTAAGGAGTTTGTATGTTCCACCCCCCCCCCCCCCCCCCCCGTGTCTGCGTGGGTTTTCTCTGGGGGTTCAGTTTACTCTCACCCTTCAAAAAGTATTGGGATGTAAGTTAATTGGGTGTAAATTGGGCCACATGGACTCAAAGGGGCAAATTAGCTTGCTACATACAACTCCTTGCTACATACTTAAATTAAATTATGATATTCCCTCAGGTCATTAGGGAGACTAGTGTAGAAATTGCAAGGGCTCTGGCAGAAATATTTAAAATATCCTTAGCCACCGTGTGGTGCCAGAGGATTGGAGGCTAGCTTATGTTGTTCTGTTCAAAAAAAGGCTCCAATTGAAACCCTGGAAATTATAGACCAGTGAGCCTGATGTCAGTAGTAGGCAAGTATCGAAAGGATTTTAGATTGGGTTTCCAAGTATTTGGATAGCCAGAGACTGATTAGGGATAGACAACCTGGCTTTGTGCATGTTTAACCAATCTTATAGAGATTTTTTGAGAAGGTTACCAGGAAAGTTGATGAAGGGAAGACTGTGGATATTGTCCACATGAACTTTAGTAAGTCCTTTGACAAGGTCCCACATGGGACATTAGTCATAAAGGTTCAGACGCTAGGTATTTATGGAGAGGTAGTTAACTTGATTTGACATTGGCTACTCGGGAGAAGCCAGATATTGGTCATTGATGATTGCTTCTCTGAATGGAGGTCTGTGATACGTGGTGTGCCTCAGGGATCAGTTCTGAGGCCATTGTTTGTTATGTATGTTGTTACAAGCCCAGAGGATCCCAAAACCCAGCAGCAATAGATATTCACCAAGACAAATGGTTTCTTAAACAAAAGTTGCTTTTAATGATCTTTAAACATTAAAATAGAATCAAACATTAATTTATCATTATTGACTTACTTAATCCCCTTCTAATTCTAAGTGCATGTGTATGTAATGTGTGTGTAAGTTTAGAAAAGTTCTTTGGTTCACAGTCCAATCTTACTTCTCATTCCTCCAAGTTCACTGGTTGCAGGCAATTCTTATACTGTGCACAGAATTTAACATTTGTAAAGTTCACCAGGCTTTGATACCTGAAAGGTAAATGGTTACCGCTCAGGAAGGTTCTTGTCAGGTTTCAGAGAGAGATTTGTTATTCTAGAACATCCACAACGGATATACTTCCATCAGCCACTCCAATATCTTGCTGACGAAACTTGCCCCTTCAGCGTTTCCCAGATGATAACCTCTTTCTTTCAGGTCACCAGAGTTCCTTTTTGTTTCTCTAATTCCAAGTGAAACTTTTGACAGCCAGTCCTCTTCTCTTGCATGAACCACAAGGGCCTTGACCAGATCATCTAACAAATGGGACTTTCCACAAGCTTGCCAGCTTGTCCTGTTCCAGTCCCAGCTGCTGTTATTGGCTGTAACACTGTAGAAGTAATCACTGTCTCTGTCTGTCTGTCTGTCTGTCTGTCTCTCTCTCTCTCTCCTAGAGAGAAAGCCCGTTTGACTCTCTCTGCTTGCAAAACCACATGACCCTCTTAGAATAGCTCCAGACAGAAGGCTGCTCCGACAAGCACTTTCATCTGTTGCCTTTTGTAAACAACAATCCATTAGTGAAGTTTCTTGGGCACTCTCCAAAGCTCTTCAAAAGCTGTGGAGCCGATATGTCTAGCATTAGCAGAGCTCCAGTATTTCAAATAAGATTTGTTTTAAAGTGATTGTATGTAACCTTCTCTAACAAACCTTTCCCAATTTATCTCCCAAAAACATTTCTATATACTCTGTCACAATGTCAATGAACTGACTTCAAGAGGAAGTTAGGGGAACGTGACCCAGTCCTCATCGAGGGCTCAGTAGTGGAGAGGGTCAAGAACGTCAAATTCCTGGGTGTCAACATCTCCAAGGATCTGTCCTGGAGCCTTCACGTTGATGCAATCACAAAGAAGGCTCACCAGCAGCTATACTTTGTGAAGCATCTGAGGAGGTTCGATATGACACCGCAGACTCTTGTAAATTTCTACAGGTGTACTGTGGAGAGCATTCTGGCTGGTTGCATCACTGCCTGGTATGGAGGCGCCAACTCTCAGGACAAGAATAAACTCCAGAAGGTTGATAACTCGGCCTGTAACATCACAGGTACCAGATTTCACTCCATCGAGGACATCTACATGAGGCAGTGTCTTAAAAAAGCAGCCTCTATCCTCAAAGACCCCCACCACGCAGGCCATGCCCTCTTCACTCTGCTACCATTGGGGAAAAGGTAGAGGAGCCTAAAGGTGAGCACTCAGCGGCACAAAGACCGCTTCTTCCCTGCTCCCATCAGATTCCTGAATGATCAATAAACCAGAAACTTTGCCTTACTTTTTGTGCCCTGTTATTGTTATTATTTTATTTTTATTGTAATGTCATAAAATGGTTATAATATGTATGTTTGCACTGTGACGCTGCCGTAAAACACCGAATTTCATGACTTGCTCATGACAATAAATTCTGATTCTGATAGGTGGTAAATTGGGTCAGCAAATTTGCAGATGACACAAAGATTGGAGTTGTTGTGAACAAAAAGAAAGCCTTTCAAAGCTTGCAGAAGGATCTGGATTAGCGGAAAAAATGGGGTGAAAAGTGGCAGATCGTATTTAATGTAGACAAGTGTGAGGTTTTGCATTTTGGAAGTACAAAGCAAGGTAGGACATGCTTGGTAAATGGTAGGTGTGATGGAATTGTGTTATTAATCATTAGGTAATATATATATATATATATATATATATATTTAGTAAAATTATTTATGGGTTTGGACACTCACAGACTCTTATGCACAGAAACCAGTTTGGAGGTCGAAATGTCTGCTAAATTCATTGTTTGGTGGAAGCTGTGTAAACAGCCATAAAGCAAGCAATTGTCCATTGAAATATTGAAGACAATGAACGTTTACTCAGAGTTACAGCTGGTTGGTCAGCAGACAGATCCGAAGCATTGGCTTATAAAGTAGAGCTGGGACTTTTCCCTTTGGAGCATAGAAGGATGAGAAGAGACTTAGAAGTCCACAAGATTATGAGAGAGATAGGGTGGATAGCCAGCACCTTTTCCCCAGAGCAGGAATAGCAAACATCAGAGGACATCTCTACAAAGTGAAGGGAGGGATGTTTAGGGGAGACATCAGGTGTAAAATATTTTTTACACATAGAGTTGTGGGTTCCTGGAATGCCTTGCCTGGATGGTGGTGGAGGGTGAGAAACCTTAGGGGCATTTGAGAGACTCTTGGACAAAGCCCATGGTGTAACCTCCCTCAGGGCAGAGGCATGATACCAGGGATCAGGTGCATCATGTGTGCTCCACAGTGAGAGGGGTGTGGGGGGGAACAGCCATGGCTTCTAGGGCCCCTGAGGGAGCCAAGTCCCTGTCTTCATGTCTGTCCAGGTATGCCATGTAGACATATTCAGGGTTAGCAGGGAGGAGGTGGACCCTTTTGACCAGGGGTCAGACTTGTGGCTCCTCACATGCCTCTGGAGTAGGAAGGGCCCTGAGGACGTCAGCCACATTGATAGTGTGGACCAGTCGCAGATTTCCTGGGAAAGGAAAACATGCATTTGTGCGGTGTGGCATTTGTGGTTGTACATAGCGAGGATCTGACGGAGTGGAGTGCCTCCAGGAGGAACTCTTGCCAGCGGGAGACTGAAAGGCCCTCGGACTACAATGCTAGAAGGACTGCCTTCCAAACCATAGTGTTTTCCCTCTCCACTTACCCGCTACCCCAGGGGTTGTAACTCGTGGTGCTGCTCGTGGCAATGGCTCTGGCCAACAGGTACTGGCGCAGCTCATCATTCATAAAAGATGGCTCCCGGTCACTGTAGATATAACTGTGGAAGCCAAACAGAGTGAGGAGGCTGTGCAGGGCCTTGATGATTGTGACAGCCGTCATGTCAGAGCAGGGGTTGGCAAATGGAAAACTGGAATATTCATTGATGATATTCAGAAAATATACATTGCTGTCAGTGGAGGGCAGGGGTCCTTTAAAATCAACTCTGAGGCACTCAAAGAGGCAGGCGCCTTTAATTAATTGTGCCCTGTCTGGCCTGTAGAAGTGTGGCTTGCACTCAGTGCAGACCTGGCAGTTCTTTGTCATGGATCTGATCTCGTCAACAGTGTATAGCAGGTTACATGCTTAGACAAAGTGAAAAAACTCCCGGATGGCAGAGATCATTGTGGAGGTTTTGCAGTAGGTTGATCTGTGCACTGGCACTGGCACAGGTCCCAGGCATCTGGCGGCTCATTAAGTTTCCCCAGCTGGTATTGAATATTGTAATTGTAGGTGGACAATTCAATCCTCCACCTCAGTCTTATGTCATTTTTGATTTTACCCTGCTGCTAATTGTTCAACATGAATGCAACTGTGCGTTGATCAGTCAGCAGGGTGAATCTCTTAAAACGGCAAGATAATGGCACCATTGCCGCACTGCCTCGACAATGGCCTGGGCCGCTTTCTCGACCGCGGAGTGCCAAATCTCGGGGCCCTGCAGGATATGTGAAAAGGCCTTCCTGCTTGGTTAAGGGTTGCTGCTAGGGCGAAGTCTGATCATTGCTTTTCGCCTGAAATGGGGTGGATTCGTCCACAGATTGCATTGTGGCCTTAGCAATATCTGCCTTAATGCGATTGAAGGCAGCACGGGCCTCTGCTGCCAGGGGGAAGGATGTGGATTTGATGAGGGGCGGACCTTGTCCACATAATTGGAGACCCACTGAGCATAATAAGAAAAGAACCCAAGGCACTTCTTCAGGGCCTTGAGGTTGTGTTGGAGGGGAAGCTCCAGGAACGGGCGCATGCAGTCAGGGTCTGAGCTGATGACTCAATTCTCTACGACACAGCCAAGGTTAGCCAGACAGGTTGTGTGAAACACACACTTGGCCTTGTTTTTATGTAAGGTTAAGGAGCTTGGCTGTTTCGAGAAATTTCTGGAGATGGGTGTCGTGGTCCTGGAGGTTGTGGCCAGAGATAGTGACTTTATCAATGTACGGGAAGGTAGCCTGCAATTCGTAATGATCCACCATCCGGTCCCTCTCTCGCTGGAAGACTGATATGCTATCTGTGACACCAAAGAGGACCCTCAGGAAGTTGTAGAGGCTGCCATTCACCTCTGGCTGTATACTGGCAATCATCTGGTGGGTAGGGATTTGGTAATATGCTGATTTCAGGTCAGTGGTTGAAAAGACCTGATTCTGGGCAATTTGGTTGAAGGGGATATGCATCCAATTGTATGAATCTGTTGATGGTCTGACTATAGTTGATGACCATCCTATTCTTTTTCCCCATTCCATACTACCACTACTTGTGCTCCCCAGGGGCTGGTGCTGGCTACAGTGACCCCCTCCTTGAGAAAGTGCTGTATCTCTGCCCGGATGAAGGCCCTGTTCCCCAGCACTGTACCGCCTCCTTTTGGTGGTGACAGGTTTACAGTCGAGAGTGAGTTTGGCGAATTGTGATTGGTTGATGGGGGGGGGGGGAGGGAGGGTGGGGAGTTTTGAGTGTGGAAAGCCTGCAGGTCTTGTGTTGTGAGTGGTGGGGTTGACAGTTTGAAAGCTGTCAATTATATACAATGAGGGGTGGATGGGGCCCATTTAACTCCATTGTCACGCTTTTAAGGTGAGACTGAAAATCCAGTCCCAACAGTACAGCAGCACAGAGCTACGGCATTGCCAATAGTCTAAAGTCTTTATATTCAGTACCCAACACCATTTGAGTCACCATGCTGAAATCCCAGAACTCTACTGTGCGTGACCTGGACGCCAAGGAGACCTTCAGGGGCACCGGCAGTACTGTGAGAGAAAAACGCCACACTGTGACCAGGTGGATGAAGCTATCTGCTTCCACTATCGAATAAGCAGCTTGTCATGTGGCCATTTACCTGAATATTGATGTCGGGTGTCCTGGTCAAGCATGATGGAGGCCAGTGTCAGGTCACTGTTCTGGGCGGCGGCGGTGTTCAAAATGGTGGCCCCCAAGATGGTTGCCTTCATGACCTTCATGCGGCGCTGCTATGTGCTGAAGATAGGGCCCAAGATGGCGGCCCCACGGATCGCACATGGCGCTGCTGGCTCCGGGGGATGTTGGTGTCTGGGACGGCGACCCCCATGATCTGCACGCGGGGCTGCTAGGAAGGGGTTTGGACTTACACACCTTGGCATGGTTGGCTTTCTTGCAGCTGGAGCAATTTGAATTCTTTGCTGAGCAGGCCACAGAAGTAGCACTTTAGGTGCTCTCTTAGTACCATGGCTGTGGTTGGGTTGTCACCAGAATGCAACCTGTTCTGGAGAGCCACCTCGATCGCACAACGGTAGAGGAGGCCTGCAGGAATGCTTCAAAACAGTGCAGGCAGAGCTCAAAGTTGGTAAATGCCTCAGGTGATTGAGGGTCAATTTCCAGCATTTCTGGTATGAGAATCTGTTCCATTGTTTAAAAAGAAAGCTTTAAATTAATAAAATTGATGCACCAACAATTGGTCGAAAGACTATTGTAGATAAACCAATAGCCTTTCATTCACTTAAGAACACAAGGACATCTATACTGTTTGGTTGTCCTCCACTGAGCTGCAGGGGGCTGTGGAAGAGTCACCTTTATACAGGAGCATGTGGGGAGGGGCCACAGGTACAACTGGCCAATAGGTGTGCCTGACCAGACAATTATACATAACAATAGTTTACCACACAGTGGATTGGACTTGTGCTGCTTATGTGCTTCTGGAGTAGGACCTACCCTGGGGATGTCAGCCATCTCCCTTTCTATCTGCCCATTCCCTCAGGGGTTTTAGTTGGTGGTTCTGCTCTTGGTGATGCCTCTGGCCACTCAAAAAGGAGGGCGCCAGTTGCTATGGAAGTAGCAGGTGAACCCAAACAGAGTGAAGAGGCTGCATGGTGCTTTGATGACTGTGGCAGCTGTCATGTCTAGGCAGGGGATGGCGAATGGAAAGCATGAATACTCATTTATGATATCAAGGAAGCACACATTGAAGTCAGAGGAAGGGAGGGGTCCTTTTTAAAAAAAAAATGTTCAGGCATTCAAAGGGGTGAGTGGCCTTCATTATTTGCACTCTGCCCGGTCGATAGAAATGCTGTTTGTACTCCACGCAGACCTGGCAGTTCCTGGCCGTAACCCTCATCTCCTCGATGGAGTAAGGCAGATTGGGGGCTTTGATAAAATGGAAGAATCTGGTGACTCCAGGGTGGCAGAGATCATTGTGAAGGGCTGGCAATCACTCTATTTGTGCGCTGGCAAAAGTATCTGGGACTCATTGAATTTCCCGGGCTGGTACAAGATATCGTAGTTGTAGGTGGAAAGTTTAATTCTCTACCTCAATATCTTGTCATTTTTGATTTTGCCCCACAACTGGTTGTTGAAGATGAAAACCACCACGTGTTGGTCAGTCAGCAAGGTAAATCATTTGCCGGCTAGTTAGTGTCTCCAGTGCTGTTCTGCCTCGACGATAGCTTGGACCTCCCTTTCAATAGAGGAGTGTTGAATTTTGGGGCCCTGGAGAATGTGTGAAAAGAAAGTGGTGGGTCTGCCTTACCTAGTTAAGTGTGGCCGTCAGGATGAATCGGTCTCCACCTGGAACTGGATGGATTCATCCACGGTGTGATTCGTAGCTGTGGCATTGTCTGCTTTGATGTGGCTGAAGGCTGCATGGGCTTCTGGTGCCAGGGAAATGGAGGTCGATTTAAAGAGGAACCGAGCCTTGTGCGCATAATTGGGGACCCACTGGGCATAGTAGGAAAAGAAGCCCAGGCACCTTTTCAGGGCTTTGAGACAGTGGGGGAGGGGGAGTTCCAAAAGCAGACACATGTAATCGGGATCTGGGCCAATGACTATGTTCTCCATGATGCAGCCAAGGATGTGCGAAATATGCATTCAGCCTTACTATCTATTATGTAAGGTTGAAGAGTTTGGCAGTCTCGAGGAATTTTTGGAGGTTGGCGTCATGGTCATGGCTGCAAGTAGTGACGTTGTCCAGATACGGGAATGCAGCCTGCAGCTCATTCTGGTCTACCATTCGGTCCATCTCCTGCTGGAAGACTGAATCCCCGTTGGTGATGTCAAACTGGTAGAGGTAGCCGTCAGCCTCGAAACAAGTGTATTGGTGGTCCGCCAGGTGGATGGGAACCGGGTGATAAGCTAACTTAAGGTCGATGATGGAGAAAACCTGAAATTGCGCGATTTTGTTTACCAAATGCGTACGGGAAAGAGGGTACGCATCCAACTGTGTGTAACTCTTAATGGTCTGACTAGTCAATGACCATCCTGTTTTTCTCCCCATTCCTCAACACCACCACTTGGGCCCCACAAGGGCTGGTATTGGCTTCAATGTTTCCCTCATTGAGTAGTCGTTGGACCTCCGACCTCATAAAGGCCCTGTATCATCTACTTTTGGTGGAAACAGGATTGCAGTCGGGGGTGAGGTTAGTGAACAGCAATGGAGGGGTGATCTTTGGTGTTGAGAGTCTGCGGGTCGTGTGCTGTGGGCAGTCTTTGGAGTGCTGGTTGGAAACGGTGGGGATGGGGGGAAGATCTTGCTGGTGGAGTGCAGTGGGCAATTTAAGAACTGCTGGTAGTTGATGGGGGGAGACATCGTACTCCATCATCATGCTTTTAAGGTGGCTTTGGAAGTCCAGTCCTAGTAGCACAACAGTGCATAGCTGTGACATCATCAGGAGTTTAAAATATTTGTAGTCTGTGGCCCGCATAGTCACGTTTACTGCGCAGTAGCCGTGGACATCAGCCACATGGGACTTCGAGGCCAAGGAGACTTTATGACTCACTGGCCTAACCGCGAGGGTATAGCGCTGCACCATGTCCGGATTGATGTAGCTCTTTGTACTCCCATTGTCAAACAGGCAGCTCATCACATGACTGTTCACCTGAATGTCCAACGTCAATCTGATGAGTTGATGAAGGCCAGTGTCAAGTTGCTGTCTGTAGCTGTGGTGGAGGTCAACTGAACACATGAACTCTCCAAGATGGCAGCCCCCCACAGCTCACACGTGACACTGCTGGGTCTCAAAGATGGTGGCATCCAAGATGGAGGGCCCCACAGTCTGCAGGTGGCTCTGCTAGGTTGGGGTGACTTGGACTTGCACACTTTTTGCTTAAGGCCCTTCCCGCAGTTGGAGCAGATGGCGTCTTTTGTTGAGCAGTGTTTCCTCAGGTGCTTGCCCAGGCTGCAGAAGTATCACTTTGGGTGCTCATGGAGTACAGCGGCTGTGGTTGGGTCGCTGGCAGGACGTGACATTAACAGAGTTAGGTGCTCACAAGTTCAGTAGCCATGGTCGGATAGCTGGTGGTGCATGGCGGTGGCAGCGTGTGCCAAGATGGTGGCTGCGTTGTCGGCTGAGTAAGTTTCCATATTCTGGAGGGCCACTCTAGCGTGCCTGTCAGTTTGACCGCCCTCCACAAATTGAGCTCGCCTTACTCCAACAGTCTTTGGTGGATGTAGTTGGACCTGATGCCTGTGATGTATATGTCTCTAATCAGGTTCTTCACAGCTGTCATGACCTTGTAGTTGCAGGCCTGTCAGAGAGTTTGTAGGGCCCGGAGGTATTCAGCGCTTGATTTCCCCGGGTCACTGTTTTCGAGTGGCCAGGCAGTGTCTTGTGTAGACTTCATCTACCTTATTCAGGTATTGGCTCTTCAGAATGTCTATCGCCTCTAGCTATGATGCAGCATCCTTGATCATTGAGTACACCAGGGGGGGGCGACCTGGGAATGTAGTACCTGCAGCTTGTCATTCTCTGATCGAGCGATGGCAGATGATGCCTGCAGGAACGCTTTGAAGCAATGCAGCCAAAGTTCGAAGTTGATGGAGGATAGATTTCCAACTTCTCCGCCTTCAGGATCTGCTCTGTTGTCAAAATTTATTGTGAATAAATTGATGCACCATCAATAACTCCAAAAGACTTAAGTTACGTAAAACTGATAGGCTTTTATTTACAATAGAATGGAGTTACGTCAATGATGGTCGACTTTCCTCAAATGGGGAGGGGGCTGTGGAACAGTCACCTTTATTCAGGAATCTGTGGGAGGTGCCACAGGTACAATCAGCCATTGAGCATGCCGAGAGAGATAAATATACAAACAGTGGTTTTCCACAACTTCATTTAGTGAGTGAAATACTGCATAGAAAGTACATGACAACAGTTCACCTAGAAAATATATAGAGATAAGGATGGTTTCGTCTTTTTTTAAATGAATAATGCAAGTGCTGCAGTTATATTTTTATGTATCAAAGGCAAAGATATATAACCAATGTTTTGGCCTTGTGTAGCGTGAATAAAAGCTCTCATGACTGGAAGGAGAACAAATGCTTTTATTAGCTTTTAACTATGGGTAGGGTTTCACAATAGTCTTCAGAAGGGTTCTGGGTTTAGGCGGAGAACCAAGGTTATACGTGAGCAGATGGGGGTGGAGCCGCGAAGCGAGCCCAGCCACCAGCACAACACTACCAGTGAATCTCAGTTCACTGCAGCTTGCCAGCATTTTCTCATACTTTAATGAAGGGTTCAAGCCCGAAATGTCATTTATGTATCTTGTCAATGAGGAGGGTATGTGAGGTGGGAGAGATTGGACAGGAAAGAAAGTTAGAGACAAGGTAAGATGTAATTAGTTCCGTGGGGCAAGAGCAGGCAGAAACAGTGGGTCTGCCTGGATCTTTGCGACATAAAGGACACTGTTTGACCTGCTGAGTTTCTCCAGCATTTTGTGTTTTTGCTTCAGCCACAGAGTCAAAAAATGTTGTGATTTATTTGCAGTTATATATTTCATTGCTTTGTCTTGTTTTCAGAGTGCAATTTTGATTTTTGTGATTAGATATTAAACCTTGAACATAACTTTGAAGATTAATGTTATTTATATTTGCTGTCTCTTTGTTGGTTATGTCTGTAGTTTCTGCTTTCATGAATCATATGATATTGCATTGAAATAGTTTAAAGGTCTTTCATACTGTTATGTTAAAAGTGGTTTCAAATAATTTATATTTTTTAAGAAAAAAATAAAAATGAGTTTGTAGCTCAGCCAAGTTAGAAAACTTTACAGGTGGAATACATAAAACACTATAGCACAGATGGGCACTTTGGATCACAATGTTGTGCCAAACGTAGAAACTTACACAAAAACAATGTAAACCTATCTATTCCTCTCACACACATTCCTCTAATACTCAAGAATCTGGAGAATTAGTCTTTCCTGGATTTTTTTTAAAGAGGAATAAATTCTTGAGTAAATTACCAAGAATGGTAAAACTTGCTTTTAGACACTATTAATAATGGTTGGAGTTGTACGTGGCTTTATTTAAATACTTGATTATGTTGACAACATACCTGAACTCATCTTGTAGAATATATTACCCATGGAAATACCAGGTGATTGGGATCAATGTGATATTCCTGCTTTTATTTTCTGGGTTACAGAATGGGGTCTCTCCTTGCAAGTGTTGGCCTTGGATTTTTCTACGCTAGGGCTCAGTAAGAAAGTAAATCCTATTTCGAGGACATATCTCTTTCCTGTTTCTTCTACTCTCTTCCAGTGGGATGACCCACATTGATAGTTCAGTCAAAGTGTGAGAGAAATTCATCCGAATGGCATTAATATCGACTTCTCTGGCTTTCATTGAACTCCTCCCCACCCCCCCCCCACCCGACTTCTTCCCCATCACTTTCTCCCAGCTCTGTCTCTCTCCCTTTTCCCTGTCTCCTTTCACACAGACCCTCATAAATGCTTTGTGAGCAGTCCACGACGCCGACTCCATTCCCTCTTCAGGCTTGTGGCAGAAATGGAGCGGAGCACTCCTCCTCAAATCATTAAATGTACATCCACTGCAGGTGGCTAGCTGATGACATCAAGATGACACCGTCAGCCCATGACCCAGGACCTAACAAGGCTGTTTAGTGAATTTGCGCTAAACAGTTTATGTCATGCAGAACCCTGGGTAAATCCTGCACCCATTTGTTTAATGAGCCTCCGCTGAGATCGTTGCTCCCTCAGCTGCCTGTGCTAGTTCTCCCCCCCCCCCCCCTCCCCCCCCCGTGCACATTGAGGAGTTCACCTCCTCTTGGGGATATATGGCTGAACACCAGTTTTGGGTTGACTGTGTCGTGTTCCTGGTCTCTAACGATCCCCCTCCCTCATTCTCTCCCTCCCCCACCAGTCACACCAAGCGAGAACTCTGCAGTCGTGGTCGGAGGAGGAAATGGAAGGCAAGCCTGAGGAGAAACACCCTGTCATCTTCACACGCTGGAGAAGTGGTTCTGAGAGGGTGCGCCTGACCCAGGGTTGAGCTGGCACATATCCCCAGGGACCGCAGGCACTCTGCTCTCCTGCTTTGGCTGGTGGTGGTTGAACTATGAATCTGCTTCTGCTTCCCTCCCCCACCCCCACCCCCAACCAATTTAAATCGTGTAGTCAGGATTCAACACCCCCATCAGCAACATTTCTCTTGTTGCCTGAGGTGTGGTAGGAAGCATGTGAAATGTGGTTAATGGCCTTCCCTCGCACTCATGGATGAATCTGGTTCCCCTCCCTCCAACCAACCAGTTGGGGTCAGTGAGAGGGTGCGCTAGTTTGCTATTTCACTGATTCCGAGGTCCTGGTCTCTAATGACTCCACCCCGCCCCCCCCCCCCCCCCCTAAATTCCTTGCCGGAGATTTGGTCAGACAGAGGATTGATCAAAGGCTGATTTAGTTACCCATAATCCCACATGCAACTGGAACTGCCCTGCGTTTCCCAGAGTGGATCCAGCTGCATGGGGGGAATTATGGGGAATGAAGATAGCCATTGCTTGCCATGTATTTATGCTGTCACATTGAGGGTTGGCACCACGGCATCAGTTACCCTGCCTCCATTGGCTCCGGAGGATGTTACAAGGCACCGTTCTTCATCAAAGCAGTGCAGGAGCAGCCTTTTTGTGCTGCTCTAAAATAAGGTGAGTTCAAATTTTTCTCCGCGAGTGGATCCAGCCTTGAAGCGAGGCCTGGCACGAAAACACCCTTTTGTCTCCTATGGATGCTGAAAGACCGGCTGAGTTCCTCCAGCATTTTAGTGCATTTTTACTCGAATCACGGCGTCCGCACATTTCCGCGTTGCACTCGGAAATTCATTCTACCATCTGCTTGTCTTCTGCAGTTGAAGCAAAACATATTTGATGGATCATTTCATAAAATTAGGCTCTGTTTGTTTTTTTTACCTTTTATTTGTATGTCAAAGTTTAGAATCATTATTTATTAAAAGATAATTCTTCTGACTTTTCCTGTTTCCAAGATAAACTAATCCCTTTCATTTCCACATTATTTAAGTCTTTAAAGGCTGTTTTTCAGAGAAACCCTAATTTTATGTTCACCTAAACCAAAATGGAAAATAACATTATTTTAAAGACACAAGCAACTTCACTTTACAATTGTTCTGTCCCGAATCATCATGTTGCACGCAGAATCTCATCTCCGTGGTAATCACAAATGATCAAGTACCTGATCACAACAGATTGAAATTCAATTTTGCCTAAAATCAGCCTTCAAAATTGCTAATTGAACTTTCCAAAAAAAAGTAGTTTAAGAAGAGATGTCTCATGCAATTAAGAATCATGGTAATGGAAAATAATTGGCGGCATTTGTCTGATATTAGTAGGGATCCTGTAAAGAATAGACATCGTTATTGGTAAGGACAGTCTCTATCACATTGGGATTAATGATAGTTAACAGTGGAGAAAATTTATTAAATTTATATTTGTAGATAACTCCGACACAATGACTGTCAGTTTTTATTCAGTTACAATATTTGAAAAAGAGCTTGATGTAGATTTAAGGACATGTACAAATTGGATGTTTTTAGGTTTTATAAATATTGAATTTGGATTGGAAGCAAATCCAATGAGGTATTTTAAATGTACTGTTGACAGCATATACCTTTCACAATTGTACTTACTGAGCATGGTCAGGGTAAGTAAAATGGTTCAGTATTGCCCTATATTCAAGGGTAGTACAGTTTTGTCTCAAAATGATAACACATATAACTATTTGTTGGTGGAAAATTGAACACATTGGTGCATAAACTCCAAGCTGCTGAGTCCCGATGTTCGTATTGAAGGGAACTCAGAATCCTGCAGGGTGCATCACTGTGTGGTATGGGGAACTTCTCTGCCTCAGACCACAAACCAAAGGGCAGAGGGTTGTGAACATGGCTCAGTCCATCATGCACACTGCCCTTCCCACCACCAACTTAATCTGTAACTCCAGCTGCCTTGGAAAAGATGGCAACATATTAAAGGACTCATGCTTTTCAGTCACCCCCCCTCCCCAATATAAAGGCAGTAAAAGTCAGTAGAATCAATACTAGTGAATGTTTCCACAATATCTTCAGTACATTTTTTAATGCCATATGATTAAGGGAATGTTTGTCCCACTCCATAGTTTGTTTTGCAATATGCTCAGATAAGAGCTTTGCTTTGAGGCAAAATTCACAATTAGAAGCTGAGAGGATGAATGATATTAATATGAAGTATTGGCACAGAATGATCAATGAACATTGGAGTTCAAAAAAGTGGAGACAGATAGAAAAAGGGTGACAAACTTTAAATTTGAAAGGTACCCAGAATTATTTTCAACAGGTGGTTGTTTAATCAAGACTTTGTATAGCCACAAAGCATAAAGGACTGATGTAAAGAGCACCCTTCCCCTTTATTCCAGTCTTTTAGAAATAAATACAAACTTTCCTGAAAAATATTTTGATTATTTCCTGTATTTTTTAGATCTTCACTCTATCTATTTATTTACCTTTAGAAAGTACATTGTTCTGTTTTTCTCCAGTGACACCCAGGTCTTGGAAATTAGAACATGAAAATGGACAGTTCAGTCCAATTAATTTATGTTTGTTACAAAACAAAATCTTTAATCTGTGGATTATGCAGGTGTGAACTCAAAATTGTACAATAATGCATCCATGCCATTAATTAAATATCCTGAAATGCCTGCTTTTATGGTAACTGGTTATTTCCATTCTCTTTCACAAAGATAGATTGAGTAGTATCTTTTTCATTCTTTTGAGTTATAACCCAGATTTTCTCAGAAAATGGAATTCTGTCCCTTATATCTTGAATTTTACAGAGCATGACAGGTCTAATTTGAAATTACAAACATAATTTACCTGACAGTCCTAGCTTGAAAGGTGACAGCAGAAGTTTTTGGTCAGTTTAATTAATCTAGCAATGGATGGTGCACTGTGTAATTTTCTCCACTGTCACTTTTATCTTGATTTAAAGACGTTATTTTCAATCATGTTGCTTTCTGTTGATTTAGTGATGGGAAATATTAATTTGAAGTAGGATCTGGAATAATTACACTGATTATATATGCCAAGAGCTGAGATTATATTTGAATTGCCCATGAATTAAAAGATTTCAGTTTCCTGCTTGCCTTTGAATATATATATTTACTAGCAGGATACCCGGTGTTGCCTGGGAAATAAAACACTCAGTTATTGTCTACATGGTTGAAACAAAAAAACTTCAAGATAATTTTGTATAAATATATTTTTTCAAACACATCATTTATATTCTTTGGACCAGAGATACATGGTTCAATCAAAGTTGACTTCTGGCAAACCATAGACAAACAATTCTTACCTAAGGGCTTCATAATAAACAATGCTCTTAGTGTTTACACCTCGGGCATTTACATAAAGACTTCCGACACGTGAACATGCAACATAGAGCTGCCCATGGGAAAAGCAGGACTCTTCCAATTGTAGTCCAACTACCTTCAACGTCTGACCTTGGGATTTGTTGATGGACGTGGCGAAGCTCAGGCCTATTGGAAATTGAAGTCTCTTGAACTCAACCGGCATATCAGTGGGAAACACGGGATTTCTCAGAATGAGTACATCTTCTCCCGTGCCACATCCAGAAAGTATTGCTTCCTCAATAACATGGGGCATAAGCTTCTTGACAGCCAGTCTTGTTCCATTGGACAGTTGTGGTGGATCCAAGTTATGAAGAAACATGATCAGGGCTCTTACTTTTAGACTGAAGAATGTTGTGGGACTCCTGGAGATTCCAGTGAATTTAGAAACTCTTTGGGATAGTTGACCACTTAAGTCTGATCAGGAACTGTGTCAACTGACTTGTAGCAGTGAGCATTACCAAGTAGCTACTGTGTTGATGGCATTGACAGCATTGTTCTTTGGAACTTATATTGCTCTTTCACCCAACTACCTGTGATTCTGGTAGTTTTCAGAAAGATTTGGGAAGACCTTTGCTTTCAGTTCATCAACAGATGATACTTTTATACTGATTGGTCCCATATCAATTGTTCCTTGTGCAGTTAATTTTGATTTTGCCATTGCCTAGTTGCAATAGGTTTTATGCAAATTGCCCAGATAACTGATCTCCATGCAGATGGGCAATCATGTTACTAGATAGATGGAATTTTGGAATTTTCTAATGTTTCTCCATAGATATGATGACTTTAGGCAAGCCTTAAGTGCATCTGCTTGTGTGAGTCTTGGAAGCATCAACAGTGAGGCGAGACTGATGTTCCTCTACTGTCCCTTGCTTTCTCCTTTGTCTAACTCTATGGGCTTATGAAGAGCTTCTCTGCCCATGTTGCTTTGCTTTTTTTTGGGTCCACAATGAACTGGGTTTGGCAACTTGTTTTTATTCTGAATGCCCATTTTTTTTTATTTTTTTAATTTTTTTATTTTCCACACCATAAATCACAATAGCCATGATATACACTTTTTCTTTTCCACACATTTACAGTGACTTTTTCTCCCTCCCCCCTCCCTCCTCCCAAGCCACCCCCCCACCCCCCCCCCTCATCCATTTTAGGTATACAATCTAGGTTGCATTAATTCAGTTAGACAATGTTGTCATTCAACAAAAATACACCAGAAATTCTACTGAGTCCATTCTTTTCTTTTCTTCTCCTTCCATCAACTTAGGTAATGTTTGTTCCCGGTAGGTTTTCGCTATTGTATTTAATGTAAGGCTCCCATACTTGTTCGAATATTTCAATATTATTTCTTAAACTATATGTTATTTTTTCTAATGGAATACATTTATTCATTTCTATATACCATTGTTGTATTTTCAAATTATCTTCCAATTTCCAGGTTGACATAATACATTTTTTTGCTACGGCTAGGGCTATCTTGACAAATCTTTTTTGTGCATCTTCCAAGTCAATTCCAAATTCTTTATTTTTTATGTTACTTAGGAGAAAGATCTCTGGATTCTTTGGTATATTGTTTTCTGTTATTTTATTTAATATCTGATTGAGATCATCCCAAAATTTTTCTACTCTCTCACATGTCCAGATTGCATGAATTGTTGTTCCCCTTTCTTTTTTACATCGAAAACATCTATCAGATACTGTTGAGTCCCATTTATTTAACTTTTGCGGTGTAATGTATAGTCTGTGTAACCAATTATATTGTATCATACGCAGCCTCGTATTTATTGTATTTCTCATCGTTCCAGAGCATAACTTCTCCCATGTTTCCTTTTTTATCTTTATATTTAAATCTTGTTCCCATTTTTGTTTAGTTTTACCATTTGTTTCCTCATTTTCCTTTTCTTGCAGTTTAATATACATATTTTTTATAAATCTTTTGATTAACATTGTATCTGTAATCACATATTCAAGGTTACTTCCCTCTGGTAAACTCAAGTTGCTTCCTAATTTATCTTTCAAGTAGGATCTCAGTTGGTAATATGCCAGCGCTGTATCTCCAGTTATATTGTACTTATCTCTCATTTGTTCAAAGGATAAGAATCTACTTCCTGAAAAACAATTTTCTATTCTTTTAATCCCTTTTTTTTCCCATTTTCTAAAGGCAAGGTTGTCTATTGTAAAAGGGAGTAGCTTATTTTGCGTCAGTATTAGTTTTGGTATTTGGTAATTTATTTTTTTTCTTTCTACATGAATCTTCTTCCATATATTGAGGAGATGGTGTAATACTGGAGAAGTTCTATGTTGTACCAATTTTTCGTCCCATTTATATAATATGTGTTCAGGTATCTTTTCCCCTATTTTATCTAATTCTAGTCTCGTCCAGTCTGGTTTTTCCCTTGTTTGATAAAAATCTAATAGGTACCTTAATTGTGCGGCTCTATAATAATTTTTGAAGTTTGGCAATTGTAAGCCTCCTTGTTTATACCATTCTGTTAATTTATCTAGTGCTATCCTCGGTTTCCCCCCTCTCCATAAAAATCTCCTTATTATTTTCTTTAACTCTTTGAAGAATTTTTCTGTCAGTTGTATTGGCAATGCCTGAAATAAGTATAGTATCCTTGGAAAAATGTTCATTTTAATACAGTTTATCCTTCCTATCAGTGTTAGTGGTAGCTCTTTCCAATGCTCTAAATCGTCCTGTAATTTTTTCATTAGTGGATTGTAATTGAGTTTATATAATTGGCCTAGATTTTTGTTTATTTGCACACCTAGGTATCTTATTGCCTGCGTTTGCCATCTGAATGGGGATTCCTCCTTAAATTTTGAGAAATCCGCGTTATTCATAGGCATTGCTTTACTTTTATTTACGTTTATCTTGTATCCCGACACTTCTCCATATTCCTTCAATTTCTTATATAGTTCTTTTATTGATAGTTCTGGTTCTGTTAAGTACACTATCACATCATCCGCAAACAGACTGATTTTATATTCCCTGTCTTTTATTTTTATTCCTTTTATATTATTATCTCTTCTTATCGATTCTGCTAGTGGTTCTATAGCTAGCGCAAACAATAATGGTGATAGTGGGCATCCCTGCCGCGTTGACCTGCTTAAGTTAAATTGCTTTGATACATGTCCATTTACTGTCACTTTCGCTAACGGTCCCTTATATAATGCTTTAATCCAATTAATATACTTCTCCGGTAAACTGAATTTTTGCAATACTTTGAACAAGTAATTCCATTCTACTCTGTCGAAGGCCTTCTCTGCGTCTAAAGCAACTGCTACTGCCGGTGCTTTATTTCCTTCTACTGCATGAATTAAGTTAATAAATTTACAAATATTGTCTGTTGTGCGTCTTTTTTTGATAAATCCAGTTTGGTCTAAATTTACCATTTTCGGTACCTGTTCTGCTAATCTGTTCGCTAATAGTTTCGCTATTATCTTATAATCTGTGTTTAGCAGAGATATTGGTCTATATGACGCTGGTGAGAGTGGATCTTTCCCTTGTTTTAGTATCACTGTAATTATTGCTGTTTTACATGAATCTGGTAAGTTTTGTGTCTCATCAATCTGGTTGATTACATCCAGGAGGGGCGGTATTATTAGATCTTTAAATGTTTTGTAGAATTCTATTGGGAGTCCATCCTCTCCTGGTGTCTTATTATTTGGTAAATTTTTTATTATCTCTTGTATTTCTACTGTTCCAAATGGTTCTGTTAATTTATTTTGTTCCTCTATTTGTAGTTTTGGTAGTTCAATTTTAGTCAAACCGCAGGATGCTTCGTTTTCGGTTCGGTATAATTGTTCATAGAATTCTCTGAAGTTTTCCTTAATTTCTTTTGGATTATATGTAATTTGTTTGTCTTTTTTCCTTGTTGCCAATACCATTTTCTTAGTTTGCTCTGTCTTAAGCTGCCATGCTAGGATTTTGTGTGTTTTTTCCCCTAGTTCATAATATTTCTGTTTTGTCTTCATTATATTCTTCTCCACCTTATATGTTTGTAATGTTTCATATTTTATTTTTTTATTCACCAATTCTCTTCTTTTGGTTGTATCTTCCTTTATTGCTAATTTTTTTTCTATGTTTATTATTTCCCTTTCCAACTGCTCTGTTTCCTGATTATAGTCCTTCTTCATCTTGGTTGCATAACTTATTATTTGCCCTCTAATGAATGCTTTCATTGCGTCCCATAGTATAAACTTATCTTCCACTGATTCCGTATTTACTTCAAAGTACATTTTTAATTGTTTTTCAATAAATTCTCTAAAATCCTGTCTTTTGAGTAGCATGGGGTTTAATCTCCATCTATACATTCTTGGAGGGATGTCCTCTAGCTCTATTGCCAATAACAGGGGTGAGTGGTCCGATAATAGTCTAGCTTTATATTCTGTTTTCCTAACTCTCCCTTGAATGTGGGCTGATAACAGGAATAGGTCTATCCTTGAGTATGTTTTATGTCTAGTCGAGTAGTATGAGTATTCCTTTTCTTTTGGGTTTTGTTTCCTCCATATGTCCACAAGTTTCATTTCTTGCATTGATTTAATTATAAATTTGGTTACTTTGTTCTTCCTGTTAATTTTTTTCCCCGTTTTATCCATATTTGGATCCAAATTCAGATTGAAATCCCCTCCTATTAGTATGTTCCCTTGCGTATTAGCTACCTTCAAAAAGATATCTTGCATAAACTTTTGATCTTCTTCGTTAGGTGAATATATATTAAGTAGATTCCAAAGCTCTGAATATATCTGACATTTTATCATAACATATCTCCCTGCTGGATCTATTATTTCCTCTTCTATTTTAAATGGCACATTTTTGCTAATTAATATAGCCACTCCTCTTGCTTTTGAATTATACGATGCTGCTGTTACATGTCCTACCCAATCTCTCTTTAATTTTGTGTGCTCCAATTCAGTTAAGTGTGTTTCTTGGACAAATGCTATATCTATTTTTTCCTTTTTCAGTAAATTTAGTAGTTTCTTCCTTTTAATTTGGTTATGTATTCCATTAATATTTAGAGTCATATAGTTCAGCGTAGCCATTTTATATTTTGTTTATCTTCTCTTTCCGTTTTTCCATCATTACCTTTCCTCCTTTTCCATTTCTGTTTTCTTATTTTCAACTCTTTACCAGACAACATTCCTACAACATCCAACATTTTCCTTATTCTCCTATTTCTATCTTCTTTATCCCCAATCTCCCCTTCCCCTCCTGAGTTGCCCTTTATCCCTTGTCGGACAACCACATCTCCCCTCTCCATTTGGATTTGCGAATCCACTCGCAAGCGTCAACTGATTTTGCAGTGACCGCTCTTTTCCCCCACCCAGCCCCCCCAGAAAAGATTTCGCTTTTTATATGTCACAAAGGTCACTCTTTTAATTCCCTCCTTATTCTCTCTATTCCATTACCTTCCCTTATTAATTCTTGTCTATACTCTCTATGTTTTCCTCTAATTACAGATACTTTCACATATGCCCATTGTCACTATTCACTCTTATACCTCTTTACCCGCATACATATCAATCGTGGTCATTTTTACCCTCCTTACCCGTCTTCATCCCTCAGTCTATTTTTGTCTTTACCCACATACATATCAATCGTGATGATTTTTGCTCTCATTACCCGTCTTCATCCCTCAGTCTATTTTTGTAATTGTTCTGCAAATTTTCGTGCTTCTTCTGGATCCGAGAATAGTCTGTTTTGTTGTCCTGGAATAAATATTTTCAATACCGCAGGATGCTTCAGTGTAAATTTATATCCTTTCTTCCATAAAATCGCTTTTGCTGCATTGAACTCTTTTCTCTTCTTTAGGAGTTCAAAGCTTATATCTGGATAAATGAAGATTTTTTGCCCTTTATACTCCAGTGGTTTGTTGCCCTCTCTTACTTTTTCCATTGTCTTCTCCAGTACCTTTTCTCTTGTAGTATATCTTAGGAATTTTACTACAATAGATCTTGGTTTTTGTTGTGGTTGTGGTTTAGGGGCCAATGCTCTATGTGCCCTTTCTATTTCCATTTCTTGCTGTAGTTCTGGACATCCTAGGGCCTTAGGGATCCATTCTTTTATAAACTCCCTCATATTCTTGCCTTCTACATCTTCCTTAAGGCCCACTATCTTTATGTTATTTCTTCTGTTATAATTTTCCATTATATCTATTTTTTGGGCTAGTAATTCTTGTGTCTCTTTAGTTTTTTTATTAGATTCCTCCAATTTCTTTTTTAAGTCTTCTACCTCCATTTCTGCTGCTACTGCCCGTTCTTCCATCTTGTCCATTTTTTTCCCCATTTCTGTTAAGGTCATATCCATTTTATTTATTTTCTTTTCTGTGTTGTTTATTCTTCTTCTTAAATCATTGAATTCCTGTGTTTGCCATTCTTTAAATGACTCCATGTATCCTCTAACAAGAGCAAGTATATCCTTTACCTTGCCTTTCCCTTTATCTATTTCACTGTATTCTTCCTCTTCTTCTTCCTCTGGGTTGACCATCTGTTGTTTCTTTGATGCCCTTTCCTCCTCTTCTTTCTTGTTTCCATTGTCTTCTGTGGTCTCTTCTTGCTGCAGGTGTTCTGCAGCTGTCGTTGCCGGCTGTGGAGATCGACTCCCCAGCTGGTCCCCCCTCCCGTCGGTGTGTTTTTTTTCATGCGCGGTTGCGCACTTTTACTCGGCTCTGTGAGCCATTGTTGTGGTTCTCTTTCTACCGACCTGAGGTAGTGGGGTCCTCTCTCCACAGCGGGCCTCTTCGGACAGGTAAGGCCTTCACCTTTTTCCTCCGTTGTCTTCTCTTCCTCTCTTCTTTCCGTTGATTTTGATTTTTCTCCTTTTGTCTCCATCTTCTTTCCACCTTTATACTCACTTTTCTTTAACTTATATTTCTGTGCCTTTGTATTTTCTCTTGTTTTTCCCGACTTTTCTGGAGAGGGCTGGAGTTCACCGTCCGGCCACTACTCCATCACGTGACTCCTCTCCTTTCTGAATGCCCATTGATGCACAGCTTTGAGGTATCCCTGGTGCAAATTCAATTTTTTTTGAATTTCATATGACATTACAGGTTAAATTCAATGTGGTCATGACATTCAGCTTCAAATGTTATCCCTACTGAATCTCCTTGGACATTTCTAGAGTGTTCCATATTGATTTGCATGGAGAATGGACAAACAAACAGACATACATGCACAAATATATAATGGATTAATTTACTTCCTATGGAAGTTGCATGACCTGCTGAATATATAATAATTTTTTTTCTCTCAGCAGGTCATCCATCTTCCATAGAAAGTATGCCATTTCAGCCATGTGCTCAATTTACACCCAATTAGCCTACATCCTCAGTCGTTTCGAACAATGTGAGGAAACCAGAACCCCTGGGGAAAATGCAGGCAGACACAGGGTGAATGTACAAACTCCTTACAGACAGCTGTTATTCGAACCCCGGTCCCTTTCACAGGCGCTGTAAAGGCATTGTGCTAACCGCTATGCCAACCGTGCCACCCTAAAACATAACCAACATTTCAGGAAGGGGGCCCAAGCCGGAAACATTGGTTATCCTTTACTTCCTATGTTGAGTTTCTCCCACGTGGTTGTGTATTGCACTTGACCCCAGCATCTGCAGACTTTCTTGTTTGAGTCTTCTTTATGATCTGAAGTCAAACAGGTTTGTTTGAAAGATTCTTCATAGCAGTACTGAAAATTAATGTATTCAGCTGTAAGCAAAGATTGATATCAACTGTTCTTGCAATCACACTTTATTTTTAAGTATAGGGACCAACCAGAATTGAGAAAGAATCACACGACTGTGAGTTTAAATCAGGATTAAGAATTCAGCAGCCAAACCCTCTTGCCTCATTTGTTGTTTTGTGATGAGCAGGATTGGGTCATATAATGCTGTCATCATTTGTACAACGGCCTTGTAGACTTGGTTATTATATCCTCAACCTGTATCTTTATGATGAATAAACCTGACAGTTGGGAGTGTGCTATTACTCTCTATCTTGTTTTTTTCTGTGGTCATCGTATGTCTTTAGTCATCAATAATATCACCTTGCAACTGTTGACTTTGAAACGTTGAGATGAGTCAATACATTTAATATCCCAAATGATTGCAACCTAATTCTTTGAAGTGTTGTTTCAGACCATGACGATTGAGTGCCCCATCGAGTTTCATCCATATCTTAAATGGCAAGGTCTTCTGGGCAACACATTGAGCACATCAATGACTTTCAGAATAGAGAATCCTTTTACTTTCAAAGCAAGTTTAAGATCAAATTAAGTGAGCCTGATCTGTAACAGCACTGATTCACCACAGCTTACAAACAAATAAAGAATACGCTTACTCATCTCTTTCAGCATACCATGAAGTTGACCTTGTGTCGCTAGACACAACATTGCACTCTTCAAACACCACCCAGCTAAACTCCTCTGACCTTCTCACTGGCTCACTGCCACACGGGTGACCCTGACACTCACTCTCCTCCTCCTGCATCTGAGATTCATCACCCATATACTGACGCTTAACACACCCAAGCATGCGTGCTATTACCCCCGTACGTCACATTGCTTACATCAGCCGCTCCTGAAAAAGTTAAAAAGTTAAGTACACGACTGCGACAGATCAAAGTATGGTAATGTAAAGGTAATGAAAGCTCTGTATGTGGAATAAGTTATATACAACCATCTACTAACCTCAAGGGTAAAATTAACATTTGACCTCACATCAATGTTATTTGCAAAAGGAAGTTTGGGGAAAAAAAATGGAATCAACATTTCAGGAGTAAGGTTAGAAAATGCTTTGACACAAAGATTAACATAGAATTTTGAAATTTCCAGCAGTGGGCTAGTCAGGACTTTATATACCTATATATATGCCCCCTCCCCCCACCACTTTTATCCCAGTCTTCCATTTGGCTTTTCATTAATGTCCTGCTAATTTTCTGTACTTGCCCATTATGTTTTAGAATCATGGATTCTGATGTATCTTTGTTCTCTATTACTTCTAGATTTTCACCATTCAGAAAGAACATTGTTTTTAAAGTGGGTGACCTCATATTTGTCTACATTAAAATCTACTTGCTATAGTTTTACCCCCTTGCTTCTTTAATGCTTCCATCCATACTGCTGAGAATGTTGTCGATATTTGATCAGAAAACTTGGGCAGGTGTTTTTATATCCCATCATTTGAATAATTTTTAATTGGGTATTTGAAGCTGCAATTTTCATGTTCGTAGCACACCACGGACTAAACAAAGCCAAATTGATTGGCTGTCTTTTTACTCTGTCCACTTTGTAATCATGAATAATTTTCTTTTAGTTTCATGGGCTTCAATTTAACCTAACAGTCTCACAGGAAGGAAGGAAGAATGAGAAAGCACTGAGTGGAGCAGGACGTACTGCAGAATGTGAGACGTTTAAAAGCATTAAAATATCAATAGCCAGTTGTGACCCTCAGAAATAGTTTGCTTTGTAATCATGAACCACTTCATAAAAACCTTGTGCATCGCAATCTTCTAAAATTCCTACATCAGAGCCATTCCTTTGGATTTGAAAATCCCAATATTTTAGAAATAAGAAAAAATAACTTTTGTAAAATGCATGTTTCATGTCTGAAAAAAAAAAAAAAAAAATCTACAGATATCCTCAGGGTGTAATTGGTCATCATTTATGATCAGAGTGCCTTTGGCCAAATTGCCTTGCATATTAATTGTGGCTGAAGTTGATCAATTGAAAGTATCTCTGAACATTTTCAGTACTAATCCTGAATTGAACTGGTAATTTTTTTGGCAGTGGTTGTTAGGCTCCTTTGTCTATGATTTCATAAAACCATTGTACCATATCCCTGCCTGTCCCACATCGGACTTGTCAGTCACCAATGAGCCTGCAGCAGACGTGGACATACCCCTCAATAAATCTTCGTCCGCGAAGCCAAGCCAAAGAAAGAAAGTACCACAAGATATAGGAGCAGAAATAGGCTATTCAGCCCATTGAGTCTGCCTTCCATTAGCCGATTCATTTCCCCCACTTAACCCTACTGCCTGGCATTCTCCCCATAATCTTTGATGCTCTGATTAATCAAGAACCTGTCAATCTCTGCTTTAAATATACCCAATATCTTGGCCTCCACAATTGCCTGTGGCAACAAATTCTAATGGCTGAAGCAATTTCTAAGCATATCTGTTCTAAATGGACACCCTTCAATCCTGAAATTGTGCCTTCGTGTCCTAGACTCACTTACCTTGGGAAACAACCTTTTACATCTACTCTGTTCACACATTTCCATGTTCAAAATGTTTCTATGAGATCCCTCTCATTCTCCTTAATTCCATCGAGTACAGGCCAAGAGCACTCAAATGGTCCTCATATGATGACTCTTTCATTCCTGAAATCATCCTTGTGAACATCTCCAACATCCGCCCATCCTTTCTTAATTGAGGAGCCCAAAACTGCTCACGGTATACTCTGTGAGGTCTCACCAGTGCCTGATAAGGCCTCAACGTCACCTTTGCCTTTCTTAGGCAGTGGGAGATGTAGATTGAGGGGATGGGTTTGCGTGTATTCTGAACTGTAGCAGTTCCTCTTGTCTTAAATCTGCTCCCCTAAATCTTAAGGCTACGTCCTCTAGTTCCAATCTCACTTAGCAGTGGAAACAACTACCCTGCGACAAAGTCTGAAAACTGGCTTCTGAAGCAGTGAATCTTGAGCACCTGCCAACATGCCAAAGATAAATCGACTGAGACTTATTTCAAAAAATACAGGAGATCTTTTGGTCACTAATTCTTGAGGGCTTCCGACTTGGCTTGCAGGCAATCTGTATTGTACTGCCCTTAGCAACAGAGCAAATCTTATGCAACTACTTGATAGTTATTCCTTTAGTTGTCACTTTGACAATCAGATTGCAGTTTGGGGGAACTAAAGTGAAACCTGAAGATTTGTATGTTAGCAATTATAATGTTTGATGTGCCACTGTAGACGAGCTAAATTGGGAAACATGTTTTGAACCGATGTGTTTTTTTTCTCATAAAATAGATTAATGAACAGAGCACAATTTAATGAACTGATGCATATGTATTTCCTTTCACTATAGGGATTTAAAGGTCAAAATCATGGCTTGTCATTATGTAGAAGATGGAGAATGAATTTCTGAGCACACCCAAATTTGAGAAGGATTCTTTACAGTGTCCCTCAATTTTTGGAGTCAAAATGTCCCCTTTCTGAGGTTGAAAAGCTTCACGTACAGTAATCGGTGCTCTCGATATTTCTTGTGGAGTGAAGATTATGTCTATTCTTTTGATGGATGGAACCCATAGTGTGACGAAGAGAAGCTATTCAGTGATTGGGAGGAAGTGGTTGAAGAGAATCTTGGTGGTATCTTTACCGGGGGCAGATAACAGAGACCTTCCCATAATCGTCAAAGTCACAGTTTCCTTTCTAGAAGATGGCCTCACTGATAAGGGAGATGAGCCTTATCTATTTCAATGGCATGATTTGGTGCTCTAGTAGGATTTTTGTTTTACTGCCTAAACATTTTCAGCTATTAGATGATTCTTTTGTACTCTTTTTGGACTGTGGAATCCTTGTAATGTCAAGAACAATGATGTCAGGGACATTTGCATAAATCACAGAATCTCAGTGGGAGGATCTCCTGGCTATCATTATGTTTGATCCTGGTATTTGGCCTGTAAGTGTTGGTGAGAAAAAACCTTCTCAAATTTGGCACTCCTCAGAAATTCATTACCATTCTGGGGCAGCACAGTTAGTGTAGCAGTTAGCGCAACCCTGTTACAGTGCCAGCGATTGGAACCAGGGTTCGAATCCCACGCTCTCTGTAAGGAGTTTGTACGTTCTCTCCATGTCTGCATGGGTTTCCTCTGGTGGCTCCAGTTTCCTCCCACTGTTAGAAATGTACTGGGGTTGTAGGTCACTTGGTTGCAATTGGGCAGCATGGGCTTGTGGGCCGAAATGGCCTGTTATCGTGCTGTATGACGAAATTTAAAATAAAAAAAATAAATGTAAAATAAAAAGTAAATTTAAAATTTAAATTTAAAAATTCTACAGCAGTTAGACACCCCCCCACCGCCCCCCCCCCCCCCACACACACACACACACACACACACACACACACACACACACACACACACACACACACACACATAATGAACACACACCTCTTTCTTGGTATTAGGTCACGTCTACCACAGATTTAAACAACAACTAATCTAATACTAATTGCAAGTGTATGTATTTCACAAATAAAAATTTTTGTAAACTAATTTCCTTTTTTGCAATATGAAAGGGTAAACTTCCATCTCAACTGTAACTGCAGGGGGCGTGGCAAGATGGCGTAAGGATCAGATGTGCCTTCCAGTCCTCTCCTGACTCTATCTTATTGTTTTGTCTAGAAATGCCCGTTAAAATTCTTTAAAAGTTTAGATAATTTCAGTGCTGTTAATTTAACTTATGATGGTACAATTGGTGGAAAAGAGCAAAAAAAACGACAACAGATCATCAAAAAACTACATTTTCCAAAAGTTCAAGTTTTGGAGCCTACCTACAAGAAAGACACCGGGACTCAGCGAGAAATGGATCCCAGGAGAGAGGTACAGTGTTCGGATGTAGAGCTCTATGTTACATCGGTAGAGCCTCCTAAAGAGGGCGCCAAACAGCTTTTAGAACAAAGAGTTACTCAAAGGTATTTGTCATCTGCAGAGGTGGCGCTGCAAACTGCATCTCTTGAGATACAAGAACCTATACAACTTGATGTACTGGGAGAACTTAATACATTATGGACTGGGGAAAACCCCGGCCAGCGTCCTCCAGTCATTGCTGGAGAGGCTGTGGCTGGGGTTTCCACACGCAGTCATACTACAAGGAAGGCAACCAGAATGAAGGAAGGAATAGAAGATCCTTTGGAGAAGAAGCAGGAATCTGTTGAGCCAAAATCTCTTCCAATTGAAAAGATTTTTGTGAATCTTGAATCTAAATTATCTTATACAATGCAGGGATTATCCAAGATTATGACTGAACTTGGTACTAGGTTTAATACTTTGGTGAAAATACATTCTCAACAGATGGCTGAGTTTGGAGCTTTTAAGCTTGAAGTGAGAGATAAATTTAATTCGTGTGAAGAAGATATAGATGAAATATGGGATCAAGTTTTTGATGTGACCAAAATGGTCGAAGACTTACAAACTCAAAATAAAAATTTGATGAAAAAGATTGATTATTTGGAAAACCAATCCAGACGGAACAATATAAAGATTATTGGTTTGCCGGAAGGTATGGAGGGACCAGACCCAAGAAAATTTTTTACTGAATGGATTCCGCAGGTGCTGGGTCAAGAACATTTCCTGGAAGGTATAATACTGGAACGTGCTCACAGAGCCTTGCGTAGAAGACCTATTTCAGGTCAAAGTCCAAGACCTGTTTTGGTTCGTTGCTTGAATTATTACGACAGAGAAATAATTTTACGAGTGGCTATTAGAAATGCACAACAGAGAAAATCACCCTTGATGATTCAAAATAATCGAGTTTTCTTCTATGCGGATTTGAGTCAAGAAGTTATGTTCCAACGACGGGAATTCAATCCTGCTAAAGAGTTGTTGTGGAAGAAAGGTTACAAGGCAACCTTTAGATATCCAGCTGTTTTGAAGGTTTTTCAAGATGGTTGCCAACCAAAGTTCTTTGATTCTCCAAAGGAAGCTATAGCATTTGCTCAAGAGCTGCCAATTACTCAGTTTCAACAGAGACATAGTCCGCCGCGATCTCTAAGGAGACAAGAGATGGAAGAAAAGAGCCGTGCTCCAAGAAGGAATGGTTGTAATGGTGACTTGGCAGTTGGAGCTGATTAAAAGAAGAGTTGTCCTTTTTTTTAAAAAAGGGATATTAAATAATGAGGATGTTAGTTTAAGATGAAGTGAGAGTTGGGGGAGAGAACTGGATAGGCACTATTTCCTGAAAATCATCTGAGTTATCTCACACCCATTTTTTTTTGGAAGTTAGCGCATTGCGCGGTTTAGACGGGAGGGGGTATTTTTAACCTCCTACCCGTTTCTTTTTCCTTTTTTTTTGTATTATTAGATTAAAGAGTGAAGGGTTTTTTTTTGCTTAAATATAAAAAAAAGCATAAGAAAGTATTTGATTGTTTAAAAAACTAAAAATTGGTGTGGTTTTTTTTGTAAAGTTTATTCAGTAGATAAGGAATATCTGAAATTTAAATGTGAATGGGATGGATAAGTTTTTTTTAATATTTTTTCTTTAACTTTAAGGTGAAAGGAGTGGTAATTCTGGTGTATATTATTTTGCTATTTTAGTTATAGAACAAAGGGAATAATGGTGAAAGTTATAAATTGAATTGTACAATTCTTAATGAGGCTTGAATTTTGTTTGTGGTTTATGCTCCATTTGTTGAAGATATAGATTTCGTTGTAGATGTGTTTTTATTATTTGGATATCTGAATTTTAACGTAATGATTTGGGGGTATTTAAATGTGGTATTGGAGCTTTTATTGGATAACTATTCAAGAGTAAAAGGGAAAAATGGTGGAAGAGTACTAAAATTGAATTGTACAATGCTTAATGAGGTTTGAATTTTGTTTTAAGATGGTGGTTTATGTGACTAATATGATGATAGATGTGAAGTTAGTTGATATTTGGTGAAGGTTTATCTCTATAGAGAAAGTTTTTTTTTCATCTTTTTTTTTCATGCTACAATTTCTTTTTAAGAATTGATTATTGTTTAAGAATTTTTGATAGATAATGTTACTAACTTTACTAATTTTTTATATTAAGTTTGAGTTAAATATATGTTTCATCTTAACTCCGTTTGTTAAATATATGCATTTAAGTTTGATTTAAATGTTTTTTAAGTCTGATATCTTAGTATCAAATACTTTTTTTTTGTTAGTATTTTAATCGGTTATGTTTTTGTTTTTTTTTTGTAAGTGGTTTTTTTTCTCACATATATTATTAACTTTATTAATTCTTCACTCTTTATTTTGGGGGGGAAATGGGGGGTTGGACTAATTTGAGTTGGGTTATTAATGTGTAATAATTATTGGGGAGGGTATAGTTTATTTAGATTACTGATATTGTATTGTAATTTTATTATTTTATTCTTAATTTTTTTAAATGTAATCCTATGTTATTCATGTTATAAAATCTTAAATAAAGTTTAAAAAAAACTGTAACTGCTTTATCTTCGGGCTTATGGGAGCTCAAAGGGTGGGTGGCTGGGACGAGGATCCACGATCAGGCACTTAGGTGTTTGATGGGCAGGCGGCCAGGCTAAGGATCAGCCTTTGGGAGTTCGATGGGTGGGCGGCTGGGGTGAGGATCGGCGATTAGGGCATCAGGAGCTCGATGGGCGGGAGGTCTGGGTTTTCGGTGGCTGGATGGGTGGGCGGGTCTGTATATTTATACGTAATTTAAATGAACATTACAACCTGAAGATAATTTGAAATTCTTTCAAATCTGGTGCCTTGGCACTTGCAGACATGAATGTGGGATGTGTCCTGTCTAGAGCACGTCATCAAGAAACAAACAAACATTCACAGCCCCCTTTTTCTTCACTGCCCCCTTGGATCTTTCCACCACCCCCAAGGGGTGGCATTGCCCACTTTGGGAGTCACTAAGTTAGACAAAGCCATGCAAGCCATGACTTTGTGTAGGCCCTACAATACGCTGCCTTCAAGCAAGGATGTGACTTCTCACAAAACCACAGTGACCTATATCTGTATGCTGAAGGTTCTTGATTAAGCCACATACAGAGGCCGAATTCCGAGTCATGGCTGACTCTTTCCCATAAGCAGACTAGGGAATGGGCCAAACGCCAAAGAAGACAAAGGTCCTCTGCTACTGAACCCACATAGTACTACCCCTTGTCAATCAACATTTATGATGAGTACCTGAAGCTGTAGATTAATATGATAGGAGAAGACATCTCTCAGCAAAGGAGACATGAATGAAGATTCACGGAGGCCTTCAATGCACCAGCATAGCCTTTGGGTGACTGAGGAAAAGTTAAGGTATTAGTGGATGTGGGAACTGCGGGGGTACTTTATGTCTTAAATGTGTTGTCGTACATTAAGTGTAATAAGAGAAAACTAAGAGATTAAAATGGGGAAAAGCGGGATGGAGGTGGCGGAAAAGAGGTGTATGCAAGATATAAGTTTGCCATGTTGAACTATATAACTATAAACATTAATGGAATACATAACCAAATTAAAAGGAAGAGGCAACTAAATTTATTGAAGAAGGAAAAAATAGATGTAGCATTTGTGTAGGAAACACATCTAACTGAAGCGGAACATAACAAACTCAAGAGAGCCTGGGTAGCATCCTATAATTCAACAGCTAGAAGTGTAGCCATACTAGTTAACAAAAATAGAGGAGGAAATAATAAGATCCGGCAGGGAGGTATGTAATGATAAAGTGTCAGATATACTCAGAATTTTGGAATTTGCTCAACATATATATACGCCTACACGAGCGTTGAAGTCGCCCAGGATGACAACCTTGTCGGCTGTAGGGGTACGTTGGATGAGGTTGCGCAGGTCGGTGTAGAACTTGTCCTTTTCTGCTGGTTCCGCCTGGAGGGTTGGAGCATAGACACTGATGAGGGTGATGTGACGCTTGTTTTGAAATGGGAGTCGCATGGACATGATTCGGTCCGAGAGGCCTGTCGGAAGGTTTTCGAGTTTGGAGGCAATGAAGCTCTTGACCATGAAGCCTACACCAGATAGGCGTCGTTCATCCGAAGGCTTGCCAGACCAGTAGAGTGTGTAGGCCGCGCCGCGTTCTTGGAGGCTGCCTACATCTGCCAGGCGGACTTCACTGAGAGCGGCTATGTCGATGTCAAGTCTGAGGAGTTCATGTCAGAAACCTGGCCAGGAATCCTGGGCAAGCATGGCATCGGCAAGTGCAACGACAATGGGCGCCTCCTGTTGGAGCTCTGCGCAGAACAGCGGCTTGTCATTACAAACACCCTTTTTCAGCAGAGGGACAGCCTCTGGCACCTCCTGGACTACATCCTGGTGCGAGAAAGTGACAAACGAGATGTGCTCCACACCAGGGTCATGCCTAGCGCGGAATGCCACACTGACCACCGGCTGGTTCGCTGCAAGCTCAACCTTCACTTCAAGCCAAAGCCCAGGAACAATAAAGTCCCCAGAAAGAGGTTCAGTGTTGGAAACCTGCAGTCAGACGAAGCGAGAGGAAACTTCCAGGCAAACCTCAAAGCAAAGCTCGACGATGCAACCCGCCTCACGGACCCGTCCCCTGAAACCCTCTGGGATCAGTTGAAGACTACCATACTGCAATCCACTGAAGAGGTACTGGGCTTCTCCTCCAGGAAAAACAAGGACTGGTTTGACGAAAACAGCCAGGAAATCCAGGAGCTGCTGGCAAAGAAGCGAGCTGCCCACCAGGCTCACCTTACAAAGCCGTCCTGTCCAGTAAAGAAACAAGCCTTCCGTCGCGCATGCAGCCATCTTCAGCGCAAACTCCGGGAGATCCAAAATGAGTGGTGGACTAGCCTCGCCAAACGAACCCAGCTCAGCGCGGACATTGGCGACTTCAGGGGTTTCTACGAGGCTCTAAAGGCTGTGTACGGCCCCTCACCCCAAGTCCAAAGCCCGCTGCGCAGCTCAGACAGCAAAGTCCTCCTCAGCGACAAGATCTCCATCCTCAACCGATGGTCAGAACACTTCCAATCTCTTTTCAGTGCCAACCGCTCAGTCCAAGATTCCGCCCTGCTCCAGGTCCCTCAACAGCCCCTAAGGCTAGAGCTGGATGAGGTTCCCACCCTGGATGAGACATATAAGGCAATCGAACAACTGAAAAGTGGCAAAGCAGCAGGTATGGATGGAATCCCCCCAGAGGTCTGGAAGGCTGGCGGCAAAACTCTGCATGGCAAACTGCATGAGTTTTTCAAGCTTTGTTGGGACCAAGGTAAACTGCCTCAGGATCTTCGTGATGCCACCATCATCACCCTGTACAAAAACAAAGGCGAGAAATCAGACTGCTCAAACTACAGGGGAATCACGTTGCTCTCCATTGCAGGCAAAACCTTCGCTAGGATTCTACTAAATAGAATAATACCTAGTGTCGCCGAGAATATTCTCCCAGAATCACAGTGCGGCTTTCGCGCAAACAGAGGAACCACTGACATGGTCTTTGCCCTCAGACAGCTCCAAGAAAAGTGCAGAGAACAAAACAAAGGACTCTACATCACCTTTGTTGACCTCACCAAAGCCTTCGACACCGTGAGCAGGAAAGGGCTTTGGCAAATACTAGAGCGCATCGGATGTCCCCCAAAGTTCCTCAACATGATTATCCAACTGCACGAAAACCAACAAGGTCGGGTCAGATACAGCAATGAGCTCTCTGAACCCTTCTCCATTAACAATGGCGTGAAGCAAGGCTGTGTTCTCGCACCAACCCTCTTTTCAATCTTCTTCAGCATGATGCTGAACCAAGCCATGAAAGACCCCAACAATGAAGACGCTGTTTACATCCGGTACCGCACGGATGGCAGTCTCTTCAATCTGAGGCGCCTGCAAGCTCACACCAAGACACAAGAGAAACTTGTCCGTGAACTACTCTTTGCAGACGATGCCGCTTTAGTTGCCCATTCAGAGCCAGCTCTTCAGCGCTTGACGTCCTGCTTTGCGGAAACTGCCAAAATGTTTGGCCTGGAAGTCAGCCTGAAGAAAACTGAGGTCCTCCATCAGCCAGCTCCCCACCATGACTACCAGCCCCCCCACATCTCCATCGGGCACACAAAACTCAAAACGGTCAACCAGTTTACCTATCTCGGCTGCACCATTTCATCAGATGCAAGGATTGACAATGAGATAGACAACAGACTCGCCAAGGCAAATAGCGCCTTTGGAAGACTACACAAAAGAGTCTGGAAAAACAACCAACTGAAAAACCTCACAAAGATAAGTGTATACAGAGCCGTTGTCATACCCACACTCCTGTTCGGCTCCGAATCATGGGTCCTCTACCGGCACCACCTACGGCTCCTAGAACGCTTCCACCAGCGTTGTCTCCGCTCCATCCTCAACATCCATTGGAGCGCTTACATCCCTAACGTCGAAGTACTCGAGATGGCAGAGGTCGACAGCATCGAGTCCACGCTGCTGAAGATCCAGCTGCGCTGGATGGGTCACGTCTCCAGAATGGAGGACCATCGCCTTCCCAAGATCGTGTTATATGGCGAGCTCTCCACTGGCCACCGTGACAGAGGTGCACCAAAGAAAAGGTACAAGGACTGCCTAAAGAAATCTCTTGGTGCCTGCCACATTGACCACCGCCAGTGGGCTGATAACGCCTCAAACCGTGCATCTTGGTGCCTCACAGTTTGGCGGGCAGCAACCTCCTTTGAAGAGGACCGCAGAGCCCACCTCACTGACAAAAGGCAAAGGAGGAAAAACCCAACACCCAACCCCAACCAACCAATTTTCCCCTGCAACCGCTGCAATCCTGTCTGCCTGTCCCGCATCGGACTTGTCAGCCACAAACGAGCCTGCAGCTGACGTGGACTTTTTATCCCCTCCATAAATCTTCGTCCGCGAAGCCAAGCCAAAGAAATATACGCCTAACGAGGAGGTTCAAAAGTTTATTCAGGATATTTTTTTGAAGATTGCGGACACACAGGGAAATATATTGATAGGAGGGGATTTTAACCTTAATTAGGACCCCATGTTGGATAAAACTGGACAAAAGACAAGTAAAAAGAATAAATTAGCCAAATCTATGGGTTAAATCAATGCAGGAAATGAAACTTATGAATATATGGAGGAGGCAACACCCAAGAGAGAAGGAATTTTCATATTATTCAAGTAGGCATAAAACTTACTCAAGAGTTGATATGTTTTTGTTGTCAGTCCATATTCAAGGGAGAGTTAGGAAAGCTGAGTATAAAGCTAGACCACTATCAGATCATTCACCCCTATTATTAGCAAATGAACTGGAGGACATCCCACCAAGAACATATAGATGGAGGTTAAACTCCATGCTACTTAAAAGACAGGAATTTAGGGAGTTTATTGAATGCCAAATTAAAACATATTTTGAACTAAACACAGGATCAGTGAAAGACAAATTTATATTATGGGACGCAATGAAAGCCTTCATTAGAGGGCAGATAATAAGTTATGTGACTAAGACGAAAAAGGATTACAATCGGGAAATAGAGCAGTTGGAAAGGGAGATAGTAAGTACAGAAAAGGAATTACTAAAAAGGGATGATATAACGAAAAGGGGAGAATTGACGGACAAAAAAATTAAATACAAAACATTACAAACGTACAAGGTGGAGAAGAACATAATGAAAACAAAGCAAAAGTATTACGAACTGGGAGAAAAAAAAACATAAAATATTAGCCTGGCATCTTAGTACAAGCTAAAAGAACGATACTGGCATCAAGGAAAAAGGACAAACAAATTACATATAATCCAACAGAGATTAATGAAAATTTTAAGGAATTTTATGAACAATTGTATCAAACTGAGAACGAGGGGAAAGATGATAAAATAGAGGAATTTTTTGCTAAAATTGAACTGCTGAAATTGCAAGAAGAGGAACAAAACAAACTAATAAAACCATTTGAAATAGAAGTAGTACAGGATATATTAAAAAAGCTACTGAACAATAAAACACCAGGAGAGGATGGATTTCCAATAGAATTTTATAAAATATTTAAAGAATTATTAATTCCTCCTCTCCTGGAAGTAATGAACCAGATAGAAGAAACACAAAACTTGCCAGATTCATGTAAGACAGCAATAATTACAGTAGTACCAAAGACAGGGAAGGATCCATTAACACCAGCAACATTTAGACAATATCTCAGACGATAAGATAATAGCAAAATTATCAGCAAACGGATTGGCCAAATGTGTACTGAAAATAGTAAAACAAGACCAAACTGGATTTATTAAGAAAAGACGAACAGCGGATAATGTCTGCAAACTTATTAATCTAATCAAGGAAATAAGAAACCAACAGTGGCTGTTGCTCTAGACGCAGAAAAAGCCTTTGACAGAGTAGAATGGAATTACTTATTTAAAGTATTACAGAAGTTCAATCTACCAGAAAAATATATAAATTAGATTCTTTCTTTTCTTTTTCTTTGGCTTGGCTTCGCGGACGAAGATTTATGGAAGGGGTAAATGTCCACGTCAGCTGCAGGCTCGTTTGTGGCTGACAAGTCCGATGCGGGACAGGCAGACACGGTTGCAGGGGAAAATTGGTTGGTTGGGGTTTGGTGTTGGGTTTTTCCTCCTTTGCCTTTTGTCAGTGAGGTGGGCTCTGCGGTCTTCTTCAAAGGAGGTTGCTGCCCGCCGAACTGTGAGGCGCCAAGAGTTTTCAAGCTTTGTTGGGACCAAGGAAAACTGCCTCAGGACCTTCGTGATGCCACCATCATCACCCTGTACAAAAACAAAGGCGAGAAATCAGACTGCTCAAACTACAGGGGAATCACGCTGCTCTCCATTGCAGGCAAAATCTTCGCTAGGATTCTCCTAAATAGAATAATACCTAGTGTCGCCGAGAATATTCTCCCAGAATCACAGTGCGGCTTTCGCGCAAACAGAGGAACCACTGACATGGTCTTTGCCCTCAGACAGCTCCAAGAAAAGTGCAGAGAACAAAACAAAGGACTCTACATCACCTTTGTTGACCTCACCAAAGCCTTCGACACCGTGAGCAGGAAAGGGCTTTGGCAAATACTAGAGCGCATCGGATGTCCCCCAAAGTTCCTCAACATGATTATCCAACTGCACGAAAACCAACAAGGTCGGGTCAGATACAGCAATGAGCTCTCTGAACCCTTCTCCATTAACAATGGCGTGAAGCAAGGCTGTGTTCTCGCACCAACCCTCTTTTCAATCTTCTTCAGCATGATGCTGAACCAAGCCATGAAAGACCCCAACAATGAAGACGCTGTTTACATCCGGTACCGCACGGATGGCAGTCTCTTCAATCTGAGGCGCCTGCAAGCTCACACCAAGACACAAGAGAAACTTGTCCGTGAACTACTCTTTGCAGACGATGCCGCTTTAGTTGCCCATTCAGAGCCAGCTCTTCAGCGCTTGACGTCCTGCTTTGCGGAAACTGCCAAAATGTTTGGCCTGGAAGTCAGCCTGAAGAAAACTGAGGTCCTCCATCAGCCAGCTCCCCACCATGACTACCAGCCCCCCCACATCTCCATCGGGCACACAAAACTCAAAACGGTCAACCAGTTTACCTATCTCGGCTGCACCATTTCATCAGATGCAAGGATTGACAATGAGATAGACAACAGACTCGCCAAGGCAAATAGCGCCTTTGGAAGACTACACAAAAGAGTCTGGAAAAACAACCAACTGAAAAACCTCACAAAGATAAGTGTATACAGAGCCGTTGTCATACCCACACTCCTGTTCGGCTCCGAATCATGGGTCCTCTACCGGCACCACCTACGGCTCCTAGAACGCTTCCACCAGCGTTGTCTCCGCTCCATCCTCAACATCCATTGGAGCGCTTACATCCCTAACGTCGAAGTACTCGAGATGGCAGAGGTCGACAGCATCGAGTCCACGCTGCTGAAGATCCAGCTGCGCTGGATGGGTCACGTCTCCAGAATGGAGGACCATCGCCTTCCCAAGATCGTGTTATATGGCGAGCTCTCCACTGGCCACCGTGACAGAGGTGCACCAAAGAAAAGGTACAAGGACTGCCTAAAGAAATCTCTTGGTGCCTGCCACATTGACCACCGCCAGTGGGCTGATAACGCCTCAAACCGTGCATCTTGGTGCCTCACAGTTTGGCGGGCAGCAACCTCCTTTGAAGAAGACCGCAGAGCCCACCTCACTGACAAAAGGCAAAGGAGGAAAAACCCAACACCCAACCCCAACCAACCAATTTTCCCCTGCAACCGCTGCAATCCTGTCTGCCTGTCCCGCATCGGACTTGTCAGCCACAAACGAGCCTGCAGCTGACGTGGACTTTTTATCCCCTCCATAAATCTTCGTCCGCGAAGCCAAGCCAAAGAAATATACGCCTAACGAGGAGGTTCAAAAGTTTATTCAGGATATTTTTTTGAAGATTGCGGACACACAGGGAAATATATTGATAGGAGGGGATTTTAACCTTAATTAGGACCCCATGTTGGATAAAACTGGACAAAAGACAAGTAAAAAGAATAAATTAGCCAAATCTATGGGTTAAATCAATGCAGGAAATGAAACTTATGAATATATGGAGGAGGCAACACCCAAGAGAGAAGGAATTTTCATATTATTCAAGTAGGCATAAAACTTACTCAAGAGTTGATATGTTTTTGTTGTCAGTCCATATTCAAGGGAGAGTTAGGAAAGCTGAGTATAAAGCTAGACCACTATCAGATCATTCACCCCTATTATTAGCAAATGAACTGGAGGACATCCCACCAAGAACATATAGATGGAGGTTAAACTCCATGCTACTTAAAAGACAGGAATTTAGGGAGTTTATTGAATGCCAAATTAAAACATATTTTGAACTAAACACAGGATCAGTGAAAGACAAATTTATATTATGGGACGCAATGAAAGCCTTCATTAGAGGGCAGATAATAAGTTATGTGACTAAGACGAAAAAGGATTACAATCGGGAAATAGAGCAGTTGGAAAGGGAGATAGTAAGTACAGAAAAGGAATTACTAAAAAGGGATGATATAACGAAAAGGGGAGAATTGACGGACAAAAAAATTAAATACAAAACATTACAAACGTACAAGGTGGAGAAGAACATAATGAAAACAAAGCAAAAGTATTACGAACTGGGAGAAAAAAAAACATAAAATATTAGCCTGGCATCTTAGTACAAGCTAAAAGAACGATACTGGCATCAAGGAAAAAGGACAAACAAATTACATATAATCCAACAGAGATTAATGAAAATTTTAAGGAATTTTATGAACAATTGTATCAAACTGAGAACGAGGGGAAAGATGATAAAATAGAGGAATTTTTTGCTAAAATTGAACTGCTGAAATTGCAAGAAGAGGAACAAAACAAACTAATAAAACCATTTGAAATAGAAGTAGTACAGGATATATTAAAAAAGCTACTGAACAATAAAACACCAGGAGAGGATGGATTTCCAATAGAATTTTATAAAATATTTAAAGAATTATTAATTCCTCCTCTCCTGGAAGTAATGAACCAGATAGAAGAAACACAAAACTTGCCAGATTCATGTAAGACAGCAATAATTACAGTAGTACCAAAGACAGGGAAGGATCCATTAACACCAGCAACATTTAGACAATATCTCAGACGATAAGATAATAGCAAAATTATCAGCAAACGGATTGGCCAAATGTGTACTGAAAATAGTAAAACAAGACCAAACTGGATTTATTAAGAAAAGACGAACAGCGGATAATGTCTGCAAACTTATTAATCTAATCAAGGAAATAAGAAACCAACAGTGGCTGTTGCTCTAGACGCAGAAAAAGCCTTTGACAGAGTAGAGTGGAATTACTTATTTAAAGTATTACAGAAGTTCAATCTACCAGAAAAATATATAAATTAGATTCTTTCTTTTCTTTTTCTTTGGCTTGGCTTCGCGGACGAAGATTTATGGAAGGGGTAAATGTCCACGTCAGCTGCAGGCTCGTTTGTGGCTGACAAGTCCGATGCGGGACAGGCAGACACGGTTGCAGGGGAAAATTGGTTGGTTGGGGTTTGGTGTTGGGTTTTTCCTCCTTTGCCTTTTGTCAGTGAGGTGGGCTCTGCGGTCTTCTTCAAAGGAGGTTGCTGCCCGCCGAACTGTGAGGCGCCAAGAGTTTTCAAGCTTTGTTGGGACCAAGGAAAACTGCCTCAGGACCTTCGTGATGCCACCATCATCACCCTGTACAAAAACAAAGGCGAGAAATCAGACTGCTCAAACTACAGGGGAATCACGCTGCTCTCCATTGCAGGCAAAATCTTCGCTAGGATTCTCCTAAATAGAATAATACCTAGTGTCGCCGAGAATATTCTCGCAGAATCACAGTGCGGCTTTCGCTCAAACAGAGGAACTACTGACATGGTCTTTGCCCTCAGACAGCTCCAAGAAAAGTGCAGAGAACAAAACAAAGGACTCTACATCACCTTTGTTGACCTCACCAAAGCCTTTGACACCGTGAGCAGGAAAGGGCTTTGGCAAATACTAGAGCGCATCGGATGCCCCCCTAAGTTCCTCAACATGCTTATCCAACTGCACGAAAACAAACAAGGTCGGGTCAGATACAGCAATGAGCTCTCTGAACCCTTCTCCATTAACAATGGCGTGAAGCAAGGCTGTGTTCTCGCACCAACCCTCTTTTCAATCTTCTTCAGCATGATGCTGAACCAAGCCATGAATGACCTCAACAATGAAGATGCTGTTTACATCCGGTACCGCACGGATGACAGTCTCTTCAATATGAGGCGCCTGCAAGCTCACACCAAGACACAAGAGAAACTTGTCCGTGAACTACTCTTTGCAGACGATGCCGCTTTAGTTGCCCATTCAGAGCCAGCTCTTCAGCGCTTGACGTCCTGTTTTGCGGAAACTGCCAAAATGTTTGGCCTGGAAGTCAGCCTGAAGAAAACTGAGGTCCATAAATTGGATTAAAGCATTGTATAATGGACTGTTGGCAAAGCTAACAGTAAATGGATATGTATCGAGTCACTTTAAATTAAGTAGGTCAACTAGACCGAGATGTCCACTATTCCCCTCATTGTTCGCCTTAGCAATAGAACCTTTGGCAGAACTGATAAGAATAGAAAATAAAATAAAAGGGATAAAAATAAAGGAGGAGTATAAAATCAGCTTATTTGCAGATGACATCATAGTATATCTAACAGAACCAGAGGTATCAGTAAAAGAATTCCATAAGAAATTGAAGGAATATGGAGAAATATCGGGGTATAAGATTAACGCAAAGAAAAGTGAAGTAACGTAGACTATACAGAATTTAAAAAAGAATCACCATTTAAATGGCAAGCACAAGCAATCCGATACCTAGGTATCACGTTAGATAATAACTTAAGCCAATTGTACAAACTAAATTATCAGCCACTAATAAAGAAATTGCAGGAAAACTTAGAACATTGGAAAGAATTACCGCTAACGTTGATTGGGAGGTTAAACTGCTTTAAAATTAATGTGTTCCCAATGATACACTACTTATTTCAAACATTACCAATTCCCTTAACAGAAAAATTCTTTAAGGAACTAAAGAGAATAATAAGGAAATTCTTGTGGAAAGGGAGGAATCCAAGGGTAGTGTTAGATAAATTAGCAGAGGTATAATCAAGGTGGTTTACAGTTACCAAATTTTAGAAATTATTATAGAACCGCACAATTAAGGTATTTATCAGATTTTTACCAGACAAGGGAAAAACCAGGATGGACTAAGAGAGAACTAGATAAAATAGGGGAGAAGGTACCGGAACATATACTTTATAAGTGGGATGAAAAGCTGGTGCAATATAAAAATGCACCAGTACTGCATCATTTACTTAATACATGGAAGAAGATCCACTTAGAGAGGAAAAAAATGATTGATCAAATACCAAAATTACTATTGACGCAAAATCTGCGAATCCCTTTTACAATAGACAACCTTTCCTTTAGAGAATGGGAGAGAAAAGGAATCAAAAGAATAGAAAATTGTTTTTTGGGAAATAATTTATTAACAATTGAACAGTTGAAGTACAAATATGGAATAACTCATGGTACAATGTTTGCATATCATCAATTGAAAACTTATTTAAAGGATAAATTGGGAAACAGCTTGAGATTACCTGAAGGAAGCAGCTTTGAATACGTGATTACAAACACAATGATAATTGAAAGATTTATAACCAACATGTACATTAAGCTGCAAGATAAGGAAAATGAAATAAACTATAAACCTAAGCAGAAGTGGGAAAAGGTTCTAAATATAAAGATAAAGAATGAAGCATGGGAAAAGTTATATTCTGGAACTATGAAGAATACAATAAATACAAGTTTACGCATGATACAGTATAATTGGTTACACAGGGTATATATCACTCCTCAAATATTAAAAAAATGGGATTCAACATTATCAGATAGATGTTTTTGCTGTAAGAAGGAAATGGGAACAACATTACATGCAACTTGGTCATGTACAAAAGTAAATATGTTTTGGGAAGAATTATATCAGATACTAAATAAAATTACAAAAAATAACAGACCAAAAAAACCAGAGATATTTCTTTGAAGTAACATAAGAAGTAGAGAATTAGGCCTCAAATTGGATAAAGTGCAAAAAAATTAATTATGATAGCCTTAGCGATAGCAAAAAAAATGTATAATGTCAACTTGGAAAATGGAAGAGAGCCTGAGAATACAGCAATGGTACATGGAAATGAATAAATGTATTCCATTGGAAAAAATAACCTGTCATTTAAAAAATAAATTGACAATGTTTGAACAAATTTGGGAACCATACATGGAACAACCCCTAAAATGAGAATGAAGATGTTAAGAAGACAAAACGACGAGATTCAGTGTGTAATAAATAGATGACGCATTTTTCTTGTTTATTTTCCTTTGTGTGAAAATGTTGTTTAATGGTTTTATTGTATTGTATATGTTGAACATTTATGGGTTTTGGAGGGGGGTGGGTAGAGGGGAGGGAGGGAAAGGGGAAAAAAAGGGGGAGAAAAGACCACTGTGTAAATTTAATGAGAAACGTTTGTACATATTTTGGTTGATATGGTTCATAGTGTGAAAAATAAAAAAAGATATGTAAAAAAAACAGAATAGGTTTCTGTTGAAAGGTTATAAATGTGTGCTGCACTTTATTACATTGGATGCTTCGTGGAATGAATTTGAGATAATTTCCCTTATTTGTGATGAGGCCATTGCTCCCAGCGATCTTTAATTTTGCTTGAGGAAGTGTTAGTGAGCCATTCTGAAAGTTGTAGCTCTTCCATATCAGTTATCCACAGTACTCTTGTTGGGGAAATAATAAAGGAATGATAAAGGAATTCAGGGGACAAAGGAATCATATGGCTCTCAACTCCCAGATGCTGATGTCCCCATGTGCCTGTAACTCTCAATTGTCATTGGTTCTGAATTTGGGAGTTGCTTCAGTGGATTGACATCTGATGGCTACTACCAAGTACTCCAGGGAAATTGCCTCAGTATGGAAAATGAGTTTGCTGTCTACACGTCCATCTCATGCATTAGCAGAACCTGTTGTCCAACTGTCACAAGAAATTTAAGGGTTTGTTCTACTTCATCACCATTTCACAGATTGGTTTCTTGCCCTGCAATTATTTTACTGTAGCAGCGCTATAGATAGACTACAACTCCCAGAAGTCTAGCAAACCGACACAGGACGTCATAACGACATGACGTTGTGCATGTGGTTCAGTGTTTTAAAAGAATATGCACGTGACTTGTGTGGAGGAGCTCTGATTTATCTTTAACTGTGTGTGTCGTTATTTCATGTTCATTAGCCACCACTGCGTTTTCAGCGGCTAAATTACCTTCTACAGGGATTGATGATCAGCACTTTGTTATTGTTGCTTTTGAAGTCACTCAAGCTCTCTCAAGAATTTGAATTCTCCATATTTATATATTGTAGGTATTACATGTGGGGGGGCTGGTAGTCATGGTGGGGAGCTGGCTGATGGAGGACCTCAGTTTTCTTCAGGCTGACTTCCAGGCCAAACATTTTGGCAGTTTCAAAACGGTCAACCAGTTTACCTATCTCGGCTGCACCATTTCATCAGATGCAAGGATCGACAATGAGATAGACAACAGACTCGCCAAGGCAAATAGCGCCTTTGGAAGACTACACAAAAGAGTCTGGAAAAACAACCAACTGAAAAACCTCACAAAGATAAGCATATACAGAGCCGTTGTCATACCCACACTCCTGTTCGGCTCCGAATCATGGGTCCTCTACCAGCATCACCTACGGCTCCTAGAACGCTTCCACCAGCGTTGTCTCCGCTCCATCCTCAACATCCATTGGAGCGCTTTCATCCCTAACGTCGAAGTACTCGAGATGGCAGAGGTCGACAGCATCGAGTCCACGCTGCTGAAGATCCAGCTGCGCTGGGTGGGTCACGTCTCCAGAATGGAGGACCATCGCCTTCCCAAGATCCTGTTATATGGCGAGCTCTCCACTGGCCACCGTGACAGAGGTGCACCAAAGAAAAGGTACAAGGACTGCCTAAAGAAATCTCTTGGTGCCTGCCACATTGACCACCGCCAGTGGGCTGATATCGCCTCAAACCGTGCATCTTGGCGCCTCACAATTTGGCGGGCAGCAACCTCCTTTGAAGAAGACCGCAGAGCCCACCTCACTGACAAAAGGCAAAGGAGGAAAAACCCAACACCCAACCCCAACCAACCAATTATCCCCTGCAACCGCTGCAATCGTGTCTGCCTGTCCCGCATCGGACTTGTCAGTCACCAACGAGCCTGCAGCTGACGTGGACTTTTACCCCCTCCATAAATCTTCGTCCGCGAAGCCAAGCCAAAGAAAAGAAGAGAAGGTATTACATTATGAAAACTATCCCCTAAATCTCAAAGAATCTTATCAACACCTTGCAATTCGTATATGTTTAATATTGTAAAAGCAAAATTTGATTGAATGTATTGAAACTATAGTAACCAGATGTGTTTCTTTCTCTTTTTTAAATTGTTTTCTCTTTGCTATTTATGTTCTTTGGGGCTATTATTTGGGGAAGAGATGGGTGGGATTTGGAGGTATTTACTACTATGTATCTGCTGGTTTGAGATGAATGAGGGTTATTTTCTGTATCTAGATATTAATGCATGTATGGAAATTTAAATAAAATATTTAAAAAATTGATTTCAAAGCCTCTTTCAAGGCTGACATTCTTTATATATCCATACATGTGTACTTATTTTTAAGAAGCTAGATTTTCTTTTAAACAGTTCTGTCAACCTTTGTCAGCAATCTATCGGAAGTCCCTTAACACTTGCTACCCTATCTAGGAGATCTCTCTGCGTCTCATGTAATAGGAAGATTGGATGGGTGGTGGTGGGATTCCGTTGTAGATTATTTAAGATTATTATGCAAATTTCACATTATTGCAAAATCTGACCCATGCCCTTAAATAGGGTGAAATTTGTGTGCACTTCACACCAAATTGAATTATATCTTAAAAAATCAGTAATACAATTCCTCTTGAAAGTGCACGTACTGGAACTGGTCAATAGAGATTCCAAATTGATCCAACAATATCAATTTATGTTTTCAAAATAAGAAGATCCCACTAGCTCATTAAATCCCCAGTTCCTTTAATGAGCAAAAATACCAGAAACTCCTTAAGCATTATTCAGCTTGTTAATCTTCTTCTTTGCCTTGGCTTCGTGGACGAAGATTTATGGAGGGGTACGTCCACGTCTGCTGCAGGCTCGTTGGTGACTGACAAGTCCGATGCGGGACAGGCAGGCACGGTTGCAGCGGTTGCAAGGAAAAATTGGTGGGTTGGGTGTTGGGTTTTTCCTCCTTTGTCTTTTATCAGTGAGGTGGGCTCTGCAGTCTTCTTCAAAGGAGGTTGCTGCCTGCCGAACTGTGAGGCGCCAAGATGCACGGTTTGAGGCGAGATCAGCCCACTGGCGGTGGTCAATGGGGCAGGCACTAAGAGATTTCTTTAAGCAGTCCTTGTACCTCTTCTTTGGTGCACCTCTGTCACGGTGGCCAGTGGAGAGCTCGCCATAGAACACGATCTTGGGAAGGCGATGGTCCTCCATTCTGGAGACGTGACCCACCCAGCGCAGTTGGGTCTTCAGCTTATTAATGGTGAGATGTTAAACTGGTTGGTTATAATAGGGAACGATCAAAAGCTTCCATAAAGTAAGCATAAAAACTTTATTTTCAGGGTAGCCACACAGCATAAAATATCTATGTCAATGTGCTAAACCTCTTTTGAATGTTTGAATAATTGATGTGGAGCTCCACTGTAAAAGAAAAGTAGTACCTTGCGGGTAAATAGATTTTCAGTTCACAAAGTGATTAGTGTTCTTTTTAACACTGTAAAAATACCCTTTGTTATTGTTCCGGGGATGCTGATTTTAAGAATATTTAGGCATACAGCACAGTAACAGGCACTTTTGACCTTTGAGCCTGTGCCACCAAATTCACTTACAACCCCCGTATGTTTTGAAGGTGAGGAAAGTGGAGCACCATGTGGAGAATATGCAAACTCCTGAGAGAGTGCGCCAGATTCAAACTTGTGTCACTCGTGCTGTAATCTTCTTTCTTTCTCTTTGGCTTGGCTTCGCGGACGAAGATTTATGGAGGGGGTAAAAAGTCCACGTCAGCTGCAGGCTCGTTTGTGGCTGACCAGTCCGATGCGGGACAGGCAGACACGATTGCAGCGGTTGCAAGGGAAAATTGGTTGGTTGGGGTTGGGTGTTGGGTTTTTCCTCCTTTGCCTTTTGTCAGTGAGGTGGGCTCTGCGGTCTTCTTCAAAGGAGGCTGCTGCCCGCCAAACTGTGAGGCGCCAAGATGCACGGTTTGAGGCATTATCAGCCCACTGGCGGTGGTCAATGTGGCAGGCACCAAGAGATTTCTTTAGGCAGTCCTTGTACCTTTCCTTTGGTGCACCTCTGTCACGGTGGCCAGTGGAGAGCTCGCCATATAACACGATCTTGGGAAGGCGATGGTCCTCCATTCTGGAGACGTGACCCATCCAGCGCAGCTGGATCTTCAGCAGCGTGGACTCGATGCTGTCGACCTCTGCCATCTCGAGTACCTCGACGTTAGGGGTGTGAGCGCTCCAATGGATGTTGAGGATGGAGCGGAGACAACGCTGGTGGAAGCGTTCTAGGAGCCGTAGGTGGTGCCGGTAGAGGACCCATGATTCGGAGCCGAACAGGAGTGTGGGTATGACAACGGCTCTGTATACGCTTATCTTTGTGAGGTTTTTCAGTTGGTGTAATAGCATTGTGCTAACCGCTATAAGGAGGTAAACTCGGATTGTAAACATTGGATTAATATAGCATGGAAGCTATACCCATGGTGGCTGTTTCCTAGGATTACTTAACTGACTTCCTTTTTAGAGGCAGAAATGTTTTCCCTGTTTAAAATTTTACCTGGTGCATTTGAATATGGCCCATAAATCGACTTCCACCTCTCATTTAGACATTGATTTTAATTTCTCTTCTGCCCCCTCTCCCTTGTTAATTGTATTATTTCTGTACACTCTGGTTATTGATTCTTCTTAAAACTGTTCACTGACACAAGTTTCACCTGGTGCTTCATTTGGAAGCTAATTTCAATCAAATATAAAAAGCAACATGTATTTGAAAAGCATCTTTCTTGATCGTTGCAGAATATATTTTTAACAATTATACTTGTTAATCACATGTATGATATATTAAATAAATGATAAAATCTCTATAAATTAAGTTATATCTAAATGCATAGGCTTTAGATTTGTTACCGCTGCTTTTATTTACTTCACAATGTATTCTTTTTTTTTTAAAAAAAGTACCTCATTAACTAATTGTCAATAATCTCGCCAAATATCATCCAAACATTGAGAAAATCAAATTGCACTCTGTTCAAGATTACATGAAATTAGTTTTTGATCAGATTTAGATAAATTCTGAAATGCCAAAAATGCAAATGGCTTGCTAGTTACAGTTACTTTTCCTGTATTGTATGTAAACTGTCCGGCGATATTTATAATGGTGCAGTGAAATGTTGAGGTATCCAGCTGGTGATATATTTTTAAATTTCACGCTGTGTTAATAATCTTGACTTGTTCTTTGGTTTTCTATTTCAATTTCACAGACCATTGACCTATTAAAAGCTATAATAATTCAGTTTAACGACTGCATATTTTTGGCTTAATTCTTTTGGCTTAATAATTTCTGTAGCTTTTCTAGTACTTTCATGTGACAGTTTAATGACAAAGGTAAGTATAGAAATGGATATCAGAGTACCATATTAGTTTCCAAAGTTTCACAGCTTTATGTTGTACCTGTTGACATTGATTTGGCACCATTTCTGGGAATTAGCCATAAGATATAGGAGCAGAAGTAGGCTATTTGGCCTGTCGTGTCTACTCTGCCATTCCATTATGAGCTGATTCATTTTTCCACTCAGCCCCAATCTGCTGCCTTCTCCCCATAACCTTTGATACCCTGGCGATTCAGATAGCTATCAGTTGTAAACATGTACAAGAACTCCCCAACATACATCCGTATTCTGGATGACTTCTCCCCATAACCTTTGATACCCTGGCGATTCAGATAGCTATCAGTTGTAAACATGTACAAGAACTCCCCAACATACATCCGTATTCTGGATGACTGGTCATATCTTGGAATGGATGTATATCGGACTTATGTACTTATCTTGTTAGCTTGCATCCCAGGGTCCTTAGGCTGGGTGCAGCCATCTTGGTTCCTGAGTTCATGCGCAAGTCTTTGGTAGACGCACACATGATGGGTTCACGTATTGGAGCTCGGTTGGCGCATGCACAAGAGTTAAGCGCCCTAATGATATTGAATTTGTGCCCTTAACACTCGCGCTTGCCCCAACCAAACTCCAATACGCGAACCCACTACGCTTGTGCCAACCCATGACTCACAGGAATCAAGATGGCCACTATCAAGGTAAGTATGCACATTTTGACTCTTACATGCCCCGTATCCATGATATAGTTTGTCAAATATACCATAAACCGCATCAATTTTATATTTTTTCTTATATATTTTTTAAAAATAGGTCATATGTGCAGATGGATAGGTCGCAAGTCAGGGAGTACCTGTATTATCTAACAATGCTTAGATCACAAAATACTGATGAATTTTTAAATTATCATCATATAAATACTTGTATTATTGAATAATAGGTAATAACGAGTCAGAATGTAGGATGGAAATTGAGAATTTTGCTATGTGACACTGGAACAATAATCTTGCTATCAGTGGCCATTATGACCAAGGATCTTATTGTGGACTTGAGGAAGGAGAGGCAGAAGGGCCAAAGGGTTGTTAGCTTCAAGTTCTCTTGGTACCCGCACGTTCTGGTATCCATGAAGAAGGCATATGAATGTTTCTACTTTCTAAGGAGTCTAAGGAAATTTGTCATGCCATTGAATGTACTATTGAGCTTCTACAGGTGCACTGTGGAATGTATACTGACTGGTTGCATAAAAGCTTGGTTTGGAAAGACGAGTGCCCAGCACTGCAGAAGACCGCAGAAAGTGGCAAATCCAGACAATCCATCATAGGTACCAATCCCACGTCCATTGAAGTGCTGCCTCAAGAAAGCAGCCAATGTCATAAAGGTTCCCTATCACGCTGTCTTCTGGCTGCTCCCTTCAGGCAGATGGTATGGAAGCCTGAAGTCTGGCACCTCTCAAATTTTTTTCCAGCAGCTATCACTCTTGAACCTTCCCATACTATTCTAAGCAGAACAGTACTCCAGCACCAAAGATTTACCCGTACTAATTGTGACTGAATATTTATCTATCCTTTTGTATTTATTTTTTAAAATTATGTGGTAATTTAATGTACTTTACTTACCTCTGTAGCTGCAGTAAGTAAGAAGCATATCAAGTGCATTTGTACATTGTATTTATGGCAGTAAACTCTCATTTCCATCTCATCTACTTCACCAAAAGCTAAAAAATTCAAATTAGTGTGCTGCTGTGATTTTGTTGCTCAAACAAAAGAATTGTTCTTCAGATATGATTTAAATGCGCATAAAAGATACCAACAAATGGTCAAAAATAGACAAAGAATGCTTCTTGTTTTGAGTGGACGTCTGACAATTCTAACCATGTCTTTGAAGTAATTCTCAAGGAATGTATTTGCTTGGTAGTTACAGTAAAACACTAGTGACCCAAATTGTTGAGTACAAATCAGGTTCCGTAATCACTAATTTTTTTTTTAGAAATGTGCAAAATGACCATGACAGCTATTGGATTGTTATAAACACTTTGTAATATGTTAATATTTTTGATTGGCTGGCTGGGGAGGAGGGGATTGCATTAACTTCTTTGTTAGTCATCAGTCACTAGTGGGTAATCCACACCCAGTTTGTTTAGGGAGTTACTACCTTTCGGTAGGTTTTTTTTTTGTTTTTCTTTTCTCTTATTAACGAATATTATTTTTATTTGGAGGGCCTATATATTTTAATTTGTCGAATTTGAAATTTGCTACCTTTAATGTTCAGGGATTAAACAACCCGATCAAGCGTAAGCGAGTTTTGGCTTACATTAAAAAGATGAAGATTGATATTGCTTTTTTACAGGAGACACATTTGAATGAAAAAGAAAGTATGAAATTGAAGAGGGACTGGGTTGGACATGTTTTTTTTTCTTCATTTAACTCCAAAGCTAAGGGAGTCTCAATTTTGATACTTAAAAATTTATCTTTTGAATTACAATCAATGGAAATGAATGCAGGACGTATTCTTAAGTTGAATTGTAAGATTGTTATAAACACTCCAGAATCTGGCATGATCATTCAGGGAAGCAAGCACAGAGGAGAGTCTAGTCCCACACTGCACAGTGGACATTGATGCCCTTGGGACAATTGACAAAATGGAAATTAGATTGCCTTGCCATTAACAATTTAGAAAAAAAACCATTAGAGATGTTCCATTTCATTTTTTAAAAAAGTTAAATTAGGCTCATAAGTACATTATGTAGAAAATTGAGAGACTAAAATCGAGGTCATATACATAGGAATTTTAAATCAATGAAGAAATTCAAGCAAAATTAATTGTTACATTGCACTCTCAACAGAAATGGTTGTTGAAACTATTGAGATACATCCTATAACTGACATAGATGCAACACTAATGGAAAGTGACGTAGCATTTGAGGAGAAAGGGAAAATAGGATGATAGATGAAGGAAATTGGAAGAGTTGTATTGAGGCATGATTAGAATCCCAGGGAACTCTTGATATGCACACACCTCTACATGTTTTTCCCAGATACAGGATTTTAAATGTACAGTGCCCTCCATAATGTTTGGGACAAAGTCAATTTTTTTTCCTTTTGCATCAAAAAATTCACATGTAATTAAAGTGCACATTCCATATTTTATACAAGGTTATTTGTGTACATTTTGATTTGACCATGTAGAAATTACAGCACTTTTTATTCATAGTCCCCTTATTTCAGGGCACCATAATGTTAAGGACATTTGGCTTCACAGGTGAGTACTCAGTCATGTTTAATTGCTTAATCGCTGCAGGTATAAGAGAGCTTGCTTCTAATCTTTTGATCACCTTTGGAATCAGTAGTTGCCATTTTTCAACATGAGGACCAGAGCTGTGCCAATCAAAGTCAAAGAAGCCATTATGAGGCTGATAAACAAGAATAAAACAATAAGAGACATCACCCAAATTTAAGATTACCAAAATCAACAGTTTGGAACATCATTCAGAAGAAAGAGCATCGTCAGCTCAGTTATCATAAATGGGCTGGTATTCCAGGGAAGACCTTCACTGCTAAATGACAAAAAAAGTTCCATCATAAAGATGAATAATCCCCAAATACCTGTCTGACAGATCAGAAACACCCTTCAGGAGTCATGTGTGGATTTGTCAATGACTACTGTCCGCAGAAGACTTCATGGACAGGAATACAGAGGCAAGAAGCAAACCACTGGTTAGCCACGGAAAGCATGGCCAAATTATAGAGTGGCAAGAAGCATTTAAAAGAACCTGCAGAATTCTGGGAAAAAAAAGTCTGTAGACAGATGAGACCTGTATCAGAATGACGGCAAGAGCAAAGTAAAGGTAAAGGTTCCATTATTGTCATGTAACATACATGAAATTCTTTAATTTTGTCAACCATAAGGAAGACAGAGGGTCACCACTTTGTCAAGCGCCACTCATAGAAATGAGGCCCCAGTGAGGAACTTGCAACCCAGTTAACAAAGCCAGTGCTCTAACCACTGAGCTGTCAGAGTGTGGAGGTGTAAAGGAACTGCCTAAGATCCAAAGCATATCACCTTCGCCATGGTTTGCAAATTTCAGAGTAGCCTCTGTATTTCTCTTCATAAAGTCTTCTGCAGATGGTAGTCATTGACACATCCACACCTGCCTCCTGAGGATTCTTTCTGATTTCTGGACTATGGGGATTTTTTCTTTCATTATGATGAGAATTCTTCTGTCATCAATAGTGGAGGTCTTCCTTGGAATACCAGTCCCTTTGCGATTACTGAGCTCACCAGAACATTCTTTCTTCTTAATGATGTTCCAGAAGTTGATTTTGGTAATCCTAAGGTTTGCGTGATATCTCTTGCTGTTTTATTCTTGTCTTTCAGCCTCATAGCGGCTTCTTTGACTTTCATTGGCGCAACTCTGGTCCTTGTGTTGAAAAACAGCAGCTTCAGACTCCTAGAGACTTCAGAACCATAGAATGCAGCAGGCCAGAAAACAGGCCATTCTGGTGTGTGCCAACCATTATTCTGCTAGTTCAGTTTGCAGGCTCCCATTCCTTAATCCTCCAGACTTTTCCCATCCATATATCTTTCCAATTTATTCTTAAAAATTAAGATTGAGCCTGCATTCACCACATCAGATGGCAGCTCATTCCATTCTCCCACCATTCTGTGAGTGAAGAACTTCCCCCCAATGTTCCCCCAAACCTTTCCTCTTTCAGCTTAAAACTATGACCCTCTCATATTTATCACCCCTACTTGCATCAACTCTCTATACCTCTCATAATCTTGAAAGCCTCCATCAAGTCTTCCCTCATTCTTCTTCGCTCCAAGGAATAAAGTCTTAACTCATTTAATCTTTCCCTGTAACTCAACTCCTGAAGACCTGGCTACATCCTCGTAAATCTTTTTTGCTCTCTTTCAATCTTACTGATATTCTTCCTATAGTTAGGCAACCAGAACTGCACACATTATACCAAATTTGGCCTCATCAATATCTTAAATCATTTCAACATAACTCAATACTTTGATTTAGAGGCTGAGATGCCAAAAGTTTTTTTTACAATCCTGTCCACCTGCAACACTACCTTCACAATCAACAAAATTTGTGGTTACATGGGCACTCTGAAAAGGAAAGTTCAGGAATCTTTAGTCAATTCCTGCACCGCGATTTATCCTGCAGGACCTCGACTACTTTTCAGGGGAAGCCTGCAGTCTTAATCGCACTGCAAAACTCACCTCATGAATTCAATGTCCAGCTGATGGCGCAAGCCACATTGCTCCACGAAAAAGCACTGGGACTAACGTGCACAGGAACTTAAGTCATGCAGTGTAAACAACCACAAGGTGAGTAATTATGTTAATTTATGTTAAATTTTTCCAAGATTTTTCCAACATTGTTGTTTAAAAATACTACTGTATCTGTATTCCCAGATCTCTTAGCTCCTCTGCACTCTCAGTCCCCTACCATTTATTGTGTATGTCCTACCTTGGTTTGTCCTTCCAAAATGCAACACCTCACACTTGTCTGCATTAAACTCCATCTGCCATTTTTTGGCCCCTTCTCCCATTTTGTCCAGATCCTTCTGTAAGCTTTGAAAGCCTTTCTCGCTGTCCACAATGCCTCCGATCTTTGTGTCATCAACAGACTGCTGATCCAATTTACCACATTATCATCCAGATCATTGATATACATGATAAACAATGGTCCCAACACAGATCCCTGAGGCACACAGGCCTCCTGTTTGAGAAGCATCCATCCACTACCACTCTCTGTTTTCTCCCACACAGCCAATTTCAAATTCAATTTGCTACCTCTCCAAGGATATCTAGTATCTGAACCTTTTAATTAATCTCTCATGTGGGACCTTGTCAAAGGTCCATGCAGACATCATCCACAGCCTTTCCTTCATCTACCTTCTTAGTAACCTTGAAAAACCCTACAAGATTCGTTAAACATGACCTACCACACACAAAGCTATGCTGACTGTCCTTAATCAGCCCATGGCTGTCTAAATATTTATAAATCCTATCTCTCAGAACTCCTTCCAACAATTTACCTACTAGTGATGTCAGGCTTACTGGTTTATAATTACCTGATTTATTTTTGGAGCCTTTTTTAAAACAACGGGGTAATATGAGGTTCCCGCCAATCCTATGGCACCTCACCTGTGACTAAAGACATTTTGAATATATCTGCTAGGGCCTCTGCAATTTCTGCACTACCCTCCCTCAAGATCTGAGAGAATATCAAGTCTGGCCCAGGTTATTCATAAACCTTTATTCGCTGTAAGGCAGCAAGCAATATGTTCCAGGACACTTCCGTTTGTTTCCCTTCCATCCACATGCACTATGCCAGGTGCCTGAGGAAATACTGATGCAAAAAAGCTGTTCAAGATCACCCCATTTCTAAAGGCTCCACACATAGTTGACCACTCTGATCCTCTAAGGCAGGGGTGTCAAACTCAAATTCACAGAGGGCCAAAATTAAAAACTTGGACTAAGTCAAGGGCCGAACTAAATATTTATTGAAAATTTTCAACAACATCTGCATGTTTTCTCTTCTTTCAACATATGTAATGTTAAACTTTTTCTTATTAAAATAAAGGTTTAATAATAGTTTTGGATAAACTCTTTCCAGAAGCATTAACAAATGAGAAATAAAATATTCAATAAATAATATTTCTCTATAGAGGATTTGTCAAATGTTGCTAGTATGCTGTCGAATAGTAAAATCTGAGGGCTATTGAGAATGTGGGAGAATAACATGATTCCTGAAACAATCAAATTGGTGACTGATTGTGGGCATGAACTCTAGCAGGGTTATTTGCCATGCCCTTTTTCCATTGGTACAGATATCCTTTGATTTACACACTTTTCAAGTTTTATGCCTAATGAGCTTGTATCCAGGTGCAGGACCATTTTTAACCAGGAATATATTGATCACTGTGACATGAAACTATTGGAAGATCGTTTTATCCTGAGATTAAAGTTCATAATCCTTACTCAGGCCTGTGTGCGGGAGTGCGGGATTTGCGGGCGATCGGGTTGGACAACGACAGTGCGGGGGCATCGGCTCTCGCTGCAGGGCGGCATCTCGGTGGATCAGCGGCCCCGTCACCGTGAGTCGCGGGTCGGCCTGCGGCAGGGAGGGGGAATGGGCAACGGTCCTGGCGAGGTCAGGCCCGAGGCCTCCAGTTCCGGGTGCTGGGAAGCGGCCTTGGCTTCCCCTGACACCGGCCAGGCCGCGCTGCAGTGGGGGGGGCGGGCGGGGGGACACGACAGTGCAGGGGCATCGGCTCTCGCTGCAGGGCGGCATCTCGGCGGGTCAGCGGCCCCGTCACCGTGAGTCGCGGGTCGGCCTGCGGCAGGGAGGGGGAGTGGGCAACGGTCCTGGCGAGCTCAGGCCCGAAGCCTCCGGTTCCGGAAGCTGGGAAGCGGCCTTGGCTTCCCCTGACACCGGCCAGGCTCCAAAACCAGAGTCCACGGTGAGACCCTGCAACGTAAACAGAGGAGGTGGGGGCGATTAGCGGGCTGACGCCAATGCATTCTGGGATTTGTTGTATTACTGTGCATGCGCTATACTGGCGCGGCGGCCAGCGGGCCACCTCTAATACATTTTTGAAATGATCTTGCGGGCCAAATATAATTATGGCCCGCGGGCCAGAGTTTTGTCCCTTACTATCCTTTTACTCTTAATATACTTGAAGAAACCCTTCGTTTTAATGTTACATTATCTGGCAAAGCAGTCTCATGTCTTTTTGCCTTCCTGATTTCATTCTTAAGCATTTTCTGTAGTCTTCAAGTGCCTCATTAGCTCCTTGTGCCTTTACTTGTTATACATCTCCCTCTTCTTCTTCGCCAGATCTCCAATGTCCCTTGAAAACCAGGGTTCTCTATGCCTGAAAAGTTTGCCTTTAATCCTAACAGGAACATGCAAACTCTGAGCTCTCAACATTTTACCTTTGAAGGCCATCCATTTACTTAACGTACCCTTGCCAGAAAATGACATATCCCAATCCTCTCTTCCTAGATCCTTTCCCATTTCCACAAAATTTGGCTTACTCCAATTTAGAATCCCAACTATATACAATCCCATCTCCAGAGGTGATGAAAACTTTAGAAGCAAGCCAAGATCTCTTATACCTGCACCAATGAAGCAATGAAATATACCTGAGTACTCACAAACACCTGTGAAGCCAAATATTCCAAACATTATGCTGCCCTGAAATGAGGGGACGATGTATAAAAAGTGCTGTCATTTCTCCATGGCCTAACCAAAATGTATACAAATAACTTCGAATAAAATCTGGAATGTGCACATTAAATCACATGTGAATTTTTGAATACAACTTTAAAACTGTGGAGCACAGGGGAAAATAAAGGAAAAAAAATGACTCAAACGTTATAGAGGGCAGTGTATATTTTTACAGGTACAATGTTTCTCTTAGGCTTTTGGGTTTCTGAAGCGAGCAAATGTTGGCGGGTCTAAAGCAGAGTAGGAAGAATTTGGATTTTTGTCTCCTAATATTTATTTGCACCAGCAAACATTACTGTGTTAAACTGAAACTAGAATACATCTTCCTATTTTTTTCCAAGTATACCCTTTGGCTTCATCCTGGTTGCAACAGAGGAACCACTAAAATAACTGCCACTATATTTTCCCAACTATCCTGGTTGACATGGCTAAGATATTTAAGCACTCTGCAGTTTAAAAAAAAAATTGAGGTAACTCATTGCTATTTTGCTGTCAGCAATAAAACAAATACATGAACAAATCATACTGAGGAACAAATACTACAAGTTTTTCATGCAATAAACTTTCAGAGATATAACACACGGACAAGACATCTAAGCAACACGAAGACAAGTGAAACACATAAACAACATGAATAAAAAGTATATGCATTTCAAAATATATTTGTTGGAACTATGAACGCATAAAATTGTTTTTTTTAAAGCACAAAGGTTGCTCCCACTGGTGGAGCAAAATTTCCAAAAACTGGCAAATTTCTCATATTGGTTTGCAATCAACTCATAACATTTCCAAAACAGTGCAGGGAAACAAAGGAAAATAAGAACTACAAAAATAAATTTTTAAAGAAGAAAAGAATGATATGGCACAGAAAGGGGTGGGGGGGGAACTGACTCTTTTAAGCAGCCATCCTATTGGACAAGAACCGACTTATGATTACCATCGTCTTACAAATTTTTCTCCATTAAGTATTTATTGTTCACACGTTTTGTATTTGTTACAAAGCCATAGTTAGATGTAAAAATCTATAAGCTGGTGTCAGTGACCCATGCTCCTCCATAGGGTGCACAGTTTTGCAGCTTTCCAATTTGACACAAAATCTTACAAATCTTCCTCATTGAAAAGTACTTTGAATCGTTACACTTAATTGAGGTACAAGCAAATTTTAAATGGCTTACTGAGCCATATTAACTGTTTAGCAATCCCTTTGTGTTTATAAAAAAAACCTTAATATTATGCATATGGTTGATTGTTCCAACATGCATGTTTTGAGGTGCCTATACTTTTTATTCTTAACAGTTGTTTCAGTCTTTCACTTGTCCTTGTGTTGCTAGGATGTTTCAATTATTAAGCATTCCATAAAAAGGTAAATGAAAATATTAGTGAAGACTTTTATTTACTCCTTTTCTATTGGTGAGATTGTGTGTTCAACCATTGTATGCCATTCATTAATTTGCATGACAACTATTGATGGAAAAGAGAAAGTACTTAGAAGGTAACTCGTGAGCAGTATTCTTTGAGGTCATTGGTGAGTGTTGTTACATTGGTGCTAATCAAAAAAAATCCTTTGATTTATTAAAAACACACTGCCTTAAACAGTGGTTCTCAACCTTTTTCTTTCCACTCACATTCCTTTTCCTTCTTTGGCTTGGCTTCGCGGACGAAGATTTATAGAGGGGTATGTACACGTCTGCTGCAGGCTCGTTGGTGACTGACAAGTCCGATGCGGGACAGGCAGGCACGGTTGCAGCGGTTGCAAGGGAAAATTGGTTGGTTGGTTGGGTGTTTGGTTTTTCCTCCTTTGTCTTTTGTCAGTTAGGTGGGCTCTGCGGTCTTCTTCAAAGGAGGTTGCTGCCCGCCGAACTGTGAGGCGCCAAGATGCACGGTTGGAGGCGAGATCAGCCCACTGGCGGTGGTCAATGGGGCAGGCACCAAGAGATTTCTTTAAGCAGTCCTTGTACCTCTTCTTTGGTGCACCTCTGTCTCGGTGGCCAGTGGAGAGCTCGCCATAGAACACGATCTTGGGAAGGTGATGGTCCTCCATTCTGGAGACGTGACCCACCCAGCGCAGTTGGGTCTTCAGCAGCGTGGATTCGATGCTTGCGGTTTCTGCCAGCTCGAGTACTTTGATGTTGGTGATGAAGTCATTCCATTGAATGTTGAGGATGGAGCGGAGACAGCGCTGGTGGAAGCGTTCTAGGAGCCGTAGGTGATGCCGGTAGAGGACCCATGATTTGGAGCCGAACAGGAGTGTGGATATGACAACGGCTCTGTACACGGTGATCTTTGTGTGTTTCTTCAGTTGATTGTTTTTCCAGACTCTTTTGTGTAGTCTTCCAAAGGCGCTATTTGCCTTGGCGAGCCTGTTGTCTATCTCGTTGTCGATCCTTGCATCTGATGAAATGGTGCAGCCGAGATAGGCAAACTGGTTGACTGTTTTGAGTTGTGTGTGCCCGATGGAGATGTGGGGGGGCTGGTCGTCATGATGGGGAGCTGGCTGATGGAGGACCTCAGTTTTCTTCAGGCTGACTTCCAGGCCAAACATTTTGGCAGTTTCCGCAAAACAGGACGTCATACGCTGGAGAGCTGGCTCTGACTGGGCAACTAAAGCGGCATCGTCTGCAAAAAGTAGTTCATGGACAAGTTGCTCTTGTGCAAGCGCCTCAGATTGAAGAGACTGCCATCCGTGCGGTACCGGTTGTAAACCGCGTCTTCATTGTTGGGGTCTTTCATGGCTTGTTTCATCATCATGCTGAAGAAGATAGTAAAGAGGGTTGGTGCGAGGATGCAGCCTTGCTTCACGCCACCACTGTAAGTATTCCCTATGCCATAGGTGCTCTGTGATTAGTAAGGCATTGCTTATGTAGGCGGAAAGAAAATGGTTGAAAACCACTGTTTTAGTCATCCCTAATTGACTCGTTATGTGCACGGTTTCAGAACTCCAAAGGAAATGGGCCAATGACAATTTTTCGCAAGCAAAATCTTTCAGTAACAATTGGGTCTAGAGCAGTGATTCTCAACCTTCCCTTCCCACTCACAAACCACTTTAAGCAATCCCTTACTAATCACAGAGCTCCAATGGGCATAGGGATTACTTAAAATGGTATGTGAGTGGAAAGGAAAAGGTTGAGAACCACTCTCCTCATCCTATTCTCTGAAAACTCCCTTCTATATTCAACTCTGCTGCTTGAACAAATATCCAAATAACTTTGAGCACATCTCTTGAATCTTCGCTGATGATTCCCTGTTCCACGGAGAACTGTGTCTCGTCTCTTCAACTAAGTGACAATCTGAGTCGCTGGTAACATTGAAGTAAATAACTACAGCACCCTCTGTGATATCTTTCATAGATTAATTTGAAAAGAAGTCTAATTAATTCCCCTTGAAGAAAAGATGAAAGAACGTAAATAACAATGGGATGAATAAAGAGAATAATCTCTTTCTTTGCTTTTGTTATGGTAGCTTGAAAAAGGTATCACTGTGTTTGATAGCCTTATTGTAATATCACAGGATTTCTCAAGTGTCTTGCATTCACTATTCAATAACAGCATGTATTAGAGAGAGTGTAAGTGCTCTCACAACCAACAGATCAAATTAAAGCTCTGCAGTCCTGCCTCATCTATTTGTGAATGGTGATGCACAATTAAACAAATAATGGCAGGAGAAGTTATCAATTATGGTGGGGACCACTTTAATGCTGAAGGTAAGAGTGAAGTCTTTGCAACAGTGTTCAGTCAGCAATTCCATCCAGGCCTCAATTTGAGATCCTTCTGTCACAGTCCAAACATCTTGGTTCACTCCTGATGATATCAAGAAATAGCTGATAACATATGATATCGTTTTAGTGTTAATGACCTGTGCTCCCGAGCAGGCTGTGCCTCTAGAAAATTGTTCAAGGACGATCACACCAATGACAGATCCCCAACAATATGGAAAATGTTCTTGTTTATGTTCTCATCATAAAATAGGACAAATCCAATCTGGCTAATTATTATCAGTCTGCTCGCTTTTATCACCAAAGCTAAATGCAGTGCTCTCCATAATCTTTTTCCTTTATTTGCCCCTGAGCTCCACAGTTTTAAGTTTGTGACCAAACAATTCACATGTAATTAAAGTGCACATTCCAGATTTTATTCAAGATTATTTATATACATTTTGGTTTGATCATGTAGAAATTACAGCACTTTTTATACATAGTCCCCTCATTTCAGGGCACCATAATGTTTGGAACATTTGGCTTCACAGGTTATTTTGAGTACTTAGGTATGTTTATTTGCTCCACTGGTAAAGTATAAAAGAGCTAGGCTTCTAATCTTTTGATCACCTTTGGAGTCTGTAGTTGCCATTTTTCAACACGAGGTCCAGAGTTGTGCCAATCAAAGTCAAAGAAGCCATTATGAAGCTGAGAAACAAGAGACATCAGCCAAACCTTAGGATTTCCAAAATCAACAGTTTGACACATCTAAGAAGAAAGAGAATACTGGTGAGCTCAGTAATCGCAAAAAGGACTGGTATTCCAGGGAAGATCTCCTCTGCGAATGACAGAAAGAATTCTCATCATAATGAAGAAAAATCTTTGAATGTATGTCTGACAGATCAGAAATACTCTTAGGAGGCAAGTGTGACAATATCAATGACTACTGTTCGCAGAAGACTTCATGAACAGAAATACAGAGGCTACGCTACAAGATGCAAACACTAGTCAGCCACAGAAAGGGTGCCCAGATTACAGTTTGCCAGTAAGTGTTTAAAAAAGCCTGCATAATTCTGGAAAAAGGTCTTGTGGACAGATGAGACCAAAATGAACCTGTATCAGAGTGATGGGAAGAGCAAAATGTGGAAACGAAAAGGAGCTGCCAAGATCCAAAGCATATCACCTTTGGCATGGTTTACATCTATTCAACAAATTTAAAAGTGTGGAGCACAGGATCAAATAAAGGGGGAAAAAATGTCTTTGTCGCAAACATTATGGAGGGCACTGTGTATATGTGTAGAGTTCCCACTTGCATGCTTCCCATAATCCTTAATTCCCTATACTTTAAGACTCTGTCCATCTGTGTCTTAAATACATTCAGTAAAGCTTCCATGGGTGGAAAATTTCATAGATTCACCAGTTTCTGAGAGAAGCTGTGCCTCCCTTTCACTGACATATTTATTCCCCTGAATTTTGAGAATATGTCCCTTAGTTCTAGTCTCATCTGCCGGTTGGGGGGGTGGGGGGGAGGTGTGGGGGGGGGGAGGTGTGGGGGGGGGGGGTGGGTGGGGAACTCCCTGATTCTATATTATCAATTCCTTTCAGCATTTCTCTGTGTCTCAGGAGGATGTAACAGACTCTCATATTTATGAAACTGTGGCACTGGAATCACAGTGGACAGGATGAAATAACCACGCAAGGCATTTTCGAGTGAATCAAACAGATTTACTCTTCATAACCTGCGCAACCTTTTAAAAGCCCAAATCACACGCCCGACACATGCTGATGTCATCATGCACTTTACATCACTTAGCCGGTTCAATGCCTTCTGGGAGTTGTAGTGCCGCTACAAAACAACATTTATTTATTTATCTGTATATATGAATACTGCACATGTATTGTTTGTCTATATGTGTGTTATGTCTGGTTGTGTGTCTCTGAGTTTTGCACTGAGGACTGGAGAAAGCTGTTTCATTGGATTGTACTTCTGTAACCAGATGACAATAAACATGACTTGATGTGGGTGGCAAAGTTGGTATAACAAAATGTACACGGTTGGATGGTTAATTGAGCAGCACAGGTTTCAATGGCCAGAATGGACTGTGTTGTTAAAATTTAAAATGAAAGAAAGTTGATGATTAGGAGTGTTAGGGAATATTTTTCACTTGCTTGAGTGATTGAAATTTCTGCAAAATTCAGGAACTGTCGTGGCCCGCACCTTGGCCTGACACAGGAAATGGCATTCGAACGCAGCGACCAGCAAAATATTTTGTGGGTTGAAACACCTGTTTCCATAGGCTGCCGGCAGAGTGGCTCTAATTGGGGCCCAGGCATCCGAGGTAACCCATTGGCAGCTGGACTGCTCAAGCCACGCCCTGGTGGTGATATGGCCGACCTGACTATAAAAGGCAGACCTGCCACTGAATAAACTCAGTGTCAAATGCACTCTACTGGTGTGTGTATCTTTCTTCTACAGATTCGAGCTACAGCTTTAGGGCTATAACCAAGAGCTATAACCTAGTTGTAGCCGTAGCGACCTCGCTAAGAAAACATTCATTTCTTTCACCACCAATAAATTGTAGCAGCTGCATTTGCAAGCTACAAAAAGCTATTCTGACTTCCTCACAGCTCAGCCTCTAACACTAAGAAGGGATTCAGCTACAGTCGAAGTCCAAAAATCCAGATGCCAGAATTCCAGATCACCCGAGAATCCACACTTTTTGAAAACTCTTAAACTTTTTAAATTCAGCAGGCTTTTGTGTGTGTGCGTGCATGTGTAAGTGCCACAGATGCACAGTGAAAGCAAGCAACCACATTTGTTGACTTCATTTTTCTTTAAAACTGCTTATTTTGATAAATGAAGCATGCTGTTTTTACTAATGAATAAACTATCACTATTTACCTGTTCACCTCTTTATTTCTCCTCTAATTTTAATTTTAAAAGTACTGCCCAAGAATCTGGAAAATCCAAACCAACCCAAACCCTGAATGGTCAGGATTTTAGGACTTCTACAATACAAGGGATCACCATCACCTGCATGTTCCCTGTCACATTGTTCCACGGAACTAACTCCTCAGGAAGACTGCAGTACTTCAAGAAGGTGGCTGCCAAGGGCAATAAAGGATGGGTGATAAATGCTAGATCTTGAAAAATGAATAAATTAAAAGAAAGTAATTTAAAATTCTGAGCAGTTGAGGGAATTGAATTTTATTGAGACACCAGTCATTTCAATGATTAAAGATGTTTTTATCCATGTACTAAAACTGAGGAACACTTGTAATTTTTGGGGGGGGGGGGTGGGGGTGGTGTAGCTCATGAAAAAAATCTCGTTAATCTTACTTCCAGATTTCTCTTTGTGGAACATTAACTTTAGAATTCAGTTACAATCATTGAGCTAACTGTCATGAATTATTAATTTCTTTCATCATAGTGTCTGCAGCAGATTTTTGTGTTTTACTTGTTACACTATGAATTATTATACCTGTCTGAAAAAAATCTTGATAAACAACTCATATAAATGAGGATTGGTATTTCCATGTTTTCCTTCAAAGTCAAGGACAAGCCTCTTGTATAGCTGACAAGTTTTGCCATGTAATATTTTAGATTGATTATACTGTAGTTTGTATCAATCCACTGAAATTACTTTTCTTGAAAGAGATTGTCACAGTGTGATTACTACTGTGAACATTGTGAAAGAAAGTAATTTGATATTACAATTAGTTTATTGACTAAGTTATAATGGTTTAACATAGTATTTCAGAAAGAAAAAGCCTGAGATGCGATTTAATCCTGTAATAAATCAGGAAGCAATTGTATTCATGCAGCGCCACGGATGGATGTACAGTAGACCCCACGGATGGATGTACAGTAGACCCCACGGATGGATGTACAGTAGACCCCACGGATGGATGTACAGTAGACCCCACGGATGGATGTACAGTAGACCCCACGGATGGATGTACAGTAGACCCCACGGATGGATGTACAGTAGACCCCACGGATGGATGTACAGTAGACCCCACGGATGGATGTACAGTAGACCCCACGGATGGATGTACAGTAGACCCCACGGATGGATGTACAGTAGACCCCACGGATGGATGTACAGTAGACCCCACGGATGGATGTACAGTAGACCCCACGGATGGATGTACAGTAGACCCCACGGATGGATGTACAGTAGACCCCACGGATGGATGTACAGTAGACCCCACGGATGGATGTACAGTAGACCCCACGGATGGATGTACAGTAGACCCCACGGATGGATGTACAGTGAAGTGAAGGTTTCAAACAGCAATATATTTACCAGTTATGTTAAGATTTTAAAAAAATTATTTAATTGCTGCCATTTATCATCTACTGCCTACAAACTGTATCCACTAAATGGTTTACTCATTTGAATTTACATTACAGCATGTGCTGCTGGACAGAAAATGGTCAACCTGGTTAATGATAAAGTTAAATACAGAAGTCTGCAGATGCTGTGATTGTAGTGCAATACAGAAAAGTGCTGGAGAAACTCAGTAAGTCATGTAGCATCTATAAGCAAAGGATGCCCCAAGTTTCGGGCCTGAGCTCAGGCTCAAAAAATCTGTTTACCCTATGAATGTTGCTTGGCCCTGCTTAATTTTGTGTACGGTCAATGGTAAAGTCTTTGCTGTGTTATCTACTTGACTCAACTAAAATAGGCTTGTCCATTTCGGGTTTTCTTTGAGAGTTTGCCAGGTGAATTTTCTGTTGATTAGTGCTTGCTTTTTGTATTTTTTTTCTAGTCACCATCAGCATGCTTTGTTCCCTGTTTGATTGCATCATTCTGTGCCAAGGTTAAGTGGCCGGTTCTCAAATCTGGCAGCTACATGTGGAATGAAGTGTCAGAGTTCTCAGTGGGAGGTGGCTGCTGCAGGAGATGTTTTCTCATTCAATGCTGTTATTGAATCCTTTGTACAATAAAAGTCCTCAGGGCGATATCCAGATCCAGGAGTGCATGTATTTTATGTGAATTTAAAATTAACTGTTCAATTCCACCAGCTTTAAGTGTGCTGGAAACTTAATGCCTTTTGTTTATGTGGCACATAACATTGACTTAATTATTGCATATCAACTTTAAGAGCAGTCAGCTTTTTTTATTCTCATTTCAGGGAAATCGAGCAATCTGTTGCTTACCTACCTTCACAACCTGTCCGTTTACTTGTTCATAGTTAAGCACCTGTCCGTTTACTTGTTCATAGTTAAGCACCTGTCCGTTTACTTGTTCATAGTTAAGCACCTGTCCGTTTACTTGTTCATAGTTAAGCACCTGTCCGTTTACTTGTTCATAGTTAAGCACCTGTCCGTTTACTTGTTCATAGTTAAGCACCTGTCCGTTTACTTGTTCATAGTTAAGCACCTGTCCGTTTACTTGTTCATAGTTAAGCACCTGTCCGTTTACTTGTTCATAGTTAAGCACCTGTCCGTTTACTTGTTCAAATTTAAGCACCTGTCCGTTTACTTGTTCATAGTTAAGCACCTGTCCGTTTACTTGTTCATAGTTAAGCACCTGTCCGTTTACTTGTTCATAGTTAAGCACCTGTCCGTTTACTTGTTCGTAGTTAAGCACCTGTCCGTTTACTTGTTCGTAGTTAAGCACCTGTCCGTTTACTTGTTCGTAGTTAAGCACCTGTCCGTTTACTTGTTCGTAGTTAAGCACCTGTCCGTTTACTTGTTCGTAGTTAAGCACCTGTCCGTTTACTTGTTCATAGTTAAGCACCTATTGACATGGAAGATTCTAATTTCATAATTTAGACTTTATTGCAGCAGTAACCTCGGCTGAGATAATTTAATACAAGAGGAGCGTGGCCCCACTTTAGAACCTGTGTCCTATATTGCCATTTAAGGTTCATTCTCCTTTAACTCGTGAGAGGGGAATTGGAAATACTACCAATTGATGGTGTTCATTTAATTCTGGAATTCATAAGACTGAAACCAATGACAATATCCAATTGTTGTAGTTGGTCTTTCTCTAGAATACGAAAAAGCAACAATCATCAAGAATCCACACTACCCAGCACACGCTCTGTTCTCGCTGCTGCCATCAGGAAAGAGGTCTAGGTGCCACAAGACTCGCACCACCAGGCTCAGCAACAGCTCCTACCCCTCCACCATCAGACCCCGCAACAACAAACTCAGTCAGGGACTCATTTACTTGTGCAATTTATTGATTTAAAAAAAAAATTCTCTCTTCATTGCACAGTTGACTTATTTAGATTCGTTATCTGTTTACAATTCTTTGTTTATATGTATACACTGTGTATAGTTTTGTTTGCACTACCAATAAGTGGGAATTCTGCCTCGCCCAAAGGAAAAAGACTCTTAGGGTTGTATGTGGTGTCATGTACGTACTCTGACAATAAATCTGAAGAAGTGAAAACCAATTGTATTGTTTTGGTAATGGAGCTGATGATTGGTCAAAACTGCTCAAGTACCATCAACATCTAAAATTTGTCTTGTTGATTGATGGTACTCCATAGTCCACACAACATCTTTTATTCTTCTGAGCTTTTAAACACTCGACTCGGCATGTAAATTTAGCACTTTTAGGGGACTTGTGTCTTGGACGATATATGGATTTGTGTTGGTTAACCTGAGCAAGTTCCCAACATAACTCACATGGCTCCTAAAATTTTGCTTCAGTTTCCTCATGCCTCTGTGAGGCACTGGGAACTGCTTTGCTTGATTAAATATTCCATAGATATTTGCTTTTAAAAAAAAAGACCAAAATAGCTCTCCAGAAATGCAATTTTATGCAGCTGGCTGCCTAATACAGGAAATGGATTCTCTTCTAAGTCAATTTTGAGAAGTCCAACAGTGTAAAATCTGTGTTCATGGAAACAACGGCATTGATATGTCTTTTGTATAGTATGGATTACATGTGGATCCTGATTGTGGCACTTCTGCCAGTGGATGCCTAGGGACCAAATTGTTCCATGCATAACACTCTCCCCTTTCACACTTGCAGTGGTCCCAGGAATGAATGGCCAATCGGCCTTTAAAGTGTCTAGTGTGAAAGGAGAATTGTCTGAACACTGGTGTCAAATGATGTTTTCTTACACCGGGGATTGATGGCCTCGACCCTTAATACAATCCTTGGCGTCTATAGATGCCGGTGTTCCAATCAGGCAGGTGTAGAATGGGCAATTGCATTGTGGGATTGAAATGACCCAAGTTGTTGCATGAATGCAGGATCATGAAGGAAGAAAAGATTAAAAATAAAGGTATAAAGTCGCAGCAGGGGAGAGCGAGAGAGAGAGAGAGAGAGAGAGCGGACAATTTTTAAACAGCGAGGGAAAGTTGGTTGTACTCTTAGCGCACAATTTCTAAAGACCATGGGGAAAAAAGCGATGGCGTACCTGACTTCACAGCATACCATGCTGCAGAGAAACCCCTCCATAAGTGTGTCGTGCATGCAGCCATGCATACAGCCCTTTCTCTGCCGCATGGAGGGCAGGTCCACTATTGCTTTTTCCCCACAGTATTTATATATTGCGCACGATAGCACTACCAACTTTCCCACGGTGTTTAAAAATTGTCCAATATTGCTATTTAATGCTAGCACTTTCCCATAGTCTCTTTATAAAGATTTATATAGACCCGCAACAGCAGTATGAGGAGTATAACAGCTGAAGGGTTCATACAGTGCTATATATATAAAGTTTAATTATGTTATGTCCTCCATCAGCCAGCTCCCCACCATGACTACCAGCCCCCCCACATCTCCATCGGGCACACAAAACTCAAAACGGTCAACCAGTTTACCTATCTCGGCTGCACCATTTCATCAGATGCAAGGATCGACAATGAGATAGACAACAGACTCGCCAAGGCAAATAGCGCCTTTGGAAGACTACACAAAAGAGTCTGGAAAAACAACCAACTGAAAAACCTCACAAAGATAAGCGTATACAGAGCCGTTGTCATACCCACACTCCTGTTCGGCTCCGAATCATGGGTCATCTACCGGCACCACCTACGGCTCCTAGAACGCTTCCACCAGCGTTGTCTCCGCACCATCCTCAACATCCATTGGAGCGCTTACACCCCTAACGTCGAAGTACTCGAGATGGCAGAGGTCGACAGCATCGAGTCCACGCTGCTGAAGATCCAGCTGCGCTGGATGGGTCACGTCTCCAGAATGGAGGACCATCGCCTTCCCAAGATCCTGTTATATGGCGAGCTCTCCACTGGCCACCGTGACAGAGGTGCACCAAAGAAAAGGTACAAGGACTGCCTAAAGAAATCTCTTGGTGCCTGCCACATTGACCACCACCAGTGGGCTGATAACGCCTCAAACCGTGCATCTTGGCGCCTCACAGTTTGGCGGGCAGCAACCTCCTTTGAAGAAGACCGCAGAGCCCACCTCACGAACAAAAGGCAAAGGAGGAAAAACCCAACACCCAACCCCAACCAACCAATTTTCCCTTGCAACCGCTGCAATCGTGTCTGCCTGTCCCGCATCGGACTTGTCAGCCACAAACGAGCCTGCAGCTGACGTGGACTTTTTACCCCCTCCATAAATCTTCGTCCGCGAAGCCAAGCCAAAGAAGAATTATGTTATAATGAGGCATGGTTAATTTTGTTCGAATATAAGATCATAATACATTGAGCCAGTACTTTAAGCAACATTATTAGACTATCTATTTTCGTGATGTTAGTCAAGTACTGAATATCACCAGCCTATCAAATTTCAATATTAAATCCTGTGTGTCTTGAGTTACTAAAATATAACAGGTTAATTCATTGGAATAATTAACATTGAATGCATACAGTGATTTCACTGTTCATTTCTCGGGATGAGGGTATCATTGGTAAGTCCAGTATTTATATCCTCATCCCTCATAATCTTTGAGAAAGTGTTGATGAGCTGTCTTCTTAAAACCCTGCAATGGTGTTGGTGAAGGCAGACTCAAAATGTCATCGGTTAGGGAGTTCTGGAATGCAAGTCCAAGTTCATTTGGCATGTTGTTCTTGGTACAGTGAGATGGTTTCTTCCACAGGCAGTCTAATAGGTCAACTCTTAACAAACACAAGCCATGTTAGAAAGGCAAGAGTGCAATTACAGAATATAGGATGGCCAAAGAAAGAAAAAAGATCAATTAGTATAAAACTAGAGCAACATGAGAGCACTTTTGTTGGGTAATTCAGGAGCCTGATATTTGTGGATAAGAAACTCATGAATCCAATCAGTGCCCAGTTTCACCGTTGCATCTTCTCCCAAGAGGATGAGGGAGAAGAGAATGTGATGCTCCTTCAGAATGATGGCTGCTTTTCCTACGCAAAAGAGCTGAAGAGTTCATGAGGGAAGGGAAGTTTGTGTGATGTTCTGAGCTCCATTTATCACTTTCTGCAGCACCTTCCAATCTTGAGCAGGACAGCTCGAAGCCACAATGTGATGCATTCAGTAAGAATCTTTTCACGGTGCATCTGCAGAAGTTGTTGAGGGACATAGGGATATGCCGAACTTCCTCAGTCCTCCAAACGTTAGAGGCTTTGGTGGGCTTTCTTTTAAAAAAAAAATTATTTTGATTTTTCATTATTGTACGGGAGAGCACATCATTGGTTGTTACAGATTATGTCAATGTCATCCTTACATATGAAGCCTTTCCCTCCCCCGTTTCCCCCCCCCCCCACCCCAACCAGGAGATAGGGAAAGGTAGAAATGACATGAAGAAAGAAAGTTAGGAAAAAAAGAAAAGGAAAGAAGATACAAGAGGCTGGGTGTGGGGTCAGCTCTTCCAGTGTGTGTCCATGGAGACCGTGAGGCCACCCCCTTGTGTAGCCATTTTTCTTAATCCATCTGCTAGTGACTCTCTATAAACCTGTTTATTGGGGGGTGGCTACAGTCATGCTCCGGTGTATTCTAGATATGAGTGCCATATTCCAACAAAGGTGCTGTGTCGGTCCGAGGGTTATACGTGCGTCTCAGGGACTTCTTGGTCATCGCTATATGCATATTTTTGCTATAGTCAGAGATATAAATATGAATTAAATTTGGAATTTGGTTAATTTGTAGCCTCTGTCCATAGGGTTCCCTAATAGATATAACGTTGGGTCTGGCGGGAAGGCTACCTTTGTTATTTTGGTTAGTACGTTGGCCAAATCCTGCCAGAATGGGGATACCTTTACGTAGGACCAGGTTGCATGAAGAAATGTTCCTTGCCCCACTCCACATTCTGAAGCATGTTCCTGGCATCTCTGGTCTTGCTTGGTGGATTTTTTGTGGTGTAAGGTAGAGCTGATGCAAAAGCTGTATCTCGAGTTGATAACTGTGGTAACACTGTCCCTGCACCAGCCCGACCAGCATCTTTCGTCAACTAATGCCCAGGTCCGACTCCCATCTTTCCTTTGATCTGTATAGCTCTTGTTTAGGGCTTTCAGCTTGGAGTATGAGTATATTCTTTTGTTTTGAAAATGTTATTTATTTAATCATGATGAAACATATATTGAAACATACAATTAAAGAATAAAACTTAAAAATAATTTAAAAAAACATGATATTTTAAAAACTAACCCCCCCGAGTGCATACTTGATATAAATTTAGGCGTGTTTTAATGTCAAAGCAACCCTTCAGCCTCACTAGGCACAGGCGGGGTCATTGAGGGACTCTGGTGGGCATTCCTGACATGGTTGATCCAGGTCAGGTCATTGAACATGTTTACTCCAAAGAACTTGAAGCTGTCTACTCGATGTAGATAGGGATGTTGACTCTACCCCCCCACCATCTGAAGTATGATCATCTCTTTCATCTTATAGACATTAAGAGAGGTTGTTATCTTGGAACCTATGCCACTGGACTTTTAATCTCCTTTCTGTATTCCATCTCTTTGATACACAGCCTGATCCTGAAGCATGGGTATGGGATGTATTAGTTGATATTCTTTATAGTTGTGTAGCAGTGGTCAAGGATGTGGGGTGGGGGGGGGGGGGGGGTGGGTGCAGGGAACATACTGGCAGAATTTAGGCTGAATGTTCTTGAGATTGGCCAGGTTGAAGTCCAAGCTGACATTCCAGAGTTAGTTCATTACAAATTATTTTTGTGTCTTACTTATAGACTTACTTATAGAAATGAATGCATGGAAATATTCGCTGAGTATTTCATCTGGAGATCCTAATGAGGGAGAACATACTCTATCAAATGCAATCACTTGAATATAAAAGCTTAAAAAATAAAAGCAAGTGTTGGCTATTCAGTCCCTCATGCTGTTCTACCACTGAATAGGATCAAAGCTTATCTCTTACCTCAAAGCCATATTCGGTCACTCATCTGATAGGTCTACAAATATACAAAGGAAATTCAACAAATCTTATTTCAACAACACTGTCACAATCATTACCTGTATAGCAAGAAAAATAATCCTTTGAGGTATAGAATTTGATGATTTGCAATCACCAACAAATGACTCCACCTGCAAGTTCTCTTTCAAGTCATAATCGGTTCTGATTTTGAAATGTACCAGTATTTTTGTTGTCCGACCTGAGAAGATCATGTGAGAGTACCAACACTCTCATTTGAACACAGTAATTCACCATTAACTCCTTAAGAATAGTTCAGGATGGGTAACAAACAATTGGATGGATATATTTTCTATCGCAGGTTATCAAAAGGTTAACAGTCTCTCCACAGCAGCAAAGGAAAAATCCACTACTTCTCACAGTCTCTTGGAGTTGCTTCAAGATTCTGGAGAGTACTATAAAGGGATTGCTAGGCCAACATCCAATTCCATTGTAGCTAAAATGTCACAGCAAGTAGAATTTAACCGCGTGAAAATTCTTTTGAGGGATATTTCTTTGTAGATATCATAGAGAAGTTTTCTACTTCCTTGGAAGGCTATTCTTTTTTTTTTAGGTCTTGTCTTTGCTTATGTACAAACAAGCACCATTCCACTTCATTTCACTAAATTGTCTTTTTAAGTTTTAGAATCTAATGGAGGATTAGGATCCAGCTTTCTAATTATAAACAAGGCAAAGTGAAATGATTGCTTAGCTATGAAAGTAAGAACACAAGAAATAGAAGGAAGAGGAACCACTAGGTCCCTCTCGCCAGCTCCACCATTCAATACGATCATGGTTAAGCTTTTACCTCAGCCAGTTTCCCACACCATTGATTCCCTTAATATTTCAAGAACTCAGCAGTGTACTCAACTGAGACTCTGCAGCCCTCTTGTGTTAAGATTCCTAATGCTTTGTCTCACTCCTGAATGGCCAACTCCTTTCTTTTGAGACTATGGCCCCCTGTCTGGACTCTCAAACTAGCGGAAATATTTCTCCATGTTATATTAAGTCAATGTAAGAACTGGATACATTTGAAAGAGATCACCACTCTTCCTTGAAAACTCAAGAAATGGGCGCAAGAATAGACCATCAAACCTGTTCTGCTATTCAGAAAGGTCATGTCTGATATGGCCATGGATTCAGTTCCACTTACCTCATAGTTCCTCCTTTTCAAAAATCTATCCATGTTCTGTATACATTTGAGGCAATAGCTACTGCCTCATTGGACAAAGAGAAGAGAGCATATGTCTGGTTTGCTTCATCACACCTCATTGGACAAATCTTCCTCTTGAAAGACCTGAGTGTACACTATATTACAGATACAGTTTCATTTGGGTCCCATATTTCAGTGAGGCTTTATTCTTCCACTCATATACACTTGAAATAAACATAATTTTGCCTTCCTAATTACTTGTTCTTGTGTGTTAATTTTCAACGATTTGTACTCAAAAATATTCAGGTTCCATTAGGCATTTGCACAGTTCATTCTGCTAGTTCAATCTTCTGCATTTCATCTGCCAAAGTGGATGATCTCATATTTATCCTCATTGTATTTCATTTGGAGTATCCATGCGTATTCACTGAAAACATCTTCGTCCACCTGAGGATTTTCACTGCCACCCAGATCATATTACATTTGATGCTCTCATCATAAATCATTAATATTGAGTAACTCTTTAGCTCCCAACTAGTTAAAACTTCCCTACCTGAAAATTTCCTGTTTTATTGTTATCTGTCCAATTATTATCTATTTAATATTTAGACCAAGAACCATATGCTGTAATTTAATTTAATAAGGTCTTTTGTGGCATCTGTTAAAAGCTTCTGAAAATCCAAATGCATTACATCTATTCTTTGGCTTGGCTTCGCAGACGAAGATTTATGGAGGGGGTAAAAGTCCACGTCAGCTGCAGGCTCGTTTGTGGCTGTCCAGTCCGATGCGGGACAGGCAGACACGGTTGCAGCGGCTGCAGGGGAAAATTGGTTGGTTGGGGTTGGGTGTTGGGTTTTTCCTCCTTTGCCTTTTGTCAGTGAGGTGGGCTCTGCGGTCTTCTTCAAAGGAGGTTGCTGCCCGCCAAATTGTGAGGCGCCAAGATGCACGGTTTGAGGCGATATCAGCCCACTGGCGGTGGTCAATGTGGCAGGCACCAAGAGATTTCTTTAGGCAGTCCTTGTACCTTTTCTTTGGTGCACCTCTGTCACGGTGGCCAGTGGAGAGCTCGCCATATAACACGATCTTGGGAAGGCGATGGTCCTCCATTCTGGAGACGTGACCCACCCAGCGCAGCTGGATCTTCAGCAGCGTGGACTCGATGCTGTCGACCTCTGCCATCTCGAGTACTTCGACGTTAGGGATGAAAGCGCTCCAATGGATGTTGAGGATGGAGCGGAGACAACGCTGGTGGAAGCGTTCTAGGAGCCGTAGGTGATGCTGGTAGAGGACCCATGATTCGGAGCCGAACAGGAGTGTGGGTATGACAACGGCTCTGTATATGCTTATCTTTGTGAGGTTTTTCAGTTGGGTGTTTTTCCAGACTCTTTTGTGTAGTCTTCCAAAGACGCTATTTGCCTTGGCGAGTCTGTTGTCTATCTCATTGTCGATCCTTGCATCTGATGAAATGGTGCAGCCGAGATAGGTAAACTGGTTGACCGTTTTGAGTTTTGTGTGCCCGATGGAGATGTGGGGGGGCTGGTAGTCATGGTGGGGAGCTGGCTGATGGAGGACCTCAGTTTTCTTCAGGCTGACTTCATAAATACCTAATCTGTTATCAAGGTATCTAATCTGGAGTTTTCCACATTCTCCTTGTGAAATTTTTGAATGATAAGTTGTGCTTTATCATCTTAGTAAATATCTTAATATATGGGTAGGCTGGACTCGTTAGCTTTGGTTGGCAGCCAGCGTAAGAGAAGGAAAACTCTAATGTTACACTTTCCCCACATAAATCTGACCAATATTCTTCATCGATCATTGTTCCCAAGTCCGACTCCCACCTCTTCCTCGACCTTTGCAGACCCGGTTTTGGGTTCTCACTGTTGGCTGTTTTTTGTTTGAAAAATTTTATTTATCATTTGCATCAATAAAAAAAGTTCCATAATACAGCAATTATTGTAAGTCATACAAAATTATACAATTTAAAAAAAAAATTTCCCCAACCCCCCTCCCCCAAAAGAAAGAAGAAAAGAAAAAGAACACCTTCTTCGACATATTATTAACATATATAATATTCATTGATTATTTTTTATAGTTTCTAATTGAGGGGGGTGGGTAAGAGAGAAAAAATGGATGGAATTTTATTCATCAAATCCATATGTTGTTTCCAAATTTTATAAAAGTTTTCACTTCTATTTCTTAAGCTATATGTAATTTTTTCTAAAGTATACAATTTTGCATTTCAACGTACCATCTGTCTAAATGTACCACATTCTCTGTTTTCCACGTGACTGCTATGAATTTCTTTGCAGTTGCTATTGCTATATGTAAAATTTTTTCTTGATATTTATCCAATTTCAGTTTTATATCTTTTTCATATATATTCCCGTAAAAATACTCTTGGATGTTTTTCTATCTTTATCTTCATAATTTGTCCTAGCAATACGCTCAAATCGTTCCATCTTCTCACAGAACCATACTGAATGTAAAAAAAGTCCCTATTTCCTTGGTACATCAAAAACACTTATCCATATAATTAGAATTAAGCCCATTTAATTTATGTGAAGTATGATAGAATAGATGAAGAAAATCATATTGAACCATTTGATATCTAACATTAACTCTATTTGTAACACTCTCTTGACACAGTTTTGACCATATTTCCTCTTGAATGGGTATATTTAAATCTTTCTCCCATCGTAATTTTGATTTGGCTGCTTTCTTGATTAATATACCTACACCTCTGGCTTTTGAATTATATGATGCTGCCGTTACGTGCCCGACCCAGTCTCTCCTTAATTTCTTGTGTTCCACTTCAGTTTGATGTGTTTCTTGCACGAATGCTATATCAATTTTTTCTTTCTTCAGTAAATTTAACAGCCTCTTCCTTTTGATTTGGTTATGTATTCCGTTAATATTTATAGTCATATAGTTCAACAAGACCATCTCATACTTTGTTTACATCTTAGTTCCGCTTCTTCACCACCACCATTCCCCTTTTCCATTTCTCAGTTTTCTTTTTTTGAACACACTGTAAGACAACACTTCTAAAACATAAAATATTTCAACCATTCCCACATCTAAAATTCCCTTATCCCCAAGTGTCCCCCCCCCCCACCACCTCTCTGAGTCGCCCCTTGTCCCTTGCCGGGCAACCACAACTCCCCTCTCCATTCGGACTGCGAACCCATTCGCAAGTGTCAACTGATTTCACAGTGACTGTTATTCTCTCCCTCCCAATCCCCTCCAGAAAAGACTTTTATCATCACATTACAACAAAGCTCCCTCTCTTTTCTTTTCTATCTATCTATCTATTTATTTATTTATTTATCTATCTATTTATTTATTTATTACCCGCTTCTCTTTCCCCCCCCCATCTCCCTTAGTTCCCTTTTCTTCCTTTGTTTAGTTTTTACTTATACATTATTTTTACTTCTTTATATGTAGTTTCTCATCGTTCTTTGTTCTTGTTACCTCTTCATCTCTCTTTCTGTCTTGCAGGCATTCTGCAAATTCTCGGGCTTTCTCTCGATCCGAGAACAGTCTATTTTGCTGCCCTGGGATAACTATTTTAAGCACCGCTGGATATCTTAACATAAATTTATACCCTTTCTTCCATAGGATTGATTTTGTTGGGTTAAACTCCTTCCTCTTCTTTAGGAGCTCAAAACTTGTGTCTGGGTAGAAAAAAATTTATTTGGCTGCTTTCTTGAGATAGTTTCTTGCACAGATGTCTTCAATGGACAAGAGATTGATTCCTGTAATGGAGTTGTCTAGGTTTACTACTTTCTACAGGCTTTTTGTTTTGCAGGGTACTTGAGTTTCCAAACCAGACTGTGATGCAACCAGATTCAGATTTCAGATTTATTGTCAGAGTGCAAACATGACATCATCTACAACCCTGAGATACTTTTTCCTGCAGGCCAGGCAGAATTGCCACTTACTGGTAATTTAAAAAAAATACTGCACACAAATACTGTAAACAGATAAGGAAATGTAAATAGACTGTGCAATATAGAGAGAATTTAAGAAAAATCAATAAAGTGCAAAAGTAAAAGTCCTTAAATGAGTCGCTGATGGAGTTTGTCATTGAGGAGTCTGATGGTGGAGGGGTAGGAGCTGTTCCCGAACCTCGTGGTGCGGGTCTTGTGGCACCTACACTGCTTTCCTGATGACAGCAGCGAGAATAGTTCCCTGTAGATGTTCTTGATGGTTGGGAGGGTTTTGCCTGTGATGTCCTGGGCTATGTTGTAATGGAAGATTCTAACCTGTTTTTTTAAACTTGCAGCTCTGGGTTCTGCAAGGCTGAGAACCTGCTTGTGTTTTAGAATCAGCAGACATAAGCTAAATTCCACCGAGGGGCCAGAGATCCTGTTATCTGACGAAAGGACATCTGTGTACCAAGAACATTTAATCTTCCTGCTTGTTTTGGTCACAGACTGTCAATGGCCTAGCCTTGATGCAAAATAAACCATTGTATTCAAAGTGATAAGCTGAAAATTATGTTATTCGTTAGAAGCCTAGTATGCTAGCTTGCTTGCTTATCTTTCTTGCTGCGCTGGGAATAGGTGCTTGGGTAAGCAGTTTTTGGGTAATATAAGCCATGGTCCTGCTGCTGAAGTTTGAGACTCTCCGAGAGGTGGCAACATCTCTCAGCAAGAAGAAGAACTAATGGAGTCCAGCCAACGTCCCGGTCAGGGGAGGTGGAGAAGCTGCTACCGGCGCCCTGACAACCTACTACAAGTGTGCAGTCGTTGCCTCGCTTCGGCAGTTGGGACCAGTCCAAGCGTTGATAAGTATAGTTGGGAAGGGCTTGCATATTGTAGTGTGAAATCAGCTTTTAAATTTGTAATAAACATTTGTATAAACTGAACTGCTCTCAGTGTGTGTGTGTCTATTTTCTTTCGGTAGCTCAAACACTGTGACCAATCTAAAGCGAACAAATTGAGAGGTATAAGTTTACCCAAGACATATGTACACTACCTTTTAGGGGAATTTGCACTCAAGGGGTATTGGTGTCCCCATACCAGACCTTGATGCAGCACACTTTCCATCACACATCTGTAAAAAAATTGCCAGGGTTTTTAGTGCCATATCAAACCTCTCCAAATTCCTGAGGAAGTAGAGGCTTTGACATGCTTTCTTCATGATGCCATTAGTGTTTTGGGACCAGGAAAGATCCTTCAAGAAAGGACTCCCAAGAACTTAAATTTGCTCATCCTCTCCACCTCTCATCCTCCACTGATCACTGTATCATATACCTCTGGTTTTTTTTTCCCTTCCTGAAGTCAACAATCAGTTCCTTGGTTTTGGTGACATTGAGTGCAAGGTAATTGTTGGCGCACCATTCAGCCAAGTTTTCAATCTCCCTCCTGCGTGCTGACTCATCACTTTTTTATACACCTCATTAATGCGGTATCGTCAGCAGATTTGTAGATAGTATTATTGTCGTACCAAGCCACACAATTGTAGGTGTAAAGTGAGTATACTTCCCACATAGCACCTATAGAAGTTTCATAAAGTGTTTGGAAAATGAAGGCACGGTGAGTCTTCTTCACAGTACCTTTGATATGCAGGTTCTGATATACGGACTTCAAGGAATTTGAAGGAACTAACCCTCTCTGCTGCCATCCCATTAATAAAGCCAGGTACATGGTCCTTCAGCAACTGTTTCGTAAACTCCACAATGAGCTCCTTCACCTTGCTGAGGCTGATCAGGATTGTTGTTCTGGCGCCACACAATAAGATTCTCAATCTTTATCTTACATTTTGATTCATCATTTTCAATGATTCAGCCAACAATAATGGCATCATCAATAAATTTATAGATTGGGGCGGAGCTGAATTTGGCTACACAATCCTGAGTGTACAAGCAATAGACCAAGAGCGTAGCACACAGCCTTGAGGTGTCCTGAGGTTGATGGTCAGTGTGGAGGAGGTTGCACTGATTGGTATCTGCTGATGACAAAATCGAGGATTGTTACGAGGCCAGAGGACCCCAAAACCCAGCAGCAATAGATATTCACCAAGACAAATGGTCACTTAAATAAAAGTTGCTTTTAATTATTTTTAAACATGAAAACAGGATCAAACTTTATCTTATCACTATCAACTTAACTCCCTTCTAATTCTAAGTGCACATGTGTGTAATGTGTGTGTAAGTTCAGAAAAGTTCTTTGATTCACAGTCCAATCTCACTTCTCATTCCTCCAAGTTCACTGGTTGCAATCAATTCTTATACTGTGCACAGAATTGAACATTTATGAAGTTCACCAGGCTTTGGTGCTTGAAAGGTAAATGGTTACCACTCAGGAAGGTTCTTGTCGATTTTCAGAGAGAGATTTGTTGTTCGCTGGACACCCACAACTGATTCCAGCCACTTCAGTGTCTTGCTGAAGAAACTTGCCCCATCAGGGTTTTCCAGCTGATAACCTCTTTCTTTCAGGTCACCACAGAGTTCCTTTTTGTTTCTCTTATTTCAAGTGAAACATTAGGCAGTCAGTCCTCTCTACTTGTATGAAGCACAAGGGCTTTGACTGGGTTGAACTAAGCATTCACAACCCGTTTTCCAAATGGGGTTTTTCCACAAGTTTGTCAGCTTGTCCTGTTCCAGTCCCAGCTGCTGCTGCTGACTGTAAAACTGCAGAACTGAATCTTCTCTCTCAGAGAAAAGCTCAGAGAAAAACTCAGAGAAAAGATTCTCTCTCTGCATGACCCTCTTAGAACAGCAAGTTCCACTCCAGACAGCCTGCGGCTCTGGCAAGTTCTTTCATCTGTTGCCTTTTTGTAAATAACAGTCCATTAGTGAAGTCTCTTGGGCACTCTCCAAAGCTTTTGCAAAGGCTCTTGGAGCCGGTCTGTCTAGCATGAGCAGAGCTCCAGTATTTTAAATAAGATCTGTTTTAAAGTGCTAGTATGTGACCTACACTGACAACCCTGGCCCAATTTATCTCCCAAAAACATATCCATAATCTGTCACTGAATCCAGTTGGAAATGGACAAATAGAGTCCCAGCTCCCTGAATGTGTTTATATTCGATTAACAGAAGATAACATGAAATGGCCTTTTAAATATTAAGGTATTGTAATTTGAAACTTTCACTCTATTCGTTTCTTTAAAGATTTTGAATGTGGTGTAACATAGACATTCATTCATGCATCATTATTGTATCCATTGATGTGAAAGATTATGTAACCCACTTTATACCACTGGACAGATTACAAAAAGGCAACCCTCATATTTATCTCTAGCCTATTGTTGATTCAATTCTGATTTATTTTGCAGTACCTTTTGTCTCTTTCTCATACTAATTTTGAATCTTGCCTTCTTCTCTTAAGCCACATCATGTTATTTTTAAGTAGCTTATGGCTCTGTGAAGCCTGCAGCTTGCTTTGTTTTTCGTATGCTCCATACGGCCCATTTGAACTTTCTCATTTCTCCTAGTGTTAAAGACATAAGGTGTTGTCTAGTTAATTCAGCTGCTCAAATCTGTCAAATTTATTTCTTCTATCCATCCTCTTATAAGCCCATGTTTTTCAAATTAATTTTTGGTGTCATCCAATCATATGTTAATTTGTGTTATCTCCCTTCCTATTTTCAGCTATGGTAATGAGCTGCAGTGTTTGCCTTTGTCTTTATCCTTTGAATTTTTGCTGGTTATGTGGGAAGGCATTGAACCTCTTTCCAGGCAGCATGTATACAAAGGGAGAGAAAGTTTTTTTATTAATGACTTTCTGTTAGAATGCCATATAGATTTACAAATTCTATAACTTGATTTTCTCTTCAGTTTTGTATTGAATGGTTAAACAGCTCAGCATATAGATGATTTTTAAATTTTGTAAAAGTTTTTTTTTAAACCTGAAAGTTAATTAAATGAGTGCCCAGAAAAGAAGATATTTTTACATTTCATTTTACTTGAATTTTATATTTTATATTACTATGATTAAGATAGCAGGGTTTCTTGGAAATTCAAGTTTATTATCATCTGGTGGTGGCTGTGGAATGAGTTTCCGGGAGAAGTAATTTGTCATTTCAGGAAAAGTTGGATAGGTATATAGATGGGAGGGGAATGGAGAGTTATGGGCAGGGTGCAGGTAGGAGGGATTAGAGGAGAGTTTAGTTCGGTGTGGACTAGAAGGGCCAAATGGTCTGTTTCCATGCAGTAATTGTTATATATGATTGCACAATTATTAGTATTGGCCGTCCTTCGGTTCGAAGAGGACGCATTGTTGTGCAGTTCATCTGTGAACATGAAGGTCACTTTGCAGTCCCAGTCTGGAAGCGCAAAATCTAGCACAATGGGGGGGGCACTGGAAGTCCATTGATGTAATAACTGTGGCTGCTGCTCTGGGGTGCGGTTCACGGTCTTCCACCAATTTTTGGCAGCGCCTATCTTCAAAACTGGTGTAGGCTTCATGGCACGGGACTCGCCAACGTGATCTGTCAGCAGCCAGAGCTTTTCGTTCTCTTGGCAGGATGCCACATATGCATAGGGTTTCCTTCACAGCGTCTTTATAATGCTTGCATGGATGACCTTCAGGTCTTCCAGTCTTAAGTTCACTATAGACCAGCCGGTGAGGGCTATGATGGTCGCCCATTCTGATGACATGTCTCACCTACCGACTGCTTCTGGGCTCTGATGATCAGGGACTCAATGCTGGTGGACTTTGTGCGAACCAAGACCACCAGGTTGGAGACGTGGTCTTGCCAACAGATACCAAGGATGGAACGGATGGTCCGCATGTGGAATTTCTCCAGTTGTTTGATGTGACGTCGGTACAGAGTCCAGGTCTCATATAAGAGAGAAAGGACGATCACAGCTCTGTAGACTTTTAGATTTGTGGAGATGCAGACGTTGTGTTGATTGGTCTTGTCTTGGGTAAACTTGTACCTCTCACTTTGTTTAGATTGGTCACAGTGTTTGAGCTACCGAAAGAAAATAGACACACACGCCGAGAGCAGTTCAGTTTATACAAATGTTTATTACAAATTCAAAAGCTGATTTCAAACTACAATATGCAAGCCCTTCCCAACTATACTTATCAACGCCTGGACTGGTCCCAACTGCCGAAGCGAGGCAACGACTGCACGCTTGTAGTAGGTTGCCAGGGAGCCGGTAGCAGCTTCTCCACCTCCCCCGATCGGGACGTTGGCTGGACTCTAGAAGTTCTTCTTCTTGCTGAGAGATGTTGCCACCTCTCGGAGAGTCTCAAACGAGAGGTAGCGGGACCATGGCTTATATTACCCAAAAACTGCTTATCCAAGCAACTATTCCCAGCACAGCAAGAAAGATAAGCGAGCATGCATAGGCTTCTATCAAATAACGTAATTTTCAGCTTATCACTTTGAATACAATGGTTTATTTTGCATCAAGGCTAGGCCTCTGACAGTCTGTGACCAAAACAAGCAGGAAGGTTAAATGTTCTTGGTACACGGATGTCCTTTCGTCAGATAACTGCATCTCTGGCCCCTCGGTGGAATTTAGCTTATGTCTGCTGATTCTAAAAAACAAGCAGGTTCTCAGCCTTGCAGAAGAAAAGGCTGCAAAAGTAAAAAAAACACGGTTTAAATCTTCCATTACAGGTCTTCCTAGTTTTATGGTGAACATTCTAAATTTATGGAATATCAGGGCGACGCTGTCTGTGAAAAGCTGAGAAACAATTATTTTGATTTCACTGTAAAATCACATGGACAAGATAAAAAGGTGTCAATATATCCAATCTACTTTGAAAGGATTGTGAATTACTGTGGTAATCTTTGATTACCAACATAAAGCATGTGCAAGAATACTACCTGGCAGTTCTACACGTTAACTTCACTGGAACTAAATGGGTAGAAATGAGAATCACCTGCGGCTGATAGTCATACATGCATTTCATGCCAGGTTCAAATGATCAGTTGTTCACCATCAAAGAAAATCCAAAACAAGTCAATGTATGCATAGTAGAATCTTGGGCAAAGAGATGAATAAAGCGAGATAAAGAAAGGAGACTGCCTTTGTAAATTTGTGTATTTATTAAGAAAAAGAGGATAGGCCATCGATTGTAGTTCAAAGATTGGTCCTTCAATTAAGATTAGACTAAACTTTGCAAGAAAATTTCAAAATTCATTCTCATGTTATGCATTTTTTTAAAAGTCTGGTTTTCAATCCGACATTATCATCTATATTATGTTGTTGGATCTTCAACGCCTACAATTTAATTAAACTGTTTTGATCCATATTGTACTGATTTAAACCTGTCTGATCTAAATCTTTAAACCATTGAGCAGTAACTCAACATTTTGAATAGATCAGGATATGCAATACAGGTATTAGAATAAACTGCTGGAATGTGTAATGAAATACTCTCAAGGTAGCTGACAGCTTTTGATAGCCCTGTTCTCTACTATTTTGATTAATTGGGTAATCTCAGTGCATGGTCAATAAAAATGATAAAATTGGCCTAATTTTTTTTGCTTTTACACTTTTGTGCTCATATATATGTTACTGCTACTATTTTTTGCATTAACTTCAGCCTAACATTCCATATCCTGAGTTTGACGAAGATTGGTTGTCCATGTATTTATTCAATTTTCTGAGGTTTTCCTGGCAAATCTCTCAAATACTAACTACCCTTCATTAATGTAGTATAGAGCAGGGGTGTCAAACTCAAATTCACGGAGGGCCAAAATTAAAAAACTTGGACTAAGTCGAGGGCCGAACTAAATATTTATTGAAAATTTTCAACAACATCTGCATGTTTTCTCTTCTTTCAACATATGAAATGTTAAACTTTAGGATATAACTTTAGGAGGATAATGTTACAGGTCAGGAGTAGGTAGCTCAAGTTCACCCTTTGCTTGACCTGAGGGAAACCTATTTGGTCCCTGTGGAGATGTAGTCAGCATTCACAGGCTGTGTCCATTTTGGCCTGCATCAGGACTCAGCATTTCCTGCTCACTCCTCACCCTTGACCCACATCCCTCTACCTGACCAGTCCTTTACCCAACCTCTACTCACCCCTCACTCCACTCACTCTGCCTCTACCCACCCCATCCTATACACGCCCCTCTACTGCCTCTCCCCTCAACCTGTTCCTCCCTCTACCCGTCTCTCACCCTCTAATCACCCCTCCCCTACTCGCTCTGCCCCTCCCCTTTTACCTCTTCCTTATCCACCCCTCCTTCTACTCATCCCTCCCTCTAACTGCCCCTCGCACCACCATAACTTCCCCTGCCCATTACTCCTCACCTACACCCCCTGCCCACCCCTGCTTACCCACCCACTCAGGCCCAGCGCGCTGCCGATCAGCCTTTGCGGAACAGCGGGGGCCGTGCGCAGCCTGCCATGTCCGTCGTGCCGACAGGAAATCACAGGCGCTCGCCAATCCGCCGCACCGCTCGACAGGTGGGAGAAGTGACTGGTTGTGCGGGGAGCCTTCCAACTGGCTTGCTGGCTGATGACATCGACAGACTTCTTGTGTTACAATTTTGTTTTCCCCGTTCTCAAAGTTTGCACGGTCAACCTGCAACACTCTTGCTCCCTCCGCGTCCCGTGGATCTGATGCCCGGGTGTTGTTAGAATTCCCAGCAGAAGGTTTGTGGAACTTTACCATTCTGGATTCCTTTTTGAGAATATTCTGGCCATCTTTTAAGGGGGGTGGTTTTAGGGGGGAGGGGATAGTTAGGGGGTGGGGAAGGATGTGCAATGAAGGGTGAGGATGGTGGGGGTGACATTACCAAAAAACAGCATCGGCTCTCGCTGCAGGGCGGGCCACCTCGAATACATTTTTGAAATGATCTTGCGGGCCAAATATAATTATATCGTGGGCCAAATTTGGCCCGTGGGCCAGAGTTTGACATGTGTGGTATAGAGCATAGAAACAGGCTCTTCAGCACTATTCGTCCACGTTGCAAAGTTGCATACTTCAGTTAGTCCCATTTCCTTCTCTGTGACCCATATCTCTTTAAACCATTCCTATCTATATACCTGTCCAAATGTATCATGCATGTTGTAATTCTGCCTGCCTTTTATAACTTCCTCTGGCAGCTTGTTCCATATACCATCAACCTCCGTGAGAAGAAGTTGCTTCTCTGGTCCCTTTTAAATTTTTTCCCTCCCCCAATGCCCTCTACCCTGGGAAAAATACTATAACCATTCATCTTATCTGTACCCACACGATGTTGTTTCATTCTACAAAGTCACCTATGCTCAAGGAATAAAATCCCCAAACCATCCTGCAATATTGGGTAGGTCCAATTTCTTCACATCCGGATTTGTCACATCCTCAGCTCTTTCACATTCGAACACAAATAAGCAAGGTTTTGATTTTATTTAAAAAACCCATTGCTAAACTCAAACAGTTGTCAGGCAATTTGTTTCCAGGCAGAGCACAGATGGTATCCATATTACCTAAATTAATTCCAATCATGAGGCATTATTTTTAATTATTGATATTAACTGATAATGATAAGATATGGGACTGGTCAATATAATAAACATGAACCTGTGTGTTAATTTGTGTTGATAAATACTTGTTCCTGACTTGCCAAATCCTTGGCTAGTTTTCCTGGAAGAATATAATTCAAGGTGCATAAGTTAAGGATAAGTTGGTATTGTTAACAGTACTGTGATATAATGGAGGTACCAAAATTTTTGAATAAGCAGGTGTATTAATAGTTTGGATTTGGAATTTGTAACTGATAGAAGATAGAGGATAGTGGTGAAAGGATGTTATTCTGGATGGATATATGTAGCCAGTGATGTTCCACAGAGATTGGTGTTGGGACTGCTGTTGTTTGTGATATATGTAAATGATTTGTGTGACAGAGTATATAGAAATGTTTTTGGGAGATAAATTGGGAAAGGTTTGTTAGAATAGATTACATACAAACACTTTAAAACATATCTTATTTGAAATACTGAAGCTCTGCCCTATGTGAGACATATCGGGGCCTCAGAGCTTTGAAGAATGCTCAAGAGACTTCACTAATGGATTGTTGTTTATAACAGATGAAAGATCTTGCTGGAGCTGCTGATTGTCTGGAAGAGTGCTTGTTGTTCTAGGAGGGTCATGTGGTTTTGCAAGCAGGTTTTCTCTCACAGAGGGAGAGAGAGAGACAGAGATCACTTGTACAGTGTTACAGCCAGCAGAAGTAGCTGGGTCTAAAACCTTTTGGAAGACAGCCTGGTCAAAGCCCTTGTGGCTCATGCAAGAGGAGAGGACTGCCTGTCTAATGTTTCACTTGGAATAAGAGAAACATAAAAGAACTCTGTGGTGACCTGAAAGAAAGAGGTTATCATCTGGAGAACCCTGAAGGGGCAAGTTTAGTCAGCAAGACACTGGAGTGGCTGATGGAAGTATATCAGTTGTGGATGTCCTGGAACAACAAATCTCTCTGAAAACTGACAAGAACCTTCCTGAGCGGTAACCATTTACCTTTCAAGCACTAAAGCCTGGTGAATTTTACAAATATTAAATTCTGTGTACAGTATAAGAATTGCCTGCAACTAGTGAACTTGGAGGAATGAGAAGTGAGATTGGACTGTGTACCAAAGAACTTTTCTGAACTTACATGTGCACTTAGAATTAGAAGGGGATTAAGTTAGGTTAAATAAGTCAATAGAGTTAAGTTAAAGTTTGATCCTGTTTTCACGTGTAAAGATAATTAAAAGCAACTTTTGTTTAAGTAACCATTTTGTCTTGGTGAATATCTATTGCTGCTGGGTTTTGGTGTCCTCTGGGCTCGTAACACTTGGATGAAAAAGGAGGAGGTGGCGGTGCACACTGTTACGCAGGTGAACAGGCTCCACATTGTTACAGCCACGGCTGTCAAGCTGCTGGGTGCGTCTTCTTCCGCGATCAAGTGGCTGCGCGCGTGCACACAGCTGCGCTGTGAAGTCACCACCTTTGCGTGGGCAGGACTTATAAGGTGCTGCGTGGGCGTTGGAAGTGCAATAGACTTGTAGTGTGTAGTCTCCTCATTTCACTGCCCCAGTAGCTGCCGCTACAGCGGTTTAATTACTAAGTTTTCTGATGATACCAAGAGTGGTGGAGTTGTGGACAGAGCAAAGGACTATCAAAGAATGCACAGGATCAGTTATTGATATGGACAGGAATACTGTTTAATATCCACAAATGTAAGGTGTTGCGATTTGGGAGGTCAAATACAAGGGGCAATTCTTAAAAGTATTGATGTTCAGAGGGATCTGGGTGTGCTGATCCAGAGCTCCTGAAAATGGGCTTGCAAGTAGAAAAAAGGCATATAGTATGCCTGACTTCATAGGACAGGGCATCAAGTACAAAAGTAATGTTGCAGCTACATAATTACTTTTATAACTGGCCCTCTACTCTCTACTAGATCACCTGGACCACAAGAACACCTATTCATTGGCTAAACTTGGTGTTCAACACCATCATCCCAGCAAAATATATGATCAAACTAAGGGATCTGTGACTGGATTCTTGATTTCCTCATTGGTAAACCCCAATCAGTGTGGATTGGCAACATCATTTCCTCCACTAACCATACTGTAAGGCTGTATGCTTGGTGCCATGGTCTACTTCCTGTACACTCATAAATGTGCAACAATGTTCAGTTTCAAAATATATAAATTTGTTAACAACACCCCAGTTGTTGGCTAAATAACTGGAAATGATGATTACAGAATGGAAATCGAGAATCTGATTGTTGTTCTGGCGCCACCTAATCTTTGCTCTCAACATCATCAAGTCCAAAGAGGTTCTTGTTGATTTTTCAGAAGTGGGGAGTGTCATGATAATGAATATGTATGAGATGTACCGAAAGTCACGTTGTATGAAAGAGAGATAAGAGCACAAGCAGGAGAACAAAGGAAACTGGAGAAATAAAGACACTGAGAAGTTTACCTGATAAAACTTGTGTTTAAAGTTTTATTAACTTCACATTTCGGGCCACAAATGTGACATTGGCGAAAAGGATGAAAAAAGCTTGAAGAAGATGAAAGAAGCTTGAAGAAAATTAAAGACTAAACAAGATTACAGAGGATTACAGACAACTTCAAGATGATAAGAATTTTCTCTTTGACTCAGTACTTTTAGGGCTGGAATATTTCCTCATGGCTGGGGCAGACGGTGACTTTCTAACACATAGTGGAATTGCTCATTTTGACCCAACGGGTGATGCAAGCACTGTAAGTGTGAAGTGGAAGGCATGGCTGGAAGAATTTGAATCCTACGCCGACATTCGTGGCCTATTTCTACATACCGGTACGGTTGAACAAAAAGCGCAGAGAAGGGCGTTACTTCTTTTCACTGCTGGTCCCGCAGTTCGGGAAACATTTAAGACACTTTTGAATACTGGAAGAAAGGATGAATACCGGAAAGCGGTAGATGCATTAAATGCACACTATGTAGTGACACCGAATGCTACATTTCAACGCCATTTGTTTCGGAGAACGAGACAAGAAGATGGCCAGACAATTGCTCAGTACGTGACGAGACTACGCCAGCTAGCTGTTGGATGCAATTACATGCCAGCTGATTTGGACAACCAATTATTGGATCAAGTTGTAGAGCACTTCAGATCAGATAAACTCAGAAGACATCTACTGGAAAGAGGGAGTGAGTTGGAACTCACCAATGCTTTAGCCATTGCTGCTGCATTAGAGGCTGTTGAAGGACAATTTCATACCATGACCCTGAAAGACAACTCAAGCCAGCACATTAAGAGGCTCTCATATCGTCATAACCAGCCAAGATATACGTCGACACAGGACGTGGAGTGTTATAGATGTGGAAACCAAGGTCACTTTGGAAAAGACCCATATTGCCTGGCCAAAGGCAAAGTTTGCAGAAAGTGTGGAGGTAAGGACCACTTTGCAAAGAAGTGCAAAAGCAAGTCCAATGCAGACCAGAAGAGGAAGAGTACAACTTCCAAAGGCAAAGCCTGGGGGAAAGGAAAGTATCCTGGAAAGAAAGATACCATTCGCCAGATAGACGGTGATGATGATGATACCCAGGAGGAACAGAGTTGTTACCAATTTACGTTGAATGAAGGACATCATGAGAAGGTCCCAGTGATCATTGGTGGAGTGACAGTGCAGGTCATTGTAGACTCAGGCAGTGACAGTAATGTGATTGATCGACATTTATGGGAGAAGTTGAAAAGGAAAAGGATCATCTGTACCTCAAAGAAGTGTTCCAAGAAACTGTATCCATACACAGCAACCAAGCCATTGCAGACCATTGGATGTTTTACTGCAACTGTTGAAGCTGGAGATAAGTATACCGAAGCAGAGTTTATGGTCATAGAAGAGAGGGGAGAACCATTGCTGAGTAGAAGCACAGTGCAAGACCTGGCAATACTTCATATTGGAGCTTGTGTCAATTCAATTCAGTCATACGAGGATATGAAGCAAGAATTCCCCGCACTCTTCCAAGAAGTAGGAAAGCTGAAAGGTCGACAATTGAAGCTAGCGGTAGATGAAACGGTCAAACCCAAGGCACAACCAATGCGCCGAACTCCGTTTGGACTTCGTGGGAAAGTCGAAGCCAAAATTAAAGAATTGATCGAACAAGACATTATTGAACCGGTGGAACATTCGACACAATGGGTCAGTCCCGTAGTGATTGTGCCCAAACCAAAGGGTGACATAAGACTATGTGTTGACATGAGAATGGCCAATGAAGCTATAATTAGAGAATGACACCCTATACCAACAGTGGAGGAAATACTTCAAGAACTAACTACCAGCAAGGTAACTCAAAAATTGATCTGAAATGGGGCTATCATCAATTAGAGATGGATCCGGGTTCCCGAGATGTAACAACATTTGTGACTTGCTGTGGATTGTATTGTTACAAGAGACTATCATTTGGAATTAATGCAGCTTCGGAGATCTACCAGTATGAAATCCATCGAGTGATTCAAGGCATTCCTGGAGTTGCCAACATTTCTGACGACATCATAGTCCATGCACCAACGAAGGAAGAGCATGACAAACGGTTGAGGCATGTACTATCTAGACTACAGGAGGCAGGCCTTACCGTGAATGGAAACAAGTGCCAGTTCGGTGTGTCAGAAATGGAGTTCATGGGACACAGACTTACACGGGAAGGACTAAACCCTGCAGAGGCCAAGGTGAAAGCTATTGCAGAGGCACGTGCACCTCAGAACGCAACAGAGGTGAGGAGTTTCCTGGGATTGGTCAATTTTTGTGCAAAGTTCATTCCTAATTTCGCTACAGTGGCAGAACCACTAAGGCAACTAACCAGGAAAGGTGTACCATTTCATTTTGGATCTGAGCAGAAGAAAGTATTCACAGCGCTGAAGCAAAGCCTGACAGATGCAAAAACTCTTGGATATTACGATCCGGCGGCATCAACCAAAGTCATAGCGGATGCCAGCCCGGTTGGTTTAGGAGCCATGTTGGTCCAGATGCATGATGGAGGACCAAGAATCATTGCCTATGCCAGCAGATCGTTATCAGATGTGGAAAGAAGATACTCTCAGACAGAGAAAGAAGCACTCGGACTTGTATGGGCCTGTGAGAGGTTCCATGCATATTTACACAGCATTGAATTTGAACTCATTACAGATCATAAGCCATTAGAGGTGATCTATGCACCTAGATCCAAACCATGTGCCAGAATAGAGAGATGGGTACTCAGACTACAACCCTACAAATATAAAGTAATCCACATTGCAGGGAAAGCAAACATTGCTGATCCGCTGTCTAGATTGGTGAAGGATGGTGGTCCACAATCCGAGTCAGAATTGAGAACAGAAACAGAGAGCTTTGTACGCTTCGTAGCTATTCAGTCGACACCGAAAGCTGTGACTACGAAGGAAGTCGAGAGAGAATCCGAACGTGATCCAGAACTCATGGAAGTAAGAGAATGCATACAGAGTGGACAATGGGACAAGTGTACTCACAAGGCTTACATTCCCATTAGAGACGAACTTTGTTGCATCGGACAGTGTGTATTGAGAGGTTGCAGATTGGTGATACCGCAAAGATTGAGACCGAAGATCGTATCCTTAGCGCATGAAGGACACCTAGGCATTGTTGGTACCAAGCAAAACCTCAGGACCAAGGTATGGTGGCCAGGTGGTGATAAAGATGCAGAAAAATTTGTTAAAACTTGTCATGGATGTCAAATCACAAGTAGGAGTAATCCGCCAGAACCGATCCGGAGTACGCAACTCCCGACAGGACCATGGATCGACGTAGCTGTTGATTTTCTTGGACCTTTACCGACGGGTGAATCAATTATGGTAGTGATAGATTACTACAGCAGATACTATGAGTACGTGGTGTTGAAGTCCACAACCACTGAAAAAACAATACAAGCATTAGCAGAGATATTCGCAAGATATGGATTACCTGTTACATTATACTCTGACAATGGTCCACAATTCATTTCAGAGACATTTGCGGAATACATGAGGACCACAGGTATCCACCATCATAAAGTAACTCCGAAATGGCCGCAAGCCAACGGGGAAGTAGAAATCAGTCCATTGAAAAACGATTGAGGATTGCACACGCAGAAGGACAAAATTGGTGAGAAGCATTGCTATCTTATGTGGCTGTCTATCGAGCAACGCCTCATGCAACCACTGGAAAAAGTCCTGCAGAAGCATTTTTTGGGAGAAAAATCCGCACAAAAATGCCAGAAATAAAGGAAATCCGAGACGACCAGGAGATGAGGGACCACGATGCTGAAAAGAAAGGTGCAGCAAAGCTGTACACAGTTTCAAAATGTGGAGCCAAGTACTCAGACATCATGCCAGGAGATAATGTTCTAGTGAGGCATGAAACTGGTGGTAAGCTAGACACACCTTATTACCATCAACCCTATACTGTCGTATCCATAAGTGGCAGTATGGTGATAGTCAAGTCTCCGACTGGAGTCCTGTATAAGAGAAATGTATCAGGTGTAAAAAGGTACCAGTCCAGAGATACATCGAGCGAAGAGGTTGAAAGGCCAATACGAGATGCTGAAACTGAGAGACCTGATGATGTTCCAGAGGCAGTTATCAGCACTCCTGATGAAGTGACTAGAGCGCCAGAAACACCCGAAGCTGTGGCGAGCAGTATTGCCGACGCTGAGCGTGAACAACCGAGAAGCGATGACAATATCGCAGTCAGGCCGAAACGAAACCGGAAAGTGCCCAAATGATACGAAGACTTTGTGCCATAGTTTTAATAAGAACTTTGGGACAGTATTTTAATCTTCTATCATAAAGTGCATGTATGAGTGCTGTAGGAAGTAAATTTTATGTAGTTGAGTTATAGTATTACCATTAGTTACGATGTTTGTAGGTTTCCGAGGGATATTGGTAAGTGAAGGTAAAGTTTATTTCTGATTAAAGGAGGGATGTCATGATAATGAATATGTATGAGATGTACCGGAAGTCATGTGGTATGAGAGAGAGATAAGAGCACAAGCAGGAGAACAAAGGAAACTGGAGAAATAAAGACACTGAGAAGTTTACCTGATAAAACTTGTGTTTAATGTTTTATTAACTTCACATTTCGGGCCACAAATGTGACAGGGAGGGGGGCAAGGGAACATGCGCCTGTCTGCATTGATTGGATGGAGGTAGAGAAAAATAGTACCTTCAAGTTCTTGGAAATCCCTACATCAGAAGACCTCTCTTAGAGCCAACATAGTTAGCACCATTCTATTCCATGATCTCATGCTCTGCCAACTGGAGGACAACACCTCATTTTCCGACTGGGCTCCCTCCAACCTGATGACATTGATATCGACTTCCTTGGCTTTAATTTAAACCTGCCTTCCCCCACCTCGGTCTCTCTCCCTTTTTCTTGTCTCCTTTCACACAGATGTAGTCAATTCTCACTTTATTATATGACCATCGCCAGTGGGCTGATATCGCCTTCAACTGTGCATCTTGGCGCCTCACAGTTCGGCGGGCAGCAACCTCCTTTGAAGAAGACCGCGGAGCCGACCTCACTGACAAAAGTCAAAGGAGGAAAAACCCAACACCCAACCCCAACCAACCAATTTTCCCTTGCAACCGCTGTAACCGTGCCTGCCTGTCCCGCATCGGACTTGTCAGTCACCAACGAGCCTGCAGCAGACGTGGACATACCCCTCCATAAATCTTCGTCCGCAAAGCCAAGCCAAAAAAGAAGAAAGAATATCTGGACTCCTCAGCCAGCACTGTCTCTGTTCTGAGATTTCCTGTAATTTGCTTATTCTTTGCTTATTCCTTGAAGAAGGGCTCGGGCCTGAAACATCAGCAATATATCTTTGTCTCCTATGGACTCTGAAAAACCAGTTGGGTTCGTCCAACATTTTAGTGTGTTTTTACTATGGATGCTGTGTGACCTGAGTTTCTCCAATACATTTGTGTATTGCATTCAACCCCAGCATCTGCAAATATTCTTGTTTAATTCCCTTCACCTGCTCCACTATGTAGACCCTTTGAGAGATGTCAACCCTGACGAAATTCTTCTTGATTCCTGATGAAGGGATCTGGCCAAAAATGTTGGTTACCTTTTATTCTTGTGCACACTGCATGACCTGCTGAGCTTCTCCACCACATTTGTGTATTGGATGAGAGGCATTGATAGAATGAACAGTCAAAATCTCTTTCCCAGAGTAAAAACGTCAAATTGAGGACAATTTTAAGGAAATTGAAAGGAGATATGTGGGGCAAATTGTTTACACGCAGAGTTGTGTGAGCCTCAAACAGAGTGCTAGGAGTAGTGGTGGAAATAGCATTCAACAGACTTCTAGATGGACAATTCATGCAAGGAATAGAGGGGTATGGATCATGTGAAAGCAGCAGAGCTTTAGTTTAACTCGGACATAATGTTCTACTGTTTGATATTGCTTGTAACTACCATATGTATGTAAGGTAATTGGTGAAAGAGATAGAAACTGTAGTATTTTTTAAGATTATGATCTCCAGTGCACCACCTTTATATATATATAAAAAAAAATTGAAACTTTCAGAGGGCATTGGATATTCATTTTGAACAAAACCAGAGTTACAAGGCAGAAGTAGTGTAACGAGCTCAAAGGACTCAAACACCAGCAACAACAGAAATTCACCAAGACAACGGCTACTTCAACAAAACTGGTTTTATTTTCTTTATACGTAATAATAAAATCAATACTTATTAATTGATTAATACTTAACTTGATCTAACTTAACCCCCTTCTATTTCTAAGTGCACGTCTATGTAATGTTTGTGTTCAGGCAAGTTCTTTTTCACTGTCCAGTCATTCACTTTTCACTTCTTCAAGTTCACTGGTATCAGGCAATCTTTCAAACTGTGTACAGAATTAAACGTTTATTATATTCACCAATTCTGGTGCTTTAACTTGAGTCGTTACTGCTCAGGAAGGTCTTTGTTGGTTTCAGAGAGATATTTGTTGTTCATCGGACACACAAACTGATCTCCTTCAATCAGCAACTGAAGTGTCTTACCGATGAAACTTGGCCTCTCATGGGTTTCTCCAAAAGATAACCTCTTCTTCCAGGTTACCACAAAGAGCTGAACTGAATTCAAAACCTGTCTCGAAATGGGGTCATTCAGCAGGTCTGCCAATTTCCAGCCTTCGCCATAAACTGCTGCAGAATACTCTCCGTTGCTCTTTCTCCCAAACAATGAATGTTTTCTTTCTGTTTGCAAAACCACATGTCCCCTCTTAGGACAACAAACTTCAACCAGAAATTTAAAATTCTGGCATCAATCGAGCAGCAAAAGACTTCTCAGTTCTTGAACCTGAACACTGTTCAAACATGCTGGTCCATTAACACCTCCTTGTGAAACTCTCACAAGCACTTCCCATTGTCTCTGCAAAGCCAACTGCAGATATGAAGTCTATGCTTGCATGGCAAATGAGATATTTGTTTGTGAAATGTGACCTAATAACTAAAACTCACAATCTTACCCTTTTAAGATATATTTTATCATAATTTTATTAACTTATTCTAATTGGATCCCTTAGACACAACAGCAACTTCCTTTGCTATGTGATTTAATGAGCAATTCACATAATTTCAGTGTGCTCAACATAAGGCTTGCTTGCAGGATCTGGGCAATGGGATGGTTCCATCTGACCCACTATGGTGGGGAGCAAGCTGTTCATTCTTGCTGCTCTGTGAACTATACACAGTAATGGTGAGAAATACAGATTGGAAGTTGCATGCTGCAACAAAATTCAACTTGTAAAAGCCACGGTGGGCAATTTCTTTTTCCATTTCCTTCACCAGCTATCCTTCTGATCTCAGATCTCAATGAGTTTGAGAACATATGAATGGCTCACACCCTACATGTAATTTTTTTTTACCTAGGGTTCTGCAAGCAAACAGAAGGAAAAAATACTCCGTGTAGTTGGAATTGAACCTGTTTTGTCTGAATTATTTAAATATTTTGCTCCCACCTTGATTCCAAAAGGTAAAAAAAAAGGGTGGCAATTCTTGTTTTCAACCTTGTTCAATTTTGGAAAAAAAACGGCTTGATAAGTGTTGCAGTTAGCGTAGCACCATCGATTGGAACTGGGTTTTGAATCCCGTGATGTTTGTACATTATCTCTTCCGGGCGCACTGGTTTCTTCGTACCTTTCAAAACATACCAGAGGTTGTAGGTCAATTTAGTGTAATTTGGGTGGTCAAGGCTCATGAGCTAAAAGGGTCTGTTACCATGCTGTATGTGTAAATTAAAAATATGTAACGATAGCCCTGCCTCAGACATACACTCCTGATTAGTGAGCCATGCACCATTTTGCCAACCAGCCCAGTCTTTATCCAATATAAATATTATTAAAAATAGTACTGTTTAAAAATCAATCATTTACACATTATTAAGACATCTCTGATGTCATATTTTATAGTTTTCTAAGTTTTTGAAGGGCCTAAACCCTATACTGATTAGAGAGCTAGCGGAATAATAGTTCGGATGAACCAGATGGACCAAAGGACTTGCTTTGGTGCTGTGATGTTCTATGGTTCTATACATGGGTGCATTTATTGTTAGCTCTGCTCCAACTGGAAAGACCTATTGATACGTAGCTAGGGTTGCATTAAGATTCTTCTATGTTGCCTCAGATTTTTTAAAAAACATTTTTTATTTTTCACACTATGAACCATACTAACCAAAATACATAGTGTCATTTTCTCCCCTTTTTCCTCCCTCCTTCACCCCCCCTCCCCACCCACTCAACGTTCAACCTATATGATACATTAAGCCCATTAAACAATGTCATCACACAATGAAAATAAACAAGAAAATTGTGTCATCTACTTTTACACACTGGGTCAGATCATTTCGTCTTCTTCTCCTTCTGTCATTTTAGGTGGTGGAGGTCTGCGGTAGGACTTCTCTGTTGTGTTCCATGTATGGTTCCCAAATTTGTTTGAATACTGTGATGTTATTTCTTAAATTGTATGTTATTTATTCCAATGGAATACATTTATTCATTTCTATGTACCATTGCTGTATTCTCAGGCTATCTTCTAATTTCCAGGTTGACATAATACATTTTTTTGCTACAGCTAAGGCTATCATAATAAATCTTTTTTGTGCTCCATCCAAATCGAGTCCAAGTTCTTCACTTCTTATATTACTTAGAAGAAAGATCTCTGGATTTTTTGGTATGTTGCTTTTTGTGATTTTTATTTAATAGCTGATTTAGATCTTCCGAAAATTTTTCCACTTTCTCACATCCCCAAATTGCATGTACTGTTGTTCCTGTTTCCTTCTTACAACAAAAACATCTGTCTGATACTGTTGGGTCCTATTTATTTAACTTTTGGGGCATGGTGTATAGCCTGTGTAACCAATTATATTGTATCATGCGTAACCTCGTGTTTATTGTATCTCTCATAGTTCCGGAGCATAGCTTTTCCCATGTTTCATTCTTTATCTTTATGTTTAAATCTTGTTCCCATTTTTGTTTGGGTTTACAGCTTGTTTCCTCGTTCTCATTCTCTTGCAGTTTGATGTACATGTTTGTTATAAATCTTTTAATTATCATTGTGTCTGTAATCACATATTCAAAATTGCTTCTGGTAACCTCAGCCTGCTTCCCAATTTGTCCTTCAAGTAGGTTTTCAGTTGGTGGTATGCAAACATTGTACCGTGAGTTATACCATATTTGTCCTTCATTTGTTCAAAAGATAATAATTTATTTCCCGAAAAACAATTTTCTATTCTTTTGATCCCTTTTCTCTCCCATTCTCTAAAGGAAAGGTTATTTATTGCGAAAGGGATTAGTTGATTTTGTGTCAATATTAATTTTGGTAGTTGATAATTTGTTTTATTCCTTTCTACGTGAATCTTCTTCCAAATGTTGAGCAGATGGTGCAGTACTGGTGAATTCCTATGTTGCACCAGCTTTTCATCCCACTTATATAGTATATGTTCATGTACCTTCTCCCCTATTTTATCTAGCTCTAATCTGGTCCAATCTGGTTTTTTCCTTGTTTGATAAAAATCTGATAGGTATCTTAATTGTGCTGCTCTATAATAATTCTTAAAGTTTGGTAGCTGTAAGCCCCCATGTTTGTACCATTCTGTTAATTTATCTAGTGCTATCCTCGGTTTCCCCCCTTTCCATAAGAATTTCCTTATTATTTTCTTTAACTCCTTGAAGAATTTCTCTGTTAGGTGAATTGGTAACGATTGAAATAGGTATTGTATCCTTGGGAAGATATTCATTTTAATGCAATTTACCCTTCCTATCAGTGTTAGTGGTAAATCTTTCCAATGTTCTAAGTTGTCTTGCAATTTCTTCATTGATGGCTGATAATTTAGTTTATATAGATGGCCTAGATTATTATGTAGTTGAATACCTAGGTATCGGATACCTAGGTATCGGATTGCTTGTGTTTGCCATTTAAACGGTGATTCTTTCTTAAACTTTGTGAAATCCGCATTATTTATTGGCGTTAATCTTGTACCCCGATACTTCTCCATATTCCTTCAATTTCTTATGTAATTCTTTTATTGATATTTCTGGTTCTGTTAAGTATACTATGACGTCATCTGCAAATAGACTGATTTTATATTCCTTCTCTTTTATTTTTATCCCTCTTATTTTATTTTCTGTTCTTATCAGTTCTGCCAGTGGTTCTATAGCTAACGCGAACAGTGAGGGAGATAGTGGACAGCCTGCCTAGTTGATCTGCTTAATTTAAATTGGCTTGATATAAATATCTATTTACTGTCACCTTCGCCAATGGTCCCTTATATAATGCTTTAATCCAATTAATATATTTCTCTGGTAGTTTGAACCTCTATAGTACTTTGAATAAATAATTCCATTCTACTCTGTCAAAGGCTTTCTCTGCGTCTAAGGCAACTGCCACTTTTGGCGTCTTGTTTCCTTGTACTGCTCGGATTAAGTTAATGAACTTACAGATATTGTCCGTTGTTCGTCTTTTCTTAATAAATCCAGTTTGATCTAGTTTTACTATTTTTGGTACACAGTCGGCTAATCTGTTTACTAATAGTTTAGCTATTATCTTATAATCTGTGTTAAGTAGAGATATTGGTCTATACGATGCTGGTGTTAGTGGATATTTCCCCGTCTTTTGTATTACTGTAATTATTGCTGTTTTGCATGAATCTGGGATGTTTTGTGTTTCTTTAATCTGGTTCATTACTTCCAGGAGACGAGGAATGAATAAGTCTTTAAATGTTTTATAGAATTCTATTGGGAGTCCATCCTCTCCTGGTGTTTTATTGTTCGATAGTTTTTTTAATATATCCTGTATTTCCTCTATTTCAAATGATTTTATTAATTTATTTTCCTCTTCTTGCAATTTCGGTAGTTCAATTTTAGCTAGAAACTCATCTATTTTGTCTTCTTTCCCTTCGTTCTCAGTTCGATATAAGTTGTTGCCTCGGATGTTGAAATTCCCCCAACCACCTGATGTTACAGTGACATTGATCTTACAGTGATTACCAAACCTTCATTCCTGATTTTTGGACTCTATTATCTGGTCATCTCCTATTTTCTGATGTCTTTCTGTGGGTGGAGTTTTTATATACCTACCCTGATGTATTTCAGGATTTTATCCTAGATATTTGTATTTTGTTTCATCTCAGGGCAGCAGAATCTCGTGTTTAAGAGAAAAAGATCTAGTAGAGATTGGAGAGTGGTGAGTGAGATATCATAATTTGGTGGAGATCAACATGGAGAGCTGCAAGAAGACGTTAGAGGGAAAGTCGGTATTCTGATCTACATCCATTCCTGTTGCGAGTACAATCTTGCAAACTACATTCTTGCAAAATCTCAGTCCTCCTGACAATAACTCTTTAGCCCACAAATGCATTTTGAAAGGTGTCATATTTCTGCATCTCTTGATAGCTTAAAAAAACTCAGGTTTATTATTTGCTATATCTATAAGGTCTCCCTTCAAACCTCCATCGCTCCAGGGAGAAAAGTCCCAGCCTTAGCAGCTTCCTATAATTCAAGCTCATCAGTTCTGGTATTGCTCTTGCAAATCTTTTTTGCACTCTTTCCAATCTAATGATATCTTCTTGAGAGCTAGGTGATCAAAAGATACACAATTGATCAGAAATTGATACAACTGTACACTGTTATAGATATGGTTGAAGAAGTGGCTGATGACTTTTAATACGTGCAAATGAGAGGTGTGCACTTTGGAGAGTCAAATATAAGTAAATAATGTCAGGATCCTTATCAGCACTGATGTCCAAGTCCATAGCTCCCTGACAGTGGCCATACAAGTAAAGAAGACATATGGCAAGCTTGCCTTCATTGGTTGGGTCTTTGAGTAACTGTTCTAGTCACCCTATTAGAGGAAAGCTGTGGAGGTTTTGGAAAGGGAAGGGTATTAAATAAACTTCTTGAATGCTGCCTAGATTAGGGGATATGAGGCAAAAGGAATGGCTCCTAACTTCAGGATAACTCCTGTTGTCTTTGAAGGGACTGAGAGTGAGGGGAGACATGATAGAAATTTGTACAGACTGTGTGAGGCATAGAGTGCACAGAATCTATCCTCAAGGTGAAAATGTAAAAAATCTAGATTGGGGAGGTGTGATGTGTGAGTCAGTTACCTTTACACAATTGATGCAATGCTTGTAACTGGTTGCTAGGTGTAGTGGTTAATTTAATTTGGCATCTGTTTAATGCAGGATTTGTGGGCAATGGCTGAAGTACCTATTCCTGTGCTGTATTCTTCTGTGTTCCCAATGAGAATATGTGTGGTCGGGACTGTGCACTTGAAACTAGTAATTGTCATTGTGCAACTTGTTGCTATAAAACTCATTGAATCCACAACAGAAATTGTAACTCAGGGGTGTCGAACTCAAATTCACGGAGGGCCAAAATTAAAAACTTGGACTAAGTCGAGGGCCGAACTAAATATTTATAGAAAATTTTCAACAACATCTGCATGTTTTCTCTTCTTTCAACATATGTAATGTTAAACTTTTTCTTATTGAAGTAAATGTTTAATAATAGTTTTGGATAAACTCTTTCCAGAAGGATTAACAAATGAGAAATAAAATATTCAATAAATAATATTTCTCTATAGAGGGTTTGTCAAATGTTGCTAGTGTGCTGTCGAATAGTAAAATCTGAGGGATATTGAGAATGTGGGAGAATAACATGATTCCTGAAACAATCCAATGGGTGACTGATTGTGGGCATGAACTCTAGCAGGGTTATTTGCCATGCCCTTTTTCCATTGGTACAGATATCCTTTGATTTACACACTTTTCAAGTTTTATGCCTAATGAGCTTGTATCCAGGTGCAGGACCATTTTTAACCAGGAATATATTGATCACTGTGACATGAAACTATTGGAAGATCGTTTTATCCTGAGATTAAAGTTCATAATCCTTACTCAGGCCTGTGTGCGGGAGGTCGGGTTGGACAACGACAGTGCGGGGGCATCGGCTCTCGCTGCAGGGCGGCATCTCGGCGGATCAGCGGCCCCGTCACCGTGAGTCGTGGATCGGCCTGCGGCAGGGAGGGGGAGTGGGCAACGGTCCTGGTGAGGTCAGGCCCGAGGCCTCCGGTTCCGAGCGTTGGGAAGCGGCCTTGGCTTCCCCTGACACCGGCCAGGCCCCAAAACCAGAGTCCACGGTGAGACCCTGCAACGTAAACAGAGGAGGTGGGGGCGATTAGCAGGCTGACGCCAATGCATTCTGTTATATTACTGTGCATGCGCAATACTGGCGCGGCGGCCAGCGGGCCACCTCTAATACATTTTTGAAATGATCTTGCAGGCCAAATATAATTATATCAGAGTTTGACATGTGTGCCCTATGCCATCGGAACTCTGTAATTAGTAAGGGATTGGTTAAGGTGGGATGTGAGTGGGAAGGAAAGGGTGAGAATCACTGCTCTAGACCCAATTGTTACTGAAATATTTTGCTTGAGAAAAATTGTCATTAGCCCATTTCCTTTAGCGTTCTGAAACCGTGCACATGACAAGTCAATGAGGGATGATTAAAGCAGTGGTCTTCAAACTTTTTCTTCCCACCCACAGACCACCTTAAGCAATCCCTTACTAATCACAGACACCAATGGCACAGGGACGCGAGTGGAAAGAAAAAGGTTGAGAACTGTTGTATTGTGGTCACTCCACATCTGATTAAGTTAATTGTTAGGCAAGTGGTCAGAGAAGGACCCCCCCCCCCACCCCAAGAAAGGCTTAAATCACAGGAACAAAATAAGCTTCCGTCTCACTGCTCCCAATCTTACACACAGTCCTGATGTGGAATGTGGGGTCGCAGCTCCACGTTCACCCGAGTTCAGGTGCTGTCTGTGTGGAGTTTGTACGCTCTCCTCTTGTCTTGGACCAACAGGTCGGTCGCCTGATGAAGGCACCCGAACCCCCCATTGAAACGCCGGCGTCCGGGGCGGTGGAGGAATTGGCTGAGAAGAGCGCATTGCTCCCACCCCCCTCCCATGGTTGGAGAGGGATTAAACTGCGATCTCACGGCGCTGGGCTCGTCTCCAACAAAAGGAGCGGGAGGCAGGGTCCGCCGTGCACGGAGCGAGGGGGAAGGCATCGCCAACGAGACGTTTGGTCCGGCGTCGCCGCTGAAGCACAGACCCAGCGAGGATGGTCCCCAACTCCAGCCGCGTCTGTGTGTCCGGGAGCCGGGCAGGCTGAGTGCGGCGCTCCGATCCCCGGGATTCGGGACTCTGAGATCCCTCCACACCTCCGGCATCTTCATTTTCACCTTCAGTGTGCATCCGTTATACTGGCGCGGCGGCCAAATATTTGGCCCGCGGGCCAGAGTTTGACTTGTAACTTATAATAGATTAATCAAAAACTGTTGAGTTCTCCATTAGATGGGCTGAAAATGTGGGAAACAAGTGAGTTTGCAGATGCTGGAAAACTAGAACAAAACACAAAATTCTGGAGGACTCAGAAGGTCAGGGAGCATCCATGGATAGTCAACTTTTCAGGTAAAGTCCTTCATTGGGAATAAATAATATTTATTTACTTTGTTTGGAACATGGTAAGGATGCATATTCAAATTTAAAATGTTAGTTCTAGGATAATTAACTGAAAGATAATAGAAACATAAGAGAGTAAGCAGCTTGAAATAAAGATAGGCAATTGAGGAAGATAATTAAATGAAATGAATGTTTCAGCTCAACGACAAAATAGTATGAAAAAATGATGAATTAGAAGCAAGGCAATAGATATTCAAATCAACAAAAGGTGCATTTTGGTTAAATAACAAGGAGTTCTTTGTGTAAATAGCAAAGTATGCAAGATACTGAAAACTCTGAAATTACTTGAGAATCACTGGATGTAGCGGTGTAAACACCAGAAGTTCCTGGCCTAGCCAAATACCTCCTCTTAACAGAATTGCCACATGAGCTCTATTCCAACTGCTTTAGCCACTAAGGCAGTGCAGGCCGACTGTGCTAACCATCCCATTTAAACCAAGTAAGGTTTGCAGTCTTTGAAGGGACTGAGAGTCTCAAATAGAGAGAGTGCAGAGAAGGTTCACGAGAATGTTGACAGGATTTCAGGGTCTGAGTTACAGGGAAAGGTTGTGCAGACTGGGGCTTTTTTCTCTGGAGCGTAGAAGATTGAGAGGGGACTTGATAGAGGTGTTTAAGATTTTAAAAGGGACAGACAGAGTCAATGTGGATAGGATTTTTCAATTAAGAAAGGGGGAGATTCAAACTAGAGGGCATGGTTTAAGATTGAAGGGGGAAAATTATAAGGGGAACATGAGGGGAAATTTCTTTACGCAGAGGGTGGTGGGGATGTGGAATGAGCTTCCGGCAGACGTGGTCGAGGCGGGATCATTGGTTACATTTAAGGAAAGACTGGATCGTTACATGGATAGGAGGGGACTAGAGGGGTATGGACCGGGAGCTGGTCAGTGGGACTAGGAGTGTGGGGATTTGCTACGGCATGGACTAGTAGGGCCGAACTGGCCTGTTCTGTGCTGTAAGTGGTTATATGGTTTGTGAAGTTTTTTGTTGAAGCAAAAGCATAAATTTATCTTTTTTTTTTGCAAGATTTATCAAATAGTATTGACACCATTATAAATACTGCAAAAATAGGATATAATAATAATTAGAAAACTGCTCCAGATGTGATTTTTTTTTAACAGTTGTGATAACATAACATATAACATAACAATTACAGCACGGAAACAGGCCATTAGGCCCTTCTAGTCCGCACCGAACCAAACACCCCTCTCTAGTCCCACCTCCCTGCTCAATGCCCATAACCCTCCATCTTCTTCTCATCCATATACCAGTAATAACAGTAATAAACCTGAGTATCTTCAGGCATCTGTTGATTCAGAAATGTACAATACCTGACATACTCTGTTGAAGGGTTAATCTAACAAGCTAAAAATAGAAGAATTCAAGTGAAGATTGTTCAAAAAGAGGTGTGACGAAACATGATGGTATCTCATTTAGTCTAAGGAACAAGAGATCCGATGGAATCAGTGCAGCTCTGTACATCCCTCTACACCATCAACCTCCCTTAGGAAAGGCAAGAACATACTGAAGGACCCATCCAACCTCAGTTACATTCTCTCCTCTGTCCTCTCCCCACCATGGATAATGTTCAAGAGTATGAAGTCATGCACCAACAAACAGAAAGGCAGTTTGTCTCCCAGTACCCCGCAAACTCACAACTGGGCTATCATTATTCCTCGCTACGTAGTAATCGATATTTTCACTGTAACTCAGTGATTGTGCTGTTTTGTATGGCTTTCTGCATGTTAGACTCCTTGCAGAATAAACTTTTCTCACTGTACCAGGTACATTGTGACAATAAACCTGAATTTGCTTAGATTCCAATTCTGTGTGTTACAGGCCATAGCCAATGTGGGGCATGCAGACTTTGTCACAGTTGGGGGTAGGCGATGCTTGATAGGAGACTGCTGGATACTTTAGGAAGTGGTACACAGGTTCTGCCATTTACTCTGATCTTCAATGTACTTCCAACATGTGCTCTTGAACTTTTCTAAGATCAGAGTTGGTGCGGCCTAATTTGGAGTTCTGTGTGCAGTTCTGGTCGCCTAATTATAGGAAGGATATAAACAGAGTGGAGAGAGTGCAGAGAAGGTTGACCAGAATGTTACCTGGGTTTAAGCATCTAGAGTCTAGGGAGAGATTGGACAGATTAGGTCTTTATTCTTTGGAGCGTAGAAGGTTGAGAGGGGATTTGATAGAAGTATTTTAGATTATGAAAGGGATAGACAGAGTGGATGTGGATAGACTATTTCCGTTAAGAGGAGGAAAGATTAAAACAAGAGGACATGAGTTAAGAATTAAGGGGCAGAGATTTAGAGGTAACATGAGGGGGAACTTCTTGACTCAGAGAGTGGTAGCCGTGTGGAATGATCTTCCGGGAGAAATAGTGGCGGCGGAGTCAACTGTATTATTTAAGAAAAGGTTGGACAGGTCTATGGATGAGAAGAAGATGGAGGGTTATGGGCATTGTGCAGGGAGGTGGGACTAGAGAGGGGTGTTTGGTTCGGTGCGGACTAGAAGGGCCTAATGGCCTGTTTCCGTGCTGTAATTGTTATGTTATGTTATGTTAGAGTTCAAACTTATTGTCAGAGTACATAAATGACATCACATACAACCCTGAGATTCTTTTTGCTGCAGGCGGGGCAGAATTTCTATTCATCAGCATCTGTAAATTGTATTCGAGAAAAAAATGTGTATACATAGAAAGAAATATAAACAAACTGCACATACAGAAAAAAAAATCCGTAATAAATAATGTGCAAAGTAAGAATCGTTAAATGAGTCTCTGATTGAGTTTGTTGTTGAGGAATCTGATAGTTGAGGGGTAGCAGCTGTTCATGAATTTTATGGTCCAAGTTCTTTGGCACTTGTACCCTTTCCTGATGGCAGCAGCAAGAACTGTGCATGTCCTGGGAGGTGTGGAACCTTGACGATTGCTGCTGTTCTTTGATGGCGGCGTTCCATGTAGTGGGGAGAGTTTTACCTGTGATGTACTGGGTTGTGTCTATCTCATTTTCTAGGGCTACTCAGAGGTATTCTTTAATATATCTTCTCCATTTTGACTGATCATAGGTCAGAGACTCCATTGAATCGGTGGGAATATTTTGCACTTTTGAAGAATTTTTTTCCCCCGACCCTCTGCTAACCTCTTGTCGTGATGAATCTCGGAACAGCAGGTCTATTTTGGGAATCCATTGTCGGGGATGCAAGTGACTTAGCCTGCTCATTGGGCAAACTAAATGTGATTAGGAGTTCAGTGATAGGGGTTGGGCTGGAGAAAACATGATATTGGCTTTTATGGTTCTGCTAGTGAATTTTGAGAACTTTGTGGAGTCACAATTAGTGGTATCTTTCCAGTGCTCTAGGTAGTCTCTGTCTCAGAAGAATACAGGAGGGCAGGAATTGCCACCTGGTCAATGAAGTTTTGTGCTGCTTTGAGGTTTTGATCTTAAAACACTTTTTTCCTCAAATAGCAATGGTTTTGGTAGATTAAAGTGATTATGAATTTTATTACTGCCTTTATTTGCTCCCAAGATGCTTAAAGTAGTCCACTTTTTCCACTGTCTCGTTTTTGATTTTTATTGTCAGCAGATGTAGGTTGGTAGAGGACCTCCGTTTAATGAATGTTAATTGTAAAGTCCTTTGTCTAAAATGGTTTAGTGAATGATCATGACTTGGGGCTCAGTCTCAGAATATCTGCATACTGCATTTTGTGACTGAATTTGGAGTATTTTGATTTTGGAGAAGAAGTGACACAAAAAGAATAGTTTCCCATTTGTCTTGTAGAAATGAGGGAAAAAATTAACAGGTGTTTGGAAAGATTTGCTTTAATAAAGTAAACCCAGTAAGGGCATGTTTAAAGCAAATTACGCTTAATTAAACTGATTGAATTTTTAGATGAGGTGACAAAAAAGGCCAATAAAGGGAATGCAAGGACAAAGGGCCATTTGCAGTGTGGATTAAAAAAAAACTAATTTGAGGACTGAAACCATAGAGTTATGCTTATTGAATGGCTGTCAGTGGTACCTTCAAAGGTCAGTATTAGAAGACTTGCATATAAAATTTCAAAATCCACAGTTGATTGTAAGGCTAGAAGTGTAATAAGTAATGAGAAGGATTGTGCAATGATCAAGGTTGGCTTTGCATACGGAGTAAACAAGTGGCACATTTCACGTGTAACACAAATGTGAAGTGATACACTTTGGCAGAAAAATTAGGAGCGATAATGTGGACTAAATGGCACACTTTTAAAGGGAATGTAGGAAGAGCAAATGAGTATTTATGTAAGTGCAGGACGTGCCAGAGCAGCTAAAATACACGTGGTATCCTGGGACAAATAGAGTGATAAATTCAAAACCAAGGAGATCCTGTTAAATCTGTATAAAGGGCTGGTCATGTTACAACTAGAGTAATGCATGTAGCTGTTTCCTCCCTTTAGGACGGATGAAAAGTCCTAAATGGAATGGAATTTTGCTGAGGAATTTTAGCTGCAGGATTAGACAGGATAGGATGTTTTATGCCGCAGTTAAGGAAGGCATGTCATAAGCCTTCACTACTAATCCAACCTACAGTATCACCTTTAGAAATCTTAGATAAACATCCTTCTGTTCCTCAATACTCCCTGGGGCCATATGATTAATTATGTATGTTCTAACCTTTCAAAATGCACCACCTCACACTTCTGATTTCCAGTGCTGTATTCCCACTCTCTATATCTCAAAGATAAGACAGAATATAGAAGGGACATATAGAGTCTAGTGGCATGGTGCCAGGGCAACAACCTTTCCCTCAATTCTTTCTTTGTCTTTGGCTTGGCTTCGCGGACGAAGATTTATGGAGGGGGTAAAAAGTCCACGTCAGCTGCAGGCTCGTTTGTGGCTGACCAGTCCGATGCGGGACAGGCAGACACGATTGCAGCGGTTGCAAGGGAAAATTGGTTGGTTGGGGTTGGGTGTTGGGTTTTTCCTCCTTTGCCTTTTGTCAGTGAGGTGGGCTCTGCGGTCTTCTTCAAAGGAGGCTGCTGCCCGCCAAACTGTGAGGCGCCAAGATGCACGGTTTGAGGCGTTATCAGCCCACTGGCGGTGGTCAATGTGGCAGGCACCAAGAGATTTCTTTAGGCAGTCCTTGTACCTTTTCTTTGGTGCACCTCTGTCACGGTGGCCAGTGGAGAGCTCGCCATATAATACGATCTTGGGAAGGCGATGGTCCTCCATTCTGGAGACGTGACCCATCCAGCGCAGCTGGATCTTCAGCAGCGTGGACTCGATGCTGTCGACCTCTGCCATCTCGAGTACCTCGACGTTAGGGGTGTGAGCGCTCCAATGGATGTTGAGGATGGAGCGGAGACAACGCTGGTGGAAGCGTTCTAGGAGCCGTAGGTGGTGCCGGTAGAGGACCCATGATTCGGAGCCGAACAGGAGTGTGGGTATGACAACGGCTCTGTATACGCTTATCTTTGTGAGGTTTTTCAGTTGGTTGTTTTTCCAGACTCTTTTGTGTAGTCTTCCAAAGGCGCTATTTGCCTTGGCGAGTCTGTTGTCTATCTCATTGTCGATCCTTGCATCTGATGAAATGGTGCAGCCGAGATAGGTAAACTGGTTGACCGTTTTGAGTTTTGTGTGCCCGATGGAGATGTGGGGGGGCTGGTAGTCATGGTGGGGAGCTGGCTGATGGAGGACCTCAGTTTTCTTCAGGCTGACTTCCAGGCCAAACATTTTGGCAGTTTCCGCAAAGCAGGACGTCAAGCGCTGAAGAGCTGGCTCTGAATGGGCAACTAAAGCGGCATCATCTGCAAAGAGTAGTTCACGGACAAGTTTCTCTTGTGTCTTGGTGTGAGCTTGCAGGCGCCTCAGATTGAAGAGACTGCCATCCGTGCGGTACCGGATGTAAACAGCGTCTTCATTGTTGGGGTCTTTCATGGCTTGGTTCAGCATCATGCTGAAGAAGATTGAAAAGAGGGTTGGTGCGAGAACACAGCCTTGCTTCACGCCATTGTTAATGGAGAAGGGTTCAGAGAGCTCATTGCTGTATCTGACCCGACCTTATTACCAAGACAAAAGTGTTGATTATAGACTTCCGGATGAGGGATGGAGCACACTTTCCTGATTGTACTGAGGTGGAGCTACTAGACACGTTTAAATTCTTGGGTATCAATATCTCCATCATCCTCTCTTGGTTCAATGTAACAGACAAGAAAGAGCACCAGTGCCTCTAATGAGGACATTCAGAACGTCTCTTGCCTCTCTCAGTAACTTTTACGCAACATCAAAAGTATGCTGTGAGGATGAATCAATGTGTTGTACAGGAATTGCTCCACCAAAAACTGCAAAAAAGTACAGAGGGTTGTGAACTCATCTCAGGTCATCACACAAATTAGCCTCCCCTCAATCGATGCCATCTACATCTCCCACAACCTTAAAAAAGCAGCCAACATATTAAAGGAATTGTGCCCCCCCCCCCACACCCAATCTCAGTCACATTCTCTTCTCCCTCCTCCTGTCAGGGAGAAGATACACAAATGTAAAATCAGGCGTCTCTAGATTCGAGGATTGTTTCCCCGCTGCTGTAAGGCTGCTGAAGAACATCCCCTTGTTCTACTCTAACTGATCTCTCTCTATATTCTGCACTGTATTCTTTACAGTACTTCTCTATCCTGGATGACACGTAAAACAAACTTTTTCCCTGTATCTCAATGTACATGACAATAAAATTGAAGCTTTTTGCACCTAGAATTTACCCACTTTCTAAACATAGTCAGTGACTTTGCCTTTACAGCCCTATGTGAGAGCAAATTCCACAGGTTCACTGTCCTCTGCATGAAGACATTTTTTTCCTCATCTCAGTTCTAAATTCTGGGATTCAACACTCCTCTGTAATTGGTTTCTAGACTTAACCATATAACAATTACAGTACAGAAACAGGCCATCTCGGCCCCTCTAGTCCGCACTGATTTAAGTGATCTCCTCTAGTCCCACCTACCTGGTCCCTGTCCCTAACCCTCCAATCCCCTCACATCCATGCACAACCTTCTGCAACCACCTCTTCCGGAAGGTCATTCCACTTAGCCACCACTCTCTGAGTGAAGAAGTTTCCTCTCATGTTACTTCTAAACTTTTGCCCCCTAACTCTTAACTTATGACCCCTTGTTCCAATCTTACCTATTCTCAAGGGGAAGAGCCTATTCACATCTACTCTATCTATCCCCCTCATAATTTTAAATATCTCTATCAAATCCCCCCTCAACCTTCTACACTCCTGGTTAATAGCAGAACATCGAGCACTGTCTTGCTGAGCACAGGGGCACTCAGGGCTAAGTGCTCAGCCTGCTCCTGTTCGTGCAACTGACCCACGACTGTATCATCAGATCCAGCTTCAACAGAGTCGTCAGATTTGCAGATGACACAACAGTTGTTGATCTCATCAGCAACAACGATGAGTCGCACAACAGAGAAAAGAACGAAAATCTCATGATGAGGTGCAAGAATAACAACCTGAATCTCAACATGGATAAGACGAAGGAGATGATCATGGCCTTCAAGGGGAACAGGAACAACCTCCCTCCACTACACATCAGTAACTGAGGAGTAGAGAGCACCAAATTCCATGGAGTCCACTTAACTTGTGACCTATCATGGACACACAATGTCTTCTCACTTGTCCGGAGGTGCAACAGCAACTGCACTTACTGAGAAGAGTGAAATGGGCAAGGCCACCGGCCACCATCATGTCAACCTTCCACCATGTCAACCTTCCACAGGAGTTCTATTGAGTGCATCCTGGTCAGCTCCATCACAGTTTGCTGGAAATAATGGGATAATTTAAAATTATGAAAGGAATAGATAGACTGGACATAAACAGACTCTTTCCCCTAAGGGCAGGGGAGGTTGGAACAAGAGGCCATGAGTTAAGGGTAAGGGGGCAACACTTTAGGAGAAATATTAGAGGTGGCTTTTTCACTCAGTGGAACGATCTTCTGAATGAGATAGTTGCGGCAGGGTTCCTTCTGTCATTTAAGACAAGGTTGGATGTGTCCATGGAGGTGAGGGGGTTGGAGGGTTATTGGCAGAGAGCGGGAGGTTTGAGCTAGTGGAGTTGTTCTAGTGAACCGGTGCGGACTCAAAAGGCCAACATGGCCTGTTTCCACTCCATAAATGGTTATAGTAGGTCAATCCAGATGAGCACTAGAGTGTAGAGAGGATCACCAGGGCCTTCTCCATCCACTACCATCCTCCCCCACTGCCATCCACGTGATCTACCAGGATCGTTGACTGAAGAGGGTGCACAAAATCATTGAGGACTCCTACCACCCCAGATACACTGACTTTCAACAACTCCCATTGGGAAAGATCAGAGCCTTCAGCACCTGGCTGAGGTACAACAGCTTCCTGCAGCCAGAGAGAACACTGAATGTCCAAAGGAACTGGTCGCACTTATCATCTGAGACTCTAATATTGACTACACAATATTTATTTATTTTTATATCTGTATATTTGTCATACATATATATTGTCTCTATGTGCCTGCATTTTTTGCACCAAGGACCAGTGAACTCTTTTATTGGGTTGTTCTTGTGCAATCAAATAATAATAAACTTGAACTTGAAATCTTTTGTCCTGTAACTTGAGGCTATGACTCCTTGTTCTATCCAGCTGGGGACATCTCCTCCCATTACCCATTCTGTGTATCTGTCATATTTTTGTATGTTTTGATTTCATTTCCACTCATTTTATAAAAATTCTGGCAAACTAGTCAGTTCTCATACAGCAGATCTGCCTTCCCAAGAATCAATCTAGTGATCCTTGGTTGCACTACCTCAATGGCAAGAGTACCTTTCTTGAATAAGGAGACCAGAACTGCGCAAAGTGTTCCAAGTGTGGTCTCACAATTGTAGCAAGACATTCTTGCTCCTGAACTCAAAACTGTGGCGGAGCCACTGAATGGGCAGGATAATTGGATGAATTGCTATATTTCTGTCTCTTTGATGTTATTTACAAAAGGATAGGGCAACGAAAAAGTTACTGATGACCCAAGAGATAATAAAATAAAATTTCCAGTTTAGGGCTGGTGGGAGCACAACAAGAAGCCTCACTGCTTGATTTTTCCTCTGCTTTTATCAGATGGGATCAGTGTAGCGGTGGTTAGTTTAGATCTGGTTCTTGACTGACATCTACCAGAATTTAAGAAAACATTTTCATTGGAAAAATACTGTTAATAATTGATTCCCAACACGTTAATCTTCTTGCCAATGAACTTTGTTCAGTACAAACACAGTATTACAATGGGATGTTATGTCTCTGCTGAGCTGCTTTCAGAAATTATTTTTATCTTGTTACTGCAAGATAAGGTTGTTGCAGGACTTTTGCTTTTTATTACTGTTATTTAATGATTTTGCATCTCTGTCAACCAGCAAATGAGTTGATCTATTTTCAAGTGTTAACTTGAGGTGGGTAATTACAAGATGCTGTTCAAATTTTGATCATTATTTATGTTTGTTTCAACTAGTAGCATTACCAGGATTGCAGTATTTGCATTGCAAAGAAATATTTTATCTATAATTTGTGGTTTGTTCCAGAGGAATATTGTGAAGTTTCTGGTGTGTAGACAGTTACTAAAAGTTTACTTCTTAAACAGGCTTGACTTTGTGTGTTTCAGAGAAATGAAAATGGGCCTCTAACAATGCTTTGGCTACCATGGGCAGTGTCATGCTACGCTATTTCTGCTATGGATGTCTTTTTACGTCTGTGACCTGGACACTTCTCCTTTTCATCTACTTCAACTTGAGCAACGAAAGATTCACTTTCAGCAATGTGCCCTTCCAGGGGAGTCAGCGAGTGCAGTGGAAATTCAAACCCCGTTTTACCAAAGGACCCAAACGTCTGTTTGAATCCCAGCACCGAGAGAAAGTAGGCAGCCAGTTTATGAAGCACATACCAAAAAATTCAGAGAAAAAACTGGATAACCTTTCAGAACTGGGTGAGTCATTTCTTCCAGTTAGGTACTGTAATTTAAAATGGCAGATGAATAAAATAAATATATTTGATTTGGAACCTGTTAGCTTTTCTAAAATGCTTCAATCCAAAATGGATTTGATCAACGTTGTCTTCCTAAAAGTTCTTGGGTGCTGCTTATTCAAAGGAATGTCATCAGAGAATTAGAATATAGAACACTACAGCACAGTTCAGTCCCTTCAGCCCTCAATGTTGACCCAACCCATATATTTTTGCGGAGGAGCTAGTGGAGTTGTTCAAGTGAACCGGTACGGACTTGAAGGGCCGACATGGACTGTTTCCGTGCTGTAAATGGTTATATGGTTATGAATATGATATTTGTACAACCATTTTTATTTGAGCAGGGATCAATTGGCAAGCAAGCAAAAAGAATGGATACTTGTTTTTATCTCTTCTAAAAACTGGCTTGGGCATCTGAATTGTGGGCTTACTGAGTTGCTTCAGAAGACGATTGAGAATCCAGAACTGCATCTAGGACTAATCAGATAAAGTTGAAGAATTTCTTCTCAGCAGGATATTATTGAACTATATAGATTATTTTGACCTGTTGGCCTGCGCTCCTCCTCCTTCCCCTTCTCCTCCGCCCCCCCCCCCTCTCCCCCACCTATTTATTCAGGCACCTGCCTGCTTTCTGCTCAAAAGAGCTCAGGCCCAAAATGTTGATTATATACCTTTGCTTTCTATTGATGCTGCGTGACCTGCTGAGTTTCTCAAGCATTTTTATGTTTTGCACTGCAATCCCGGTGTCTGCAGACTTTCCTGTTCAATTCTATAATTTTAGGAAATGTTTTAATGCATTGATGTTTCTACATGGAGAAAAGCATGATGAGAAGCCAGCTTTGTAAAGCTCTGTTATTCAAGAAGGCCATGGCTGATCTGGCCATGTTCCTCATTACCCTTAAAATTCTCCAAAATATATCAATCTGTATGTTAAAGCAGCCTCTACTGCTTCACTTGGTAGAGAATTCCACAGATTCACTATTCTCTGGGAAAATCAGTTCCTCCTTCTCTCCGTCTCGAAGAGTTTTGACCCAAAACCTTAACAATTCTTTTTTTTCCACCGGCAGATTTTTTTTTTTTTGCTATACAATCTAGTCTCATACTTCCAAGTAGATGACCACAAGCCCATGGTAAATCTGCTGTGCCCATTTTAAGAAGATTGTATGCTTCATATATTTGGAGCTCAACAATAAGTTTCAATGATTCACTTACCGTAGATCCTTTGGTTTTATTTTCACGGATTCTCGCTGTTCACCATTAATAAAATATTCCATTATGTTTTTCTGGATTTCAAGGGAATAGCCTCACACTTTCTGATGCTGAATTCCACCTGCCACTCACTTGACCAGTCAATATCTATTGCTTTTATCCACACAACTTACTGACCCTCCTAACACTGTGCTTTATTTCTTAAACTATCAGTAATGTGTATGGTGAAAAGCTAAGGCCTGGGGAGTATCACTCGTCACATCTCGCTAATCAGACATGATCTTTTTATCTCTACCAGCTTTCTACTTTCTAAAGCAATTGGTACCTGGCAGTATTGCTTAGGGACTTGAGAATAGTGAGTGAAATCAGCCAATGTAGAGAAAATTGAGGTATGAGCATACTCACAAATTGATGGATTTTCTGACTTTTAAACATGATTGTCTATCACTATAAATATTTTAGAATACATAAATAATGTCAATAATTTTCTTTTCAGGCATGATTTTCAATGAATTAGATCAGCAAGTTCGAAATACAGGATACCAGAAACATGCTTTTAATGTGCTCATCAGTAATCGTTTGGGCTACCGTAGGGATATTCCTGATACCAGAGATCCAAAGTAAGTCTTAATATTTAATTATCATTCAGTTTTAAAAATGCACTCTATCTACCGGTATATCCATTCATGTATTAATGCTGAATTCCAAAGCATGATACCTTTATCACCTGCAAACTTTTTGTTAGCACTTTGCTAGCAAGTGATCTGCTCATATGGGATGTTTTATAGAATCCTTTTTACCTTACCACTCAGATTTGTGCTGATCCACTGGTGTCAACCCCGCACATTAGGAAGACCAAGCGAAGCACGAGAGCCATAGTAAATGGGGAAACACCTATATAGAGAGGAGCAGGGTGAGCTTAGAGAGCATACTTGCTGATCCCTGAAATCAGTGGAAAAGGTAAATAAGAAGTCACTTGAGTGAATGGGCATGGTAGAACTAGAAAACACTAGGGCATCCCTTGATTTCTCTGCACAATTTTGTTAACCACATTACAGGAAGGATACTGCAAGAGATGGTGCAGAGGAGATTTACAAGGATATTGCTAGGCCTGAGCAAGTATAGTTGATTTCTGGTGGGAGATCAATTGTAAGATTTAATTTAAAAAAAATCAGAAGCCTGAATGAAGAAAATGGCAAAGATCTGTGTTGTGGTGCTCTACATTTTATACTATATGCAGGCAGATGTGCAATTTACATTGGCATTATGGTTAGCGTAGACATCAAGGGCTGATAGACCAGATCCTGTACGGCTTGCCTATGTTACGCATCTGCTTTCCTGCACAGAGGTAAATAACAAAGGATATAAATTCTAATTGATCATGAAAGAATAGTAGGTGACTTGAGGAATATTTTATGCATCTAAAGAATAATGGAGGCCTACATCTCAATTGTCTGAAAAGATGGTTGAGGCAGATACTTCATCATATTTAAGAGTTAGGTGAATATATCCACTGCCCTCTGTGGATAAAGTTGCCTTTCAAATCAATGGGTAGATCTTTTCTCTTTCACCTTAAATCTATGCCCTGTAGTTTTAGACTTCCCCACCCTGAGATAAAAACATCTATTGACCTTACCTGTGCCCCTCATGAATGTTGAATGTACATACCTCCATAAGATCGCTTCTCAGCCTCCTATACTCCAAGATGAGAAGTTCCGATGTATCCAGCCTCTTTTAATTCAACCTAGACAGTTCTGGTGTTGTTCTCATGAATCTTTACTCTTTTCAGCAGTTTATGATAAATTTCCTGTGATTGGGTCACCAGGATTGTACACAGTGCTCCAAGTATGGTCTCATCAACTGTCTTGTTCAGTTATCAGGACATCTCATTTCCTGTATTTAATGCCCTGACTGATGAAGGCAAGCATGGAAAATGCCTTCTTCACCATCCTGTCTTTCTGTTAAATCTTTCCTATTGGCCTACTGAATTTAAATGATTGGGACCTTGGTTACAGCATTTGCTCATTTGGCACAGAAGATCTCATATTAAGCTTGCATTATCCCTCACCAATAATTCCTCCCATTGTTGACCCATTGATTCCACTTTCTTTGCTCAGAAATTTTGTCACATGGCTTGTAGATTCATTCTCACAGACCCATTGGTATTCATGCTTGACACATTTATTTATTCCTCCAATGGCCACCATCACATTTACACAAGTGTTCACAGCTTAGGAGACTCCTTTCCCCAATCCCCTAATATCCAATGGTACAAACAACAGCACCCTAATCTTTAGAAAAAATCAAGCACCCAGAGGAAGGAGGAAATGTTTTTGAATTAGGTCAAACAGAAAGAAAAAAAGTGGAAGGTAGCAATTGCAAGGGATGACTTGGGAAAAAAAGTCAATGGTCAGGGAGAGAAGTAAATCAGAATGTGGAAAAGGTAAGGAGGAGAAGAAAGATTATGGGAAGTGAATGGGAGAGAAAATGGTTTAAGAAGTGGAAGTAACTGTTTGGAATATAGAATGCAAGATGAATGATGCAAAATATAAGAGATGCAGCCCCATAGCATCAGCAGACATCCTTTCCACATCAGATGATCTACACCATCCATCAGGAGAAAGGATAACAGAGAAGAAAAGCCATAGAGAAAAGAAGCTCTGCTTAATTATAATAGTTCCCCAGCAAATTCATTCCAGAACTTTAGGATCTAAGCCTTAGTGTCCCCCTCTACAACTGGATGCTTGACTTCCTGTCTAACAGGCTGCATCAATGAAGATGGGTAATAGCATTGCTTCCTTGATCATATTCCTTGATCACAATGATATCACTTGCACCTTCCGGGATGACGTCCCCACTAACGACAGCCAACGCGATGACGTCACCTCCTTCGACAGACAACGTGATGACATCACTTCCTCCCACATGAATGGCCCGACTGACAGGCAAAGCCAGCCATGCCCCCACCACGCACCCCCACATGGCGCTGCCGCCTCCTGGGCCTACCTTACCTTCAACAATGACTTTACCCGCACCAACGACGTGGACGACACGGGCGCCGACCAGACCGCCTACCAACACAGTCCACGCCTGCAGACCATTCACCACACCCCATGCCTACAGAGGACGCCACCGACCACCACTCACCTCAACCGTCGGACCCTGAGATGGTCCTAGCGGCCACCACACTGATGAGAGACATTCCACACGGCCTCGGGTGCTCCATGATGGACATCATTGTCAACGGTCAGGTAACAAAATGCCTACTCGACAGCGGCAGGACCAAGAGCTTTATACACCCAAACATGGCCTGAACTTTGAGACTTAAAACTTACCCCACCACCTTCGCCGCCCAGGACCGCTTTATAAATACCCTTGGGCACTGCTCCATTGATCTGACTATGGGGGGGGTGGGTGGGGAGAGACATTCACAGGGTTTAGGCTCCTGGTTATGCCCAAGCTCTGTGCTCCTCCTCCTGGGCTTAGACTTCCAGTCCCACCTGCAAAGCATCACCCTCACCTTCGTTGGGCCCCTACCCTGGCTCACACTCCACAGCGCACCATCCACCCAACCCCAGCTAATCTGCGGCCTCTCCACACTGCCCATCACCCCTCCAGCCCTCTTCTACCTCACGCTAGACTGCAAACCGATAGCCGCCAGAAGCAGGGGCTATTATGCAGCTGACAGAGAATTCATTGAGGCACAGGCAAAGCGGCTTCTGGCGGAGAGTGTCATAGCACCAACCCATGGAGAGCCCAAGTCCTGGTAGTCAAAGGAGGCAGCAAACCAAAAATGGTGATAGACTACAGTCAGACCATTAACCGGTACACCCAGCTGGACACCTACCCCTTACCCAGGATAGCTAACATGGTCAATGAGATAGCCCACTACGGGGTCTTCTCCACAATCGACCAGAAGTCAGCCTATCATCAGCTCCCAATCCACGCGCGGGACAAGACCTACACCGACTTCGAGGCGGACGAGTGCCTCTATCAGTTCCGCCGAGTTCCATTTGGGGTCACTAACGGGGTCTCGGTCTTCCAGAGGGAGTTGGATTGCATGGTAGACCGGCACAAACTAAAAGTGACCTTCCCATACCTAGATAATGTCACCATCTGCGGCCACGACCAGCAGGACCACGATGCCAACCTGGAGAGATTTCTCCAGATGGCCGAGGAGTTGAACCTCACTTAATAATAATAATAACAATTACAGCACGGAAACAGGCCATTAGGCCCTTCTAGTCCGCACCGAACCAAACACCCCTTTCTAATCCCACCTCCCTGCACAATGCCCATAACCCTCCATCTTCCTCTCATCCATATACCTGTCCAACCTTTTCTTAAATAATACAATTGACTCCGCCGCCACTATTTCTCCCGGAAGATCATTCCACACAGCTACCACTCTCTGAGTAAAGAAGTTCCCCCTCATGTTACCTCTAAACCTCTGCCCCTTAATTCTTAACTCATGTCCTCTTGTTTTAATCTTTCCTCCTCTTAACGGAAATAGTCTATCCACATCCACTCTGTCTATCCCTTTCATAATCTTAAATACTTCTATCAAATCCCCTCTCAACCTTCTACGCTCCAAAGAATAAAGACCCAATCTGTCCAATCTCTCCCCATACTCCAGATGCTTAAACCCAGGCAACATTCTGGTAAACCTTCTCTGCACTCTCTCCACTCTGTTTATATCCTTCCTATAATTAGGCGACCAGAACTGCACACAGAACTCCAAATTAGGCCGCACCAACGTCTTATACAATCTCAACATCACCTCCCAACTCCTATATTCCATGCAATGATTGATAAAGGCCAGCATACTAAAAGCCTTCTTCACCACCCTATTCACGTGAGTTTCTACCTTCAGGGAACGATGTACCGTCACTCCTAAATCTTTCTGCTCTTCTGTATTCCTCAATGCTCTCCCATTTACCACATATGTCCTATTCTGATTCTTCTTACCAAAATGAAGCACCTCACACTTATCAGCATTAAATTCCATCTGCCATTTTTCAGCCCACTTTTCTAAGCAGCCCAAATCCCTCTGCAATCCTAGAAAACCTTCTTCATTATCCACTATTCCACCTATCTTAGTATCGTCTGCATATTTACTAATCCAATTCACCACCCCATCATCTAGATCATTAATGTATATAACGAACAACAATGGGCCCAATACAGATCCTTGAGGCACACCACTGGTCACCGGCCTCCAACCTGACAGACAATTATCCACTACCACTCTCTGGCCTCTCCCTTTCAGCCAATGTTCAATCCATTTGACTATCTCAAAATTTATACCTAAAGACTGCACCTTCCTAACTAACCTTCCATGTGGTACCTTATCGAAGGCCTTACTGAAGTCCATATAGACAACATCCACTGCGCTACCCTCATCCACATTCCTAGTCACCTCTTCAAAAAATTCAATCAGATTGGTCAAACATGACCTTCCTCCCACAAATCCATGTTGAGTACTCCTGATCAGACCCTGTCTATCCAGATGTTTATAAGTACTATCTCTAAGAATTTTCTCCATTAATTTACCTACCACAGACGTCAAACTTACAGGCCGATAGTTGCCAGGCTTCCTCCTTGAACCCTTTTTAAATAACGGAACCACATGCGCAATGCGCCAATCCTCCGGCACTATCCCCATATCTAATGACATTCGAAAAATTACCGCCAGAGCCTCTGCTATTTCCTCCTTCACTTCTCTCAATGTCCTGGGGAAGATCCCGTCTGGTCCTGGAGACTTATCCACCTTTATATTCTTCAAAAGCCTTAAAACTACACCTTTTGTAATCTCTATATTCCCCATATTTACCCAATTTGCTTTTTTTATCCCACATCTCCCAATATCCTTCTCCTTAGTGAATACCGAAGAAAAGAAACTGTTCAATATCTCCCCCATTTCTCTAGGTTCCACACACAGTTTTCCACTCTGATTTTCTAAGGGACCAATTTTGTCTCTAGCTTTCCTCTTACCATTAACATATTTGTAGAACTCTTTTGGATTTGTTTTCACCCTGCTTGCCATAGTTTTCTCGTACCTTCTTTTAGCTTTCCTAATTCCTCTCTTAAGATTCCTCTTACATTCAATGTATCTTTCAAACATCTCCTTAACTCCATGCTTCTTATATCTAATGTACGCCTCCCTTTTTCTTTGAACCAAGTTTCCAATATTCCTTGAAAACCACGGCTCTCTCAAACCTTTTGCCCCTCCTTTTAACCTAACAGGAACATAAAGCTTTTGCACTCTCAAAATCTGATCTTTAAAAGACTTCCATCTCTCTACTACATCCTGCCCATAAAACAAATTGTCCCAATGCACACCCTGCAAGTCCTTTCGCATCTCCTCAAATCTAGCTTTTCCCCAATCAAAAACCTCAATCCTTGGCCCTGATTTCTCTCTTTCCATAATGACATTGAAGCTGATGGCATTATGATCATTACAATAAAGAGAAGTGTGTGTTCAGCACCACCCGCCTCGCCATCTTGGGGTACATCGTGGCACGTGGTGTCATCGGCCCAGATCCAGAACGGATGCGCCCTTTAATGGAGCTACCCCTCCCACACATGCTCAAGGCCCTCCACAGGTGCCTTGGCCTTTTTTCCTATTACTCGCAGTGGGTCCCTCGCTTCTCGGACAGGGTCCGCCCACTGGCCTTGGCTACAACCTTTCCTCTCCCACCCAAGGCGCAGGCAGCCTTCACTCGCATCAAGCAGGACATCGCGGACACCACGATGCATGCTGTGGATGAAGACTCCCCTTTCCAGGTGGAGAGCGATGCCTCCGATGTGGCCCTCACCACTACCCTCAACGCCTCACACACATTCCGACTCGTCTTCTTCTCAAGAACCCTCCACAGTTCTGAGCTAGGGCACTCCGCCATTGAAAAGGACGCCCAGGTGATCCTGGAAGCGGTCCACCACTGGTGTCACTACCTGGCAGGCAGGAGATTCACTCTCCTCACTGACCAGCGTGCAGTGGTGTTCTTGTTCAGCACCACCCACAAAGGCAAGATCAAAAACAACTATATCTTGTGATGGAGAGTCGAGCTAGCAACGTTTAGCTACGACATTCAGTACCGACCAGGGAAGTTCAACGACTCCCCCGAAGCCCTATCCCGGACCTGCGTGTCAGCTCAGGCCGACCAACTGCAGACACTCCATGAATCGCTCTGCCACCCGGGCGTTACTCACCTCTACCATTTCATCAAGTCCCAGAACCTCCCATACACTGTCCAGGAAGTCCGGACCATGACTAAGGCATGCCATGTCTGCATGGAAAGCAAACCCTGCTTCTTCTGCCCACCTCAGGCCCAAGTCGTGAAGGCCACCCGGCCCTTCGAACGCCTCAGTATTGACTTCAAGGGCGCCCTGCTTTCCACGAATCAGAATGTCTACTTTCTCGCTGTGATAGATAGTACTCCCGGTTTCCCTTCGCCATCCGTACCCAGACACCTCCACAGCCACCATCATCAGGGCCCTGACACAGATCTTCACTCTGCTCGGCTGCCCCACATTCATCCACAGCGACCGGGGGTCCAGCTTCATGAGTGAGTAGCTGCACCAGTACTTGAGAGCAAGGGGCATCGCAACTAGTTGCATGACTAGTTACAACCCGAGTGACAATGGGCAGATGGAAAGTGAAAATGGGGTGATCTGGAAGGCAGTCCTCCTGGCCCTTAAGTCAAAAGGCTGGTTCCTGGACTACTTGCAGGACACCCTCCCCGAGGTGCTCCACGCCATCAGGTCGCTCCTGTGCACGGCTACCAATGAGAGAGACCCCCCACCCCCCCCCATGAACGCCTGTTCTCGTTCCCTAGGAATTCGGCGACTGGAATCTCCCTCCCAGCATGGCTCAAGTCCCCGGGACCAATGCTCCTGTGTAAACACACACGGGCCCACAAGGCTGTCCCCCTGGTCAAGCAGGTGTCCTTCCTACACGCAAACCATAACTACACCTACGTCAGGTACCCCAGCAGCAGGGAGAACACCATCTCGACCAGAGACCTGGCACCAATGGGGGCACCCACCACTACACAACAGCTCCCACCTCCCCAGGACCACGCCGGCCCAACGCATCTCCCCTGCCCTGGATATGTATGGGACACCCAGGACCATGCCGGCCTGCCAAGTTTTCCCCACCTTGGGCATCCCTTACACACTCAAACCGCGGGGGATGACCCCTCTCCCCTGCCCCTCCAAAGCCTCACACACATTCCGACTCTGGCCGCCCCATCCACCCCACTGCTCTGCGCCACGCCAGCCACATCCAGCCCCACTTGAGGTCAGTCACTTGGAAGTAGGGCACAGCTAACCACAACAGAGACTTCAAGCTGAATAAAGCCTGTTGTTTCAGACTTTGAACGTTATGTCTGCTTATTGTCACTACAGTGCAACTCAGCCAGCCACCATCAGATCAACTTTCAACAGGAGCTCTATTGAGAGTATCCTGGCTGGCTGCATCACAGTGTGGTACAGTTGCTGCAGAAGAATGGATCACAGGACCATACGAGTGGCAGAGAGAATCATTGGAGTCCCTCCCCCCCATCACCCCACCCCCAATCAACGTGATGTACTGGAATCATTGTCCGAAGCCGGCGCACAAAATCATTAAGGACCCTATCCACATCACACACAGCTTCATTTGGCTGCTCCAGTTGGCAAATGGATATTTCTGATCAGAAACCCTAGCAAATTTCTACAGAGGTGCGGTGGTACGTGTGCTGACTGGCTGCATTATGGTCTGGTATGGAAACACCAATACCCATGAGCATAAAGCCCTCCAAAAGGAAGAGGACACAGCCCAGGACATCACAGGCAAAACCTTCCCCACTATTGAGCACATCTACAGGGAATGCTGCCATCAGAGAGCAGTAGCAATCATCAAGACCCTCACCTCCCAGCCCAGGCTCTGTTCTCGCTGCTGCCATCAGGAAAGAGATCTAGGTGCCACAAGACTCGCGCCACCAGGTTCAGGAACAGCTGCTACCCCTCCACCATCAGACTCAATGACAAACTCAATCAGAGACTCATTGAAGGAGTCACGTGATGGAGTAGTGGCCGGACGGTGAACTCCAGCCCTCTCCAGAAAAGTCGGGAAAAACAAGAGAAAATACAAAGGCACAGAAATACAAGTTAAAGAAAAGTGAGTATAAAGGTGGAAAGAAGATGGAGACAAAAGGAGAAAAATCAAAATCAACGGAAAGAAGAGAGGAAGAGAAGACAACGGAGGAAAAAGGTGAAGGCCTTACCTGTCCGAAGAGGCCCGCTGTGGAGAGAAGACCCCACTACCTCAGGTCGGTAGAAAGAGAACTACAACAATGGCTCACAGAGCCGAGTAAAAGTGCGCAACCGCGCATGAAAAAAAACACACCGACGGGAGGGGGGACCAGCTGGGGAGTCGATCTCCACAGCCGGCAACGACAGCTGCAGAACACCTGCAGCAAGAAGAGACCACAGAAGACAATGGAAACAAGAAAGAAGAGGAGGAAAGGGCAGCAAAGAAACAACAGACGGTCAACCTAGAGGAAGAGGAAGAGGAAGAGTACAGGGAAATAGAAGAAGAAAAGAAAGGCAAGGTAAAGGAGGTACTTGCTCTTGTTAGAGGATACATGGAGTCATTTAAAGAATGGCAAACACAGGAATTCAATGATTTAAGAAGAAGAATAAACAACACAGAAAAGAAAATAAATAAAATGGATATGACCTTAACAGAAATGGGGAAAAAAATGGACAAGATGGAAGAACGGGCAATAGCAGCAGAAATGGAGGTAGAAGACTTAAAAAAGAAATTGGAGGAATCTAATAAAAAAACTAAAGAGACACAAGAATTACTAGCCCAAAAAATAGATATAATGGAAAATTATAACAGAAGAAATAACATAAAGATAGTGGGCCTTAAGGAAGATGTAGAAGGCAAGAATATGAGGGAGTTTATAAAAGAATGGATCCCTAAGGCCCTAGGATGTCCAGAACTACAGCAAGAAATGGAAATAGAAAGGGCACATAGAGCATTGGCCCCTAAACCACAACCACAACAAAAACCAAGATCTATTGTAGTAAAATTCCTAAGATATACTACAAGAGAAAAGGTACTGGAGAAGACAATGGAAAAAGTAAGAGAGGGCAACAAACCACTGGAGTATAAAGGGCAAAAAATCTTCATTTATCCAGATATAAGCTTTGAACTCCTAAAGAAGAGAAAAGAGTTCAATGCAGCAAAAGCGATTTTATGGAAGAAAGGATATAAATTTACACTGAAGCATCCTGCGGTATTGAAAATATTTATTCCAGGACAACAAAACAGACTATTCTCGGATCCAGAAGAAGCACGAAAATTTGCAGAACAATTACAAAAATAGACTGAGGGATGAAGACGGGTAATGAGAGCAAAAATTATCACGATTGATATGTATGTGGGTAAAGACAAAAATAGACTGAGGGATGAAGACGGGTAAGGAGGGTAAAAATGACCACGATTGATATGTATGCGGGTAAAGAGGTATAAGAGTGAATAGAGACAATGGGCATATGTGAAAGTATCTGTAATTAGAGGAAAACATAGAAAGTATAGACAAGAATTAATAAGGGAAGGTAATGGAATAGAGAGAATAAGGAGGGAACTAAAAGAGTGACCTTTGTGACATATAAAAAGCGAAATCTTTTCTGGGGGGGGCTGGGTGGGGGAAAAGAGCGGTCACTGCAAAATCAGTTGACGCTTGCGAGTGGATTCGCAAATCCAAATGGAGAGGGGAGATGTGGTTGTCCGACAAGGGATAAAGGGCAACTCAGGAGGGGAAGGGGAGATTGGGGATAAAGAAGATAGAAATAGGAGAATAAGGAAAATGTTGGATGTTGTAGGAATGTTGTCTGGTAAAGAGTTGAAAATAAGAAAACAGAAATGGAAAAGGAGGAAAGGTAATGATGGAAAAACGGAAAGAGAAGATAAACAAAATATAAAATGGCTACGCTGAACTATATGACTCTAAATATTAATGGAATACATAATCAGAGACTCATTTAAGTACTCTTACGTGTGCAATTTATTGAATTTCCTTTGGTTCTCTTTGTTTTGCCCAGTCAGTTTGTTTACATTTGTTATTTGTTTACAGTTCTTTGTTTACATGTTTTATGCTGTGTAATTTTTTGCACTACCAATTAGTGGTAATTCTGTCGTGCTTGCAGGAAAAAGGAATCTCAGGGTTGTATGTGATGTCATGTATGTCCTCTACAATAATTCTGAAATCTGATACAGGAGAATCTGAGCCAGCACCACTAGGCTGAGGAACAGGCTTCTTCCCAAGAGCTGTTAGAATGTTAAACGACCAAAGGAACAATATTTATTTATTTGTATATATGAATACTTGTCCTGCCTTATGTATGTTGCCTGGACGTGTGTTATGTCTGGTTGTGTATCTACATGTTTTGCATCTTGAACTGGAAAAAGCTGTCTCATCAATAAACTTGACTTGCCTTGGCTTAAACCTAAGATTGAATTTGTAGCCAATTGGCTTCAGTAAATGGAAGATGATAGATATAGATGATGGAAAGACAGTGTCTCGATTTATCACTAAAATCAATCTTATTTTTAAAAAAAAAAGTGCTGTCTCTCATGCAAGGAGGAAAATTTCTTTTACCATGACTTGTATCTTGATGCATGTTATACCACCTTTTTTTCTTCTTCTTCTTTGGCTTGGCTTCGCGGACGAAGATTTATGGAGGGGGTAAAAAGTCCACGTCAGCTGCAGGCTCGTTTGTGGCTGACAAGTCCGATGCGGGACTTATTGCCATATTATTAACCAAAACATTACATATTAGCTGCCAAAGATAACTTGCTTTTAAAAGGTGATGATTTCTTTCTTTGGTGTGCAGTACTAAATGACTCTTTCATTGTCAGGTGTAAAGAAAAAAGCTACCCAATGAACTTGCCGTCTGCCAGCATTATCATCTGTTTTTATAACGAAGCCTTCTCGGCTCTATTGCGGACAGTTCAGAGTGTGTTAGATCGATCTCCATCAAACCTGCTCCACGAAATTATTCTTGTCGATGACAGTAGTGATTTCAGTGAGTTATATTCTGCATTTCTATGTTTTCTATTCATCCCTTCCTGAATGGGTCGTGAATTCTTAAACCAGGTTCGTCAATGATCCACGACCAAACAGACTAGACAGGATTATGGTGGGAATAAACTCAGACCTGTGCACATTCTCCATAATCACTTGCTATCAATGTCTAGCCCTCAAATGGAATGGACTTTGAGAACACAATAAATAGCTGTCTTTCTGAATGTGGAATAGATTTTTATATAGTAAGGGAATTAAGGGATATGGGAAAAAGGCAGATAGGTGGAGATGAGCCCATGGTCACATTGAATGGCGAAGCAGGCTTGATGGGCTAGATGTTCCTATTTCTTATGTTCTTTCTGTAAGTTTATGATGCATAATTACTGGCCTTGGTAGCAGATGAATCAGCATTAGAAGATTATTTAAACACTTCTTCAATTTTCCAATTTGATTTGTCAGTTAATCTAAAAGATGAGCTTGAGGAGTACATTTGGAAAGCCCTACCTGGAAAAGTGAAGCTGGTGCGAAATTCAGAACGAGAGGGATTGATACGTGGTAGAATGATTGGAGCATCCCATGCAACAGGTAATTTAATTATGCTGCCACATGATGGGAAAATAAGCAGGAGCTCAAGAATACATTCCTGAGGGACTTCAGTGGTAATGATGTAAGGCCAACAGGAAATAAGTGTAGGTGGTCTGTGGCTATGACATGATTTTTTTTAAAATATCACTGTGAAGATTACATGACCATAGGACATTTATAACATAACATAACTAGCCCATGGTGTTTGTCCTAGTTGAAAAGGAGCTGCCCAAGCTAATCCACCCTTGCTGCTAGATCCGGAATCCTGCAGACATTCATTAACCTTCATATCATTTATGGAAGTATAACTAATGTGTTTTTGCATTTATGGATGCTACTTTTAGCTTGTGGGGCATGATCTCTAAGTAAATCCATTATAGCCGTGGGTCATGGAGGATTGATCATGCAATTCAATGCAGTACCAAGTGAACCCTGCACTACAAGAGTAGTGCTCCATTGTAGATTTGAGGGGGGAGTGGGATTTTGAAGTTTGTCATTGGTTACCAGAGGTTAATCACACGAGGGTATTGTTGTGAATTGTACTTGGACATTCACTTTTATTGAGCTCAGTGCCTGAATCACCTTCTGACTGGTGCTTAGCCTGAGTGAACTGGCATTGACACCTACCCTTAACTGGATTGGTGGGCACAGTCTTCCATTCAGAAACTGGCTTGCAGCTGATTAGTGCGACCCATCGTGAAACAGGGATTTTCTGGGATAGAGGAATTAGGAGATATGGGGAGATGGGGAGAAGGCAGGTAGGTGGAGTTAGGTCATAAATTAGATCAGCCATGATCGTATTGAATGGCGGAGCAGGCTCGATGGGCCATTTTTGGCCTACTCCTGTTCCTACTTCCTATGTTCCTATGTAAGTTTCTTATGCCACACCTCTAGGCTAAGGTTGAAGGTCGATATTCACAAACATACAAAATTTAAAACACCACATTAAAATAAAAACAAAAAAACTCTCGAAAATAATGAAATATTCAACTCAAATTTTAAAAAATTAAATTAGCTTCTTTAATTTTTTTAATTTAGACATACAGCACAGTTAAAGGCCCCTTTGGCCAACATGTTTTTTAACGGTGGGAGGAAACCAGAGCACTAAAAGGGAACACGGGGAGAACATACAAAATCCTTACAGACAGCGTGGGATTTGAAGCCCAGTCCGTAAAAGCATTGTGCTAACTGCTATGCTACCATGCCATCCTAACCTTAGCTATTTGTTCATAGCTACATTAGGGTGCCAGCTAGCTTTGCCAGCAAATTTCCAAGGCTCAGTGCTGGGAAATATGTAGAAGTTTATGCTACCAGATCGTTCCCAAACCCTGCCCCTTCATTCCATCCAATTGGACATCCTGTTACAAGCCTGATTTGTTTCCCAATATTGGAATAAGCGTTATCCAGGATCCGTTATGATTCCTGATATAGAGATCATCTGCAAAAGGTTGGTTTGTAGCAATTGTGTCACAGTGCGAAATGAAGAATGAGAAAATGATCAGACTTAGTTGAGTCGAAGCTCAGTAAAAGTGGTTTACCCTTACGGTCACGCACAGCTTTTTAAAACCCCACACATTCCAAATGATGTCATTGTATTGTGACATCATGACGTCACTCGGAACCTCCAAAGCCGGTTCGATTAAGCCTCCGATGAGCCGCTACAGGTTACCTTTTACTTCCTGATGCGTGATCCGTGACTTGCTGAGTTTCTCCAGCACATTTGTGAACTGCATTCGACCCGAGAATCTGCTGATTTTCTTGTTTAACGCTGCTTTCTTTAGGCAGTGTAATGCACCAAATGATTGTCTAGAAGGTAGACGAGGAAAATATGCTTGCTGTTCTTTTCTCCTGCCTTCTTAAAAATCATAAAGGTCTGTGTGACTCTTGCTCTAACTGGTTTTAGTCGTGCCTAATTTTGTTTTATCATTTGTTTTCTATAGGAGATGTACTGGTATTTCTTGACAGTCACTGTGAGGTGAATGAGTTGTGGCTACAACCCCTGCTGGATCCAATTATGCAGGATCGCAAGACGGTGGTGTGCCCAGTGATTGACATCATTAATGCTGACACATTAATCTACAGCTCTTCCCCAATTGTAAGGGGAGGGTTTAACTGGGGCCTGCATTTCAAGTGGGATCCAGTGCCTGCTTCCATGTTGAATGGACCAGAGGGACCAACGGCAGCAATCAAGTAGTAAACCTATTTTTTTCCATATTTTTTTCAATATTAGTATTGAATCTTTCTATTCCTAAAATATTTTGTCATCAAACAGTACCTCATTCTGTTACTTAACAAATCATTCCTCCTATTTCTAAAATCCTATACTCTTAAATCTCTACATTCCTTACAATGCTAAAAATATTCCATTTTGTTTTGTTTCTTGAATTGTACCATTTTACATTTCTTTGCATTAAATTCCTGTCTGTCATTTCTTCTAACTTGTCCATGTTGATCTGCAGTTCTTTCTCTTGATTTACCCATAATTTGGTTTCATTAGTGGTGTTGCTATCATTTTGTTAAGCTTGTGCCCAAATCTTGCAGATTTATGCTCATGCTGACCTTCCAGCTCCCAAATTAGGCTGACACTTTGATCACTTAATTCTCCATCATTTCATCCTGGTGATCCTCCCTATGCCAGTCAACGTGCACATTTTCTTCTCCATATCCTTCTTTCCTCCCCTTTGGAGCCACTGCTGTTTCTTCCCACTCCTTTCTCGGAACACATCGGAGGTGGGTGGAAAATTCCACTAGGATCGGGGACACAGGAAGATAAGTGGCTGTGCTTTCAGGAGCTTGAAACCTGCTGATTTCACAAGAATTATTACCTATAATGTGCAGAGATTTATTGCTGTTTGTAAACAACATTTAAAGTAAATAGAAACTGCAGGGTTGAAAAACATGATATATTTTCATCTGAGAACATAGCCAAGATGATGGTATCTTGGAAACTTTGGCTCTATGTCTTCGGCAGTTTGTAAGAAAAGGGCAGGAGGCAAACATGTTTTAATTGAGTGAAAATGCAAAGATGGAATACTTGGTTAGAAACTCAAAAATAACATAATTCAGAACTGCATCACTGGTATATAATTACATTTATAAATTGCTTTATAAATTCTTCCTATTCAGGTCACCTACAATGGCAGGAGGACTATTTGCAATGAACAGGCACTACTTCAATGAACTTGGACAGTACGACAGTGGCATGGATATTTGGGGAGGAGAAAATCTCGAAATTTCATTTAGGGTAATATTTGACTTGTGTGACTTGTCTGTAGTAATTCTGTGACTGTTTGCCTCACTTTCCAATGAACAGTTCCTGTTGAGGCTTATTTAACAAAAGTTTTTTTTTAAAATTGCCCATGTTGATGTTTGTCCGCCAAAGAAAAATAGTGCCGGTCCTACATGCCAATATTGTTCCCATGTGGCTAACAGTCACCTTTTCTTTAAATATCTATTCAAATATTAACACGGAGTCTGTTTAACCTACTTGGTTGTATGTTCCACAACATTTCTCCTGGTCTCTCTCCTAAACCTTTCTAAACTGTAATCACTGGAAAGTTCCTCTCTCATCTTCCTATGGTTAGAAATGTATATAATCCCAAACTTTTTCTAGTACCCAGTAAATGATTCTGCAGGGATTTTTAAGTGATCTGTTGTGAATCCAGTCAACCCCAAAGGAAAAAATTCTTAATTAATGTTAAACATTTGAATGAACTGAAGGGTGATAATGTGATGGTACCCAAAAAGGAAAAAAAGGAACAGAAAAGAGGCTCAAAGTAAAGTTTAATGGATAACTGATTTTAAAGTGAAAAGTGTTGGATTATAGAGGATTCTGCGATGAAAAGGCAAACCAATCTGGAGAAGATGGCATTGGGCTAAATTGGAGAAATTCTTGCAGGGTAAGGACTGTTGGGTTTTCATGAGAAACGGTGTTATAAACTTGGATTAGCTGGTACTAAACGAGGTAGTGTGGCAGCACACCACTAGGCAGGCGAACAGGCCCCGCTTATAATCCACGCAGCGGGGCAGCCAGCCAAAATGGCGCCGTCGGGGGTTTCCCCTTCTTCTCAGCACAGGTCTCAGAAGCCCGTGCTGGGGGACTACTTGACCCCCGGGTGACATCAGCGACCCCCAGCGCGGTTCTCAGCCAGATTCGGGCTGGGAGTATAAGTCCAGCCCAGCAGCCTGCAATAAATCAGTTCTGCTCACTGAGCTCAATCCGTCTGGTTGTGTGTTCTTTCAGTAGCAGTGTAGCTGCCGCTACAATTGGTGACCCTGGCTGGTTCAAACATCTTTGAACCCATCATGAGTGAACCTGGGATTAGAGCTCAACCCGTCTGGTTGTGTGTTCTTCCAGTAGCAGTGTAGCTGCCGCTACAATTGGTGACCCTGACTGGTTCAAACATCTTTGAACCCATCATGAGCGAACCTGGGATCAGTGCTATAGTCGTCAAGCTGCCTGAATTCTGGGTTCAGGAGCCGGAGACCTGGTTTGGCCATGCGGAGGCTCAGTTTCACCTCCGCCAGATTTAATCCGACATGACCAAATTCTACCATGTGGTCACCGCACTGGACGAGGCCACCGCCAAACGTGTGCTGCACCTCGTTCAGCACCCACCCACCGAAGACAAATATGAGACCATCAAGTGAGTGCTCACTGGATCCCTCAGACTATCCAGGCGACAACGTGCCGCTCGGATGCTGCACCTTGATGCCCTTGGGGACAGGTCCCCGATGGAGCTGATGGATGAGATGCTAGTGCTCATGGATGATCATACCAACTACCCACTCTTCGAGCGCATTTTCCTCGACCATCTGCCCGAGGATATCCGGCTGTTACTGGCCCAAGAGAGCTTTACCGACCCGAGGAAGGTTACTCAAAAGGCCTAAGAGCTATGGCTCGGGCGATTCCCGAAGAACTCGGCAGTCTAGCAGGTCACGAGGCACGGGCATGACCACGCCAAGCCCACCCCTAGCACTGCGGTAGAGCATCCAGCCCCTGCAGGGGCCACCAAGAGCATAACCAGGGGCACGGCATCCGCTTCAGGCCTCTGCTTCTACCACCAGCACTACGGAGCCAAGGCTCGGAAGTGTTGTCAGCCCTGCTCGTTTCAGGGAAATGAGCAGGGCCGGCCACTGTTAATGGCTGCAGCAGCTGACCAAGGACACAGCCTCCTCTACCTGCAGGACTCAGTCAGCGGCTGGCGGTTCCTCGTTGTCACTGGGGCCCAGATCAATGTCATCCCAGCCACACCATTGAGTCCAGGATCCAACCCCAAGGACCTCCCTTCCGTGCGGCCAATGCAACAGAAATCCGGACATATGGAGACAAGACAGTCCACTTCCAGATCAGCCAACGAAAGTTCTCGTGGAGGTTCACCGTCTCGTACCTTCCAACTGCCATCCTGGGTAATGACTTCCTCCTCGCCCATGGGCGCCTGGTGGACGCCCGTAATTTCCAGGCCATTCACCTCAACGCCTCCTGCACAGAGCAGGTGCAGATGGCCACGATCAGCACGCCCAGAGATGAGTTCCAGTGAATCCTGGATGAGTTTCTGGCCCTCCTCAAGCCACAGTTCTCCCCCTGCCTCGCCATGCCACGGGGTGTTCCACCACATCCCTACCCAGTGCCCACCGGCTCCTGCCTGACATGCTCCAGGAGGCGAGGGAGGAGTTTTTGCATCTATTGGAGCTGGGGATCATTTGGCGGTCCAGCAGCCCGTGGGCCTCGCCGCTCCACCTGGTCCCAAAAACCTCCAGTGGCTGGGGCCCTTGCGGAGACTATCAACGGCTCAATGCGGTGACAGTGAACAGACAATAGAAGCCGCTGGCATTCTTCAGCCAGCTTCTCCACCCACCAGAGTGTGTATAGCACTTTTGACCGTGAGTTACTGGGCATGTACCTGGTGGCATTTCAGCTATTTCTTGGAGGGGAGGACTTTTACCATCTTCACTGACCACATGCCCCTCAGCCAGACACTCGCGATGGCGAAGATCCCCTGGTCAGCCCGCCAGCAGCGTCACCTCTCCTTTGTGTCGGAGTTTACCACCAACATTCGGCACAAGGCGGGGAAGGACAACGTGATTGCTGATGCACTCTCGTGACTGACCATCTGCGCACTGACACCCGGCCTCGTCTTCGACCAGCTCGTCTGGGACCAGAAATCCATCGAGGACACGCGAGCCTTCAGGACTGCCATCACGGGCCTGCGGTTCCAAGACCTCCCGACTCCAAGCGGTGGAAGCACCATCCTGTGCGATGTCTCCATGGGCACCCTGCGGCCAGTGGTTCCCCAGCAGTGGCGCAGGCAAGTCTTCCATCACTTTCACAACCTTTTGCACCCGTCCATCAGATGGTGGCAGAGCAGTTCGTCTGACACGGGCTGCGGAAGCAGGTCGCGGGCTGGGCCAGAACATGCACCCATTGCCAGATGTCCAAGGTACACAGGCACACCAGGGCACCCATGCAAGAGTTCGAGCATGTCCGGGAACAGTTCAGCCACATTCACTTTGACAGAGTCGGGCCCTTACCCATTTCCCAGGGACTTCACCACTCGTTGGTCCCAGGTAATTCCGATGCCAGACGCCTCCATGGACTCCTGCTCTCGAGCGCTGTTATATGGTTGGGTCACCCGGTTCGGCGTCCCGGCTCACCTCACCAGCGATCAGGGCGCCCAGTTCACATCTGCGCTCTGGGCACAGCTCGCCAACAGGTTGGGGATACCGATACTCCACACCACAGCCTACCACCCGTAGGCCAATGGAGTGGTCATATGTCTGCACCGCCACCTTAGGTCAGCGCTCATGGCCCGCCTTACCGGTCCTGACTGGGTGGACGAACTGCCTTGGGTGCTCCTGGGCATCCGCTCCACGCTCAAGGATGATATGCAGGTGTCATCAGCTGAGCTGGTTTACGGTGCACCACTGGCACTTCCTGGTGAGTTCATCAATGTGCCTTTCAACCTCCAGCAGTCGCCGCATGAGCTGATTCCCCACCTCCGGGCCCGCTTGGACTCCTTCACACCCCCACCGCCATCCAGACACGCCACACTGCTTTCCACAGAGTATGTTTTTATTCGGCTGGCCCCGCACGCGGCACCTCTGCAGAGACCTTACGAGGGGCCGTACAAGGTTGTCCAGCGTTCAGGGTCTACATTCACGCCTGATATCAGCGGCAGGCGGGAACTGTTTACTGTGTAAGGCTGAAGCCAGTGCACCTCGACCCCACCAAAGCAGTGATTGTAGCCCAAGAAGTGAGGCAGCCCAGCTTAAAAGGATATTGGCACTAGACAGGTGAACCAGCCCCACTTGTAATCCACGTGGCAGGGCAGCCGGCCAAAATGGCACCGTTGGGGTTTCCCCTTCTCAGCACAGGGCTCAAAAGTCCGCACTGGGGGACCACGTGACGCCCGGGTGACGTCAGTGCCCCCCAGCGCGGTTCTCAGCCAGGTCCAGGCTGGGAGTACAAGTCCTGCCCAGCAGCCTGCAATTAATCAGTTCTGCTCACTGAGCTCAACCCGTCTGGTTGTGTGTTCTTTCAGTAGCAGTGTAGCTGCCGCTTCAGTAGAATACAAAAAAATGAAAGAATCAATCAAGTACCATCAATCCAATATAAATAGCTATTAAATGCAAATTAGTTGAATTAAATGTTTCTGTATTCTTTGCGAAAATAGTGTAATAACCTGTAGTTTTTTTTTCTTTTAAAATTATTTTTATTGTTTTATCAGAAAAACAAAAAAAGCAGTAAATCAATTGCAATGAAACCTTTGCAGATTTACAAATAATAACATATGATACAGTAGCAATATTAAATTCTAAATCCAATAAATGGTAATACATACAATATAAGAGATAAAGAAAAAATGAAAAGAAAAAAGAAAAAATTTAAACCCACAGCAATCAAGGTTAAAATTCATATTGTATGTAGAGTTAAATCCAAAGTAGCAGCCTCGGGGGATCCAAACAATCACGCCCAGGGACGTTCATCCTTGCACCTAATTAGTCAAATTATGGAAGTGTACTATAAATGGGCCTCAAGTCTTATCAAAAGAAATCTTGAATTTCGTGGCATTTATTTTCTCCAGGTTTAAAAAGGACATAATATCTAAGAACCACTGATTATATGTTGTAGGAAATCACCTTTCCATTTCAACATACTAGCTCAGGGGTGTCAAACTCAAATTCACGGAGGGCCAAAATTAAAAACTTGGACTTGGTCAAGGGCCGAACTAAATATTTATTGAAAATTTTCAACAACATCTGCATGTTTTCTCTTCTTTCAACATATGTAATGTTAAACTTTTTCTTATTAAAATAAATGTTTAATAATAGTTTTGGATAAACTCTTTCATTGTCACTGGCCCATTTCCTTTAGCGTCTGAAACCATGCACATGACGAGTCAATGAGGGATGATTAAAGCAGTGGTCTTCAAACTTTTTCTTTCCACCCACAGACCGCCTTAAGCAATCACAGAGCACCAATGGCACAGGGATGCGAGTGGAAAGAAAAAGGTTGAGAACTGTTGTATTGTGGTCACTCCACATCTGATTAGGTTAATTGTTAGGCAAGTGGTCAGAGAAGGACCCCCCCCCCACTCCAAGAAAGGCTTAAATCACAGGAACAAAATAAGCTTCTGTCTTACTGCTCCCAATCTTACACACAGTCCTGATGTGGAATGTGGGGTCGCAGCTCCACGTTCACCCGAGTTCAGGTGCTGTCTGTGTGGAGTTTGTACGCTCTCCCCTTGTCTTGGACCAACAGGTCGGTCGCCTGACGAAGGCACCCGAACCCCCCGTTGAAACGCCGGCGTCCGGGGTGGTGGAGGAATTGGCTGAGAAGAGCGCGTTGCTCCCACCCCCCTCCCATGGTTGGAGAGGGATTAAACTGCGATCTCACGGCGCCGGGCTCGTCTCCAACAAAAGGAGCGGGAGGCAGGGTCCGCCGCGCACGGAACGAGGGGGAAGGCATCGCCAACTAGACGTTCGGTCCGGCGTCGCCGCTGAAGTGCAGACCCAGCGAGGATGGTCCCCAACTCCAGCCGCGTCTGTGTATCCGATCCCCGGGATTCAGGACTCTGAGATCCCTCCACTGCTCCGGCGTCTTCATTTTCACTTTCAGTGTGCATGCGCTATACTGGCGCGGCGGCCAGCGGGCCAACTCTAATATATATTTAATATGATCTTGCGGACCAAATATAATTATATTGGCCCGCGGGCCAGAGTTTGACATGTGTGCACTAGTCTTCTTGCTAATAAAGTGGAGAATGCTATAACCTGTCTTTGATTAGAAGATAAAATAATATTTACATCTTAAGAAAAAACAAATAGTGCAATTATGGATCTAAATTGAACCTAAATATGATTGAAAAAGTTTAAAAATGTCGGTCCAATATTTTTGCAAATTAAGGTAAGTCCAAAGCATGTAACAAAGAGTTTTTTTAAAAACAATTTTCTCTATTGGACACATAAAACTCCCTGCATGATCCATTTCACTCTATCCAGTGCATATTTATGAGTCCCTCTAGAAACCTCTTAAATGCTATGATTTTATGTGTTTTCACCACTGCTACGGGCAGCCATTTCCAGGCACCAACCACTTTGTGTATTAAAATAAACTTGCCCCACTCACTTCTGACTGTCCACCGTATCAATACCTTTCATCATTTAATAAACCTCTATCAGGCCTCCCCTCAGCCTACTATGCTCCAGAGAAAACAACCCAAGTTTGTCTACTCTCTCCCCATAACTCAGACCTAAACCAGGCAACATCCAAGTACCCTTCTCAAATGCTCCATATCCTTCCTGTAATGGTGTGATCAGAATTGCATATAAAACAGAATTGCACATAATAAGTGTGGCCTTACCAAAATTTTGTACAGCTGAAAAATTAACGTTCCATCCAATGTAACCAAAGCCTTTTTGATCACCCTGAATTCTTGTGTGGACAATTTCAATAATGTCTTCCACCACCATCCTTTATTTTCAACAAGCCAGCCATTTTTGTATCCAAACTATCAATTTTGTATCCAAACTATCAACTCATCCCATGCATCTGAAGCTTCTGAATCAGCCTACTATGAGGGACCTTCTCAAAAACTGCCAAGGTACATTAAGGAACATTGTACTACTCTCATCAAGCACCTTTGTCATTTCTTTAAAAAAATAATTTAAACTGATAAGTCATGGCCTACCCCTCAGAAAGCCATGCAATACACAAAAGTGCTGGAGAAACTGAGCACGTCACACTGCAACTATAGGGAATAATGGATAATCTATGTTTTGGGCCTGAGCCCTTTGTTAATGTATGACCAAAATGCAGGCAGGTCCTGAATAAAGAGGTTGGATGAGGAAATGAGAGAAGGAAGTAAGGTAGAGTCAGGGGAAGGAGTACAGTTTAAGATGGATATGAGTGGGAGGATAGAAGGGGAAAAAACTGAGGTGATGGTGAGAGGGGGGGTAGCTCTGAATGGCGAGGAAAGTGGGTGGGGAGCAAGAGGAAAGGAGGCAGAGGGATAGGGAAAGAGTGACTTGGGAGAGGTTTAATGGAAAATAGAGAAATCTACATTAATGCTGTCTGGTTTGAGATTGCCCAGATGGAATATTAGGTGTTGTTCCACCAATTTGCAGGTAGTCTCAGTTCCACCAATTTGCAGGTAGTCTCAGTTCCACCAATTTGCAGGTAGTTTCAGTTCCACTAATTTGCAGGTAGTCTCAGTTCCACCAATTTGCAGGTAGTCTCAGTTCCACCAATTTGCAGGTAGTCTCAGTTCCACCAATTTGCAGGTAGTCTCAGTTTGGCAGTACTTAGTTTTGATTAGATGTTGAATAAATGGTTCTTCTGTAATAACATGTATATATAAAACCATGTAACAATTACAGTAAGGAAACAGGCCATCTCGGCCCCTCTAGTCCCACCTACCCACCCCCTGTCCATAACCCTCCAATCCCCTCACATCCATGCACTCATCCAATCTTCTCTTAAATGAGAGAATTGACCCTGCTGCAACCAACTCTTCCAGAAGGTCATTCCACTCAGCCACCACTCTATGAGTGAAGAAGTGTCCACTCATGTTACTGCTAAAAATTTTCCCCCTAACCATTAACTTATGACCCCTCATTCCAATCTCCCCTACCCTCAAGGGGAAGAGCCTATTCACATCTACTCTGTCAATCTGCATAATAATTTTAATCCCCCCTCAACCTTCTATGCTCCAATGAATAACGACCCAGTCTACTCATTCTCTCTCTGTATTCGAGATACTGCAATCCAGACAACACTTTAATAAATCTTCTCTGCACCCTCCCCACCTTATTAATATCCTTCCTATGATTTGGGGACCAGAACTGCACACAGTATTCCAAATTTGGCCTCACCAATGCCTTGAACAGTCTCAACCTGACCTCCCAGCTCCTATATTCTATGCTTTGATTTATAAAGGCCAGCATACCAAAAGCCTTCTTCACCACCGTATCTACATGAGAATCCACTTTCAAAGAACAATGAACTGTTCTCTTTGTTCCACTAAATACCTCAACGTCCTCCCCTTCACCACGTATGTCCTATTTGGATTATTCTTCCCAAAATGAAGCACCTCACACTTCTCTACATTAAACTCCATCTGCCACCTTTCAGTTCACTCTTCTAAGAAGTCCAAATCCTTCTGCAGTCCCCAAAAACCATCTTCATTATCCACAACTCCCCCTATTTTTGTATCGTCCGCATATTTACTCAGCCAATTTACCATTCCATCATCCAAATCATTAATGTAAATGATGAATAACAAGGGACCCAACACCGAGCCCTGAGGCACACCGCTTGTCACCAGTTATCCACCTTGACTCTCTGGTGTCTTTCTTCTAGCCACTATTGAACCCATCTGACTATCTCAACATTAATACCCAGAGCCTGAACCTTCCTTACCAACCTTCCATGTGGAACCTTATCGAAGGCCTTACTGAAATCCATATAGACTACATCTACTGCTGTACCCTCATCAACCTTCCTAGTCACCTCAAAAAATTCCCTGAAAACACATCAGCCCAAACCACTCCTTGTAAATCCATTCTCATTTCATCAAATATGGCTTTCCCCCACCTATCCCTTTCTATAATTATATTGAAATTCTCCCACCTTACCCTCCCCCCCTCCCCGTCTTCTACCTCTACTGCATTTTACCTTTCCAAGTGCACCAGGCCAACTTTTTATAAGGTTACCCTATCCTAACCCTGCACCCACATCTTTTTCCCTTTATGTCAACTTGCCCATGAAATGTCCCATTCCACTAAACTGCTGAACATAAGGAAATGAACCAAAAAAATCTTTGATCCCTTTATCCTCTCAATATGGTGTCCTAATACCAACATACATTTCATTCAAACATGTTCTAACCTTCCAGTTCTGTAGCCATCTTCCAGAACTCATTGAGACAAAAGTGATCGTCCATTTCTTCCTGGGCCTTATGGTATGATTTTACATAGCTGACATCATACCAACTTTTTAGTGTATCTCTTTTGTCCAGCAGGGTGGACTGCTGTTTTCTGACCCAGTCACCACTTTTTTCCTTCTTGCCAAATGTGAAACTGATTCAATCTCTTCATGGTCACAGTGTCATATTTAACCCTGAGGTTCAAGCCACACATCAGTGCTCCAACAAAGTGTTCCCTTTTCCTTTGCCTCACCTCATCTTCTGCTGAAACCCTTGTCCAAACTGCCTCACTCTTTCTGTAAGTATGAACTCATCCAAAACTCTGCTGTTCTTTTTACAAAAAGTATCTATGCTTGTTAATCCATCCTTCCTGTGTTGCTAACTTGTGTGGGCTCCCAGTTAAACAAAATCTCAGTTTTAAAATTCTCGCCCTACATTTAAAATCCCATCAAGATCTTATCCCTTCTTATCTCTGTCATCTTTTCCAGTCCTGCAGCCCATTCAGAAATCTATGTTTCTCTTTTTGTGCCTCCTCCTCACCAGAAGAGGTGTGCCTTAGCTGCAGAGGCCTGTGTCTGAAATATCTACATCTCATTTGTCCATATTTTGGATCTGGCTTAAAAATCTCATGGCTCATTGTCAGAATTTATTTGACAATTTTCCTGTAGAAAGACTATTTGCTCTGTTAAAGGCATTAGCATAAATATAGATGGCTTCATTGTACTGGCAAAGAGCAGCGTAGGCATTCTTTCTGTCGCTCAATCAGATGAATGTCACTGGAATGTTCAGAGAAGTGTATAAAATGAGGGAAAATTAATTTTAATGGTCCTACACAGCAGAAATGGTGACCTTGATGTTTATTCACGAATCAATATTATTGAAAAATAGATTATCTAATTGTTGCCATATTGTGGAAGATCACAATGGGCAATTTGATTCCTTTGTCACAAGGGTGACAAGAATGCGAAAGGAAACAGCTTGGGAATATCCTGAAGTTATAGGAGGTGTTTTAAAAATTCATGTCTTTTTTTTTTGCCAAAAATTTTACATTTTACATTTTTTTTAGTGTATATGTCTAAGAATTGACATGGAATGAACTGACTCATAAGACATAGAGCACTTCAGCACAGAAAAAGGTATTTCGGCCCATCTAGTCCATCCCAAACTATTTATTCCACCCAGTTTCATCGACTTGCACCTGGACCATAGCCCTCCATACCCCTCCCATCCGTGAAGCTATCAAGTCTTATGTTAAATGTTAAAATTGAACCCACATCCACTACCTCCAGTTGCAATTAGTTCCACATTTTCACCGCCTTCCAAGAGAAGCTCCACCTAATGTTCCCCTTTAACATTTCACCTTTCACCCTTAACCTGTCCTATTGTTCTTATCCCAAACAACCTCAGTGGAAAAATCTTGTTTACATTAACCCCATCTATTACCCCCTCATAATTTTACATACTTCTATCAAATTCTCATTCTCAGATGCTCCAGTGAATAAAGTCTTAACCTATTCAACTTTTCCTTGTAAATCAGCTCAAGTCCTGGCATCATCCACTTAAATTTTCTTTGGACTCTTTCAATCTTGTATTTTTCCTGTAGGTAGGTGACTTAAACTACAGACGGTACTCCTCACCGATGTCTTGTACAACTCCTGAACTCAGTATTTACCCATTTTATAGCTCACTTTTCCAGCTGACAAGAGCATTAAATTGTTTTCACATTAATTCTTTTGAATTTTAGTGGCAGGAGAAGCAAAATATGAAGCTAAACTGGAAAATGGACAAGGACAGGCTGACAATATGGAATTTATGTCATAAATCTAAATAATAATGTAACTGATCTGTCTCATTCTATAGTAGTTGCAAAGGTAGCAGACAATGTCTTGGTCAGAACTTTCTATCTCCCTCTTTTTGAAGTAAAACACAGGCTCAGCTAAGCTCCTGAAGGATTTGCATAAATTACAATGTGGGAATTTTTTTTTTTTTTTTTTTTTTTTTTTAAATTTTTTATTTTTCACACCATAAATCACAATAGCCATGATATACACTTTTTCTTTTCCACACATTTACAGTGACTTTTTCTCCCTCCCCCCTCCCTCCTCCCAAGCCACCCCCCCATCCCCCCCCCCCTCTCATCCATTTTAGTTATACAATCTAGGTTGCATTAATTCAGTTAGACAATGTTGTCATTCAACAAAAATACACCAGAAATTCTACTGAGTCCATTCTTTTCTTCTCTTCTCCTTCCATCAACTTAGGTAATGTTTGTTCCCGGTAGGTTTTCGCTATTGTATTTAATGTAAGGCTCCCATACTTGTTCGAATATTTCAATATTATTTCTTAAACTATATGTTATTTTTTCTAATGGAATACATTTATTCATTTCTATATACCATTGTTGTATTTTCAAATTATCTTCCAATTTCCAGGTTGACATAATACATTTTTTTGCTACAGCTAGGGCTATCTTAACAAATCTTTTTTGTGCATCCTCCAAGTCAATTCCAAATTCTTTATTTTTTATGTTACTTAGGAGAAAGATCTCTGGATTCTTTGGTATATTGTTTTCTGTTATTTTATTTAATATCTGATTGAGATCATCCCAAAATTTTTCTACTCTCTCACATGTCCAGATTGCATGAATTGTTGTTCCCCTTTCTTTTTTACATCGAAAACATCTATCAGATACTGTTGGGTCCCATTTATTTAACTTTTGCGGTGTAATGTATAGTCTGTGTAACCAATTATATTGTATCATACGCAGCCTCGTATTTATTGTATTTCTCATCGTTCCAGAGCATAACTTCTCCCATGTTTCCTTTTTTATCTTTATATTTAAATCTTGTTCCCATTTTTGTTTAGTTTTACCATTTGTTTCCTCATTTTCCTTTTCTTGCAGTTTAATATACATATTTTTTATAAATCTTTTGATTAACATTGTATCTGTAATCACATATTCAAGGTTACTTCCCTCTGGTAAACTCAAGTTGCTTCCTAATTTATCTTTCAAGTAGGATCTCAGTTGGTAATATGCCAGCGCTGTATCTCCCGTTATATTGTACTTATCTCTCATTTGTTCAAAGGATAAGAATCTACTTCCTGAAAAACAATTTTCTATTCTTTTAATCCCTTTTTTTTCCCATTTTCTAAAGGCAAGGTTGTCTATTGTAAAAGGGAGTAGCTTATTTTGCGTCAATATTAGTTTTGGTATTTGGTAATTTATTTTATTTCTTTCTACATGAATCTTCTTCCATATATTGAGGAGATGGTGTAATACTGGAGAAGTTCTATGTTGTACCAATTTTTCGTCCCATTTATATAATATGTGTTCAGGTATCTTTTCCCCTATTTTATCTAATTCTAGTCTCGTCCAGTCTGGTTTTTCCCTTGTTTGATAAAAATCTGATAGGTACCTTAATTGTGCGGCTCTATAATAATTTTTGAAGTTTGGCAATTGTAAGCCTCCTTGTTTATACCATTCTGTTAATTTGTCTAGTGCTATCCTCGGTTTCCCCCCTCTCCATAAAAATCTCCTTATTATTTTCTTTAACTCTTTGAAGAATTTTTCTGTCAGTTGTATTGGCAATGCCTGAAATAAGTATAGTATCCTTGGAAAAATGTTCATTTTAATACAGTTTATCCTTCCTATCAGTGTTAGTGGTAGCTCTTTCCAATGCTCTAAATCGTCCTGTAATTTTTTCATTAGTGGATTGTAATTGAGTTTATATAATTGGCCTAGATTTTTGTTTATTTGCACACCTAGGTATCTTATTGCCTGCGTTTGCCATCTGAATGGGGATTCCTCCTTAAATTTTGAGAAATCCGCGTTATTCATAGGCATTGCTTCACTTTTATTTACGTTTATCTTGTATCCCGACACTTCTCCATATTCCTTCAATTTCTTATATAGTTCTTTTATTGATAGTTCTGGTTCTGTTAAGTACACTATCACATCATCCGCAAACAGACTGATTTTATATTCCCTGTCTTTTATTTTTATTCCTTTTATATTATTATCTCTTCTTATCGATTCTGCTAGTGGTTCTATAGCTAACGCAAACAATAATGGTGATAGTGGGCATCCCTGCCGCGTTGACCTGCTTAAGTTAAATTGCTTTGATACATGTCCATTTACTGTCACTTTCGCTAACGGTCCCTTATATAATGCTTTAATCCAATTAATATACTTCTCCGGTAAACTGAATTTTTGCAATACTTTGAACAAGTAATTCCATTCTACTCTGTCGAAGGCCTTCTCTGCGTCTAAAGCAACTGCTACTGCCGGTGCTTTATTTCCTTCTACTGCATGAATTAAGTTAATAAATTTACAAATATTGTCTGTTGTGCGTCTTTTTTTGATAAATCCAGTTTGGTCTAAATTTACCATTTTCGGTACCTGTTCTGCTAATCTGTTCGCTAATAGTTTAGCTATTATCTTATAATCTGTGTTTAGCAAAGATATTGGTCTATATGACGCTGGTGAGAGTGGATCTTTCCCTTGTTTTAGTATCACTGTAATTATTGCTGTTTTACATGAATCTGGTAAGTTTTGTGTCTCATCAATCTGGTTGATTACATCCAGGAGGGGCGGTATTATTAGGTCTTTAAATGTTTTGTAGAATTCTATTGGGAGTCCATCCTCTCCTGGTGTCTTATTATTTGGTAAATTTTTTATTATCTCTTGTATTTCTACTGTTCCAAATGGTTCTGTTAATTTATTTTGTTCCTCTATTTGTAGTTTTGGTAGTTCAATTTTAGTCAAAAATTCATCTATTTTCCCTTCTTTCCCTTCGTTTTCGGTTCGGTATAATTGTTCATAGAATTCTCTGAAGTTTTCCTTAATTTCTTTTGGATTATATGTAATTTGTTTGTCTTTTTTCCTTGTTGCCAATACCATTTTCTTAGTTTGCTCTGTCTTAAGCTGCCATGCTAGGATTTTGTGTGTTTTTTCCCCTAGTTCATAATATTTCTGTTTTGTCTTCATTATATTCTTCTCCACCTTATATGTTTGTAATGTTTCATATTTTATTTTTTTATCCGCCAATTCTCTTCTTTTGGTTGTATCTTCCTTTATTGCTAATTTTTTTTCTATGTTTATTATTTCCCTTTCCAACTGCTCTGTTTCCTGATTATATTCCTTCTTCATCTTGGTTGCATAACTTATTATTTGCCCTCTAATGAATGCTTTCATTGCGTCCCATAGTATAAACTTATCTTCCACTGATTCCGTATTTACTTCAAAGTACATTTTTAATTGTTTTTCAATAAATTCTCTAAAATCCTGTCTTTTAAGTAGCATGGGGTTTAATCTCCATCTATACATTCTTGGAGGGATGTCTTCTAGCTCTATTGCCAATAACAGGGGTGAGTGGTCCGATAATAGTCTAGCTTTATATTCCGTTTTCCTAACTCTCCCTTGTATGTGGGCTGATAACAGGAATAGGTCTATCCTTGAGTATGTTTTATGTCTAGTCGAGTAGTATGAGTATTCCTTTTCTTTTGGGTTTTGTTTCCTCCATATGTCCACAAGTTTCATTTCTTGCATTGATTTAATTATAAATTTGGTTACTTTGTTCTTCCTGTTAATTTTTTTCCCCGTTTTATCCATATTTGGATCCAAATTCAGATTGAAATCCCTTGCGTATTAGCTACCTTCAAAAAGATATCTTGCATAAACTTTTGATCTTCTTCGTTAGGTGAATATATATTAAGTAGATTCCAAAGCTCTGAATATATCTGACATTTTATCATAACATATCTCCCTGCTGGATCTATTATTTCCTCTTCTATTTTAAATGGCACATTTTTGCTAATTAATATAGCCACTCCTCTTGCTTTTGAATTATACGATGCTGCTGTTACATGTCCTACCCAATCTCTCTTTAATTTCTTGTGCTCCAATTCAGTTAAATGTGTTTCTTGGACAAATGCTATATCTATTTTTTCCTTTTTCAGTAAATTTAGTAGTTTCTTCCTTTTAATTTGGTTATGTATTCCATTAATATTTAGAGTCATATAGTTCAGCGTAGCCATTTTATATTTTGTTTATCTTCTCTTTCCGTTTTTCCATCATTACCTTTCCTCCTTTTCCATTTCTGTTTTCTTATTTTCAACTCTTTACCAGACAACATTCCTACAACATCCAACATTTTCCTTATTCTCCTATTTCTATCTTCTTTATCCCCAATCTCCCCTTCCCCTCCTGAGTTGCCCTTTATCCCTTGTCGGACAACCACATCTCCCCTCTCCATTTGGATTTGCGAATCCACTCGCAAGCGTCAACTGATTTTGCAGTGACCGCTCTTTTCCCCCCACCCAGCCCCCCACAGAAAAGATTTCGTTTTTTATATGTCACAAAGGTCACTCTTTTAGTTCCCTCCTTATTCTCTCTATTCCATTACCTTCCCTTATTAATTCTTGTCTATACTTTCTATGTTTTCCTCTAATTACAGATACTTTCACATATGCCCATTGTCTCTATTCACTCTTATACCTCTTTACCCGCATACATATCAATCGTGGTCATTTTTACCCTCCTTACCCGTCTTCATCCCTCAGTCTATTTTTGTCTTTACCCACATACATATCAATCGTGATAATTTTTGCTCTCATTACCCGTCTTCATCCCTCAGTCTATTTTTGTAATTGTTCTGCAAATTTTCGTGCTTCTTCTGGATCCGAGAATAGTCTGTTTTGTTGTCCTGGAATAAATATTTTCAATACCGCAGGATGCTTCAGTGTAAATTTATATCCTTTCTTCCATAAAATCGCTTTTGCTGCATTGAACTCTTTTCTCTTCTTTAGGAGTTCAAAGCTTATATCTGGATAAATGAAGATTTTTTGCCCTTTATACTCCAGTGGTTTGTTGCCCTCTCTTACTTTTTCCATTGTCTTCTCCAGTACCTTTTCTCTTGTAGTATATCTTAGGAATTTTACTACAATAGATCTTGGTTTTTGTTGTGGTTGTGGTTTAGGGGCCAATGCTCTATGTGCCCTTTCTATTTCCATTTCTTGCTGTAGTTCTGGACATCCTAGGGCCTTAGGGATCCATTCTTTTATAAACTCCCTCATATTCTTGCCTTCTACATCTTCCTTGAGGCCCACTATCTTTATGTTATTTCTTCTGTTATAATTTTCCATTATATCTATTTTTTGGGCTAGTAATTCTTGTGTCTCTTTAGTTTTTTTATTAGATTCCTCCAATTTCTTTTTTAAGTCTTCTACCTCCATTTCTGCTGCTATTGCCCGTTCTTCCATCTTGTCCATTTTTTTCCCCATTTCTGTTAAGGTCATATCCATTTTATTTATTTTCTTTTCTGTGTTGTTTATTCTTCTTCTTAAATCATTGAATTCCTGTGTTTGCCATTCTTTAAATGACTCCATGTATCCTCTAACAAGAGCAAGTACCTCCTTTACCTTGCCTATCTTTTCTTCTTCTATTTCCCTGTACTCTTCCTCTTCCTCTTCTTCTTCCTCTAGGTTGACCATCTGTTGTTTCTTTGCTGCCCTTTCCTCCTCTTCTTTCTTGTTTCTATTGTCTTCTGTGGTCTCTTCTTGCTGCAGGTGTTCTGCAGCTGTCGTTGCCGGCTGTGGAGATCGACTCCCCAGCTGGTCCCCCCTCCCGTCGGTGTGTTTTTTTGTATGCGCATCGCGCATGCGCGAGGAGTCGCGCATGCGCGGTTGCGCACTTTTACTCGGCTCTGTGAGCCATTGTTGTAGTTCTCTTTCTACCGACCTGAGGTAGTGGGGTCTTCTCTCCACAGCGGGCCTCTTCGGACAGGTAAGGCCTTCACCTTTTTCCTCCGTTGTCTTCTCTTCCTCTCTTCTTTCCGTTGATTTTGATTTTTCTCCTTTTGTCTCCATCTTCTTTCCACCTTTATACTCACTTTTCTTTAACTTGTATTTCTGTGCCTTTGTATTTTCTCTTGTTTTTCCCGACTTTTCTGGAGAGGGCTGGAGTTCACCGTCCGGCCACTACTCCATCACGTGACTCCTCCACAATGTGGGAATTTGAAGTTCATTATTGGCCACCTAATTGGTTCTCCACATCTGGTCCCCAAACAGGGCACTGACGACTTAAATTTAACGGTTTCACAGCAATATTCCATGAAGCCCATGTAATGAATATGCTAGGTTATCCCTTTAAAAAGAAAATGGAAAATTCAAGGTATTTCCATCTTCAAATATCTTGATTGTTTTTCACTGTTACTCAATAGTCCTACCTTGAATATAATTAGATAATATTTCCTTATTCACTCTTGGTTCAGATTTGGATGTGCGGGGGTCGACTAGAAATAATTCCATGCTCCAGAGTTGGGCACATTTTCCGTAAACGCCGGCCATATGGTTCACCCAGAGGACAGGATACAATGGCACATAATTCCCTTCGTCTGACACATGTCTGGATGGATGAGTATAAGGTACGTTGTGGCGCACACCATAAAAGGGAATATTAATAAGGATAGATGTACTAGATGACCTGCTCTTGCTGCTTTTGAGGTTAAAAAGTGTTCCTGTTATATTTATTATTGGTGGCCATTTGGTAGAATGGTTGCAGCACAGAATATTGTATCCATTCCAGCTCTCTCCCACTAAATCCTCGTCAATCTCTTCTCTGTAGCCTTCCACATTTTTCCTCAACGTAAATTCATCCAATTTCCTTCTGAAGGCTATAATAGAATCTGTCTCCATCACATCTGCAAGTAGAGGATTCCAGCTATGTTATATTTTTTTAAAAAAAGACTCCTCATGTCATTTTTAATTCTTTTTCCCTCTAGTCCTTTTGCCTTCAGCCAATACGTATACTTCCACTGTTCACTCTGTCCAGACCCTCCATCAAATGCTGTCAGATCTCCCCTCTGTCTTCTCTAAAGAAAACAATCCCATCTTCTCTAATCTGTCCTATAACCATAATCCTTCATCCCAGGAACCATTTTCGTAAATCCTTTATCCCTTCGTTTTGCTTCTTGAAATGTGGTGACCAGAACAGATCATGATACTCCAAATGAAGTACAACTTCCCTGCTGCCATTACAGGGATAAAGCCATTTTCAGTTATGTACACCCATACCCCCAAATCCCTTTGCTCTTCCACTTCTTTCAGAAGAGGTTAGCACAATGCTATTATGGTCCCAGATTCATATCCAGCACTCTCTGTAAGGAGCTTGTAGGTCCTCACCGTGACCGGCATGGGTTTTTTCTGGAGGCTCCGGTTTCCTTCCACCCACCAAAACGTAGGGTGTGGGCAGGTAAATTGGGCGACACAGGTTTCATGAGCCAGAAGGGCCTTCTGCTGTGTTGCATTATGACAATTAAATAAAATATTTAAAGAACACTGCCCCTCATTCTCCCTATCAAAATGCATCTTCTCACATTTTTCTTCAATAACTTCATCTTTGATGGGTCTGTCCACTCCACCAGCCTGGTTGTGCCCTGTTGCAACTTGTTATTGTATGTTTTTATATCCATCCAATTGTTTCATGGTTCTTAATTTGTATAGATTTAATTATCCACTCAATACCTCTATCGAGGTATTCTCAGGGTTTCTTTATTTTCTAGAGGCTTTAAAAAAAACTCAATACTCTTAATTGAAGAAACCTTTTTGTTAACATTTCAGGAACAATACTTTGCCCTCAGACCTGAGCTCAGACACTGGAGTTATGGTAACATTAGTGAACGTGTTCATCTGAGAAAAAGACTCCATTGTAAATCCTTCAAGTGGTATCTGGACAAAGTCTACCCAGAGATGCAAGTTCTTGGACCAAATGAAAAGAACAGAGTCCAGCAGCCACCATTAATTAATCGAGCTGTGAAGCGGCCGAAGATTCTCCAGTATGGAAGGGTAAGGCTCGGTCGCGAGGTGCCCACTGATCAAAGGCCTTTTGAAAAACTGCTGTAGAAGCTTGGTGATAGTTTTGTTAACTTGTAAGGAGTATGATTAGTACCTTCTGTTGTAAATTTCAGTAATTTTCTGCAGAGCATAATATATCCCTGTGAAATCTGGTAAAACTGTAATTGAATTATCCTGAAACTTTCACAATCCGCCATCTTAATACAGAATTTGGATCTTCTTGTGGCAACTTGAACCAAGATTTTCTGAGAACGCAAGACCAAATTGAAATGCAAAATATGAAGTGAGCATTGACGACAGTCTACCTGCCAATGAACTGAATGCAGAGTATTGTGTGTTTGAGATCACAGTAAATAGTCAATTTGCTTAGAATTGTGGGACAGAATTTGTGACAGAAGCGACAGTTCCTCCCTGTAGTGCACGTCGAAAGAATTAAAGGCTTGTTGTTCCAAACCAAGGCTTTTATTAACTAGAAGACTGGAGCATAACACATGTAGGTTGACCAGTCCAGAATGATCTGAACAACCCTTTAAGACCTGCCAGTAGGCGTGGCTACATTCTCTCCCAATCACAACCATCCTATACTACAATATATACATATAAACTTTGATGATAGAATCTGTACTATCACATTCACCCCTTCTTTGAAAACTGACCCCGGGGTGAATGGAGGGCTGTAAGAAAAAAAACGGGGGGGGAGGTTAGGGGCTGTAACATTCGGGGGGCCTGATCGTCCGGCGTGACCGCCGTAGTGCAGGGATTGGGGTCGCTGGAGTCGTGCCACTGGCAGGTCGTTGGGTGCGGCCACCGCCTCGCTCAATTCCCCAACGGCGTTGTCGACAGGCTGGCCTGAGTTGGTGGGGTGGTACTTCCCTCTGTTCAAGCACATGACCTAGGGGAGAAGGATTTGGAGGAGGTTAGGTTGGGAGCAATGCCGGGTCCGATCCGGCTTGGGCTAGGTCCCTTACCGAGACTGTGTCCTCCCACCCGTCCGTGTACTCAATGTATGCATAATGCAGGTTCGCATGGAGCAGCGTCACTTGGTCAACCAAAGGATCGTTCTTTGAGTACTGGACGTGACATCGCAGGAGGACAGGTCCGGGAACCGTGAGCTACACCGGTGTGGTTGTTCCCGATTCGGATTTCCTCGGGAAAGAGAACATCCTTTCATGGGGAGTGGCATTGGTCGCGGTGCATAGGAGGGAGCGAATGGAGTGTCGGGCGCTAGTGAGCACGTCCGACCAGCGAGCGGTGGGGAGGCCTTTGGACCGGAGGAAAAGCGTAACTGCTTTCCAGACGGTGGCATTCTCTCTTTCGACCTGCCCATTACCGCGTGGGTTATAGCAGGGCACAGAGAACGGGAAGCAAGAATACTCGTCGATCACCGTAAGAATGTAGTTGTTACGGTTGGTTGATGGTAGGGGCCCCTTGAAGTCTACGTTTAGATGTTCAAATGGCCGGGTGGCTTTGATGACGTGAGTGCTCTCCGGACGGAAGAAGTGGAGCTTGCACTCAGCGAACACCGGGCAGGCTTGGGTCACGGAGCGAATCTCCTCGACTGTGTAGAGCAGGTTGCGAACCTACTGACCCCCGGATGACAGAGCTCCTCGTGGAGTCTCTTCAGCCTGTCCTGTTGTATGTTGGCGCAAGTCCCTCTGGAGAGCATGTCTGGCAGGTCGTTGAGCTTACCAGGCCGGTACAGTATTTCGTAATTGAAGGTGGAGAGTTCGATTCTCCACCTAGCGATCTTGTCGTTCTTGATCTTACCTCACTGGGTGCTACTAAACATGAACGCGACCGCGCGTTGGTCGGTCAGCAGTGTAAAGCGCCTGCCAGTGAGGTAGTACCTCCAACGACTTACTGCTTCGACTCTGGCTTGGGCCTCCTTCTCGAAAGAGGAGTGTTGGCTCTCAGGGTCCTGGAGGGCTCTGGAGAAGAAGGCTACAGGCCGGCCAGCCTGGTTGAAAGTGGCTGCCAGTGCAAAGTCGGATGCATCGCTCTCTACTTAGAACAGAATGATCTCGTCAATGGCGTGCAGCGTTGCAGCGGCGATGTCTGATTTGATGCGGTTGAAGGCCGCTCTGGCTTCGATTGACAGGGGGAAGAAGATGGTCTTGATAAGTGGCTGTGCCTTGTCGGCATCGTGTGAACCCCTTGAGTGTAGTACGAAAAGAAACCCAGGCAGCGAGTGAGTGCCTTTTGGGAGTGGGGGTGTGGCAAGTCCATGAGGAGACGCATGCGGTCAGGGTCCGGCATGACCACCCCGTCTCCACCACACAACCCAGAATTGCGAGCCGAGTGGTCCGGAAGACACACTTGTTGAAATTGTAGGTTAAGTTCAGCCGAGTTGCAGTGTGAAAATATTTCTCGAGGTTGGCATCATGATCCTCCGTGTCATGGCTGCAGACGGTGACGTTGTCCAGATACGGGAAAGTAGCAGTCAGCCCGTTCTGGTCCACCATCCGGACCATTTCCCGCTAGAAAACCGCGACACCATTCGTGACCCCTGAGGAATTGATACAGCCGCCCGTTCGCTTCGAAGGACGTGAAAAGTCGGTCTTCTCGGCGGATCAGGTGCTGGTGATAGGCCGAATGTAAGTCAATGGTGGAGAACACACGGTATTGGGCGACCTGATGCACCACATCTGTGATCCGTGGGAGGGGGTATGCATTCAGAAGGGTGAAGCGGTTGACTGGCTGTAGTCAACCACCATCCACGGCTTCTCCCAGTTTTTAACAACCACCACATGGGCCCTCCAGGGACTTGAGCTGGGTTCGATAATGCCCTCGTCCAGCAGTCTGCGCATCTCGTTTGTGATCACTTTCCTGTATTCAGAACTATATTACCGTCTTTTGGTGGCCACAGGCTTCCAGCCAGGCGTGAGGTTTGCGAAGAATGCTGAAGGAGCGACCCGGAGGGTGGAGAGGCTACAAGTGGGGCGCAGGGGAGAGTGGCTCTGGCTGTCGCTGGCAGGAGGCCTACAAGGTGGAGTGGTTACAGACAGAGAGTGGGGCGTGGGGCATGGGGCGTGGGCCCCCCCTCCACCCATAGTGCAGGGAAACAGTTCGGAACTGGCACTGAAAGTCCAGTCCCAGCAATATGGGAGTGCACAGTTGAGGGAAGACTAACAGTTTAAAATCGGTAAATATGATGGCCTGGACTTTCGGGGTCACCACACAATACCCCTTTACCCCAGTCGAGTGCGATCTGGTTGCCAGTCAAATCCTCTGGTCAGTGGGGAAAATGACCAGTCTGCAACGGTCGGCCAGGTCTGGACGGATAAAACTCTCGGTGGACCCCGAGTCAAATAAGCAATTGGTATGGTGTCCATGCACTTTAATCAGTTCCATTGCTTTTGTGAGGGGATGGGGGCAGTCCTGGTCCAGGGTCACTGATGCAGCGACCTGTGCTGGGAACAGTGAAGTCTTGCGTGATGACATCACACAGCGTCGGGCCTGTAGTGCACTACGTGTGCGTGGTGACGTCACGGAAGCAGTCGGGCTGGAGCTGTCAGCATTGAGTAGCTGGGGCTGCTGCTTGCAGCCTGCTGGGGACGTCGGCCTGCCAACGGTAAGTGCTGGGGGTCACTGCTTGCAGTCGGCGGTGGGGCAGTCAGTCGGGCAGTCATTGGCATTAGCGGCGGTGGGTACCGGGTTGGTAGCGGCGGCGGGTACCTGGTCGGCAGCATCAGCGGGTCCCTGGTCAGCAGAGGCAGCAACGGTAGCGGCGGCAGCAGTTCTCAGGTTGGCGGCAGCGGTCGCTGAAGTCGGGCCCGGGGCCTGGGCAGTCGTTGCTCCATGTGGGAGGTCCAAGCAGGCCAATGTCATCGCGGTGAGGGTGGAGTGTACCTTCTGCACTCGGTGCCTGCCCCGTGACGTCAGGTGCTGCTGTGCAATGGAGCCCTCGCTCTCATTGGACAATAACTCTGGAGAAGAGATATTTGAATGGGAGGGTGACGGTTGGGCCTCACACGAGGCACTGTGTTTGACGGCGGTAATTTTGGAGTGACAGACTACAGCAAAGTGGCCATTTTTAAGGCACTTCTGGCACCTGGCTCTCCTTGCCGGACACTGGGACCTGCTGTGCTTGTCCCTCCTGCAGAAGTAGCACTTCGGGGTCGCATCAGGCAGTGTAGCGGCAGCCGACAGATGGGCAGTGGGGTAGTAGGGTTGAGGGAAGGCATCTTACTCACTTCATAGCGTTGGGTCCAGCCCTGAGAGTAAGCGTCCATACTTAAGACCGCAGCCTCCATTGTCTCTGCGATCCGGGTCGCGTCCTCTAGGTTTTCTCCCTCATGCTCTAGCAGGCAGTGCCTCACCTCATTCGATCGGACTCCGGCCACATAAGCATCCCGAATGAGATCGTCGGTGGTCTCAGCAGCAGTTCTGTCTGTGCAGGCACAGGCTCTGCCCAGTGCCCTTAGTACTTGGAGATAAGCTCTACAGGACTCACCGGGCAGTTGCCTCCTGGTCGCGAGTTTGTACCGGGCATAGACCCTGTTTACTGGTCGCTTGTAGAGTCCTTTCAGCACCTTCATGGCTGCGGCATAAGTGGCTGTGTCCTGGATGCAGTCATAGACTCTCAGGGACACCATAGACATCAATACTAGTAGTCGATGCTTGTCCTCCACCACAGCAGGGCCAGAGAGTTGTAGGTAAGCTTCAAAACACCTCACCCAGTGCTTAAAGTCATTCGGAGCTGTAGCCAACTGTGGGTCAATGTTGAGGCGTTCTGGCCGCAGCATATGCTCCATCCCTTGAAAACTTTGTAGTGCACGTCGAAAGAATCAAAGGCTTGTTGATTCAAACCAAGGCTTTTATTAACTAGAAGAATGGAGCATATCATATGGAGGTTGACCAGTCCAGAATGATCTGGGTCTGGCTAGGAGCAACCCTTTAAGACCTGCCAGTAGTCATGGCTACACTCTCAGCCAATCACAACCATCCTATACTACAATATATGCATTACACATTGGTGATAGAATCCGTACTGTCACACTCCCATTAATGTCTTTGTCTACCTTCCATCCATTAGCAAAAAGTGGAGAGGATGGAAGGTAGTTGAAGACCGATTATGTGCATAAAATCAGGGTCAATAATGCTTAGTAATGCAGTCACCGTGCCTAATTAATGAAAAAAATAGTCATTTCTGCTCTGACTGGAAATTGCATTGTCACTCTATCTATATAATGAAATCTATCAAACTATCCCTGTAATTTCCTACTGCTTGTTTCCCTGCATCTTAGTGAGAGTACTCCACAATAGTATAGAGCAAATTATTAACACTCAGAATCACAAAAGAAATCTCACTATCTCTTAACCATACTAACTCTCCAATCGTTTTGATTTCTGCCGTACAAAGGTGAGCTTCTAGAAATTTCCATCCATCAATGTTTCAGAAGTAAGTAATTCACATCAGCCTTTTACCTCCTTGGTTGCAGTCTCTTGAAGAACTCCTCCTTGGGGAATTTGTAGTATATCAACATTTAGGAAAAGCATTGCAGTGATGATGAGTGTTAAACCTTCATGTGTGCCTATAAAATGATAAGCATTTGTGACATCTTGTGGATATAGAGCAGTTGCTAGTGAACCTGCAATGTTAGATGTAGGGAGTGGGCAGAAGAGCTGTTTAGTTACGTGTGTCTTATGCTGTACTTTTAGGCCAATGAATAATTGTGAGGAAGTAGGCAAGTTTGAAATAAAGAGGGTTCTCTCCTTCAGTGTGCTATTTGAAATGAGAGTCCATGTGTTGATTCTATTCAAGACCAAGGTGGCAGACAACAAACTGTCTCAAAACAGTTGAAATTCTGAAATAAATTTAAATTTAATTATTAAAAACAATTTTATATTAATTTAAAATCACACAAATAAAGCACATAATATAATTCAAATCAATACAAATACATGTGGCGTATAAAAAGAAAAAGATTGAAAACCTCCCTATTTACCACCCCTCCCTCTTCTATCCCCCATAAAGAAAAAGAGAAAAAGGAAGAGAAAGTGAGAAAAGGACAAGAGACCCTCCACAGGGGTGCCTACTATTTTAAAGTTTCTTATTATATACTGAAACCTTAAGGAGAAAGGGAATGTTTGAGCCTCATTTATATATTAACACCCATATTTTGTAAATAAGGGATCCATATCTTCCAAAATATATATTTATCTCTTAAATTGTAAGTAATTTTTTCAAGTGGTATATAACTCCGAACTTCACCATGCCATCTTTCTATACCCAGATCTGTGTCTGACTTCCAAGTTATGGCAATACATTTTCTTGTTATTGGTAAAGCTATTTGAATGAACTTCTTTTGATACATATTTGGTTTCAACTTGGGTTCAATATTCTTAATATCACACAATAAAAATAACATTCTTAATCCCCAATATTCATTCCTGTGCAGATATTAGAAAAAAATCTATTCTCAAATAAGAATCATGTATATGAGAATAAAACGTATAGTCTCTCTCCTTAGGATTTAACTGACACCATATTTAGTTCCTTCATCAAAATCAATGTGGTTTTAGCCATTTTAGTTTTTGTTGCCTATTTATATAACCATATAACCGTTTATGGAGCGGAAACAGGACATGTCGTCCCTTCGAGTCCGCACCGCTTCACTAGAACAACTCCACTAGCTCAACCCTCCCGCTCTCCGCCCATAACCCTCCAACTCCCTCACCTCCATGTACACATCCAACCTTCTCTTAAATGACAGAAGGGACCCTGCCGCAACTATCTAATTTGGAAGATCATTACATTCTGCCATCACTCTTGCTGAGTGAAAAAGCATCCTCTAATTTTTCTCCTAAAGTTTTGCCCCCTTACCCTTAACTCATGCCCTCTTGTTCCAACCTCCCCTGCCCTCAGGGGAAAGAGTCTGTTTATGTCTAGTCTATCTATTCCTTTCATAATTTTAAAAACCTCTATCAAGTCCCCTCTCAGTCATCTACGTTCCAATGAATAAAGTCCCAGACTCCTTAATCTCTCCCTGTAATCCAGATGCTGTAAGACAGGCAATATCCTTGCAACCTTCTCTGCACCCTCTCCACCTTATCTATATCCTTTCTATAATTTGGAGACCAGAACTGAGCACAGCACTCCAAACCAGGCCTCACCAATGCCTTAAACAGCCGCAGCATCACTTCCCAGCTCTTATACGCTATACTCTATACTATAATTTATGAAGGCCAGCATACCATATGCCTTCTTAACCAACCTGTCACATGGGAAGGTGAACTTCAGTGAACTCTGCACCATAAACCCCAGGTTCCTCTGCTCCTCTGCGTGCCTCAACGCCCTCTCCTTAACTGTATATGTCCTATTCTGGTTATTTTTACCGAAATGCAACACCTCACACTTGTCTTCATTGAATTCCATCTGCCATCTTTCAGACCACATCAGTGTAGAAAAATGTACAAATCATCGAACTATCATCGCAACTGGCTAACACGAATATAAATTGTAAATAATAATTGGTGATTTTATTATTTTGAATACTTTATTTATAGTTTTTCCAACAATTGTCATGATATCATTATCAACAATATCCACATTAATGACATTTTGTGTCAGTTAATTCCTTACAGTCTTCTTATGGAGTTTGAGTGTTTCTTTTTTTTTTAATCCCCTTCCCCCCCGATGTTAAACATTTAACACCAAACTAATTATACTTGCACACAATGACCAAGACACTCACAACAAAAGTACAAAACTGATATTTGGGGACTTATGGGTTTGTTGTGTCATGGCAGCTGGCACATAGGCTGTTTTTTTTTCGTAGCTTACGCTGACTAGGATGGACTCCTTCCACTCCTTCACCAATGGAGGGGTGAATTGGGAGGGCATGCTGATTTTATTTTTAAGTCACAAGTGCTATGACAAGCTCAGTCAAAAGAAGAAATGTTGTTCTTCGAACTTGTATTGAACGTCATTGGGACAGTGTAAGAAGCCAATAACAAATTAAGTTGCATGGAAGTGGGATTTGTAACTGAAATCATAAAGCATCTCGGAGATCAGGATCATTCTTGAGGACTGACAGAAGGCCCAGTCTGTGTTTTGTTTCTCCAACATAGAGGAAACATGAAGAGTGAATGCAGTCCTAATAGTGAATTACTGCTTCACCTGGGAGGAGCCTTCACCATCCTTTTTCAGCAGGTATCACACTGTCTGTGTCTTTCAGGCCTTCCAGACCATTACAGACAAATTCCAAATTAAGATTATCACCTTGAAGCATTAACATTGTTTTCTGCTTGTACGTACGCGGCTTCACCTGCTATGTTTAGAGCAGTGGCAGGACATCAAGCCTGCTCTATCACTCAATAAGATACTGGCTGGACTGGCCACGGACTCCATTCCACTTGCTTTCCCACATGATGCACCAAAGAACGGAGAGACCACCAACCCCCCCCCCCCCCCCCCCACTTCCCCAGTCTGAGAAAGAGACGACTCACGGGAAGGTGACTACTGCGGCAGACCAGTGAGGGGTTCTATGGCTGAAGGAACCAATTGTGAAGGAGCCCTTCACACGTTAGTGATTTGAAGGAAGGAATCCACGCAGGATGTGGGCTGCTGTGTACTGCGGTCAAAGGATTCACATCAGGCTGTGGACTGCTGGAGACTGGCTCCAAACTAGCTGATGGGGTACCAGGTATTGGAACCGGGATGTGAGAGGGTGCTGAGAGCATTGAAGGGTTCCTTATCGTATCAGAGGTTTGGATCTGGAGCTCAGATTGCCAATGATTTGGACTGGATTCTCCATGGCTGTGGATGCAAATCCACGCACATTCGGTGACTCTGGGGAAACTCTCTTTTGCTTCTCTTTCTCTGACTTTAAGAGGCGCTTTAGGCAATTTCTGCAGATGGCAAAACTGTGTAATATAAGTAATAAGAAGGTCTAACGGGGCAATGCAAAGGTGCATAAAAATTGACAATCACATCATGGAATAACTAACATAACAATTACAGCACGGAAACAGGCCATTAGGCCCTTCTAGTCCGCACCGAACCAAACACCCCTTTCTAATCCCACCTCCCTACACAATGCACATAACCCTCCATCTTCCTCTCATCCATATACCTGTCCAACCTTTTCTTAAATAATACAATTGACTCCGCCGCCACTATTTCTCCCGGAAGTTCATTCCACACAGCTACCACTCTCTGAGTAAAGAAGTTCCCCCTCATGTTACCTCTAAACCTCTGCCCCTTAATTCTTAACTCATGTCCTCTTGTTTTAAACTTTCCTCCTCTTAACGGAAATAGTCTATCCACATCCATTCTGTCTATCCCTTTCATAATCTTAAATACTTCTATCAAATCCCCTCTCAACCTTCTACGCTCCAAAGAATAAAGACCCAATCTGTCCAATCTCTCCCCATACTCCAGATGCTTAAACCCAGGCAACATTCTGGTCAACCTTCTCTGCACTCTCTCCACTCTGTTTATATACTTCCTATAATTAGGCAACCAGAACTGCACACAGAACTCCAAATTAGGCCGCACCAACGTCTTATACAATCTCAACATCACCTCCCAACTCCTATATTCCATGCAATGATTGATAAAGGCCAGCATACTAAAAGCCTTCTTCACCACCCTATTCACGTGAGTTTCTACCTTCAGGGAACGATGTACCGTCACTCCTAAATCTTTCTGCTCTTCTGTATTCCTCAATGCTCTCCCATTTACCACATATGTCCTATTCTGATTCTTCTTACCAAAATGAAGCACCTCACACTTATCAGCATTAAATTCCATCTGCCATTTTTCAGCCCACTTTTCTAAGCAGCCCAAATCCCTCTGCAATCCTTGAAAACCTTCTTCATTATCCACTATTCCACCTATCTTAGTATCGTCTGCATATTTACTAATCCAATTCACCACCCCATCATCTAGATCATTAATGTATATAACGAACAACAATGGGCCCAATACAGATCCTTGAGGCACACCACTGGTCACCGGCCTCCAACCTGACAGACAATTATCCACTACCACTCTCTGGCCTCTCCCTTTCAGCCAATGTTCAATCCATTTGACTATCTCAAAATTTATACCTAAAGACTGCACCTTCCTAACTAACCTTCCATGTGGTACCTTATCGAAGGCCTTACTGAAGTCCAGATAGACAACATCCACTGCGCTACCCTCATCCACATTCCTAGTCACCTCTTCAAAAAATTCAATCAGATTGGTCAAACATGACCTTCCTCCCACAAATCCATGTTGAGTGCTCCTGATCAGACCCTGTCTATCCAGATGTTTATAAGTACTATCTCTAAGACACCTAATTTTCTCCACTCTGTCCTTGAGAAACACTTTTTGACACTGTACTGGAGGACCAGAATTCCTCAAGTCATAAGATCCATCCATTACTACACAGGGTAATTTGTCAGTGTATCATGTGAAAACAGTAGAGAACAATTTAGTCTCACTGTCAACAATTTTAAGGGAATTAACTTGAGGAAATTAGAACATAAAATATATGAAAGCACAGTAAGGGTGCTTCATCCTGCAGTGGTGTGCTCATCTACTCCACAACAATATAATCCATCACAGCCCATAATCCTCCATTTTTCTTACATCAATGTGTCTAACGGTCTTTTAAATGTCCCTATTGTATCAACTTCCAACATCATTCCAATAATGCATTCCAGGCATCTATCACTCTCTGTATGTAAAAAAAAACCCATACCTACCCCTGATATCTCCCTTAAATATTCCTTCTCACACTTGAACAGATATCATCTGGTATTGTCCATTGTTACCTTGGGAAAAAGGTGATGGCTGTCTATCCTATTTACATCTCTCATAATCTTGCACAACTCTGTCACCTCTCATTCCTTCATTCACTACAAAGTGTGAAACCCCTGGCTTATTCAGCCTTTCCTCATAAGACATGTTCTCCAATTTTGGCAGTATCCTGGTAAATTTCCTCTGCACGTTTGCAAGAGCTTCCCCATCCTTCCCATAATGATGTGCGAGATGAACTAAACACAATACTCGTGGTCTAACAGAGTTTTACCAAGTTGCTACATTACCTCATGGCTCTTGAACCGAATCTCAAGTCAAGTCACCTTTATTTGTCGTTCATACCATGCATTGCACAGTGAAGACAAGGACCACGGAGCAGATTTACATAAATATGTTAAAATATTAAGAGATATACAATAAAAGTCCATGGTACACTATCCACATATGTTCTGGGAATTCAGGAGCCTTATGGCTTGGGGGAAAAATCTGTTGCCCAATCTCTACGCAAGGGCCCGAGTGCTTCGGTATCTCCTGACGAATGAAGGCCAGCACACCATACGCCTTCTTAACTACCCTACCAACTTGTGTGGCAAATTTGAGAGATCTATGGACTTGGACTCCAAGATCCCCCACAATGCTAAGACCTGTAATTGTACTCCACTTTTGTTTGACTTTCCAAAGTACGTCACTTCACACTTTTCTGGATGGAATATCATCTGCCCTTTTCTACCCAACTCTACATCCTGTTTTAACTTGCGAAAACTTTCTGCACTATCCACAAAACCTCCAATCTTCATCTCATCTGCAAATTTATTGACCCACCATTCCACTTCTTCATTGAAGTCGTATCAAAATTTCCCTTGGACTGAAACTCATTGGGATGATCCAATGTCCAGTCATAACACCATATTAACCAATGAGTTGGAGGAAAAGAGGGTTCAGCAAACAGAATCTACTTATAGAATGCAAACCAGCAGAACTCACGGTTATAATTATACCAAGCTTTTCCAAAAATAGCAGGGTGATCTTTACTTTAAGTTGCAGTGAAGGTAACAAATTATAGGGTTAAAATCAATGCCAGTCATCTTCAGCTATAGATGTGATTGATGGGAGAATTTCCAATCACGTGCACTGCAGCTGGCACGAGTAACTTGTGCAAAGAGCAGCTGACGGAAGAAAAGACCTTGAATATTTTGTGGAATAAAACTCTCCCAAGTGTGATTTCAGCTGTGCATTTGTCACTGTGGGTCTCTCTTCGACTTAAATGGGAAGGGAAATTGATCTCCCCCCCCACCCACACCATCACTCCTTCAGCTAATTTGGAGTAAAAAGCTGTTATCATTAGAATTGTACAGATCAAAAATTGGCCCTTTTGGCTCACCTTGTCCAAGCCAACCCTGATGCCTATCCGCACTAATTTCACTTACCTGCATTAGGCCTGTGTATCTGTGTTGTCAGCCAATGAAGTGAAATTAGTGTTCTGAGATCAGATTTCTCTAGATCAGCTTCCACTGCATTCTGAAGCCACAGGTTATGAATTGGATGGATCTCTGCCAGTATTCATGGGGTCATTTCACATCACATGTGTTACTTCACGTGGAAGTTGAGACCTGACATATCGACCTCTGCGAGGTTACTAAATCAAGTAACAGACTTTATATTTATCTCATAGAGTCATACAACAGAGAAGCAGGCCACTATGCCAACCAAAATGTCCCACCCACACCTATATACCATAAGTGCTCTATGATTAGTAATTGATTATTTAAGGTGGTATGCGAGTGGAAAGAAAATGTTTGAAAACCACTGCTCTAAACCTATTGTATCTATCCAAATTTTTCTTCAACATTGCGGTTACCTGCCTCAGTCTCCTCCTCTAGTAGCCCATTCCATACATTCGCCATCCCTTTGTGTAAACAATATTTCCCCTCTAGTTCCTATTTAAATTTACCTATCACAGGTTATATATAAATATGTCTTTAAAAGAGATAGATTGTGGGGGTAAGTCACTTCACAGAGACATACACTTCATATCTCATTTAATATGCAAGAGCTTTGCTGAAGCCAGTCAGGCTCCATAACTTTGCAGAGACAATGGAACTGCTTTGGAAAGAATTTCAAAAGCAGGTGCAAATGGAACAAAGTCTGGGCTCAAGTACTGATAAAGATCTTTCAAGGATTGGATTTGGAACCTTGGGAGGGGATTCTGATTTTATAAGCAGAGAGAAAGGAAAGAAAACCGGATTCTTCTCTTAGAGAGAAGTAAGTTCTGCAGTAGCTTTTTGAGGCTACTGGCAGGCTTATTGAAAACCCCATTTTGAAGATGGGTTATGAGTTCAGCCTGTTGAAAAACCATTGTGGTCCTTACAAGGGGAAATGGCTGGCTAGAGTGCTTCACCTGAAATAAAGGAAACGAGGAACTCAGTGGTGACCTGGAAGAAGAGGTTATCGTTTGGAAAACCCACGATGGGGCAAGTTTCTTCGGCAAGACACTGAAGTAAATGATTGGAGGAAATCAGTTTCTCTGAAACCAACAAGAACCTTCCTGAACGGTAACCATTTAAGCACCAAAGTCTGATGAAAATTTGTAAATGTTAAATTCTGTGCACAGTATAAGAATTGCCTGATACCAGTGAACTTGGAAGAGTGAGAAGTGAATGATTGGACTATTAAAACAAAGAATTTTCTTGAACATATGCACATTACATATATGTGTGCTTAGAATTAGAAGGGAATTAAGTTAGGTTAAGTTAATAGTAATAAGTTAAAGTTTGATCCTGTTTTTGTTTAAAGATAATTAAAAGCAAGGTTTGTGGGGGTGTGGCAAGATGGTGTAGTCAAGATGTGCAATCTCGACCTCTCTGGCCAGACTTTTAAATACCTGTTTTTTAACCCTTTGTTTTCAAGTTTAACTTTTAAAATTTTAGTTTAAAGTATTAAGGAATTATTATGGCCACTAATGGTAAAAAGACTAAACCTCAAGTTCAAAAGAAGTTACATTTTTGAAGTGCTGAAGATTTGGGGTCTAGATGACTTGATACAGCCCCAGACTCAATCTCTTCATTGCCTAAATCCCAAAGATCGCCTGTGGGGGCTAAAAAAATACCTATTGCTCACCAAATGAAGGATGGCGCTGGAATTACCCGTTCTCCGGAAGAAGATACGTGTTCCCAAGAAGTGGACCCCGATTTGGAAAGCCTTTCGATTTCAATGGAGGGAACACGCAGGAAGACGACTCCATTGTTGGAAATGCGTCAGGTAGCATTTCAATTTGAAGAAATTGTTTTTCTTCGCGAAATGATGAGAAAACAATGAGATACCTGGGGAGACCAGCGACGACCCCCTGAGGAAGTCGGGGTGCCGTCGCTGGGAGTCCAGACCCGCAGTAAAACTTTTAAAATGCCTTCTGTTGAGTTGCAGCAGGAGCTGCAGTTACCTTGTTCTGCCACTATGTCAGAGAGAGCAGAGCTGAGCTTTACTGATTCAGAGTGTAAGCAATTGAATGCAATTATTCAAGCTGTTATAAAACCTGGAATGGATTTGTTGACATCTCAAATGAATGAAATTGTTCAAATGAATGCTGGTATAAATTCAGAATTAAATATGGTTAAGACACGTGTGGATGCATCTTATGAAGAATTAAAAAAACTTCAGACTGCTTTTTTGGACTAAACAACAAGTGACTTCTAACACAGAAAAAGTGTTGAAGGTGGAAAAATCAGTCATAGAATTGGGAGATCGTGAGAAGGAACTAGAAAGAAAAATAGATTATTTGGAAAATCAAAGCAGAAGGAATAATGTGAAAATTGTTGGTTTGCAAGAAGGAATAGAAGGACAAGATCCTCTTTGTTTTTTTAAAGACTGGATTCTGCAAATATTAGGGCAAGAATTTTTCTCTGGCGGAATGGCACTGGAAAGAGCCCATAGAGCTTTAAGAAGAATACCCTCAGCTGGTCAACCACCAAGACCAGTAATAATTCAATGTTTGAGTTATTTGGATAGAGAAGCAATACTTCGACTTGCAGTACAAAATGCGAGACAACGACAAACCCCATTATTGATTCAGAATAGCAGAGTCTTTTTTTATCCTGATCTGAGTCAAGATGTCATTCAACGTCGACGTCGATTCAATCCAGTTAAAGAAGTTTTGTGACATAAAGGTTATAAGTCTACTTTTCGTTACCCTGCAGTATTGAAGGTGTTTTACAGAGACTATCAATTTCGGTTTTTTGAGATTGATCGTGAAACAATGATTTTTGTTGACTCATTGCCAGATATAAGAGGACAAAAACGAAGTCCACCATTATCTCCTAAAGAAAAATTTGGTAGCTCCGGAAACGGAATAAATGGCAGAAATGGGAAAAACGGGAATGGAAAGAGTCTACCTCCTTCCAAAACGAGATCTTTGAGATTGGAATCTTCTGGATGAAAAGAAGAATTTTCTTATTCTATTTTTCTTTTGTTATTATGATATTTTGATGTTATTGACTGTTTGGTTGGGGAGGGAGAGATGTGCACTAAGTTCTTTACTAGTCATCAGCCACTGATGGGTGACCCACATCCAATTTTTGTTTAGGGGATTACTACCTTTTGGTAGTTTTTTTTTGGAGGGGGATTTTCTTTTTTTTTTTCTTTGTTTTTTTTTTAATTTTTTTTTAGTTTTTAATTTGTGATTTTTTTAAATTGGAGGGCCTATATACGTTGATTTGAGTTTTTATATAAAGATAATTCTAGAGTTAAAGGTGTAGCAATTTTGATAAATAAAATTTATCTTTTGAATTACAATCAATGGAGGAAAAGGCAGGATGTATTCTTGAATTGTAAGATTTTTAGTGAATTTTGGACTTTACTTAATATTTATGCTCCAAATGCAGATGATGAAGTATTTATTTCGGATGCATTTTTATGTTTGGGTCAAGCTAATGATAATATTTTAGTTGGTGGTGATTTTAATTGTGTTTTGGAACCTTTATTAGATAAATCTCCAAAGAAAGTTAAAAAATCCAAGATGGAAATTCAGGTCCAAGCGTTGATGAAAGATCTTAATTTAGTAGATATTTGGAGACGTCTTAATCCGACAGAGAAAAATTTTTCCTTTTATTCATCTAGACATGAATCGTTTTCAAGGATTGACTTCTTTTTAGTATCGGCACACTTACAAGGGAAAATTCAAGAAGCGGAATATAATAGTAGGGTGATTTCAGATCATTCTCTGTTATATTTTACCTATGAAACTTCTGAGAAAATTCAAATAGCTTATCGTTGGAGATTTAATACAATGTTGTTAAAAATATGTAATTTATTGATTTTTTGAAAAAACAAATTAATTTTTATTTGAAAGAAAATTCTAATTCTGTTCAAAGTAAGTTTGTATTATGGGATGCCATGAAAGCCTATTTGAGAGGACAAATAATTAGTTATACTTCTAAAATTTAAAAAAATTGATTAAATCAGAGTCTTGAATTAGGGAAACAGATCGGAGTTAGAAAAGGAATTTCAGAAAGATGCTACAAAAGATCAGAAAATAGAATTATCTAGGCTGAAGTTGAAATATAATACTTTGCAATCTTATCAATTTGAATGTGTGATTATTAGGACTAAACAACGGTATTACGAATGGGGAGAGAAAGCACATAGGTATTGGCATGGCAATTAAAGAAAGAACAGATATCGAGGACTATTAATGCTGTTAGACGGAATTCTCTTTTAAACCTCGTGAGATTAATAATGAATTTTATTCATTTTATAAAAAGTTTTATACATCTGAAGGAAAACAGGAAACTGGATCGATTGATTTTTTTTAATCACAGTTGATTTTACCAATATTAGAGGATGGAGATATACAGGAGTTAGAATAACCATTTACTGATTCGGAAATTAAAATGGGTATGCTGGAAATGCCGAACGGTAAATCGCCTGGTGATGATGGATTTTCAGTTGAATTTTATAAAATTTTTAATGATGATTTATATACAGTGTTTGGGGATATATTACGTCAAGTCGGAGAACATTATGATTTACCTGAGTCTTGTTCTAGTGCTTTAATTACAGTAATTCCTAAAAAAAAAAGAGATCCTTTGAAAGTATCTTCATATAGACCAATTTCATTGTTAAATGTAGATTATAAAATAATAGCTAAAATATTAGCGAATAGATTGGCTAAAGTTTTACCAAAGTTGATCCATATTGATCAAACAGGTTTTATAAAGAATAGATATACTTCAGATAACATTTTGCGTGTGATTAGTTTGCTTAATAGATTTCGACAATCTTTAGATCATCCAATGGTGATATCCTTAGATGCAGAAAAAGCATTTGATAGAGTTGAATAGAATTTTTTATTTAAAGTTTTGGAGAAATTTAAGTTTGGTCCTTCTTTTATTGGTTGGATTAGGGCTCTATATAGTAAACCGGTAGCTAGAGTATTGACGAATGGTTTGATTTTGGAATCTTTTAAGTTAACTCGATCAACTCATCAAGGTTGTCCTTTATCACCAACTTTGTTTGCGTTGGTGATTGAACCTTTAGCACAGTTGATATGAAAGTTTTAGATGAGGAGTATAAAATTAATTTATTTGCTGATGACGTATTGGTGTATTTAATAAACCCAGCCCAGTCACTTTTGCACTTGAAGGAATGTTTAATACAATATGGATGTCTTTCTGGATATAAAGTTAATTGGGAAAAAAGTGAATTATTACCGGTAAGTGAAGGAGATTATTCAGTTTATAAGAATATTATTAATTTGAAGTGGACTGATCGGGTATCAATCTTTATATAAATTAAATTATGTTCCTTTAATGAAAAAAAATTAAAACTGATTTGATTAAATGGAAAGATTTACCCATTAATTTAATGGGAAGGATAAATAAAATTAAGATGAATATCTTTCCGCGTATACAATATTTGTTTCAATCTATTCCGTATTTACTTGATAAAATTTTTTTTTGAGATTTAAATAAAATGGTTAGGGAGTTTTTATGGAGGGGTAAATTTTCGAGAGTAGCTTTGAATAAATTAACTTGGAAATATGAGTTAGGGCGACTGCATTTACCACATTTTCAAAATTATTATGAGGCAGCCCAACTTAAATTTATTAGTTCATTGATGGATTTGGTAGGGCCTCCCAGTTGGGCAAAAATTGAGATGGCAAGTATTTCTGAATTTGAAATACATCAATTTTTGTTTAGGTGGAATATAAATTTGTTACAACAATATAATGTGCCTATACTAAAATATTTAATGAAGTTATGGATAAAGAAAAATAAAATGATAGGTTCTAGGGGTAAATTATTGGCTTTGACTCTGTTGTATAATAATCAACTTATTTCTTTTTCAATACGTAATCAAAGTTTATTGCATTGGAGATTTAAAGGTGTGAAAAATCTGGGAGATTATTTTAAAGAGGGTAAATTTTTATCTTTTAATCAGATGAGGGAAGATTTTGGTATTGATAAGAATTCTTTATTTCTTTATTATCAAATTAGATCTTTGGTAAAATGTATTTTTGGTAGAGATATCATTTTACCTAAAATGACTAAATTTGAGACTTCTCTTATGAAGGTACCAGAGAAGGGTTATATTTCATTTATGTATCAAATATTACAGGATGGTATGGATAAAAAGGGTTGGGATAGATCTAAAATTAAATGGGAAGCAGATATTTGTTTTACTTTTTCTGAAGAGGATTGGCTAGATATCTGTTATGATAATATAACTAGATTGATAAATGCACGTTATGCAATGATTAATTACAATTTTTTACATCAGTTATATTTGACACCTGAAAAATTAAAAAAAATATGGTTTTAATGAATCAGATTTGTGTTTTAGATGTGGTGATACAGTTGGAACTTTTTTTCATGCTATTTGGTCATGTATACATATACAATCTTTTTGGAAGAAAATTCAATAGTTTTTAGAATATCTGTATAAGTTTAAAATAGTTTTAGATCCAACAGTATTTTTATTGAGTAGTTTGCAACCTCTGAAAGGCTGGGGATTAGATAAGTTTCAACTTTCTTTTGTATATTTAGCTTTATCCGTAGCGAAAAAATATATTGCTAGTACGTGGAAAGATACAAATATGATTGATATTAATTGAAGGCATAATGAGATGAAATATTGTTTAATAATGGAAAAAATTACATATGTTTCGCATGATAATTGTAATGCTTTAATTAATAAGTGGCTGTTATACTTAGAATATTTACATTTCAATTTATATTGATTAGATTTTAATATGTATATTTAACTTTTTTTTAAATATTCTTTCTTTTTTCTTTTTTTATGGCTCTTCTTAGGAGAGTTGGCTGAAGGGGGGGTTCTTTTCTTTTTTTTCTATATATATAAAAAAATGTTCATGTTCATGTCATATTATTTGTTTTTTGAACAAATAAATAAAGTTTAAAAAAAAGCAAGGTTTTTTTAAGTAACCATTTGTCTTGGTGAATTTCTATTGCTGCTGGGTTTTGGGGTCCTCTGGGCTTGTAACGTACCCCATTCCCTAACCTTAAACTTATGTCTTCTGGTTACCGAATCCCCTACTCTCTGTAAAGACTTGATGTATTCACCCAATCTATTAACCAGATAGCACAGTAGAAGGTCCTTCTGGCTCATAAAATCTTGGCCACACGATTAACCTACCAATCCCATACATTATTGGAGGGTGGGAGGAAACCAGAGCACCCAGAGAAAACTCACAGAGGTCACAGGGAGAATGTACAAACTCTTTAAAGGCAGTGCTGGATTTGAACCCGGGTTTCATTATTATATTGAGATCACCATTCATCCTCCTGTGCTCCAAGGAATAAAGGCCAAGCCTGCTCAATCTCTCCCCATAGCTCATCCTCATCAATCTTCTCAATATCCTCTCCAGTTTGACAACATCTTTTCTGTAGCTTGGTGACTAATACTGAACCCAGTACTCTAAATAGGGCTTCACAGTTACAAAGTCCTCCCAAATTCTCTGCTCAATACATTGACTGATGAAAGCTAACACACCGAAAACCATTTTGACCACCATATCTACTGGTGTCTCCACTTTCAAGGTACGATGTACCTGTACTCCTCGATCACTCTTTTCTACATCACTAGTCATATTCCGAAAATTCACTGCCCAGGTCTTACCCACATTAAACTTCTCAAAATGCAAAATCTCACATTTCTCTGTATTAAATTCTGTCAAACATTCCTCTGCCCAACCGATCAAGATTCTGCTGCAATTTTCCTGTTCTCTGGAATGTTGAGCTGCCAGTCCTGCCCCTCTCTTAACCAGGTTTCCATAATTGGCTTACCTGACAAGCCTCTAGCAATAAAACAGGGGTAATTTAAACTTACTTTTCTCCTGCCCATTAAACTTTCTCTCAGCATCTCCATACCAACATCTAACCTCTCACATGCCTCTGTTCTGCATAGCATCTTGTGCCCCTGCCACTCTAGTTTAAACTGACCTGTGTAGCACTAGCGAACTTGCCTGCCAGGATGTTGGTCCTTCTTGAAAAGGTCATCTCACCCTCAGAAGAGATCCCCGTGAGTGAAAAGCCTGAATCCCTGCCCCCTGAAACAGGTTCTCTGGCCTATCATTCGATTTCTGAGCTCAATAGCATGTGTCACTGCACTTGAGGACTTGCTTTGCAACATCTTTCCTAATGCCGAAACTCATTGTGCAAGACTTCATCCCTTACTCTACCTATGTCATTTGCACTAATGTGTTCAACAACTTCTGGCTGTTCATGCTTCCCCTTTTAAGAATATTCTCCCACCACTCAGTGGCAACTTTGACTCTGGCACCCGGGAGGTAACACATGATCCACATCTCTATCACGGCCACAGATTCTCCCATCCACACCCCTGAAGCTGTAGAATTTTGTCTCCGTCCCCACATTATCATGTCTCCCTCTGTCTGCCTACACCGTTACCTTCTGAACCTTAGAGACAGTCACAGTTCCACTGACCTGATGGCTGCTGTAGCCCCTAAAATATCATTCCCCACCCCCCCCCCCAGCAGTATACAAAATGGTATTAGTGAGGAGAATGTCCACAAGAGGACCCTACACTACATTTTACTTCTCTTGCCTTTCTTGGTGGTCACCCATCTATCTGCTGACTACCCCTTATGTGTTACCACCTCAGAGAAATTCATCTGTGACGTTTTCAGCATCCCAGATGATCCTACTGTAGCTCCAGTTCCTTGACATTGTGTGTCAGGAGCTGCACCTGGGTACACCTCCCACAGATTACATCAACAGGGAGAGGACTCTTTGTGCACAACATTGTTTATTACAATTTAAGGTGATGCATAGGTTACATATGTCCAAAGTTGAATTATCTTATTTTTACCCAGATGTTGATCCTTTACACAATAGGTGTAAAATCTTTGAAGCTTCATTGATGCATATGTTTTGGGAATGTTCTAATTTAGAAACAATTTGGAAAGATATTTTTCAGACTTTATCTAAGATTTTAAAGATCAAATTAGAAACATGGCCTGTTATTGCTTTGTTTGTTTTTTTTCTCAAGAAGAAGCTCTTGCATTTTAAATGAGATATGAAGTGTATGTCTCTGTGAAGTGACTTGCACTAAATCCCCACAATCTATCTCTTTTAAAGACATATCTATATATAATATAACCTGTCTTCAACCCATGAGAAAATTCTAGCTTTTACCTCATTGATAGCTAGATGAGCAACATTAATGAAATGGAGGGATGACTCCTCACCTACTCATACCCACTTGTTGCATGACGTTATGTCCTGTTTAAGCTTGGAGAAAATTAGATACAAAATTAAAGATAGAAAGTTTCATTTTGACAAGATGTGGGGCCCCTTCATAGTATTCTATCATAATTGGAAGATTTAAGACGTTTGGATGGTCCAGAGATTATCTAATATCTGAAGGTTGTTATTCAATCCATATTTTCAAAACTTTTACAAGCTAATGTTGATTAAAGGGAGGGAGGGGTTAGATTTAACATTGTTTTTTCATCTTTTTTTCTTTTTTTTAGATTAAAAGGTTAAACTTAGGTTTAAATATGATTGTCATTGATTATATCATTAGTTAAGACAGAATTTACCCTTTGTTTAGATAAAGGGATTGTTTAATTTATTTATTTTCTATCCAGTATTATATCAGATTATATTATGAGAAAGAGATAAACAGTTAATTGCCATATTGATCGAATTTGATGTTATCCTTTTTAATATATTTTTATTGGTTTGGAAGAGAGGAATATTACATGTTATATATTGAACAAACAATAATCATAGATCTTAATCCAATAAAAGACAGAATACGAATCATAAACAATTTATACATTATCCTGTATACAATATTCATATAATAAAAAATAATTTCTTTACAATTAGAAGAGATCACTTTATTTAGTTAATTTACCAGTAATACATTTCAGTGATAGAATATGAACCAAAGTTTTTCTAAATGAATTTCTATTGTATATGAGTGTTGTATACAAGAATTTGATGTTTTAAAGAAATATTGTTAAATAAACAATTATGGGTAGTTTTTGAATTTACATTTATATTTAATTTGTGATATGTATATGATGGAGTTTAATGTAGATAAGTTTGATGTGCTTCATTTTGGGAAGAATAACCAAAATAGGATGTATGCAGTGAAGGGGAGGGCATTGAGGAATGCTGAGGAACAGAGGATTCTTGGAATAATGGATCAGCATCCTTGAAGGTGGATTCCCATGTAGTGGTGGAGAAGGCTTTTGGTATGCTGGCATTTATAAATCATAGCATAGAATATAGGAGCTGGGAGGTAATGTTGAGACTGTTTAAGGCATTGATGAGGTCAAGTTTGGAGTATTGTGTGGAGTTCTGGTCTCCAAATTATAGGAAGGATATCAATAAGGTAGAGAGGGTGCAAAGAAGGTTTACAAAAGTGTTGCCTGGATTGCAGTATCTTGATTACAAAGATGGAGTAGATTGGGATTTATTAATTGGAGTGTAGAAGGTTGAGAGGTGATTTGATAGAGTATTTTAAAATTATGAAGGGAATAGATGGAGTAGATGTGAATAAGCTATTTTCCCTGAGGGTAGGGGAGATTGGTACAAGGGGTCATAGGTTAAGGGTTAGGAGGCAAAACTTTAAAAGTAATATAAGAGGATGCTTCTTCACTCTGAGTGGAATGATCTTCCGGAAGAGGTAATTGAGGCTGGGTCATTTCTGTAATTTAAGAAGAGGTTAGATGAGTACATGGATGTGAGTGGGTTGGAGGGTTAGGGCAGGGAGTAGGTAGGTGGAACTAGTTGGAGTTTCACGTAAATCGGTGCAGACTAGAAGGGCTGATATGGCCTGTTTCTTTACTGTAATTGTTATATGGTATTATATATGATATGACCTGTTGTTTGTTATAATAGATGACTTTGTATGTAGGATTTATATTTAAAAAGGAAAGAACAGGGAGAGGTGAGAGATCCTTGACTTTCCCTGTCTGTTGGGAGGAGCATTTCACTGCCCTGACTGCCATATTGATTACTAAGCTTTAAGATCCTACCTCAGCCTCTGCTCTTGAACCAAAGCCTTAGTCCCAATTGCTACTCCTGCCATGGCCACTCCACAGTGGCTGCTCCACTTGAGCTGCTTTGTTTACATTTTATTAGCTACAGAGCCAACTCACCTCCTTTAAATCACTCACTCCTACTAGCAATGAATCGCAGAAGCTCCACACACTCACCTAATATATCTCTCACTTGACTAGCAATCAAGTCTTCTATTGGCACCTTGTATTCCATCTTGGCAGTTTCCAAATAGAGGGCAACAATGTCAAGCTCAAAATTCTGTTAACCCCCTTCCCCAGTCTCTTTCATCTCTGTCTCCCTTTTTCAGCTCCTCACTTTTCTTCTATATCAGACAGCTATCTTTCCTAACCCTCTGCCCTCACCCCCATCATCCCCTAGCTCCTTTCTCTTCTTCCTCCTCCTGCTCAGCTGTGCTCCTCATTCCCCTCCTCCCCACCGTATTAAAGCACCTCCTGATTTCCAGCATTCTTGAAGGGCTCAGGCCAGAAATGTCAACTTCCTTTAGCTGTGTGACCTGCTGAATTTCTCTCACACTTTTGTGCATTGTAGTAGGCCTCAGCATCTGCAAATTTCTTGTTTCGCTCCACACTCACCTCCCTCATATCTCCTACCTCCACCAGCAATCGCATTTCCTTTTGGCTGTCTTATGAGTCCAGAGGAATCTAATAACCAGCAGCTACATAAATTCAGGAAGACAATGGTTACTTAAACAAAAATATTTTTAATTTTCTTCATACATAATAATAGGATCAATATTTAACTTGTTACTATTAACTTAACCCCCTTTTAATTCTAAGCACACATGTATGGAATGTGTATGTGTTCAGGAAAGTTATTTTTCTTTCACTGTCCAATCATTCACTTTTCATTTCTCCAAGTTCACTGGTATCAGGCAATTTTCATACTGTGCACAGAATTTAACATTTATAATCCTCACCAGGCCCTGGTGGTTTAACTCAAAATGTTACTGCAAAGGAAGGTCTTTCTTCAGCTACCATATGGGATCTTGTCTATCATAAAACCATGCACATGACTTTTGAAAGTATACCTGGAGTTGAGACCATGATGGATGACATCATTGTATGAGAGTCCACCAAGAATGAACATGACACGCTGACATGCAACTAAGGCAAGTGCTTGACATGACACGGAATGTCAATTTGAAATTAAATAAAGAGAAAAGTGAATTTGACGTAAAGACACTGACCTTCATAGGCAATGTCATATCTGAACAAGCCTAATCCAAGAAAGTCATCAGCCATTGAGAATTTTGCGATGCCCCAAAACAAAGAGGAAGTGAGATGTTTCTTGGGGATGGTGACTTAACTGGCTTAGTTCATCCCTCATCTGCCGACTGTATCAGTACCACTTAGATCACTTTTTGAGCAGAAAAATGAGTAGATTTGGTCGCACAGGCAAGAAGAGTGCTTCCAGGCTCTCAAAAAAGTCCTAACAGAAGAGCCTGTACTAAAATTTTATGATCTGGATAGGTGCACCAGGATCTTGGCTCATGCATCCTGATATGGCCTTGAAGCAGTACCACTGCAGCAACCTGTGGCCTATGCATCAAGGGCTTTAACAAGTGCAGAAGCCAACTATGCACAGATAGAAAAAGTGTTTCTGGCCAGCACTTAAGCATGTGTAAAGTTCCATCAATATATATTTTGGACAAGCTCTTGAAGTGGAGACAGACTATAAACCTCTGGTCTCAATTATATCAAAATCACTGAATGACTGACCCATGAGAATGCAGCACATGTTGATAAGGCTGCAGAAATATGATGTGAAAATGATGTCCATCCCATCTCTATCCATGGCCCATCCCTTCGCAAGTGAAGAATAACATGGTACCTTGTAGCTTTTCAGCTTTGATTTGGCAAGGACCTGGAGGCGAGTGCTTGCCCAGGACAAACGCCTCCCTCTGGGTCCCACGCCACTGAACCTGGCGGAGTGTGAGGGAGTGCCCTGCAGTGGTCTGTTTGAAGACCATGCCCACTGGCCATTGTCCTTTGCCCACCGAGTTTGCTGCTGCAGACCGCGCTCTGTCACAGCTACCAGACAGTCATGTGCTATTTGCCCATAGCTGGGGCCCATTTCAGGTACAGACGGCTGGGCGAGCTGAGCCCGTGGATTTGAAGTCAGAGTTGCCTTCTCCTAGCCTTTGTCTAAAGAGGCAAAACTTGCAATGCAGCAGGTGGTTTGAATTCAGAGTTTACCATCTCTTAGCCTTTGTCTAAAGAGGCTTTGCCCACAAGGCAGCGCCTCGATGTACACACCAGGAAAATACATGTTTGCAGCTGATGCACTGTCTCCAGCAGTTGACAAGAAAGAAAAGAGTGACCAAGAGGTTAATGAAGAGCTATGTTGATACGATTATCACCTCACTTTCAGTATCCCAGGATAGAACAGAGTAGATCAGGAAGGCAACAGAGACAGATGAAACAATGAAAGAGCTCAAAGGTACAATACAGAAAGGATGGCTAGCAGCTAAGAATGACTGTCAGTTGTGAAAGCTAAGGGGTCCATTACTGTCATGTAATACTATATTTAGAATGTAACGTACATGGAATTCTTTAACTTTGTCTACCGTAAGGAAGACAGAGAATTGTCAATTTGTCCAGCACCCCTCACAGAAATGAGACCCCAGTGAGGATCAAACTCATGATCCCTGGTTTACAAGACCAGTGCTCTGACTACTGAGCTATGAGAGCCTCAAAGACTTCAAAGGGAACACGTTTGTGATTCCAGTGCTTCTACACAAGGAAATGCTCCAGAAGATGCATGAAGGACATCTTGCTGAGGAAAAATGCAAACGTGGAGCTCACTGCTTCATGTGAAGGAAGCCTTAGCTGTAGAACAAAGCAGCAAGCAGAATCGCTTATACCACACCCTATACCAGACAGACAATTCTTCAAAGTTGGAGTAGATTTGTTTGACTGTAATGGGAAGAGACTATTTTTCCAATTACCCAGAGGTATCAACACTGGTCAACATCTAGCAAAGCAGTTATCACTTTCAAGAAACATGTGTTTGTGAGGCATGGAATTCCTTCTGAAGTAGAGTCAAGCAATGGTCCACAATTTTCGAGCAGTGAATTTGAGTCCTTTGCCAAAATTTGGGATTTTGGCATGCAACTTCAAGCCCATATCACCCAAAATCTAATGGCCTAGCAGAGAGTTCTGTAAAGGTGGTGAAGAGCCTCATGAAGAAAGCGCATGATGGACGAGAGAATTTCCACAGAAGTCTAATGATTTATAGAAGTGCGCCACACAGAATGGCCTTTCTCCAACCCAAATGCTGATGGGTTGATGCACAGATACCAACTTTCCAAAACGCAAAAATCTGTTGACATCCAAAGGACCACACAAGGTCAAACAGGCTAAAGTGGAAGAAAAAGTAAAACAGAAACAGTATCACGACAAAACTGCAAAAAACCTACCAGTCTTGAAGTCTGGAGTTCAAGTGTGAATCCCAGATTACATTTTTGGCATGTGGGCCTTGCCAGGATATGTGCAGGAAGAAATAGATTCACATTCCTACCAGATCCAGATAGAGGGAGGGAACCGCATGGATCTACGACCACAAGCTCCAAACCATAGCTAAGACCTCTCATCTGTCAGTACACAAAAGGGGTCAGCACATGTAGAAAAGGAACATGTGGTTTAGAGTTCACAGAGTTCTAACGCAGCAAATGCAAGCAGTATACCAGTGGAAACATATGCAAACTAAAAAGAACTATTAAACTACCTCAGAAACTGATTGAAAGCTGCTGAGTGGAAAGAAGTTGGCCACGGAATGTAGATACTTTTGTTATGTAGACATAGAATTGTGTTTGTGTTTTTTTAAAATGGGAAAATTGTGTTATTATGCATGTAGATATGAACTGTGTTTCCCAGCATGCAGTGCACACAGTTGCCGGAAACCGGAAGTGACGTGACAGGGGTTGTTGGTTGAAGCAGCTCAAGGAAAATAAAGTCAGTTAAGTGTTAAACCCATGTAAAGTCATTCTTCTTGAAAGAACAAGCATAACAGGGACAAGGAAAAAATGGTAGGAAAAGAGAACCATGATTGATAAAACAGGCGAGGCAACTAGTTAAGAGGAAGAAGGAAGCATCTATTCGATATAGGAAGTAGGAAACAGGAAGGACTCATGAGAAGTATATGGTAGCCAGGAAGGACCTTAAGAAAGGGCTTAGGAAGCTCGAAGGGGGCATGAGAAGGATTTTTTTTTTTTTTTTTTTTTTTTTTAAATTTTTTTATTTTTCACACCATAAATCACATTAGCCATGATATACACTATTTCTTTTCACACATATACAGTGACTTTTTCTCCCCCCCCCCCTTTCCTCCCAAACCACCCCCCCACCCCCCCCTCTCATCCATTTTAGGTATACAATCTAGGTTGCATTAAGCCAGTCAGACAATGTTGTCATTCAACCAAATTACACCAGAAATTCTACTGAGTCCATTCTTTTCTTTCAAAGAGAATCCAAGGCATTCTATGCATACGTGAAGAACAGAAGGATGACAAGAATGAAGGTGGGGCCACTAAAGGATAAAGGAGGCAACATGTGCCTGGAGGCAGAGGAGATTGAGGAGGCCCTAAATGAATGTTTCAGTATTCACAAGAGAAAAGGACCTTGTGTGCTGGGCAGTGTTGAGATTAAGGAAGAGGAAGTGTTGGATTTTTTGAAAAATATTAAGGTTTTGTTAAGTCCCCAGGGCCAGACGCGGTATACCCCAAGTTGCTGTGGGAAGTGAGGGAAGAGATAGCTGGGGCAGTAGCCTCTTTGGCCACAGGGGAGGTGCCTGAGGATTGGAGAATGGTAAATGTAATCCCCTTTTTTTTAAAAAAGGTAGTATAGAGAATCCTGGGAATTATAGACCAGTGAGTTATGTGCAAACTATTGGAGTACATTCTTAAGGATAAGATCTATAGAAGGTTTGGAGAAATACAGTCTACACAAGGATAGTCAGCATGGCTTTGTGAAGGGAAGGTCATGCCTCACGAGCCTAATTGAATTTTTTGAGAAGGTAATAAAAGAAATTGATGAGGATAAGGAGGTAGATGCAATTTATATGGATTTTAGCAAGGCATTTGACAAGGTCCCCCATTAGATACTCGTTCAGAAAGTCTTGAGGCATGGGATTCATGGAACCTTGGCTGTGTGGATAAAAGATTGGATTGCATGTAGAAAGCAGAGAGTAGTAATGGAAGGAAAGGATTCTTCTAGTGGAGTACTGCAACGATCTGTTCTGGGACCCCTGACCTGAATGAAGAGGCAAAAGGATGGGTCAATAAATTTGCAGATGACATGAAAGTTTGAGGAGTTGTAGATAATAGGGTTTTTTTATGCAGAGATTTGTGCATGCATGAAATGCCTTGCTGGGGGTGGTGGTGGAGGCTGAAACATTAGGGGCATTTAGGAGACTCTTAGACAGGCACATAGATGGAAGAAAAATAGAAGGTTATAGGGTAGGGAGGGTTTAGCATGTTTTTAAAAAAAAATAGGTAGGTTGGCACAACATTGAAGACCAAATGGCCTGTACTGTGCCGTATTGTTCTATGATCTAAATGTAAACAATACACAGAGAAAATAATCAATAAAATGAAAAACTAAGAGTCCTTAAATGAGTCCCTGATTGAGTTTGTCATTGAGGAGTCTTTTTTTTTTCATTTTTATAGTATTAATTCTTCCTAATAAACCCAAAGGTAAGTCTTTCCATTTAACTAAATCTGCCTTAATCTTCTTCATTAAAGGAAGATAATTAAGTGAATATAAATTTTGGTAGTCAGTATTAACATTAATTCCCAAATATTTAATTTGTTTCGTCCACTTCAAATTCATAATATTTCTAAACATTGAATAATCATCTTTACTAATTGATAAAATTTCACTTTTAGTCCAATTAACCTTATAACCAGATAATTGACCATAAATCTCTAAGGAATCTTGAAGTGCTGGCAGAGAAACATCAGGATCCACCAAATACAGCAAAACGTCATCCGCAAATAAATTTATTTTATAATCTTCATTCAAGACTCTCATACCTTTGATACTATCATTCTGACGTATTTGTGCTAGAGGTTCAATAACTAAAGCAAACAAGGCGGGTGATAATGGACATCCTTGTCTAGTAGATCTTATTAAATTAAAGGATTCTGAAAGCAAACCATTTGTAACAACTCTAGCTTTCGGATCATTATACAGAGCCCTAATCATACCAATAAATGAGAGACCAAACGAAAACTTTTCAAGTACTTTAAATAAAAACTTCCATTCTACTCTATCGAATGCCTTTTCTGCATCCAATGAAACCACCATTGGATAATTCTTCTGAGATTTAGATCTATTTATCAAAGTAATTAATCGTAGAATATCCAAAGCATACCTATTTTTTATAAAACCTGTTTGATCACGATGTATTATCTTTGGTAAATACTGAGCCAACCTATTAGCCATAACTTTAGCCACTATACATTTAACAAAGATATCGGACGGTAAGAAGCTTTATCTTTTTTTGGTATAACTGTAATTATAGCATTAGAACAGGACTCAGGTAATTGAAAAGTATCATAAAGTTGTTGTATTACATTCTTAAATAAGGAAGATATATCAACATAAAAAGTCTTGTAAAACTCAATAGAAAAACCATCTCCACCAGGCGCTTTTCCAATTGGCATATCTTTTATAGCCATTTCAATTTCACTATCCGTAAAAGGTTTATCTAACTCTTGTCTGTCTTCTTGAGATAACTGTGGTAAATTAATATTTTTCAAAAAAGAGTCTATTGCATCTTCTTTTATCTCTTTACATTCAGTCAAATAAAGTTTTTTGTAAAAATTACAAAATTCATCGTTAATTTCTTTTTGACTAAAGGTAATACCCGATTTATTTCTAATAGCTGGTATAATCCTCGATAACTGTTCTTTTTTTAATTGCCAAGCTAATACTTTATGAGCTTTCTCACCCCATGCATAAAATTTATTTTTTGAACGATTCAACAAACATTCAAATCGATATGACTGTAACTTATTATACTTCAACTTTAAATTAGTTAATTGGATCTTTTGGAATTCAGTAGCTTTCTTTTGAAATTCTTTTTCACAGATTGTTATTTTCTTCTCCAAATCCTCAGTTTCTCTAACTCTCTTTTCTTCAGTTTGAATGCATAACTGATAATTTGACCTCGTAAAAAAGCTTTCATTGCGTCCCACAAAACAAACTGATCAGAAACAGAGTGAACATTATTAGCAATGAAATCCTCAATTTGTTTTCTCAAATAAACAATAAATTCTGGCTTTTGTAGTAACATAGTATTAAATCTCCATCTTAAAGTATGTTGTGTAACTTGAGAACTTTGATATTCCAGTAATAATAATGAATGGTCCGAGACTAACCTTGCCTTATAATCCACAGATATAATCTTATCCTGTAAATGTGCCGAAATTAAAAAATAATCAAGTCTTGAAAAAGAATTATGCCGAGAAGAATAAAAAGAAAAGTCTTTCTGTGTAGGATTAAATCTACGCCAAATATCAACTAAATTCAAATCTTTCATCATATTAGCCATATGTATCGCCATCTTAGATTTCTTAATTACCTTTGGATACTTATCCAATAATGGTTCTAATACCATATTTAAATCCCCCCCAATCATCACATTGGAATTAGCTTGTCCCAATAATAAAGATATTTCTGTAATAAAAGCAGTGTCTTCAACATTTGGAGCATAAACATCAATCAAAGTCCAGGCTTCATTAGAGATCATACAATTCAACTTAAGTAGTCTTTCTCCATTTTTCTCCTCGTCTTGCAATTGAAACGGTAAATTCTTATGTACCAAAACTGCATCTTCTTTTGCCTTTGAATTAAATGAAGAATAGAAGACTTGTCCAACCCAGTCCTGCTTAAGTTTCAAATGTTCTTTATCTGTCAAATGAGTTTCCTGTAAAAAGGCCACATCTACTTTGTTTTTTTAAATAAGCAGGTACTGTAAATGTGCTTACGCTTTATAGGATTATTCAAACCCTGAACATTAAGAGAAGCAAATTTAAATTTTGACATGTCTTACAACAGTTAGAAAAAAAAAACCCAACTCTTACCCCCTTACCCTCTCTTAATACGATCAAAAAAAAAGAAAAAAAGAAAGAAGAGAAAAAAAATGAAAAAAAAATTTTTTTTTAAATTATTAAACAAAAAAAAACCCTTCACTCTTTAATCTAATAATACAAAAAAAAAGAAAAAAAAACGGGTAGGAGGTTAAAAATACCCCCTCCCATCTAAACCGCACAATGCAGTAACTCCCAAAAAAAAATGGGTGTGAGATAACTCACACGTAGCAGATGACTTTCAGAAAACAGTGCCTATCCAGTTCTCTCCCCCAACTCTCACTTCATCTTAAACTAATATCATCATTATTTAATATCCTTTTTTTGGAAAAAAAAGCATTAGAAAAAAAAGGACAACTCTTCTTTTAATCAGCTCCAACTGCCGAGTCACCATTACCTCCATTCCTTCTTGGAGCACGGCTCTTTTCTTCCATCTCTTGTCTCCTTGGAGATCGCGGCGGACTATATCTCTGTTGAAACTAAGTGATTGGCAGCTCTTGAGCAAATGCTATAGCTTCCTTTGGAGAATCAAAGAACTTTGGTTGGTAACCATCTTGAAAAACCTTCAAAACAGCTGGATATCTAAAGGTTGCCTTGTAACCTTTCTTCCACAACAACTCTTTAGCAGGGTTGAATTCCCGTCGTTGGAACATAACCTCTTGACTCAAATCCGCATAGAAGAAAACTCGATTATTTTGAATCATCAAGGGTGATTTTCTCTGTTGTGCATTTCTAATAGCCACTCGTAAAATTATTTCTCTGTCGTAATAATTCAAGCAACAACTTTGACCTAAAATAGGTCTTCTGCGCAAAGCTCTGTGAGCACGTTCCAGTATTATACCTTCCGGGAAATGTTCTTGACCCAGCACCTGCGGAATCCATTCAGTAAAAAATTTTCTTGGGTCTGGTCCCTCCATACCTTCCGGCAAACCAATAATCTTTATATTGTTCCGTCTGGATTGGTTTTCCAAATAATCAATCTTTTTCACCAAATTTTTATTTTGAGTTTGTAAGTCTTCAACCATTTTGGTCACATCAAGAACTTGATCCCGTATTTCATCTATATCTTCTTCACACGAATTAAATTTATCTCTCACTTCAGGCTTAAAAGCTCCAAGCTCAGCCATCTGTTGAGAATGTATTTTCACCAGGGTATTAAACCTAGTACCAAGTTCAGTCATAATCTTGGATAATCCCTGCATTGTATAAGATAATTTAGATTCAAGATTCACAAGAATCTTTTCAATTGGAAGTGATTCTGGCTCAACAGATTCCTGCTTCTTCTGCATAACCAAAGGATCTTCTGTTCCTTCCTTCATTCTGGTTGCCTTCCTTGTAGTATGACTGCGTGTGGAAACCCCAGCCACAGCCTCTCCAGCAATGACTGGAGGACGCTGGCCGGGGTTTTCCCCAGTCCATAATGTATTAAGTTCTCCCAGTACATCAAGTTGTATAGGTTCTTCCATCTCAAGCGGTGCAGTTTGCAGCGCCACCACTACAGTTGACAAATGCCTTTCCCCAGCCGGTGTTTCAGCTGGTAATACTTCAGCTGATGATACTACAAGCGGTTCATTCATAACATTGCCGTCAGATGCTACTGCGCATGTGCGAACCTGAGTAACTCTTTGTTCTAAAGGCTGTTTGGTGCCCTTTTTAGGGGGCTCTACCGATGTAACATAGAGCTCTGCATCTGAACACTGTACCTCTCTCCCAGGATCCATTTCACGCTGGTCGTTGAGGAGTCTGATGGTGGAGGGGTAGCAGCTGTTTCTGAACCTGGTGGTGGGAGTCTTGTGGCACTTGTACCTCTTCCCTGATGGCAACAGCAAGAACAGAGTGCTGGGTGATGTGGATCCTTGATGAGACAGCATGAGGTTAGAAAACAATGAGGTTAGAGGCTGTTGGACAGAGATGACAGGAAGTTACAAGGTCGGTGATGGTGCATGAGACAACAGCTTGAAGTTTCTTTCTGTTCAAGAAGTAAGTAAGAAGATGTGTCTGAGAGCTGTCATCTAGCCTCAGCACAGTACAGGTCTGTACGCTAGACTGCAATAGTACTATTCTCTTCTGCAGGTTAAAGTTGTACTATTTTGGGAGGCTACTAAAGTTCATCAAGATTTGATTTGAAATGGAAAAGGAAAAAGATGAGTGGTGACCTATCAGAATTTCTTAAGATTTCCAAAGGGAATTTTGTGGAATTTCATCTCAGGATGTTCATGTTGGTGACAGTTTCAGAATTCATTGTCTATCCCTGTTTACTGAGGAGGCAGTTAAGAGTCAATCACACTGGTGAGTCAGAACCTGGGAAGACAGATTTCCTTTTTAAAATAGATATGAATGAACCAGATATAATTTTACAACTACACAGTATTTTAGGGTTGCCATGACTAATTCTGGCTTTTAATTGTGAGATTTTTTAATTACTCAGATTTAAATTCCTCAGCTGTCATGGTGGAAGTTGTGGATACATCTTCCAGGCCTCCAGATGCTAGCCAACTAACTCCATGCAGACACACAGGAGACGGCAGATGCTGGAATCTGAAACTAAACACAATCTGCTGGAGGAACTCAGTGGGTCGAGCCAGCATCAGTGGGAGAAAAAGAGTGGCTGACATTTCGAGCCAAAATCCTTTATCGAGGGTAAATGTAAAAGAGAAGTCAGTTTGGAGGGGTGTGAACTACCAAAGTCTGCACACATTGTGATTGCAATCAAAATACAGAAATGCTGAATCAGCTGATCTTGTAGTTTACTTAGGAAGTAAAGATATATTACTAACATTTTGGGCCTGAGCCCAAGGAAAGGCTCAAGCCCGAAACGTCGGTAATATATCTTTACCTCCTTTGGACTCTGTGAGACTGGCTGAGTACCTTCAGCATTTCTGTGTTTTGACCAGTGTAAAAATAATACGGTGGGACAGGTGGGATAGGGCCCCACCTGGGACTAGTAATCCATGACGGAACGAGACAGATGCCAGACAAAGGAAGAGAGAGGCAAGTAAAACAACGAAGTCAGGGTAGGATGATATACAGGATGCTTAGGCTGTCAGTGCTGAAGTCTCAGTAAGTGAGAATTGCGGTATAAAGAGAACCCAGATGGAACCTGGGTGGGGGAGGAGAGAGTGGAAGAATCCAGTGGGAAACAGGGGTATCAAAGAAGAGAAAGGTGACTCATTACCTGAAATTATATTCATACCATTGGACTGCAGCCTGCCATGGGGAATACAAAGTGCTGTTCCTCTAGTTTACATTTGTGATGTGAGAATCAAGTTCAGCAACTCCAAGAAGTAATGAGTCCAACCACAAGTTGATTGTGACAAAAGAAATTTTTATTTTCCCGTGAAGGAAAATCGTAACAGGAATCACAGACACGCCATTTGCATCGGATGCAACAACAGTACAGGCAATTGTTACAGACCGCAATCTATATAATAAAGCTGAAAGATACAACAACTGTACACACCTGGTGTAGGTACAACGCCTCAATTAGTTGGAAAGAAAAAACTTACAATGATTGATACGCATGTGTGTACCACAATAACCCACCCCCCCACAAATCTGTTACTGGAACACACCTTATAATTGACTCTCCAGTGTTGTCTGGCTCATGACCTGGAGTGAAAATTGGGTTCATCCTCAGGGAAAAAGAGAGCTAGCTTTTCCACGTGATGGACATTATGCAAAAGCCAGCTGGAGGGGCAGGCTCAGGTATGCCTAAATTAGGGAAGGTGATTAAGGGGGCCAGTGGTGAGGTGTCTATACATTCAAAGGAGCCAATAGTAAGCTGTGCACCTACCTGTGGGCAAGCTAAGCCTTGATTGACATGGGGAAAGAAATTTTGACCTGCCTAGTCAGATGACCTTCCAGAAGCAAGACGTTTCCTGTTCAACTTGTTGGATAAACCTCCAGATAACATTGGGTCTCATTCTGTCTGTGGAGAAGTACCATGACAAACAGGTTGTTGTGGGAATGGGAAGAGGAGCTAAAATGGCATGCAACTGAGTGTTCGGAATGACCATTGGAGACAGATGCTCTGCAAAATGGTCCTCAAGTCTTGGTCTCTGATATCAAGGAGGATGAGGTGAGTTTAACAGGTCTGATGGAATTGTGTTATTATTAATCTTTCGTTATATCATATATATTTCTTTAAAAAAAGACTTTGTGGGTGGACAGGGACACAGAAACGATTATGAAAGTCGAAATGTCTACTGGTTTATTGTTGATTGAAGCTGTGTAAACAGTTATAAAACCTGGAGTGATTGTCCATTAAAATGTTGAAGACAATGCTGTTTACTCAGAGAAACACCTCAATAATCTGTTCAAGCAAACAGGCTTTTGCTTCAGTAATCTGTGCCAACAGTTCGGAGGCATTGGCTTGTAAATGATTTTGGAAAAGAAGAACTTCAAACAAAATCAGCAGTAATATCATGCCTTGTGATTAAAGACACTTTCAAGGAGACATCTTTAAAGAGAAGTCACATGATGGAGTAGTGACCAATCGGGAAAACCAGCCCTCTCCAGAAAAATAGGAAAAAAGGTACGAAAAGACAAAGCACAACAAAAATAAAATATAAGAAATAGAAGATAAAGTTACAGAGAAGAGAAAGAAGATGGCACCCAAGAAGGAGTAAGTAAACAAAAATGAAAAAAAAAGTAGAAAAGTCACCGGAGAAGAGGAAGAAGGCCTTACTTGCATGAAGGAACAAGGAGCTGTGGTGGCGAGGAGCACCTGATCCCCGAGGTTAGTGCCGCCCCTGCGGAGTCGCAACCTCTCGGCCGGTGGACTTCAAAAATGGCTCTCGGATCCAAACAAAAGTGCGCAGTATGCAATCAAAGGAAAAAGAAGACACCGACAGGAGGAGGGCTCAGCAGAGGAACGGGCAGCCACAGTGCGAATAGCTGAAGGACACCTGACACAAGGGTGCTCAGCTGGAGGATGAGAAAGGCGGCAGAGGAGGGAGTGAGGAAACAGACGAGGGAGAAAGACGAGAAGTGACCGACAAGAGGATCCATGACAGGAGGCCCGACAGACGAGCAGCCCAGGAGGGGAGGACCAACAGCAAGAGGAGGCCCGAGAAAGAGATACAAGCAGTTCATCAGGAAAAGCAGAAGAGACACAAAGACAGGTACAGACACAGAAGTAGAGGAGGAAGAAGACCAAGATCTTCACAGAGAAATAGAAGGTAAAACTGATGGACAGAATATAGATAAAGCTTTTTTTGAAGAACAAATGAGATCACTAAAAGAATCGTTGTCATTAGAATTTAGTGCAATTAAAAGGAAAATGAAAAGAACAGAACATAAAATGCAAAGGTTAGAACTGGTAATGACAGAAATAGGGAAAAAGAGTAGAGAGTGTGGAATAGTGGGAAACGACTGTAGAAATAGAAGTAAATGGCTTAAGACAGGGGTGTCAAACTCAAATTCACGGAGGGACAAAATTAAAAATTTGGACTAAGTCGAGGGCCGAACTAAATATTTATTGAAAATTTTCAACAACATCTGCATGTTTTCTCTTCTTTCAACATATGTAATGTTAAACTTTTTCTTATTAAAATAAATGTTTAATAATAGTTTTGGATAAACTCTTTCCAGAAGCATTAACAAATGAGAAATAAAATATTCAATAAATAATATTTCTCTATAGAGGATTTGTCAAATGTTGCTAGTGTGCTGTCGAATAGTAAAATCTGAGGGCTATTGAGAATGTGGGAGAATAACATGATTCCTGAAACAATCAAATGGGTGACTGATTGTGGGCATGAACTCTAGCAGGGTTATTTTCCATTGGTACAGATATCCTTTGATTTACACACTTTTCAAGTTTTATGCCTAATGAGCTTGTATCCAGGTGCAGGACCATTTTTAACCAGGAATATATTTATCACTGTGACATGAAACTATTGGAAGATCATTTTATCCTGAGATTAAAGTTCATAATACTTACTTAGGCCTGTGTGCGGGAGGGCAGGGTTTGCGGGCGATCGGGTTGGACAACGACAGTGCGGGGGCATCGGCTCTCGCTGCAGGGCGGCATCTCGGCGGATCAGCGGCCCCGTCACCGTGAGTCGCGGATCGGCCTGCGGCAGGGAGGGGGAGTGGGCAACGGTCCTGGCGAGGTCAGGCCCGAGGCCTCCGGTTCCGGGCGCTGGGAAGCAGCCTTGGCTTCCCCTGACACCGACCAGGCCCCAAAACCAGAGTCCACGGTGAGACCCTGCAACGTAAACAGAGGAGGTGGGGGCGATTAGCAGGCTGACGCCAATGCATTCTGGGATTTGTTGTATTACTGTGCATGCGCTATACTGGCGCGGCGGCCAGCGGGCCACCTCTAATACATTTTTGAAATGATCTTGCGGGGCAAATATAATTATATTTGGCCCACGGGCCAGAGTTTGACATGTGTGGCTTAAGAGAAAAATTGGAAGAAAGTGATAAAAAAATTAAAGAGACACAAGAGTTGTTATCTCAGAAAATTGATATGTTGGAAAATTATAGTAGGCGAAACAATATAAAAATAGTGGGCCTGAAGGAGGGTGAAGAAGGCACAGACATGAAGGAATTTATAAAAGGATGGATCCCGAAGGTCCTGGGAACGACAGAAATGCAGGAAGAAATGGAAATAGAAAGGGTACACAGTATTATCTCCAAAACCACAGGCACATCAAAAACCAAGATCCATCTTAGTAAAATTTTTGAGATATATGACAAGAGAAAATATACTGGAGCGGGCAAGGAATAAAGTTAGAGAAGATAATAAACCATAGGAATACAAGGGTCAAAAATATTATTTTACCCAGACATAAGTTTTGAACTCTGAAAGTGGAGGAAGGAGTTTAATACAGCAAAATCGATTTTATGGATAAAAGATTACAAATTCATGTTAAGACATCCAGCCGTGCTTAAAATATTTATACCCGGGGAGCAAAACAGACTGTTCTCGGATCAAGAGGAAGCACAAGAATTTGCACAACATTTGCAGGACAGAAGACAAGTTGAAGAGATGTAACAAGAATGAAAAACAGCGATAAAGTATATATAAAGATGTAAAAACAATGTATATGTAAAGAACTGAAGAGGGAAAAGAGAAGGGAAGAAAGGAAGGGAGGAAAAAAAAAGCTTGTTTTGTTTTTGTGTAAAAAAAGTTTTCTGGGAAGGGCTGGGGGGAGAGGGAATTACTGTCACTATAAAATCAGTTGACGCTTCCGAGCAAGATCGCAATCCAAATGGAAAGGGGAGTTGTGGTTGCCTGGCAAGGGACAAGGGGCAACTCAGAGAGGAGGGGGGAAGCATTTGGGGGTTAAGGTATTATTTGGTGTGGGGACTATTGGGGTACTTTATGTTTGAAATGTGTTATCGTATATTGAGTTTAATAAGGGAAAACTAAGAGATGAAAATGGGAAAAAGGAGGATGAAAGTGGCGAGGAGGTGGAAAATAGGTATAAGATGATCACATTGAACTATATGACTATAAACATTAATGGAATACATAACCAAATTAAAAGGAAGAGGCTACTAAATTTATTGAAGAAGGAAAAAATAGATATAGCATTTGTGTAGGAAAAGCATCTAACTGAAGTGGAACATAACAAATTAAAGAGAGACTGGGTAGGACATGTAGCAGCATCCTCTAATTCAAAAGCTAGCGGTGTAGCCATATTAGTTAACAAAAATGTACCAAATAAAATAGAGGAGGAAATAATAGATCCAGCAGGGAGGTATGAAATGATAAAGTGTTAGATATTCTCAGAATTTTGGAATTTGCACAATATATATGCGCCTAATGAGGAGGATCAAAAGTTTATGCAATATATTTTTTTGAAGATTGCAGACATACAAGAAATATATTGATAGGAGGGGATTTTAACCTTAATTTGGATCCAATGTTGAATAAAACTGGAAAAAAGACAAGCAAAAATAATAAAGTAGCCACACTTATGATTAAATCAATGCAGGAAATGAAACTTGTGGATATATGGAGGAGGCAACACCCAAAAGAGAAGGAATATTCATATTATTCGAGTAGGCACAAAACATATTCAAGGATTGATATGTTTTTGTTGTTAGCCCATATTCAATGGAGAGTTAGGAAAACTGAGTATAAAGCTAGACTACTATCAGATCATTCACCGCTGTTATTAGCAATAGAACTGGAGGACATCCCACCAAGAACATATTGATGGAGGTTAAACTCCATGCTACTTAAAAGGCAGGAATTTAGAGAGTTTATTGAATGCCAAATTAAAACATATTTTGAAATAAACACACAATTAGTGAAAGACAAATTTAATTAAGGGACGCAATGAAAGCCTTCATTAGGGGACAGATAATAAGTTATGTAACTAAGATGAAAAAGGATTACAATCGGAAAATAGAGCAGTTGGAAAGGGAGATAGTAAGTACAAAAAAGGAATTAGTAAAAAGGGATGATATAATGAAAAGGAGAGAATTGGCAGACAAAAAAAATATGAAACATTACAAACTTATAAGGTGGAGAAGAACATAATGAAAACAAAAAAACCGTATTACGAACTGGGAGAAAAAACATAAAATATTAGACTTGCAACTTAAAACAGAACAAGCTAAAAGAACTGTATTGGCATCAAAGAAAAAGGAAAAACAAATTACATATAACCCAAAACAGATTAATGGAAACTTTAAGGAATTTTATGAACAATTATACCAAACTGAGAACAAGGGGAAAGATGACAAAATAGAGGAATTGTTAGCTAAAATTGAACTGCTGAAATTGCAAGAAGAGGAACAAAACAAACTGATAAAACCATTTAAAATAGAAGTACAGGATATATTAAAAAAGGTGCCGAACAATAAAACACCAGGAGAGGATGGATTTCCAATAGAATTCTATAAAACATTTAAAGAGTTATTAATTCCTCCTCTCCTGGAAGTAATGAACCAGATAGAAGAAACACAAAACTTGCCAGATTCATGTAAGATAGCAATAATTACAGTAATACCAAAGACGGGGAAGGATCCATTAACACCAGCATCATATAGACCAATATCTTTACTTAACTCAGACTATAAGATAATAGCGAAATTTGGATTGGGCAAATGTGTACCGAAAATAGTAAAACAAGACCAAAATGGATTTATTAAGAAAAGACGAACAGCGGACAATGTCTGCAAACGTATTAATCTAATCCACGCAGTTCAAGGAAATAAGAAACCAACAGTGGCTGTTGCTCTAGTCGCAGAAAAAGCCTTTGACAGAGTAGAGTGGAATTACTTATTTAAAGTATTACAGAAGAGCAATCTACCTGAAAAATATATAAATTGGATTAAAGCATTGTATAATGGACCGTTGGTGAAGGTAACAGTAAATGGATATATACCAAGTCACTTCAAATTAAGTTGGTCAACTCGACAGGGATGTCCACTATCCCCCTCATTGTTTGCCTTAGCAATAGAACCTTTGGTAGAACTGATAAGAATAGAAAATAAAATAAAAGGGATAAAAATAAAGGAGAAGGAGTATAAAATCAGCTTATTTGCAGATGACATCATAGTATACCCATTTGTACAAACTAAATTATCAGCCACTAATAAAGAAATTGCAGGAAGACTTAGAACATTGGAAAGAATTACCGCTAACGTTGATAGGGAGGGTAAACTGCATTAAAATGAATGTGTTCCCAAGGATACAATACTTATTTCAAACGTTACCAATTCCCTTAACAGAATTTTTAAAAAATGAACTAAAGAGAATAATAAGGAAATTCTTGTGGAAAGGGAGGAATCCAAGGATAGTGTGAGATAAATTAACAGAGAGGTATAACCAAGGTGGTTTGCAGTTACCAAATTTCAGAAATTATTATAGAGCTGCACAATTAAGGTATTTATCAGATTTTTACCAGACAAGGGAAAAACCAGGATGGCCTAAGAGAGAACTGCATAAAATGGGGGAGAAGGTACCGGAACATATACTTTATAAGTGGGATGAAAAGTTGGTGCAATATAAAAGTTCACCAGTATTGCATCATTTACATGGAAGAAGATCCACTTAGAAAGGAAAAAAAAACAATTACTAAATACCAAAATTATTATTGACGCAAAATCCACTAATCCCTTTTACAATAGATAACCTTTCCTTTAGAGAATGGAAGAGAAAAGGAATCAAAAGAATAGAAAACTGTTTTTTGGAAATAATTTATTAACATTTGAACCGTTGAAGTACAAATATGGAATAACTCATGGTACAATGTTTGCATATCATCAATTGAAAGCTTATTTAAAGGATAAATTGGGAAACAGATTGAGATTACCTGAAGGAAGCAGCTTTGATTCGTGATTACAGACACAATGATAATTAAAAGATTTATAACGACATGTACATTAAGCTGCAAGATAAGGAAAATGATGAAATAAACTATAAACCAAAACAGAAGTGGGAAAACAATTTAAACATCAAAGATAAAAAATGAAGTATGGGAAAAGTTATGTTCTGGAACTATGAAGAATACAATAAACACAAGGTTACGCATGATACAGTATAATTGGTTACACAGCATATATAACACTCCTCAAAAACTAAAAGAATAGGATTCAACATTATCAGATAGATGTTTTCGCTGTAAGAAGGAAATGGGAACAACAGTACATGCAATTTGGGCATGTACGAAAGTGAATACGTTTTGGGAAGAACTAAATCAGATATTAAATAAAATTACAAAAAATAACATTCCAAAAATTCCAGAGATCTTTCTTTTAAGTAACATAAGAAGTAAAGAATTAGGCCTCAAATTGGATAAAGCGCAAAAAAAATTCATTATGATAGCCTTAGCAGTAGGAAAAAAAATGTATAATGTCAACTTGGAAAATGGAAGAGAGCCTGAGAATACAGCAATGGTACATGGAAATGAATAAATGTATTGCATTGGAAAAAATAACATATAATTTAAAAAATAAAGACACAATGTTTGAACAAATTTGGGAACCGTACATGGAACATATCAGAGAGAGCTTGCCTACGACCTCCATCCCATAAAATGAGAATGAAAATGTTAAGAAGACAAAATGACTAGATTCAGTGTGTAATAAATAGATGACGCATTTTTTCTTGTTTATTTTTCTTTGTGTGAAGATATTGTTTTATGGTTTTAATGTATTTTATATGTTGAATATTTATGGGATTTGGAGGGGGATGGGAAGAGGGGAGGGAGGGAAAGGGGGAAAAAAGGGAGAAAATGCCACTGTGTAAATTTAATGAGAGACATTTGTACATATTTTGGTTGATATGGTTCACAGTGTGAAAAATAAAAATTATTTAAAAAAGGGGACATCTTTATTATATATTATACCAGTTTGATCTGAAGTAAAAAATGCAGTAGCTTTGAGTGAGGAGGGTACTCTTGTGTTGTATTCTCCTTGTCATGGGAGATGCACAAAATTAGTGGCAGTGAAAGAGCCACTTCACTGTCTCTTTGTCAAAAGAGGGCAGTTCTCTCGTATCCATTTTTAAAATGGTAACTTCATATATCCCTTGCCTGGGTTTATTGAAAGCAACATGTAAAACAAGTTCTGGAACCTCCATGCAAGAGAGGGAAATCATTTGTATGAAGAAACAAGTTCTCTGAAAACAAATCTACAAAGAATGTGTGAGTTTGAGAACTTTTCAACAGCAGTTTTAAAGAATCTGAATTTCAACACAAACGTTTTCTGAGACTGAACTATAAAATCAACTCTTCAGAATTATTCCTGAAATGTAATGGTTTGGGAATTTCTCTCTCTCTCACACACACATATGTGCATTGTGGGGTTAAGTTATTTGACAGATCCTGACCGGTCATTGGCCAAGTTGAGGACCACACTGGAGGATTATGGGAAGATCTCTGGGTATAAAATAAATCTGGACAATTACGCCTCTGACAATGGGGTTTATAGGCAATTCCAAAACGGAAGTCAATTCAGATGGCCATAAGAAGGCATTAAATACCTGGGGATAAAAGTAGACAAGGATTTATGCAACTTATCTCCCTTTGCTCTGGAAGATTGAGGAGGACCTCGGCAGATGGGAAACTCTGCCAATAACTTTGGTGGGCAGAGTTAACTGTGTAAAAATGAAGGGGATGCCAAGGCTGCAATATCTACTTCAGTTATTATCCATTTTGTTGTCCCAGGATTTCTTTGGGATGCTCAACAGATGTGTCAGAAAGTTCCTGTGGAATTGTAAAGTGGCTAGAATATCCATGGAAAAGTTGACTTTGGTTTACAAACTGGTCATAAATTCAGTTCCATACCGTAGATTGGGCCTAGTCAGTTCGAGCAGCGAGTCGGAGGAAGCGGTGGCCAGAGCTCCGGCAGCGTTTCGGAGGAGGAGGAGTGAGGTGAGAGTGACAGGGTTAATTGGTCAAGGGCCAATAAGAGGGGAGTAAGGCAAAGGAGCAGCCCAGAGAGTGAGCAGCCCAGTGAAGGAGTGGGGCTTCAAGGCTTTGGCTCGAGAGGCTTCGGCAAGCAGAGGCTGAGATCAAGCATATCTGGATTAAGGTAAGGCTGTACATTTGTCACATATTATAATATATATATTTTTATCTCTTTGTAAGGGGAGGGGGAGAGAGAAGGAATGTGTGTGAGAGCAGTTTGCTGTTCTCAGTGTCAGATGTGGGAGGTCCTGGAGTCTTCTAGCCTCCTGGACATCCACGTCTGCACTAGGTGTACTGAGCTGCAGCATCTCAGGGACTGTGTTAGGGAATTAGAGCTGCAGCTCGATGACCTTGCTCTGGTCAAGGAGAGTGAGGCTGTCATAGATAAGAGTTATCATGAGGTGGTCTCACCAGGGCTATGGGAGGAGGATCATTGGGTTACAGTTAGGAGAGGAAAAGGGAAGAGACGGGTATAAGAGAGGGCCCCTCTCCCTGTAGCCCTCAAGGTACTCCTTGAATACTGTTGGGCGGGACAGTCAGGCTGGGGAAGGCAGCAGTGGCTGTATCTCTGGCATAAGGTCAGCCTCTGTAGCCCAGAAGAGCAGGGAAAGGAAGTGGAGGCCAATAGTTATAGAGGATTCAATGGCCAGGAGATTCTGTGGATACAATAAAGAAAACCAGATGGTGGTTTGCCTCCCTGGTGCCAGGGTCCAGGATGTAACTTCGTGCCCATGACATCCTAAGTGGGGAGGGTAATGAGCCAGAAGTCGTACATGTTGGTACCAAAAACTTAGGGAGGAAGAGTGAAATGGTCCTAAAAAATGAATATAGGGAGTTAGGTAGGGAGCTAAAAAGGACTGCAAAGGGGGTAATCTCTGGATTACTTCCTGTGCCATGCAATAGTGAGGGCAAGAATAGTATCAGGTGGAGGATGAATGCGTGGCTAAAGAGGTGGAATAAGGGGCAGGGATTAGAGTTGCAATACATTGAGGTACCAACTAGAGAAGGGGCAGTGTTGGATCTACGGTTGGGGAATGAGATGGGGCAGGTGACTGAGGTGTGTGTTGGGGAGCACTTCGGATCCAGTGATCATGGTACCATTAGTTTCAATATAATTATGGAAAGGGATAGGCTTGGTCCAAAGATTAAGGTTTTTGAGAGGGGGTAAAGCCAGATTTGAAGAAATGAGAAGGGATTTGCAAGGAGTAGTTTGGGCTGATTTGTTTTTTGGAAAGGAGGTAGAGGAGAATTGGAGGTCATTTCAAGGTGAGATTTAGAGGGTGCAGAATCTTTATGTTCCTGTTAGGATAAAAGGCAGAGCCAAAAGTTTGAGAGAGCTGTGGTTTTCAAGGGAGATTAGAAAGTTGGTTCAAGATAAAAGGGAGGCCTACATTAAATACAAGAAGCATGGTATAGACGAGATGCTTGGAAAATACATGGATTGTAAAAGAAGCTTAAGAAATAAACTAGGAAAGTGAAAAGAAGGTAAGAGGTGGCTATAGCGAACAGGTTAAAGTAAATCTGAAGGATTTTACAAATTTGTGAATAGCAAAAGGAGGGTGAAGGATAAAATTGGTCTCTTAGAGAATCAGAGCGGACAACTGTGTGCAGAGCCGAATGAGATGGGGGAAGATATTAAATGAGTTCTTCCCTTCGGTATTCACTAGAGAAAAGGATATGGAATTGTGTAGGATAAGAGAAGCAAAAGAGATAATTATAGAATATGTAGGGATTAGGAAAAGGGATATTTGAATTTTTGAGGTATATAAAGGTAGATGTCTCTGTGTCCCGACGGGATTTTCTCCAGGACCTTGAGGAAAGCCAGGGAGGAAATAGCAGAAGCTCTGACTGATTTTTCCAACAGTCACTGGAGGGGGGCATGGTGCTGCAGGATTGGTGTGTGGCAAACATAGTTCCACTGTTTAAAAAGGGCTTCAGGTGTAGGCCTAGTAATTATAGGCCAGTAAGTTTGATGTCGGTGGTTGGTAAACTAATAGAAAATATTCTTAGAGTAAATATGTATAAGTATCTAGAGGAGCAGGGACTGATCAGGGACACCCAACATGGGTTTGTGCAGGGAAGGTCATGTTTGACAAATCTTTTTTTTATTTTTATTTTTATTTTTCACACTATGAACCATACTGACCAAAATACACACAAACATTTCCCTCTTGAATATACAGTGTCATTTTCTCCCCTTTTCCCCCCTCCCTTCCCTCCCTCCTTCACCCCCCCACCCTCAACATTCAACATATATGATATATTAAACCCATTAAACAATGTCATCACACAATGAAAATAAACAAGAAATTTGAGTCATCTACTTTTACATACTGGGTCAGTTCATTTTGTCGTATTCTCCTGTCATTTTAGGTGGTGGAGGTCTGCGGTAGGATTTCTCTGTTGTGTTCCAAGTACGGTTCCCAAATTTGTTCGAATACTGTGATGTTATTTCTTAAATTATATGTTATTTTTTCCAATGGAATACATTTATTCATTTCTATGTACCTTTGCTGTATTCTCAGGCTATCTTCTAATTTCCAGGTTGACATAATACATTTTTTTGCTACAGCTAACGCTATCATAATAAATCTTTTTTTGTGCTCCATCCAAATTGAGTCCAAGTTCTTTACTTCTTATATGTCTTAGAAGAAAGATCTCTGGATTTTTTGGTATGTTGCTTTTTGTGATTTTATTTAATACCTGATTTAGATCTTCCCAAAACTTTTCCACTTTTTCACATGCCCAAATTGCATGTACTGTTGTTATGTTTGACAAATCTTGTTGAATTTTTTGAGGATGTGACTAGGAAGATTGATGAGGGTAGAGCAGTAGATGTAGTCCTTATGGATTTCAGTAAGGTCTTTGATAAGGTTCCACATGGAAGGTTAGTAAGGAAGGTTCAGGCACTAGGTATTAATATTGAGATAGTCAGATGGGTTCAACGGTGGCTAGAAGATAGATGCCAGAGAGTCATGGTGGATAACTGTCTGTCAGGATGGAGGCTGGTGACGAGCAGTGTGCCTCAGGGATCGGTGTTGGGTCCCTTGTTGTTTGTCATTTACATTAATGAATTGGATGATGGACTGATAAATTGGGTTAGAAAGTATGCAGACAATTCAAAAATGGGGGAGTTGTGGATAGTGAAGATTGTTTTCAGGGACTGCAGAAGGATTTGGACTGCAGAGGCAGATGGAGTTTAATATCGATAAGTGTGAAGTCCTTCATTTTGGGAAGAATAATCAAAACAGAATATATGCAGTAAAGGAGAGGTCATTGAGAAATGCAGAGGAACAGAGAGATCTTGGCATTACAGTTCATTGTCCTTTGAAAGTGGATTCTCATGTAGATAGGGTGGTGAAGAAGGCTTTTGGTATGCTGGCCTTTATAAATCAAAGAATAGTATATAGGAGTTGGGAGGTGATGTTGAGAATGTTCAAGGAATTGGTGAGGCCAAATTTGGAATACTGTGTGCAGTTCTGGTCCCCAAATTAAAGGAAGGATATCAATAAGGTAGAGAGGGTGCAGAGAAGATTTACTAAAATGTTGCCTGTACTGCAGTATCTAGAATATGGAGAAAGATTGAATAGACTGGGTTGTTATTCATCGGAGCATAGAAGGTTGAGGGGGGAATTAAAATTATTATGCAGATTGACAGAGTAGATGTGATAGGCTCTTCCCCTTGAGGGTAGGGGAGATTGGAACGAGGTGTCATAAGGGTTAGGGGAAAAATTTTAGCAGTAACATGAGTGGACGATTCTTCACTCAGAGAGTGGTGGCTGAGTGGAATGACATTCTTGAAGAGGTGGTTGCTGCAGGATCAATTTTCTCATTTAAGAGAAGGTTGGATAAGTGCATGGATGTGAGGGGATTGGAGGATTATGGACAGGGAGCAGATAGGTGGGATTAGAGGCAATCACTTAAATCGGTGCGGACTCATGACTCTGGGCAATAAGATCCTGGAAACCTGGTGCCAGAAAGTGATCCGGTATATTGAAGATTGTTACAAGCGAGGGCAGCTCATGTCTTTCAAGCAGTTGAGGAATAAATATGATTTGTCTAATAGAACATTCTTCTACTTTCTGCAACTAAGATCTTTCTTAAGGGACAAATCGGGACTATCAATGACCCTGCCTGTATGTAGTGACATGGAGATTCTAATTCAAAGGGGGAATGTGCGTGTTTATCTCTATGATGTATTTCATATTCCAAAGTGAGGGCCCGAAGCCAGGCTTACACAGGTGATGTAAAAGTGGGAGGTGGACTTGGGCACCACAATCCACAGGCAGCATTGGTCAGACCTGTAGACAGCATGACAGATTGGTGCAATACAATTTCCTGAATCAACTGTACCTCACACCACAAAAATTACATAAATCTAAATAAAAAATTTCAGAAATGTGCTTTAGGTGCAGTGTGGAGATTGGAACCTTTATCCTGTCAACCTGGCTGTGTACAAAGGTGGGATCCTTCTGGGAGGACCTGGAGGAGATTCTGAAAAAAAATTTACAAAGGTGAATTTTCCACAGGATCCAGAATTGTACCTCCTGGGAAACATTATGGACATGTGTCTTAAACTGTCCAAGTACCAAATTCAATTTGTGATGGCTGCCTTGTCATTAGCCAGAAAGTGTATAGCAGTCACGTGGAAGTCAACTCCTGATTAAACATTGCATGATGGAATACGGAAATGCAGAGTTGTATTCCCCTGGAGAAAATTACATACATTTTAAGGAGGAAATATGACACATTTGTTAGAGTGTGGCAACCTTATCTGAAACACATAGATACACAGATATAATTTCATCCCTTTGGAATAAAGGAAATTAAACAATCTGTCCCAGCAGGGAAACATAGGGATCAAAGAAGTGGGACATGTTGCAGACGACGGGTTCTTGCTTTCTGACCCTTCTCCCTTTTTATTTAAGTACCTGGGCTTTTTTCAGTTTTTCACAATGGTCGCTAACCTTGATGGTATTTCCATAATTTATATAACTTTATTAGGGCATGGGGGGTAGGGGAAGGGAAAAATAGACTGTATGTTATACATAAGTGTTGAAAGAAAGTGTAGTGTCTGAATCTATATTACTTGAAAATCAAAACTAAAATATTCCCATGTTTAGAGTTAAGTAAGATTTTATATTATTAATAATTATTAATAAAAATTAGTGTTTTGAAGATACTATTGTCTTGGTGAATTTCTGTTACTGCTGGTCTAGGTTGAAATACAGGAGGGCACATAAATTTATCTCATGTGGAAGGGCTCTTTGGGACCCTGACAATGATGAAGGAGAAGGTATAAGGACACTTTTTTCTTTTCCTTAGGTTTCAGGGAGAAGTGCCAGGTGTACAAGAGGGGTGGATAGAGAGGGGTGAATGGACAAGGGAAATATGGAGAGAGCAATATTTTGGAAGGTGGAAAGGATGGGGAAGAGTAGATGTGACTGATGATGGGGTCTAGCTATGGTGACGCATCGGTCTCTCTGGAGGTTGAACTGACCGCAGGGTGGTGAGTTCTGGAGTAATGTCCTCACCAAATTTGATGATGCTGTGTGGAGGAGACACTTTTGTATGTCGCGTGGCACCTTTCACTTCGTGCTGGAACTCATAGAACCTCATCTGAAGGTGCATAGACCAGACTTGCAGCCACCATTAGAGCCCAGACTTCGATTAGCTGTGGCCTTGTGGTGGTATGCCACCCCTTGTGAGTATCAATTCATCAGTACCATCTATGGAATAGGCGTCAGCACCGTGTGCTTGGTGGTACAGGAGGTGACTGCCGCCTTGAGGAAGTTCCTCAGTAAACGTTTCATCTCCCTGCCAAGTGGAACACATCTCCAGGAGACCATTGATGGCTTTGCGCAAAGGGGATACCCAATGTGTGCTGGTGCCATTGATGGGCCACACATTCCCATTTTCGCACCCAGCGTGGATGCTGCAGCCTACTGCAATCACAAAAGGGTGACATTCGATGGTTCTGCAAGCAGAGGTCGACCACAGATTCATTGCCACGTCACCAGCCTGACCCTTTAACATCTGCTTTCAGCCAGCTGCATTCAGGTGGCTGGGGGAGCCACTGAGCTGAGCTGATTATCCCTCTTGGAGGAGGGTTACCTAGCTCGCCTCCTGCACATTCACGTGGCCTCCCCACAGCCATATATTGCCTAAACATGCGGCTTTACATGTGGGGCAATTGGCCACCTGAAAGTGCCTTATGTTGTATACTATTGTTGAAAAAGATTGTGTAGTTTGTATGGATTTGTATGATTGTTTGAAAATAAAAGATTAAAAAGGGTGGAGTGCCGTACATTTGGAGGTTAGAATGGGCGAGGTGAGTGAAGAAATTGAGACAGTTAATGTCACGTCAACTCTTAGAAAGTAAAAGGTCAAGGGAAGGTATAAGACCCAAATGGAGTCTTATTATCCCCCAAAGGGGATTGGACTACCATACCCCATTTGATTTATGGAAGATTTGTGTTCCAGTGGGGAAGTCCAAATTCAATACAGGTATAGAATAGTCAGTACTGTATCTGTAAATGATTCAGCGGGAATGTCTCTTCACAGAATTAGTTAGAATGTATTATTACAGTTAAGAGAGTAATTAAAGGTCATAGCATCAATCAACAGTTTTCAATTTATTTGCCCTAATTGGCCCCACCTTAGAAGTGAATGAATTTTCTGGGCTTCATCCACAGAACTATATTCCTATGTATCATATGACTTGATCCTGGGCAGTGTGGATGATTGGACTGCAAGTCTTTCATGGGCCACAGCTGGGAATGATTGATAGAGGTGAATCTTATTTCATTGTGATGTAACCAAACTTGGTGGCTTTCTCCACAGATAAGACATCTGCAGACTGCAAAATGCATCAGTGCCCAGAACCACCCGAGTCAAAAAGGAGGAATAGTGTTGGTCAAAGAATGTGACTTACTGGACTCAAATCAGGTCAGTGGCTTGTTCAAAATAGGTTTGGCTTCCAAACTGTTCACCTGGATTTTCTGAATGAAATTAGTGGAGAGTTTTCACTGTTCAAAATGCTCAACTGATTTTGTTTTAACAAATAAACAATTTTTGGAAGGTAAAATATTACTGTAGAGGAGTAAACATTGATTCTCATGGTTTTTATTGCATTGCACAATAAATTCAATAAGCTCACTTTCAGCCATCAAGATGATGACTGAGCAGAGCTGAGTGGAAAGTCCCATGGAATTAAACCTATGAGTCAGTGAGCTCCACCCTTCTCACCCAGCAGATGTTTTAGAGCAATACCTGCAGTCAATCAAGGGGGTAGTAACTTGGTGAGGAACAAGAGGAAAGGCATTAAGGAGAATAGAAAGAATACTCTCTACATGATCATTATTCTCAGGCAAAATTACTTTTGCTCTAGAATCGATCAAGCATGCAAGTCATACAGATAATTTGTTGTTGCCTCAATATTTCAAGAAGATACATTGGGGTAATAATTTATACTTCGTAGTGTTATAAGGCATAGCAATGAATTCCTTTGCAGTCAGAAGAATTTCAGCTGAATGCTACTTTGTTATACAGTACAACTCTGATTATCCAAAATGGTCGGGACCGGGCCTATGTCGGATAGACGTTTTTTTCAGAGAACTGGTCATTTTTTTAAAAATAGCCCAGTTTCAACAGCATATCACATAATAGTGTTTAAGAAACTCTTTTTAAGCATTAAAATAATGTTTAATTCTTACCAAAAATAGGCTGGCCACTACCTATCTCCGAAACCTTCCAACCGCAGCCGATTGCCGCTGATCCCTGGGGAAGCTTCCCAGGCCGGTGGAGCACTCACTGGCAAGTTGGCGGACTCCTGACTCCCTGGTCACTGGAGCTCCTGACCCTGACACCTGAGTCCCAACTCCGAATCCTCCACGGCTAACACAACTGAGCCCAAGGTCCCGCTCCTGCCCGGGAGCCCGGCATCCCAACCTGCCCAGGAGGCCGCTCTCCTTGATGATGCCAAGACCAGGGATCCTTTTGACTGCTTGCAGCTGGGAGTTAGTGGAACACAGTTTGAGAGGGAGAGTTGGAGAGAAAAGTCAATAGCGGAAGGTAAAGAAAAAATGGAAAGAAAGACGGGAGAGAGTTACCTGAAACAAGGACAATTGTTCTAATTTCATGCGGGTGAATTTTTTGGATTTATGATTTGTTTTGAACATCCTCATTTATCGGAATTTTTTTTAAAAAAATTTGGAGAATCCGATTTGGATCATTGGACTATATTTGCTGTAGGTCCAGAACAATGGAGGACAAATTTCTACTTGTGTATTTGTTTGATATTCTCCCTCATGATGCTATTTGCAGATTTGGGTTTATAATGAAGAGCATGAACTAATTCTAGCCAACCTCCTCTGCTTGGACATGGCAGAGACTCACTCGTCAGATTCTCCACGTCTCATGAAATGCCACGGGTCTGGGGGATCACAACAGTGGATTCTGGGGGTAAGCAATGTATTACTTTGAAGTAATATGTAATCAATATTACATATTTGATTGACTTTAATGCCTTGTCACATTTAATGCAAATCCATTTTGTTACATAGCAAGATGTTTGGAAAAGGTAACAAGACTGGTTAAACGTACATTTTGAGAGTTTTGGCATTTTTACTTGTGTTTCACTTTCCACACCTAAAGCAGGAGAGAACAGTCATCTTTAACATTCCTGTTTCCTGTGGGATCCAGGGACAAAAAATTCCCCCTCCTAAATCAATTGGATTATCAGCAAAATAATATGTGTTGGCAACAATGCTATTAATCATTGTTCAAACAGGAAGAAACTGGAGGGGACTCAACAGGTCAGGCAGTATCAACGGGTAGAAATGATGTCAGGTATTTCAGGTTAGGACTCTTAATTGAGACTGGAGGAGGAAGAGGTGGAGAAACGATGGGTAATGGAGAGGTAGAGAGACCGTTGGAAAGGCTTGAAAGTTAGAGAGAAAAGAGCGGGGGGGGGGTAAAGAAGAACTGGAATCAGTAGAACAGGGGGTTAAATTGGAAAAATTGATGTTTGTACCATTGGATTTCAAGGCAGGGAGAAATGGGATGTATTGTTCCTTAAGTTTATGTTTGGCCTCATCCTGGAAATGGATGGCAGGGAGCCTCCGTGGAGAGAGGAGCGACCCTGCAGGGTTAGTGGCGACCCTGCAGGGTTGCAACCTTCCGACCGCAGGACTGCAAAAATGGCTCTCTGAGTCAAACAGAAGTGCCCAATGTGCACACCAAGGAAAAGGAAAACACCGACGGGAGGGGGGGCCCAGCTGTGGAGTGAACTTGCACAGCGCGACCAGCTGAGAGATGCCCGACAGCAGGGCTCTCAGCTGGAAGAAGAGGAAAGCAATGGGAAAGGGAGTGATAAGAAAGAAAAACAGCAGCAGGAGGCCCAACAGATAACTAGCCCAGAAGAAGAGGACCAACAATGAGAAGCCATGAAAAAAAACACCCAACAAACTGAGGCAAGCAGCTCAACAAGAAAGTCAGAAGAGACACAGATACAAGGCAGAGAAGTAGAAGACACAAACACAGAAGAAGAGGAAGAAGAAGACCAAGCTCTGCACAGAGGAATAGAAGGTAAAATAGATGGACAGTATGTAGATTTAAAAAAATTTCAAGACAAGTGAAAGCATTAAAAGAATGGTTGACATTAGAATTTAGTGAAATGAAAAGTACAGAAGAAAAAGTGAGTAGAATAGAGCTGGTCATGACAGAAATAGGGAAAAGATTAGAAAATGTGGAAGAACGAGAAATGGCTGTAGAAATGGAAGTGAATGACTTAAGAAGAAAATTGGAAGAAAGTGATTAAAAAGTTAAAGAGTCACAGGAGCTGTTAGCTCAGAAGATAGATATAATGGAAAACTTTTTTTTTTCTTTGGCTTGGCTTCGCGGACGAAGATTTATGGAGGGGGTAAAAGTCCACGTCAGCTGCAGGCTCGTTTGTGGCTGACAAGTCCGATGCGGGACAGGCAGACACGGTTGCAGCGGCTGCAGGGGAAAATTGGTTGGTTGGGGTTGGGTGTTGGGTTTTTCCTCCTTTGCCTTTTGTCAGTGAGGTGGGCTCTGCGGTCTTCTTCAAAGGAGGTTGCTGCCGCCAAACTGTGAGGCGCCAAGATGCACGGTTTGAGGCGATATCAGCCCACTGGCGGTGGTCAATGGGGCAGGCACCAAGAGATTTCTTTTGGCAGTCCTTGTACCTTTTCTTTGGTGCACCTCTGTCACGGTGGCCAGTGGAGAGCTCACCATATAACACGATCTTGGGAAGGCGATGGTCCTCCATTCTGGAGACGTGACCCACCCAGCGCAGCTGGATCTTCAGCAGCGTGGACTCGATGCTGTCGACCTCTGCCATCTCGAGTACTTCGACGTTAGGGATGAAAGCACTCCAATGGATGTTGAGGATGGAGCGGAGACAACGCTGGTGGAAGCGTTCTAGGAGCCGTAGGTGATGCCGGTAGAGGACCCATGATTCGGAGCCGAACAGGAGTGTGGGTATGACAACGGCTCTGTATACGCTTATCTTTGTGAGGTTTTTCAGTTGGTTGTTTTTCCAGACTCTTTTGTGTAGTCTTCCAAAGGCGCTATTTGCCTTGGCGAGCCTGTTGTCTATCTCATTGTCGATCCTTGCATCTGATGAAATGGTGCAGCCGAGATAGGTAAACTGGTTGACCGTTTTGAGTTTTGTGTGCCCGATGGAGATGTGGGGGGGCTGGTAGTCATGGTGGGGAGCTGGCTGATGGAGGACCTCAGTTTTCTTCAGGCTGACTTCCAGGCCAAACATTTTGGCAGTTTCCGCAAAGCAGGACGTCAAGCGCTGAAGAGCTGGCTCTGAATGGGCAACTAAAGCGACATCGTCTGCAAAGAGTAGTTCACGGACAAGTTTCTCTTGTGTCTTGGTGTGAGCTTGCAGGCGCCTCAGATTGAAGAGACTGCCATCCGTGCGGTACCGGACCAACCCTCTTTTCAATCTTCTTCAGCATGATGCTGAACCAAGCCATGAAAGACCCCAACAATGAAGACGCTGTTTACATCCGGTAATGGAAAACTATAGTAGGCGAAACAACATAAAGTTAAGGAAGGTGGAGAAGGCAAAAATATGAAAGAATTTATAAAAGAATGGATCCCAAAGGTCCTGGGAATGCCAGAAATACAGGAAGGAATGGAAATAGAAGGGGCACACAGAACACTAGCCCCGAACCACAGTCACAACAAAAACCAAGATCCGTTTTAGTAGAATTTATGAGATACACGACAAGAGAAAATATATTGGAGAGGGCAAGAAATAAAATTAGAAACGACAAAAAAACCATTGGAATACAAGGGTCAAAAAATATTTTTTCACCCAGACATAAGTTTTGAACTCCTAAAGAAGAGGAAGGAGTTTTACACAGCAAAATCGATCTTATCGAAAAAAGGCTTTAAATTTATGTTAAGATATCCAGCTGAGTTTAAAATAGTTATCCCGGGGGAGCAAAACAGACTGTTCTCTGATCTGGAGAAAGCACGAGAATTTGCAGAACACCTGCAGGACAGAAAGAGAGATGAAGAGATGTAACAAGGACAAAGAACGACGACAAACTACATATAAAGATGTACAAATAATGTATAAGTAAGAACTAAAGAAGGGAAAGAAAAGGGAAGTAAGGGAGAGGGGAAAAAAGAAAAGAGGGTGAGCTTTCTTAAATGTGAAGATAAGTTTTCTGGAGGGGGTTGGGTGGGAGAGGATAACAGTCACTGCGAAACCAGTTGACGCTTGCAAGCAGGTTCGCAATCTGAATGGAGAGGGGAGTTGTGGTTGCCCGACAAGGGACAAGGGGCAACTCAGAGGGGGGGGGAACACTTGGGGTTAAGGGAATTTTAGATGTGGGAGTTGTTGAAGTATTTTATGTTTTAGAAGTGTTGTCATACATTGAGTTCAAAAAGGGAAAACTGAGAGATGAAAATGGGGAAAAGGGGAAAGGTGGTGGTGAAGAAGCGGAAATGAGGTGTAAACAGGGTATGAGATGGCCATGTTGAACTATATAACTATAAATATTAATGGAATACATAACCAAATCAAAAGGAAGAGGCTATTAAATTTACTGAAAAAAGAAAAAATAGATATAGCATTCATGCAGGAAACGCATCTAACTGAAGTGGAACATAATAAATTAAGGAGACTGGGTAGGGCACCTAAAGGCAGCATCATATAATTCAAAAGCCAGAGGCTTAGCTATATTAATCAATAAAAATGTACCAATCAAAATAGAGGAGGAAATAATAGATCCAGCAGGGAGGTATGTAATGATAAAGTGTCAGATATATTCAGAATTCTGTAATTTGGTCAATATATAAGCACCTAATGAAGAGGATCAAAAGTTTATGCAAGATATTTTTTTGAAGATTGTAGGTACGCAGGGGAATATATTGATAAGAGGGGATTTTAACCTTAATTTGGACCCAAAGGTGGATAAAACTGGACAAAAGACTAGCAAAATGAACAAAGTGGCCAAATTTATGGTTAAATCAATGCAGGAAATGAAACTTATGGATATATGGAGGAGGCAACACCCAAAGGAGAAGGAATACTCATATTATTCAAATAGACATAAAACATACTCAAGGATTGACTTGTTCCTGTTGTCAGCCCATATCCAAGGGAGAGTTAGGAAAACGGAATATAAAGCTAGATTGGTATCTGATCATTCACCTCTGTTATTAGCAATAGAACTGGAGGACATCCCACTAAGAACATATAGATGGAGGTTAAACTCCATGCTACTTAAAAAACAGGAATTTAGAGAATTTATTGAATGCCAAATTAAAATGTACTTTGAAATAAATATGGTATCAGTGAAAGACAAATTTATATTATGGGATGCAATGAAAGCCTTCATTAGAGGGCAGATAATAAGTTATGTAACTAAGATGAAAAAGGACTACAATCGGGAAATAGAACAGTTGGAAAGGGAAATAGTAAGTACAGAAAAAGAACTAGCAACAAGGGAAGATACAACAAAAAGAAGAGAATTGGCGGACAAAAAAATAAAATACGAAACACTGCAAATGTATAAGGTGAAGAACATAATGAAAATAAAGCAGAAGTATTAACGAGCTAGGAGAAAAAGTGCACAAAATATTAGCCTGGCAACTTAAAACAGAACAAGCTAAAAGAACTGTATTGGCATCAAAGAAAAAGGACAAACAAATTACATATAACCCAACAGAGATCAATGAAAACTTTAAGGAATTTATACCCTGGAAATGGACGAAGCCAAGGACAAATACATCTGTGTATGAAAGGTGAAGGGAATTGAAATGGTTGATAACTGGGAGTTCCAGCTTGGAAACCAAGTAGGCAAACCTGCATTCAACAGGAACAAGACATCATTCAGTAAATTTTGCACATAAGTGCCAGGCAATAATCACATCCAACAAGAGAGTTTCAAACTAATCAAAGCATGACTTAAAAAGGAATTATCCATCTTCTACAACCTGGGCATTGCCATTGACCAGAAGCTCAACTAGACCAGCCATAGAATAAGGGTATGCTGCAGCAGAGACCCCATTTAGGGTATCTCCAAGCCTTTGAGTCTGGAGGTACTAGTCTGGGACGTCATGGAATATTCTTCTCGCTGGATAAATAGAGCTGCAATTTCACTCGTGAGACTTGACTCGTACGTTGATCCACTGCAAAATCCCTTCAAAGGATGAATTGTTTCATAAGCAAGACAAAATGGCCCACTTGACCAACAGCTTTAAAAAAAAAAAAAAATTCTCTCCATTACTGCCACGTTGTTGGCTGCAATGTATACCACTTCCAAAATGAACTTTAGTTATTTGCATTGATTAGACCTTGACAGTGCCCACACCATCAAAATGGACAAACACTATCATACAAATAGTTCCCACCATCCTGACTTGAAATATTTTGCCATTGTTGTTGGGTCTAAATCCTGGAACCTCTATAGGAGCTCCCTCAACACAATTTTACCACTGCTTCCCTTGAGGAGATCCAGTGTTGCTCCCTCTCTTGTTGGGCTAGCCACATAATGCTTGGAAAATTCACTTGGACACACTTAATCAATTCTGCCCCATCCAAGCTGTGTGGACTGTGAGAATCCCAGTCAATATGAGGAAAGTTGGATTCACCTACAATTACAAACCCTGTTATTCCTTCAGCAGTCTGATCTCCTTTCACTTTTGCTCCTCTATTTCCCAGTGACTACTTTGGGGCCTAGAGTATAACCTCAAAGTAATCATCCCCTTTCTTATTTCTTAAGACCCACCCATATAACCTCATTGGACGGTCCCTCAAGAATAACCTCTCTTCATAATTCAGTGATGATCTCCCAAATCAAAACCACAACACTCCAACCTCTCTTACCTTGTATCTTGCCTGCAGCAGCTGAAATTTGGAACATTGAATTACCAGTCTAGATCCTCTCAGCCAGGTTTCTGTCATGGCTAGATTAAAGATTCTTTTATTGTCATGTAATAAAACAGATGTAATATTATATAAAATTGCATTTAGTCTCCAGCCTCTGTGCAGCCACACAGACTTCAGTCCAAGCCATCAGCAACCTGAGCTTCAGACCTAAATCTTTGACGTAATCACCAACCTTTCAGCACCTGAAGCTGTTTCAGGAACACCCTCGCATCCTGGTCTGATACCTGGTACCTTGAGTCGCCAACAGCCCGCTGCCTGTGTGTTCTTCAGCCGCAGAGCCCCCCACTGGTTGGCCACCATGGATACCATCCCTTAGGGTTGTCTTCTCTGCTTCTCAAAAGGAGGAGTGGGGGGGCACGTTCTCCCTGTTTTCTGGTGCCCTGTGCCAGATCTCTGCTTCCCCTGACTTCCCTTTAGGCTGCTGCAAGCACAGGAGCTGTCATCTAATAAAATAAAACAAAACACCATTGGTTCCTTTACCAGGCTGTTTAAAGCCTGTATGGAGCCATCAGTAATAAGTTTGGGTGGTAGATCCATGAGGAGCACCACTTCCTGCTCTTCCCCTGCAATATCCCAGTCATATGCACCTTATTATGAGGTCATTCTCTTTGCTTGTCAGACGTCCTGCAGTGAAATAAATGCAGTTAGTCTGTCAGACTTCACACACTCTGACATGCTCCTGCCTATCCCGTTGACCAAGCCTGCTCACATTCCATACTGATGATTGAGTCCCACCCTTCTGCCAGATGAGTTTAAATCCCCTGAGTAACAGCAGCAAGTCTCCCCACCAGGATTTGGTGCCCTTCCAGTCCAGGTGCAAACTGTCAAACAAATTGACATCATTTGGTTGTGAGATGAAATGGGGAAAGTACTTAAATTTTTACATTGGTATTTCACAGGCAAATAACCGCCTCTACCAAGTCTCAGCCGGGCAGTGCCTTCAAGTGGTAAATCCTGACAGCATTAAAGGATACATTGCCATGGCAATTTGTGATGGTTCCGCTGCACAACAATGGCAGATCGAGAGTTAACCGGAAAGGTGGGCTTTTAATGAGTGCAATTGAATTTCAATTGAAAAGCAGCCCTCAGGAGCTGAGAATCACTCCGTACAAGAAGAAGCCTGGAAATCCCTCTCAGTCATCATCTCAACTGTTTCAGCTTGCTGGTTATAATAATTTAAAATAGCAATTATACCACAAAATATTTTTCTATTTTTTTTTTGCCTCAGATTCTATGAACACGAGACGAATAGCTTTGGAAATTGTAAAAACTATCAAGATTTTAATTATTATTTATATATTTCAGTCATATGATTGTTCTAAGTTGTCAGAGTTGCAACAAATTGAATAGATGTCAAGCATCACTTTTTAAAAATGTCATCAACGATGGACATTATACAAAGAGAATTACATTTCAGTAGAGCCATTTAATGATTTTATCCTCATAATATGTATAAATGCGCTTATATTTTATTATGCAATATCCTTTCAAAAAGTATGTGAAACCTTTCATCTATACTTGTATATTGAATTCCAATGACATTCTAAGCTGGTGACAGTTTAAAGGTTAAAGTGTTTGATATGTGTGGTCTGATACAGGTATCCAAGTTAAAATCAATAATTATCAACCTTCCCACTATTCAAAGTTTTTTGACCTATGTCAACTTAAAAGAGTCCTGTTGTACAAGATGGTCACAGATAACTTGATTTAATCATTATTGAGTGTGCCATTGAATACGTACAGTGTTACTCATTTTCAGAGTGTAGTTGGAGGAGCTGCACCACGATCTGATCCAAATTAAACCCGCTTTCCCTCTCCCTAAATGTGTGTACATTTACAAATGCTTTCTCCCACAATCTCATCTCTAACAAGATACTTGCCGGAGTGGAGCTTTATGGACGAATGGGAAACTGCTCAACCTACAACCAATCTCTTCAGTCAGCAGTTTCATTTGCGGACAGTCAGACACCAAGTTCCAACACATTATGGACTTGTTCAGAGAGAATGGGCCTTTTAATATTCAGAAGGCAAAGGTCCTTGACCCACCACCTCCCATTACCTTTTGATGCTAAAAGTTCACAATGTGACCCTTAAAAATGTGATCTATTTTCCATATCTCAGGATCTACCTCTCAGGTGGTGAAGGGAGACATTAATGATGACTTATTATTGCCATCAGAGCCTTGGATTGAAAAAAATGGTATTTGAAGATGATGAACCTCAACACTGCCACGTCATGGACCATCAAGCAGTAGACATTGGGGTTTTTCATATATATATATATATATAGTCTGTAATATGAACAGGCCACCTCTACAAAATCCTTCAAGCCCAATGAAAGGATAATTGAACCAACATTAAAATCCTCTTGCAAGCCAACCTTCTGGTTACATTCAATAAGGCAGGTCATATATTTCCGGTACTGGAGAGCAGAGACTCAAAACAATCTTATTCAGAGCTCCTTTCTTCTTTGAAACTTCTATGATCCACCTAAGCCCCAAAGTTTATCACCAAGATTGTTTCAGTCCTCTGGTTCGGCTCAGCTTGGTCAATCTTTGAATGAATAACATTCTTTTTTCTTAATTACTCTTCACACCCTCAGAATTCTTCCTGCATTCAGCTTTAAAGAAAACATTTCCCAAGTCACAGGAGCCTTTCCAAGCTCTCTTTGTCACCTTTAGTCATTTGGTGGTAACTTTTGCAATAATTACTGCTTCATCTTTGTTTGCCCTTTAGTGGCCCAGTCACAAGACTTTGTTCTTGAAGTTCAAAGAGTTGGTGTCATTAGTATTATGGTCATTGTTTTCTTTACATCTTCAAATTCTTCCCCTGCCCAGCACTTTGTTCAATTGCTCATCTACATTTTGTCACATCCACCAATGAGTCATATGCTTTTCAGGAAATCCTTCAGTTGTGTATCCTTCATAAACCTATGATAATGCAAAGCACCAATGCCAGGAGCCTAAATCTGCTCATCCATCATTGCCCTGTTCACTGATGTACTGTAGCTTCAGTATATCAAATACTGTTTTCAAATTTTTATCCTCTTGTTCAAAGGCTTTACTATTCCCCAGATACTGTGCCTTCAGCCTTCCTTTGCCGAACAACTCTAGACTGTCTAAGTCTACTTAGACTGTCAACTGTCTAAGCTCCAAATTCTGGAATTCCTTCACTTAGCCCACTCTGCTTCTCTTCGTTAGAATCTGGTAAAATTTATCTTAAATCAGGTAAGTTTTTTAAAAAAACTTCTCTTTGCTTGAATGCAACCAAATTTGTTGGATTCAGTAACCAGCCCCAACTTCCACGTGTGCTCAAGTGACCATTGTTCATGTATCACCCTCAGTTTTAGAAACTGTTCTAGCTAGTGGGGCAGAACAGCTGGGGTGGATGCATTCCCATTGGATAGTTGTCCTTTTTGAGCCTTGCTTAATTACCACAACTCCAAATTTCAATGATGCGTAAGCTTCCTCCAATCAGGACAGACCTGACAGAAAACAGACATAATGGAAATCATTTTTCCATCTCTCGCATCCACACAGCCGCACCAAGTAGACTAATCACGAGGTAAAAGAGGCTTTTTTTTACATAGAAATAAATGTTTCTTATCTGAAATTCACAGTGTGGCTTTCCTTTATCCAGCCAAGAACTGTTTATCATTCTGGCTCCATTCTCAAATCTTTTATACCTTTCAGGTTTCTGCACGCTATCATGGATTTGTGGACTCTGGGCACAAAGGAATTAGCACAGGTTTAACTGTGAGGCAACAGTTTATTGAGATCTTGGCCTCCATGTAGTTCTGCTACAAGGAAGAGAAAGCAAATCCTATCACTGTGTGGTTCCGATGCATTTTGGTGAATGAAGGCAGAATCTGCAAGACTGCCTATATCAACACATTGCCTAAACTAGGTTGAATGACTCATTCCACTCTTATTCAAATAATTACTTGCTTGAGAAGGAATATGGAATGTCCAAATGATTTAAATTATTGACCCTGCACAACTCTATGTTGTAGTACATTGTCTATGACCATCTTGTACTCACTGTATGGATAATTTAAATTATTCAAATAGAATGGCATTAAATTTGATTTGTACATGTTGTTGCCAAATACCTCACAGGATACACTCTTTACCAACATTTTATTAAATGATAAGTTTTATTTCAACATCTAACTGGTTTTACTCTTCACGATTGACAAAATTATGGGTTTGGTGCAGCAGATTAAAAGATTGCCAAATCAATGATCTGTGATGATTGCTGTCTTCTAATTTCCAAATCTCCCCTCTTAGGATAGGAAAATGTCAAAAGAAGATCCTAATGTCCACAGATGGACAGTAACATGGTGGCCCTTGCTACTCAGTTCAGAACCGCCTTAATTTTGAATGTAGGTGATGTGATTAATCAGTTTGCTAATGGCACTAAAATTGGTAATATAATGGACAAAGAGGTATCTAAGATTACAACATTTTCTAGATCATCTGAATTAGTGGATTGAGGAATGGATGGCAAAGTTTAATTCAGTTAAGTGTAAGGTGTTGCACTTCTGTAAGTGAAACCAGGGCAGGACCCACATAATAAATGTGGGGGCTCTGGGGACTGTGATAGAACAGAGAAATCCATGCTTCCCTGAAGGTTTGACAGTCTTCTCTTCAAATAGAGCTTTCAGTACAGGGGTTGGGACGTTACAGGGCCGCAATAACACCTAGGAGGCAGGAGGAAGGTACCTAGGTGACAGTCAGGAAAGGGAAAAAGGAACCGGTAGGTCATGCAGGGAACCCCTGTGCCATTCCCTCAGCTAGAAGTATACACCTTTGGATACTGCTGGGTGGGGGAAATGACCATCTGGGCAAGGCAGCACCCAGACCACTATCACCATGGTCAACTCTGAGTCTCTGAAGGGAAAGGCGAAGTCAGGTAGAACAATAGTCAGAGCGGACTAGATAGGAGAATGCTGGAAAGGATTCTCCAGTGTCGCCTTCCTGATGCTCGAGTCCAGGATGCCTCTGAGCAGGTGCAGAATATTCTTAAAGGGAAGGGTGAGTTGTTATAGATTGTAGTACATATTGGAACCAGAGTCAAAGACAAGAATGGGGTAGAGATCTTGCAAAGTAAGTTTACAGAGTTAGGGAGAGAGGCTGAAGAGCAAAACATCTAAGGTGGTAATTTCTGGATATCTCCCAGTGCCACGAGCGAGGGAAGGTCAGAACAGGAATGCAGACAAATGTGTGCCTGAGGAGATGGTGCAGGGGGCAGTGTTTCAAGTTCTTGGATCATTGGAATCTGTTCTGGGGAAGGAGTGACTTGTACAAGTGGGACAGGTTGCACCTGAACTTGAGGGGAACCTATATCCTGTCAGGAAGGGGATGGGGGGAGGTGAGAGGATGTTGAACTATATTCACAGGGAGTGAAAACCAAAGTGGAGAGGCAGTGGAGTACAAGTAAGGCAGCTGACAGGGAGTTTGTGTGGAAGGACAGGCAGGTAGGGCAAAATTGCAGCCAGTGGGATGTTGTGCAATGCAACAGAGACTCAGAGTCAAAAGTAACAAATAAAGTTATAAAGGTTTTTGTATTTAAATAGACACAACATAATAAATAAAGTGGATGACCTTTTAGTGCAGCTATACTTTGGCAGGTATGATGTTGTGGCCATCACAGATTCTTGGCTTTGATATCCTTTGATAGATGTCATTGGGAGCTGAATGTCTAAGGATACACTATTAAAAGGATAGGCTGGGAAGCAGAGGGGGTGGCGTGGCTCTGTTGGGAAGGAATAACATTGAATCATTTGAAAGAGATTACATAGGATCAGAAGATATAGAATCATTATGGGGTGAGTTAAGAAATGGAGTACTGTTGGCAGTTATATACACACCTCCAAACAGTAGCCAGAACATGGACAAGAAATTACAAAAGCAAGTAGAAAAGGCATGTCAGAAGGGAAATGTTATGATAGACGTGGGAGATTTTAACATGCAAGTAGATTGGGAAAACCAGGTTGGGACTGGGTCTCAAGAGAGAATTTGTAGAGAGCCTATAGCAGCTTGTTGATAAGCTGAACTGGACTGGGTGCTGTTTAATGTGCCAGAGGTGAGAGTAAAGGAACTATTAAGGGGCAGTGATTTAACAAGGAGGAACTGTTAGATGTGTCAGTATTTCGGTGAAGTAAAGGGAGTTACAGTAGCGTGACAGAGGAATTGGCCAAAGTAGTTTGGAAGGAAACACTAGTAGGGACGAAGGCAGAGCAGCAATGCAAGAAATGATCAAGGTGCAGGATATAAATACTTCTTCTTTGGCTTGGCTTCACGGACGAAGATACTCAAATGGAAAATGTCTGATCTGTGCCAAGTCAAAACCAACATAAAATCAAGAGTGGGCATACAAGGAAACAAAAATTAGCGGGAGAGGATTGGGACCATTTTTAAAACTTGCAGAAGGTAATTTTTAAAACATAAGGAGGGAAAAAATGAATTATGAAAGTAGGGTAGAAAATAAGAGGATGCAAAAAGCTTCAAATATATTAAAGAGGTGAGAGTAGATATAGGACCATTAAAAAATGATGGTGGGGTAATAATAATGGGAGACAAGGAGATGGCAGAGGAACTAAATGAGTATTTTGCATCAGTTTTCACTGTGGAAGACAATGGCAGTGTGCCAGATGTCAAAGGATGTCAGAGAAGGGATGTGAATGCAGTTACTATTTCAAGGGAGAAGGTGCTCAAAAGCTGAAGAGTCTAAGGGTGGATAACTCTCCCAGATCAGACAGATTGCACTCTCAGGTACTCAAAAATATACTGGTAGAGATTGTGGAGGCATTGGTAATGATCTTGCAGGAATCAACAGATTCTGGCATAGTCATGGAGGACTGGAAAATCACAAATGTCAACTCACTATTCAAGAAGGAGGAAGTCAGAGAAAGGAAATTAAAGACCTGTTAGCCTGACATCAGTGGTTGTGAAGATGTTGGAGTCAATTGTCAAGGACGAGGTTACGGAGTACTAGGATGCACATGACAAGATAGGCCAAAGGTTTTCTTAAGTGAAAATCTTGCTTTGACACACCTATTGGAATTCTTTGAAGAAGTGAAAAGCAGGCTAAATACGGGATGTTTTATATATTTGGATTTTCACAAGGCCTTTGACAAGGTACCACACATGAGGTTATTTAACAAAATGTGCCCATGGTACTACAGGAAACATGAGCATAGGTGGAGCATTGACTGATTGGGAGAAACCAGAGAGTCAGAAATAGTGGGATCATATTCTGGTTAATCAAGCTCTTACCAAGCCTGCATCTTTGGTATCTTTGCTATATTTAGTCCACTGTTTGACCTGCAGCATTTCTCCTGCATTGTGTTTTTACTTCGATCACGGTGTCTGTAGACTTGCATGTTTTACTCATCATATTTTGGTTGGATGCCAGTTGCTAGGGGTTGTTGTTGGGGCCACTTCTTTTAATGTTGCATATTAACAATTTAGATTATGGAATGATGACTTTGTGGCCAAATTTGCAGATGATACAAAGGGAGGTGAAAGTGCAGATCAAGCTGCAGAAACAGGGAGGCTGCAGGAAGACTTCGATTAGGAGAAGCGGCAAATGAAATACCATGTCAGAAAGTGTCTGGTCGACCACTTTGGTAGAAAGAATAAACGGGCAGACTTTTTTAAATGGGGAGAAAATAGAAAATTCCCAGATACAAAGGGACCTGGGAGTCCTTGTGCAGGACAGCCTGAAGGTAAACTTGTAGGTTAGTTGGTGGTGAAGAAGGCAAATGCAATGCTGGCATCCAAGAGGAAAAGAATACAAGAGCAGAGGTGTGATGTTAAGGCTTATAAGGCTCTGGCGGGTCCTCACAGAATATATTGTGAGAAGTTTTGGCTCCTCATTTAAGAAAGGATGTGCTGACTGACATAGGAGAGGGTTTAGAGGAGGTTAACAGATGATTCTGGGAATGAAAGTGTTATCATATGAGGAGCGTTTGACAGGTCTTGGCCTGTACTTTTTGGAATTTAGACGAATGTTGCAAGGCATGGACAGAGTAGAAATAGAAAGGTTGTTTCTCATGGTGGGAGAAACGGGTGGGCAAGGTGGGCAACCTTTTAATTTTTAATTTAGACATACAGCACAGTAACAGGCCATTTTGGCCCACCCCATGTACCAGGGGTGTAGGTTAATTGGGCGCCACGGACTCATGTGCCAAATTGGCCTGTTACTGTGCTGCATGTCTAAATTAAAAGGTTGCCCACCCCTGGTCTAGGACAAGAGGACACAACTTCAGGATTAAAGGGCATCCACTTAGAACAGAGATGCAGAGGAATTTCTTCAGCCAGAGGGTGGTAAATCTGTGGAATTTGTTGCCACAGGCCATTGTGGAGGCTAGGTCATTGAACGTATTTAAGGCAGAGATTGATAGATTCTTGATTAACCAGGGCATCAAAGTTTATGGGGAGAAGGGCGGCCAGTGGGGCTGGGTGGGAAAATGAATGATCTCATGATTAAATGGCAGTGCAGACTCAATGGGCTGAATACCCTATTTCTGCTCCAATCTTACGGTTTTATGGAATACTGTGTGCAGTTCTGGTTGTCAGACTGCAATAGGAAGGATGTCTTTAAACTGGAAGGGTAAAAAAAAAGATACATGAGGAAGTTGCTGGGAGTGAAGGGGTAGAGTTACAAGATAGGATCGGGCTTTTTCTTCAACACGCACACAGTGGTGTTTATTTGGGATTGTGGAAGTGGGTAGAATTACACTTCAAAGTACATTTGAATAGGTGCTTGGATGGGAAAGGGTGAGAAGGGATAGGAGACAAGCACAAGAAAGTGGGCCCAGCTCAGATAGACGACTTGGTTGGCATCGACTAGGTCAAAGGGCTTGTTTCCATTCTATATCACCCAATGAACTGTATGAGGCTATAAACGAACTGCAGTCCACACACCCTGATAGATTGATCATTGTCGCTGGGGATTTCAACCACATGTACCTCAAGTCAGGACTAACTAAATTCCATCAGTATGCGGACTTTACTACAAGGGGGGTGAACATGTTGGATCTTGTGTATACGAACATTTCTGACACATATCTGGCGGAGTCCTGTCCCTACCTCGGATACTCAGACCACGTCTCTGCAATGATAATCCCAGCATATAGACCACTTGTCAAACACTCTGGATCAGTTATGAAGCAGGTTAAAATCTGGCCAGCAGAGGAGGTGGGGGGGCAGGTGCATTCATGCACTCAAGACTGCTTCAAGCGCACTGATTGGAATATGTTCAAGGAAGGAGCAATTGGTGGTGACTGCATCAATCTGGAAGAGTATAACAGCATCAGTGACCAGCTATATCAGTAAGTGTTCTGACGACGTCACTGTGCCCAAAACCATCATAACTCGCTCCGATCAGAAGCCATGGATGACAGAGGTGCATGTGCTGCTCAGGAACTGAGAAGCTGCCTTCAGAGAAGATGACAAGGTAAACCAAGGTATTTCAAGAGCCAAGCTCTTCCCATCAGGGAAGCAAAGCATGCACATGCCCAGTGCATTCACAGTCACTTCCTGGACAGCAAGGACATGTGACGCATGTGAAGACATCACTAACCACAAAACTACACCATCTTCCTGTGCTAGTGATGCCTCCCTGATGCACTGAATAACATCTATGTGCACTTTGAGGCAAAAAATGACGTTGCAGTGAAGAAGACCACCTCTCCTCCAAATGAACTGGTGCTGTGCCTTGCAGACTCTGACATGAAGAGAGAACTAAGTAAGGCCACCCCCGAGAAAGAAGCTGGACCGGATAATGTTCCCAGCAGAGTGCTCAGGGGTTGTGTGGCTCTGCTAGCAGATGTTCTCACCAACATCTTTAACATCTCCCTGAGAAGTGCATAGTCTCAACGTGCTTCAAAGCCACCACCATTGTCCCTATGCCGAGAAGTCATCTGTGTCCTGCCTCAATGACGACTGCCCTGTCGCACGCACGTCCATCATCCTGAAATGCTTGTTGTGGGGCACATCAAGCTCCTGCTGCCCATCACTGGACCTCCTGCAGTTTGCATACAGACCAACCACTCTATGAACGATGCCATCACCACTGCCCTCTATCTAGCCCTCACCCATCTGGATGCTGTTTATTGACTTCAGATCGACATTCAACACTCATATCACAGTACCTGATAAGGAAGTTGAACCTGCCTGATCTAAACAACTCCCTCTGCAATTGGATTCTTGGCTTCCTGTTGGGGAGACCTCAGGCAGCCCAGATCAGTAACACCACTTCCAAGACCATCACACTGAGCACAGGGCCCCCCCCCCAGGGCTGCGCGCTGAGTCCACTGCTGTTCACCCTGCTGACCCACGACTGCAGCTAAACACAGCTCGAAACATATCAAGTTTGCTGACATCACGACTGTGGTGGGCCTGATCAGTAAGGATGACAAATCAGTGTACAACGATGAGGAGCAGTCACTAATGGACTGGGGCAGAACCAACAACATGTATCTGAATGGTAATAAAACAAGAGATGGTTATGGACTTCAGGAGGGCCCGGGGGGACCACGCTCCACTGACCATTGGCGGCTCCACCGTGGAGGTCATCAAGAATATGAACTTCCTGGAGTGCACTTGGTGGAGAACCTCACCCCCTTAACACCAGCTCCATAGCCAAGAAATCCCAGCAGCGCCTCTACTTCCTGCAAAGGCTGAAGGAAGTCCATCTCTCACCCTCGATCCTCACCAACTTCTACAGAGGATGTATCGAGAGCTTCCTGCGCAACTGCATCACCGCCTGGTTTGGCAGCTGTAGCACCTTGGATCGCAAGATCCTGCAGAGGAGAGTGAAGTCAGCAGAAAAGATCATTGGGGCTCTGCTCCTACCATGAAGGATGTCTACAACACTCGATGCAGGTAAAAGGCAATAAACATTGTGAAGGGCTCCACACATTGTCCTCTCTTCTGTCACAGCTGTGGCATTGACAGTGAATAAGATGATAAATCGAGATAAAAAGACTTAAAAGTCCAAACCATGCCTTTCCCCACTTGATTTTCCTTATGTTATTCAAATTCAATTTATCAACACACAACCATAACTCTTTGCCCTGATAAACTGTGAGCAGAGTCCTGGGGGGGGGGGGGGGAGGGGGGGAACATAGCCAAAAAAGGTTGAGAATGTCTGCTCTAAACCTGCCCTACCCCAAATATTTCTTATACATCAATGTTCAAAAAGTTCTTCACCCACTCTCGTGCCTGGTCAATGTTTGAAGTACCTTCTCCATTAAAAGTCCCTGCTTCATTTTCTTGCAGTCCTACGTCTTTCTCATGTCCTTGAAGAGCAGATTCCAAATGTGCTCTCGTGTTTTAAATGTAATGGAGAAATTTAGAGAGGCACTCATAATTGCAATTTTGCACCATATCTCCTTCCCCACGCTTCAACTGTTGATTCTTTCAATTGCTACTGCCATGGCATTCTTGTCTTGGTCATTGCAGCCAGCGATTTACTGTGAATGGATTCTATTTTTTATGACAAGTTGATCACATTTGAATGCCTTTCACACACCTCCATCCTATATAGTCTGCCACTGACCAACTGTCCGTATTATGAGTGATCAAGGTCAGATCACATCATATGGTCAGAGCCATGACCGACACTGCTGGGTAAAGATGAATGTGATTGACAAGGCCAGTGCTTACTGCCTTTAACTTGCTGGTGGTGCAGAGGCCTTTTTGAGTTACTCCAAGCCAAATGATGCAGGTACTATCTCCATGTGCCTTATGTGTTCCAAGATTTAACAAAAGTGGAGGTAGTTTGGATGAAATTAAATGTAGATATGATTTCAGAGCACAAGACCACAAGGGGCAGCAAGGTTACACCACCATGGACTGAGGTTTGAATCCAGCACTGTTTGTAAGGAGTTCGTACTCTCCCCGGGTCTGCGTAGGTTTCCTCCAGGTGCTCTGGATTTCTACTACCAGGGTCGTAGGTCAATTGGATGGTATGGGCTCGTGGGCCAAAAGGGCCTGTTGGCGTGTCAATGTGTAAAGACATAGGAACAGAATAGACTATTCAGCCCATCAAGTCTATCACTCAATGTCACCAAGACTAAGGAGCTGATTGTTGACTTCAGGAAGGGAAAGCCAGAGGTGTACAATCCAGTGATCGTTGGAGGATCAGAGGTGGGAGGAGGCGAGTTTCCTTGTTGCCAAGTAAGACAGAGCGTGATTGGGAATGAGTGTTAGTTGTCAGTTTTGTTGATCAGCAACCATGCAGACAATAAACCTAAAAGGAAAAAAAAAGTCAATTAAAAATTATGATTACATGTATCCCACAGTTAATAGATTAAGATTTCTTTTATTGTCACCTAATAAATAGAGAATGTAATATTACTCAAAATTTACTTTTGCCTACCGTAAGGCAAACAAAGATTCACCATCAACATTGCCCCGTGCTCCTTAAAGTAAGAGAAAGGGAAGCAAAAGAGAGCCCCTCAGATTCACTGATGGTCCATGGATTTGCCTCCAGTGCTCTCATGGCCTCTGCTGCAGCGCAGATTCCTGTTCAATCCATCGGCAGCCCAAGCTCCAGATCCAAACCTCCAACACGATCAGGAAGCTCTCAGCGCCCGAGGTCCTTAGGGAGCCTCAGTACCCTCGAATCACGGTTCTGATACCTGGCTCCCATGAGCTAGTCACCAGCAGCCCGCAGCCCATGTGGGTCCTTCATCCACCCTGCTGATCCGCAGCTGTGGTCACCGTCCTTTGGGGGTCATCTCCTTTGCTTCTCCTTCTCAGTGGGAGGGTGTTCTCCTGTTTGTGGTGACCTGCCTAGGCCTGCTGCCAAGCACAGACTCCACCATCCGTAAAAGCACCAATCAGGAAAACTTCAGGATTGGACTTCAATAAAACATAGTTGTATTTACTGTTTACTGGCAATCAACCATCCAAAACAGAATCACTCAACAAGCCTTTGGATATCATGATCATTGTGGAACATCACATACCAGCAAGTCTGTACAAATCTCTCACAGCCATTGTTCATCTCTTGAAATGAGTGGCTTGCAACAACAATCACTGAGTCTAGCATCCCATGTGCACCAGACTGAGTAGGCGTAAAAGAGTTTCACCCTTTAAGGACAATAATGAGCCAGGCAAAAGGTAGTTTTCAGATCATTGCTAACGATTTCTTTAAAAAACACTCCAAATTATCCACTGAATTTCGTGGGATTTGAACTCCATTCTCTGGAATGCTAGCCTGGGCCTCTATATTTAACTGTCATGTGTTAATTGTACCAGATTACAAGCAAAAATCAGTGCACAAACCCATTAATTTGAGTCATAGTTAAAAAAAAGTTGAAATTTTATATCTTTATTTCATTGGAATATAGGAAGTAGGAACAGGAGGAGGCCAAAAATGGCCCATCGAGCCTGCTCCGCCATTCAATACGATCATGGCTGATCTAATTTATGACCTAACTCCACCTACCTGCCTTCTCCCCATATCCCCTAATTCCTCTATCATGTAAAAATTGATCTAACCAAATTTTAAATATGTTTCATGAGGCAGCCTCAACCACTTCCCTGGTTAGAGAATTCCAAACATTCACTACTCTCTGAGAAAAACTATTTCTCCTCATCTCTGTCCTAAATCTACTCCCCCGAATCTTGAGACTCTGTCCTCTCGTTTTAGTTTCCCCGGCCAGCTCAAAAAACCTTCCTACATCTATCCTATCCATACCCTTCATAATCCTATACGTTTCTATAAGATCTCCTCTCATTCTTCTGAACTCGAGCGAATACAATCCTAGACGATTTAATCTTTCATCATGTCAACCCCTTCATCCCAGGGATCAACCTAGTAAATTTCCTCTGGACCGTCTCCAAAGCCAGTATGTCCTTCCTCAAATATGGAGACCAGAACTGGACACAGTACTCCAGGTGCGGTCTCACCATGTTCAGAATTATACGGTGGATAAAGCTTGTTAAATTTGGGGAATTTAATAACTTCCAGTCTTCAAATATGTTACAATTCAACACAAATCTAATTAAATGAGAAGGAAATTTTTTTTAAAAAAAGGAATGAGAGGAATTACCAGGGACCTGGCCCAGAGTGGATTTAAATAGATGTCATTTTTCTTTATGATAAAAACCTTGGTCAAGTCAATGTTTCATTGAAAACAATCTTTTACACATGTACCAGAAGACATTGGTAAACATCAATAGCCCACAGGTTATGAATCAAAATTCTGCCACTCAATCACTAATCCTCTATAAACATCCAAGAACTGCTCTCCATTTCTTTTAACGACTGGTCACGAGAAACCAATTATTTTTATGGTTATTATAGAACATAAATTGTTTAGCTATCTTCAAAAATTATATATTGACTGCCAGTGTACAGGGTTACCGTGGACCTACTTTTGCATACCCATCAGATTCACCAGTAGCATTGCGTCAATCAGAGATGCACAAGAAGCACAGCTACTGGGATCTTGAGCAAACAGTAAGATGGATTTAGTGGGTCAGACAGCATCTGTGGAATTAGTATAACTTCCCATCCCCTGTCAGTCTTCAGAAAGGGTCCCAACCTGCACAGTGGACTGACCCATGGAGGCTACTTCACCCAGGGAGGTCAGCTTAAAAGCCAAATGAAAAGGTATTTCTTACCTTTTCATGCAGGTCCCCTTTTAGCATGGTGGCAGCTTGGGCATTGATGCAGCTTTCAGGCATGGCTACTTGTGCCATGACGCCATACATACATGTCAAGCAATGGCTGATTTCATTACCCATAATTCCCACGCAGCTGGATTCGCTGTGCATTTTGAAGAACAGTTCCAGTTGTGTGGGGGATTATGGGTAGGGTAGACAGCCATTGCCCTGCCACATATTAAGCCACTGGTCCCAATGAACGGCCCCGAAGGCTGAAGCGGCCTGATGAGGTGTTGGAGGCCAGAGCAGTCGGCAGGGCTGTCACAGCCCAACCTGGTCGCCCCTGCCCTGCCATCCGCCCCTGCCCTGAGGGGGTCATGGAAGGAGAGGGATGAGTGAGATGAGTCGTGGGCTGATGACACCACCATAACATCATCAGCCCGCCTCCTAGCCAACCGCTTGCAGTGGCATTACATTCATGCTAGGCAGTGGAGCACAGCGCTTGGCGCTGACCCTTCAGTCGATGCCTTGGAGTCGGCCAGGGTATATTCCTGGAGGTAAGTCTCCTGAAGTAAGGGCAGAGAATCTCTGCCTTAACACTTGGGATTTTTTGACTGTGTGAAAGGGCCAGTGAGTTCCTCCAGTTTCATGTCAAAAGTAAAACATGAAAGTCTGCAGACACCAAGTTTGAAGCTAAAAACACAACACTGGAGAAACTCAGCAGGTAAACAGTGTACTTTATGCAGCAAAGGTAAAGATCCATAACCAACGCTTCGGGCTTGAGCCCTTCATCAAGGTTTGCTATATAAAGTATACTGTTTACCTGCTGAGTTTCTTCAGTGTTGTGTTTTTAGCTTCAAGCTAATGTTGGGTGACAAACCAAATGTAAAATGATTGTTTCTGCAGTCACTCCATTGGCCTGCTGATAAGAAAAACACCGTCTCCAATCCATTACTACTACAAAACTTTCAGAACTGCGTCAGATTGCCTCATCCTGCCTACTTTGGATATTTTTATTCTCTGCCCTAGAGGCTATATTAGGGTCATAAAGCTGGACCCCTGTAGAGGATGACTGCTTGACAAGCATGGAGTAGAATTTGCATGGAAAGGGTGAGACAAACAATTCACATTAAGATGAAGTGAAATAAAATAGGAGCTTTGGATGACAAGGTTTCAAACTGCTCTAGAATGTGAAAGAAATTAATACAGTAAGTAGTTTCCTTCCCTATTCCAGAGAATTGTTACTAGGCCACTTCAGTGACCATGCAAGGAGGATCAAGGGGAATATGAGAGAGAATAGGATATAGAGAAATAAAGGTGGAGAGACATTAAGGAAGTGGTTCTCAACCTTTTTTTCTCACTCATGTAGGTGTTCTGTGGTTAGTAAGGGATTGCTGACAAAAGGCAAAGGAGGAAAAACCCAACACCCAATCCCAACCAACCAATTTTCCCCTGCAACCGCTGCAACCGTGTCTGCCTGTCCCGCATCGGACTTGTCAGCCACAAACGAGCCTGCAGCTGATGTGGACATTTACCCCCTCCATAAATCTTCGTCCGCGAAGCCAAGCCAAAGAAGAAGAAGAAGAACTTAATGTAGTATGTAAGTGGGAAAAAATGGTTGAGAACCACTGCACTTAAGGGGAATGATCTGAATACTAACATTACCTGGATGGGCTGAATGGCAGTCTCTAATGTTCTAAGGAAATAAAAACAATTTGAACATAGCTTGAGTACTGCTTTCAGTTCTGATTGATGTAATACAGGAAAGGTGAACTTTTCATGATCTTGACTTTAATCTTTCACATTAGACATTCTTAATTAAGACCAGGACTCTGAGCATAAAAAGCTTTAGCTATTATTTGAACCATTACATCAAAGTCTTTATGGTTCAGATCCAACCATCTTTGCATTTGGATAGAAGTTTCTTCGGCGATGGAACATAAAGCACAAATCACGGTCCAAGTGGAAGCAGGTGAATTACAAACAAGGGCCACTTTAGCTACAAAAGACTGTGTCATCAGCGCACGACCCATCTCACTCATGATGAAGGGCAGCAAATCAACTTGTGTTAGCTTTCCACTTGGCTGAACTTGTCAACCACCTGCCATCGACATGCCTGGGAGGTCACTGCAGCATCTGACAACCAATGCTGCAGCCGCAAAGAAGGCCATACCCTGTGGTGAGAGGCTTTCAGCTCCAGACTCATTCGGAACACTATCACTATCTGCAAGGAGCAAGAAATTAGTCTGACAGAATTCTCTCCACGTAACCCAGGTGAGCATTTATTAACCACATCCAGGATATAGCAGCCTGTTTTAATGAACACAAACATGTTACATTTTGTACCACCACACCCTACAGACTTGGATAAAAACTGCACACGTACCATCTGCCAGCTCAGAGACAGAGTGATCCAAGAGCACGTCATGTCCTTTTGTGTGGCTGTGGAAGAGAGATCGTGGAGCACCGTCATGACTGGCGCTGCTCAATAAATCATACAAAATGAAGATCAAGATTCAATTTATTGTCATGTATTAAAAACAGTGTCATATTGCACAAAATAGCTTTTTATCTGCTGTAAAGCAGTCCGGCAGAAATTGCCTAAAGTGTCTCTTACAGTCAGAGAAAGAGAAGCTAAAGGGAGACCCCACAGAGTCACCGAATGTCCGTGGATTTTCCTCCAGCGCTTCCACAACCGCACAGAGTCCAGTCCAAACTATCGGCAGCCTGACCTCCCGATCCCAACCTCTGACCAACTGGGAACCTTTCGGCACCCTCTTGCATCCCAGTTCTAATATCTGGTTCTCCTTCAGACAGTCTCGAGTCAGTCTTCAGCAGTCAACTGCCTGGTGCGAGTTCCTTGACCAGTCTCTTCTCGAGTCACCAACAGCCCACAGTCTGTGCATTCCTCAGCTGCAGAGCCCCACACTGGCCTGTCGCCATGGTCACTGTCCCATAGGTCATTTCCTCTGTTTCTCCTCAGACAGGAGTGGTCTCCCTGTTTTCTGATGCCCTGTGCCAGTTCTCTGCCTCCCTGGAGTATGCAACCCCTCACGATGCTGCCAAAAACAGGCACCCCCATCTTGGGCACAGACCCTGCGGCCTCGGGATTTTAAATTAAACCACTGATGGCTCCTTTAATAGGCCATTTAAAGCCTCTATGGAGCTGATGGCATTCGGACTGGGCAGTGGAGGCCCCACGGAGGAGCACTGTATCTCCTCTCTAGGTCTGCACCAGCGGCAGTGCTGCCGTTTCCTAATGAATGTACAATAAATGGGAGCACATTGAATGGTGTGCAGGAACAAAGTGCACTTCAACAGTGCTCTCTTTAAAGACAGCAGTACTGGTCAGTAAGAAAGTTGAAAATGCGTGAGGTGCATATTCCTTCAGTAGACAACCCATAGAAGATGATGTGATGTTAGAACCCAGTGCAATACAGTGGACATGTTTTGTGAACTATTTTGTAACCATGTAAGAATACACCCTTCTCATTGTAGTAACTGTAGTGTCCCACTGTGGGGTGTATGTATATGTGAGTGTGTGAACTGTTTCTTGAGATGGTGGAAGACATCAGTAAGCAAAGTCTCTTCTGTTATTTGAATCTTGCATCTTTAAGTTATTTAAGAAGCCTCCCAAGTAACACAGAGACATAAGAAGGTGGCAGTGGTATAAGAGAACAAGAATAAAGCCGTACAATTGATTGTAAGTCACTGAAATACAAAGGGGAAGAAGAGAAAAAACAGTACTGAAAAAAAAATGGCTGGAGCAACAGCAGTTCACCCAGTGATGGACGGGGAGGCTGAAACATTGTTGAATCATTTAAAAAGTTTCAGAAGAAATGCAATTTGGCATTCAAAAGCTATTTTAAAAATGCAATAGCAGAGGAGAAAGTCAGTTATATACTTTTCTGGACAGGGGAGCGAGGCCTTGACTTATTTAATAGCCGGGAGCTTACAGAGGTGGAGAAAAATGATCCAATGCAGATCTTTGCAAAGTTTGCTTCTCACCTTCAACCCAAGTTTAATAATAGAATTAAACGCTATGAATTTCAAGGCTTAATGCAAGAGACTGATGAAACTGTTGATAACTTCCTCACTAGACTAAAAATTGTTGCTGCAAAATGCAGTTTTAAGGATGTAAAGGAAAGATTAGTTGATCAACTAATATTTGGGAGAGTCCATCCCAAAGTGCAAAAGTCTCTTAAAGGGAAGGATAGCTTGAAGCTGGCCGAAGCTATTGACACAGCCAGAGTCTTTGAAGCCACAAGGATGCAAATTAAATCCCTATCTATGCAGACCCACACACAGCAAAGAGAAGGAAGAGTTAATGCTATAAAGAACACAATCAGAAAAGTTCAAACCCCCAAGATCTCCAGGAAGTGTGGCAGACAACATCCCTTCAATGACCAAAACAAATACCCCACATACATTTCTGAATGTAGAGCCTGTGGCAAAGCAACATACTGGGTGAAGATGTGCAAGTCTGATATGAAGAAAACAGTAAGACCAGTGAAGAAAAAGACAAGAAAAAGATCTACCACATAAAAGGAAACAACAATGAGGGCTCCAACACCCAGATACTGGACATAGAATCCATACACCTTCATGAGATGTTGGGTGAGATGAAAGAAGGAAGCGAGTTGCTCACAAGGATCCAAATACAGAACAAGCCTATGATATTTAACCTAAAGGTGAAGCTGGATACTGGATCATAAAGCAACATTCTTCTACTCAGATTCTACTGCCAGATGTTCCCAGAGAACATAATAAAAGGGTCTCCAAAAAACAGTGCATTGGAAACAGCAAATGTCACCTTAACGGCTTATGGTCGACCCATGATCAAGCATCTAGTGAGAGCTAAGATCAATGGCTGCCATAAAGGAAAGAACATCTGTACGTTCTGAGGAAGACACAGATGGATCAGCAATTTTAGGTCTGGATAGCTGCCAGGAGTTGAAATTGATCTCTGTAAATTATGAGGTCTAGATGAAGAAGATATCCAAAAGGATCAACAGAGACACTCCATTGGAGAACTGACCTCCAGACACAAATAAGGCTGAGCTCATGAGCATGTACCTGGAATGTTTTGATTTTCATTTGGATGCTTTGGAGACTTTGAATATCACATCACTATAGATCCAAACAGTAAACCAGTAGTCGACGCACCAAGGAAAGTACCACTAGAGCTTAAGAAGGAGACTGGCTGACACGCAAGAAGGACGCCAGCATTATGACAGACATTGCCAGAACTCTTCAGAGGGCAGCATGTGCATATTCAAGAGCCGATGTTGAAAACATGGACCCCAGCAAAGGTCATCAGAGAAGCAGAGACACCGAGTTCATATATTGTCGAGACAGACTCAGGCAATCAGCTGAGGAGGAACAAAATTCACATCCAGCCGACTCAATATGCAATGAGGCAGAAAACTTTAACACCAGCAAAGCCTGCAACACCAATATCAAGTGAGGTATCAAGTGAAGAGACCACAACCACTAATACTGAAACATCAACACCTGGCACAGTAAGTCCTTCGCCTGCCTCTGATATGATGGTAACGTTAGAAACAATAACTAAGTAGAATGGTAGTATGATGGATTATGTGTCTACTAGTTTCCAAAATGTTGATCAACAATTAGACTTAATATTACTGATATATCTGGTGAAATTACTGCAATGAAGGTGGATGCCAATAAATGTTTGACAGCAGTGGATATGGTTGCAAATAAAATTAAGAATGTAGAAGACAGAGTGGATCAAGTTGAAGAAGCGGTGGCAGGATGGCAAATTGAGAAGAAGAATTTTTTGCAGAAGATGGACGCTTTGGAAAATCAAAGTCGACGGAATAATATAAAAATAGTGGGGTTACCAGAGGGTTTTGAGGGAATAAATCGTACAGTTTTTTAAGGACTGGATTGTTGAAACTTTCGGTCCAGAGAATTTTCCAGAGGATTTGGAGTTAGAGAGAGCTCAGCGTGCGTTAAGGAAAAAAACTGTTACCGGGTGAACCACCTTGAGCTGTTTTGGTGAGGTGTTTAAGGTATCAGGATCAAGGAATGATTTTACGTGCAGCAGTTTTACAGGCACCTACAAATGGTCCAATGATAGTACAGAACAGTAAGGTGTTTTTCTGTGCAAATTTGAGTCAGGCGTTTGTGATGAGACGAAAGGAGTTTAATCCTGCTAAAGTGGTTCTATGGAAGAAAGGGTACAGATCTACTTTTAGATACCCAGCAATTTAAAAAAATATTCTATGGGAAATACTAATCTCAATTTTTAAAAAATCCTCAGGCTGCATTAACTTTTGCTGATTCTTTCCCAGATTCGAAGTTGATACAGGATTTTTCTTTAAAGCCGTTGGTGACTTTGAATAAAGCTGGAAAAGGGAAAGGTGAAAAAAAGCTGGAAGCTGAGCAACTGATGGTTCTGCAAGAGGACCTTCCGGAAACATCTAATACCTGATGGGGAAATTTTTTTTTAGTCCGATTGGGGAGAAGATGACGTCCCATCTTAATCTGAAGTCGTCTGCCACTGTTGGTATTAACCGCACCCAGTTAACTGCTTTGACATTTTTCTTTTTGGGGGTAGGGGGGTTTATTGCAGTTTTTTTTGTTAAGAGGGGGATTCTTTTTGTTAAGAGGGGTGTTTTTTTATTTAGTTTTTTTTTTGCCGGAGCTAATTGTAAGTTTGGGTGCCATTTAGTAAGATTTAATGAATACTTTAAATTTTGCAACTTTTAATGTCAAAGGATTAAACCATCCAATAAAGCAGAAATGTATTCTAGATTATATTAAGAAGTTGCAAGTAAATATTGCATTCTTTTGCAAGAAACTCATTTAACAGAAAAAGAACATTTGAAGTTGAAAAGGGATTGGGTAGGACATGTAATTGGTTTTTCTTATAATTCTAAATCCAGAGGGGTTGTGATATTGGTAAATAAAAAGTTTTCAATTAGTTTGGATTCTATTTCTGCCAATACGGGGAGAGTTTTAGTAGTTAATTGTAAGATTTTTTTCTGAAAGTTGAACATTAATGAATGTATATGCACGAAATGAAGATGATGAAGCCTTTATTTCTGATGTATTTTAAAATTTGAGTCAGTCAAATAAGAATGTTCTGGTAGCAGGAGATTTTCATTGTTGCTTGGATCCTTTGTTGGAGAAATCTCCAAAAATTGTAAAAAGAACAAAAATGGCAAAAAGATTTGCTTGAAGTAATGAAAGATTTGAATTTGGCGGAAAAATGGAGGAAATTAAATCCAACTGAAAAATACTTTTCTTTTTATTCAGCTCGACACAATTCTTTTTCTAGAATAGATTTATTCTTGATCTCTGCACAGTTACAGGGGAGATTTAATTATGCAGATTATAGAAGTAGATTATTGTCAGACCACTCCTTACTGTTAGTTAAATGTTCAGATGCTGAAGTAATTGAGACTGCCTATCGTTGGAGATTTAATGAGATGTTATTAAAGAGACCGGAATTTTAAAAAATATATAAGAGATCAAATAAATTTTTATTTATAGATGAATGAAGATTCAGTGCAGAATAAATTTATTTTATGGAATGTGTCATGGCCTATCTGATGGCACTACCTTACGCAAGTGGCAATAAATGACACTGGAGAAAGTAGAGTCAGGAATCAGTTCCTTTATTGTGCTTAACCACAGCTGCGCTTTTCACGCTGAGGCTTCTGGAATGCGGTAGTGACGTCACTTTCCAGCCTCGGTTGTCGGGTGCCATAAAAAGCGTGGGCTTTTCCTAATTGCTGGTGCCTGACTGGGACGTCGTTGGAGGCGACGCACTCCGGTAATTCACTTGCTAAACTGCTGTGGCTGCATGCGATTCTGCTGTACGTGTAGGGCTCCCGCTACACCACCACCCCCCAGAATCATGGCTGCCAGATGCAGGCTCCTGCTGGTAGTTCAGCCTGGGGCGTCCTCTGGGATGTTTCAATGGTGACGAGATTGGTCTTGAAAGGTTGGTGTGTGCCAGTTTCAATTGTGAACATACACTCTTGGCCCCCTCATCCAATGTAAATACTACACCTTCTCACCTGATCACCCTAAAGGGCCCCCCATATGGGCATTGAAATTCTGAGCCTTTCTGACCTTTCCTAGCCATCACGAATTCCGCAGTCAGTAGGTCGAGCGACACCTGATGTTTGGAGCTCCCATGAAAAACCGTGGGATAGGGTTGTTTTGCCCTTTTGCTATCTCTCACAAGACAAAATATCCAAATCAGCTGTCTGATTTCTGTCACTACCAAAATGTATGTCACCTGGAATGGATGGTGGAGTTCCATAGATCATCTCAGCAGTCGAAACTGGCGATCCTTCCTTTGGTGCTGTATGTATTCCCATTAGCACCCACGGTAATTCATCCATCCAGTTCAGCCCCTGCAGCCTTGCCTTAAGTGCCGACTTTAAATGCCTATGGAACTGTTCCACAAGTCCATTTGATTGAGGATGATAGGTGGTTGTGTGGTGTAATTTACTTCCAAAGAAATTTGAAATCTGTGTCCACAGGTGGGAAGTAAACTGCGTACCTCTATCTGAAATAATGTGACTAGGTACACCAAATTGTGCAACCCAATTAAAAATAAAGGTCCGTGCACATGTCTCCGTGTCTGCCGCCTGCATCGGGATTGCTTCCAGCCAACGTCTAAAACGGTCAACAACAGTAAATAAATATCTCATCCCCTGACAGACCAGCAAAGGTCCAACTACATCCATGCGGATGTACTGAAATTTTTCATCTTTCAGGCGATACATGTGTGTGTTTGTGAATTTTAGCTTTTTGGCACTGAAGGTAAGCTTTGGCCCACAGGTTGACATCTCTCTTTAGACCGTGCCACACGATTTGACACTAGTTTAACAGAAGATCTAATGGAAGGATGTGAAAGATTATGTATGTCATCGAAGATCTTCCTGCGCCAGCTAACTGGTAGAATAGGTCTAGGGTGTCCTGTGGAAATGTTGCAAAGCAGTGTGGGACCACTTGCCTCAGTAGTGATTTCCTCAATCTGGAGACTTGTAATGGTAGTTTTATAGGCTTGTACCTCCTCATCCTGCTGCTGGTCTTCTGCCAACTGTGCTGTGTTGATTCCACCTTGGACTGCAGAGACAGTTGGTCTCGATAGGGCATCTGCCACCGGATTGGAAAAATCGGCAACATAGCTTATTTGAGGGGACAATTATTAGTTATACAGCAAGGATTATAAAACAGTATTTGTCAGAAAGTTTAACTTTGGAAAAGGAAATTGAAAGTTTGGAGAAAATAATTACAGAAAAATTGAGGATGATAAGTTACAATTATCTAAATTGAAATTATGTTATAATAATTTACAAACATATAGGTATGAAAAAATGATATGATCTAAACAACATTATTATGAATTGGGAGAAAGAGCCCATAAAGTTTTAATGTGGCAACTTAAAACTGAGCAAGTATCGAGAATAGTAAATCCTATTAGGAAAAATGGTAAAAAGTACTTATAGACAGGAGGACATAAATGGGGAATTTTTGAAATGTTATAAAAATTTATACACATCAGAGGTGGATCAAATTGATTCTTTTCTATCCATTTTGGATTCATTGACATTGAATGAGTTGGATATAAAAGATTTAGATGCTTCTTTTACTGATTTAGAGTTGAGGGAAGCTTTGTATTCGATGCCTAATGGGAAGTCTCCTGGAGAGGATGGATTTACAATTGAGTTTTATAAAGAATTTAATGATTTGTTACTTCCGTTATATAAGGATGTATTTAAACAGGCAACAGAAACAGGTGTATTTCCAGAATCTTTTTCAAGAGTATTGATTACAGATATACCAAAGAAAGATGGGGATCCTTTGAAAGTGGCTTCATAGAGACCGATATCATTATTGAATGTTGACTATAAAATTGTGGCTAAAGATTTAGCTAATAGATTAGCAAATTATTTACCAAAATTGGTACATTGATCAAGTAGGTTTTGTAAGAGGTAGATATTCAGTGGACAATATAGTCAAATTAATTTCATTAATTAATGTAGCAAAACAGCAATTGTTGTATCTTTAGATGCCGAAAAAGCGTTTGATCGAGTTGAATGGAAATTTTTGTTTAAAATATTAGAAAGATTTAATTTTGGTCTGTTATTTAAAAGTTGGGTTAAAGCTTTGCATACTGGATGTACAGCAAGAGTAATGACGAATGGTCAGATTTCAGATTCCTTTAATTGATCTCGTTCACAAGACAGGGTTGTCCTCTTTCTCCTGCTTTGTTTGCCTTGGTAATAGAACTTTTGGCTCAAGCCGTTCAGCAAGATTTTAGTATTGAAGGAATTACTGTGAGAGGAAGTGAATATAAAATTAGCTTGTTTGCAAATGATGTTTTGATTTATTTGACAAATCCAAAAAGTTCATTGAAGTCATTACAAGATTTATTGAATCAATATGGTAAGTTATCAGGTTATAAAGTTAATTGGGAAAAGAGTGAGATTTTACCAATAGATGATGAAGATTATATCTTGGGCTTGGCTTCGCGGACGAAGATTTATGGAGGGGGTAAATGTCCACGTCAGCTGCAGGCTCGATTGTGGCTGACAAGTCCGATGCGGGACAGGCAGACACGATTGCAGCGGTTGCAGGGGAAAATTGGTTGGTTGGGGTTGGGTGTTGGGTTTTTCCTCCTTTGTCTTTTGTCAGTGAGGTGGGCTCTGTGGTCTTCTGCAAAGGAGGTTGCTGCCCGCCGAACTGTGAGGCGCCAAGATGCACGGTTTGAGGCGATAACAGCCTACTGGCGGTGGTCAATGTGGCAGGCACCAAGAGATTTCTTTAGGCAGTCCTTGTACCTCTTCTGTGGTCCACCTCTGTCACGGTGGCCAGTGGAGAGCTTGCCATATAACACGATCTTGGGAAGGCGATGGTCCTCCATTCTGGAGACGTGACCCACCCAGCGCAGCTGGATCTTCAGCAACGTGGACTCGATGCTGTCGGCCTCTGCCATCTCGAGTACTTCGATGTTAGGGATGAAAGCGCTCCAATGAATGTTGAGGATGGAGCGGAGACAACGCTGGAGGAAGCGTTCTAGGAGCCGTAGGTGATGCCGGTAGAGGATCCATGATTCAGAGCCGAACAGGAGTGTGGGTATGACAACGGCTCTGTATACGCTTATCTTTGTGAGGTTTTTCAGTTGGTTGTTTTTCCAGACGCTTTTGTGTAGTCTTCCAAAGGTGCTATTTGCCTTGGCGAGTCTGTTGTCTATCTCGTTGTTGATCCTTGCATCTGATGAAGTGGTGCAGCCGAGATAGGTAAACTGGTTGACCGTTTTGAGTTTTGTGTGCCCGATGGAGATGTGGGGGTGGGGGGGGGCTGGTAGTCATGGTGGGGAGCTGGCTGATGGAGGACCTCCGTTTTCTTCAGGCTGACTTCCAGGCCAAACATTTTGGCAGTTTCCGCAAAACAGGACGTCAAGCGCTGGAGAGCTGGCTCTGAATGGGAAACTAAAGCAGCATCGTCTGCATAGAGTAGTTCACGGACAAGTTTCTCTTGTGTCTTGGTGTGAACTTGCAGGCGCCTCAGATTGAAGAGACTGCCATCCGTGCAGTACCGGATGTAAACAGCGTCTTCATTGTTGAGGTCTTTCATGGCTTGGTTCATCATCATGCTGAAGAAGATTGAAAAGAGGGTTGGTGCGAGAACACAGCCTTGCTTCACGCCATTGTTAATGGTGAAGGGTTCAGAGAGCTCATTGCTGTATCTGACCTGACCTTGTTGGTTTTCGTGCAGTTGGATAACCATGTTGAGGAACTTTAGGGGGCATTCGATGCGCTCTAGTATTTGCCAAAGCCCTTTCCTGCTCACGGTGTCGAAGGCTTTGGTGAGGTCCTTTGTTTTGTTCTCTGCACTTTTCTTGGAGCTGTCTGAGGGCAAAGACCATGTCAGTAGTTCCTGTTTGCGCGAAAGCCGCACTGTGATTCTGGGAGAATATTCTCGGTGACACTAGGAGAATCCTAGCGAAGATTTTGCCTGCAATGGAGAGCAGCGTGATTCCCCTGTAGTTTGAGCAGTCTGATTTCTCGCCTTTGTTTTTGCACAGGGTGATGATGATGGCATCACGAAGGTCCTGAGGCAGTTTTCCTTGGTCCCAACAAAGCTTGAAAAACTCATGCAATTTGACATGCAGAGTTTTGCCGCCAGCCTTCCAGACCTCTGGGGGGATTCCATCCATACCTGCTGCTTTGCCACTTTTCAGTTGTTCAATTGCCTTATATGTTTCATCCTGGGTGAGGACCTCATCCAGCTCTAGCCTTAGGGGCTGTTGAGGGAGCTGGAGCAGGGCGGAATCTTGGACTGAGCGGTTGGCACTGAAAAGAGATTGGAAGTGTTCTGACCATCGGTTGAGGATGGAGATCTTGTCGCTGAGGAGGACTTTGCCGTCTGAGCTGTGCAGCGGGCTTTGGACTTGGGGTGAGGGGCCGTACACAGCCTTTAGAGGCTCGTAGAAACCCCTGAAGTCGCCAATGTCCGCGCTGAGCTGGGTTCGCTTGGCGAGGCTAGTCCACCACTCATTTTGGATCTCCCGGAGTTTGTGCTGAAGATTATATAGATTATAGGCAAATTACTAAATTTAGATGGTCAAGTAAAATTAAATATTTAGGAGTAGTTGTAAATACAGCATATCAGGATTTATAGAATATAAATTATCTACCTTTATTAAGCAAGATTAAAATTGATTTAAATAAGTGGAAGAATTTACCATTGACTTTAATTGGAAGGGTTAATTGTATAAAGATGAATTTATACCCTCGTATACAATATCTTTTTCAATCAATACCGTGTCCATTACCAAAAAATTTTTTTAAAGGGAAATAAATAAAGTAATTAGGTTATTTTATGGAAAGGTAAATTGTCAAGAGTTTCTATTCAAAAATTAACTTGGCGATATGAGTTGGGGGCTTTGCAGTTACCCTGTTTTCAAAATTATTATGAAACAGCACAATTGAAGTTTATTAAGATTATTTGATATGACACAACCTCCTAGATGGGCAAAGATGGAGATGGAAAATAATATTACTGGTTTTATTTATAAATGGAATCCTTTATTATTACAAACATTTAAGTTACCAGTTTTATGACATATAATGAATGTTTGGTATAATCAAAATGTACTTATAGGTTCTAAGGGATAATATCTATAAAGGTACCATTATATCAAAATAAATTAATTCCCTTTTTGTTATATAATCCTTATTTTAAGGATTGGGAGATTAGAGGATAAGTTAATATAGTGGATTGTTTTGAGGCAAGGAAATGTTCATTTGAAAGGTTTCAGAAGAGATATGGTATTTCATCAAATTCTTTGCTTATTATGAACTTTGTAATTTTTTGAAGAAGTATTATGGGCAGGAGTTAATTTTGCCAGGTCAAATGAAATTGGAGTTACTAATTGTAGATAAAGCTGAAAAGGGTTTTATTTCAGATATGTATAGGTTGTTACAGGAGAAGATGGAAAAAGTAAATATTAATAAAGTTAAAGGGAAATGGGAAAATGATTTAGATATTGTTTTGACATGGGAAGGATGGTTTAAAAATGTGTAGATGGTGTTACAAAGTTAATTAATGTTAGGTAATAATATGGTTAATTATAACTTTTTGCATCAATTATATTTGATGCCTGAGAAATTGAAGAGATAAGGATTTAGTTTAACAGATTCATGTTTTAGGTGTAGGAAGCAGATATTTTTATACATTCAGTTTGGTCATGTAAAAAAGTTAAATATTTTTTGGAGGAAGTTATAAAATTTTTGAGAGATTTGTTTAAAATAGACTTGCAATTGGATCCATTGATGTGTTTAATGGCTTATATTAATGTACCTTTTATAGAGTTGCAAATGACTAAACTGTATTTAGCTTTTTTAAGATTAGGATTGACCGTAGCAAGAAAATGTATTGCTGTTACATGGAAAAATGATGTACAATTGAGTTTGGAAAGAAAGCATAATGAATTGCAATTGTGTTTATATTTAGAAAAAGTAACATAATTTATTTGTTGATATGTGGAGTTTGTATTTAGAATATATGTCTATAATTAAGTAAATGGCGCACCAAACATAAAACATTTTATATTAATTTTTTTATGAAAAAAGGCTCCGAGGAGGGAGTGGGAGTTTTTTTTAGTTTAGTGGGGGGAGATGTACTTTATAGGTTATTTTGTAGTGGGTTATTATATTGTATTTTGCAAAATATTAAATAAAGTTTGTAAAAAAAAAAGGAGGGATATATATAGTCAGGATAATGTGAACTATTTTGTAATCGTGTAAGGACACGATTCTCACTGTCCCGCATCGGACTTGTCAGCCACAAACGAGCCTGCAGCTGACGTGGACTTTTTACCCCCTCCATAAATCTTCGTCCGCGAAGCCAAGCCAAAGAAAGAACGTGTATATGTGAGTGTGTGACCAGAGTCCTGAGATGGTGGAAGACATCAGTAAGCAATTACTCTTCTGTTATTTGAATCTTGCATCTCTAAATTAAGAAGCCTCCCAAGTAACAGAGACGTAACAAGCCAACAGCACCAGTGCAGACAATCAGGTTGATCCTCTACTCTGATGTTCACTGTGACCACATAGGTATCTCGCGAATACTCCAGTTTTCTTCCATATGCCAAAGAAATTTTAATAAGTTAATGTGCTCACTTCATTGATGATGTATGAAGAATCCAGGAAAGAATGGGTTACAGCAGTGGTTCCCCACCTTTTTCTTTCCACTCACATACCACTTTAAGTATTCCCTGTGCCATCGGTGCTCTGTGATTACTAAAGGATTGCTTAAGGTGGGATGTGGGTGGGAAGGGAAGGTTGAGAATCACTGCTCTAGACCCAATTGTTACTGAAATATTTTGCTTGAGAAAAACTGTCATTGGCCCATTTCCTTTGGAGTTATGAAACTGTGCACATAAAGAGTCAATTAGGTACAATTAAAACAGTGGTTTTCAAACCTTTACTTTCCACCCACATAACACCTTACTATTCACAGAGCATCTGTGGCATAGGGAATACTTAAAGTGGTCAGCGAGTGGAAATAAAAAGGTTGAGAACCACTGGGATACAGAGAGATGACATGTCTGAATGCCAGCATAGCATGGATGGGCTGAATAGCCTCCTCTAATGTTGTATGGTTAGAAAATAAGCTTGAGTACTGCATACAAGTCTGGTCACCAGAGTGTAGGAAAGATGCGCGTGAGAAGGTGCACAATTTTATATTGCTGTCTGGAAACATTGAAGCCACGGGGAATTAATACATAAATTAAGGTTGTGAAAGTTGATGGGAGACTTGACTGAGATGTCTAAAGCTATCAGAAGTTGAGATAAACAGAAAGGAACCACTTGCCTTAGCTGAGGGTGTGAATGGGTCCAAACCTAGGGAAGATAGATTCAGGGTTATTGGGCCTATTGAGGGGGAGAGGAGAATTCTGCCTGGGAGAGTGAAGATTATGGGGTGAGGTGTGAGCTGCAGGGTTACTGTACTGGACTGTGGAGGTTCAACTTGACCAGCTTTATCTCAATTGGCAAATAAATGACTTCCTTGAGTCAAAAAGTTCCCATAACTTCTACGACCCCGGACCACATACCTTAGCTTGAACTTCCCTGTTGTGTAGTTAGTGCTTTAAACTTCATTAACATACATATTTGACTATTATTTAAATATCATCAAATACTTAAATTTATATTTTTGTAATAATTGTCTTGAAATATTTTTTGCCTTTCTAAATTAACTTTAAACAACTTAGAATCATTCCACATGGAAGTCATTCATGATTAGTCTCAACAGAGCAATCCATTAACATTCTTTCCCTGTAGCCCTGCCAAATCCTTCCGCTCACCTGCCTATTCTCCTTTGGAACTTCTGATCAACCCATTCAGTTCTTATAGGTAAGGAGCTCCAGGTCTCACCACTTGCTGTTTCTCCTCGACTCCCCAGAGATGAAGAGAAATTCCTTCAGCCGAGGTGGGGGGGGGGGGCGGAAATTCTATGAAATTTATTGTTCCAGTCGACTGTGGAGTCCAAATCAATAGGTATATTTAAAGAGGCTGATTACACACACACATTTTATATATATACATAATTTTTTTCTTACAAAAGCAAACAATATAGATTCACACTCACTATCAGGGCTCACTCACATTTATGTTGACCATAAAAATTCGATATGGGGAAATCACTTGCATTTATATTATAGCAGCATCTGCTATTATCCTGTTTATTATAGTTATAATAAGAATTGGGGTCCTATATGATCCAAATATGGTGTGTATTTATTCTTTAAGTTGTATGTAATTTTTTCCCATATGTACGCAACTATTCATCTGAGTAGCCCATCATGCTATATGTAGAGGGAAGTCAGATTTTCAAGTAATTGCAATACATTTTTTAGCCACTGCTACAGCTATTTTAACAAATTAAATTTGGAATTTAGTTAGTTTATTACTTATTTCAATGAAGTTGCCCAAAAAGATAAAGCTCTGGGTAACCCATGGTGGCCACCCCTTTTAACCTTGTTAATATTTCAGTAATATCCTGCCAGAAAGGTCTCACCTTCACACACGATCACTTAGCATGTAAGAACATTCCAATTTATGTCCCACACCTAAAACACATTTCTGATATTTCAGATTTTGATTTATGCAACTTCTGTGGTGTGAGATATAATTGGCGTAGGAAATTATATTGCACTAATCATATTGTGCATTTTTAATTGATGTCATGCTGTCCAAACACCAATCAGACCATCATCTTGCCATTATTGCAACACATAAATCAGTCTCCCATCTTACTCTCAATCTCTGGACTGGTTCTGCACTTTAATTCTGGAGAGCATAGTACATCTTAGTTATAAACTTAGGTGTGTTCCCCAGCCAAATAGTTCATTCCATTTCACTAAATTCAAGTGGGGCCAAACTTGGCCCCCATTTTTCTCATAGAAATGATCTTAGCTGGAGAAAACCAAAGAAAGTCCTGTTAACTACTCTATATTTATTTCTTAGTTGTTCAAAAGACATGAGATCCCTCCACATAACAATCACCCTTTATCATTCCATGAATTCAATATTTAGTTATCCAGATTCATGGGTAGCAATACATTTTTACATAATGGTGTTCTTACTGATATACCTGCTTTTTTCCCCCAATACATTCATTTATTTCTTGCCATATTCTAATCATATGTATTAATATAGGGGTTATCTGTCTTCTTCTGTTATTAACCTAACATTCCACTTCAAACTAAAGTTCTTCACTGTCTCCTCTTTTTTTGAATTCAATCACATTTGGTTCTGCGAAGGGGGCCTTTCTTCTTCAAAGAAGAATGATAAAAAATCTTGCTTGTGCAGATAAATAATATTCTTACAATCCGGAAGTTGAAGTGCTCACAGTTTATAATCCCATGTTAGCTTTTCCAATGAAATTCTCAGCACTTTGTTATTCCATAGGAATTGCCTTAAGTAATTTTTTAATAAAGACATTTTTAGGTAGTGCAATAGGCAAAGATTAAAAAAGATACTGTAATCTTGGCATTGCCTTTCCTTGAATAAAATTTACTCTTCCCACTAAAGTAATTTCTGTAAATCTTGCTCTATATTTTCTAAAAGAGGAGTATTATTTAATTTATACAAATTCTATAAATTATTATGTGTCATTATTCCTAAATATTTGATTCCTTCTGTCGTCCATTTAACTCGACTATCTTTTTGATATATTTCATAGTCAAGATTTTTCAATGGCAATTATCACTCTCTTGTACATATTTATTTTATAACCTGATATTCTTCCGTATTTTTCTAATGTTGATGGTAATTTTATCCAGGGTTCAGCCAGGCCAGACATATATAATAGCACACCATCAGCAAATAAACTAATTTTACGTTCTTCCTGTCCAACTTTGAAGCCTTTATTACAAGCCCAGAGGACCCCAAAACCCAGCAGTAATTGATATTCATCAAGACAAATGGTTACTGAAACAAAAGTTGCTTTTAATTATCTTTAAACATGAAAACAGAACCACATTTTAACTTATCACTAATAACTTAACTTACTTAACCCCCTTCTAATTCTAAGTGCATGTATATGTAATGTGTGTGTAAGTTCAGAAAAGTTCTTTGGTTCACAGTCCAATCTCCCTTCTCATTCCTCCAAGTTCACTGGTTTCAGGCAATTCTTATACTGTGCACAGAATTTAACATTTATAAAGTTCACCAGGCTTTGGTGCTTGAAAGGTAAATGGTTACTGCTCAGAAAGGTTCTTGTTGGTTTTCAGAGAGAGATTCATTGTACGCTGACACCCACAGCTGATTTACTTCCACCTGCCACTTCAGTGTCTTGCTGAAGAAACTTGGGTTCTCCAGATGATAACCTCTTTCTTTCAGGTCACCAGAGTTCCTTTTTGTTTCTCTTATTTCAAGTGAAACATTAGACAGCCAGTCCTCTCCTCTTGCATGAACCACACAAGGGTTTTGACTAGGCTGAACTAAGCACTCACAACCCATATTCCAAATGGGGTTTTCGCACAAGCTTGCAAGCTTGTCCTGTTCCAGTCCCAGCTGCTGCTGCTGACTGTAACACTATAGAACTGATCTCTCTCTGAGAGAAAGCCTGTTTGACTCTCTCTGATTGAAAAAACACATGACCATCTTAGAACAGCAAGTTCCACTCCAGACAATCTGCAGCTCTGACAAGTTCTTTCATATTTTGTCTTTTTGTAAACAACAATCCATTAGTGAAGTCTCTTCAGCACTCTCCAAAGCTTTTGAAAAGGCTGTTGGCCCCAACATGTCTAGCATGAGCAGAGCTCCAGTATTTTAAATAAGATCCGTTTTAAAGTGTTTGTATGTGACCTCCACTAAAAACCCTGTCCCAATTTATCTCCTAAAACATATCTATATGCTGTCACATTTTCCCCCTTCAAAAGAATTAACTCAAGTTAAAATTCAGTTATAACTAAACTGTCTTTAAAATCACGAGCTAACAATACACAATACATAACCTGTTATAATAAAGTAACCCAATGTTGAAAGTATATATTTTTATACATGATCAATTTTAATGTCTTGACAAACAATCTGCTATCACATTATTTTTACCTCTGATAAGATTAATTTTCAGATTATATTCTTGCAATATTAAACTCGAGTTTAACAACCTTCCATTTTTATTCTTTTTATTCAAAACACCAGATGATTGTAGTCAGTAAATACCACAATTGGTTCATGAGAGGTACCGAGATGTACATCAAAATTCTGCAGAGCAAATATGATAAACAGTTCTTTCTCAATAGTGGAATAGTTCCTTTGATGAACATTGAATTTTTTTTTTTGAAAAGTAGGCAACTGGATGGTCAATTTTATCATATTTTTGTAATAAAACTGCACCTGCTGCTCCCTCACTGGCATCCACTGCTAAAGAAAATGGTCTGTCAAAATCAGGAAATTTTAAAACAGGGTAATGGCATAGCATCTCCTTTAATGTTTCTAAAGCTGTCTGACAAACTTTAGTGCACACAAATTTTTCCCCTTTCTTCAAAAGATTGGTTAAAGGAAGACCATTCCTAAAAACCTTCTCACTCTTTTCTCTTTTCTGAATGTTTATTCTTTATGGGTGTTGTTTTATGGGACTTGCCTCTCCCAGATCCACTTCATGATAAATCACTGAAGTCTCTTTTGGCACATCAGGAAACAAATTTGTATATTTCAAAATTAATTCTTTCAACTGTATCTGTTCTTGTGATTTAAGAATGGCTTAACTTTTCCAAAATTGCTGAGTTAGACAGGCAAACAGGAACCATGGTTTCTTTAAGGTGACCCTCACAAGATTCTGTTTCTATAATCTTATGATTCATAACTTCCTCAACCCTGTCAACAACTAACACCTCTGTTACAGACCGTTCTCCACTACCCTTATCCTCATAATAAGGTTTCATTAACAATTCACCTTTCAAGTCATATCCACAAGCCATTTCTTTTAATCACCTGTTCACTTACTACTTTGTCACTTAAGTCAATAAGATCTATATCTGATCTCTGTTATTGAATTAACTCTTTCCTTGACAAAGAGAAACCTTTACTCTCACAATTAACCTGCTCTTTCAAGACTATTTTAGAAGTACTGGGCAAGTCTCTATCAACTGGATATTCCTCAGCTCTCATCATTTTTTTCGACAAAGACGCTATTACAGCACATGCAGGATTTATCTCACAATTTTCCTTAAAAATCATCCTTATTAGGCTGATTTGTTAATCTCAAACCTGACCTAACTTTATCCTCTGCCAAATCATTCCCGAATAAAAACAAGACACCCTGCATGGGTAACTTTAAAATTACTCCAACTACAACAGGTTCTTTAACTAATTCTGAATTCAGCACTATGTTGTGAAGTGATATTGATTCTACCTCACCTCCCTTTAATCAAAGTTGTCTCCCCACGTCAGTCCTTTGGTCAAGAGTTAAAACACTTTCCAACAACAGTGACTGAGCAGCCCCAGTATCTTTAAGAATTTTAACTGTAACCTGTGATTCTCCCTCCTTTACTGAAATCAAGCCCTCTGACACAAAAGGTTTGAAAACATCCATGACACCCTTACCAGGTTTGGAACATCTCTTCTCCTTAAATTCAACTGTCTGAATACACGCTTCTGGTTAAAAACTCATTTTCTCATCTCTTTTTCAACATCAAACAATTCGCAATAACATGACCAGGTTTCTTATAAAAATGACATACAAATCCAGAAGTTCTGTCCTTTCCCACCTTACCTTCATCTTTTCTCTTAAAATTTTCCCTAGATTTAATTTCAGACCTACTAGTCTGCTTCACGTTAACCCTCTGAAAATGGTTACTAATCTGAAATTTATTTTAGTGAATCAGGGCAAATTCATCTGCGAATCTAGCCATTTGCTGCCACATCTCCATGTTTCTCTCATCCAGACATAATTAAATCTCATTTGGAACACACCTTTTAATTTCCTCAATTAATATCAATTCTCTCAATCTGCCAAAATCATTATTTATTCCTTTTGAGGCGCACGAACGGTCAAAAACACACAAATTTTCTCAGAATAAAATCCATACAAGATTAATTCTATGTTTTCACCAAACTCCTTAATTTTTGTCTATTTGCTTCTGGAACCAACTCATAAGCTTTCAATACTGCTAGTTTAACCATATCATAATTTGCCACTTGGTCTGTAGTCAAGCAAGAGGATGCAATTTGTGCTTTTCCCGTCAATACACTTTGGAGCATAGGAGGCCATTTTTCTTTTGGCCGTCTTGAGCTCTCAAAAAGCTGAAAATATGTATCTATATCTTCCTCACCAGGGTGAACTATCCCTACATTTACCTTTCTACTAGCCAAAAACCTCTCCCCAGGAGTTACAGCCTCAATTCTCTTTCCTCCCTCCATCTCAAATTTTAACTTCTCTAACTGAAACTGTCTGTCCCTTCTCCTTCCATTTTTCAGTTACCTCTAACTCATCGTCCTTTTTTCACTTTGGTTTGTCCTGTATTGTTGTCTCTGCAACTCAAAGTTCCGTTTCTCTCTTTCTTCCACTACCCTCCATTTCTCTCTTTCCTCTTCCACCCTCAGTTTCTCCAACACTAATTGCAATTCAACAGATCTATCCTCCGGAAAATTATCTAAGACTTTCTCAAAGTTTTTTCCCTCATCTATATAATATTTCACTATAATCCTTTGTATTTGTATTTTCTTCATCCAATGCTTGACTTCAATCAGCTTTAATTCCTTAAATAATAATCAGTTCCTCTTTTCTCTTGCTCTGCAGCTGACGGTTGTGACAAAAATGTATCAAAATCCATTGTTGCTGTTTTTCCACACACAAGCTTTAAATTAGCTTGAAAAAAATTACTAAATACTAAAATTACTAAAAAATAACTAATAAATTACAAAAATTCAAATTTTCAATCTGAAAGGACGAGTCGCCAAAAATGTTACGAGCCCAAAAGACCCCAAAACACAGTAGCAATAGATATTCACCAAGACAAATGGTTACTTAAAGAAAAGTTGTTTTTAATGATCTTTAAACATGAAAACAGAATCACACTTTAATTTACTATTAACTTAACTAACCTAACTTAATCCCCTTCTAATTTTAAACGCACATGTATGTAATGTGTGTGTGTGTGTGTGTGTGTGTGTGTGTGTGTGTGTAAGTTTAGAAAAGTTCTTTGATTCACAGTTCAATCTCATTTCTCATTCCTCCAAGTTTGCTGGTTGCAGGCAATTCTTAGACTGTGCACAGAACATTTATGAAGTTCACCAGACTTTGGTGCTTGAAAGGTAAATCGTTACTGCTCAGGAAGGTTCTTGTCAGTTTTCAGAGAGAGATTTGTTGCTCACTGGACACACACAACTGATTCCTTGTAACCAGCCACTTCAGTGTCTTGCCGAAGAAACTTGCCCCCTCAGGGTTTTCCAGATGATAACCTCTTTCTTTCAGGTCATCACAGAGTTCCTTTTTGTTTCTCTTATTTCATGTGAAAGATTAGGCAGCCAGTCCTCTCCTCTTGCATGAACAAGGGTTTTGACCAGGCTGAACTAAGCAGTCAGAACCCGTCTTCCAAATGGGGTTTTCCACAAGCTTGCCAGCTTGTCCTGTTCCAGTCCCAGCTGCTGCTGCTGACTGTAAAACTGCAGAACTGAATTCCTCTCGCTCTCAGAAATTATGTTTTTCTCTCTGTTTGCAAAACCACATGAACCTCTTAGAACAGCAAGTTCCACTCCAGATAGTCTGCGGCTCTGACGAGTTCTTTCATCTGTTGTCTTTTTGAAAACAACAATCCATTAGTGAGGTCTCTTTGGCACTCTCCAAAGCTTTTGTGAAGGCTCTTGGAGCCGGTATGTCTAGCATGTGCAGAGCTCCAGTATTTTAAGTAAGATCTGTTTTAAAGCATTTGTATGTGACCTACACTAAAAAACCTGCCCCAATTTATCTTCCAAAAACATGTCTATAATCTGTCACAGTAGCTTTTGCCTTTCTTACTGTTGTAGCTGATTTATCCAATATTGGATCGAGACAGAAATTGAAATCTCTTCTGACCAGCATATTTTGTCCTCCCTCTGCAAACATATATATATATATATATATATAAAGATATAGATATCCTTCATAAAGGCCTCATCATCAAATTCATTAAAGTCCATGAATTTGCATAAATTTTACAATGAGCAAGAAGTCGATATCACTTGTTTCCCCCTCCCATCCTCTTTTTAATTTAGCATGTTCCAATTTAGTAAGATGTGTTTCTTTTAGAAAGACTATATCTGCATTTAGTTTTTTTAGGGGGGCCAAGACCCACTTCCTTTTCACCACCCATTTATCCCATTAACATTAAGACTAATAAATTTAATGTTCTATCCATATCGATTTTTAAAACAAAACTTTTTCAATTGTTAAAGTAATATTGATCTTTCCTTTAAAAAAATATACAATGTCCCTGCCCTGACAAGTGATGCAAACAGGAAACCCCAAAAGCCTGCGAAAAAAGCCTGCAGAATCTCACAGAAGAACCCCTCTCTTTAGTGCCATTTTTTAATGGATACTCCTCTGTGAGCGCCATTCTCTGCCCTTCTTTTTCCAAGTTTTCACTCCTTAATTGAGCTCTCTGTGAACATTGCAATAAAATTAACTTTTCAACAATAAAATCAAGACAGTTTAAGAAACTTTTACTTAGTCACATTGTTTTCCTCTTTGGTAACTTTAGTCTTTTCATAAACCTTGTAGGAAGTCTTCCACCTTGTTCTTAGTCTTGAAAAATTGTTGATTACTTCTGCTACTGCGACCCTCAGAGTCGCGGGGTATATCATTGAATACTTCAAGTTTTTGGAACGCAGTTGTCTTTTTCCATCGTCAAATACCTTTCTTTGCTTAATCAAAGTAAGACTAAAATCTAGAAAAAATAATACTTTTTCATGGCCAATTTCGGGCAGGCCATTAATTTGCTTAGAGTATTCATAAGCTGCTCTCAGAATTATCTCCTGTTCCTGGTAACTCAAAAGTCTTGATCGGGCCCAGTGATCTCTTCCAATATATAAGTTTGCTCTCAATTTGTCTTCTCCCAGCATGCATGGGATCCATGTTTCATAGAAGTTCACCAGGTCTTTTCCCTTCGATTCCTTCCTTTGGTCCAATAATTCAAACATTATTTCATCTGCTAAAATTCTCCATGTGATCAACTTGCCCAACAGACTTTCTCTGTCCAACTCCCATTTCTTTGCATCTTTTTCCAAAGCTTTTAGCTTATCATGTGGTTTTACCAAGCCTGCTTCTTCTTGCATTAAGTCTTCAACGATTTCATTGATTTCAGTCATGTCTCTCATTACATTTTCAACACCTTCAAGTTGATTGCTCAAGTTTTTCCATTTTCTCCAGGATAATATTTAGTTCTTGACCTGACTCCCCAGCTCTGCTGGGAACTGTTGGTCCCAAGGCCACTCTCATGCCGCCCCCATTTGGGCTTTCATTTGATGTTCCTGGCTGAGTAGAACATTCCTCAATTTTTCTTCTCTGCTGTCTTGGTTTCTTAGTATTTATTTTGACCATTTTTAAAGTGAAAATATTCTTAATTTTAAGATTTTAACCATCTTTTTGATTCTCTCCATGGAGAGCTTGATCAAAACACGTCTAAGTCCTTTGCGTGGCCACGCCCCTGAGGTTGATAGATTCTTGATTTGCAAGGTAAAGATTGCACATGTAATATTACATTTAAAATATACATGAAATTTTAAAAAACCTTTGTCTACTGTAAGGAAGACAAAGTCACTACTTTGTCAAGCACCCCTCACAGAAATGAGGCCCCAGTGAAGAATGAATTTGCGATTCCTGGTTTGCAAGGCCTGTGCTCTATCCAATGAGCTATCGGAGTCTCGGGGCATCAGTGCATTTAGACTGTTACATTATTTGCCTTGACTGATCTTTGAATGGAGTCAGCTTCCACCTGTATGAACCTAACATCGAAGTACTCGAGATGGCAGAGGTCGACAGCATCGAGTCTACGCTGCTGAAGATCCAGCTGCGCTGGGTGGGTCACGTCTCCAGAATGGAGGACCATCGCCTTCCCAAGATCGTGTTATATGGCGAGCTCTCCACTGGCCACCGTGACAGAGGTGCACCAAAGAAAAGGTACAAGGACTGCCTAAAGAAATCTCTTGGTGCCTGCCACATTGACCACCGCCAGTGGGCTGATATCGCCTCAAACCGTGCATCTTGGCGCCTCACAGTTTGGCGGGCAGCAACCTCCTTTGAAGAAGACCGCAGAGCCCACCTCACTGACAAAAGGCAAAGGAGGAAAAACCCAACACCCAACCCCAACCAACCAATTTTCCCCTGCAGCCGCTGCAACCGTGTCAGCCTGTCCCGCATCGGACTTGTCAGCCACAAACGAGCCTACAGCTGACGTGGACTTTTACCCCCTCCATAAATCTTCGTCCGCGAAGCCAAGCCAAAGAAAGAAGAAAAAAAAAATGAACCTGCAATGATCTGTGCAACTTCAACAAATTTCCCCTAGTTTAGATGAGAGAATTAATGACTTTGAGAGCGAGCTTGCGGATGATAGGTGGAGGGGTGTGCAGTGTTGAGGAAGGAGGGCATCTGCAAAGGTTGTGAGAAATGAGCAAAGCAGCAGCAGATGGAACGCAATGTGGGGAAGTATATGGTATATGGTCATGCACTTAAATAGAATTAAAGTGTTATGAACTAATAAACCCTTATTAGTACTAACAAAGGAACAGCAATGGAAAATTAACCAGACAAGGATAAATTCAAAATAATAGTTTTTAAACTGTTAATAGCATAACATATCTTACTTATCCCTAAACTTAACACTATCTTAAACCCTGCTATGTGCAAATCTAAACGTGTGCATTAAAGTCCAAAACCATAAGTTTAAACTTGATTCTGAAAAAGTCACTTTTAAAAATCCAGTTTAAAATATCTTGTTGACATCAGGATCCTTTCAAAACAGTTCAGAAGTAATTATGAAGCACTTTTGAACAGTATATTTTCAGATCTCTTTCAACTCATGATTCGCTTGATGAGCTCTCTTTCATAGAGAGATTCTCAAACAGGAGTGACCATTTTCTGGGCACAAATGAGAAGTGGACTAACTTATTTAAAAGCCACTTAATTGCATCTCCTGTGAATAGGACAAGTCCAGTCTTTCGAGGGGGTCATTTTCTTCTTAAAGGTTAAGGAGTTTCTTTCCACGATGAGGATCTATTTTCAAAAGATCAGTCGGAAACCACTCTTTTTTTGATGTATCCCCCTATTATGAGTAACATATTAAATTACTGAAATTCAACCCTGTCTTTCACAGTGTTCCAACTTCTGTGTGCGTCACAGGGTTTTACTTCTGAACAGATCCAAAAATGTCTGAATTTTGTTAACATAGTTCTCCAAATCATGTGACATTTACATCATCAATGAGGTCTGTCACATTTTTCACATTTGTGGCCCGAAATAAACTTTACCTTCACTTACCAATATCCCTCGGAAACATACAAACATCGTAACTAATGGTAATACTATAACTCAACTACATAAAATTTACTTCCTACAGCACTCATACATGCACTTTATGATATAAGATTAAATACTGTCCCAAAGTTCATATTAAAACTATGGCACAAAGTCTTCGTATCGTTTGGGCACTTTCCGGTTTCGTTTTGGCCTGACTGCGATATTGTCGTCGCTTCTCGGTTGTTCACGCTCAGCGTCGGCAATACTGCTCGCCACGGCTTCGGGTGTTTCTGGCACTCTAGTCACTTCATCAGGAGTGCTGGTAACTGCCTCTGGAACATCATCAGGTCTCTCAGTTACAGCATCTCGTATTGGCCTTTCAACATCTTCGCTCGATGTATCTCTGGACTGGTACCTTTTTACACCTGATACATTTCTCTTATACAGGACTCCAGTCGGAGACTTGACTGTCACCATACTGCCACTTATGGATACGACAGTACAGGGTTGATGGTAATAAGGTGTGTCTAGCTTACCACCAGTTTCATGCCTCACTAGAACATTATCTCCTGGCATGATGTCTGAATACTTGGCTCCACGTTTCGAATCTGTGTACAGCTTTGCTGCACCTTTCTTTTCAGCATCGTGGTCCCTCATCTCCTGGTCGTCTCGGATTTCCTTTATTTCTGGCATTTTTGTGCGGATTTTTCTCCCAAAAAATGCTTCTGCAGGACTTTTTCCAGTGGTTGCATGAGGCGTTGCTCGATAGACAGCCACATAAGATAGCAATGCTTCTCACCAATTTTGTCCTTCTGCGTGTGCAATCCTCAAACGTTTTTCAATGGACTGATTTTGTCTCTCTACTTCTCCGTTGGCTTGCAGCCATTTCGGAGTTATTTTATGATGGTGGATACCTGTGGTCCTCATATATTCCGCAAATTTCTCTGAAATGAATTGTGGACCATTGTCAGAGTATAATGTAACAGGTAATCCATATCTTGCGAATATCTCTGCTAACGCTTGTATTGTTTTTTCAGTGGTTGTGGACTTCAACACCACGTACTCATAGTATCTGCTGTAGTAATCTATCACTACCATAATTGATTCACCCGTCGGTAAAGGTCCAAGAAAATCAACAGCTACGTCGATCTGTGGTCCTGTCGGGAGTAGCGTACTCTGGATCGGTTCTGGCGGATTACTCCTACTTGTGATTTGACATCCGTGACAAGTTTTAACAAATTTCTCTGCGTCTTTATCACAACCTGGCCACCATACCTTGGTCCTGAGGTTTTGCTTGGTACCAACAATGCCTAGGTGCCTTTCATGCGCTAAGGATACGATCTTCGGTCTCAATCTTTGTGGTATCACCAATCTGCAACCTCTCAATATACACTGTCCGATGCAACAAAGTTCGTCTCTAATGGGAATGTAAGCCTTGTGAGTACACTTGTCCCATTGTCCACTCTGTATGCATTCTCTTACTTCCCTGAGTTCTGGATCACGTTCGGATTCTCTCTCGACTTCCTTCGTAGTCACAGCTTTCGGTGTCGACTGAATAGCTAAGAAGCGTACAAAGCTCTCTGTTTCTGTTCCCGATTCTGACTTGGATTGTGGACCACCATCCTTCACCAATCTGGACAGCGGATCTGCAATGTTTGTTTTCCCTGCAATGTGGATTACTTTATATTTGTAGGGTTGTAGTCTGAGTACCCATCTCTCTATTCTGGCACGTGGTTTGGATCTAGGTGCATAGATCACCTCTAATGGCTTATGATCTGTGATGAGTTCAAATTCAATGCCGTATAAATATGCATGGAACCTCTCACAGGCCCATACAAGTCCGAGTGCTTCTTTCTCTGTCTGAGAGTATCTTCTTTCCACATCTGATAACAATCTGCTGGCATAGGCAATGATTCTTGGTCCTCCATCATGCATCTGGACCAACACGGCTCCTAAACCAACGGGGCTGGCATCCGCTATGACTTTGGTTGATGCTGCCGGATCGTAATATCCAAGAGTTTTTGCATCTGTCAGGCTTTGCTTCAGCGTTGTGAACGCTTTCTTCTGCTCAGATCCAAAATGAAATGGTACACCTTTCCTGGTTAGTTTCTTTAGTGGTTCTGCCACTGTAGCGAAATTAGGAATGAACTTTGCACAAAAATTGACCAATCCCAGGAATCTCCTCACCTCCGTTGCATTCTGAGGTGCACGTGCCTCTTCAATAGCTTTCACCTTGGCCTCTGCAGGGTTTAGTCCTTCACGTGTAAGTCTGTGTCTCATGAAGTCCATTTCTGACACACCGAACTGGCACTTGTTTCCATTCACGGTAAGGCCTGCCTCCTGTAGTCTAGATAGTACACGCCTCAACCGTTTGTCATGCTCTTCCTTCGGTGCATGGACTATGATGTCGTCAGAAATGTTGGCAACTCCAGGAATGCCTTGTATCACTCGATGGATTTCATACTGGTAGATCTCCGAAGCTGCATTAATTCCAAATGATAGTCTCTTGTAACGATACAATCCACAGTGAGTCACAAATGTTACATCTCGGGAACCTGGATCCAGCTCTAATTGATGATAGCCCCATTTTAAATCAATTTTTGAGAATATCTTACTGGTAGTTAGTTCTTGAAGTATTTCCTCCACTGTTGGTATAGGGTGTCATTCTCTAATTATAGCTTCATTGGCCATTCTCATGTCAACACATAGTCTTATGTCACCCTTTGGTTTGGGCACAATCACTACGGGACTGACCCATTGTGTCGAATGTTCCACCGGTTCAATAATGTCTTGTTCGATTAATTCTTTAATTTTGGCTTCGACTTTCCCACGAAGTCCAAACAGAGTTCGGCGCATTGGTTGTGCCTTGGGTTTGACTGTTTCATCTAGCTTCAATTGTCGACCTTTCAGCTTTCCTACACTTTGGAAGACTGAGGGGAATTCTTGCTTCATATCCTCGTATGACTGAATTGAATTGACACAAGCTCCAATATGAAGTATTGCCAGGTCTTGCGCTGTGCTTCTACTCAGCAATGGTTCTCCCCTCTCTTCTATGACCATAAACTCTGCTTCGGTGTACTTATCTCCAGCTTCAACAGTTGCAGTAAAACATCCAATAGTCTGCAATGGCTTGGTTGCTGTGTATGGATACAGTTTCTTGGAACACTTCTTTGAGGTACAGATGATCTTTTTCCTTTTCAACTTCTCCCATAAATGTCGATCAATCACATTACTGTCACTGCCTGAGTCTACAATGACCTGCACTGTCACTCCACCAATGATCACTGGGACCTTCTCATGATCTACTTCATTCAACGTAAATTGGTAACAACTCTGTTCCTCCTGGGTATCATCATCGTCACCGTCTATCTGGCGAATGGTATCTTTCTTTCCAGGATACTTTCCTTTCCCCCAGGCTTTGCCTTTGGAAGTTGTACTCTTCCTCTTCTGGTCTCCATTGGACTTGCTTTTGCACTTCTTTGCAAAGTGGTCCTTACCTCCAAACTTTCTGCAAACTTTGCCTTTGGCCGGGCAATATGGGTCTTTTCCAAAGTGACCTCGGTTTCCACATCGATAACACTCCACGTCCAGTGTCGACGTATATCTTGGCTGGTTATGGCGATGTGAGAGCCTCTTAATTTGCTGGCTTGAGTTGTCTTTCAGGGTCATGGTATGAAATTGCCCTTCAACAGCCTCTAATGCAGCAGCAATGGCTAAAGCATCGGTGAGTTCCAACTCACTCCCTCTTTCCAGTAGACGTCTTCTGAGTTTATATTATCTGCAGTGCTGTATGACTTGATCCAATAATTGGTTGTCCAGATCAGCTGGCATGTAATTGCATCCAACAGCTAGCTGGCGTAGTCTCGTCACGTACTGAGCAATTGTCTGGCCATCTTCTTGTCTCATTCTCCGAAACAAATGGCGTTGAAATGTAGCATTCGGTGTCACTACATAGTGTGCATTTAATGCATCTACCACTTTCCAGTACTCATCCTTTCTTACAGTATTCAAAAGTGTCTTAAATGTTTCCCGAACTGCGGATCCCGCAGTGAAAAGAAGTAACGCCCTTCTCTGCGCTTTTTGTTCAACTGTACCGGTATCTATAAATAGGCCACGACTGTCGGCGTAGGATTCAAATTCTTCCAGCCATGCCTTCCACTTCACACTTACAGTGCTTGCATCACCCGTTGGGTCAAAATGAGCAATTCCACTATGTGTTAGAAAGTCACCGTCTGCCCCAGCCATGAGGAAATATTCCAGCCCCAAAAGTGCTGAGTCAAAGAGAAAATTCTTATCACCTTGAAGTTGTCTGTAATCCTCTGTAATCTTTAGTCTTTAATTTTCTTCAAGCTTATCCCATCCTCGTCGCCAATGTCACATTTGTGGCCCGAAATGTGAAGTTAATAAAACATCAAACGCAAGTTTTATCAGGTAAACTTCTCAGCATCTTTATTTTCCAGTTTCCTTTGTTCTCCAGCTTGTGCTCTTATCTCTCTCTCATACCACGTGACTTCCAGTACATCTCATACATATTTATTATCATGACAAGGTCAGTTTTAAGTCTTGGAATGCTTAAGTTTTTGTTTCATTTCTTAAGACTTTTTGCCTTTTCCAAAACCACTCCATATCCATAATTACCTCTGACCGAATCTCTGTTCCAAGAGGCTTAAGTGGATTTACAATGCCGGAAAGTCTGATAATCCTGTTTTTGTTTAAACAGATGGCCTCCCTCACCAGTTCTTCTCGAGTACCTCAATACTTTAATAAAGCAAACTCTCCATGGTTCTTGAATAATTAAGACCTACTTCAGTTCCATTAGCTCTGTCTTTCTGGATGCTGTGATTCCGAAAGGTGACCTGAATGTATTGTATGGATGTGTGTGTAACCCTGGACCAGCCCACAATTCCCTCACTAGAAATACTCCTAAATCTATAACTTACTTTACTAAGACATTTTTATATGAAATAATAGCTTAACATTAACCTAAATATTAATATTAACACAGATCCATTACTAAATGGATTTTTCTAAATGGGGAGAAAATTCAGAAAGCAGAGGTTCAAAGGGACTTACAAGTTCAGGTGCTTGATTCCCAAAAAGTTAACTTCCAAGATGAGCTGGTAGCAAGGACCAGAGGGTATAGATTAAGAATAAAATTATTTCTCTTTAGGTCAAAAATGAGAATCAGTTTCTTCTGATAGATGGTGTTGAATCTGTGGAATTATTGCCCCAGATGACCGTGGAGGCTGTCATTCAGTATAATTAAAGCAGAGGTTGAAATATTCTTGATTATCATGCCATCATAGATTATGAGGGAGAAGGCAGGAGAATGAGATTCAAAATAATACATCAGCCATGATATGAATTGCAGAATGGGCCAATTGAACTAATTCTGCTCCCATATTTTAATATCATAATTTCTTCTTCCAGAAGTGAAAATACCTCTGACTATATGATTTAATCCTTCATCGCTGTAAACTTCAAGTAAATATTTATTATATTCTCCAGAACCTTCACATTGTTGTGGTGTAGTGCCAGTATTGCATACAATGCTGATCAGTTTGAAAGCCAAGGTGATGACACACCTTCTGGAGGGGAAGTCTGGAAGAGAGAGGACTGTCGTCTTTGTCAATGGGCTTTTCCATCATGAACGAGTTGGTTTGGAATCAGTGAATATCTTATGAGCCTTTAACTCACTCCGACACAGAAGCAACACACTGCGGTAATCTGCGCATTCACCCACCCTGGAAGATGCATTAGGCCAAGGACAAACGTGAAATTGGTCTGCTTCCCTGGATAGAAGCAGGGCCTCTTTGTGTCTTCAGTGCGAGGGAGGGATAGAGCCAACTTCCAAAAGTGATTGGTAAGGAACGAGTGATTTTTTTTTGACGTATGTTTGAAGCATAATTTTATCCCAAATTTCATTGGCGATATAAGAACAAGCCCTATGACCACAACCCCCCAGTCTATTCTCTGAAAACGGGAGTGGAGAAGTTTTATGGTGGTAACTAATTTGTTCTGTTTGCTTCAACCAGCATACAACATTGGCGTCGACAGAAAATGTTGCTGTGTGGATTGAAACTCTCAAGGACCCGCAAAGATAGATCTTCACAAACCTTGGCAACAGGAACTGCAGCATCTCCATTAGCACCTGAAGGCAGAGGTCTTCCAGAAAACCCAAAGGGCCAGTGGTGGGTGGGAAGAGTATAAGAGATTCAGCAACTTAATTTCAGTCATTACGTGTGTTTACTTTTGGTGCTGCTGTGTTCAAACACACAACAGACAAGAATGGAGAACTTATCCAGGTCAGAGAGGCAATTTGCACCTTCTCTCAATGAGAGGGTTCTGGCTCGAATTGTTGACTATTCTTTTCCTTCCATTGATGCCTCCAGTGGAGTGTTTGTTGCTCCAGTCGACACCCGCCAGAAGGACCACTTCAGAGACCTACATAATGACCTTGGCCTTGATCTGAGTGCCCTTAACTCCATTCCACAGCAGCTGATTCAGTCCAGACTTGCCATCGTTTCTGACGAACAAATCCTCAAATATCCAAACCACATTAAAGGTCTTGGGAGCAGACTTAATACCACTGAACAGATCAGTTTCTGTCAAACCGCATCCTGTTCCCATCCCTCTTACTATTTACATTGTCCAAGCTTGGTGACATTATAAACTTAGAAGCGTTTTCTTCTGTTTACCCACATGCATACACAGCCATTCTCCAAAATGAAAATCTGCCATCTACCAGAATTCTCGGCTGAACCTACATTATTATCAGCTTACCTTGGTTTCTCAGTCCCAAGCCATTTCCTCCCTTTGGAACATTCTCAACACTGAAAAATATTCACTCTCATTGATTCAAAACCTTTTACTCACGGTCTTCAGCTGTGAACTGCTGACAGTAAACTTGGGATTCCTCAGTTAAACGTTGAGGATGCTGCAGCTTTCAGAGTCGATGGAGAAATATGATAGCTTCTGTGTTACTCCTCCTGGAAAATGTAGGCCCCATACATCACCTATGCAAGACAGCACACTGTTCTGGGAAAAATTACATCCTAGCCAAAGGAGAGATCCCAAGATAAATAGTTACATATACGTAACTAATACACGTGTAATAGTCCATTCTGTGTAAAAGTTGACCCCCTATTTTTGGTACAGACCCCCCACCCACTGGAGCTCCCGACGCCCCAATTGCTGTCTCTCCCCCAGGCCTGGCTGCCCCCCGATCTGAGCTCCCAACGCCACTACTAGGGACTCTCACCTAGGCCCTGGCTGTCCTCCCATAGGAGTTCCCGATACCCTGACCGCAGTCTCTCACCTAGGCCCGCCCCGGCTATCCTCCCGACACCCCAACTGTGGAATCTTGCCTCGGGCTTTTCTGCCCGCCCATCCAAGCTCCCGACGACCTGAACAGGGACTTAACACTCAGTCCTGTCCATCCAATTTCCCAAAGCCCCAAACAATGCAGGTACTTACCACAAAGGTAAAATGACCCCCTAAATTTTACCCTAAGAATTGGTTCGCAAAATTACATGTACCTTCCATGTTTTAATCAATTCCTGAAACAAAACGATTCTGTTCATAGATGTAAAATATTTTATTTGTAAATGCTGACCTCCTAATCTGGTTGCACAAACTCCAAAACCCAATAACACTCTTTACACTTCAAAAAAAAAAGCTCTTTTTCCCCCAACATTAGATACTATTGTACAGGACAGAAAATAACTGTAGGACAAATACTGGTAGGATGTTGGAATATTATACAAGAGGGAAAAAAATTCAAGAAACAAATTCATACAGCTATTTATCAAGAAGAACTATGTACAATTGATTTCTTCTGTATGGTAAAAAATACAACATGCCATATACATTACAATTTATGACTGTTTCATTGAATATAACAATTTACTGATAATGTGCACACAAACTTCATTTCGAACTTAATATTTGTGAAGTGTCAGTACCAGTTATTTCTCTTTTCTGTAAGTACAAAATAAAGCTAACCTGGTTCAAAATGCATTTTAAACTTCTACAAGCCAACACAAAACAGTGTTTGTTGAAAGAAATGTAAACAAAAACAATCCATACAAATATTATTTTGTGCCTATTTTTCTCATTTATACCAAAACCCTATTGCCAAAAATCCTGCAGTGTTAACATAATTACATCTCATCATTTTGCTTAAAAATAAAAATCATCTTTGAGGCTACAACCCTTAACATGATTCAGCTGTTTGTATTTATGTCTGCAATCCTCTACCTTTACATCTAGGCTTTGCTATATAAGGAGCTTCTAGCCGCTACCTGGGTCTGGTTTAGAACCTAATTCACAGTTGGTTAAAATGATACACCATGTAACCTGACTCAGAGGACTCCACTAAAAGCAAATGGGCTGCAGTGTCAGGTAGCATTTGGTCATTTTTTTTATATTGTATATTCCTCGCTTTATTTACAATTTGTACAAAGTAACAGGGTGTTTTTTATATCTGCAGGTAACAGCAGCTTGGCTTCCTTCGACTTTTATTTTTAAAAATAGCTTCATTCACTTATCCAATAAATACAAAAATGTTTCTCTTTTTATCATACAGAAATCAAAAAACTACAATAAACTGACTCATGGAATCAAGTATTTTAAATGTTTTAGTGCAAGTTATTTCCCTTAGCTGTATCCCTAAGGAAGTCACCTCAGTACATTCCTTGTTCAGTGGTGTCTACGTTTTCTCTTCTTCTAATTAATTATTTATTTAAACGAGAGGGCCTGCCCCTTGCAAATAAGGCTGTGGCCAGCACTGTGATCCTTCCCCTAGCTGGTGAATTCATTCCTACATTCATAAGTGCCTACCCTACTTGTAAGCAGGTCAGCCATAGGTTCTTTTCCTAGTAAAACCATTGCTCATTTTCGTCAATACAGGACAGTAACTCCAGTGCTAGACCAATTAATAATCTGCTTCCACCTGCTTTAGAAATGAACAGATGGGAGTGACTGGCATCGCAGCCAATCTTCAGTTTACGCTTGTTACACAACTATGGTGCTGCTGGAGATGAGGAGAGTCATTTGTGAACTCCAGGCTTACTTTCAAAAAGGTGTCTGTGTGTGTATATATTATATTTGTGTAAGAGAGAAAGAGAGCATCTCTTTCTAGGGACAAGCAACCCCAGAAATATTGGAAGGAATGCGTTCAGTTCATCCATTTACGGCAGTTCACAGCTCCGCAGTGACATGGGATCTTGTGCTGGTCATCTTCAAAATCAAATTTGTAATCATAGGACAGCTGCAACAGAAAACATTCCTAGTCACTGATTCCATTCGGAAAAAAGGATACCGGAAACGGAGGCTCAAAGAACGAACATAATGATTACAGGTCAGGTCACTACACAGATGCACTGAAGCCGAAATTCTAGCAGTTATTCCCACCTTACCATTGCCAATCACAAAAATGAGCAACTCTTACTTTATGAGGCTTGAGAAAACCGAGAGTAAACTCAAACGATACTGAAAAGCTTGATCAAATCAATTTGACCTCATTCTGTTCATACCTTTGATGAAGGATTCAGGCCTGAAACGTTCGTTACCTTTGCTATATAAAGTATACCCATTTCTGACAAGTTTCAAATAGGACCCATGATATTTATTTTGAAAAGTACCAGCCATAAAATAAGATGCTGTTTTCTGAAGACTACAGTAGTAATAGCCATTGCAATAATTGGATGGATTTGCTTTATATACCAGGGTGCAGGTTATATACTAAGCTGCCTGTTCTGTTCTAAGGATGTCTCACGATGATGTTTATTGCAAATTCTTTGTTTACTGCGAAGAGATAAACTGCCTTCTTCAGCCGTGACATTGAGCCTTTCAGCCATCTAGAAAAAAAAATCTGATCTGTTCATGATTATTATGAGAAGATTATTCAGGAAAAATCCTTCCCTGGAGATTGGTCATATTGGCTTCAATCAGGTATGGTCAAATCAAGCATTAGTTTAGCGTGCACTTTTTAAAATAACAAAATTAAAATGTTAATCTGTTGTTGATTATATATTTAGACATACAATATGGCAACAGGCCATTTCAGCCCATGCCACCAATTACACTCAATTAACTTACAACCACCAGTACGTTTTGAAGGGTGCAGGGAAACCGGAGACCCCAGAAAAACCCACGCAGACATGGGGAGAACGTACCAACTCCTTACAGAGTTGGATTTAAACCCTGGTCCCATCACTGGTGCTGTAACGATGTTGTGCTAACCGCTACCACCCATCATTCTGCCCTAATCCCACTTTTCTTTTGAGACTGCAGTCTACAGACCTCATTCAAAGTGAGATATGCCAATTAATAGTTCTTTAAATATACATTCTTGTGAACTGGATTAGGCTGATCCACCAATTTACACATGACTGAACTGTACATCAACTTTTGTACACACTTTTGATTTGATTCCCTCAACAGAAATTAATTTTACTTTCAATTTCAAATGTTCAGCGTTCTTAGTGTTTGAAGGAGAGAATTCTAATAATTCATGTTGCTTCTCAATTCCTCTCCAAAATGGCATTGCAGTAAATTTACGGTTACTCATTTCAATTCTCTGTCGATGAAAGAGTTTTCGACATCTACTTCATAAGAAGCAACTCATTAAATTAGCACCCAACTGTTTGAACTTGGGAACAAGCTAAGCTTATGCGCTCTTTTCTTACAATTTAACCCTTGGCTTTATTTCCGATGAAATCTAAATGTATCCTGTGCAAAGATAATGCTTCCGAGATTCCATGGCCAAAGGTAAACAAATTATTCAGATAGCGCTGTACATCTAAAGCAGATATTCTCAACCTTTTCTGGATATACCCCCCACCCCCCCACCCCCCCCACCTCACCACAAGACTCTGCTTGAAGTTTATGGGCCCCCTTCTCTATGAACCAGTCAGGTTTTGGTTTCTTCAGGACTTCTCTACTACCGACAACATAAAAAACATTGAAAATATTCTTGTTACATGAGGTGGAAAGAAACAAGGCTTTCACTTAAATGTGTTGTGGCCCCCAGGGGTCGGTAGGGCCCACATTGAGAATGGTGGATCTAAAGTAGCAAACTATCACTTTGCATTTGAACAAGGGCCTAAACACTTTCTAATTTTCTGAATTTTTTTCATCTTCTTGAATGGTTTCAGTAAATTGCAAAACAAATCTGTGTACATACATGTACTCAGAATTCAGAACATAGTCAAGAGAGATACAGAACTGAAACTGGCCCTCCTGCCATTGAGTCTGCACCAGAACTGAAACTGGCCCTCCTGCCATTGAGTCTGCACCAGAACTGAAACTGGGGCTCCTGCCATTGAGTCTGCACCAGAACTGAAACTGGGGCTCCTGCCATTGAGTCTGCACCAGAACTGAAACTGGGCCTCCTGCCATTGAGTCTGCACCAGAACTGAAACTGGGGCTTCTGCCATTGAGTCTGCACCAGAACTGAAACTGGGGCTCCTGCCATTGAGTCTGCACCAGAACTGAAACTGGGGCTCCTGCCATTGAGTCTGCACCAGAACTGAAACTGGGGCTCCTGCCATTGAGTCTGCACCAGAACTGAAACTGGGCCTCCTGCCATTGAGTCTGCACCAGAACTGAAACTGGGCCTCCTGCCATTGAGTCTGCACCAGAACTGAAACTGGGCCTCCTGCCATTGAGTCTGCACCAGAACTGAAACTGGGGCTCCTGCCATTGAGTCTGCACCAGAACTGAAACTGGGCCTCCTGCCATTGAGTCTGCACCAGAACTGAAACTGGGCCTCCTGCCATTGAGTCTGCACCAGAACTGAAACTGGGGCTCCTGCCATTGAGTCTGCACCAATCATCAAGGACAATGAGTTTATTGCCATATATTTGAAAACTATGCACAGATGCAAACATCTGGTCAGATACACATGAAAGGAAAACATGACAATGCCTCTTTAGATTAATCCTACATGAACCCATTTTTTTTCTCCCATAATCCCAACTCCTTTCCGATTCCACCATTTTATTTCTTTTATTTTTCCAAGTCTATTTCTAGCATCAATTGCAATGATATTAAAGTGGAATGCCGAGGACATTTAGAAGAAAAGTTAAACCTTAAACACGAACTGTTTTCTTCTCCACACACGATCCCTGAGCTAAGTATATTTAGCATTTTTCATTTCATATTCCTAGCATTTACAATGTTTTCCTGTCAACTCAAATCTAATGGTGAACTCTACCGTAAATGCGGCAGGAGCTAACATAACTTCACTTCATTTCAAGTATCATTCAGTTTTGTGCTGTAAGACAAACTTAATGAAGCTTTTGATTAATGCTGGACCTACCTCCTCTCCTTTTTGAATCCTACGATTGGAGCTGATAATTATTTTGTGTCCTTTCTCAAAGGTCACCACCTCAGCCACACAATTTGGTGCACAGGAATGATTAATATATCTGAAAGATTACAATATAAATCAGCTACCAGTGATATTTTAATAAATAATTAGAAGTTCTAAGTGTTTCAATAATTATTGCTCATAGAAATACCAATCAAGTCATTCCAGTTTTATTAATGACAGAAGCTTTAGAGGACGATAGCATGTCGAGAAAAATTGTACATTTTAAATTAGATTTAGACACACAGGATGGTTACAGGCCCTTTGGGCCTACAAGTCCGTGCCCCCAATTAGTCTACAAACCCTGTACATTTTTGAAGGGTGGGAGGAAACCAGACAGCTGGAGGAAACCCATGCAGACAAGGGAAGAACGTACAAACCCCTTACAGACAGTGCCATATCCAAAATCTGGTTCCTGGCATTGTAACAGTATTATGCTAACTGCTACATGCCACATGAAGAAGGACTTTAGATTTCAGGGGTATTGGGATAAATTCTAGGCAAGGTGTGGCCTTTACAGCACAGATGGAAGATCAGGGAGAGGGTTAAGTTAATTTAGCAAAGGGCCAGACATTTAGAAGAAAAGAAAATGGAAGGTACTATTAAAAAGGGGGAAGGGGAAGGTAAAAGAGATTGCGAAAGATAAACAGTACCACAACAAACTTCCGGGAATTACAAAAAGATGAAAATTTTCTGTAAATCCAAGAAACATGTCAAACAAGGTTGGTGAGCTGCAGGTGCAATGAACCATTTAGGATTATGATATTGTGGCAGTAACAGAGATCTGGTTTAAACAAGAACAAAAAAAGTAAACCACTGGTATCTGGCACCTACGAGGATTGTTCGATGCCAGGTTGTTTGAGATTGCGTGTTGTGTGGATTGGCGTACTAACAACTAGGCGCACAAAATTTAAACTTCCATATTTTTCAGCTATTTCCACAATTTTTGAGACTGCATGTTGCTTGAATTCCATATAACATGGGTTTTACTGGATACACTGCACAAGTTTCCACAATGATAAAGATGGGAAGAAGGGAAGTGTTGGGAGGGTCAAGTGACAGTGTGGACATGTGGAGTATATAAGTGCTGGACAGAAAGGACAGAATGTGTATGTTTAGATACAAAAAACAAAAGAGGTGTGATTCCACTGCTGGGAATATCATTCAGACTGCCAACTAGTAGGATGTGCAGAGAAATTATAAATGATCACAGCCACATTGTTGTGGCTCAAAGGAGCCAACAGGAGGCTCAAAGATCCAAAGGGAGGGGTGGGGAGCAATGTTAAAGATTTTCTTGGGTGTCCAGAAAAACATTCATGCATTTCTGGCCTAATGAGGAATCAGTAAAAATGACAAGTCAGAGTACAGAGATGAAGTGCAGTCATTACAGGCTGGTGCACAGCCAACAACCTGAATCTGAATGTCAAGAGGGCCTGGGGGGGACCACACTCCACTGACTATTGACAGCTCCACCATTGAGGTTGTCAACAGTATCAACTTCCTTGGAATGCACTTGCTGGAGACCCTCACGTGGTCCCTTAACATAAGTTCCATAGCCAAGAAAGCCCAGCAGCGGCTCTACTTCCTGTGAAGGCTGAGGAAAGTTCATCTCCCATCCACCATTCTACAAAGGATGTATCGAGAGCATCTGATGCAACTGCATCACCGTCTGGTTTGGAAGCTGTACCTCCTCGGACAGCAAGACCTTGCAGAGGATAGTGAAATCAGTGGAAAAGATCATTGGGGGCCCTTTTCCTTCCATGAAGGATGTTTACAACACTCAATGTAGGCAAAAGGCAAGAAACATCGTGAAGGACTCCACACACCCCTCAAGTCAACTGTTCTCCCTTCTGCTGTCTGGTAGGAGGTACTGCAGCACTTGGGTCCATACGTCCAGATTGGGCAAGAGCTTTTTCCCCTAAGCCATCAGACTCCTGAACTCCCAGAACATTTGGGGATTGGGTACTGTGGAATGTTAATGTATAAGTCTTAATATTTTTAAATGTGTTGAACTTCTTTTCAAACCTATTATCTATGTAAATATTCTCCTTGGTCCTGGAGAAACGCTCTCTCATTTTCACCATGCGAGCATAGTATGAACAACAAATAAAGGTGATGACTTGAAAGAGGTTTTGTTAGACTTGGTTCTCAAAAATGTCTCAACTCAAGCAGATCAAACCCCGGGTGAGGGAACCTCTACGAACACAGGTTTAGAATAACTATTAAAATATCCCTGCACAGGAAAAAAAGTCACTGGAGAAGGGCAAATTTGAATGGAAAGAGAAAAGAGAGCTTGGGAGGCAAAACTGTAATTATTCACTTAAAGTGGGGATACTTCAGCTGCAGTGGGGGGTACTTTCTAGTGATGAAAACCAAAGTCCAAGCTTCATGAATGAAGAATTAAAATAAAGAAACAACATTTGAAACACCAGGTCACTAACTTGCGAGAACCAGGTCAGCTTAAGAAAGAGAAGCCAAGTACTTCAGGGATGGAATTCCCAAGTTCAGGGCCAGTCTTTACTGAGGTCACAGAGTGAAAGCAAATATGAGAGGCAAAGCGAGGGAATGAGAAAAGACAAAACAATAACAAAATTAAATTTAAAAATTCCTATTGGCATGTGAATAGAGAAAGAGTAATTGGAAAGAGAGTCTAGAATCCAAAATGAAAACTTGCACATGGATTTATGGCTGAGGTGTCTAAATTAATACCTTACGGTTAGATCATTCTGCTGAATCATCTAGAAAAAGAAAATTAGATTGGGACAGACCAAATATTCATGCAGAGGGAATGACAGAAATGCTTGCCGCATTGAAAGCAAATACATCCTTTGGTCCAGTTCAGAAAAAAGGAGGGCATTTGAGAGGCTCCAACCAGAAGCTTTCAAACAGTTGTTAGATTCAGGTACAGTGCCTGAGAGTCTGCAAACTGCATATTAACTGAACATCCTTGCTCAAAAAAATGCATAAATAAAACTAACCCCAGCTATAGAAACAATAATCAAGACACAATTAGTGGTCAGAAGTGTTTAAGAAAAGAAATTGGATGGAATACATGGACGCAACAGGATATGGACCAAATGTAGGAAGCATTGGTGAGACATTTTGGTTGGCATGGGGAAGTTGGGCTGAAGGGCATATTTTCATTCTGCAACACCATTATTCCAATGACACATGAACCAATCAGGGGAAGATGGTATGAAATTGTTAAAGGCAAATTGCATCTAAACCAAACTGATAGAAAATTTTAAGGAACAAAATTTGAAAAAATGAAAGATTGTAATTGAAATGGTCAAACAGTCTTGTTGTATTTCTTTAAAGGTTCTACAGAGCTGGTTTGTCATTAAGATTGAGACCATGAAATAATAGGACTTGTAGGGAGTTGAGTTTTCAATGACAAATTGCCCTTTCCAATTTTGACTTCTGTTTGGGCTTTATGCCATGAAAGACAAAATCCACTTTTTTCATTCAGCAAATATCTCTCCTGTTCTGAAGAGGTGACAAACAACATAAAATTTGGCTTAAAATCTTCAGTGAGTAGACAGACGAATACTGTGAATGAATGCTTTATCTGTGGGACTTGAAGTGAAACAAAGAAAATAGATGCAGGAGTAGTTCATTTTCCCCTTCAAGCCTACACCGCCATTCATTTTGATCATGGATGATCGTCTGCTCATTACCCAGTACCTGCCTTCTCACCATGACCCCCTGATCCCTTTACCCACAAGGCCCAAATCTAACTCCTTCTTAAATATGGATAAAGAGCTGGCTTCAGCTACTTCCTGTGCCAAAGAATTCCACAGATTCACTACTCTTTGAGATAATTTTTTTCTCTCATCTCAGTCCTAAAAGACTTCCCCCTTATCCTTAAACTGTGACCCCTGATTCTTGCTTTCCCCAACTTAGGGAACAACCTTCTTGCATCTAGGCTGTCCAATCCCCTAAGAATTTTATATGCTTCTACAAGATCCCCCCTCAATCTTCTAAATTCTAGCGAAAATAAGCCGAGTCGATTCAGCCTTTCTTCATATCTAAGTCCTGATATTAATCTAGTGAACCTTCTTTGCACTTCCTCAATGGCAAGGATGTCTTTTCTCAGATAAGGAGACTAAAACTGTACACAATACTCCAGGTGTGGTCTCACCAAGAGAGTAGAACCTCTCTGCTCCTGTACTCAAAGAATGCCAACGTACCATTCACTTTCCTCACTGCCTGCATGCCCACTTTCTATGACTGGCACTCAGTGACACCCAGGTCTCGTTGCATCTCTCCTTTTCCTAATCGGACACCATTTAGGTAATAATCTTCTCTCCTGTTCTTGCCTCCAAAGTGGATCACCTCACATTTATCCACACCATATTGCATCTGCCAATGCCTTGGCCCGTTCACGTACCTTGTCCAAGTCACCCTGCATCCTCCACACAGCTAACCCTGCCACCCATCTTCATGTCATCTGCAAACTTGGAGATACTGCTTTCTATTCCCTCATCTAAGTCTTTGATAAATATTGTAAATAAATGAAACACCATGAGGTGTGAAACTAAAATTTGGGGTAGTACTTATATATTTGGGAAAACACGCAGCTGCAGGGTGGACAGAATACTCGCAATCAGATTACTCTACAATGAAACAAAGAGGCACCAGTATTCTGTCCTGAGAAGGACGAATGCTGGAACTTGTGGTGGTGTTTGTTGTGATTTTATTCATAAGATACGCACCTTGCTGGACCCCCTGTCAAAGTTGCATCAATAACATGATCATTGTCAATACGAAACATGTACACTCCACGATTCTGGAAATAAAATAAAAGCGCTGCTTGTGAGTTTGCATAATGATTTGCATTTACATTTTGTTTAACACAATGCATCTCAGCACCAGTCACAGAAGTGTCAAACAAAATATGGCAGTAAGCATTCAAGAAGATTAGGATGGTCATGAAAGTCAGCTTAAGAAAGAGAAGCCAAGTACTTCAGGGATGGAATTCCTAAGTTCAGGGCCTGTCTTTACTGAGGTCACAGATTTTAACAATGAAGTAATGAAAACTGGGAGCATGAGATAATTGAGGAGTGTGGAGTCCTCAGAAGGCTGGAGGTCGAGATGGGTTATGGTTGGGCAGGGGAGGCCGTGAAAGAATCTGGGGAAAAAAAAGGATGGAAGGTGTACAAGAATAATTTTGAAGTGCTTCTCTCCATTACATCTGTTATTCCCAGTTATATCCTTTCAATGCAATCTTTACAAAATAATATGTTTTCAGCTGATGCTATTATGGTAACTTCAAGGATCCAACACACTGACAAGGAAGCTGTTAAAACATTGACCCATCAAATGCTATGAGCTGAGACTTTTCGATTAGCCAGTGCACCAGAGGTTGTGGGGGGCTGAGTGGGAAAATGGATCAGCTCATGATTAAATGGCAGGGCAGACTCGATGGTCTGAATAACAGATTTCTGCTCCTATGCCTTATGGTCTTATTACATATTGCAAACATTGATTTAATATAAAAAAAGGTCCGAAGGAGAATTGTAAGATTATATGGAAAATGAAACAAATTTACTAAAATTTATCACTGGCAACTCCTCTTAATTTTAATTAAGCCAAATACATCCCAAAATACTTGAGCTTGGCATATAAATGATTGTGATACGAATCTGCCGGCCAATAGAAAGAAGCTGATGAAATGTGCTTGGATGATGTATGAATAAACGAACAAGTGAAAGCGACGGAAAGATCATTCTCCAAAGGATACTTCCAGATGCCACTTTTGACTATGTCTTACAAAAAAACTCTATTTTGTTCTGTAAGCTGTGACTGGGATGGGAGCTGGAGGGAGGTGGAAGTGTTGGGAGGCAAAGATTGAACACAGAAAGGAATAAAGATCAGAATATTGATCAACAAAATAAGACCAAACCATGAGCAACTTTATTCGTTCCATCTTGAAACAAAATCTGCACTTGCTTGTTTTATCAAACAATTTATAGAACTGATTTTTAATATGACATTAATCTGCTGGTTTGTGTGAACTGCATCAGAACAAAAGCAAATGCTGAGATTACCTGAGATTCATAAAGCTTCTCCCGCCTGTTTGCCACTTCATTGCGGATGATTGTTCCAATGTACTCAATAACCATGGTATGTTTCTCAATGTCTCGGGCAGCATACAAACCAAGACCCTGAGGGGAAAAGAGTATTATTGTACAGCTGTGACTCAACCAATACTGAACTATCAAAGCTTTTAAATAATACAATGGTAATATTTGGAGTTACTATTTTCTGAATATATACTTTTAAGTATTATATATAAAACCCCTCAAATGCACCAGCAAACTCCAAGACCTGGGTCTCAACACCCCACTGTGAAATTGAACCTGGATTTCTTCACCTCCAGTCCGCAATCAGTGAGGATTGCCAAGTGTCACGAGCAGCAATAGATATTCACCAAGACAAATGGTTACTTAAACAAAAGTTGCATTTAAACATGAAAACAGAATCACACTTTAACTTAATACTATTAACTTAACTAAGCTAACTTAACCCTCTTCTAATTCTAAGTGCATGTGTATATAATGTGTATGTAAGTTCAGAAAAGTTCTTTGATCCAATCTCATTTCTCATTCCTCCAAGTTTACTCGTTGCAGGCAATTCTTATATTGTGAACAGAATTTAACATCTATGAAGTTCACTTCATCTATGAAGTGCTTGAAAGGTAAATGGTTACTGCTCAGGAAGGTTCTTGTCAGTTTTCAGAGAGAGATTTGTTGTTCGCTGGACACCCACAACTGATTCCTTGTAACCAGTCACTTCAGTGACTTGCCAAAGAAACTTGCCTCATCAGCCTTTTCCAGATAATAACCTTTCTTTCAGGTCATCACAGAGTTCCTTTTTGTTTCTCTTATTTCAAGTGAAACATTAGACAGCCAGTCCTCTCCTCTTGCATGAACCACAAAGGCTTTGACCAGGCTGAACTAAGCAGTCAGAATCCGTCTTCCAAATGGGGTTTTCCACAAGCTTGCCAGCTTGTCCTGTTCCAGTCCCACCTGCTGCTGCTGAACTGTACAACTGCAGAACTAAAGTCCCCCCCCACCCCTCTCTGAGAGAAATCCTATTTTACTCTCTGCTCGCAAAACCACATGACCCTCTTAGAACAGCAAGTCCCACTCCAGACAGCCTGCGGCTCCGAGAGTTCTTCTATCTGTTGTTTTTTTGAAAAATAACAATCCATTAGTGATGTCTCTTGGGCACTCTCCAAAGCTTTTGCAAAGGCTCTTGCTGCCGTCCTGTCTAGCATGAGCAGAGCTTCAGTATTTTAAATAAGATCTGTTTGAAAGTGTTTGTATGTGACCTGCACTAAAAAACCTGCCCCAATTTATCTCCTAAAATCATATCTATATACAGTACAAACACAACATAATCTGTCACACTAGGAAATCTCCTCCCCAATCTCCAACAGTGCCAGAGCACCATAGGACTGTGTACTCACCCCCCTGCTCTACTCACTTTACATCTACGACTGCATGGTTTGGCACAAGAACATCAATGACAATTTTGCTGATCATACCACAGTAGAGGGGGGATGAGCCAACATACACGAAGGAGATTGAAAACTTGGCTGAATGGTCTACAATCAACAACCTCTTTCAATATCACTAAAACCAAGGAGCTGATTGTAATTTTAGGAAGGGAAAACCAGAGGTGCTTGATCCAGTAATCAGTGGGGGAGATCAGAGGTGGAGAGGGCAAGCAAATTTAAATTCTTGGAGGACCTTTCCTCGACCCAACACACTAATGTTACTGTGAAGAAAGCATGTCAGTATCTCCACTTCCTCAGGAGATGGCAGGTTTGGTATGTGTAGCGTGAATAAAAGCTCTCACGACTGGTGGGAGAACATATGCTTATAACTGAGGGTAGGGTCTTAAAGAGGTCTTCAGAGGGGCTCAGGGTTTAGGCAGGGTTATATATGAGTAGATGGAGGTGGAGCCAGCCATCAGTAAAACACATCACCAGTGAATCCGAGTTCACTGCATTCATACCCTCCTGTAGAATTTAGGGGCTGTGGATGAAGACAGAGAACATTGATTCAGAAAAAACATTAAAAAAAATACACAATTATTTACAAATTTAAGCAGTCTGGAGGGGGGGGGGTCTAAAGATCCTGGTAGAGCAACTAAATACGGGAGGGCCTTGGGCTTCTTGAGTCTCCTGGTCCACTTGTTGGGGAGGAGTGGCGGGCGGGGTCTTAGGCTCTATGGTGGAGGGGGATGCACTTGCCTCTTGAACCAGATTCCCTGAGGCCCTGACTGGGGTGGCGGAAATGAGCTCCATGGCTCGCAGGGCACTTGAGGCAAAGGATCCTCTGTTCCAGTGAATGCCAGATCCCTGATGGAGACGGTGTCCTCCCTGCCATCTGGGCACTCCACAAAGGTGCACCTGGGGTTGGTGTGGAGCAGTTTCACCCTTTCCACCAGGGGGTGAGTCTTGCTTCTCCTCGCGTGGTTCCTGAGAAGGACTGGGCCAGGAGTGGTGAGCCAGGTTGGGAGTGTAGTTCCCGATGCCAACCTTCTTTCAAAATTGAGTCCATGAGGAATAGTGTTGGTCACAGTACATAGTAGTGACCGGATGGAATGGAGTGCCAAAGGAGGGAATTTCTGCCAGTGTGACTCTGGAAGGCCTCTTGACTTCAGGGGCAGTTTGATAGCCTTCCAGACTGTGGCGTTTTCCTTTTCAACCTGCCCATTTCCCCAGCGGGTTGTAGCTAGTGGTCCTGCTGGACGCGATGCCCCTCGCCAGCAGGTATTGACGCAGCTCGTCACTCATAAAGGATGAGCCCCGGTCGCAATGAATATAGCCAGCATACCCGAAGAGGGTGAAAATGGAATCTAGGGCCTTTATGACTGATGAAGTGGACATGTCTGGACACGGAACGGCAAACGGGAAGCGGGAGTACTCGTAAGTGATAAAGAGGAAGAAAGTGTTCCCGTTCGTGGAGGGGAGAGGTCCCTTAAAATTGACACTGAGCTGATCAAAGGACCTGGATGACTTGATCAGGTGAGCCTTTGTGATACGGTAGAAGTGAGCCACTTTGAGCCATTTCCTCACCGCCATTATCCGTTAGCGTTTAGTGCAGCAAGTGGGTTTGTGTGAATTCGGGGCAGATAGCTTGGGGCTGGCTGATCCGGGAGCGGTGCAGGCAGTGGACTTCCCCGGGCTTCCCCTCATGCGGCAAACCTTTGCTCACTGTTCTTTCTTGCCACAGAAAAGGCACTCCCTAGCACGGGAGCGCTCCCTAGCACAGAAACCAGCAGGCGTTAGGGCTGGGGTAGTGAGAGCAGCCGGTTGTTGGAAGGGGTCACCCAGGGTGAGCGAGGTCACTAGCTTTGAGGTCATTGTTCTTGAGGTTGGTCTATTCCAATGATTTGGCAAGTTCAATGTGACTAACCGCGCCCTTCTTACCCGACACCAGCAGTCGCTGCCTCATGTACCTTGAGTGGACCACCGCGACTAGAGTCTCGGATCTGTTCTTCATCATGAATGTGGCCCGTAGCCGCTTCGTACCTGCACGTCCTGTCAAACATTCACAGATCCAGCAGGTAGTCATCCATTGTCTCTCCTGGCTGGTGATGTTGAGCGAGTCGGTACCTCACTAGGACCTCATTTTGCGTCTTCAAGTACCAGGCCTTCAAAGTCTCGATGGCAGCATCATATGTAGCGGAGTCCCTGATGACTGCATACCCTTTCGTTCCTACCCTCAAAACAAGTGCGGACTTCCTAAGTTCATTGGTGTGGAAGACATCTCTGGTTGTGTTCAGGTAAGCCTGGAAGCAGTCTAGCCAGTACGTGAACTCCTCAGCCAAGCAGCATACGTGGCTTGAGCAGCGCTTCCATCGTTTATGGAATAAGCTAATAAAATTGTAGCGTGAATAAAAGCTCTCACAACTGGATGGAGAACATTCACTTTTATTAGTTTATAACTTACAGTAGTCTTCAGAGGGGCTCAGGGTTTTGGTGGGAAACCAGGGTTATATATGGGTAGATGGAGGTGGAGCCAGCCATCAGTGAACCTCAGTTCATCGAAAACTATGGTAAACTGTGTAGTGTAAACTGTACTGACTGGCTGCCTTATGGCCTGATATAGGGCCGTCAAAACCTCTGAGCAGTAAGCCTGCAAAAAGTAGGGGATAGAGCCCAGTACATCACAGGCAAACCTCTCCCCATCATCAAGAAAATCTATATGGAACACTGCTGTGGGAGAGCAGCAGCAATCATCAAGGATCCACATCACCCAGGACATGCCCTGTTCTTGCTGCTGCCATCAGGAATGAAGTATTGATGCCACAAGACTCCCACCACCAGGTTCAGGAACAGCTGCTACCCCTCCACCTTCAGACTCCTCAACGACAAACTTTGCAGTTTGTTAACATTTCTCTCTTTTGCATCTTTTTCTTGAGTACAGTTTGTACTGCCGATAAGTAGAAATTCTGCCTAGTCCACAGGAAGAATAATCTCAGGGTGCTATGTGATGTCATGTATGTACTCTTGACATAAATTTGAATTTTGAACTTACAAGCATGGACCAATGTATGCCTTTGATCTTCCTGACAGAAAATAATTGATGTTGACTATACAGAAACCAAAAATGTCACAGAAAATGTAATTTTCAATTGGCAAAACTGCTGATTTTGTGGAAGCTTTACTTACATTTTAAATAAATTAAACCTATTAGGCTAAATTTCACAAAGATGCCCATCAATGAAGATCCATACTTCATCATATCAGCTTTTCCTCTCTGCATTCTGTTCCAAAGCACTATAATCACCATGTTAGCTACAGTACTGACCATAAAACAATTTAGTCCAATGAATTTCTTTAAGAAAATACTGACCTGGATCCGAGAACGGGCCAAATACACGTTAATTTTCCATTCAGTCTTCATTTTACGATATTGAGAGGATTTGGAATGAACAAATTGCTTGCTATAAGGTGCATTCAACTCTCCCGTGACTGTGCTCTGAAAAGACTTGGATGTACTCGTACTGTTCAGTGTATGTGGCCTAGCACAATTTGGCACCAAGTAACAAGAGAGAGAAAAAGAAACAAATTCTGAAGTTCCTTTTGGTCAATGGGAATAAAAATAACAGTTAGAAATATTTTCCTTCCTTGTCAGACAGATGTGAAGGGAAACTGCGCACCAAATGGACCAAGCTGAACAATTTTACCACCAATTACACATATACTGCCAAGCTTTTTAAGCAGAAGGGGTGCAATGAGCAAATATAAGTAATTAATAAAAAATATCATTTGTCTCTTGAGCTAATGTTGTTGAGGGAGAGTGGGGACCATTTAGAATAGTGTAATTTTTAATCTGTACAGTTAAATTGTCATTTATTCCTAATTGTTCCCTCTCCTCATTCCAAACTCCAACCTTTCAGTGCCCTCCATAATATTTGGGAGAAAGACATTTTTTCCTTTATTTGCCCCTGTGCTGCACAATTTTAAGTTTGTAACCAAACAATTCACATGTAATTAAAGTGCAGATTCCAGATTTTATTCAAGATTATTTATATACATTTTGGTTTGATCATGCTGAAATTACAGCAATTTTTATACATAGTCCCCTCATTTCAGGGCACCATAATGTTTGGGACTTTTGGCTTTACAGGTGTTTTTGAGTACTCAGGTATGTTTAATTGCTTCATTGGTGTAGGTATAGGAGAGTTAGGCCTGCTTCCAGCTTTTGAAAACCTTTGGAGTCTGTAGTTGCCATTTTTCAACACGAGGTCCAGAGTTGTGCCAATCAAAGTCAAAGAAGCCATATGAAGCTGAGAAACAAGAGACATCACCCAAATCTTAAGATTTCCAAAATAATGTTTGGAATGTATTGGTGAGCTCAGTAATCGTAAAATGAACTGGTATTCAGAGGAAGATCTCCACCGCTGATGACAGATCAATTCATCATAATGAAGAAAAAACTCCAAACGTTTGTCTGACAGATCAGAAACACTCTTCAGGAGTGGATTTGTCAATGACTACAGCCCGCAGAAGACTCCATGAACAGAAATACAGAGGCTACACTACAAGATGCAAACCACTATTTAGCCACAGAAAGGATGACCAGATAACAGTTTGCCAAGAAGTATTGAAAAGAGCTGGCAGAATTCTGGAAAAAGGTCTTGTGGACAAATGAGACAAAGATTAACCCGCATCAGTGATGGCAAGAGCTAAGTGTGGAGGCATAAAGGAAATGTCCAAGATTCAAAGCATACCACCTTTGCCATAGTTTGCATGTTTCAGTGTAGCCTCTTTATTTCTGTTCATGAAGTCTTCTACGGACAGTGGTTATTGACACATGCACCTACTTTGCGAAAAATGTTTCTGATCTGTCAGACATACCATATGTTAGAAGATTTTTTTTTGTCGTCAGCAGTGGAGATTTTCCTTGGAATACGAGTCCCTTTTACCGAGCTCACCAGTATGCTCTTTCTTCTTAATGATGTTCCAAACTGTTGATTTGGGGAATCCTAAGGTTTGGGTGACATCTCTTATTGTTTTATTCTTGTTTTTCAGCCTCATAATGGCTTCTTTGACTTTCATTGGCGCAACTCTGGTCCTCATGTTGCACCAATGAAGCAATTAAACATACCTGAGTACCCACAAACACCCGTGAGGCCAAATGTCCCCAACATTATGATGGTCTGAAATGAGGGGACTAGTTATAAAAAAAAGTGATGCAATTTCTACTTGGTCAAACCAAAATGTACACAAATAACCTTTTATAAGATACGTGAATTGTTTGATTACATATGTAAAACTGTGGAGAACAGAGGAAAATAAAGGGAAAAAAAAGTCTTTATCCCAAACATTAAGGAGAGCACTGAATGTAATTGAATTTATTCCCAGATGGAAGGGAATAGAACAAAAGTTATATTTTGATTTACAGACACACAATGTGTCAAGGAAAGATGTAGATAATCCATGATAGAACAACACAAATTGTGACTTCATATCAGAATACTTTGCTATTGTACCCCTTCATATATGGTAAATGTGACATGGCAGGGCAGAGCAAGCAACACAACCTCCACCCCTGGACGGTACTATGTGAAGTTGAAAACAAAAATACCTTAACACAAACCTCTTGACATGGGTACTCATTTTAGGCTCAGATCGGGCACTGCCTGAAGGATTTATTGCAAGTGGAAGTTCCATCAGTGGGTTGCGACCGTAGCGAAATGTGTAGTTTCCGCAGTTTTCCACTCCAGGCAGCTTCAATGCAAAAAAAAATCAACACCTGGTTGCAACAACTCAGCAAATGCCCCAAAGTGCAACAGCGATGGCTTTTGATATCATTTACAAAACTCCCAAATGAAACATCGATCAACAGGATTAGGGAATTGAATTTGGGATTTCTTGATCTACATTCAAGTTTATTACCATCTGATTACAACCTGACAAAAGAGTGTCTCTCCAGATCATACAAAAATACACAATGATCACATACACACCAATCAAAGTTTTAAAAAAAATGAAGTTCATGACTATGAAGCAAAGATGTCCATTTAATTATTAGGAGCGTTATGAACTAGATTATCATTGCAGTTAAAAACAACTTTGAGGCTTACATTTTAAACATTAGATTTTTATTTAATATGACTTGGGATCGTCTCAGGCCCGTGAATGATATGGGCCTCATTGCTGGTGTTCTGGCCTAAGTGAGGATGCTAAGACATGCTCATCTCTCCAATTCTTGAGGTGCCTGCTGCAAGTAGCGTTGGTCTCAGAAGTAAATGGGAGGCCAGGGATCTCTATAGTTGGCTATGTGCTTTGAGCCAGATTTCCTCACATTGAAAACAGTTTTGAATTTTGTTATTTATGTCTGCCTTTGTTGGGAGATGACTCTCACAACATGGTCCATGTTTTCCTTGGTACCACAGCGTCAGCTGCGTGTTGTGGAGCTGAAAACTGGCCTTCTATCAAAAGGTCTTTCAAAAGAAAAAAAATTGTTTTATTATATCTGATGAAATAGGAAGTAGGAACAGGAGTAGGCCAAAAACGGCCCATCGAGCCTGCTCCGCCATTCAATAAGGTCATGGCTGATCTAATTTATGACCTAACTCCACCTACCTGCCTTCTCCCCACATCCCCTAATTCCTCTATCATGTAAAAATTTATCTAACCGAATTTTAAATATGTTTAATGAGGCAGCCTCAACCACTTCCCTGGTTAAAGAATTCCAAACATTCACTACTCTCTGGGAAAAACTATTTTTCCTCATCTCTGTCCTAAATCTACTCCCCTGAATCTTGAGACTGTGTCCTCTCGTTTTAGTTTCCCTGGCCAGCTCAAAAAACCTTCCTACATCTATCCTATCCATACCCTTCGTAATCCTCTATGTTTCTATAAGATCTCCTCTCATTCTTCTGAACTCGAGCGAATACATTCCTAGACGATTTAATCTTTCATCATAAGTCAACCCCTTCATCCCAGGGATCAACCTAGTAAACCTCCTCTGGACCGTCTCCAAAGCCAGTATATCCTTCCTCAAATATGGAGACCAGAACTGGACACAGTACTCCAGGTGCGGTCTCATCAGTACCTTATACACTTGCAACATTACCTCCCTACTCCTGAATCCAAATGATGGATCAAACTTAGAAAATGGAAAAGTGGTACATTTCAGAGTTTTTAACACCCTTCAACACTTTAATTGTGTAATCCACATACCGATTCAGCGATCCTTGTGACTACAGAAACAGTCAAGCCAAAGAGGTCATCTCCCCTAAGGTAGTCTGGAAAGAGTTTCAGCATATTAGCATCTTTTCGGAGACGTGCTATGGGCTCCAGAAGTTTTTGCCATACCCCTGAAAGAGAAAAGTGCAATTTCTATTGTACGCATCAATTTTAAGTGGCAATTTTGTTGTTGTCAAGTTAAGCTTGGCTAACCATTCAAATCCATATTTGGAACCTAAACTTTGAATTATTTTTCCCTTTAGCAACACAATTTGTTTAAATAAAATTCTACCACTAATGGGAAATGAACACAACTGTGATTAGTGTTCTCCCTGCTACCATACGGGTTTGGATGCTCTGCTTTCCTTCCACATCCCAAAGTCTTGCAGATGGGTAGGTTAAATGGCCACTGTAAATTATGCCTAGTGTATAGTAAACGAGCCTGCAGCTGACGTGGACTTTTTACCCCCTCCATAAATCTTCGTCCGCGAAGCCAAGCCAAAGAAAGATAGTAAATGAGAGGGTGATTTTTTTAAATATATGGCTGGAGAAATTGATGAGAACGTGGGAAGAATAAAAATGGTCTTAATGCAGGATCACTGCAAATGAGTGATCAGCACGGACTTTGAGGCACCATTTCCAAGCCATTTCAATTACTCTAGATTTATGGCACACAAAATGACAAGTCTTGTGAATTGTTCAGCTTTCTCAATTCAAGAACTGGAGTCTTATAGTTTCTTGGAAGCCTATATTCCACAGAATAAGACATCTCTCAGATAATAACATCAAAGAGATTCAAAATCTTATGGTTTCTTATAAGCATGTGCAACGTTCTTCTGAGTCCGAAGCTGCCTACGGATTTTTTAAATGAAATAAGCCTCAAGTTGATACCAAGAGAGAAATTAAACAGAGAAAACTACTCCTATTACTTAAGAAACAAAAGGTCTATTTCAGAATGAAATATATCGAAAACAAAGTGCTAAAACATATTAAATTTTAAGCAGTTTTATTTTGATATTGAAGGTTTGGTTAGATACACTTGGCTTCCTATTGAAATGCAAAGTTGGGTTAGAAATCAGAATAAAAATTTGCACATTTGATTATTTTTAAAGAATATAGTACGAATTAATTAGAATACAAGGCTTTTCCTCACCTTTAGGAGAGCTTCCTGTTAAGACCAGATCTTCATGACCTTGCTCAATGACTCGAACCACAAATTCTGGAACACTGTCTTTTTCTTCAATGGAGCACAGATATCGACTGCGTTTGTTGGAGTACCGCGTACTCCAGTAAAAGCGGCTTGCTTCATAGCCCACTGGGTAGAGTGCGACCGAGCTGTGGAACAAATTCATCTGTTGCGGGAGGAGTTGTCCTATGGCATGGAAAATTAAGCCTCCAACCCGAAATGTGTGGTTGCGTTCTCCTCGTTGCACAATGCTGGCTACTTGTTTCACTTCATCCCGTTGTATATAAACTCTTCTAAAGACAGCAAAATAAGTCAACTCTTGTTCGTGAGGTCCCTTTGGTTTATGTAATGAGCAGAGCATAGTCTTGTCCTTGAAAAACATACATTGGGCTTTACTGGCACAGGTAAAGTGATATATATTGGTGCATCTTATTCGATGACATGTACCAGTAGCTCCCATTTTATGACAGAAAACACATTTCATAGAAAGGCCCCGCCTCAATGCCAGCTCCACATTAATCAAAGCACCAGCTTGTGTTTCATACACTTCTGTGGACCAGAGGGCACAATTTAAGTGGACCCAGAGATCCAGATCAAGGTTCAGGAGCCTTGCAGCCCCATCGGTGGTTCCATCACCTTCTTCATGACATAAACAACATCTTCTATAATCCCGTGGCATGGGTTCAGGCTTTAATGATGTCCCGAGTTTGTTTAGGAGTTCATCTATCTCCTCTTCAGACACCAGCTTCAAATGTTCTTTAGGAATGACTATTTGAACTCTCCACTTTTTCCACTTCATCCCTTTCCACCTCTTAATGGGACGATTATCCTCTAAACCTCCCTGTAGTGATCGTGGCCTATGTTTCAGCTTCACTGTCACTTTGAGATCATCTGGATTTGGATCTTGTTTGAATATCTGCAGATTGGTTGGAGGGAAATAAACACTGTGAGCTGTTGGAGAAACTGCATTCTCTTGAATCCGCGGCAGGCGATGGACATCCAAAGGGGAGGTGTGGTTGTTGTAATGGTGGAATGTGTTTCGTGACAAATCCTTGGGTTGCTGCTCTGCCATAAGAGATGGAACTTCCTGCCGATTTAACCAAAACAATTGAATTTAAACACAATTTATTTCAAATTGAGTTGAGAGCTACCTTTTATAAGAAAATGTAAACTATTTCCAATAACATCAGATTTAAAATTTATATTATTTAACACTTGGGTAAAATCTTATGTCTAAGAATGCTGAATGAGAACAATAAATTGATTGTGTGTAATTTTCCACCTCAGGATTTTCACAGAATTAGATTACATATATCTAAACCAACAGAACAAAAAAGACCACTAAAACATTGACAGAAATATAATCTAAGATAAACAAAAGAACTGTCAAAAGTTAAAATCATGCATTTGAAATGCTATTCAACTTTACAAATATTTCAAGCAATCTGAGATTAATCAGGATAGCCAATGTGGGTAATATTGCTGAAAAATCTGTCTTTTCAAACTAAAAGCACAAAATAGGCTTTTTTAAACTGCTCTTCTGGGACCTAGGTGTGATTACTGGGGAAATGGCGCTTCCAGCGCATTTTAAAGTGCAGGGGATCGACCCATTAAATCGGCAACCCGCCGATTTAAGGGGGAACCCACCCCTGTGATGATGCGGTAAATGATGCGCCACTCACTCACGAAAACTATTGGTAAGTCTTCCCCGCCACCCCCACCGGCCGTCAGTTGCCCCAGCCCCTAGTCACCACCTCCACCATCAATCGACACCCACCCCATTCATCATGCCCCCCGCCCCCCCACCAACAACGTCCCGCTGCCACAAACATTGAGCTGTCACTGTGAACTGAGTAGTGTTTGCAGTAGTGGCAGTTGGCAGTCTCCCACTCTCTCTCCCACCCCCCACTATGGCAGGGATCCTCTTCCCGCTGATCATGGCACCCCCCCCCCCCGGGGCTGCGACCTCACTCCCCCCAATTGTGGCCCCCTCCACAACCCAATGGTAGCGACCCCTCTCTCCCCTAATCATGGCAGGCACTTCAGCCAGCACTGACGTCATTGGAGTAACCGAGTCGGCCATTTTCCTGTTCAAGTCACCAGTAGACGCAACCTGGTTAAGTTTAATTGGTATCCTAACTACCTCTGAGGTAGGTCAGGGACCCGGTGGGATTAGGACTATGCTGACCAGGTCAGTCCCTTTCTAACTGCCGCGTGAGTGGTGCCCCATTTTACACGGCAGTTTGAAAGGGCCTAACATAAGTCCAGTGAAAAGGGTTCTTCTGCAAACAAACTAACAGTTATCTCTAACATTCACACATTTGTGTAAAGAGCATTATTTACAAAGTATATGATTACAATGAAAAGGAAGATCAATTAGCACCAAGGGAAGAAAGCATTCCTCAAGCTCTTATTTCATGACATCAATGGTGGCTCTTTGAGAAATTCTACTCAACCTATTATCCTGCAATGCACTCTCTCTCACGTCCATCACGTCAATTCAGGGTCATTAACCTCCTGACTAGCGTGTCTTTGACTTTGGAAACCAAAATGGGACAGAGGAGTGAAATTCCTGTCACTGAAATGCAACCAAAAAAAGCTTATCACCGTATATGGTGGAGTACAAGGTGACCTTTGTATAAGACGATCCCCTAAAATGTAGGATTTGAGTTGTATGAGACTACCCTAAGTCTGGCACTTAGCACTGACCATTGGAGTGACGCTGCTAGACACATTTAATATACTAGTCCACAATATTTTAAAAGCAAATTACCAATAAAGGTTTAAATTTTATTAGCATATTTTAAAATAAGGTACCGTCGGCACTCAACAGGCTGTTTACCGTATACAGTCGATGGTAGTCGGACTGGGCACATGGACCTCGTAGGGGAGAACTAAGACTTTGCTATTAAGGTTCAGATAAACTAGGCACAGGTAGTGCTGAGACTTCGCTGTAAAAGTTTGTATTTTATACTTGTCGTCTTAGACGACCTCTGGTTTTGGGGTGAAAGTTTTAAAGTTCAAGGACAGGCTTATACGGTGCATACAAGTTGAATATATTAACATAACATAACAACAATTTACAGCACGGAAACAGGCCATTAGGCCCTTCTAGTCCGCACCGAACCAAACACCCCTCTCTAGTCCCACCTCCTGCACAATGCCCATAACCCTCCATCTTCTTCTCATCCATATACCTGTCCAACCTTTTCTTAAATAATACAATTGACTCCGCCGCCACTATTTCTCCCGGAAGCTCATTCCACACGTCTACCACTCTCTAAGTAAAGAAGTTCCCCCTCATGTTACCTCTAAATCTCTGCCCCTTAATTCTTAACTCATGTCCTCTTGTTTTAATCTTTCCTCCTCTTAACGGAAATAGTCTATCCACATCCACTCTGTCTATCCCTTTCATAATCTTAAATACTTCTATCAAATCCCCTCTCAACCTTCTACGCTCCAAAGAATAAAGACCTAATCTGTCCAATCTCTCCCTATACTCTAGATGCTTAAACCCAGGTAACATTCTGGTAAACCTTCTCTGCACTCTCTCCACTCTGTTTATATCCTTCCTATAATTAGGCGACCAGAACTGCACACAGAACTCCAAATTAGGCCGCACCAACGTCTTATACAGTCTCAACATCACCTCCCAACTCCTATATTCCATGCAATGATTGATAAAGGCCAGCATACTAAAAGCCTTCTTCACCACCCTATTCACGTGAGTTTCTACCTTCAGGGAATGATGTACCGTTACTCCTAAATCTTTCTGCTCTTCTGTATTCATCAATGCTCTCCCATTTACCCCGTATGTCCTGTTCTGATTCTTCTTACCAAAATGAAGCACCTCGCACTTATCAGCATTAAATTCCATCTGCCATTTTTCAGCCCCCTTTTCTAAGCAGCCCAAATCCCTCTGCAATCCTTGAAAACCTTCTTCATTATCCACTATTCCACCTATCTTAGTATCGTCTGCATATTTACTAATCCAATTCACCACCCCATCATCTAGATCATTAATGTATATAACGAACAACAATGGGCCCAATACAGATCCTTGAGGCACACCACTGGTCACCGGCCTCCAACCTGACAGACAATTATCCACTACCACTCTCTGGCCTCTCCCTTTCAGCCAATGTTCAATCCATTTGACTATCTCAAAATTTATACCTAAAGACTTTAACTAACCTCTATACTAGTGTTTGATAAACAGAATTTTATTAAATATCATTAATGTTTACAATACCATGAAGCAACATTGTTCTATCACTGTGGCTGTGCAATTCACTAAAAGCAAACGTACACTCTTCTTGGTTCTCTTTCATTAAAAAGTAAGATCTTGATCTATAAAAATTGATTTTGATCCATGAAAATGGAACCTGATCTACGAAAGTTCATCTTGATCTATGATTCAGGTATAAAGAAATGTAATGAGTCAGCATTCAGGAGAGAGAATGAAAACTGGGCCAAATGGTGCACCAATAACAATCTCACACTCAATGTCACCAAAACCAAGGAGCTGATGACTTCAGGATGGGAAAACCAGAGGTAAACAATCCAGTGATCTTTGGGGATGAGAGGTGGTGAGAGTGAACAAATTCAAGTTCTTGGGAGTCACTATCTCGGAGGATCGCTCCTGAAACCAACACACTAATGGCATTATGAAGAAAGCACATCAGCCCTTCCACTTCCTCAGGAGTTTGCAGAGGTTTGGAATGACATCAGAGTCCCTGGCAAATTTCTATAGATGTGTGGTGGAAAGTTTGCTGACCGGCTCCATCACGGTCTGGTACAGGGACATCAATATCTCTGAGCGTAAAGCCCTCCAAAAGGTAGTGGACACAGCCCAAGACATCACAGTCAAACCTCTCCCCACTATTGAGAAAATTTAAATGGAATGCTGCCGTCAGAGAGCAGCAGCACTCATCAAGGATCCACACCACCCAGCACATGCTCTGTTCTCACTGCTGCCATCAGGAAAGAGGTGTAGGTGCCACAAGACTTGCACCACCAGATTCAGGAACAGCTGCTATCCCTCCACCTTCAGTCTCCTCAATCGGGGACTCATTTAAGGATTCTTCCATGTGCACTTTATTGTTTTTTTAATTCTCTCTGTGTTGCACAGTTTGGTTCCATTCATTATCTGTTGGGTAGTTTTATTTCGCACAACCAAAAAATGGCAATTCTGCCTCGCCTGTAGGAAAAAACAATCTCAGGGTTTCTCTGACAATAAATCTGAAGTATTTCACTGCGTACATTTTAAAACCAATTGTTGGCATTTGACTTATTATTGTATTCTGATCTGTTCAATAATATTTCAGTATTTATTTTAATATTGATAGATGGTAAGATTGAGGAGCTGCCAACTGAATGTGCGCTTATTCTCGAAAAATATCTTATTTATTACCTTTGAATCTGGAGCTTTGGCTTGCATGGCCATTGCATACTGCATAAAGCAACTATTGCTACAAAAGACGATATCAGTCTCTATTTTGCCTGGCCCATCTCTTGAATCCTAAGGGAAGGAATAAAAAGCTTATGGCAGTGTTTTGACAGAAGTGGGTACAAACATTTCTGTGATAATAGAAACAATCCATGCAGTAGTCACACAGTTGGGATCTGAACTACCACACTCTCAATGCATTGCAGAGTGGCTCAAAGGAGAGAAATATGACAGTACCACTTTATTTATGAAGCAATTAGCGCAACGCCTTTACAATGCCTAAGATCGGGACCAGACTAGGTTTGAGTCCTGTGCTGTAATGTCTCCCTATCAGCGTGGCTTTTCTCTGGGGAGCAGGGGTTCCGGTTTCCTCCCACAGTTCAAAACGTATTGGGGATGTAGGTTAATGGGGTGTAAATTGGGTGGCATGGACTCGAGGGCCGAAATGGCCTATTACCGTGCTGTATGTCTAAATTTTTTTTTTGCCCAACTTGAAACTACTAGTGTGTCTACTGAATATATTTAGCACTTAACTTTAAGATTAAAATAATCAGCCAAAACACATCCAAGAATAACACACTTTGAACTGCAACCACACATTTAACAACAGTCCTCATGGACACCATGAACTAAATGGCCTATTTCCACAGCATGTGACCTTTACATGTCTTAATAAGTGAGTGACCAAGCCATTATCTTTGAAAGACGAGAGGTGACTTAATCGAATGATACAAGATTGGGAAAGGCATAAAGTGGGTGAACAGTCAGCACCTATTTCCTGGGATGACAAAAGCCAATATCAGAGAACATCTGTTTAATGTGAGTGAAGAAAAGTTGAGGGGAGACATCAGAGGCGAGTGTTTTTTTTTCACTACACACAGGGTTGTGGGTGCTTGGGATGCATTGCCGAAGGTGATAGTGGAGGCTAGTACAATAGGGACATTTAAAAGAAGCACATGGATGTAAGAAAAATAGAGTTATGGGTGTGAAGTAGGGAATTGTTGTTGAGTAAGTTTATATAGGTCGTCATTACATCATGGGCTGAAGGGCCTATACTGTGCTGTATTGCTCTATAAAAAGATGTCAACAACTGGGGACATGTTAATTATATTGATTTGAACGTTAAAATTATTGAAAAAGACCAACAGCAAAGAATCTTTGCAAGTCATACCATGTGTCAAATGAAAAAAAAACCAATTAAGAATTTTGTAATTATATTGACGGATATATGTAAAAATGCTATTTTCCCTGCCATCAGCTTTCATTATAAATGCAGTATAACTCTAATTATCTAAAATTGTATTCTCTGAAATCCTCATTTATCTGAAATATTTGAAGGAGAAATATGATTTATTGGCTAAATAAGGGTTTTAGAAAAATGAGAAATCCCCAATCATCTGAAAATCATTTCACCTCCAAAAATATTTTTGAAACAATCAAAAATCCTCATATATCTGAATTTCTTTTGGCACTGAACTCACTTCACAGCTTGAAAAAAAATTAAACCCAGCATGTGTGTGTCTTAGTTGCCATTTTGATTTCAACGGAGCACTCAAAGATTTTGTAATGGCAAAGAGGTCTGCAGATGTCACTGTGATTGTGAGTAGAATTCCAAGTGTTTGGTCTTTGGAGATTTATCTTACAGTATTTTGTCCAGGTTGCTTTTTTTATATCAATGGATGCTGACTGACCAGCAATTCTTTGCTCAAGATTCCAGCATCTGCAGTTTTTGTGTTTCCCTCTGCTCATGTCCCCATCTAGATGCCTTTCAGGTCATGGTTGAATGCATGTTGTTCCCCACCCCCCCCCTTCAAATCCTCCTGAGCTTTTGTATCTTCTAATCCTGCTGCCATCTTAACTTAAATCTTACTTATCTCAATACCATTCTTTCTGTTCATCTTATCTACACTTGACATAATCAGTATTACTCATCCATCTACAATGTCCTATGTTAAAAAAAACACAACTCCTGTCCAGTCACTTTTCTCTCAACACTATAATTCTCCAGTTCTTGTACATCTTATCTGCAAGCTCTCTGGTGCTCTCCGGATTGAAAATTGGATCAACAGCTTTGCCATGTTATTCCATAATGTGGAGATGCAATTGTACCGTGCTATTTAATTATTGACACAAATCTTTAACCAAAAATGAAGTATTTTATTAATTCAAAATTTGCAACTTCCCTTCAAAATATTAAAACCGACCCATTAATAATGTAGCACAAGATTAATGTGTGTATAGGTAATTCTTCAGTAAATATGGTTTGCTGCATGAAATAACATACCTGCTTATTATATGGAAGATCTGTGAATGTCTTCCGTACACCATTACCAAGCACCACAACATCACAATGACGGCACCACTGAGGTTTAGAGGTGGTAGAGCTGTTCAGGACTGCTCGATTATCTGCTTTGTGCGCCACTGTGACTGCTTCAGAGAAGACAACTGGGTGAAAACAAAAATAGCACAAACCATCTCCACTGCACTCACTAAAATGCTCAGAAAGTCACGGTTCATTTTAAAAATGGTCAACCATTTAATCTGCAGAAGACTAAATGAAGTTCTGATCTGCACTGAATCCCTTTCTCTAGAGTAATCAACTCTGACGGTTAAGTAAATTTGAAAATATTTTGAATTGAGAGAATATTGAGAATTGCAGAATATTTAATTATATTGTCAAATCAATGTTTCTTACATTTCTTTCTTTTCTCCTTAGTCATAGACCTTTTAAATGGTTAGTGCAGTTATGATTGGTATTAATTCATTTCACAAATGACTAGTCATCCATAGTGCACATCAGTAAATCTCTAAGTAAATAGTTTGTATACTGCTTCTTCCAGAGTTTTAAAAAACAAATGCAGTAAATTTGAAATACCATCCATAAGTCATTCAGTACAAGGACAAAAACAGGAGCCTTACTAGCAACATGCATTATGTCATGAGATTAAAAATAAACTTACCATGGGGAGGAATCATGTATGGGAGGCCTGAAGGTCCAACTGGTCTCATAATTTTGACAGGGCCAGTAAATCCAGGATGGGAAGCTTGAGCCAAGAGTGATGGTCTATTTTCAAAGGTTTGGTTGAACTTGTATGTGTTAATTAAAGGCAGCGGAGACGCCTCAGGTCCACTGCTGACTTCATAACTGTTGGGAACTTTGACACGTAGGAGATCAGCCACTGCTGCCACAACACCACTAATGTCCTAATTTTGAAGAAATATGATTTTAATTGACTTTTGTCTTTATTATTGCTAGCTTTCAAGATGGACAATGGATTCTTTTGCTAATTCATCATCCAAAATCACTGAAAATCTGCAATAATGTGGAGCATAATAGAAACAAGAACCCAGGCTCAATATATTAATTTAAAAAATATTTTGAATATTTTTACTACAATCACAGCATCTGAAGACTTCAGTGTTTCACTCAACATATTAAAACAATTTTCATGGATAAATAGCAAGCTGATATGACTCATTGAGGAGGGTCTTTATTTTGGGACAGCAATGAAACTCCATTGTGGAGAGAGTGAAGAGTACTAAGTTTCTTGGTGAGTATATAACGAGTAACCTCTCCTGGACCCACACCTCAAGAAGGCACAGTTGCATCTACACTTCCTAAGGCGGTGGGGGGGGGGGGGGGGGGGGGTCAAGGCTACTGCCCACATTTTGACAACATTTTAAAGGAGTACAATTGAGAGTGGCCTGCTTGGTTGTATCATTGCACGATACAGTAGCTGCAAGGCATCGGACCAGAGGTCTATACACAGGATCATCAAAACAGCAGATCTGGGGGTCTCTCTTTTTCCTATTGATGACATTCACAAAGAACCTTGATAGAAAAGGGCTCAAAGAACTATTAAGGACCCTTTCCATCCAGCACACAGCATCTTTGACCCACTCCCATGAGGATGGAGCAAAAGGAGCATCAAAATCAGGATTGCCAGGCTAAGAAATCATTTCTTCTCACAGGCTGTGAGAAGAATGGTATCATGTAACCTAATGTCGCTTATAAATGAAACAGTAAATTATTCCAAAATAGTTAAATATGTTTTGTCATTACATCTTTATGTATAAATGTGATATTACCTGCTGTGTATTATGTGTGCACAGTGTCGTGGAGAAACGCTGATTCTTTTGGTTATGTATGTCCAGTCAATGACAAATGAACTTGAAACAATGGCTCACCTCAGCTGCAGTTGGAGTCAGTGTAAGGGCTACGGACACAAATCCAATTTTCGGTCCATTTTGAGATTGTGCAAACTGATTTTTAAAATACATAGATGAGCCCACATTTCCAAAGGTCGGCTCCATCTTAACTTCACTCCGCCTCGCTTCTGAACCTGAAATCAGAATAGAAATGGACATCAGTCTCATGGCCAACAATATAAACAACTTTTCTCAAATTTCAGAAATGTGTGTGTGCTCACTCACTTCTGTAGAAGGGAAAGCTAGAGGAGTGGAGCATGAAGAGTCAGAAATGAATAGATCTAATGTAAATACCACTATGCAAATAGAATGTTATCAAATTTCAAGAGTTTTAGAAATAATTAGATTTTACCAAAGCAATATTAATATAGAGCAGACTGTATTTACTGTTCAATGTCATTTCAAATTTCTTGCAAACTAATTATGATAAATACAATAAAACTGTAACATCCATTCTGCTGATTCCAAGGCAGGAATGCAACAATTTTCTCTATAGAATTCAAAATAAGTTTTGCACTAGTTGGAAACAAATAACTTTGATTTTGCTCTTGCATCGAATAAATGTATTTTAGCCAGGAATCTAATGATGTTACCTGGTTTACCAATTAACCAATATTTTCCAAAGCAAAAAAACAATGTCACTCTTTGGAAGTTTTCAAACAATCTACATTGTCTCATTTCCTTCCTTGGTTTTCTTCACCTGAACCCATTTGGATGGTTTCAAGTGAAGAAACATCAACATTCCAAATACTTCATAATATTTTAACTATTCTAAATGACTACAGTAAAATCTCTTATATCTGGCACCTATGGGGATTGGTAGATGCCAGATAATCCGGTTCCTTGAGACTGTTCAGTGCATGATTGGGAAACTAATGGCAAGGCGTGCCAATTTTAAATTTCTGTATTTTTTTACTCATTTATTTTTCATGATTTTTGTTTTGCTAGTTGCTTGGAATTTCGGATAACGGGGTTTACTGTATAAAATTTCCTTTTCCTCTTGGATTTTTACTCGGCTTGATATTTTCAGACCACCTTATGTCTCTTATAATTGCTGCTGGACAACAAAGAGATATCTGGGTAAAAAGACATTTTCAGGTTTCAGGACTTAATTGGTTATCAGGAGGTCTTCCTTTGCTACGATTATACAGACAGTGTAAGACTGCTCTGGCAGCTTACTTCTTTGTGCATCTATGCAAGATATTATTTACCAAAAATCTGCCTAAGAGAAAGGACAAAATTTAAACATGACTTATCCTCTTAATTAACGTCCTATGCATGAATCAGTTTGATCAAAACTAACTTAAAATTTTCCTTTACAACCAGAAATTGAAAGTCCCAAGTGAAATGCATCTTTTTTTCTTCCAGCTAATGATCAAAAATCCTTTCTGTGGAACCCAGTTTAATCTTTAATGATCAGGAACGATAAAAGAATGAAGAAGGCAAATACTCAATAACAATTTTCTTAAAAATCAGGAGTATCAATTAGATAAACATGTTCATAGGACTAAGAGTAGAAATACTTTCTCAACAGTATGATCTAAGCATTTTATTGTGCCTGGTCACCTGTGAACTATGATGTCAATAGACGATCTTTTATGTGATCAACCAATTCTCTAGAGTTAAACACCAAGATTGTAGTTTAAACACAAAAATGCTGGAGGAACTCATCGTCAAGGTATGCTCTCATAACTTGAAGAAGGGCTCAAGCCCAAAACATTGTTCTATATCTTTACCCTCTATGGATGCTGCATGACCTGCTGAGGTCCTCCAGCATCTTTGTGTTTCCACAACTAATTTTTAATTTTTAAAAAATTTAGACGCAGCACGGTACCAGGCCCTTTCAGCCCATGAGCCTATGCTTTTAAATAAATACATTAACCTGCAACCTCAATACATTTTGAAAGGTGGGAAGAAACCAGAACACACTGAGCAAACCCACACAGACATGGAATGTACAAATTCTTTACAGACAGTGCCAGATTCAAACCTGGGCCGCTGGTGCTGTAATAGCATGGCGCTAACCGCTACGCTAACTGTGCCACTCAAAATTTCCCTTTTAATTTTGCTAACAATGAATATTTTTTGCTGCAGTCAGCCTGAAGAAAACTGAGGTCCTCCATCAGCCAGCTCCCCACCATGACTACCAGCCCCCCCACATCTCCATCGAGCACACAAAACTCAAAACGGTCAACCAGTTTACCTATCTCGGCTGCACCATTTCATCAGATGCAAGGATCGACAATGAGATAGACAACAGACTCGCCAAGGCAAATAGCGCCTTTGGAAGACTACACAAAAGAGTCTGGAAAAACAACCAACTGAAAAACCTCACAAAGATAAGCGTATACAGAGCCGTTGTCATACCCACACTCCTGTTCGGCTCCGAATCATGGGTCCTCTACCGGCACCACCTACGGCTCCTAGAACGCTTCCACCAGCGTTGTCTCCGCTCCATCCTCAACATCCATTGGAGCGCTCACACCCCTAACGTCGAGGTACTCGAGAGGGCAGAGGTCGACAGCATCGAGTCCACGCTGCTGAAGATCCAGCTGCGCTGGATGGGTCACGTCTCCAGAATGGAGGACCATCGCCTTCCCAAGATCGTATTATATGGCGAGCTCTCCACTGGCCACCGTGACAGAGGTGCACCAAAGAAAAGGTACAAGGACTGCCTAAAGAAATCTCTTGGTGCCTGCCACATTGACCACCGCCAGTGGGCTGATAACGCCTCAAACCGTGCATCTTGGCGCCTCACAGTTTGGCGGGCAGCAGCCTCCTTTGAAGAAGACCGCAGAGCCCACCTCACTGACAAAAGGCAAAGGAGGAAAAACCCAACACCCAACCCCAACCAACCAATTTTCCCTTGCAACCGCTGCAATCGTGTCTGCCTGTCCCGCATCGGACTGGTCAGCCACAAACGAGCCTGCAGCTGACGTGGACTTTTTACCCCCTCCATAAATCTTCGTCCGCGAAGCCAAGCCAAAGAAAATATTAGACACTATTCAGTATGTGCCATAATGTAGAAGATGGGACAAGCTTTAAGTTTTCAGTGTGAACAAAGAGCTATACAGGCACACGATCCTTGATCCGGAACGTTTGGGGGACAGGGGGTTCCGAGTTTCAGATTTTTCCGGATTTCGTAAAGCCCACCTGAATTGTGCTGCCGTATCCACCCCCACCCCATTCCAATCCCTCGGCTGCCTCCCCCAAGTGCCAGCTCCTCGGCCGCCTCTCTCCCCACTTACCGGATTTTGGAGTTTTCCGGTTTTTAGAAGTCCGGATAAAGGATCGTGTACCTGGATAATCAATAATATCACTGACTCTTGATTTATTTTCACTTTTACCATGTTTTCTGTGAATTTTTAAATCGAAAATGGAGCAAGAAGGTGGCTTTCTTTGCAATGCTTAGATGGCAAACAAAATGGAAATTTTCACATCATGTTGGTACAGGTGATAATAAACTAAACTTACCTTTGCCAGTAGAACTTGGAAGCATGGGAATAACTGGGGATGGAGCGAGGTCTGGTGGTTCTTCTTTCACTAGGGATAGATCAGGATATCTGCTGACCTCCTTACCCACCACACTTTCGGGAGACGATGACGCTACAAAGCTATCTGGGGAACCACGTTCATCGTCACCACAATGGTCTTGGCCTCTGTGAAATAATATGGCAAATCTCAGTTTATTGTGACATTCTTACTTTGTCCATCCAAACTCTAATTTGAATAAGTCTGAAAAACCTGGTTTATCTATTCCTTTAAAGGATAAAAATAATTTTTATTTAGTATTTCATTGTGAATCATGTCAAGAATATATACAAATATTTAGTATTAAAATATACACAGTGACATTTTCATTTTTTCCCACCCGTTTCCCCCCCCCCACACCCCCTATAACTTAAAGCAGGAAATGAAAAAAAGGAAGAATAAACAAACCAAATAAGAGCACAAGAAAGAAAAAGAAATTGTGTCGTCCAATATTTCATATTTAGTTATTTTCATACTTGTGACATCACTTCGAGAGATGGAGGTCTGAAATTGGTGGTTTGTAATGTATGGTTCCCAAATTTGTTCAAATTGAGCATATTTGTCTTTTAGATTGTAGGTAATTTTTTTCTAATGAAATACACTTGTTCATTTCTATGTACCAGTGTTGTATTTTTCAGGTTGCTTCCGTTTTCCAAGTTATCATTATTCACTTTTTTGTTGCTGCGAGCGCAATCATAATAAATCTTTTTTGAACTCTGACTAATTTTAGACCTAATTCTTTATCTTTTATGTTGCTTAGCAGAAAGATTTTTGGGTCTTTTGGTATCCTATTTTTTGTAATTTTACTTAATATGGTACCTGCACATAGTTCCTTCCATGTTTCATTCTTTATTCGTATATTTAAATCTTTTTCCCAGCCTTGTTTTGGATTTATATATTGCTTCATCCTTTTCCTTGTTTTGCAATTTGTTTTACATGTTTGTGATAGTTTTTTTTTAACTATTGCAGTGTCTGTAATTAAGTTTCGTAGCAGCTACTCTCAGGTTATCTTAGACTAGTTCCCAACTTTCCTTTTAAATAGGTTTTCAACTGATAGTATCAAAATATTGTACCATGTGATATTCCATATTTATTTTTTAATTGTTCAAATGTCATTAAATTATTTCCCCAAAAGCAATCTTTTATTCTTTTAATTCCTTTTCTTGCCCATTCCTTTAAAAATAAATTGTCTATTGTAAAAGGAGTTGATAGGTTTTGCATTAGTAACAAATTTTGGTATTTGATAATTTATCATCTCTCACTCCAGATGTATTCTCTTCCATATTTTTAGTATAAGATGTAGTATTGGTAGATTGTTATATTGCACTAGTTTCTCATCCTATTTATAGAGTAAATGTTCAGAAACTTTTCTCCTAATTTATATAATTCTATCCAGTTTTTCACCTGTCTAATAAAAAACTGATAGCTTTCTTGACTGTGCTGCCCTGTAATAGTTTTTGAAATACGGTAGTTGCAATCCTCCTTAGTTATATACCCATGCTAATTTTTCCAAAGCCACTCTTGATTTTTTTTACCATTTCATAGAAACTTTCTTATTAACTTATTTAATTTTATAAAAAATTCCCCCATCAAGGGAATCGGTAGCGTTTAGCCGTGGAAATACATTAATCTTGATGCAGTTTATTCTCCCCATTAGAGTTGGTGGTAAATCTTTCCATTTCTCTAAGTCTTCCTGGATTTTTTTTATTAACAGATGGAAGAATTTAAAATTAGCTTATTTTCAGATGACATTATAGTATATTTAACGGACCCAGATAAATCAATAAAAAGGTTATATACAAAATTGAAAGAATATGGGTAACGAATGGCCTGTGATTGCCATTTAAAAGGCCTTTTTACATTTTGTATAATTGACTTTGTTCATTGGGATCACTTCACTTTTATCAATATTAACCTTGTATCCTGATATTGCCCCATATTCTTTCAATTTTGTATATAACCTTTTTATTGATTTATCTGGGTCCGTTAAATATACTATAATGTCATCTGAAAATAAGCTAATTTTAAATTCTTCCTCTTTTACTTTTATTCCCTTCATCATAGGTAATTTTCTTATCAGCTCTACCAATGGTTCTATGGCCAAAGCAAACAGGGAAGGTCTTGCTGACCTACTCAATTTAAAGTGCTCTGAAACATCCATTTGTTACCACTTTTGCCAAAGGACCCTTTAATCCAATTAATAATTTTTTCCAGTAATTTGAATTTCTGTAGTACTTTAAACTGAGAAGTCCATTCCACCCTATCAAAATCTTTCTCTACATCAAGAACCATGGCCACAGTTGGTGTTTTATTTATTTGTGCTGTATGGATTAAATTAATAAATTTACAGATATTATCTGCCGCTCTTCCATTTTTAACAAATCCTGTCTGATCTAGCGTCACTAATTTCAGTACACAATCTGTCAATCTATTTGCTAGCAATTTGGCAGTTAATTTATAATCTGTATTTAATAAAGATATTGGTCTTTATGAAGCCGGTGACAACGGGTCTTTTCCTGGTTTTGGAATTACTGTGATTATTGCCATTTTACATGAGTCAGGCAAATTCTGGGTCTCTTCCACCGGTTTCATTACCTCTAAGAGGGGTGGAGTTAATAGATTATTGAATACATTATAAAATTCTGCAGGGGATCCATCTTCGCCTGGGGCTTATTATTTGGTAATGTCATTAGTGTATCATGTAGTTCTGTAATTGTCAGGGGCTTTAGTAATTTATTTTGATCTTCCAGTTGTAATTGGGGTAATTCAATGTTTGACAAAAACTCATCTGTTTTGTTATTCTTCCCTGAATTTTCGGTTTGATATAATTGCTTATAAAATTTTTAAAAATTTCCATTAATCTCTCATGGGTTATATAAAATCTGTTGATCTTCCTTCCTTGTTGCTATGGTAGTTCTTGTTGCTTGTTATGTTTTTAGTTGCCAAGCCAATATTTTGTGGGTTTTCTCTCCTAATTCATATCTTTTCTTTGTTTTAATAATATTTTTCTCCACTTTGTTTGTTTGCAATGTATCGTATTTTAATTTTTTCTTTTTCAATTCTCTCTCTTTTTTCTACATCTTCCCTTCTCATGAAATCTTTCTCTATAGTTACTATCTTTTTTTCCAACTGTTCTATTTCCCGATCATATTCTTTTTTAATCTTGGTCATATAACTAATTATTTGTCCCCTAATAAAGGCCTTCATTGCGTCCCATAATATAAATTTGTCTGTTACAGAATTTGCATTTGTCTCCAAATATATTTTAATTTGTTGTTCTATGTATTCCCGAGAGACTTGCCCTTTTAACAATATGGGGTTTAGCCTCCATCTGATAAAAGTCTTGCCTTATATTAGGTCTTTTGAACTCTCCCTTGAATCTGTGCTGACAAGAAGAGCATATCAATTCTAGGTTTTATGTCTGTTTGAATAATATGAATAATCTCTTCCTTTTGCAAGTTGTTTTCTCCATATATCAATTATCTTCATGTCATGCATTGAGTTTAATGTAAATTTAGCTGCTTTATTTTTTGTAGTAGTCTTCCCAGTTTTATCCATTGATGGTCAAGGTTAAAATTAAAGACTCCCCCGAATAAAATGTGTCCCTGTGTGTCTGCTATCTTTTAAAAAAAAATGTCCTGCATAAACTCCTGGTCATCTTCATTAGGTGCATAAATGTTCAACAAGTTCCAATATTCTGAATAAATCTGGCACATCATCATTACATATCTACCTGCTGGGTCTGTTATTTTTTTTCTTTATCTTAATTGGCAGATTCTTATTAACTAGTATAGCAACTCCCCTGGCTTTTGAATTGTACGATGATGCCACTTCGTGGCCTACCCAATCTCTCTTCAGTTTGCAATGTTCTAACTCAGTTAAGTGTGTTTCTTCTATAAATCCTATATCTATTTTCTTCTTTTTAAGTAGTGTCAGTAACTTTTTTCTCTTAATTTGATTGTGAATTCCATTAATATTAAGTCATATATTTAATGTATTCATCTTATCCATCCATTTACACCTCTATTCCACCTCTTCAACCCCTCCACCTCCCTTCTAAATTCACTCTTTAGATTGTTCTTACTGTTTACTATATGTGATGACACAACTAGTAGGAAAGTAACAAAAACCATAAGAAAACCACATTAAATCCTCCTTTAATGAGTTGACCATGTCACCTCGAAAGTCAACCACAACTCCCTTTTCTACATGGATTGTGGTGTATACCGGAATTCAAATTTATTTATATACATTATCTTAACAGACCTTTTATTATTTCCTTTATCTTCTTCTTGTTGCTTATTTGGTAATTGGTCTGCAAAGTGACGAGGTTCTTCTGGATCTGAAAAGAGTCTATTTTGCCCACCAGGGATAAATATCTTCAACACTGCTGGATGCCGTAACACAAAGTTATAACCTTTTTTTCCATAGTACATTTTTTGTTAAATTAAACTCCTTACGCTTCTTTAAAAGTTCGAAGCTTCTAGCTGGATAAAAATTTTTTTTTTCCCATTGTACTCCAATGGTTCCTTATTTTCTTTCACTCTTCATTGCCAGTTCATTTTCTCTTTGTTGTATATCGTAGTAGTTTTATTAGTATGGAACGCGGTTTCTACTATGACTGCGGGTTTGGCGCCAATGCTCTGTGGGCTCTTTCAATTTCTATTTCTTCTTGGAGTTCTACTCCCAAGATCTGTGGGATCCATCTTTTTAAAAAAAATCCTTTTATATTTGTCCCTTCTTCGCCTTGTTTCAGGCCCACTATTTTTATATTATTACATCTGCTGAAATTCTCTAAAATGTCAATTTTTGGGCCAATGAGTCGTGTGTCTTCTTAATCTCCTTATCTCTACTTCCAATTTTTCTCTTAACTCATTCACCGCCATTTCCACTTCATCTCTTCGCTTTCTCATTTCTTTGTATTTTTACGTCTGTCTCTTGCATGGTTTTTTTTAATAGTACTGAACTCAGTCATTATTATTTCCATTAAAATCTTTATTTGACTGTCAAAATATTCTTTATCTTCTTCTTGATCATCTTTCTCTTGCTCCATTTCTTGGCTCCGCGTTGATCTTGCTTCTCTCGTTGCCTTCTCTGCGACTTCTCCCATTATAGAGTCAGCATCTTGCTGTCGGTGTTGGTTCCCTTCGGCGTCCTCTTTAGTATGCGTGCTAGCATTTCTTTTTCAGGCTCTGCAAGCCAGCGTTCTAGGCCACCTTGGAAGACGTCATCCCTGAGCTGCCTGATTACCGGCTTTCCAGCTCGGAGAGCTCCCTGTTCATGGACTCCGGTAAGGCCTTCCTCTTTTTTTTCTGGTGATTTCTTCACCTCTTCTTTGCTTGCCATTGTAGTCTTTTCCTTCTTTGGAGCCATCTTCAGGTTCTTAGACTTTTTATCTTGCACCTTTTTAAAATTTTACTTCTCTGCTTTGTTCTTCTACCTTTATTTTTCCAACTTTCTCTGTGGAGGGCCCCCCTAACCAGCCACTACTCCATCACATGACCACCCAAGGATAAAATGTAATTGAAAATAGTTACTCCAACACTATTATCAATATTCAGTAAATGAAATGCCCAAACCTTAGTTCCTCATGGTTGTTGTGAGGTGGAGTTGGTAAGGAGGCTGGAACATCAACTGTTTTAGGTCCATGGGCCAAAGCTCTTGCCAATAAATCATCCTCTGGTCTAAAAGGTAGCTGGTACTGTTTTGACCCAAGACCCTTGGTGACTGAAAATACAAATATTCATTTATTAAGTAACTTGATTTAAAAGGTCTGAATACAAAATAATTAAGTGTGTTGCAAACAACTGAAGAAAATATTAAGATGGAAGGTAGTACAAAATTATACAATGTTGTGAGTCAATAACTAAACTATAGAATCTAAACTTTCCCCATCAAAATAATTCCATGCAATAGCTCATGTTATAAAAAAAAACCCAATACAGAGAATTTTCAGCCATGTTATACACGCAAGTGAAATTATACACACAATATCAAATCAATTTTCTCAAAATTTAGTCAGGTTTTAATTAAAAAATTCTTAAGTCAAGACCCTCTTCCACAATCCCATCTTCCTGCTCCTCAATCAATACCCTCACTAACGTGGGGGAATTTCTTCTCAAATGTAATTTATGCTTTCAGGGGAGATGGCGAATACATGTTGGAAATTATTTGACTTGGTTGAATAGGGCACTTACAACTTTCTTTGAACTGCATCAGACTATGTGGAAATATGCAACCTGCACTGATCTTACTGGCAACTAAAAAAAACCTAACTTTTGAACATTAAGGAAAACTTTTAAACTTTACAAGTGGCAATCATTCCACACTGCCTTTGCCATAAAATGGCCACTATGTGGTCTTGCAGCCAGCAGTGGGAGTAAATAATGACACAGGGTTTCGAGGAAGTTGATTTCTTTTAAGTAAACACAAATCACCTTCAATTTTAAATGGCTATTCTGGAACTATGTACAGAAAAGTATCAAAATATTGGACTTATTTTCATTTCAACTGTGATTTACACACAGGACATGTAATACTCCAATGGAATAAATCAGGATACAACTCCCTACCATCATGAGGTCCAATTACTCCAGGTTTTCCAGAAAGCTCCTCAGTAGTAGCAAAGCCATTTACCATCTTCTGTCTGGCCACAGGTGGTGGGGTAGGAGGCAAGGAAGCAGGTGGGGTGGGAGGATTGCTTAGGTTGTTCTGCTGTGCCAAACAGAAAACAAATTAAACTGTTACTGCCTTACCTGAAAAAAACAAAGCCCTTTCATAACATCCACATTTAGTCATAATGTTTCCCTGCAAATTTTAACACCTGTTTAAACACAAACTTACCTTTAACATCATGTTTTATACAAGTACAGAAGAATAGGTATGGCAGCTCAGAACTCAAATTCAGTACCTACAAATATTTCACTGTGGCTTCATGTACCATAGCTGAAGCCCCTTGGTATTTTGACATCCAGTTATTTTGTAGTAATACAGTTACCGATGTGTGAGATACTGGAATTTGAATTTACATTATTACACAGAACTTTCACTGATGCAGAAAACATTGAAGTATTATCTTGATCTAGTGGCAGCTGGCCTGACTTTTCTGCCCCCAACATTGTAGTTGGAAAATTCAGTGGGGGGGGGGGGGGGCAATGAAATCCCAGAACAAATTACCATTAAAAAGGAATATTACATATTTTACCTGTCTTAAAATGTGGAGAAAACCTCAGGGCCCAATGAGGTATATACTTGGCTGCTATGGCAAGCAAGAAAGATTATTGCTGGGGCTCCAAAGGTGATTTTTATATTTTTGTTGGCCACTTATGATGTGCAGTTGACAGGAGGTCAGTGAATGTCACCTTTATTCAAGAAGGGCAGTAGGGATGAGCAATGAGTTGAACTTCTGTGGTCGGGAAATTATTGTAGATGATGATTTAATTTAAAATTTTAAAATTTAATTTAGAAATACAGCATGGTAACAGGCCCTTTCAGTCCATGATCCCGTGTCGCCTAATTACACCCAATTGACCTACAACCCCCAAGTATGCTTTGAACGGTGGGAGAAAACCCATGCAGACACGGGGAAAATATACAAAATGTACAAACTCCTTATAGATGGTGTGGGATTTGAACCCAAGTCCAGATTGCTGGCATTATTAGTGTTGCACTAACCGCACTGTCCTACGGCTAATCCTGAGGGACAGGATTAATTTGCATTTAGAGATAAGGATAATTGTGCAATTCTGTTAAACAGAGATCCTGTCTGACTTTATTGAATTTACAGAGGAGAAAATGAAGGCAGTGCAGTTGATGACAAATGAATTCAATCCAATTGACAGGAGGATTTGAGAATAACCTAAACCTGCATCTTTTATCCATAGATACATTTTCATCCCTTAAAAATACTAGCTGTACTAATGACTGTAATATATAAGCCATATACATACCTTGTAAATCAACTGAGAATAATAGTCTGGGACGCTATCAAGAGCAGCACTTCCAAAAGACCCAGTTAGCAAATTATCACCGTTTAACTGTCCACTACCATAGGGAGGGAAGTAAGCAAAATTCACACTGATTGTTGGCTCCAGCAATGGGAGAAGAGTCAGTTGCTGTTAGAAAAGGAAGAAAAATTCATTACATTGGAATTAGACGACTACATTATTGCTCCACATACAAAAAAAAGCATTTTAAATCAAATCTAAAATTCTGTGTCACTTTTTTTTGGGGGGGGGGGGTGGACCCTATGGAATACGTTTATTGCACTCTCTATCGAAAAAATTGATCACTGTATTTTTTTCCCCCATTCAGTACACCTGATATACTGCAAGTAAAGTAATCAATTCCAACATTTTATTACCGGTTGTAACAACACAGTGGATGACACCACAGTTAGTACTGCCGCATCACAGCTCCATGGCCTTCTTCTTCCATTTCTTATCTTATCACTAAAATCTTTGGCACTGTTCTTGGTCCACTATTTTATTTTTGCATACAGATTTGTATTGGGAAAGAAAGAAATCTGGGCCAATCCAGAGTTCCTTATTACACTGGTAGAGATGATGGCTTTTAGAGTTAAGGTAATTCTGGAAAAGGTGGAAAAAAAATGCTCACCTGCTTTAACTGGTTCATTAGAATTTCAGTATGAGGATAAATTGCATGCCTGTCTTCCTCATCTTTTTTTCGTTTTTTATAGCGTGACACGGTCTTCTCAGATGTTTTCTGTGACCGTTTATTTTTCGGCCGCTTCTTTTCCTCCTCGGAATCCTTCATATGCAGCCGCATGATCTTTCCATCAATGGGATACCCACTTGGCGGACTCTGCATTCCAACACAGAGGTCAGCAGCTATTCATTTTCTTTAGAGGTGTTAAAACATTTATTACATAATACAAATATACCAGAAGATACCGGTGTTGTAACAACACAGTGGATGACACCACAGATACTACTGCCGCATCACAGCTCCATGGCCTTCTGCTTCCATTTCTTATCTTATCACTAAAATCTTTGGCACTGTTCTTGGTCCACTATTTTATTTTTGCATACAAATTTGTATTGGGAAAGATGCCCCAAGTCCAAAACTAAACCCTCTCGGGAGGTTCAATATGGGAGAAATCAATTTTTCTTTAATTTTCTTTGACCAAAAGACAGGAGTAGAAATAGGCTATTCAGCTCATCAAGTCTGCACTGCCATTCAACCATGAGCTGATTCATTTTCCCACTCAGCCCCAGTGCCTGGCCTTCTCCCCAATAACCTTTGATGGCCTGCCTAACTAAGAACCTATCAATCTTTGCCTTAAATATGACCAATGACCTAGCCTCCACAATGGCCTGTGGCAACAAATTCCATAGATTTACCATGCTCTGGCTGAAGAAATTCCTCTGCATCTCTGTTCTAAGTGGATGCCCTTCAATCCTGAAGTTGTGCCGTCTTGTCCTAGCCTCTCCCGCCATGAGAAACAACCTTCCTACATCTACTCTGTCCATGCATTACACGAGATTCCCCCCCCACCTTTGGTCTCAAGCTACCCAGTCATTTCTTTTCCTCAACCTAACACAAGCCAAACATTTTCGTTCCCCCGTGTTGCTTCTGCGTAAATTCTTTTCACACGTAAAAATTCTTGTCAGCAACTCTGACAAAAATACATCTCCATTGTCAATAAGAATGGCACAGGGGAATTTTGGGTTGCTCACAGCTCCTTTAACTTGAAACTTGGTCATGCACAACTTCAAGACAGACGTACAGATCTCTCTTATTTAAAAATTAATTAACAATGCTCAATGTTAATAGACAAGGTTTGAACTGGGCAGTTTGCTGTTATATAAACTGAATAAAAATCAGTATTATAGACTCCTTTGAAAGAGGCAATGGAACAATCTCTGTCCAAAATTAATTTGCCATGACTAGCTATGATCAATTACAGTCTGTGATCCTTGTACTCTCTCCCCCCTTAAGAGTCTATCAACATAATATAAGTCTTCGTGAAACATTTTCAGTAATTTATTTGCTTCCTGGAAGAGTAAATGAAAATAGATATCATAACCAAGAAAAGAAAACTGCTGAAATGAGTACAATTATTAGTCTGACCAGACATGCTGCTCTCATGAGAAAACATTTTATTCTTTAGTTTTTTGGCAGATAGCAGCAAACAGTGTCGAGAAGAACACTGAAGTAGATGAGAGGTGGAATCTAGATCATCAACCTGGCTATTGTAGACACCTCATCCCATTCATTAGTACATTTGTATGAAGCCAACAAATTGAGAAAATACAACTGAAGACGCTGGAACTCTGTTCAAAGAGGTCAGCTCCATGGATAGAAACGGTCAATGTTTCAGATTGGGACCCTTTGTCAAGATTAAAGTGGAGACATTTCAAGTATATAAAGGGTGGGAAAAAGAGGGGAAGGGGCTGGGGAGGTGTTGGTGGGAAAAACAAAGTCGAGCGCCTCTGATTTGCCGTATACGTACGCCCGATTTGTTGTAGATAGACCTAGGCTACCACCCCCTCCTTCCCCCATCCAGCGCTGCTGCTACCCCCTCCCCCCATACAGCACTGCCGCAAACACCCCGGCTAGCTCCACCACAAACCCCCCCCCCAATGTCCAGCGCTCCAGCAAACCCCCACGTCCAGTGCTGCCACAAGCCCCCCCACATCCAGTGCCGCCACAACCCCCCCACATCCAGTGTCGCTGCAGAGGGTACTGGACAAGGTGGGAGAGGTGGAGAGAGAGGCAGGGAAAGAGACAACTATAAGGGGTAAAATGGAGGACAGGTGAGAGATAAAAGTGAAAATGGGAGCAAGTAGAAGATAGATGGAAAAAATAGAACTAGATAGAGGTTGGGGTTACATAAAATTGGAGAGAACAATGTCCATGCCAACAACAAACAATGAATTCCTCAAATTTAGGTAATAAACTGAACAATTTTTACACTTAATTTTACATATGCAGTAGCCAATATGATAACATCTGGATACGTTAGACTATTTGCCTTCACGTCCCCCATAGACATCAAGTTCCAGATTCCTTCCACCTTCCAGATGAAGTTCATCCTCTCTAAACTTCTTGCTCCCTCACCCTAAGCCCATGTCCCCTGATTTTAGATTCTTTTGCTACAGGAACTAGTTTCCTACTATCTACCCATGTATACCTTTTCTATTACATCCTCATTCATTCCAAGGAAATATACCAGCACATCCAGTCTTTCCTTAAACCCCAAACCCTCTAATCCAGGCAACATCCTATAGTGCCATGGCCAGAATTGTGCACAATATTCTATAAATTTGTATCAGAATCTCCCTGCTATACCCTGACTAATCAAGGGAATCCCACACTACCTGTCTGTGCTGCCACTTTCAAGGAGCTTTGGAGTTGAACACCAAAGTCCTCTGTCCTTCAATACTCCTGTTGGGTCTAACATTTATTGCATATGCTCTATCCTTTTTGGTCCTCCTGAGGCGCATCAATTTGCACTTATTAGCATCAAATTCTACGACTCCTAATTTTGCCCTATTTCTCAGTTGATAAATATTATTCTAGACCTAATAATCATCTTCATTAATATCAACACAACCACCAGTTTTTGAGCCATCTGCAACTAATCAGTCATACCTCCTATCATCATATACAAATTGCTATTGTACACAGCTACCGTTAAGGCTCCCCGCACCATTCCAATGGGACATCACTACTGGCTTTTAAACACAAAAGCAAACATCCACTATCAGCCTCTGCTTCCCTATGAATTCAATTTGCAATCTTGCCAAGGCCTTACTGACTGCACCACTACACTGCCCCATCTAGAAATGTTTGAGAAATTCAAATTAATCTGGTCACAGGATCTCCTCCTATTTTTGATTATTCCTGTCTCTGAATTGTTTCCAATGCCCTGTCAACCACTTCTGTGGGAGGCAGAGGCCTGTAATTACCTGCCTTATCCACTGGAAGGACAGAAGGTAGCAGGGTTAAGTTTTTAAAAATGACAAGGTCAGATGGAGCAACATCTTTTGTAGTGGTAACAGTTTAGGATCAAGCTTGAGTTCTGAATGTAGAACTCTTAATATTCTATTCAACGTTCACTTAATTGAGGAAGTGGGTTAAGGTCAAAAGGTGAAATGTTTGAAGGGAACATGAGGAAGAACTTTTTCATGCAGGGAGTGGGGGGGAGCATGGAACAAGCTGCCAGCTGACACAGAAAATGCAGGCCCAGTTTGATACTTAAGTACAATTTGGATAGGTACCTGGATGGGAGGCACATGGAGAGCCACGGGCTAGGTACAGATCAATAGGACTTGTGGACTAGATGGGCCAAAGGGCTTGTTTCTGTGCTGTAGGGTTCTTTTTTAAAAAAATTACAGGGTATGCTCTGCTTAACATTCATGATACGATCTGTGAAAATGGGCGTTATGCAATGTGGACATTGTGCAAACACCATATTATAAACTTAGCAAACCTATGTGGGATAGAGGTATAAATTCTTTTATCCAAAACCCTTGGGATCAGGGACACTTGGGAGATCAGAATTTTTCGATAATAAATAGTAAAGGCAGTTCGTTAAGTAATTGGGCTGATTTCAGATTCGCACAAAATAATGACACACTCAAACTAGAAGGGTCTCTGGATGGGGTTGGGGGGATGGTTACAGTGGCGCTGGATGTTGGAGGGGGAGTTGCGGTGTCACTGGACATCGGGGAGATGGCGATGATGCTAGATGGGGGTTGTGACGGCGCTGGACGTGGGGGTTGCGGCGGCACTGGACGTGGGGGGGGTTGCAGTGGCACTGGATGTGAGGGGGTTGCGGCAGCACTGGACATGGGGGGTTGCTGCGGTGCTGGACATGGGGGTGGGTGGTTTATGGTGGAGCTAGCCGGGGTGTTTGTGGCAGTGCTGTATGGGGGGAGGGGGTAGCAGTAGCGCTGGATGGGGGAAGGAGGGGGTGGTGGTGGTGGTGGCCTAGGTCTGTCTACAACAAATCGGGCGTACGTATACGGCGAATCAGAAGCTCTGGACTTTGTTTTTCCCACCAACACCTTTAAAGTAAGGATTCCCTAGGATTCCACTAATTATAGACACAGGATATTCAAGCATGAGTTGAGTGTCAGTCGCATTGGGTCATGTTTGGCGCCAAATGCGAAAATGTTTGGATTTTGGTTTACAGAATTTTGGATAAAAGAATTCGTACCTGTACTGTAGCATACCTGTAAACTTTTTATTTGTAAGTAGGGATCAGTGTGGGAACCGACAAGGGACTGTGAGGAGATAGCGGGGCAGTAGAATCAGGGTTGGGACCGACAAGGGGTTGTGGGGAGAAAGTGGGGCAGTGGGATCAGTGTGGGGACTGATACAGGGTTGTGGGGAGAGCAGAGGAATCAGTTTGTGTATACTGTATACAATAGCTAGCAATCACTTAAAAAAAATTGTTGCGGACTTGCTAAGGTAACTGAATAATTATGAGATCACGGTCGTATATGTGGTCAGACGTTGCCTCAATGGATGTTAAGTGGCGTATACCTATATATTTATTTAGCATCAAAAACGATTTCATACATATTATACAGATGTACGTAGTGCTCTTTTTTTAAAAAAAAACCCAGCACATATATACATAAACATGCACCCTCAGGTATTGCAGGCTTCCTTTCTGGCAGAGAATTGCAAACAGAAAAGAATAAGACGGCACAGTCAGACATACCTGTCTCTCAAATGGACTAGGCTTCTTTACCAATCTATTTTCCATACTAGATTCATCCTCAAATTTTTCTTCAGATCTCTGGGGAGCAGCCAGTGGAGGATTTTTATTTTTCAGAAGATGTTTTAGTAGCTCATTCCCCGATTCTTGTTTGGATGCTGGTATGTTTGCCCCAGCAGCTGCACCATGTGTTGGAATAGCAGGCTGCTGCATGCTGATCTTCTCCTCCGACTTCATTGCATTCTGTGTTTCCACGTTGTGTTGTCCATCCTCGTGGCACTCTCTAACTTCCGTCTGTTCCACCTTCACTGAGTTTGGCCTGGGAGGTTCATTTGATGGGCTCTGTTCTGTTTCAGAAGGGAGAAAGGCCTGCTGCACCATCATCCTTTGTGGCACATTGGAAGAAAGCTGACGTTCAAGTTCAGATGGAGGCTGGTGGTCACTTGAATTATTAGCTAATTGATTTTGTTCTCCATTCTCATTTTGATTACATACAAAATCACCAGGTGTGTTGAGAGCTGCATCAATTGGTGTAGTTGGTGTAGTAATGTCAGAATGAGGAGTAGATGGTGTTCTGACACAGTCATCTTCGTCCTCCTTCTTCTTCTTTCTGTTTCTTCTTTTCTTTCCCTTTTCCTCTGGTATAATATTCGAATAAAGTTGTATGAGTGATTGACTTGGGCCTGGATAATTGCTTGGTAATTGCATCCCACCCTCTGGACCAAAGTGGCCTCCATCAACTTTCCCTTGAGATCCAACAGGCATACCTGGTCCAAATAGAGGGCGCGCCTGGTTTTGTGGAAACCCAAGACCGGATGGCACCTGGTTCATAGGATGGATAGGTGGGCATCCGCCTGGGCCATCAGGCTCAAATCCTGCCGTTCCCATTGGCGTGTTGTCACTGCATTGCATAAAAGGTGCTGGAGGAGGTGAATTAATGAACTGTGGAAGCAGATTCTTTTGCTGGGGAGGGATAAGCTGTACCTGCTGAGGGGGTCTTTGAGACTGCATGAAATCACAAGGCAACTCAGAATTAAAATATGGCATTTGTGTCAGGGTTGGCGCATTCAAGTCTGGGATCCCTTGCTGCTGCTGCCGTTGTTCCATCTCCATTCTCTTCTGCATAGCACGGTGACGCTCAACTTCTTTCATAAGCTGGATTCGCTGTCTCTCCTGTTGCTCTCGTAAACGCTCCCTCCGTTCCCTTTCCTGAAAACTTTCACTGAACGGGTTGTTGTCATCAAATTCGACTCGTGGTGGCACGTTGGATTGTTGATTCGCTGTGACTGTCGACCCTTGAGTGGATGGGATGCTGGGCAATGGCAACTGAGATGGTGCAGGGTGCTGCATCCTTGGGGTGCCCATGGGAATGGGAGGAGGGGCAGCTGCATTTGGATTGCACGACTGCCACTGAGGCGGAGTAGCCATCCTGTTACTAGCTGGCTGTGGAGGAACAGGCGGCTGCATTTGTTGCCTGGGCGGTTGCTGGGGTATCATTTGGAAATTCTGTTGAGTTACTGAAGTTGGAGCCCCACCTTGGACTGAGGGAAGCTGGGCTGATCCAGCAGGCATCATGGAGGACGACAGCATTGAACATTGTTGCTCCTGCTTTATACGATAGTCTTCCATAAGTTCTGAATGTTCCTTTTGCTGTTTTCGAATCTAAAAGATACAAAATACAGTTGTTTTCTTCAGAAACCTGATTAAATTGTTCCTTCATCTTCCTTTGACTGTTTGGATGTCTATAATATATTCTCAACAGTGAAGATGCCCCCATTCTGTCCTTCTTTAACCATTGTTGCCAAGCATCTCTCCTTTTTTATCTCCACCCCATCCCATTTTAAATCTAGACAAACCCCTTTTTAAATCAAGTTTCCAAAATTGCTATAATAGATTTCCAAGCAAGCTGCAGTTCAACTGAATTGTTATTTTAATACAGATGATTAATTTCAGCTACCTGCAGTAAAAAAAATAAGGACTGGCTAGATTCCTGTTTCATCCAATGCCTCCACTGGAATTTTCTTGAACATAAATTCCAGCTGAGCTCAAGAACAGGTTTAATTACAGGGCCTTCTACAGTGGAGAAGGAGGGAAATCATGACCTTTCAAAATGTACCACAATGTCACACCTGGGACTTGGAAAAATTACCTGCTCCAATTGCTTTTGCACCATACTTTGTTGCTCTGTGACATGCTTCAGCTGCTCTGCATCTTCCTCTGGGAACTCCCGCCCAGCCTTTTTAGCCGTGCGTTGTTTAGCTGAGAGGGCCTTTTTGGATTTCCGGTGTGCTCCAATCTGTTCCTCAAGAAATTTTTGTTGCATTTGGAGGAGCTGTTGAGTTTCCTGGAGCCATTCTTCATACTGCTTCTTCTGTGCATCATCTGAAGAATAACAAGATCAAAGGATGAGAAAAAGAAAACTATTTTCAAATCAAATCTTTTGTAACTTTGTGGTGTCTCCTTTATAGTCACTGAAGCACTTTTGCTTCTGGCCAAGGTCTGGCATGGGGACACCATTACCTGAGTGTAAATCCCTGCAAAAGGTAGTGGACATTGCCCAGGACATCACAGGCAAACATCCACAGGGAATGCTGCCGTCAGAGAGCAACAGAAGTCATCAAGCCAGCAGCTAAAATCAATTTGTCACAGTGCTTTAGAACATGGAACATTACAGCACATTACAGGCCCATGATGTTGTGTCAACCTATATAAACCTACTCAACATTCTAAATCTTTCCTACCTCATACCCATAACCCTATTTTTCTTGCATCTGTGACAGATTATGTTATATTTTATATTGTATATAGATATGTTTTAAAGGAGAATTTTTTTTAGGGTGGGGCACATACAAACACTTCAAAACAGATCTCATTTAAAATACCAGAGCTCTGCTCAAGCCAGCCAGTCCAGGCTCCGAGTGCCTTTGCAAAAACTTTGAAGAATGCCTATAAGAACTTAACAAGTAGGTGTTAATTTGACATGTTGTGGAGTAATGGATTATTGTTTTGGAAAGCAACAGATAAACAAACTCAGAAGATTTGGTCCAGTGTCTCAGTCTGTCTGAATGCAGAGTGCTGTTCTAAGAGGGTCACGTGGTTTTCTCTGTGAGTGAGAGAGAGAATTCAGTTCTACAGTTCAGCAGCAGCAGCTGGGACTGAAACAGGACAAGCTGGCAAACTTGTGGAAAAACCCCATTTTGAAGACGGGTTATGAGTTCTTAGTTCAGCCTGGTCAAAGCCCTTGTGGTCCATAAAAGCTTCACTTGAAATAAGAGAAACAAAAAGGATCTCGGTGATGACCTGAAAGAAAGAGGTTATTATCTGGAAAACCCTAAGGGGGCAGGTTTCTTCGGTAAGACACTGAAGTGACTGGTTACAAGGTATCAGTTGTGGGTGTCCAGCGAACAACAAATCTCTCTCTGAAAACCAACAAGAACCTTCCTGAGTGGTAACTATTTACCTTTCAAGTACCAAAGTCTGGTGAACTTCATAAATTATTCTGTGCACAGTATAAGAATTGCCTGATACCAGTGAACTTGGAGGAGTGAGAGTGAGATTGTACTGTGAATCAAAGAACTTTTCTGAACTTATACAGATTACATATATATGTGCTTAGAATTAGAAGGGGGTTAAGTTATAAGTTAAAGTTTGATCCTATTTTCATGTTTAAAGATAATTCAAAGCAACTTTTGTTTAAGTAACCATTTGTCTTGGTGAATTTCTATTGCTGCTGGGTTTTGAGTTGGGTGAAAGGGCTCATAAGGTTTTAGCATGGCAATTAAAAATAGAACAGATTTCTAGAACAATAATTGCAACTAAGAAATTATCAGGACAGATAACATAAAATGCAGGAAATAAATGAGAATTTTAAAGACTTTTATGCTATCAGAATCTATGAGAGATAATAATAAAATGAGATTATTTGAGACAAGTTAAATTACCAGTGTTGAAGGAGGATGAAAAGACCGTCAGAGAATTTTTCAGAAATAGATGTTTATGAGACTCTAATGTCTTTACAGAATAATATGACATATGAAGATGGTTTATAAAGAGTTTAAGGAGTTATTAATATCAATATTAATGGAGGTATTAAGTCAAATGAAAGAGGTTCATGATTTACCAGAATCTTTTAAAACTGTAATTCCGAAAAAAGGGAAAGATTGTTTACAGCCTTCCTCATACAGACCTATATCATTATTGAATAAAGACTATAAAATTGTATTGAAATTGTTAGTTGAATTTTTTCCAAAATTAATAAATTTAGATCAAACTGGTTTTATTAAAAATAGAAAAGCAGCAAATAATATCGTTAAATTTTTAAGTTTGATAAATATAGCACAAAATAGGAAGACACCTGTGGTAGTGGTAGCATTAGATGCAGAGAAGGCATTTGATCGATTGGAATAGGATTTTTTATTTGACACTTAATGCATTTGAGATTCCAAATACCTTTATAAATTGGATAGAGGCATTGTATGATCAACCGAAAGCAAAAGTGATTACAAATAAACAAATCTCACAACTCTTTTTGCTCGAAAGGTCTTCTAGACAAGGTTGTCCATTATCACCCTTTTTATTTGCATTAACGATTGAGTCATTGGCAGAAGTAATTAGAACTGATAATGAAATTAAAAGATTTGAAGTAGGTAATTAGAAACATAAAATTAGCACATTTTCTGATGATGTTATAGTATATTTAATGAGACCAGAAATATTTTAAAATAAGTTGAATGAGAGATTAAAAGAATATGGGTTAGTATCAGGTTATAAAGTGAATGTTCATAAAAGTGAAGTAATGCCTTTGGTGGATATGGATTACTCTCAATGTAAAAGATTAACAAAATTTAAATGGCAAAATGAAGTAATTAAATACTTAGGAATTAAATTAATAGAAATTTAAATAATTTGTTTAAGTTAAAGATGGAAAGATTTACCAATAACATTAATAGGATGAGTGAATTGTATTAAAATGAATATTTTTCCAAGAATACAATATTTGCTTTAATCATTGCCCATTCATATACCAGAATCCTTTTTTAAAAATTTGAATAAAATAATACATGAGTTTCATTGAAAATGTAAGATGCCAAGAATTGGTTTAGAAAAATTAATGTGGAAATTTGATCAGGGTGGTCTAAGACTACCAAATTTTAAGAAGTATTTTAATGCAGCTCAATTGAGGTTTTTGTCCTGTTATCAATGGGGTGAAAAAGCAGCTTGGGTTCAAACAGAAATGAATAAAATTGGTGAAACTATTCCGGAGCATATTTTGTAAAATGAAATAGTGAGTTGTTTAAAGGAACTGAAGATTTCTCAGTATTAAAGCAGATATTAAAAATATGGTATAGAATTCATATTGAGAAAGAAATTAAAAATTAACAATGACCAAAAATGTTGTTAAAACAAAATCAATGTCTTCCTTTTACTTTGAACACTTCTTTATTTGACAATTGGTAAAGGTATTTTAGGATCTTTTTTTCTTAACTTTTGATCAATTAAAAGATAAATATAATATACATAATATAATTTTTGCATATTATCAATTAAAAATGTGTTTGAAAAAGAGATTGGGAGCAGATTTGAGACTCCCCAAACAAAGTCAATTTGAAGATTATAATAACAGATACATTTGTTGTTAAGAAATTTATTACTAATATTTATTGTAATACAATTACAAGAAATTACAAAAAATGATGGGAGAAAGATTTAAATATACAAATTCAGGAGGAGATTTGGTGAAAATTATGTCATTAAGTGTTACAAATACAATAAATGTTAGATATTAAATGGTTAAAATAATTTCATTATCGATTATATTACACTCTATATGTTAAATGGACTTAATTCTAATTATTCAAGTAAGTGTTTTTGATGTGTGAAAGAAACAGGGTCTTTTTTTGCATTCAGTGTGGTCTTGTGAAAAAGTGGAAAGGTTTTGGAATGAACTGAATTATTATGAGGACAAATTATTAAGATAAAGATACCAAAGGATCCAACAATATTTTTACTTGGGGATATATATGAAAAGGATACAAAATTGAAATTGTAAAAATATCAAGAAAAATTTTTCAGTCTTGCAATAACAACTGCAAAGAAATGTATAGCATTATTGTGGAAAGATGATAAGAAAGTATTATTAACTAGATGGTATAGTGAGATGCAAAGTTGTATCTTTCTTTGGCTTGGCTTCGCGGACGAAGATTTATGGAAGGGGTAAAAGTCCACGTCAGCTGCAGGCTCGTTTGTGGCTGACAAGTCCGATGTGGGACAGGCAGACACGGTTGCAGCGGCTGCAGGGGAAAATTGGTTGGTTGGGGTTGGGTGTTGGGTTTTTCCTCCTTTGCCTTTTGTCAGTGAGGTGGGCTCTGCGGTCTTCTTCAAAGGAGGTTGCTGCCCGCCAAACTGTGAGGCGCCAAGATGCACGGTTTGAGGCGTTATCAGCCCACTGGCGGTGGTCAATGTGGCAGGCACCAAGAGATTTCTTTAGGCAGTCCTTGTATCTTTTCTTTGGTGCACCTCTGTCACGGTGGCCAGTGGAGAGCTCGCCATATAACACGATCTTGGGAAGGCGATGGTCCTCCATTTTGGAGACGTGACCCATCCAGCGCAGCTGGATCTTCAGCAGCGTGGACTCGATGCTGTCGACCTCTGCCATCTCGAGTACTTCGACGTTAGGGATGAAAGCGCTCCAATGGATGTTGAGGATGGAGCGGAGACAACGCTGGTGGAAGCGTTCTAGGAGCCGTAGGTGATGCTGGTAGAGGACCCATGATTCGGAGCCGAACAGGAGTGTGGGTATGACAACGGCTCTGTATACACTTATCTTTGTGAGGTTTTTCAGTTGGTTGTTTTTCCAGACTCTTTTGTGTAGTCTTCCAAAGGCGCTATTTGCCTTGGCGAGTCTGTTGTCTATCTCATTGTCGATCCTTGCATCTGATGAAATGGTGCAGCCGAGATAGGTAAACTGGTTGACCGTTTTGAGTTTTGTGTGCCCGATGGAGATGTGGAGGGGCTGGTAGTCATGGTGGGGAGCTGGCTGATGGAGGACCTCAGTTTTCTTCAGGCTGACTTCCAGGCCAAACATTTTGGCAGTTTCCGCAAAGCAGGACGTCAAGCGCTGAAGAGCTGCCTCTGAATGGGCAACTAAAGCGGCATCGTCTGCAAAGAGTAGTTCACGGACAAGTTTCTCTTGTGTCTTGGTGTGAGCTTGCAGGCACCTCAGATTGAAGAGACTGCCATCCGTGCAGTACCAGATGTAAACAGCGTCTTCATTGTTGGGGTCTTTCATGGCTTGGTTCAGCATCATGCTGAAGAAGATTGAAAAGAGGGTTGGTGCGAGAACACAGCCTTGCTTCACGCCATTGTTAATGGAGAAGGGTTCAGAGAGCTTATTGCTGTATCTGACCCGACCTTGTTGGTTTTCGTGCAGTTGGATAATCTTTGTTTAAGGAATTGAGTTGAAAATTTTTATAGTATTTGGAAACCATATATGGATTTTATGAATAATTTTCCATCCATCTCTTCTACCTCATCCACTCTCTTAATCAGTAATTTTAATAATAATGAATGATTGTATATGCTAGTATTATTGTACATTAAATGGTAGGTGTTCCTTTCTTTTTCTTACTTTTGGGTGGGAGGGGGTTGGGGAGAAAAAATATAAAAGTATATTTTTGGATCACTGGATATGAATATCTGATTACACAAAAAAAACAATGAATAAAACAGTAATGATACAAATAATTAAATAAAAATTTCAGGAAAAAAAACTATGGATTTGAGACCTGGAGTAGGATTTAAACCAACTCATCAGTCAAGTTTACACTAATGCCTAAACATTAAATACCTGAGGAAACGAAAACAAGTTTGCAGTGCAAAAAAACTAAATTCATGTTGCATAACTGTTTTCCTTGACCTTTATACTATTTTTAGGATTGATGAACAAGTAACACATTTTATTAAATTTAGTCAATAAAAACAATTTGATGTAAAGCTCAGTGATTTTCTTCAGCAAGCAAGAATAGTTGGATAAAATTAAAACAAAATCCAATTAAAGACTTCTGTAAGATACTGTAACTTACTCATGAAACCAGGACCAAAAGATGGAGGGTTTGGTCGCTGCATTTGAGGTGCCAAATTTCCATCCTGAAAACAATCCAAACAAAATAAACATTCAGTTCTTTAATCGCAAAATAATCCTCCAATTTAAAAAAAGTGTTTAAAAAATTTTTTTTTAGACATACAGCACAGGAACAGGCCGTTTTGGTTTATGAGTCTGTGCTGCCCAATCCACACCCAAATTAACCTACACTCCAGTACCTTTTTGAAGGTTGGGAGAAGACTGGAGCCCAAGGGGAAAACCCACATAGACTCGGGGAGAACGTACAAACGTAAAGACAGCGTGGATTTCGAACACTGGTCCCGATGGCTGGAGCTGTAAAGGTGTTGTGTTAACCACCTCGCCGACCATGTCACCCTTTTACTTTTCAATAGAATCAGATCCATTACTAACGACTTGCAATCCTACAGCAGCAAGATAAATTTTAATTTTAGGAATTCTATTTTTAAATTCAATCTTCCCGCCTTAATCTCATACGAATCTACTTGTACCACAAGTTATCCCCATTGATAAAGGCAAAGCAGTAACCCACTCAAAATTTTGAATATTTCTCAATGGTTGATGGGATGGAACTCAATTAGTGACCTGCTGTTTTATAATAAAATGCTTTAATTTTCCTCTCCTTACTTCATTCCTCCTGCTTGGATATATCCCAGCATGCACCTGTGAGCCTTTGGAAACTTATCCAAGTGAACACTATATTGATCTAGGTTGCATGGAATATTAACCCGGGGCTGGATTGTACTGGATTCCAAATTTGCCACTCTCGTTACTGGAATAGTGCAGCTGTCAGCGCACCCAGGTTAGAATCTGGCACTGTCTGTAATCAGTTTGTATGTTCTCCCTGAATTTCCAGTTTCCTCTCATTCTTCAAAATGTACAGGGATTGTAGACATTTGGACAGCGCGGACTCGTGGGCCTTACGGGCCTGTTACCATGCTGTATGTCTCAGGAATGGAGGAACAGCTAATTTGTCTAGTTGTCTTCAATTTCCAAAAGTCAATAAAAATTTATTAAAATAATTAAGCATGATAAGAGCTAATGACTTGGTTTTCTTTAGGTTTCCTTTTCTCACTTTGTCCATGCTTCAATGCTGAACTCAGTGGCAAATACGAGTGGAGTAGGAGGTCAGTACCTGAGCTCCAACTCCATTCAGGTTTCAATGCTCAAGGAGAGAACAAACTGATAGTCATCAATACCCTATAGAGATAATGGCAAGAGACATGCTGTATTTGGGTTCAAGATGTGGTCTCTTCCACACATCAGAGAACTAAACACAGATTGGTCCTGCATTATGATCACCCATTCAGTCTGACTGCGAGTTTCCAGTTACCTGCTACTTTAATTTCCCATCCTACTGGACTCTGGTTACTCTGGTTCTGACCTCCCATACTACCTCTATGAAGCCCAAAATAAACTCAATGATCAACAGCTGACTTTGGATACATGTGAGCAAAATTAATACAAATATAGTGCTCAAGTCGTGAAGCTCTAAGGTAGGGGTCCTCAAAGTGGTCCATATTGAGCCATGGGGGTCGATGGAACTATCCAAGGGGTTGGTAAATGCCACGAGGTTGAAAACGCCGGGGGTCGATTGAACTTTTGCGGCGGAAAACAGGGGAGGTTCAACAGAAAATAGCAGCTATGGCAGTGGTGGCCAACCTCTCGCGAGAGTGGGCCTTGGTGGCTGCCATGTTGCATTTGGCTTCGGCTGAGAGTGAACGGGAGGATGGACTGAGTATAGAAGAAATATGTATGTGTTCTTTGTACCTTCCCCCTCCATCCCCCCACCCCAATCCAGCGCCAGGATTACATGACTGGGGGTTGAAGAGGGTTCAACTATTCCATGAAGGGGTCAAAGTTCTAAAATGTTTGCTCTAAAGGCAAGACAGGACACAGAGAAGTGTAAGGATTATCTTGTCGAATGCTTCAAACTTACAAAAGAAATAAATGTTTTCTTCTTATTAGGGTGGCATGGTCAGCCTTGTAGTTAGCACAAAGCTATTGCAGCGCTAGCAACCCAGATTCGAATCTGGAGCTGTCTGTAAGGAGTTTGTATGTTCTCCTCGCGTCTGCGTGAATCAATTTCAGTACGACTCTTTAATACAAAGGGCAACTGGGGCTGAAATTCAGTTAACTGGTAATGTTGTGTACTATTCTTTGCATAAATTCAACACACAATATCTAGTTAAGTAATTACCGAGGCAACTCCTTGGTGAGTGGGATTCTGCCCGCCATCGCCACACTGTGGACTTGATATTTGCTGATTCACGAATGGAAATCTGTAAGAAATTATATGAGAGAACACAATTGGAAATGCAGAAAATTTTATTGGTTACTTCAAATATACTAACTTGTAAAGGGATTATAGAAATAAATAATTCCAAAATATTCCTTCTTATACTATTTCCTCATGTTAAAACGGTTCAAGATTTGTGGAGACCGCACTTGTCGTTCTAATCACCAAGATAAAGAAAATGGGAGCAGAAATGCTTTGCGTAGAGGTGGCATGGTCAGTGCAACGCTCTTACAGAGCTTGAAATTGAAATCCAGAGTTCATATCCCACGCTGTCGCTAAGGAGTTTGTACGTTTTCCCCATGTTGCCCCCGGGTGCTCCAATTTCCTTCCACCGTTCAAAACTTACCAAATGTAGGTTTTTGGGCAGCATGGGGTTGTGGGCCGAAACGGCCTGTTACCATGCTGTATGTCTAGATTTAAAAGGTTTAAAAAAAAATTAAATTAGAAAAGAGCCATAAGAAATTTACAAGGACTGCTGGTGTTGGATAGGCTGGATAAACTAAGACTTTTCTCCCTGAAGCATAGGAGGCTAAGGGAGAGAGAAGGGAACTTATGGAGGTTTATAAGATCATGAAAAGGATAGATAAGGTAAATAGCCTTTTTCTCAGGCTAAGGGAATCTACAAATGGGGGCATAGATTTAAAAGGGGCTATGGGACTACTTTTTCTTTCCCTTACATAGTATGTTTATGGAAGGATCTTCCAAATGAAGTCACAGAAGTGGGTACAATTGTAACATTTAAAACCCTTTTTATATATTGAAATGGATATGGCTGAACACTGGCAAATGTAACTAACTTGGACCACATGGATAAGTTAAGCTGAAGGGACTGTTTCTGTGCTGTAAAACATTTCAAGTCTAGTATAAAAAAAGACATGAAATATTCTTTGATAGCATATACTGTAGTAAAAACATGAATACAAGATAAAAGGCACAGAAAGTTTCTACAGTGTATCTGCTTGAGAAAATCAGATGATTGATTCCATTGGAAATGGCTATTCTATTTATTTCCTGACCAGTAAATTCCTATCTGGTTTAATGCCAATCATTATTTGACATCTGAAGCAATTGTTACAATCTAATAACTCTTCATCTGATTTCCCACTCTTCAATGGAAATCAGACCTGCTCCTGAAGTGTGGGTGGCTCCCACATTGTAAAATTATTTAACTTAGGGAACAGTCCAATGAACTTCCTTTCAATTTTCAGGAAAAAATTGAATTGAGGGAAGAATTAACAGATCAATAAACATAATGATTTAGGAATAACTGACAGATGGCATGAGAATTAAGTCAGACTAAGAGACTGAGTACTGGGCAAACAAAGTTTTCATTTGTATTTCATCTTTAATGCAGTTCAACCTTCAACACCATTATTCCATCAGTCTGGTCAACAAGCTCCAAACCCTGGGTCTCTCCACCCCCACCCCCCCAACTAGATCATAGACTTAATCATGTCTGAATAGGTGACATGGTAATTCATTCAGACTAAGAGACAGGGCACTGGACGAAGTTTTCATTTATATTTCACCTTTAATGCAGCTCTGCCTTCAGCACTAATGGATCTTTGACTTCCTTTATGGAGAAAAGTCTTAGTTTATCCAGAAGTCTAGTCAGTACGAATTGGAAACAACATCTCCTCTTCATTGACGATCAACACAGGCGTGCCTCAAGGTTGCGTGGTCAGCCCCTTGTTCTAGTCACTCTACACCTATGACTGTCTGGCTAGGTACAATTCAAATGCCATCTACAAATTTTTGGATCACATCGTGATGGAATGAGAAAATGTACAGGACAGAGGTAAATCAGCTAGTTGAGTGGTGTCACAACAAGAAGCTCACACTCAATGTTAGCAAAACCAAGGAGATGATTGAGGACTTCAGGAGGAAATCAGAACACAAACCCGTTTTCGTTGAAAGGTCAGCAGTGGAGAGGGCCAAGAACTTCAAATTCCTGGGTGTCAACATCTCTGAGGATCTGTCCCAGAGCCTCCATGTTAATGCAATCATGAAGGCTAGCTAGTGTATCATTATGAGGAGTTTGAGAAGATCCTCAGAAACTTCTGGAAGTGTACTATAGACAGCATTCTGTCTGGTTGCATCACTGTCTGGTATGGAAATGTCAGTGCTTAGGACAAGAAAAAACTCCAGAGGGTTTTTAACTCAGCATGTGACATACGGGCACCAATCTTCACTCCACCGAAGACATCTACAAGAGGCAGTGTCTTAAGAAAGCAGGCTCTATCCTCAAAGACTCCCACCACCCAGGCCACGTCCTCTTCTCTTTGCTACCTCTGGGACAGGAGCCTGAAGATGAGCACTCAGCGGCACAAGGACAGCTTTTCCCCTCTGCCATCAGATTCCTGAATGGACAAATGAACCATAGACACTACCTCACATTGTCTTTTTCTTTTACTGTGTCTGTACAGTGGTTTCGCAAATTGGAGTTCGATTGGCGCACGTGTGAGTTAAGGGTGTGAATTCAATATCATCAGGGCGCTTAACTCTCGTGCATACGCCAACCGAAATCCAATACGCAAACCCACTGTGCACGTGCCAACCGAAGACTCATATGTGCACAGGAATCAAGATGGCCATTCCCAGCCTATGGGCCCCAGAACGTCGACTAACAAGAATGCATATTTTTGCTCTTACATGCCCTGTAATCCTGTTCTAGTTTGTCAAATATAACAAAAATCTACGATGAAAAAAAATTTGATTAAAAAGTTTGCTTTAAGACTGATACTCCACGTGCGCGAGCAAAATTCCAACTTGCATTCATTCTGAGAGACAACTAATTTTTCAGTCCCAATTATGGTCGTAAGTCGGGGTCTACCTGTATGAGATTTTTAAAACTTATGGTGTTTAACCACAAGTTGCCACGTTTAAGGTGATCACCATAAAGATGTTGGGTGAATGGTGCAAATTAGGGATTTGTTTTGGATGACTTTCAATGTGTGGAGAGTTGAACCAGAAATTTGTTGGAATGTGCAACAAAAATATCAAATACTGTACACGGGAAAAATACATTTTTTAAACTAATAATTTTTAAAACTTGTAAAAGTAGTAAATTTCTCATAAATTAAAGCTAAGAGTGGAATCACTGAGATATGGCTACAAAAGGAAATTCTTTACCTGTTCATTACTATTGGTGGCATTCCCAAGTTACTCTGGGCCATAACTCTGTTGATACCCTTCAATGCTACCATCTTTGCTTTCATGATTGGATCAGTAATAGCATCAAAATCTATAAAACAATTCAACAAAATTTGGTAAGATCTAAATAAAAAAAAAGCGCAACAATTTAGACATAGACATACCTACAGCACAGTAACAGGCCCTTCCAGCCCACGAGCAACTCCTGGAACGTTTTGAATGGTGGGAGAAAACTGGAGCACTCAGGGAAAACCCACGCAGACACAGAGAGAGAGGTTTCATACCCCAGTCCCAAACACTAGCACAAGAGCAGGATTGTGCTCACTGCTACACTAACCGTGCCGCCCCATTTCTCTTCGAAGGGATCCTTGTCTTTAAATTTTTAAAAAAGTGGAAATATATAACCATTTTTTTTGCCTTTTCAAAACGATCCTTGTTGATTAGAAATAGGCTTTAGCACCAAAACAAACATCAATCCAAGTAGGATTGCTGTCTTCTTTAGTACAAAGCACATGATAATTTCTTTCTCAACATGATGAGAAAGTGAATGATGCACCCTATTACAGAACAGATGGATAATTTGATTGGTAAAGGAGCAAAAAGGCACATTATCAATCCAACTTTAACATGACAGTTTTAACCTCTACTCCCAGCATGCCCTGCGTACTCGACATTGAACCAAGTTCAATCCCTGACCTACCAACATTAGTAGATTGAGGGATATATCTGATTACAGGCTTACTGTTTGTGATGTGTAATTTTGATGCTTAAAATGGCTTTCAGCGCTTCATTTTGACCTGTAGGACCTGTTCTGAGTCCATTGCATGTACCACATTTGTAGTCCATAAAACGCGGTGCAGGGTGGCCTTGATATGCAGGCAAGACTGGCTCCATAAGGTCTGTGCAGCCATTCCTTCTACTAACAATGTCATGAGCAGATTAATCTGCCATTGATGGATTGGTGAGGACGAAGACAAGTAGGAGGATGAACATTGTTTGCAACATTGCTTTTTTAAGTTCTGGAAAGGTTTTCAATTGGATTCTCTGTCTCCAAATAAAACTAGGGGGGGGGGGAGGGGGGGCGGGGAAATTCATTTTCATTGATCCAAAAGTTCATTTTACACATTTTAATACTACTGCAGATTCGTTGGTTAGCTATTTAATAGATTTAAGTTCTTTATGTAATAAAAAAAAGTAGCACTAGTTATGGACCAAACATGGATGATCCACAATTTTTAAAAAGCTTGTATGATTCTTTAACAAATTTAAATGATTTCATACTAATTATGGCGGATATTTTAACAACTATTTGAATCCATTGATAAGACAGGCCTTCAACCAATCAGAAGCTTCCAAACAAATGTGCTACATATATTAATTCCTTTTTATTGGATTATGGATTGGTTGATATTTGGAGGTTTTTAGATAAGGAATTTTCTTTTTTTTAACATTTATTAGAAATACTCTAGGATTGACCTTTTTTATTGATGCACATCTGGTTCCTTCTGTTAAACATTGAATATGATGCAATTCTTATTTCTGAACATGTGCCTTGGAAGCTCTCTGTGGAGCTTTCTGATATCACTTTAGACTGACAGCAATGGCAATATAATTCTACGTTATTACAAGATCTAAATCTTAGAATTTTTTCAGGCTAATTCAATGGATGGAATTAACTATTTGGGACAAATTATCTCTATACAGCAGGCTTAAAGAAACGTACTAAGGAGAAACTCTCTCAACTATCCAATTGGATTTAAGATATTGATAAACTACATTTAACAATTCCTATTATAGATTTATATAAGGAAAGAATAGAACTGGAAACACAATACAACTTACTTTTAACCTATCCCATTGAAGTTCAGCTTATGAAATCTGTAAGTGAATTTTATGTGCATGGAAATAAGTCAGGTAAACACTTGGCTGTCCAGTTGAAAGCTGTTTCAACTAGGAGACAAATTGTTAAAATCCATAAAAATGATGGCAATGTTACCGTATATCATACAGATATTAATAGGGTATTTCAGGAATTTTATTCAGACTTGTATCAAACCCAGAATTCATTTGATGAATTTTTTTACACCAATATTGAATATTCCTAAGATTTTCTCCGATGATCAATGTTTAGGATGCTCTGATTTCAGAGGCAGAAATTTTTAAAGCTATTTCTTCTTTTCAATCTCGTAAAACACCAGGTTTCAATGGTTATATAATTGAGTTGTATAAATTTTTTGATTGTTTACTTATTCCTCATATTTGTGAGGTGTTCAGAGATTCTATTCACCAAGGATTTCTACCACAGTCATTTTATGAAGCATCAATCTCACTAATTCTTAAAAACGATAATGATCCATCTGACTGTGCATCTTATAGACCTATATCACTTTTGTATGTTGACTCTAAAATTTTTTTTAAAGGTTTAGCTAATAGATTAGAAAAAATTCTTCCTCACTAATTGCAAAAGATAAAAATGGATTAATTAAACAGCAATACTCACGTGTTAATGTTCAAAGACTAATGAATATAATCTATTCTGCTTCATCTAAGATTTCAGAATGTGTTATATCATTAGATGTGGAGAAAGCTTTTGATAGAGTTGAATGGAGATACTGGTTTGAAATTTTGGAAAGGTTCAAATTTGATTCTGGATTAAGTTACTTTATTTTAAACCAAGTGTAGTAGTTATTACTAACAATCAAAAATCTTCCCCACTCAAATTGTTTTGAGATACTAGACAAGGCTGTCCTCTCAGCCCTTTACTTTTTAATCTGGCGATAGAACCCTTTGCAATTGCACTCCGTAATTCAAATGAGATTCAAGGTATTAGTAGAGGATATGAAGTACATAAACTCTATATGCAGATGATTTTTTTTAGTCTATATTTCATCCAACTAATTCTATTCCTAAGATGCTCTCTTTACTATCGGATTTTGGGAGTTTTTCTGGATATAAACTAAATTTTCATAAAAGTGAATTATTCCTAATAAACTCACATGATCCTACTTATGATAATATGCCATTTAAGATTGTTGAAGAGTATTTTACGTATTAGGTGTTCAAATCACGAGGAAATTTAAAGATTTGTTTAAATTAAAAATTTCCCCTTTAGATTTTGTGGAACAACTTTTTACTAGAGGATCCCCATTGATGTTGCCTTTGGTTGGTCGTATTAATGTCGTTAAGATGATAATGTTACCTAAATTTTTACACCTATTTCAAGCTGTCCCAATTTTTATCCCAAAATCTTATTTTGATAATATTGATTCTAAGAGGGCCAGATTGAATAAGGTTCACTTATAGAAACCTACGAAGGATGATGGTATGGCCTTATCGAATTTGAGATTTTACTATTAGGCAGTTAATATTCACCATCCTTTGGATTTATTACTTCGATAAATTTGATTGCCTCTCTGGGTAGATTTGGAATTGAAATCTATCCAGAATTATTCCTTAGCTTCTTTTTTGGAACGACCTTTACCTTTTAGACTATCTAAGATCAGTAAGTATATTTCCAATCCAATTATTTATTATTCCTTTATGCACGTAGTTTCAATTTCAAAGGTTTTTGGACTAATAATTTTTGCCTTGGCTATTACTATATATCTTCATTTTTTTTACACCATCTACACTTGACAGTACCTTCCTTACTTGGAAGATTAAAGGAATGATCTCTTCTGTAGATTTATTCGCTGATGGTGGTTTAAACAACTTTCTTCCAATTTTATTGACCATATATGCATTTTTTTAGATATCTACAGATTACAAATTTCACAACAACCAGATTTACTTGACACTTTGTTCCGGTTAAACCCCTTTCAGAAGGGTTTAGTTTGTACCATTTACATTCTTATAATTAAATTTGTGATCAGTCCCCATGGATAAGATTTGACAAACATGGGAATTGGAACTTCAACTAACATTATCTCCTGAAACATGGGGAAGAATTACTAAACTAGTTAACACTTCATCACTTTATGTACATCATTTTTTAATACAGTTTAGAATAGTTCATAGAGCTTGCTGGTAATATGTCTAAAGATAAACTAGCTTGCATCTTTCCTTACATGAACTCTACTTGTGATAGATGCAATACTGAGGAGGCTCCACTGACTTATATGTTTTGGTACGTCCATGTTGTGTAAAGATATTTTTAAACTTCTATCAATGATACTGGTTATTAAATTACAACCTAATCTCTTAACTGCTCTTTTTGGAATAACAGATGTACCTTGTTTACCTACTACTGCACATCAAATTATAGCTTTTTCTACACCTTTAGCTAGAAGAGCTATTTTACTTAAATGGAAAGACTCTGAACCACCTACATTATTTCAATGTCTTTCTTAAATCAAAAGTCGTACTTTAGATACGAATACTAAATTTGAAGAAACATAGAAACCATTTATTGATTATTTTCATGGGATATAACTGCCGTTATTCTATGAATTAACTCTTCCTTTCAGACATAATATAATTATTGCCATTTTTGTTATCTGTAGGTGTGGACTGGAGCTATGTTTTAAACTATTTGACAGATCCTCGGGATAGGCTGCTCAATTGTTCTTTTATCACTTTATTTTTTTAGTAGATTAGTTAGGGTTTTATATATATCTCTATCTATCTTACTTCTTAACTCTATTTTCTTTGTTAGGAGAATTATTTCTAATTGGTCACATTTTCACTCTTTGTAATTTATATGATACTTATACTACATAGACTTGGAATACAATTTTAATTGTGCTATTTCTATTCTCCTTATGCTGTGCATATTATGAAATGTTAAAAAGATTGAAATAGAAAGACAAGTAGGGTTACTTCCCTGTTAGTTTGCTCATTACATGCAGCCTTGATTTAGCAGTGATATCCTCAGGTTTGATTATTACCAGTTTTTAAGAAGATTCTCTTGGTGATGGATGCTAAACTTTCTTCTCAGAGTACATTATGTGTGAACCCTGTGGCACACCACTAGTTATAAGCCTCCAGTCTGAAAAACAACCTTTCTCCATATCACCCAATGCTTTCTTCCATGAGGCCAATTTTCTATCTATTTGCTATCTCTCTGTGGAGCCTATATGGTCTAAAATTCCAGAGCAGTCAACCATGCTCATCATTATCTAATGCCTTGCTGAAGTCCATAGCTCTCCCCAGGTCAGCCTTCTTGGTCACATCTTCAACCCGATCTGATTCGTGAGACGACCTCCCTCTTGCAAGTCTTAAATAATTTTTCTCATCCGCTGGATAAAAATGATCAGATCATTTGGAGCGTCACGGTTCGCGCAACGCTATTACAGCGCCAGCGACTTGGGTTCGAATCCGGCACAATCTGTAAGGAGTTTGGATGTTCTCCCCATGTTTCTTCTGGGTCCTCCAACTTCCTCCCATCATTGAAAGAAACATTTGGGGGTGGGTGGGGGGGGTGTTGTAAGTTCATTTGTGTATTGGGGGGGGCATGGGTTCATTAGCTGGAAGGACCTGTTACTGTGCTGCATGGCTAAATTTAAAAAAAAAATCACTGCATATATACTTCAATATTTAAGAATTGAAAGTAATATATTACTTTCCAATGTAAATTACTACAAAAATAAAATAATTTATGCCCAAACTCACCAATATTTGGAAAGAAGGAATCAGTGGATCGGTGACGTATCATTGCTTGCATTTGTCGCTGCTGTTGTTGCTCCTGCCTTTCTTGCTCCAAAAGATCCTGTAAAAGGAGGGGTTGCTCTTCCAAAAGGAGGGGCCTCTCGCGTGGACCCTGAGAACCCATTGTCTGAGAAAGTATGATTTGTTGTGCGTTGGGCTGGTTACTTGGTCCTGGCTGATTGGTTTGAGCCACATTTTGACTCTGGATTTGCCCTGCTGCGTAATTCTGGCTGGCTGGCTGCATTTGAAAGAAGGCCTGATTTCCTGGAGGGCCTTGTGAGAAACTACGTTTTATCCTTTGCCCCATTTGCAAACTCTGGTTTATTGGGTTCTCAGCCATTTGTCCTGGGGAAGCTGCCATTTTGGGAGACGGTGGGATATTCATTTCTGGATGTGGCTGGGGTGATGGCACTACTTTGGAAGGTGAGTTCAACGATGCAAGTCCAGAATTAGCAGATTTCTCAGTTAACAAATTCGATAGGACTGGAGTAGAACTAGTCAGGTTGCATGAATTGTTTCCAAGAGATATAGGAGTTTGGCTAGAAGACTGCGAGTCACTGAAACTTGGGCTCGCCCCTGTTAATTCTTGGTGACCATCGACTTTTTCTTCTTCTTCTTCCTTGACGATTTCCTGTTCCCCAACAGCACAAGACTCAGAAGCTGTCGTTGTATCTTTTGCTTCAGACTCAACCGTACTTGTACTGCAAGAAGCTTCGTGATTTCCATCACCAGTAGCAGCTTCTGATTTTATGGAACTCTTTGATTCATTTGGATCAGTGGATCCTTCACACGGCAATGGAGCAGCTTCTTTTCCAGCAAAACTACCAGGTTGTTCTCCTGCTTTGGCTGCCTTGTCACCTTTATTTCCTTCTTCAGTTTTGTGTTCATCCAGTTTGACATCTATTGGATCATTCAGCTCCAACTCTTCATTAAACATGTCCTTTTTATCACCTAAATCAAGCTCAGGGTCTGTATAAGCAATAAGGTCAAACTCCCCTGATTTTAACAGATCATCCAAATGTGGGTCATTTGTTTCTATGTTATCTAAATTATCTAAATCAGGATCACCTTTTCCATCCACAGGATCCAAATTTAAATTTTCCAAATCTTCATCATCCAAGTCTTTAACTTCTAGATCTCTCACTCCATCAAGGTCCTTAACATCAAGATCTTTCACGGAAGAATCATCAGGAACAAGTTTCTCTACCATAGACTCTCCTTGTGCAGATGAAGTTGCAGGTAAGGAGACAGGAGATGAAAAAGCATGACGAGCAGGAGGATTGCTTAAGGAACGAGAAAGGGGCACATTTGAAGGGTTCATATGCATTTGCTGATTAAGCTGATTCACGTTACCACAATTCTCCACTTGACTCCGCATAGTTTGCTGGTTTGACACAGAGTCCAATGATTTTGGCCCTTGACTTGAAGGGAAAGTCCCCTGCCCTGAAATAACCTCCCCAGGTCTTTGTTGCTGGCTGGCTGGATCCAAGCCACTAGCTGTTGTAAACGGAAGTCGTGGCCCACTTTCCGGCATTCTGTGACGTAGTTCAATAAATGGTTGACCCAAAATACTGTGCTGCTGCATTTGCATGCCCGGAGGAGGAAAATGCTGAGGAATAATCACTCCATTGTTCACCTGTGGATTGTTTAAAGACCTGCTAAAGTCCACAGACAAAGATCTTCTTAGTTGTTGTCGAAGACCTGGACCATGCATGTGCATATGATGCTGTCCAAGAAAGTGCTCTTGACTTGCAAATGGTCTTTGTCCACTTCCTGCAAAAGAATACCTAAAAAAAAAGGAAGAGTTTTATATAAGTCACCACCTCACTCCATTACCTTTAATTGGCAGGATGCAATATGGATTGTATCTGTGAACTCATATTATAGGGATAATTTATATTGGTGAAGAACATCACAATATCGAACAAAATTAATATAGATTATGGTAAATTATAAAAGATTCTCATATGCTAACTGTAAAGTCAGAGGTCTGAAATAATTCAGATGAAGTGAATTTTCAAAATTACATATTAATGTAAAATAATTGTTTTATCGAAATTAAATGATATGTCGTCAAAATAAATGATATTTAATTGAACTTACTTAATAAAAATTAATTGATTTCAACTTTGGAAAGGAAAATGTTTTGGGGGAAGAGGGTGGGGAAAATACCTTGGCCCTTGGGGTCTCATGACCATCCTTGTAACATCTCCAGAAAACTGAGGTCTGTTAGATTGACCATCAGTTAAAAAACGTCTCCTTGGCTCATTTGTGAAAGGATCTGAAAATCTTTGACCAGCTTGAGAAGCAAGTGGGATTCTCACAATGCCAGGGTACGGTGGCGGAGGCCTTCCAAATAATTCATTATGACTTTTTAGATCCTCCTGTGGCCAGTGTCGAAGTGGTGTGGCTGCAGATGTTATTGCTTGTTCTTGGAAGCCCTTTTCTTGTCGAACTGCATTTTTCTGCTGCTGCTGTCGGAGAATCAGTTCCCGTAATCTCAGTCTCTGTAATAAAGTTGGTCCTTAGTTACAATCACTCAGGCAACATTTTCATTCTTCTTTGACGAAGAACAAACATATAATTTGTGGAGAGTTCAAGAAGTTATTATAAATTACACGGAACTGTTCATGGGTAGATTTGCAATGAATAAACTTACCGACATATTGAGGATTAAGATTACATATGGACGAGATATTTAAAGCTTAAAATAAGCATGACATTTCTTTTTATGGGTTTTCAAAACAACACCACCATCGACCAAGGTAAACATATCCCAAGAAATTTCCCAAAGAAATACGATGTGGATAGTTGTAAGGAATATATTAAAAAAAAAGAACCTTTAAAAAAAATTTTGGAGTTAGAGTATGATAACAGGCCCTGCCAGCCCATGAACCCGCTCTGTCCAAATACATCCTTGAGACTAATTAATTATGTACGTCTTTGGATTGTGGGTGGAAGCAGGAGCATCTGGAGAAAACCCAACTGGCCATGAGGAGAAGGTACAAACTCCCTACTGACAGCACCGGATTCAAACCTAGGTCATTAAATTCCATTTTTATGAAGCATGGTCCAAGGATGAAGATTGCTAAACACAGTTCCAACACTCCACTGTCATTGACAAACATGCAGGCAGGTAACTCTCACTTAGAACGCGAATGACATTTTCAAATGCAAACAAATGGAAGGACTCAACAGGTCAAGCAGTGTCCTTGGAGAGAAATGGTCATTCAATTTTTGGCATGAGGACCCTTTATTGAGACTGGTGCGGAGGGGAAGTAGCAAGCATTAAAAATAGAGGAGGAGAGGGAAAGGTCCACTAGGATACTGGACAGAAAAGGTGGGGGAGAAGACCACTGGAAAAGGTGGGAGGGAAGAAGAGAAAAGGTTTGAGATAGAAGTGAGAATTCAAGCAGGTAAGAGTTGGAAGCAGATTGGGTAGGTTACCTAAAAGAGAAAAATTCAATGGGAATGGATGAGGCCAAAGAGAGAGATGTCTGTGTGGGAATGGTGAAGGGAATAAAATGGCTGGTTAAAATGGATAGGAAAGGTTTAGAACTACAGCACCTAATGCAGGAAAATTGGATATTAGCTGAAGGTTTTGTTTCCATGCTGAAGGAACTCATGACGCTAGAGTTCCAGCTTGGAACCGCACATAGAGTGAAGGCGCTTGTCGAAGCTGTCAACCAATCTGTGATTAGTCTCACTGATGTAGAAGCTGCCACATCAAGTGCACAGAATGCAACAGATTAGGTTGGAGGAGGACTTGTGAAACTGGAAAGTCTGTTTATGGCCCTAGATGGAAGTAAAAGGGAGACAGAGAGATGTTTTTCACCTTCTGCAGATGCAGTGGGAAGTTTCTAAGGGGGGGGAGTGTGGGGGTGGAAGATGGTGGGGTTGGGAGGAGGGGGACAGGAATAGTTTAGAGAGAATGATCCTTGCCTAAAAAAAGTGAGATAGGGAAGATGTTGGCAGAAGTGTTGCAGAAGGATATGCTGGATGCGGAGGCTGGTGTAGTTGAAAGAGCGCACCAATGAAACTCTATCCATTTTCTGTCCAGGGGGAGGCATGGTGAGAGATGGGGAAGACATGGGTCATGACTGCAGGGGGGGAAGCCACGTTTCTTGAAGAAAAGAGGACATTTCAATGACCTGGAGTGGAAGTCCTCAGTGGAAACAGATGTAGTAGAGGACCTGGGAGAAAGGGATAGCTTCCTTAAAAGAGGTTTTGGAAATACAGAAAGAGGAGAGCGATATCAAAAACCCATAAAGAAAACAGAGGCATTGGAAACCCAGAATAATTTCGAATGCGTGGTCCTCCTGGTAAACCCTATTGCTTTAACTTAAATTTTGAATAATATCCATTCTGGTAAACCCCATTGCTTTATCTTTCATTTTGAATAATATCCATACTGGTAAACCCTATTGCTTTATCTTTCATTTTGAATAATATCCATACTGGTAAACCCTATTGCTTTAACTTAAATTTTGAATAATATCCAAATTGCATGAATTCACTTCCATTTGTTCTGGCTGAAGTGAAATTAGTTCATCTCATTAACTTTTTCTTTTAAATGTCACCTTTCACCGGCTGTGTTTTAATTTTTATAAAGTTCTCGTACCACAAAGTTTTATGGATGGTCTTTCCTTGGGCAACACCATTTTATGTCCCATGGTAAACTGGTGGGTTCCAAAAATTGCAACAAATTAATAAATTGAGAAATGATCACAGGAAATTAAAAAGCAATCAAACTTATTCTGTTCTTCTTCCATTTTATCGGTGTGTCTCCACATGAATTGAGGAGGTATTTGTATTTTATTTATACATTATTAATCACTAACTGAAAATTAATCAAAATAAAACATTAACTTTTTCTTTACCTGTCTTTGTTTTTCTTCAGTGTCCATATGACCTGTGCTCGTGTTATTTTGAGTTTCAGATGCCAACACTGATTGGACTTGATCTTGTGTTGGAGGCACATTATGAAACTGCTGCCCTTGTGAATTTATGGGAGACTCTGTGGAAGCGCTGAAATTCAGGGCATCTGATGGAGGAGGTCCTTGTTGATCACTAATATCGTGATTAAGTCTTCCTTGTGGAAATGTGTCATTGGTTTGAGGTCTTGGGGTCCTTGGTGGTTGATCATATGGATCGTGCACCATATGTCCAAATGTATCTCCAACTGCCCTCAGTGATGGTGCACGGGGTGAAAACGGGTCATCAGACAATCCAGCTTGCCTGGAATTCTGAGGGGCTCGACCACGTGGATCAGCAGGTCGTACAAATGCATCTTGCATATTTGGGGCTCTGTTGTTTTGTGATTGCAAGAATAAATCCTGATTTACCAACATACTTGGTCTTGTCAACGGTTGCCGGTCGAATGATTCTGTAGTAATGGGTCTGGGAGACTGTGGAGGTTGTGAAAAGTCATCAGTAACAATGGGTCTTGGGGTTGCAGAAGACTGTGCATATGGATCAGAATATCGCTGACTGACTGGTGATTGTACAAAATGATCTCCAGGTCCAGGTCTTGGAGTTCCAGGTGGCTGGGAATATGAATCTGTTTGCTGTGGAGGTGGTCTTGGTGTATGCGGTTGCTGTGCATATGGATCAACCGGAGCTGGCCTTGGAGTTAAAGGTGGCTGTGCATAAGGATCAGTGGCAGGTCGAGGGGTTCCAGGAGGTTGTGCATAAGGATCTGCTACAGGATGAGGTGTTCCAGGGGGCTGCGCGTAAGGATCAGTTGCAGGACGAGGGGTACCAGGTGGGTGTGAATAAGAATCTTGAGGAGAACATCTCGATCTTGATCCTGGTTGAACAAACATGTCACCTTGGGTCTGCCGGGGAATTCTCTGACCATGTGGATATGGCTCAGGACGAGGTGTATGTGGTTGCTGAGCATATGGATCCACTGCCTGGGACTGAGGCTGCACTGGGTTCTGTTGAAAGTTATCCATAGATCTTGGGGTCAATACAGTTTTTTCAAATGGATCAACAGGAATAAGTCTCGGAGTTACAGGCGCCGATGCATAAGGATCTTGCGGAGACTGAAGTGGTAGCAGTGGTGTCTTAAACAAGTGACCACTTCCACCTTCTTTACCTGCAGGACCTGATGCCAGTTGAGATCGTGAATAAAGATCATGAGTTACCATTCTGTTATGTAGCATCTGAATTCTAGGGAACATATCAGGCCTGAGTGAAGGTTTAGCAAAAGGATCAGTCACAATTGGTACACTTCCTAATGAATCAGGATTTACTGGAGGTCTTGTCAATCCTAACGGCTTTGAAAAATGATCTGTTGTTGCAGTCATGGCAGGTCTGGGAGTATCAGGTGCTTTTGCATAAGGATCACTGGTGGTTAGTACCGGTGAACCAAAGGATTCATTAACTAATGAAGATCTATTTTTCTCTATCTGTTCAGAAGCTGTGGATGGTCTAGAAACACCTTGAGAAACAGCACAGGAATCTAAAGAGGACACTGAATTTCTTCTCACAACTGGTGGTGGTCTTGGTGTTCCAACCATTTTTGCATAAGGGTCCCAAGGAGATGATGGCCTGGAACCATTTGCAACTGGAGAATACATCGGTGTTGACTGAGGCTGTGATGTCTGAGGTTGGGTAAATGGATCCTGCAAAGGTGTCCTGGTTGGGGTTGGAGGGGGTGCTTGAGGTCTTAAGAAGACATCATCTGATGATATTGATGCAGATGTGCTGGGAACCTGAGGTCTTGAAAACTCTTCTTTGGGCAACTGTTGTAGAGGAGACAAGTGCTCATTGTCCTGTTCACCAACTTTAGGGCTGTTGGAATCATCCCCAGGAGCTGATTGCTGGGATCCAAACTGTTGTTGTTGTTGCTGTTGTTCATGTTTTACTTGTTCCAGTTTCTGCGTAGCCTCAATCTTGGCTTGTTGTTTGCTCTTCTGACGCATTTGCTGTTTTGGTACAACGTGAAATAGAAACTGATAAATTGAATGACACGTGACTAATGTGGAATCGAAGCAGACACCTTAAAATTACAATTAAAGCTATTTCATTTATGTATAAGGATAAGCTTGCACTGAAGAGGATGCAGAGAGTCAGCACGATGCCCAAATTGGAAATGTTTAATTATAAGGAGAAACTGGGCTCTCTAGGGCAAAGGTGGCTAAGAGTGACTGGCATAGATGAGAAAGGCCATTAGAATTTTATTCTCACATATTAGGGATATCAAAAACAAAAGGGCATAGGTTCAAGGGAAGAGAATTGAGTTTTAAAGGGGATCCAAGAGTTAAGATTTGTTTTATATACACAGAGGATGATATCTGGAACACACTAACCAGGGAGATGGTGAACGTCAGATCAAATGACTATATACAAGGCATTTAAACATGCACTTGAACAGGCAAGGATTAGAAGGAATTAGATCTAATGCAAATAGAATAAGGTGTAAGTGGGCAAAACTATTGGTAGGCGGAAAGGCCAATTTATGTGCTGTATGAATATTAGATTTTCTGGCAAACTCAACATGCAAATACTGAAAGATAAAGGCTAGAAATCCCACATATTGTACACATTTGTTGCACAATTTGCAGGATTAGGGATGCTTATAAACCTCATGTGCTTTTGTGTTTTATTATAACATTTCCCCAATCTTTTTAAATCAAACAAGTCATTATTAAGTAAATACATTTTAAACTCAATATCCAATCATTAATTATTCTGTTTAAATACAAGTACTCCTGCTCAACTTACCGCTTAAAATTTATAGCAGGTCCAATGCCATTTTTCAAAGCTATCATAGACAAACTAGAAAAATAATTACTGTATTTTTAAACATACAATGCGTGCGTTATATGCATATTTTAGAAACAAGGTACCCCACTCCCCGTGCGTTATTTTTACATGTTGAAAGAATCAATAGAGGGAGTAGGAAAGTCCAACCAGCAATTTATAGCAGGCGTGGGAATGTAATAGTGGCATCGAAAGAACACGCTCAATAGCGGCCGTGGAAAGACACACCGGCAATTTATAACGAGCGTGGGAATATAATAGCGAGTATGAGAATCTAATAGCAGCAATGAAAGAATGGGCACAATTTATAGCGGCCGTAGAAAAGACAATTTATAATGAGCATGAGAACGTATAGTGGCAATGAAAGAATGGACACAATTAATAACGGGTGCGAGAAATTTTGATTTTGGGAATCTCTCTTTGTACTGAATGCCATGACATTCCTATAAACAGGACATTCTGGCTAGGGCACTGCACCATATTAATAGGTGCTTTTAAGCTGCAGAACCCGGGTAGCCCACCTGGGACCCAGGTGCGATTAGTGGGTCAAAGGAGCCTCCAGCAAACTGGCAATTTAAAGGGGATACTGGCCCCGTGATGACATGGTAAATGATGCGTTGCGCAAACTAGTCTTCCCCATCCCCCCCATCAGCTGTCAGTCTCTCTCCCACCGTCAACGGTGCCCCCCAAACCCGTGTGAGCCGTCCCCTCTGCCCCCACGGCATCCGACCGCTCTCCTCTCCTCTTCCCCCCCGCCAGCCAACCCTTCTCCTCTCCTCTCTCCCCTGCGGCACCCGACCCCTCTACCCCGCAGCAGCGACCCCTCTCCTCTCCCCCACCTGTGACAGCGACCCCTCTCCTCTCCTCCCTCCCCTGCGGCAATGACCCCTCTCCTCTCCCTTCCACGGGGCAGCAACTCCTCTCCTCCCCCCACCCACAGCAGCCGACCCCTCTCTTCTCCCCACCGCGGGAGCCGACCCCTCTCCTCTCCTCTCTCCCCCCCCACCCACGCGACAGCCGACCCCTCTCCGCTTCCCTCCCCCGTGCAGTGACCCCTCTCCTCTCCTCCACCTGCGGCAGTAATCCCTTCCCCACAGCAGCCAACCCCTCTGCCCCCACGGCAGCCAACCTCTCTCTCTCTTCCCTGTGGCAGCGAGCCCTCTCCATTCTTCCCCATGGCAGTAACCCCTCTCTCTCCTCCTTTCATCGCAGATGGTTGCGCCAGGGCCTCATTGTGACACCAGCACGTAAGCACTGATGTCACAGGAGTAACCAGGTTGGCCATTTTGCTGTTCAAGCCGCTGGTCAACGTGTCCTGAGTAAGTATGACTGGGTTCCCTGACTACCTCCGAGGTAGGGCAGGGACCCGGTTGACTTTGGACGATGCTGACTGAGTTGGTCCCTTTGAAGCTGCCTTGTTAGTGGGGTGCTAACTGGGAAAATTACCCAGTTAACCCCATTTTACAAGGCAACTTGAAAGCACCTAATGTTAACTGCTCAGACCCGACCCTGAAGGAGCAGATTAACATATCAAATGCCGATGATTTGAGACAACATTAGAATTAAAATCCGACTTAACTCTAAAACTCTAAAGTCTTCGATCTATTTAATTGATTCTTCTCCAAAGCTTGTTAATGTGTTGTAGCAGGATATCATCTATATAAGGGGCGATTGACACCTCTGGAGAAGTTAATTGGGTGTTAATTGTGGGAGATTAACTGTGGCTTTTATGGGTATGTGCTTTGTCTCATGTCTCTTTAAATGCAAATTGATTTTAACAGTCGGAATTTAGAATACTACAACCTCGTGTTTATGTGTGAGCATGTTATACAAAAATATTTTTACACATATTATGATTTTCTGCGCATTATATGCGTAAAAATACGGTACATCAAATTTGAAATAGCATTGATGGCTTATTGCTTGTTTCACCTACAAAATACAAGCCAAAGGAATTTAGTCCTGCATAGTTCAGAAAGCAAAAGAGAGTATTCATGAATCGGCTTTTAAGATAGCCTGCCAATATTTTGCTGGGAGCAAGTAAAATATATGAACAATTCATGCAATTATGCTTCTATTAAAAAAAAGGATTCTAATAATTTCTAAGTTTACCACTTGGAAATGTGCAATTTATGTTAATTTTTAAGTTTGAAAAATACAAAGATGAAAGCAGCTATACAAAAAAATCCCTAGCAGGGGTTTCTACCCAAATGTTGGTTTGACAGTCAGAAGAGAGCCATGCAGTACAAAAACAGGCCCTTTGCTCCAGCGAGTCCATATCATCTACTGAAAGCTCATCCTAACTTTTTCTTGTATACCCAACAACTTAAACTCCCTTACTGGCTCCTGCCATATTCTCCCGTTACTGTAAGGACTTTATATTAAAAGAAAGCAAAGAGGAAGAAATATTCAGACAAACACAGAAATATGAGAATTATCAACATTGGAATTACTTTAATTACCCAAGAGTTGATGAAGTTTGTGATTTTTATGTGTCTAAACTCTGCATTTACTCCAAGAAGGAAAATAGCAGGATCAGATTTAGTTCTGGGAAATTCAGTGGTAATAATTAAATAAAAAGAAAATGAAGGAAACACTCAGCAGGTCAGAAAGCAAATGTGGAAAGAGAAACAGAATTAAGTTGATGACGTTAACAATCAATTATTTCTAATAAAACATCATTTGGACTAATTTCTGTTATGAGTGAAAGACAATACCAGTATTAAATACACGTCAGTTTTAGTGCTGTAGGACACAGGCACAATGACAAACATTTCTGCTTTAACTTGTGAAGTTGGCTACATGGTATTTCACCAGACATATTACACAATAAAAGACCTGAAATCTGTAGATTTTATTTATTTTAGATAAACATTGAAAGTAAATGTTAACAAGCAGCTTGAAGAACCGAAAATCCAGAAGAGTTTAATTTTCCTTATCAAAATGCTTTTCTTCCCTAATCTAATTTGCACAAATCTTATTGAAAAACAGCATTTTTATTTTTGGAGACAAGGTATCTTCATCCTGACAAACGTACAAAAAATACTCATTAGGGGAACAGGAGAATCATCTAACATGGTCAGAGAGAAAAAAAATTCTTTCCATTGAGAAGATGTTTAAGATAAAGTAGAAATAAATGGTTGGTCATTTGACATTAATGGGGAACATATTGTCATGGAATCTTCAAAGTTCCTTGAATGAAACTTCATGATCAATTACAATATGTCAATGAACTTGATCAAGGAGGAAAGCATCCTCTAAAACACTCCCATACACTTCATCCAATTCATAGCATCTGCAGACTTTCCTGTTCAATCCCATACACTTGGTGCTTCTTCCAAAACATCTGGATGAGAACTCTGGAATCTGAATCATTAATTTTCTAATTAATGTCTGTCAATCCAGGCTGTACAAGTTTAGGTTAATTATGGGTCTTTAAGCAAAAATGCTCACCATATGCATTGAAATAATTTCGCCATAGTTAATGGATTGTTTAAAAAAAACCCCACAAATTTGAGTTCACAAATTATTGAGAATTCATAGGAATATTATTACCTGTCTCAGCTTCCATTCCTGCTCATGTTCTGATTCCTTTTGCTTCATTTGATCCTTAAATGGCAGGTCGATATCAGGACGAGATACAGAGTCAATGCATTCCTGTTGTTGTCTTCTCAAAGATTCGCTGGTCATTTGAACTTTGTTTATACGCAGTGCTGCCCGATTGTCTCTTGCTTTTTGCTAAAAATTGTATTACAAGATGCAAATGAAAATTATTTTCCCAATTTTTCATCATAAACAGTAAATCCAATCATTGCAAATAATTTAAGAATATAATTTTGTTTGCCCATCACTTGGCAAAATAACTCTTGTTAAATAAAATTCAAACCTCCAGAGACCACAAGCCAATTTTATTTTCCTAACGAAGCAAGCTTTACAATTTTAATAATCTATTTTTAAATTGAAGCAGAGGGTTATCAGAACAAATTTTTTAAAGATCAGAAACAGATAAAAACAAAAAGCACACATTTAATTATTTAAAAAGAAAAACAAATGTAATCCTAGAGTTCCAAAATATACAAAGCTGAATGATTTTGTGAAATGATTAAAGATTTCATTTTCAAACAGCAGATACGGGTGTAATCGTAGACATTTCATTTCTATTGAATGGCTGTTCATTTGTACAATTTAAACATGACCAATGGAACGAAACACTGAAAGCCACCCATTTCTCTGGTTTAAAATCAAACTGATGGCCCATCCTAAATATTATTGCTACTCCTCAGAATCATTTTCCCGACTTGTTGTTTGTTGAACACGTAATTGGTTGGCGCATGTGGGAGAGTTAAGGGCGTGAATTCAATATCATCAGGGTGCTTAACTCTCCCGCATGCGCCAACTAAACTCCAGTACATGAGCCCACTGTACGTGCGCACAGGAATCGAGATGGCTGTGCCCAGCCTTAGGACCCTGGGACGCCAATGAACTCTTTTTTAAGACTGCTTCATGCAGTTGGTCTTGATGAAGTGAAGCCTGGTGCCTGTGATGTCGCAGGCTGAGTTAACAACTTTCTGGAGTTTTTTCTTGTCCTGAGATTTGGTGCCTCCATACCAGACAGTGATGCAACCAGCCAGAATGCTCTCCACGATATACCTATAGAAGTTTTTGAGTCTTCAGTGACATACCGAATCTCCTCAAGCATCTCGCAAAGTAATGGTTAAGGTTGCATTATTGTCATGTAATACTACATTTAGAATGCAACATACCTGAGATTCTTTAACTTTGTCTATCGTAAGGAAGACAGAGAGTCGCCACTTTGTCCAGCGCCCCTCACAGAAATGGGGCCCTAGCGAGGAACAAACTCGTGACCCCTGGCTTACAAGACCAGTGTACTAACCACTGAGCTATTGGAGCCATTGGTGGGCCTTCTTCGTGACTGCATCAACATGGAGGCTTCAGGACAGTCCTCAGAGATGTTGACACCCAAGAATTTGAAGTTCTTGACCCTCTCCACTACTGAGTCCTCAATGAGCACTAGGTCCTGTTCCCCTGACTCCCTTCTGAAGTCCGCAATCATTTCCTTGGTTTTGCTAACCTTGAATGCAAGTTGTTGATGTGATACCACTCAAAGAACTGATCTATCTCCCTCCTGTACGCTTCCTCTTTTCCATTTGTTATTTTGTTGACAACTGTGGTGTTATCGGCAAACGTAGATAGGATTGGAAATGTGCCTGGTAACACAGTCGAGGGTGTATAATGAGTAATGCAGTGGACTAAGCACCCATCCGTAGCAATCAGAGAGGAGGAGACTTTGCTTCCAATTCGTACTGACTGTGGTCTGAGGAACATAGGAAGTAGGAACAGGAGTAGGCCAAAAATGGCCCATCGAGCCTACTCCGCCATTCAATACGATCATGGCTGATCTAACTTATGATCTAACTCCACCTACCTGCCTTCTCCCCATATCCCCTAATTCCTCTATCATGTAAAAATTTATCTAACCGAATTTTAAATATGTTTAATGAGGCAGCCTCAACCACTTCCCTGGTTAAAGAATTCCAAACATTCACTACTCTCTGGGAAAAACTATTTTTCCTCATCTCTGTCCTAAATCTACTCCCCTGAATCTTGAGACTGTGTCCTCTTGTTTTAGATTCCCCGGCCAGCTCAAAAAACCTTCCTACATCTATCCTATCCATACCCTTCATAATCCTCTATGTTTCTATAAGATCTCCTCTCATTCTTCTGAACTCGAGCGAATACAATCCTAGATGATTTAATCTTTCATCATAAGTCAACCCCTTCATCCCAGGGATCAATCTAGTAAACCTCCTCTGGACCGTCTCCAAAGCCAGTATATCCTTCCTCAAATATGGAGACCAGAACTGGACACAGTACTCCAGGTGCGGTCTCACCAGTACCTTATACAGTTGCAACATTACCTCCCTATTCCTGAATTCAATTCCTCTAGCGATGAAGGCCATCATTCCATTTTCCTTCTTAATAACCTGCTGCACCTGCAACCTAACTTTTTGCGATTCATGCACAAGCCCTCCCAAGTCCCTCTGCACAACAGCATGCTGTAGGTTTTCACCCTTTAAATAATATTCAGCTCTTTTATTTTTCTTGCCAAAGTGGATAACCTCACACTTACTAACATTGTACTCCATCTGCCAGACCTTTGCCCACTCATTCAGCTTAACTATATCTATCTGCAGACTCTCCACATCCTCATTACAATTTGCTCTTCCACTCAATTTGGTGTCATCCGCAAACTTGGCTACACCACATTTTGTCCCCTCCTCCAAGTCATCAATGTAAATGATGAACAGTTGTGGGCCTAACACTGACCCCTGCGACAGCCCACTTACCACTCTCTGCCAACCTGAAAAACTCCCATTTATCCCAACTCTCTGCCTCCTGTCAGACAACCAATTTTCAATCCAGGCCAATATACTTCCCCGGACTCCACTTTCCTGTAACTTACTGAGAAGTCTCTTGTGCGGCACCTTATCAAACGCTTTCTGGAAATCCAAATATACAACATCAACCTGTTCCCCTCTATCCACCGCACCCATTATATCCTCAAAGAATCTTAACAAGTTTGTCAAACAAGATCTTCCCTTTCTAAAACCATGCTGGGTCTGCCTGATTGAACCCTTACGTTCCAAAAGTTTCACTATTTCATCTTTAATGACAGCTTCAAGCATTTTTCCAACTACAGAAGTCAAGCTAATTGGCCGATAATTTCCAGTCTTCTGCCTACATCCCTTCTTAAAAAGTGGCGTGACATTTGCTGTCTTCCAGTCTGCCGGGACTTGCCCAGAATCCAAGGAATTTTGGTATATGACCACCAATGCATCAACTATAACTTCTGCCATTTCCTTCAGAACCCTTGGATGCATATCATCAGGACCAGGTGATTTGTCTGGCTTAGAAAGTTACAGAGGCTCAGAGTTTGCAGTTTCTTAACTAGCACTGAGGGAGTAATGGTATTGAAGGCTGAGCTGTAGTTGATGAAGAGCAGCTTTATTGACGAGTTGCTGTTTTCAAGATGGTCCAGAGATGAGTGGAGAGCCAGTGATATTGCAACTGCTGTGGAGCAATTATGATGATAGGCAAATTGCAGTGGGTCCAGATCTTTGCTTAGGTTCGTGTTAATTCTGGCCACGATCAGCCTCTCAAAGCATTTCCATCAAATAGAAGTTAGTGCAACTGGGCGATAGTCATTGAGGCAGCTCATAATACTCTTCTTGGGCACCAGGATGATTGATGCCCTTTTGAAGCAGGTGGGAACCTCTGACCGCAGCACTGAGAGGTTGAAAATATCCGTGAACACTCTGGCTAGTTGGTTGGTGCAGATTTTCAGTACCCTGCCAGGGTCTAATGCCTTGCGATGGTTAACCCTCTTGATTGATGTTCTAACATCATCCTCAGAGACAGATATCACAGGAATTCTAGTTGGCACTGTTTGGTTCTTCTCAAAGCGGGCATAGAAGGTGTTCAGTTTATCAGGTAATGAAGCATCATAGCCATCTATGGTGCTCACCTTTGCAAGCTGCAATGTTCTGCACTCCCTGCTATAGCTGTCTGTCTCTAGCTTCCTCCGGAATTGTCACTTTGCCTTAGATATGGCTTTCCACAGGTCGTACCTGGTCTTCTTGTAGAGATATAGATCCCCAGCCTTAAACGTCCTTGTTCTTGCCCTCAGCTGATTCATCCAGGAACACCTTGTATGTGTGCTTGGGCACACACTCGTCCAAGCAGGACTTGATGAAGTCAGTGACACCTTTTGCATATTCATTGAAGTCTATAGATAAGTTCTTGAATATGTTCCAGTCCACCCATTCAAGGCAGTCCAGCAGACGCTCCTCTGCCTCTCTCAACTGTACTTTCGTCGTCTTCACTACTGTCTCTGCTTGTATGCTGGGAGTAGAGCTACAGCCAGGTGATCAGACTTGCCGGAGTGCGGTCGTGATATGGCTCAGTAGGCATTCTTCATGGCGGGTGTAGTGATGGTCCACCTATAGAAATCCGAAGGGTTTCTATAGGTACATTAAAAGTAAAAGATTAGTGAGGGATAGAATTGGACCCCTTGTAGATAGGGAGGGTATGCTAAGTAAAAATTCAGAGGAGATGGGGGGAAATTTTAAATGATTTCTTTTCCACGGTATTCACTAGGGAAAAAAATATTGTGCCAGTTGAAGTGAAGAAAAATAGTGGGGAGGTCATGAATCATATAAGGATAACCTTAAGGAGGGTGGGGATTTGTTCCAGCATGGACTAGTAGGGCCAAACTGGCCTGTTCTGTGCTGTATATGGTTATATGGTCGAGGGTGTTGGCTCCTCTGGTCTTGCATGGGACACATTGATGGTAGTTTGTCAAAGACTTCTTCAGGTTGGCCTGACTGAAATCTCATACAACCTTTATTAAGCAGATTTATTATCAGTTGGTAAATGAACATTTCCAAATGATTTCTCCACACTACAAAGCAAGGAACACCAAATCATGGTGTTTCTGCTTGCATTCCCTTAAAAAAATTCAAGTGCTTAAGATCATATTATTATGGATATAAAGGGGAATATGCAGCAAATGACAGTTCATGACATCACTATTTTAGTCAGGAAGCATTGTTTGCCGCACAACTTTGATAAGTTGCCCTAATGTTACAATTGAAATTTACCTGCAAAACTCTTTTTATTTAAAAAAAAACCATCAAATATAATTTCAAGTACCCAATATTTAAGACCCTTAATACCCCAATAAGGTGTGAAACTCTCTTACCTCTGGTTCCAAGGCTGTACAGCTGTAAAAGACTCAAAATCCCCACCTTGTATTCAATTGCTCATAATTAAGTACATACAGTACTAAACTGCTTTCGCAATGTACAGTAAGCAAAATTAAAACGACTGCTCTTAAAACTTTATTGCATTTAAGTTAAAGTGCTCAGACCCAAACTGTAATGCACTGATGAAAAGTGAAGTTAAACAAATCAGTAGGTTCTCTTTGTCACGTCACCACAATATTCAATGTATGAGATCATACACAGTAAATTGTGCCTACCACGTATGGGCCTCTCTCTTGAGAGCTTGCCTTCCTCCACAGTTTAGCAATTTGTTTAACTCTTGTAGACCAATCTGAAACAAACAGAGATTGTCCAGATTAGGAGCTGCAAATACTCAGTGACCAACATTCTTTCCTGAAATAAGATTTTTGCATGCCATATCAAGAAACAAAAAAGGTCTTGTTGACTCCAGCCGAATGCAATCCTACAATAGTTTAAACTATTGTTTAAAAAAGGCTCCAAAAATAAACCAGGTAATTGTAGGCCGGTGAGACTGACATCAGTAGTAGGTAAATGATTGGAAGGAGTTCTGAGAGATAGGACATATAGGTGTTTGGATAGCCATGGGCTTATTAAAGACAGTCAGCATGGCTTTGTGCATGGTAGGTCGTGTTTAACAAATCTTGTACTTTTTCGAGGTTACCAAGAAGGTAGATGAAGGAAAGGCTGTAATCTTCGTAAATGGCTTCTCTCTGAATATCTGTGTTCATCTACATGAACTTTAGTAAGGCCTTCGACAAGGTCGGGCCCACATGGGAGGTTAGTTCAGAAGGTTAAGACACTAGGTATTCATGGAGAGGTTGTAAATTGGATTCAAAATTGGCTGAATGGGAGAAAACAAAGAGTGGTAGTGAATGGTTGATTCTCAGACTGGAGGTCTGTGACGAGTGGTTTGTCTCAGGGATCTGTGTTGGGACCATTGTTGTTTGTTGTCTATATCAATGATCTGGATGATAATGTGGTAGATTGGATCAGCAAGTTTGCTGATGACACAAAGATAGGAGGCGTTGCGGACAGCGAGGAAGATTTTCAATGCTTGTAGAGGGATCTGGACCAACTGGGAGAATGGGCCAATTAATGGCAGATGGAGTTCAATGCAGACAAGTGTGAGGTGTTGAATTTTGGGAGGTGTTAGGTCTGCTTTGTTCATGAATGAGTGAGTCAAACACCAGACTGAGTCGAAATCAAGGTTCTTTGTTCTTTATTGCCGGATTGTAACACTTGCAACTAACAGTGTTAGTTGGAGAAGGCGCATTCTGCCGTTATCAGCAAGTGGTGTTTTTTATATACCTTAGGATACGTACTTAGTAAATTATCATACCATGACATTGTCCAATGAATAAACTGTTGCTGTCCCTCTCTGCTAGCCTCCTGCACATCAATTTGTCATCCCCACTCTTATCTTGAGAGTACAAGGTCACAACTGCATCTTGTTACGGCCCAGCACTGGGTGACTCCCTCTACATTCCCAGCTCATGATGTTTTTACCTAACAGAGGCAAACCAAGGTAGGGCATAGACAATAAATAGTAAGGCACTGAGGAGTGAGGAGGAGCAAAGAGATCTGGGAATACAGATACATTGTTCCCTGAAGGTGGTGTCGTAGGTGGGCAGGGTTGTAAAGAAAGCTTTTGGCATCTTAGCCTTTATAAATCAAAATATTGAGTATAGGAGTTGGGATGTTGTGTTGAAATTGTTTAAGACATTGGTGAGGCCAAATTTGGAATATTGTGTGCAGTTCTGGTCACCTAACTATAGGAAGAATATCAATATGATTGAAAGAGTGCAGAGAAGATTTACTAGGATGTTGCCAGGTCTTCAGGAGTTGAGTTACAGGGAAAGATTAAACAGGTTAGGACTTTATTCCTTGGAGCAAAGAAGAATGAAGGGAGACTTGATAGAGGTTTACAAGATTATGGGAGATATAGACAGAGTGGATGTGAATTGGCTTTTTCCACTTAGATTGGGGGAGATAAATATGAGAGGTCATAGTTTTAACATGAAAGGGGAAAAGTTGAGGGGGAACATTAGGGGAAAGTTCTTCACTCAGAGAGTGGTGGGAGTGTGGAATGATCTGCCATCTGATATCCTGAATGCAGGCTCGATCTTCAGTTTTAAGAATAAATTAGATAAATACATGGATGGAAAATGTCTGGAGGATTATGGAATGGGAGGTCAATGGGACTAGCAGAATAGTGGTCGGCACAGACCACAGGCTGAATGGCCTGTTTTCTGTGCTGTAGCATACTATGGTTCTATGCATGGATATTTAAATCTCAATTGGATTGGCAACTGATGATCCAACATCTGCCAAATCTCACCTTGGATCACTTGCATAGATTTGATCCAGCAATCTAATTTGGAATATTAGTATGGTTACCAGAATGAATTTGGAAATAGTACAATGTAAATTCAGTGGTTTGGTGTCCAGATACTATTAATAAAACAAAAAAAAATCACATGAAACTGGTATTGAAAACTGAGAAGTGCATACAAAATTAGGTACACATCAAGAGCTGACAAGTCAAAGGCAAGATTAAAATCAAGCTTTTTATTCCCTGGCAATAAGGAATTTGCCACATTAAAGTTCAAATGAAAATAAAACACTGCAAATTCTGGAAATCTGAGAAGGAAAACATAATACTGGAAATACTCAGCAGGTTAGACGTCTGTGAGGAGTGCTTCATGTTAATGATCTTTCATTCGGTTCTGATGAACAGGACAGGGTGAAGAGGGCATTTATGAAGATGCTGACAAGACTGGAAAACTATAGGCAAGAGGAAAGAAGTGGGCAAACGGGTTTTTTTTAAAGATTAAAGGAGACAAAGGATCTAAATAAGTTGCATAAAATACTAGCTAGAATAAATAGGATGGACTCATTTTTTTTCCTTTGCAAAGGGGGTAAAAGAGCCTGGAATATGGTTTTATAGCAACTGGTGGAAGGATCAGAAAGATTTAAAAAATCCACTGAGGATAGTAGGGTCTGGAATTTCCCTTCTGAAACAGTGATAGGGAACAAAATCCCTCATTGGAATCAAGGCTTATTTGAATGTTCAAGAAGGTAGAAGATAGCTGTTTTTTCATCTGCATGTACACTTTCGGCCAACTGCCACCCTCTGTGTTGGAAATTTGATACAATCGCATAAATTACTAGAAACATTAATTTTTTTCCCCATCAGTAAATGTTAAAACATCAACCTCCAATTTCTGTTAAGGACTCTCCTTCCTCTCCTTCTTTCTCCTATCCTCCAGCTCCCCAACCCCTTCTCTTCCTTCTTCTATCAGAGAGCTACCTTCTCCCCATCACTTCTCAGCTTTTTTTTCTCTTCTACCATCACCTGCATCCACCTATGACCTGTTAGCTCGTGTTCCTCCCCCTTCCTTTTTTCTCCCTCATCCCCTATCTTTTATTCAGGCACCTGCCTGTTTTTACTTATACCCGATGAAGGGCCTGAGGCCAAAATGTTGGTTGCCCTTTACTTCCTCTGGACGCTGCATGACATGCTGAATTTCATCCAGCACATTTGTTTATTGGACTCGACTGCAACACTGCAGTTTAACCCCACACTTTCTTTTAATCAGTAAAGGTCTGGAGACCTTCGGAGAAGTGGAATGGTGGTGTTGTCAGAGCTGCAAGAGAGCAGGGTGCAGAGACACAGCGCTCCTCTGCAGGGTTCTTCCACCCAATACTATTACCAACGGCTCTGTGCAGGCTTTAAACAGCCTGTTAAAGGAGCCAACAGTGTTTTATTTTAAAATCCTGCGCTGTGGGGGTCTGGGCACATGATGGCACCTGTGCAGGCAGCAGCCTTGATGGGTTGCAGATTCCAGGGAAGCAAAGCACTCGCTCAGAGCACCAGAAAGCGCGAAGAACAACCTCCATTTGGAAAGGAGAAGCAGAAGGCACAACCCTATGAGTGACCACGGCGGCAGACCAGTGAGGGGCTCTGTGGCTGAAGAACACAAAGGTGGAGGGCTGTGGGCTACTTGAGGTGAGAGCCTATGTAGACTGTGGGCTACTGAAGACTGGTTGAAAGGGTACCAGGCATTGGAATTGGGATGCCAGAAGATGCCAAGGGTGTGCAGGCTCCCGAGGGGCCTTGGGCGCTGAAGGCTTCCTGATCCTGTTAGAGGTTTGGATCTGGATCTCAGGTTGCCAGTGCTTTGGACTGCAATCTGTGTGGTGCAGAGGCAGAGCCAAATCCACAGACACTTGGTGACTCTGAAGGAGCTCACTTTTGCTTTTCTTTCTCTGACTGGAAGGGATGCTGGACAGTTTCTGCTGCTGGCACATCTTTGTCTGCCTTACAGCAGACTGAAGGCAATTTCGCGTAATATCACGATTATTTTTATTACAGGACAATAAAAGATTCTTGAATGTGGTTAGATCTGTGGAATCCACGGGACCAATCATGCTCCTCTGTAGCCAGTGGTTCCAAAGAGAAATGCTGACAAACATTGTGTTCCTAACCTCCGGACCTGCACATTCGATCTCCACTTGACTGGTGAACTCAGCACTGAATTCAGGGACTGAATCCATTTTGGTAGAACTGAAGGACAGTTTTGCCTTCTGTTTGGCATCAGCCATAAAATTTTGCTCAGGCCGCATGTGGGAGTATTGTGCACAATTCTGCTTTCGCCATTACAGCAAAGTGTGAAGGCTTTGGAAAGGGTACAGAAGAAGTTTATCAGGATGTTGCCTGGTTTAGAGGGCATGTGTTATGGGGAGAGATTACACAAACTTGAGATGTTTTCACTGGAGCACACGAGGCTGGTAGAAGTTAACAAAATTATGAGAGATAATGATTGGGTAGAGGGTCAGAATCTTTATTCCAGGGTAAAAATGTCACATACTAGAGGATTTACATTTAAGGTGGTGGAGGGAGGGGGTGAGCATTTAAAAAAGATGTGCTGGGCTTCCTTTTTACAGAGAGAGTTGGGTGCCTGGAACAGGTTGCCAGGAATAGTGATGGAAGCAGATACATTAGTGACATTTAAGAAGCTTTGAGCCATTCAACGGACTATGCAGAGAATAGAGGTACATGTGTCATGCATCTTGTAACTATTATTCCTTTAAGTCCTCACCTTGTGCATTTTAACAAGAAAAATAGGAATTCCATAAAATAAGCACAATTTTTTTCATCATAATTTAAATTATATATTTCTGCTGTCATAAAATTATATCAAGCAAAAATATTTAGTCAAACTTTTTCTGCGAATATATCAAACATATTTCTTTTAAATGACAGCAAGATGAAGTGATTGTCAAACATTTATTTTGTAAAAATATCTGAAAGCAAATTAAGCCCACATTATTTAAATATTCTACCTTGCAATAACAAAGAGTTTATATGTTTGAAAATGGCTGCAAAAAACAAGTAGTAAACAGTCAGAACAATTAATCAATTGGAAACATTAATGGTTTATCTTTCCCCTCCTGCTAAGCATTTGCAGCAGTTTCTGTTTTTATTTCAGATTTCCAGCTTCTGCAGTTTACATTCCTTATATCGATAAATATGATCTGCTGGCTAGCATTACCTGGAAAATCTTCTTTCAGATTTGGGAAGTTTGTGTTTGTGTATAGAACAGGAGCAACTGTTGCCATTTCTCCCAGAGCTTCTTCCTTCTCCCATTTCAGAGTACTCCGTTGTGTATAGTTTAGTGTGTCTCCTTCTACTTCCACAGCTGGAGCAGAGGGCACCCATGGGCTGGGACCGTCACCAACAACTTGTCTAAAAGTATGGTTCTTGTCTCTATTAAATGGAACCAGTCAAACACAGGTTTAAATCACCCTATTGCAAATGCTAAATAATCAATTGAAAACTGCAATCCATAATATCAAATATTATAACCATATAACAATTACAGCAAAGAAACAGGCCAGTTCATCCCTTCTAATCCACGGCGAACACCTTATCCCACCTCGACCCATTGACCTACACCCAACCCATACCTATCCAACCTTTCCTTAAATATTAAAATCAAGCCCACATCTACCACTTAGGCTGGAAGCTCATTCCACACTCCCACCACCGTCTGAGTGAAGAAATTCCCCCTCATGTTTCCCCTAAACTTTTCCCCCTTCAATCTCAATCCATGTCTTCTTGTTTGAATCTCCCCAAGTCTCAATGGAAAAAATCCTATCTATCTTTACTCTATTTATTCTCCTCATAATTCTAAATATCAAATCACCCCTCAATCTTCTACACTCCAGGGAATAAAGTCCTAGCCTGTTTAACCTTTCCGTGTAACTCAAACCCTGAAATCCAGGCAACATTCTTGTAAATCTTCTCTGCATTCTCTCTATTTTGTTGATGTCCTTCGTATTACTCGGTGACAAAAACAGCACACCATATTCCAAATTTGGCCTCACCAATGCCTTAAACAATTTCAACATGACATCCCAGTTCCTACAGAATTTCTAAGTCGGGAGATTCCATTGCAACTATTCAGAATAGCTGGGACTACACTCATTGGAGATTAAAAGGATAAGGGGGGGGGGGGGTCTTTTTGAGATATGTAAACGATAGAATAGAAGCAGGGAGATTGTTTCCACTGGCAGGTGGCATTACAAAGGTACATAAGCCTCAAGATTCAGAGTAGATTTAAGACTGAAATGAGGAACAACTATTTCACCCATAGTGGTGAATCTGTGGAATTTTTTGCCCAAAGAAGCAAGAGGTGTTGCCTCATTGAATGTAATTAAGGCATAGACATATAGATATTTGAAGAATAGGGAAATAAAAGGTTATGGGAACAGGTAGGTAAATGGACCAGAATCCATGGCCAGATCAGCCATGAAGTTATTGAATAGTGGGCCATACGGATATTCTTCTGTAAGAAAGTTCATTGGAGACAATAATGTCCGAATTCTTTCCAAAGCCACACACATAAAATCATCAGTACAAATTGATTCGAACATTAAATTTGGAATGGCAAGAGTATTATTCGGTGCAAAGATTTTGATTCAGTATTAGTTCCAAGGAAAATGAAAGTTGTGTTCAGAAACAGATCACACTTAAACCGAGAAAAGGCCAGTGACCTACCATATGCAACAACTAAGAGCGCATAGAGGATAAAATTAATAAAGCCTGTTATGTAGAGGTGCGTGGAGGTGGAGGAGCAGCAAGGGAGTATGAGAAGCAGAAGAAAATAAGAACATTATTTGGGAGATAGATGAAAGGAATGATGGTTAAAAGACTGTAACTACAGCACCTTTTTCCAAAGTGCCACCAGCAAATACCAAAGGGTATCTGTTTCAGGTTTGGAAGGAAAGTTTAGGGGAGATGTCAGGGTACATTTTTTTGTTTTACACAGAGTGTAGTGGCTGCCTAGAATGCATTGCTGAGGGGGGTGGGGGGGGGTGGGGGGAGTAGTGAAGGTTGGTAGAATAGGGACATTTAAAATACTCAGCCAAGCACAAGGATGCAAGAAAAATAGAGGGTTATGACTGTTAGGTTAGAAAGGTTTGGCTTGTTGAGTAGGTTTATTTACATCAGTGCAACATCATGGGCTGAAGGGCCTGTACTATGCTGTAGTGTTCTATGTTTTACCCTGCAGATTAGTAATTTGGGTAAAAATAAGCAGTGTGTCAAAAGGAAAAACAAAGTATTTATATAATTAGATATTAGTGACTAACCAAAGGGCGAATCCAAAAAATTGCCACCATGTATGGGCGGCACAGTTGGGAGAACGACTTTACAGCTCCAGCAACTGGGTCTGGACGTGGATTTGAATCCTGCACTGCCTGTAAGGAGTTTGTACTATCTCCCAGTATCTGTGTGGGTTTTCTCTGGAGGCTCTGGTTTCCTCAAAAATGTACCAGGCGTAGGTTAACAGGATGTAAATTGGGCGGCACGGACTCGTAGGGCCAAATTGGCCTGTTACAGTGCTGCATGACTAATTTGAATTTTAAAAATAATTAAAACTGTACAAAAGAATAAAAATATATGCAAATAAGATAAATGAGCATGGATAGAAATATAATGAATTTATCTCAGTCATGAAAGAGTAATCTTGGTTGGGAACTAAATATCCTTGGAAACTTGATTATGTGATTTGATACACGAAAAGCAAAGATTTAGATTGAATAACAAATGATGGGATTCAAAGGATCTTGTTTTTTGAAAATCAAGATACAACTTGGGTTAAGCCACAGGTGAGCACAGATTATATCCCCCAGTAAGTGGGAAGGTAGAAAAAGATTTCAAGAAATTAGAAGTGTTTTTATCTAAGGGGATTTTCTAGACAGGACAATCCACTGTTGTAGTAGAGGTACAAGTTCATGAAATAAATTGAAATGTTTTACTTAGATAAGTATTTCAAGGAACTCACTAGGGAATGAATTATTTTAAATTTAGCATTGCACAATGAGAGGGCAACATTTAACATTAAAATAAGGAAGCCTCGGAAGAATGGTTATAATAGCACAGGAGCATAAACATTAAGTCTCACTAGACAATGGTAGACAGATACAAGGATAGGAAAGGTTTGAGGGATTTGGCCAAACGTAAGTAAATGGGGCTAGCTTAGCTCAACAACGTAGTCGACATAGACAAGTTGAGCCGAAAGGCCTATTTCTGTGCTATAAGCCTCTAAGACCACTATTCTAAGACTTGCAATACTGATGAGGAGAATTTAAATCCCATTAGAGCTATTTATGGTCAAGAAAATCCTGTTACAGCACAAGTGACCTGGGTTTGAATTCCGTGCTGTCTGTAAGGAGTTTGTATGTTCTCCCCATGGGTTTCCTCCCACCTTTCAAAAACGTACAGGGGCTGTAGGTTAATTGGGTGTAATTGGGCAGCATGGACTTGTGGGCCGAAAAGGCCTGTTGCCGTGCCATGTGTCTAAATTTACGAACAAATAAATAAAATAAATGCAGAATAATCAGCTGGCTAAAATGAAAGTGATGTTAGGACACACCAAATTCATTCACAGAGTAGAATGAAACAATTGATCAGATGGGGAGCAAATCCTTTTTTGTGGGAGAATCTATAACCAAGGATTAAATACAGAGGTCACCCATTAAAGATAGAGCTGATTCATTTTCCCACTCGGCCCCACTGCCTAACCTTCTCCCCATGACCTTGTCCTGGCTAATCAAGAACCTATCAATCTTTGCCTTAAATGCACCCAATAATGGGCTCCACAACTGTCTGTGGCAACAAATTCCACAGATTTACCACCCTTTGGCACTCTATCCTCAGAGTTATGGAAGCACGTCATCTTTAATGCAGTCAGAGAAAAGTGAGGATAAGCAAGTGGGTGAAAAAAGTACCAGGGTAGTCAGGATGCAAAACTGTGTTAGATCTGCCATGGTCCAACTGAATGATGGAGCACAGTCAAGGTGCTAAATGACCTAATACTTCTTTTAATTTATATGTTTGTATTCAAAGGAGTCATTATCCCAGGGGACATGGGACTGGGGATAACATAGCAGCGTGAATTAAAGACAACTAACTGACTAAACAGTGGGAATGAATGGAATCTTTTCAGATCAGTTGGCAATAACTGTGTTTGTGAAAATAGTATTTGGCCTGTCAGGTGCCACATAACCGTTTGCTATTAACACAATGCTGGGATTACTGAGCAGGCTAATGGTATCTGTGGACAGAGATATTAATGTTGAATGGTTCAGATGAATGACTCCTTGTCAGAATGAGAAAAATGAGGCAACAAGTGGGTTTTCTGTTGTAGTGAGGAAAGGACTCCAGAGAACAAAAGTAATATCTATGATCCAATGGATGCCGAGGTTGTCCAGTTGATGAATTCTCTTACTAAGGAAGAGAAATTAATGTTTGCAAACTATAGTGATCAATAGCTGACATGTGAAGAATGTAAACAAAAGATGAACATTAGCAGTTTTTTTTTTCTTTGGCTTGGCTTCGCGGACGAAGATTTATGGAGGGGGTAAAAAGTCCACGTCAGCTGCAGGCTCGTTTGTGGCTGACCAGTCCGATGCGGGACAGGCAGACACGATTGCAGCGGTTGCAAGGGAAAATTGGTTGGTTGGGGTTGGGTGTTGGGTTTTTCCTCCTTTGCCTTTTGTCAGTGAGGTGGGCTCTGCGGTCTTCTTCAAAGGAGGCTGCTGCCCGCCAAACTGTGAGGCGCCAAGATGCACGGTTTGAGGCGTTATCAGCCCACTGGCGGTGGTCAATGTGGCAGGCACCAAGAGATTTCTTTAGGCAGTCCTTGTACCTTTTCTTTGGTGCACCTCTGTCACGGTGGCCAGTGGAGAGCTCGCCATATAATACGATCTTGGGAAGGCGATGGTCCTCCATTCTGGAGACGTGACCCATCCAGCGCAGCTGGATCTTCAGCAGCGTGGACTCGATGCTGTCGACCTCTGCCATCTCGAGTACCTCGACGTTAGGGGTGTGAGCGCTCCAATGGATGTTGAGGATGGAGCGGAGACAACGCTGGTGGAAGCGTTCTAGGAGCCGTAGGTGGTGCCGGTAGAGGACCCATGATTCGGAGCCGAACAGGAGTGTGGGTATGACAACGGCTCTGTATACGCTTATCATTCAGTAAAGGGAAAGAAATTGCATAGGACTAAAAGATTAAAAAAAAGGTAGAGGTTCCATAATATTATGCAGAAACTTGAAATAGAAGATTGCTAAAAGTCAGTTGATCAGGTAACATCTGTGGAGAAAGGGAAAACAGGGCATGTTATAGATGCAATCTTCTTCCTCAGAAGATAGAGGAAGCAGATTCATGGAATTTTTTTTTAAAGTAGACAAAGGGGTGCAATTTTACCAGGATAGGCAAAAATTCAAGTTGAGGTTACAATCAGATTAGTCAGAATCTCAATAAATGGCAGACCATTGAGAGACCTACTTTCCCTATTAATTCATACACTCAATTTATATAGTGGTTCCATCACATAGTCAGAGACTGAGATGGCTAGGCCTCTTTTTCTTGGACTTGAAAAAAGAGAGAAATCATCCCATTGAAATATACAAATTTCTTAAGCAGGCTTGAAAGGATCGAGGCAGGGAGGATTTCCCAAATGAGTGAACAGCACAAGGAGTTTCAAAGCAAGGGATAGTGTAATGAGTGGTGCAATGAACAAAGTACAATAGAAGTTGGTCTGTGAGATGAACCAACAGAATTGTTTAATGGAACCTTCGCAGGAGTTTAAATAAATACAATTGGCTATCACCATCACCTGACCCCAGAAGTTGTGCACCTCCCAGAGTCCTTTGCACCCTCCCCAGCCACCAGGAATTCCCGATTCTGCTTGGGCCCGCAACTTCAGACACGGGTTTGAAAATGAAGTGACACTGTTCACATGACCACACCCCCCCACCCCATGAACCAGAATTTGGAGGCGACATCACAGTCTCCTTAATACAGCTAGAACGGGTCGGCGCATGCCCTCTGCTCCAGGGGCGTGCTATCTGTATCGGTGGCTCCAGGTCCAAATGCTCTGGCTTAAGGTGATCCACAGAAACAGTCTCTTGTTTGCCGCCCATGTTGAAAACAAACGTCGTGGCGTCGTTCCACAGCACACCTTAAAAGGGCCCTCATATGGCCATTGCAATAACATCCTGTGGGCATCCCTGCGAAAGAACACATACTGGCAGTCCTTAAGTTCGGCTGAAACCTAGGGAAGACAGAAGTCCATGCCAGGTGGTCAAGACAGGTGCCAGTGCACCCACCTTCTCTCTCAAGTGTGTCAGTAAAGAAGTAGGAGTCTTCTACTGCCCAAACGCTGCTGGGATGAAATCACCTGGGTCTGTTGGGGGGGGGGGGGGGGGCAGCCTCCATACACCAATTCAGCCAAGGAAGTAGCTAGATCTTCTTTTGGCGTGGTATGTATGCCTAAGAGTACCCAGGGTAATTCGTCCATCGAGTGTGCCATGAGGGCGGTCTTCATGTGTTGATGAAAATTCTTCACTTAACTGTTAGATTGGGAATGATAGGCCATAGTATGGTGCAGCTGCGTGCCCAGTAACTGTGCGATTGCCATCCATAGTTTAGATGTGAACTGTGCCTCTCTGTCAGAGGAGATGTCCATAGGTAAACCTAAATGGGCTATCTAATGAGCGATGAGGGCTCTTGCACAAGCTGTAGTGGGTGTCCGAGAGCAAAACAACCTCTGGCCATCTCATAAATTAGTCCACCGCAGTAAAAAGGTGAGTAGTGCCTCTGGATGAGGATAATGTAAGTCGACGTGGATATGATTGAACCGCCTCTGTGTCGGGATGAAAGTCTGGAGTGGAACCTTGATGTGACACTGAACTTTGGAGGCTTGACATGGGATACATGTCCTTGCCCAAATGCCAACTTGCCACATGAATTTGTCCGCCACGAGTCTTGGCGTTCAAATAGAAGGGTGAGCCAAGCCGTGCATATTGAATACCCAACAAGATAGTGCTCAAGATAGTAGGGACGATAAGCCTCAGTTGTCAGGTGGACACATGACAAAACAGAGTGGAAGTTGCTGGTCTAAACATTACATCCTCTAATTTCAAGCACGAGATGGCAGTGTGATATGCGACCATCTTATCATCTTCTTGCTGAGCCACTGCCAAAGCCGTATAGTCCATTCCCAGAAATGGAGAACGGACTGACATGATGGTGGTGCAAGGTAAGTGTCAGCGACCAGATTGTCTCTCCTCGCAATGTGCCATATATAAATTGTGAACTCTGAGAAGTATGAGAGATGTCGTTGCTGTTGGGCCGACCATGGATCCGAGAACTTGGCAAAAGCAAACATGGTCTGTAAAAACCGTGAACTCTCTACCCTCCAGAAAATAACAAACATGTTGTAAGGCAAAGTAGAGAGTGAGAAATTCTCTGAAAAAAGCATTGTACTTTTGTTCAGGCTGCGTCAGGTGGCGACTATAAAAGGCCAGGGGTTTCCAGGTGCCATTGACCAGCTGTTCCAGTACTCCACCTACAGCTGTGCTTGATTCATAGACCATGAGAGCTGTTGGCATGTCAATCTGAGGGTGCACTAGCATAGCCGCATTTGCCAGTGCTACTTTGGCTTTTACAAATGCAGCCGTGGCCTCTTCGTCCCATTTCAACTCTTTAGGTTGTCCAGACAAGAGCTTGAAAAGTGGCTGCCAGCTCGAAACACTGGTTTCGGAATTTAATATTCCTTTAACATCCCTTTATGGTAGCTGGTTTGGGGAACTTACGTATGGCTTTGATCTTGGATGGTAGTGGGACTGTCCTGTGTTGATCAATGATGACTGAGGAAGTTAATGGACATTAGACCGAACTGGCATGTGGTAAATTAATTGCTAAGTCATCCTCGTCAATCTGCTGACAGAGCTAATGAAGATGTGCCCGGAGATCCTGATGGGAGCAGCTGGCGACAAGGATATGGTCCAAATAAATATACAAAGTCCAGGCCCCGGCCTATCGTGTCCATGAGTCATTGAAAGGTCTGGGATGCTTTCTTCAAACTAAATGAAATAGAGAGGAATGAGGGCTGTTTTTGGAATGTCATCCGGATGAACTGGACTTGATGGTAACTGCGTACCAGGTCAATCTTGGAAAAGATCTTAGCACTGTGTAGGTTCACTGTAAAGTCCTGTATGTGGGGAACTGGGTATCGATCTGCTGTTGTAATCACGTTAAGGTGACGATAGTTCCCACCAGGCCTCCAGCCACCAGATGTTTTGGGGACCATGGGCTATCGGAGCACTGAACTATGCTCATCTTCACCATCCTCCTTGGCTAACTGCAGCTTGTCTGGAGGTAGCCTGCGCGATCGTGCATGAAGAGGCCGTCCATTCATCGGGATCTGGTGCTGTACTCCATGCTTGACCTGGACCGTTGTGAATTGTGGAGTGACAATGTTCGGAAAGTCTGCCAGGATTTTGGCATACACATTTTCTGAAGGTCATGGAGTCAAGTGTGGCGTGGGGTAATGCGGAAGGTCATAGGGAGTGACACAAATGTCTTGGAATTAACCAAATGGTGAACTTTTAGAGGCAATGTGTTTGTAGAAAGTCGGCGCCCAGCAGTGGCTAAGACATGTCAGTGATGGTAAAGGACCATCTGCATCGGGAAGAACCAAAATTGAGTGGCATTGTCAGGGAAGGCTCCTTCCTTTTTAGAATGCATATCCAAGCTAATGGGGCAATTCACTGACCTCTACTCCTGTGTTGAAGAGAAAACACTGACCCCACAGGTAGAAGAGGCTGTCTTTGTGGTTGGCTGTGATGGATTATATCATATTTTATATTATATAGAGAAATGTTTATATTGTATATAGATATGTTTTTGAAGGAGATAGATTGTAGGAGTAGTGTAGGTTGCAAACAAACACAAACACTTCACAAAACAGATCTCATTTAAAATACAAGAGCTTTGCTGAAAGTGAGTCATGCAGGCATTGAGAGCCTTTGCAAAGACAATAAAACATGGAGACTGCTTTGCTAAAGAATTTTAAAGCAGGTGTAAATGGATTATTGTATTGAAAACAACATATGAACAGACTCAGAGGTTTGGGTCCGGTGCCACAATCTGTCTGGTTGCAGCTTGCTGTTCTAAGAAGGTCATGTGGTTTTGCAAGCAGAGAGAGAGAAAGAGAGAAAGAACCGGTTTCTTCAGTCTTGACAAGCTGGCAGCTTGTTGAAGCTCCATTTTCAAGACAGACTGTGAGTTCTGAGTTCAGCCTGTTGAAAACCCTTGTGGTTCATACACGAGGAAATGGATGGCTAGAGTGTTTCACCTAAAATAAGGGAATCAAAAGGAACTCTGTGGTGACCTGCAGAAGAAGAGGTTATCATTTGGAAAACCCTGATGGGGCAAGCACTGAAGTGGCTGATCAGGTTGTGTGTGTCCAATGACCAACAAATCTCTCTCTGAAATCAACAAGAACCTTCCTGACCAGTAACCATTTAAACATCAAAGCTTGGTGAAAGTTCATTAATGTTAAATTCTGTGCACAGTATAAGAATTGCCTGCAACCAGTGAACTTGGAGGAGTGAGAAGTGAGATTTGACGGTGAACCAAAGAACTTTCTTGAACTTATACACATTACATACACGTGCACTTAGAATTAGAAGGGGTTTAAGTTAGGCTAAGTTAAGTTAATAGTAATAAGTTCAAGTCTGAACCTATACTCATGTTTAAAAATAATTAAAAATGACTTTTGTTTAAGTAACCATTTGTCTTGGTGAATTTCTATTGCTGCTGGGTTTTGGGGTCCTCTGGCCGTCAATGCTACTGCCAATGGCCGGCCGTGGCATTTCCTGGGTGTGTGTAAGGGGGGAGTTGGGCTATGGTCGGCACTGGCTCGCCACAGCTCCCCCAGATTTGGTGATAATAGCACCATTGCTCTCTCCTAGTGCCTCTCGCTGCCAAGTCTGACCCTGCACCTCTGTAAGGGGTAGGTGTAACTTGCAGCCTTTGGTGTGGCACTGCCACATGACCAATAGTCACTTCCCTTGTTTCATTGTCTGTTTGGCATGCCATAGCTCATCTGCGTGGGGAAATCACTGAAATCATCATCTGCAAAGAGCAGAAGGATTTCCTCTGGCATCAATAAATTCAGTTGGCACGCTATCACCATCTCCTGACCCCAGAAGTCGCGTGCCTCCTAGAGTCCTTTGTGCCCCCTTCAGCCACCGGAACTCCCGATCCTGCGGGGACCTGCAACTACGGACACTGGTTCGATAATGGAGTGGTGCAGTTTGCCACAATTGTCCATTTAAGACTATAATAACGAGAAATTGTCTCTTCTAAGGATGGCAAAACTTTGAAATTCTTTGTGGTGAGGGTTGTGGAGATTCAGTCATTAGTGGCATTCAAACAAAAGATTTCTGGCTATTAAAGGAGTTATGGGATAAGAAAATACACAAGAAAATTACATTTGAGATAGATAACCAATCATGAGCTTGTTAAATGGCCTATTCCAGCAAACAAAATGCTCTTTACAATTCTTTATTTACACATATGAAGTACAGATTTTTGCACGATCAATAATTCTGCCTAGCCCACAGGGTAAAGAATCTTAGGGTTGTATATTTGCCTTTGACTATTCCATTTGTTCCTTTTCTCCAATGTTTCCCTCTGAGGTACTAATGGTAATCTTCCAATTTTTAAATGTGATACAGATCCTAACAACTTGAAAGTTTAGTCCCTTTGTAGCATATAAAATCTATTTATGGTAACTGGATGAAAATTATAATAATGTGGAATATATATACCCGTTGCCATCAGTGAATGGTGACTGAGGGATAGAAGAGAAAGGGGCAGTGATGCAACGTCCACTTCCAGGTGTTATAGGTGTTTGGTGTTGTGGTCCAATCACACCATTCATGGCTGGAATCCTGGTGAAGCCTCCATTTCCTTTAGAGGAACAGAAAAAAAATGTCACCATTGAACTACCAATTGAGTTGCCATGTAGCTAATTATTTGTAATGTACACAGAATGACATCTTTACCAAATCCAAAAGGACCTGATATTCCCCTCTTTTTGGAAGTTTATTTACTGTTATGTAGGCAATGGAGCAGGTAATGTGAAAGATAATCATATTTATATAGCACGTTCCAAGTTTGAAATGCCCCTCAGGATTATATATTTAATAAATTTCCGTTGAGAATGTATTTTCTGAGCAATTTGTAGCTGTACTTATCGAAAGCAAAATCCGATACACGTCAATTAAATGGGTGCTGAATTGAAGTATTTTCACAACGGCAGTTCAGGCAGAAATTTCTCGAAAATTCTGGAACCTCTCAAAAAAACAATACAAGTTTTTGACAGTTATCCAAATTAAGCAGATGGAGGACTCAGCTGTCTATTGCATACAAGACAGTGATAGGGAAGGCTCAGATTATGGCTCTATTCCCAGAGAAGGACAATCCCCAAGATGCTTATAAAACATGTGGGATGGTTATCTTCGAGGCATTTCAAAATGATAACTGCCAAATTCAGTCACAATATATATGGCAAGTTTCATTGGTGACCTTTGTGGTTGAAAGTCAGATGCTAAAATTGTACTCGCCTTTTCAGTTTTGAACATTTGTCTGAATACCTGAATCAAATTTCTCTCTATGATTTGCCTAAGTAACTAGTGCTATAGATGAAACATTTGCAAGAATTGTCCAGAAGATCAGAGCAGTACTCCAAGTGTAGTCTAACCAGAGTTTTGTAGAGCTGCATCATTACCTCTTGTCTCTTAAACTCAATCTCTTGACATAGGAAAGCTTTCTTAACTACCCCGTCTACCTGTGAGGCAACTTTCAGAGATCCGTGAATATGGACCCTCTCAGTTGTGATTTACGTAACTAAAACATTTAAGTTGTTCTTGTCCCATTCTAACCTGAAGTGTACTAATTCCACCAAAGGGAGTTTGTTGCATTGATGTGGTTCTCTTTATGAATGACTGATGTTAATAGTAAGTATTTTAATTATGACGTAGACTGGAAATAAAAATGACATACATTGAAAATTCTGACAGAAAAGATTAAAATTTTCATGAATACAATTCAATTCAAAAAGCAAATACAATTTACAAAATTATGAACTCTACTAATTGCATCTCTGAAAACACAAAAAATGTTATATATATTGAAACCATAGCAATCTCAGTAATCCAAATTAGAGGAACAACACATTCCTTTCAAATAGTTAACATATTCTGGGAAATATTTGTTGCAATTAAAATACAAATTTTTCAAGTGCTGTATTTATTTAGCATATGTCTCAACTAAGGGATATAATAGACCTTAACAGGAGAATGAGTTCTGAGCAGAGCTTAAGGACAGAATATAAATAATGAAAATTAGAGAATTTCTGAATTAACATACTGATCCGAGATAATGACAAAATAAGATATATATTTAAATAAGTACAATTATCCTTTATTTATACTTGCTCATTTCGATGCTAATTAAACAATGCTGGTTTTATCCAATGGTTGTAGTGCTGCAGGCTTCTCAAAGCTGGCATCACCAAGCACGCGTATGATTATATTCTAGAGGCTGATGTACATAATTTTCATATGATATTACTTCTATCTTGACCACAATCAGATTTGTACTGGGAAGTCACAGGGTGCTTTTGGATGCAATGATGTCTGTACTCATCTGGGCCACATAATTGTGATCACTCAGAGTGCAACAAGGGCATAAATTAAATTAGGATTTAAAAGTTTACAAATATTTACCTTTTTTTTTGGAACGCATTTAATGCACACGTGATATATGCGTATTTTACAAACCAGGCACCACCTGTGCATTATATGCGTGTGTGCGCTATACGAAAATATTTTTACATCTTGAAAGAACGCGCACAATTAATAGTGAGCATGGAAAAGTCAAACTGGCAATTTATAGCAAGTATGGGAATATAATAATGGCATTGAAAGTACATGCACAATTAATAGCGGCCGTGAGAATATTATAATGAGTATGAGAATATAATAGCGGCAATGAAAGAATGGGCACAATTTTTAGAGGGTATGGGAAATTTTGATCTTGGGAATATCTCTTTGTATTGAATGCCATGATATTCCTATAAACAGGACATTCTGGCTAGGGCACTGCACTTTATGAACGTTAATTGGCCAAACTCGTCGCTGCAGTATGAGAGTAACATATGAAGTGAGACATAAGAATTAAAATCCTGCTTAACACTGAAGCCCGTCCTCGATCTATTTAATTGATTTCTCTCCAAAGCTTGTCAATGTGTTTCAGGAGATATCATCTATATAATGGGCGATCAAACACACAAATGCTGGAGAAACTCAATAGATCAGACAGTGCCTTTATGTAGCAAAGATAAAGATATATCACCAACGTTTCTGGCTTGAGCCCTTCATCAAGGTATGGGGGAACATGAGAGATATCCGAACAAAAGGGGGAAGGGGTTGGTGAAGTTAGGAGATGACAGGTGGAAGGGTAGGGGAAGTGGATTACAGGAAGTGGGGGGGGGAAGAAGAAGGAGTCTAGGCTCGGTGGAGAGAAAGAAAGTAGGAACTGGAATAACTAATTAGAGGGGTTGGGGGAAAAGGCATGATTAGTGGAATGCAGTGAATTCAATGGACATGCCCTGGGGTTGGAGAGTCCCAGATGAAAAATGAGATGTTCCTCCAATCTGCAGGTAGCCATGGACAGACATGTGAGTTTGAGAGTGTGACTCAGAATTGAAATGATTGGCTATGGGGAAGTCACTTTTGTTGCAGACGGAGAGGAGGCGCTGGGTGAAGCGATCTCCTAATCTGTGATTGGTCTTTCCCATGTAGAGAAGGCCACAGAGAGTGCACCAGATGAAGTAAATGAGTTCTTTGGAGGTACAGGTGAAGTGTTGCTTCACATGAAAAGTCTGTTTGGGACCTTGGACTGCGGTGAGGGAAGTGGTGTGGGTGCAGGTATTAGACCACCTGGGTGTGGAGGGAAGAATGGACAAGGGAGTCACAGAGGGAGCGGTCCCTACAGAAGGCTGAGAGGGGAGGATAAGGAAAGATGTGTCTGGTAGTGGGGTCCTGTAGTAAGTACTGGAAATTCCAGCAGATAATGTGTAGGATGCGGAGGCTGGTGGGGTGGTAGGTGAGGACGAGGGGGATTCTGTGTTTATTGTTTCTGGAGGTGGGTGGCAAGGGCAGATGAGCAGGGAATGGAGGAGATGCGGGTGAGGGCCAAATTAATAGTGGTGGAGGGGAAGCCACATTTGAGGAAGAAGGCAGACATTTCAGAGTCTCTGGACTGGAAGACCTCATCTTGGGAGCAGATGCAGTGGGGATGGAGAAATTGAGAGAAGGGGATGGAGTCCCTGCAGGGGACAGGGAGTGAGGACGTGTAGTCCAGGTAGTTGTGGGAGTTAAGGGGTTTGTAATGAATGTCAATGGAGAGCCTGCCTCCTGAGGTGGAGACTTCTGGGGTTAGTTGATTGGGTGTTAATTGCGGGAGATTAAATGTGGCAGATACGGGTGTGTGTGCTTTGCCTCATGTGCCAGTTAAATGCAAAATAATTTTGCCAGTTGCAATTTAGAATATTACATCCACGTGTTATATGCACGAGTGCAGTATACAAAAGTATTTTTACACAAATTATGATTTTCTCCATGTTATACGAATGAAAATACGTTAAGTTTAAACCACCAAACAACAACTTTCTTTTGGGTGAAGGAACAAAAAGACAATATTCCATCAGTATCATTATGTTTCAATGAATCAACTGTCAATATTGAATTATTTTTGTTTAAGCCAACTATTAAAAGTGTCAATATTATTATTTTGATTTAAAAAATAACTGAAACGTCTTAACATATGCAAAATTGCTGGGGCAGCACAGAGTTTGATGATGCTGCCTGCTACAGTGCAAAGTCGTAATATTAAGCAATTCCATACCATGGTCGGGAGGAGGCAAAGGCAATGCAGGTGGAGGTGGCTGATTCGTTGAAGGACTTAGCACCGCTGTGAACAGATCTTCTACTTCCTTTCCTTCCAGCTCTTGATTTGAAAGAGGGACGTTAAAGGTAGTAAGAATCACACTTGAACATCAAGATCAATCTGTCTAGATCTGTCTAATTAATAAAAACAATTACCTGGAATTTTGTAAAGATTACTCAGAATTGTACCTACAAAACAAAATAAGATTTGTTTTCATCAGTTTGCAGATCGTCCCAAATGTGTATGCAAAACAGTGTATGGGTAACCATCAAGTTATCATACCATCTGTAACTATCTTCTCGAGGTCGGGGCTAAGTATTCGGTCTAGTTGCTCCTCAGTCAAAGGTCGTGAACCTTGGCCTCCACTTGATTGGGAAGCAGAGGTTGGATCTTCTGAAATGTGACCAATATCCAGTCCAGCTGTACAAAGAAATTGAGTTGATTATTTTGATAGAAATCAGTGTTTCAAATAAACCTCTGTTTCACGAATGCTTAATAGTTACCAATATATATTCTTAGTTAGAAACCTTAATTCCTTTCAATCATTCTTAGGTTTGTGAAAGTCCAGTACAGAATATTAATCAGATATGTGGCTAGAGTTTTGCAGCTCTGAGAACCACAGACATGTGGCTCGAGGTGTTGGGAGATGACGAGCTGGTGGCTATGACACCACCATAATGAAATGCTTCATGAGATTTGTCATGTCAGCTCCAAACTCCCAGACAGCCTTGACCCATCTCCCTGGCTTGGCCCTACACTCAGCCTTGGAACCCGTCTCCCTGGCTTGGCCCTACACTCAGCCTTAGAACACCTGGACACAATTTCCTATCCCACAGACCGCAATCCGAGAGGATTGGCAACATCACCTCCTTCACATTGACCATCACCAAAGGTTGTGAGGTGGAAAATGTGCTGACCAGCTACATTGTGGTCTGCTATGGGGACACCAATACCCCTGATCATAAAGCCCTGGACATGGAAAAATAGACAGGTGGCATATTAAAATGTAAAATTGTATACCTTTAGAAAGAATTACTTACAGTTTAAGGAATCAAATTGAACCATATATGGATTTTTATGAATAAAAATCCATCCACATCCTCCACTTTGCCCACCCCTCCCAGTTAGTAATTAGAAAAAATAGTAAATGATATTATATATGTAGAAATAAGTGTTCTTTCTTTATCCCTTTTGGGGGGGGGGGGGGCGGCGGGGGAAAGAAAGGTTGAGGAGAAAATTAAAAATTTATTGTATCATTTTGTATGGTTTATTAAATTGAATTTATCCCCACAATTGAGAACATCTACAGAGAACACTGCTGTTGGAGAGCAGCAGCAATCATCAAGGATCCATATCACCCAGCACACACTCTCTTCTTGCTTCTACCATCGGAAAGAGGTATAGGTGCCACAAAACTCACACCACAGGTTTAGGATTAGCTTTATTTGTTTACATGTGTACAATGAGTACAGTTTCTTTTTGCACGACCAATATGTGCAACCCTGCCCCTCCTGCAGGAAAAAGAATCTCAAGGGTTGTATGTGAAGTCATGTGGGTATTCTGACAATAAATCTGAATCTAATCTAATGTATACGAAGGGAGTTGTTTTTTTTAAACAAATAATCTGTTCAGCTGCAGCATGAAATAATTTTGGTGTATCTGTAAATTGGAGCTGTGTGTATGGCAATAAAATTGTTATTATCAACACTGGGGGCCTGAAAGACTGTGCACTCAACCACCTACTATACTCCCTGCCCACCTGTGACTGCGTACCAAACACGGTCCAATGAGTTGGAGAATAGAAGGGAGATAGAAGAACTAATGGCTTTATGCCAGGACATCAAACTCTCCCTCATTGTCAGCAAGTCCAAGGAGCTGGTTATAGGCTTCCAGAAGAAGTGGGGGGGTGGGGGGGGGGGGGCAGAGGAAGGAGTTCAAACCTCAGCCTGCATCAAAAGTGACAAAGTGAAGATAGTAGACATTTTTAAGTTCCTCAGAGTAAGCATCTCCAGTGACTTTGTCCTGGTCCACATAAATGCCTAAGAAAGCACACCAGATCCTCTACTTCTTCAGAAGCCTGAGGAAATGTAGCATGTTAACTTCTACCAATGCACCATTGAAAGGATCCTTCCAATCAATGTGGATCCTTGCGAGGTAATGGAAACAGCTTCACCCAAGATTGCAAAAAACTGCAGAGAGTTGTGAACGTGGTGCTGTCTAAGATAGACAACATCTCCCCTCCATCTTTAACTGCTTCTGCCTTGGAACAGGAGCCAACATATTAAAAGACTCATCCCATCCTGCCACACTCTTCACCCTCCTTGTCGGGAAGAAGATTCACTAATGAGAACGTGCACCACCAAATTAGAGAACAGATTCTTTTCTGCCATTTTTGAGTCCTGAATGAACATCACAACAATAAAATTATGTTGTCCTTGCTCTGTATCATCTGATCACTCTCTGAAATTCTGCACTCCTGAACTGTCTTTCTTGCTGTGGTATGTATGAGATGTCTTACTGGACTGCTTGCAAAACAAACTTTATCACTGTATCTTGATATATGAGACAAAGTTGAATGATGAATGGAACATGAACATTGACTTGCTGACAAGTTTATGCAGAAAAATTCCATGATTCCAGGTTATACCACTCTCTTTCTTCATGTGGAAGAACATCGAACAATGCTACACAGTACAGACCCTTAGCCCCTCGATGCTGTTCTGACCTATATATTCCTATTTAAAATAAGTCCCAAACCCTTTCTACCTCGTAGCTTTCTATTTTTCTTTCATTATTGTGCCTGTCTAGGTATCTCTTAAATGCCCCTAATGTTTCAGCCCCCACCACCATCCCTTGCAAGGCATTCCAGGCACCCATAACACTTTGTGTAAAAAAAAAACCTACCCTAGATGTTCCCCTAAACTTTCCTCCCTTCACTTTGTACATACTGTATGTCCTCTGATGTTTGCTATTCCTGACCTGGGAAAAAGACAATGGCTGCGCACCTTATTTATGCCTCCCAGAATCTTGAAAACCTCTATTAAGTCTACTCTCATCCTTCCTCACGCCAAAGAGAAAAGTCCCAGATCTGCTAACCTTGCCTCACAAGACTTATTTTTCAATCCAGGCAACATCCTGGGAAATCTCCTCTGCACTCTCTCCAAAGTTCCACATTCTTACTATAATGAGGTGATCAGAACTGAACACAATACTCAAAGTGTGTTCTCACCAGAGATTTGTAGACTTGCAACATGATCTCTCTACTCTTGAACTCAATCCTTCAACTAATGAAGCTCAACATCCCATAGATATTTTTAACTATCCTGTGTGGCAACTTTGAGAGATGCATGGGTTTAGACACCAACAACCTTCTTATCATCCAACTCCTCCAACCTTCTTATCATCCGCACCGAATGACCCACCCTTCTGTCTCTTCATCTATGTAATTTATCAAAAAAAAGAAAGACCAGGGGACCCAGAAGCGATCCCTGCAGGACTCCACTAGTCACTGAACTCCAGGCAGAACACTTTCAGTCCATTACTACTCTTTGCTTTCTATCTGTAAGCCAACTGTTAATCCACACAGCCAAAGTTCCATGGATCCCATGCCTCATGACTTTCTGAACGAGTCTCTCATGAGGGACCTTGCAGAGTGGTCAAATGTCCGACTAAAATCCACAGACCACATCTACTGCCCTACCTTCATCAATTAATTTTATTATTTCCTTAAAAAAACTCATTTAGGCTCATAAGGCACAAACCTTCCCTTCACAAAGCCTAGAGTAGACTGTACAAAAGGTTTAGTTTAAATTAGCATAGCATTTGGCGGAGACATAGTGAGCTAAAGGGCTTGACCCTATATTGAATTGCTTTGCTTTGTTAAGCACCTTGGCTTTGTTCACCACAATAGTGTGGATCTCCCAGTGGCCAGCCATTTCAATTCACAGCTCTATTCCCTTGCTGACACACACTGCCAGACCGAGACCATCCGGAAATTGGAGGAACAACACCTCATTCTGTCTGGACACCCTCCAACTGGATGGCATTAACATAGACTTGTCCTGTTTCTGTTAGAACTCCTCACCACTCTTCCCAACTTTCCCCATGTCCCCTTTTCTCTAACTCTGCCACTTTCTCTCTCTCTCCCTCCTTTTCCCTTTGCCTCCTTTCACAGAGCCAATATCAATTCACACCTTTTTTTCTCTCCAGCCCCTCTTATCATATCCAATGAACTTCTTTTGTCTGTTGGTCTCTACACTTTCCCCTCCATTTCTTCCCCTTTTTTACCCAGCATTTAACACCGACGCCTGTCAATTTTTGCTCATACCTTGAGGAAGGGCTCAGGCCCGAAACGTCAGTAATACATCTTTAACTCATTTGGATGCTGCAGTTCCTCTAGCATCTCTGAGGTTTTAGGTCTGGACAGACCTTGTGCAAGAGCAATCCAGCTAATCTGACTCCTGCAGGATGTGCCAACAATGCCTTGCAAATCTTTCCTTTCAGATATTTATCCAGCTTGCCTTTGAATACTACAAAGGAATCTGTCCCCACTACTATCCTTGAGAGTAAATACAACACTCCAACCGTTTGCTGCATAAAAAGATTTTAAATCCACTTTGGTTCTTTTGCCATTCACAACAATTCTATGGTTCCTGACTCTCCCTATCAATGACAACAGTTTATTTTTAATTAATGATTTTAAACACACCTTTAGATTATCATGCAACTTATTCTATTCCTGGGCGAATAACCTCATCTTCTCTAGCCTATCCATAAAAGTTCATAATCGTTGTAGGTATTTCAGTAAATCTTGTTTCTAAATATTCTTGATGTGGTTGAACAACACTGTTGATACGGATTCATTGACTTTCTTGTTCTTGCACAGGCTTTATTTTTAAAAAAAACTTTCCAAACCAAACAACCACTTTCTTAAAGCAGAAATTATAGCTATGTTGATCAAGAATTCAAAAGGTTCCTTTTACTGTCATACAAAAAATTAAAATAATTGATATACTGCAACTTTTGTCTGCCATAAAGAAAGCAAGGAGTCGCCAAGAGCATTGCCCAGCACCCACAATATAGAAAAAGAGAAGCTAATGAGACATTGAGCCCTGCAGATTCGACTCCAACCCTCCTGCAGCCACACAGACTGTTCAAACTAGGGGCAACCTGAGCTACAGATCCAAACCTCTGATAACGATCAGACAGCTTTCAGTGACCGAAGCTCTTCAGGAGCCTTTCTTGCTGTCAGCACCATCTCAAATCCTCTAGTTTCCATGAGCTAGACTCCAGATGCTTGCAGCCTGGTGTGAGTCCTTTGATCGCAAGTTTCCAACAGACCGCAGCTTGTGTGAGACCTTTGACCGCAAGTTACCAACTGCTCGCAGCCTGGGTGGGTCCTTCAGCCAGAGCCTCTTGCTGTCTGTTGCCAAGGTCACATTCTGTGGTGTTGTCTCCCATGCTGCTTCTCAGTGGGGAGTGTTCTCCCCATTTCTGATGCCCTGCCCTGGTCTGCTGCTCCCCTGGAATCTGCAAACCTTAGTTGCATGCTGACCAGCACAGGTGCCACCACCTTGGGCACAGACCTCCATGGTTGCCGAATGTTTTTTAAAAAAAAAGAACTCCCTGAACATGCTGTATAAAGGCTGTTCAGACCTGTTGGCATCAGGACTGTAGGATCCTGCAAAGCAGTGTTGTGTCTCTGCTTCTTGTTCTCCCAGGTCCACACCAGCAGCAGGGCCGCCATTACAGCAACTCTGGCAGCACCGAAAATTTCTTCAGTGATAAGGCTCATTCCTCTTTAACTGTTTTAAGAATAATATTCTCTCCAACATAAAGTTGGCTCATGATTGCAACTCCTCAAATGACAAGTAATCCATGGGGTGGACACAAGAAGACCTGGTAAGTAGCTTAAGTGTCAGTCAAATAACTATCCCAACTGCTCCTATGAAATTTAATGGTATTTATTGTCAAATTTCACCTAACTTATATTCTGAAAGACAAACATCCAGCCTCTTACCTCCCGACTTTCAAAATTTACCATCTCCTCTAGGGAACATCAAGAACTTGATGGAATATTCTCTACTTGCCTCTAAACACATTCAAGAGTTTGTTTTGGTCTATTGAATACTACCGTAAGGCAGCCCTTTTAGAGGCATCTATGACAAGCTAGGCAAACTGTTTACAAAGCCCAATTTAACAACTTGTCAAGACTTCTGCAAGAATAGTACCTCAACCTGCAGCCTCTCATGTCTGGAAGCAGAGCTGGAGCAAGTTCTTATCCAAGTCACATGATATATAATGGGGGTTTTGTTCAGTGTCACTGGTCAAAATCCTAGAACTTTAATCCAACAGTAACATCACCACAAAGACAGCAACATTTCAAGTAGGCTATTTACAATCTTCTTCTTGAGAGGAAATTGGGAAGTTGTAGAGGTACGCTTGGGAGGGAGTGGGCAGAACCAGCGCTAACAGCTCCTGTCTTGTGACAGCTAGACACAACGGCCTCCTATCCACTGACAGCTAGCCACTACAGCCACGAGGCATAGTGACTCAGTAGCACCTGTAGGTCTATTGAGAAGCCCTGGCCTAGTCAATGTAGCTATGTCATGAGGTCATTAGCACTTTAGATGTCATGATGCCAGGTCACTGAGGTGAAGTGATTTTGTGTGAAATGGACAATTTGGCAGATTCTCCCTGTCAGGGGAATTATTGAACAACCGTAGCAAAGGAAGCAGACAAATTCCTACAATGGATCGTGCCTGGGTTTTTTATGCATTGTGGGAGTCACACCTTTTGTTTCCCCTATGCAAGAAAAAGGGGAGTTGTGACAACCGTTCGTATGAAAGGACATTTCTCTGGAAGCAACTTGACCAAGATACACGAGTTTTTGGCAGACCAGTCACTCCGTCTCTCTCACCTTCTGCATGATTATTTCTTTACATTAGTTTAAAAGTCTGCGTTTCTGAAATTTGCAATGATTTTCTAGAATTGTGCCTAAGCTGCAATGATTTGGGTATTCCAAACACACATAAGTATATTTGCGCATGATTAGGGTTAATTTAAGTAAGATGTTATATTATTAGTAGTTATAAATAAATATAGTTTTAAAAATAACAATGTCTTGGTAAATTTCTATTGCTGCTGGTCTGCTTTCCAAAATACTTTCCAAAAATTTATCCATTACTGATGCCAGGCTCACCAGTCTATAATTATCTAGATTATTTTTAGAGCATTGGCTCTCCTTCAGTCCTCCTTAAATACATTAACCTCCTTCAGCTTTGCAGGTATGCATTCACTACTAAAATACACCTTCATTACCAGATTCCACAATTTAAAAACAGACATCTGGTCCATAAAAGCCAATAGAAGTTTTTTGCAATAATAGGGTTACACATCCATGAGGATATTAGGATTGCGTTTCTATCATGTATTCCATTTGAACTCAGTTCCACTACGGTCTAATGCTGATGCACAATGCAGTTTCCTATTCAAGCAAACTAATGGCACGATAAAATTTGTTAGTGCAACAGCACAAAGAGGAAGAATGTAAGGAATCAAAGAGAAACAAAAACTGCAGTTGCTGGAATCTTGAGGAAACAACGAGAAGTCAGAGGGATTTAGCAGGAGAGGCAGCATGGAAATAGTCAACACTTTGTGTCAGGATCCTTTAATGAGATATGCTGTCTCGATAATGGAGCCTGACTCAAAATGCTGACTGAAGATTTGTGTCCATGGATGCTGCCTGGCCAAATGAGTCCCTCCAACTTTTCATTGTTTGCTTAAGAAATCAAAGGATTTCTCCAAAATGGACACACAAGCATTGACAGACATTGTGTTTAATGAGACAAAAGCACCAGACATGAGACTATTGCTATCCACCATTTAGTCTCTTACCAAATGGAGATGGTGAATTCTCGACCTGGAAAGTGTATAAATCAAGACCTACAGGACCCAAACCAGATAAAATGGATAAATAACTGGGGAATTTAAAAAAAACCAAATAAAGTGCAAGCACAGAATAAGCAACTTAACACCATGCTTCAGGCATTGGGCAATGGAGCATTAAACAGCATAAGCACTGGTTGTTAATATCTCAGGTAACTACATCAAATAGCAAGCAAAGCACACCACGGCAAAAGAATTATTGAAATAAAACAGACACAAAAGATGATGTCATTACAAATAACAGCTAGAAAAGAGTTGTTGAAAACCTAGGTAAAATTACATGTTCAAACATTACAGAATATATTCTTCCATAGACTACATTGAAAATATCTTTGTTTGTCCAGGAGATTCAAACAAACACCCAAACATACCTGACTCATCTCTTCCTTTTCCCAATTCATCGGAAAGTATGCCAAGGATATCGTCTTCTGTGGTAAGGACTGCTGAGAGATCAGCAAGTGGGTCATCTCCATTACCTGAAGAGCAATCAATTAGCTCATAAATCTTAAAGAAAAAAAATAACCAAATGTGCAGCCTTGACAAGTTGGTAGTGAATCATTTTCCTGAACTATTATAGCCCATCATGTCTTACTTAGTAGTCTGATAAATGTAATAGTTTGCTGGACCATTTCATATTTTTATAACACTTTCTCAGATTTTTTTTAACCCTAAAATGGGCAGACATTCTTGTTCTTCTCCAAACCAGTAGTTTATTGCACTTGATATTACAATAGTGCTGTGTTTCTAACTGCCACCACAAACTAATCCAACAGAACAGAAATTTTATACATTTCAACAATGAAAATTTGCAAAGACTAGGTCAAAACTAAAAAGGCCAGAGACATGACATGACATGAAACACTGCTATCAACAGGAAGGAGGTACAGGAACCTGAACTTAAACACCTAATGGTACAGAAACAGCTTATTCCCTTCTGCCATAAGATTTCTGAATGGACAATTAACCACAGACAACACTTTTTTTTCTCTTCTTTGAGACTAATTTGTTTTAAAAAATGCAATTTATAGCAATGCTACACCTGTATGCTGTCGCAAACAACAAATTTTGTGCACGTTCATGACAATAAATTCTGATCCTGAAAGTAAGTTAAAAAATAAATCTTACAAAGACAATGTCGCTTAATGTAACAAACTGGGTAAGGCCTTGTACATGAAGCATTAAGACTTCCAATGTAGTATTTGAAGGGGATCTTATATGATACATGACTGTTTACTGAACAAGACAGTTAAAGGATACAACATAACAACTTGCACAATGAAATGACGTTCTATAAAAAGGGAAGTATGGGTGTTCTTGGGAGACAGTAATTTAACATGATTATATGTGATGCCCATTCAGAGCCAGCTCTCCAGCACATGATGTCCTGTTTTGCGGAAACTGCCAAAATGTTTGGTCTGGAAGTCAGCCTGAAGAAAACTGAGGTCCTCCATAGCCAGCTCTCCACCATGATTACCAGCCCCCTCACATCTCCATCGAGCTCACAAAACTCAAAACGGTCAACCAGTTTACCTATCTCGGCTGCACCATTTCATCGGATGCAAGGATCGACAATGAGATAGACAACAGACTCGCCAAGGCAAATAGCACCTTTGGAAGACTACACAAAAGAGTCTGGAAAAACAACCAACTGAAAAACCTCACAAAGATTAGCGTATACAGAGCCGTTGTCATACCCACACTCCTGTTTGGCTCCAAATCATGGGTCCTCTACCGGCATCACCTACGGCTCCTAGAACGCTTCCACCAGCGTTGTCTCCGCTCCATCCTCAACATCCATTGGAGCGACTTCATCCCTAACATCGAAGTACTCGAGGTGGCAGAGACCGACAGCATCGAATCCATGCTGCTGAAGATCCAACTGCGCTGGGTAGGTCACGTCTCCAGAATGGAGGACCATCGCCTTCCCAAGATCGTGTTATATGGCGAGCTCTCCACTGGCCACCGTGACAGAGGTGCACCAAAGAAGAGGTACAAGGACTGCCTAAAGAAATCTCTTGGTGCCTGCCACATTGATTACCGCCAGTGGGCTGATATCGCTTCAAACTGTGCATCTTGTTCGGCGGGCAGCAACCTCCTTTGAAGAAGACTGCAGAGCCCACCTCACTGACTAAAGACAAAGGAGGAAAAACCCAACACCCAACCCCAACCATCTAATTTTCCCTTGCAACCGCTGCAATCGTGTCTGCCTGTCCCGCATCGGACTTGTCAGCCACAAATGAGCCTGCAGCTGACGTGGACAATACCCCTCCATAAATCTTCGTCCGCGAAGCCAAGCCAAGAGATGTGATGACATAGAGTGTAAACAACCAGTGCAAATCAACATTTAGCTTGTCATTCCTGGGAAGAACAGCTTCAAAATAATGAGAAAAGCAACAAAAATTATTTAAAAAATGAATTCCATTTATGTGGGTTAATAACATTTCAAGGGCTATTGAGAAATGGTATCCCAAGTGAGTCCAGAAATAATAGAAAGAGAAACAAGTCAGACAGAAATGAGAAAAAGATGATAAAATTACTGGGAGTACAATAGAATTTGATAATGTAAATTAGAAATTTTGAAGGTGACTGTGGAGAACATTGTAAGATTATCTGAATGTATACGTACGTTCTGCATATGGAAAAAGTAGGGAAATACTTTAATGAACTAACGAGCAAAATAGCTAGTTATCATGATATCTTTCCATTTTTAGAGTGAATAAAAGATCTCACAACTGGAGGGAGAACAAATGCTTTTATTAACTTATAACTGAGGTAATCTCAAAGTAGTCTTCAGAAGAGTTCTGAGTTTAGGCAGGAAACCAGGGTTATATGTGAGTTGATGGAGGCGGAACCGGCCAGCACCACAACATACTACCAGTGAACCCCAGTTCACTGCACTACTGGAATATTCAAATGATGAGGCATGCTGCCATAGGTATAAATATTCTGAACCCATCACACTGATGTACAGTGGTTTGAAATGCACACTATTAATATTGCATTCAGTTTTGGCCAAAACACAAGGTAAAAATCTAACAGTGGAAGCAGATTATTTCTGGTATCAGCAAATTTAACTGTGGGATTAGAAAAATAAATATTTTGTCCTTAATCATGCCACATTAAACCACTAGAACTAACAGGCGCACACTATCTAGCAAAGGCTTAGCTTAGGAGTGGTACATATATTATGGGAAGTACAGAAGACTTGCAGGAGGTACTACTGTCTCAAAGCTCTTACATTCCAGGTTCAATTTTGCCCTCCATGCTGTACGGTGTTTGAATGTTCTCTCTAAAAACGCATGGGTTTCCTCTATATTCAGGATTATTCCCTAGATCTCAAAAGTGAACTAAAAGTTAGTTACCTTCTGTATTTTGCCTTGAGAGAATTAGGAAGAGATCAATGGGTATATGAGAGAAAACCTTTCCAGGAAAATAAGTAGGGGAAGGAGATTGCTTTACAAGAAGGTTATTTATTTTATAGTGGGACAAAAAACTATAGAAGCCCTGGACTGTTGAATTTAAATCTATGGGGTAATCTGTATCTGGAATGCTTGAGAAGCAGGCACAATTTTGTCTTAAAAAAAACATTTGGACAGATATATGGATTGGAAAGGTTAAGAAGGATGTGGCCAAATGCAAGCAAAGACAGCCAGGCCAGAATGACAGCTTGGCCAGCATGACAGGTTAGGCCAAAGGGCTGCACTATGCGACTATGATTCTGAGCATGTACAGGGGCACAGGAGTCTTTGCCATTAAAAAGCACAAGGCAAAAAAAGTCATGATAATAAGGGACCACTTTCTACATGTTTGATGCAATTTCAGGATACAGACACCAACATTGAAAATAACCAGCACCCTTTAGTGTGCCCAACATCACTTTGGACAAGAGGAAAAGACTGAAAATCAAGGCCTAAAAACTGGGCATAAAGTCTGATCTGCAGTGAACAGATTCCAGAGGACACTGAGGATAAGAAGAGCTCCTGAAGGGGCTTGGGAACTGAAGACTTCCTGATCATATCAGAGATTTGGACCTGCAGCTTGGTTTGCCAATGGATTGAACAGGTGTCTGTAAGGTTGAAAAGGCTGCGGGAGCACTGGAGGCAAAACCTCTCTGAAGGGAATCTGCTTTACTTCTATTATTGAGGACCCCAGGCACTGTCAATGGTGACTCTTTGCTTGCCTTTACAGCAGTATCGTGCGTATATTAATTTTTTGGATTATTATAAGACAATAAGAGGAAACTTGAACTTCATCCTACAGAATCCTCAGTTATCTGAAATCTTTTTGGAGTGGATCTCAGGCTCCCGGCTGCCAGCAGCAGTGGACCTCAGGCTTCTGGCTGACAGCTGCAGTGGACCTCAGGCTCCCGGCAGTGGCAGCGGGGACCTCGAGCTCCCAACGGCAGTGGGGACCTCAAGCTCCCGCGTAGGAGCGGGCCTCGGTGGGGAAATGTTGTTGATCTGCGGCGGCCAGCATTTTTTTTTGGTGAGAATTAAACTTTATTTTAATGCTTCAAAGCCTTCCCTTGTTATTCATTGTTGTATAAACACTGTTACAAGTGATTTGCTGTGGCTACTGGGCTATTTTTTAAAAATGACCTCTGAAAAAAAGTTAATCTGAAATGGGCCCAGTCCTGACCATTTTGGATAATCAGAGTTGCACTGTAATTATGATTCTAAAGACACTTGGCCAGCTCTGACAGTGAACCATGATGTTTGCGTGCCAAATGCCCTGATTCTATCACAGCAAAAGATCACTGGATGGGCAGATGAAATTACTTTCAAAGACTGACTGATTTTGCAGGAATTCTTAGCCCAGGTGCTGAATGAAGGAGCATCCGTAATTAAACTGAGAACATGAAGTCTTCTTCATTGCAGGAATCTGAAAGACCAGTAAAAGACAGTAGAAATGTAACATCGCCTATAAAAACTATCCACCCACTCTTCTGTGACAAGAGCTGGAGAGGGAGGATCATTGAATTTTAAAGGACCAAACAGCAGTATTAATGGTAAAGGGGGATGGTAGAAAAAAAACCACACACACACAGACAGGAGACATTAGAAACATAATTAAATGCTGCAATGTATATATTATGAATTTCATTAGAATAAGGAAAATTAATAAAGCGCATACAAGAGAGAAATAAGAACTGCTTTCCATTTCAGTACATCTATACAACACTGGAATAAAGTACCACAGTTGAAACTGAATCAGGAATAAAAGGGCAATGTATTGTACAGAGACTAGATTTTTTTTTAACTCATATTTTCAATGATGAGAATCAATGTTTGATGTTTTAAGCACCATACATACCTTGTCCTCCCTGTTTTGTGGTAACTTGGGCTGCAGCTGAACTCAACAATGGGTCAGAGGAAGGATTCAAGAAGTTTACATTCACATTTGGTACTCTGTTTGGAAGCTGTGGTGATTCTTCATCAGACAGAGCATCTAAACTGGACTTGCTTTGCCGACTTGTGTGCAGCAAATGTTTTCCAAAGAAGGCTTCCTGAGAAAAGATTGAGGAAAAAAAACATGCACACATTATAACCACTGAATTTCAAAATTGACCCTGCAAGTCAATATTAACTATATAGTGACTTGAAGTTGATTAGGTGAAGCAAAGCTTCCATTTTTTTTTCAGGCTGAATTACCTTCAGGTCAAGGACTGGATCTAGTGTTCGAGTTCTGAAAAAAAGCAGTCAGGTTAAATCCAGAAAAGCATGATGGTCAAGACTGTTTCTTCTATTTGCATTTGTTTGAAGATCTAGACAATTGAAAATTTCAGAGCATGTAATGTATGATCTGTGACGAAGTATTGCATGGCTCATCACAGCACAAAGGGCTACATTTCCTATTTTGGGCACAAATGGCTAGATTTCTAAACTAAAAAAAAAAATCCCTGCCAGGTATGTCCAGGTGGCAGTACAAAGTTGGCCAAAGATGCACTGAGGTAACTGAACTCAATTTGGAAGGGCCTGTTTATTTATATTATTGACTGGGACTTACAGGAGTGCTTTAACAACAATATAGATAATAATCGCATCGTCTGCAAAGAATAGTTCATGGACAAGTTGCTCTTGTGTCTTGGTGTGAGCTTGCAGGCGCCTCAGATTGAAGAGACTGCCATCTGTGCGGTACTGGATGTAAACAGCGTCTTCATTGTTGAGGTCTTTCATGGCCATTCAGAGCCAGCTCTTCAGCGCTTGACGTCCTGTTTCGCGGAAACTGCCAAAATGTTTGGTCTGGAAGTCAGCATGAAGAAAACTGAGGTCCTCCATCAGCCAGCTCCCCACCATGACTACCAGCCCCCCCACATCTCCATCGGGCACACAAAACTCAAATCAGTGAACCAGTTTACCTATCTCGGCTGCACCATTTCATCGGATGCAAGGATCAACAACGAGATAGACAACAGACTCGCCAAGGCAAATAGCACCTTTGGAAGACTACACAAAAGAGTCTGGAAAAACAACCAACTGAAAAACCTCACAAAGATTAGCGTATACAGAGCCGTTGTCATACCCACACTCCTGTTCGGCTCCGAATCATGGGTCCGGCATCACCTACAGCTCCTAGAACGCTTCCACCAGCGTTGTCTCCGCTCCATCCTCAACATTCATTGGAGCGACTTCATCCCTAACATCGAAGTGCTCGAGATGGCAGAGGCCGACAGCATCGAATCCCCGCTGCTGAAGATCCAACTGTGCTGGGTAGGTCACGTCTCCAGAATGGAGGACCATCGCCTTCCCAAGATCGTGTTATATGGCGAGCTCTCCACTGGCCACCGTGACAGAGGTGCACCAAAGAGGTACAAGGACTGCCTAAAGAAATCTCTTGGTGCCTGCCACATTGACCACGCCGGTGGGCTGATATCGCCTCAAACCGCGAATCTTGGCGCCTCACAGTTCGGCGGGCAGCAACCTCCTTTGAAGAGGACCGCAGAGCCCACCTCACTGACAAAAGACAAAGGAGGAAAAACCCAACACCCAACCAACCAATTTTCCCTTGCAACCGCTGCAACCGTATCTGCCTGTCCCGCATCGGACTTGTCAGCCACAAACGAGCCTGCAGCTGACGTGGACATTTACCCCTCCACAAATCTTCATTCGCGAAGCCAAACCAAAGAAAAAGAAGAGATAATAACCAACCAAAATGGAGCTACAGACTATTTACTCAATATCTGAAGGCATTAGAAAAATCTACATACAGTGCCCTCCAGAATGTCTGGGACAAGAACACTTTTTTCCTTTATTTTCCCTTGTGCTCCAATCAAACAATTCACATGTGATTAAAGTGCACATTTCAGATTTTATTTAAGATTATTTGTTTACATTTTGGTTTGACCATGTAGAAATTACAGTGGTCATGTTTATATTAAAGTAGTCATGTTTAGTGCTTTGTTGTATATCCTTTGCATGCAATGACTACTTGAAGTCTGTGATTCATAGTCATCACCAGGTGCTGAGAATCTTCTCTGGTAATGCTCTGCCAAGCCTCTATTGCAGCCATCTACAGCTCCTGCTTGTTTTGGGGACTTGTCCCCTTAAGTTTTCTCTTCAGCATGTGGAAGTTATGTTCAATTGGATTTAGATTGGGTGACTGACTTGGCCATTCAAGAAATGTCCAGCTTTTAGCTTTGAAAAACTCCTTTGTTGCTTCATCCTTGCTGTAGGATGAAGCACCATTCAATGAGTTAAGGAATTTGCTTGAACATGAGCAGATGAGATGTTTCTATACGCCTCAGAATTCTTCTTGCTACTGCCATCAGCAGTTACATCATCAATGAAGTTAATTGCTCCAATGCCTGTGGCAGCTATACATGCCGAGGCCATAATACCCTCACCACCAAGTTTCACAGATGAGGTGGTACGCTTTGAATCTTGGGCAGTTCCTTTACGCCTCCACACTTTGCTCTTGTTATCACACATACAAGTTCATCTTGGATTCATCTGTCCGAAAGACCTTTTTACAGAATTCTATCGGGTCTTTTAAATACTTCTTTGCAAACTGTAACCTGGCCATTCTGCTTCTGTGGCCAACTCGTGGTTTGAATCTTGCAGTGTAGCCTCTGTATTTATGTTCATGAACTCTTCTGCAGACAGTCTTCTTTCTTTGGCTTGGCTTCACGGACGAAGATTTATGGAGGGGTAATGTCCACGTCAGCTGCAGGCTCGTTTGTGGCTGACAAGTCCGATGCGGGACAGGCAGACACGGTTGCAGCGGTTGCAAGGGAAAATTGGATGGTTGGGGTTGGGTGTTGGGTTTTTCCTCCTTTGTCTTTAGTCAGTGAGGTGGGCTTTGCGGTCTTCTTCAAAGGAGGTTGCTGCCCGCCGAACTGTGAGGCGCCAAGATGCACAGTTTGAGGCGATATCAGCCCACCGGCGGTGGTCAATGTGGCAGGCACCAAGAGATTTCTTTAGGCAGACAGTTGTCATTGACAAATCCACACCTTCTTCCTAAAAAAATGTATGATTTGTTGGACAGGCATTTGGGGCTTCTTCTTCATTACGATAAGCATTCATCTGTCATTAACAGTGGAGGTTTTCCTTGGAATACAGATCCCTTTTTAATTACTGAGCTTACCAGTAATTACAATTTTTAATGATGCTCCAAACTGTTGATTTTGGTAATCGTAAGGTTTGGATGATATTTTTCAGCCTCATAATGGCTTCTTTGACTTTCATTGGCACAACTCTGGTCCTCCTGCTGAAAACTGGCAACTACAGAAACCAAAGATGATCAAAAGCTTCGAAGCAGGCCGAGTTCTCTTATACCTGCACCAATGAAACAATTACATATGCCTGAGTACTCACAAACAACTGTGAAGCTAAATGTCCCAAACATTATGGTGCCCTGAAATGGGGGAACTGTGTATAAAAAGTGCTGTGATCACTATGTGGTCAAAACAAAATGTAGACAATAACCCTGAATAAAATCTGAAATGTGCACTTTAAACACACATGAATTGTTTGGTTTCAAATTTAAAACTGTGGAACATAGGGGAAATAAAGGGAGAAAGTGTCTTTGTCGCAAACATTATGGAGGGCACTGTAAATTCAACTTAGAACTGTGTGTTGAATAGGACTAATTGTCCTTTTGTGTGTTGGCAGAGGGACAATTGGTCAATTTTAAAAAAAAACATTTTGCTAGTGTTTTACCAGGCAAAAGTTAAGCAAAGCAAATTGCAAAGTTAAGACACAGAAGAGTAATAATTTAAAATCTTCGTTGACTTTGACGAGGAGAGCAGATGTGATACTTCAAAACATTTGGAAGAATTACAGTACCCAGTTTTTGTTTGCTTATCTGCATAACATACATCATTTGTCAGAAGGTAAAATCCCGTCTACATTGTCCATGTAGCAAATGGATGCCATCTGCACTGCACAGTATCTATGGATCTCAGCCATAAAGAAAAAAACTTCCTGGAATCTTCTTGACAAATCTCTATGTGGCTTATATTTGACAGCATTATGATTTTAACTAGGATATATGGTACACAAAAGCAAGAGTGGGCTATGAGAACCTTCGGTCTGCCCCACCAAACGATTATAGCTGATCTATGTTTGCTTTTTCTGTGCCATTTCTCCATATCCTTTTATTCCACAATGTAATATTTATTCACACCCACTTTAAATCCAATTTATTCAGATTTCACTACCTGCCAAGGCACAGATTTCAGATTTACCAGCATCTGCATGAAGAAATTTCTATATACCTCAGTTTTAAGTGACCAGCCCCTTATCTTGCAGCTCCCCCCCTCCCCAAGAAAACTTTTTCAGAATCAGAATTTATTGTCATGAACAAGCCATGAAATTCGGTGCTTGCAGCAGCGTCGTAGTGTAAACATTCATATTATAACCATCTTACTACATTTCTATAACAATAAATAAATAAAAATGTTATCTACTCTGCCGTGCCTCCTTAGGATCCTGTATGTTTCAATAAGATGATGGCTCTTTCTTCTAAACCTTGACAAAACAGGGCAAACTACATTGCCTCCCTTGGTAGGACAACCCTCTTATTCCAAGAATTAAGTCTAGTGCAGTGGTTCTCAACCTTATTCTTTCCACTCACATACCACTTTAAACATTCCCTATTCCATAAGTGTTCTGTGATTAGTAAGGAATTGCTTAAGGTGGTACGTGGGTGGAAAGAAAAAGTTTGAAAACCACTGATCTAGTGAATCTCCTTGTACTGCGGCCAAATATAACTTTTTTTTTCAGGTAAAGGAACCAAGACTTTGTACAGCATTCCAGATGGGGCCTCACCAATACCCTGTACAATTGTTATAAAATCTCTCTCTTTTCTAAATCTCTTTTCAAAATGTTGTTGCTGTCTTGTTGGACCATCCTGCTCACTTTTTTAAATTCATACACTATTACACCTAGAACCCTCTGTACTTCTCAATTGTAGTCTCTCTCCAATTAGATAACAATTTTCCTTTTGATTTGTCTTATCCAAGTGAATGACCTCACATTTGACCACATTAAACTCAATTTTCTAGTCTTTTGCCCATTCATTTCATCTATCCCGATTCTATTATCACAACATGCCCATCCATGTATTGATGTCACCAACAAATTTGGAACTTTACATTCTACCTTTTCCCTGTCATTAATGTAATAGAATCAGAAACAGAATTTATTCTCATGAAATTCATTGTTCTGCAGCAACGTCACAGTGCAAACCTTATTGCAATTGTTATGAGCCCAGAGGACCCCATAACCCAGCAGCAATAGAAATGACCAAGTCAATGATTACTTAAACAAAAGTTGCTTTTAATTTTCTTTAAACGTAAAAATAAGATCAAACTTTAACTTATTACTATTAACTTAACCTAATTTAACTACCACCCCTCCTTCTAGTTCTAAGCGCACGTGTATGTAATGTGTATATGTTCAGAGAAGTTCTTTGTTTCACAGTCCAATCATTCACTTATCACTTCTCCAAGTGCACCGGTATCAGGCAATTCTCATACTATGCACAGAATTCAACATTTATGAATCTCCATCAGGCTCTGGAGCTTAAAGTTAATTGGTTACCACTCAGGAAGGTTCTTGTTGGTTTAAGAGAGATATTTGTTGCTTGTTTGACAAACTGATTTCCTCCAATCAGTCACTTTAATATCTTGCCAAAGAAACTTTCCCCATCATGGATTTTCCAAATGATAACCTCTTCTTCCAGGTCACCAGAGTTCCTCATGTTTTCCTTATTTCAGGAGAAACACTTGTAAGGACTACAAGGGTTTTGAACAGGCTGAACTCACAACCCAGCTTCAAAATGGGGTTTTCAACAAGCCTGCCAGCTTGCCATTTTGCAGCCTCAACTGCTACAGTGGAACTGACCTCTCTCTCTCTGAGAGAAGAATCCTGTTTGTTCTATCCTCTCTCTGCTTGTAAAAACCAAAGCCTTTCCCAAAGCTCCAAACCCAATCTTTGAAAGATCTTATCAGCACTTGAGCCCAGATTTTTCCCTTTGCACCTGCTTCTGAAGTTCTTTCCAAAGCAGTTCCATTGTCTTTTGCAAAGCCAACTGGAGCCTGAATGTCCTGCTTCAGCAAAGCTCTTGCATTTTAAAGGAGATGTCTTTTGTGAAGTGTTACTCTGTTTGTGAAGTGATCTACACTAAACCCTCCACAATTTATCTCTAAAGACATATTTATTCATAACCATAATATAACCCATAACACAATAAGTAAAAATAGTGCATGAAAAGTCCAAGTAAGGCACTGTTTTTGGTTCATTGATCATTCAAGAATCTGATGGCAGCAGGAAAGAAGCAGAAGAAGCAGAGCTCGTGCTGCTGGGAGCTCGTCTTTAGGCTCCTGTACCTTTGTCCTGATGGTAGCAGAGCGAAGAGGGCATAGCTTTGAGGATAGAGGCTGATTTCTTAAGATCCCCTTTCTTGTAGATATCCTCGATGGAGTGAAGCCTGGTGCCCGTGATGTCGCAGGCCGAGTTAACAACCCGCTGGAGTTTTTTCTTATCTTAAGCGTTGCACCTCTATACCAGATAGTGTTTCAACCAGCCAGGATGTTCTCCATGGTACACCTGTAGAAGTTTTCAAGGATCTTCGGTGACATAACAAACCTCCTCAAACACCTCACAAAGTCTAGCCACTGGTGAGCCTTCTTCATGATTGCATAAACACGGAGGCTCCAGGACAGATCTACTGAGATGTTGATATCCAGGAATTTGAAGTTCTTGACCCTCTCAACTACTGAGCCCTCAATGAGGACTGGATTGTGTTCTCCTGACTTTAATAGTAAATGCTTGCAGACCAAAAATTGATTCCTGCAGTACTCCTCAATTTCCCTCCTTGCAGATCCTCTTATTCCAATGTTTTATATGAGACACCTCATATTCAGTCAATTCTAACACAATTTCTCTATTACCATAGGTTTTAAATTTATGCACTAGCTTCCTCCATGCTCCTCATTAAATGCCTTTTGGCTAGGGAAACAGAAGACTTGGTCTAATTGATTAAGGTCAGTATTTATGCTTCACTCAAGTCCCCTTTTGTCTATTCTCTGCTAAATTCATCAGTGTAATGTTCCGCCCTGCTCCAGCTCCCTCAACAGCCCCTAAGGCTAGAGCTGGATGAGGTTCCCACCCTGGATGAGACATATAAGGCAATCGAACAACTGAAAAGTGGCAAAGCAGCAGGTATGGATGGAATCCCCCCAGAAGTCTGGAAGGCTGGCGGCAAAACTCTGCATGCCAAACTGCATGAGTTTTTCAAGCTTTGTTGGGACCAAGGTAAACTGCCTCAGGATCTTCGTGATGCCACCATCATCACCCTGTACAAAAACAAAGGCGAGAAATCAGACTGCTCAAACTACAGGGGAATCACGTTGCTCTCCATTGCAGGCAAAATCTTCGCTAGGATTCGACTAAATAGAATAATACCTAGTGTCGCCGAGAATATTCTCCCAGAATCACAGTGCGGCTTTCGCGCAAACAGAGGAACTACTGACATGGTCTTTGCCCTCAGACAGCTCCAAGAAAAATGCAGAGAACAAAACAAAGGACTCTACATCACCTTTGTTGACCTCACCAAAGCCTTCGACACCGTGAGCAGGAAAGGGCTTTGGCAAATACTAGAGCGCATCGGATGTCCCCCAAAGTTCCTCAACATGATTATCCAACTGCACGAAAACCAACAAGGTCGGGTCAGATACAGCAATGAGCTCTCTGAACCCTTCTCCATTAACAATGGCGTGAAGCAAGGCTGTGTTCTGGCACCAACCCTCTTTTCAATCTTCTTCAGCATGATGCTGAACCAAGCCATGAAAGACCCCAACAATGAAGACGCTGTTTACATCCGGTACCGCACGGATGGCAGTCTCTTCAATCTGAGGCGCCTGCAAGCTCACACCAAGACACAAGAGAAACTTGTCCGTGAACTACTCTTTGCAGACGATGCCGCTTTAGTTGCCCATTCAGAGCCAGCTCTTCAGCGCTTGACGTCCTGCTTTGCGGAAACTGCCAAAATGTTTGGCCTGGAAGTCAGCCTGAAGAAAACTGAGGTCCTCCATCAGCCAGCTCCCCACCATGACTACCAGCCCCCCCACATCTCCATCGGGCACACAAAACTCAAAACGGTCAACCAGTTTACCTATCTCGGCTGCACCATTTCATCAGATGCAAGGATCGACAATGAGATAGACAACAGACTCGCCAAGGCAAATAGCGCCTTTGGAAGACTACACAAAAGAGTCTGGAAAAACAACCAACTGAAAAACCTCACAAAGATAAGCGTATACAGAGCCGTTGTCATACCCACACTCCTGTTCGGCTCCGAATCATGGGTCCTCTACCGGCACCACTTACGGCTCCTAGAACGCTTCCACCAGCGTTGTCTCCGCTCCATTCTCAACATCCATTGGAGCGCTTACATCCCTAACGTCGAAGTACTCGAGATGGCAGAGGTCGACAGCATCGAGTCCATGCTGCTGAAGATCCAGCTGCGCTGGATGGGTCACGTCTCCAGAATGGAGGACCATCGCCTTCCCAAGATCGTGTTATATGGCGAGCTCTCCACTGTCCACCGTGACAGAGGTGCACCAAAGAAAAGGTACAAGGACTGCCTAAAGAAATCTCTTGGTGCCTGCCACATTGACCACCGCCAGTGGGCTGATATCGCCTCAAACCGTGCATCTTGGCGCCTCACAGTTTGGCGGGCAGCAACCTCCTTTGAAGAAGACCGCAGAGCCTACCTCACTGACAAAAGGCAAAGGAGGAAAAACCCAACACCCATCCCCAACCAACCAATTTTCCCCTGCAACCGCTGCAATCGTGTCTGCCTGTCCCGCATCGGACTTGTCAGCCACAAACGAGTCTGCAGCTGACGTGGACTTTTTACCCCCTCCATAAATCTTCGTCCGCGAAGCCAAGCCAAAGAAAAAAAAAGAATGTTTTCTTCTCCCTCTGTTTGTCCGGCATGTTCTCAAATACATTTTTATTATTTGCCTCGATTCTCTTTAGTTTGAAGTCCTCATTCTCACCAACAGTTAAGGTTAAGGAGATTTTTCTGAATTTGCTATCGGATTGCTTGCTATTTTCTAGTCACCAGTCTCTCTCCAGCCCTTTCATAATTTTAAGGAACTCTTAAAAGCTACCTCTTAGCCGTTTTTTAAAAAACTGAAAACAAAATTACAGTGCCCCCTTCTTACCCGTGGTTTTGCTTTCCACAGTTTCAGTTACCCCTGGTCTGAAAACACAGTACAGATCGTATTCAGATCGTCTGTGGCGTATTGCAGTGCTTGTGTTCAAGTAACCCTCTTTTAAAATATTGTTATAATTCTTATATTTTATTATTAGTTATTTTTGTTAATCTCTTATTTTGCCTAATTTATAAATTAAACATTGTCATAGGTGTGCATGTATAGGAAAAAAACAGTATATAAGGTTCAGTACTATCCGTAGTTTCAGGCATCTGTTAGGGTCTTGGAACATATCCCCTGCGGATGCGGGGAGGGGGGGGGATGGATGCTGTAGTCTATTAGTCTATTATCCTTTCCTCACATCTATACTCTAAAGTTGGAAACATAAAACATGGAAAAATGGCATGTAACAGCTTAAATTGAATTTGTTAGCCAAACAAAGTTTGCTTTTGTCACCAACACATCTTCAACATAATGTTTTTTTTGTGAATTGCATCAGTTGGCACATGGCCTGTAAAGTTAGGGTAAAGACACAAAATATTGGAGAAACTCAGCAGATAAAACAGTGCCCTTTATGTAGCAAAGGTAAAAATATAACAAATGTTTGAGGCTTGAGCCCTTCATCAAAGTATGAGAAAATGCTGCAGGTGTCCAAACAAAAAGGAGGTGGAGGGGGGGGGAGGTGGGAGGCAAAGGCAGGAGATGATGGTGGAGGAAAGCTGTAAAGTTACTTTTCTCCTTTTAAATGCAGATTTCCCAGATGTTTTTTCTGCCAAAAACATAATGGAGGATGATATCAAATGTTTTTTTTTCAGGGGGAGAGGGGGAAGAGGAATTCTTTCTAAATTTGTGATCATTTCCTCACCCTTCAAGTCAGGTATTTCTTAGAACCTTCAGAACTGGAAAGCCTGCATGCTGGATTTGCATTTGGTTACAAGTAATAGCTCTACCCCACTGTCAATTAGACTGTAATTATCTCATCTTATTTCTTGAGAATTTTGAAACATTGTTGACCAAAACTCTTGTGCGAATTTAATCCAAGGTAGAGGTAAACACACATTTCTTCCTTCAATTCAATACTTTACAATCCAAATCCCCACTTGCAAAATTTCTCCACACTATGAAGTTGTTGCAAGACTAACAAGAATTTCAAACCTGGAAGTGTTCGAGATCAGGATAATTATTAAAATAAGTTTATGCATTAATAGACCCAAGTAATGATACAGGCACCAACGTTCCTGCGCTGCAAATATAATTTGTCATAATTAAGAACTCAGAGTGCCATGCAGAAATTTATTGTGCTTTCCTTGGATACCATCCAAGGTACAATGCTCAGAGCAACTGGAAAAAAAAAATCATCTCTCTTTTTTCTCTTTGTATGCAACCATTGACACAAGGAAAAATTGTACCATCTACTCTGAGGGTATGAATTGAAGAATTTTAAAAAAAATGACTTGAATATATAAATGATAAGTTAAGTAATGACCATACCTGTAGATAGGTTGGAAAGATCTCTTCTAATTTGTTTTTCTTTTTCCTATATCGCTTTTTCATTTTCTCTACAATCTCAGGGACAGCAGTTGATGCATCAATAGGCATCTCTGACTGTTGTTCAAGCCACCCTATTAAAACAAATAAAAAAACTCATTTAACTCCATTCTAGGACATATGAAATCTATTCAGAGGAGAAAGCAAATTTGTTAACTTCAGCATATCTACAATTACAATGTGGAAAGTATTAGCCATAGCTGATCCAATAGTCCTGTAGGTTTTAAATAAAAATCAAAAGATGAGTGTTAAAGTAATGTACCAGTACATACGCTACAGCTCTCCACAAAACTACTCCTCTTTGCCAAACAAACTTTGATGAAATCAGGCACTTAGTAAAGAAAGTGAACATTATAACAGTTTAAAGTAGTTCAATCTATAGGAGAAGGATGTTTGTTGACAATTATTTGGGAAACCTTTTATCCTCCCTAACTCGTGTTCACATTCACAATATGTGGTATGAGAAATTATGTTTTAAAACAAAAAGTTGTGAAATAAAGCAGAAAATACTGGAAAACTCAGCAGACAAGCAGTATCAGTAGAGAGAAAACCGATGTGCTACATGTGGCATATATTCATTTTCATATATTTCAATACAGTTTCTGTAAAATTCAGAAGAAAATTTGTCCAAATGCTTGGAATATTTTAGGAGTACTTTAAGTCTGTGATGTATGCCTTACCATCCTCCTTCCCAGTCATCATTTCAGAGATTGAACCAGTGGAATTCTTCCTGGATAACGAGGGCTTTGACTTATTCTGTCCTGTCCGACTCCTCTGGCGCACCATAAACCCACCAATTCCTATCAGAACAGACAATTAGTGAATATAGCTCACATTGTCCCAAACAAAAAGTAATCAAAATTATAGGTGGGAATTTCACCAAGCACTTATTTCATAAAAAAATCTCACACGACCATCAATGTCCCAAGTTGAAGATTTTCGATGTCTAACAATGCCAGGATACTTTTGAAGAGACAGAAATGAAAGGAAAAATCCTGATACTGAACACAAATTAGGTGAAGAAATAAGAGAAATTAAATATGCATTGATGACAATGGAAAAAGTGCATGAACTTAGAAACAATGCAGAAGGAAAGGCAAGACTTGACACAGGTTTTGTGTAAAAATTGGAATCTGACTTTCAGGAGTAGTTACAAAACCAGCGGCAGAAGACAGATGTTCTTCTATAAATCAATTAATGCCAAATCAATTTATACCTTCAAATATGCGATTGACAACTATTTATTAAAGAAATGTGAAAGAGAATCAAAAGCTGAACAGCTTGCTTTTTAGACAAAGATTTAGACCCAAATATTACTAGGACTGACAGGCTTGAATGATAAGTTCAGGGACTTTTCCCCTTGAAATGTCAGAAGTTGTCAGGGGACATGATTAGAGATTTGTAAAATCACGAGGGGCATAGAGAAGGCAAATAGTCAGAGCTTTTAATCCCCAAGGTAGGAGAGTCTAAAACTGGAGGACGAGAAGATTGAAAAGCGACCTGAAGAGCATCTTCTTCACACAAGGGTGCTGGGTAATATGCAACGAGATGCTATGGTAAGTAGTAGTAATTTTTATAAATGAATTAGATGAAGAAGTAGAAGGATGGGTTAGTATGTCTGCAATAATGTGAAGGCTAAAGGAGTTGTGGATGGCGCTGAAGGTTGTTGTAGTTACAAAAGGATATAACCAGGATGCAGAGCTGGGCAGGAAAGTGTGAGGTGATGTATTTTGGAAGGTCAAACCTGAAAGCTGAGTACAGGATTAATGGTCAGGTACTTAACATTGTGGAGGAAAACAGAAACCTTGGGGTCCAAATCTATAAATCTCTCGAGGTTGTCACACAGGTTGAGAGGTCATGGTGAGGTCACACTGAGAGTATTGTGTTCAGTTCTGGTCACCTCATTATAGGAAGGATGTGGAATCTATGGATTGGAAAATATTACAAAAAAAATTGGAAAAACTGGATTGAAAAATTGGGGGAAAAATCAAGGTTAGCAGAGCTAGGACTTTTATCTTTGAAGTGAAGAAGAATGAAAGGAATCTTAATTGAGGTCTATAAGATTCTGAGAGGCATAGATAATTTGGATAACCAGTGCCTTTTCCCCCAGGGTGGGAATAGCAAACACCAGGCTGGTTTTTTTGGGGTTTTTTTTTGTGACACAGAGAACTGGAATGCCTTGCCAGGGATCGTGGTGGAGGCTGAAACATTAAGTGCATTTTAGAGACACATGGATGAATGAAAAATAGAGAGTTATGAAGTAGGGTGGGTTTAGGTTATTTTTTGGTAGGAATACATAGATCAGCACAGCATCAAGGATTGAAGGGCCTGTACTGTGCTGTAATGTTCTAAGAGCCTATAATTTTAATATTTAATGGACAGGAAAAATTATGAGGGATATGGGTCAAACTCAGGAAAATAGGACTAACTTGGGAAAACGATTAGGTTGGCATGGACAAACTGGGCTGTGGGGCTTGTTTCCTTCCGTGCTGAGAGACTCTATGACTCCATAGGATCATGATTACAAAGTTGCAGATCATACAATACTGACCATGGCTGAGGAGCAAGGTTGAAAATTTTAGGAAGATAAACCAGTCAAATGGGCAGAAAGATAGCAAGTAAAATACAGAGAGGTGTGAGATCACACATTTTGGAAAGATAAACAAAGCAAGAGCTGAATCAATGAATAGATATTAAGAATTGTTAAGGAGTAGGAAAATTATCTTCAGGTGGAAATTCAATGATCTCTGAAGCTAGCTAGATAAAAGAGCATGCAGGATAATCTCCAGTAGTTGTGTAAACAAGAAAATCTCCCAATGCTGGGGTCTTCTGCAATCCACATAAGTGCTGGAAAAACTCAGGAAGTCACGCAGCATGAATAAAAAATAAAAGGCAGTCAATGTTTCAGGCCTGAATCTTTCATCAGGAATACCAAAAGGTTGGGGGGAGGGTAAGTGGGAGTAAAGCAGGCTAACAGGTGAGAGGAAACAGGAGGATAACAGTGAGAGGGGGAAGAGAAAGAAGCTGAGGAGGAGAGAGCTGGAGAAGGGAGGAAAGGGGTTGTGGAGATTCAGGAAGGATGACAGAAGGGAGAAAGAAACTGGAGAAGGGAATTAATGAAAATTGAATGTCAATTTGAACAACATCTGGACAGCGACGACCAAGACAAAATACAACTGAAATTCTCCCATGTACAGGTCCATTGACCATTAAAAAAAGGGGGATTATGATGGAACATGATATGCCACAGGCACTATGGGCAATTCATTATCACATTTCAACAACAGTAGAGACCATAGAGATCAAAACAGAAAAAATAAATCTGGATGCTGTATATCTAAAGTAAAATCATAAAATTGTAGTTGCGCTGTGCTGCAGCGAGAGAAAGGAATCTGACTTGAGTAGTGTCAACTTGAAAACTGTTTACTTGTTCACACATGCACGCGCTCCACTTCCGGCCTGCGGTTCACCCTGAAGTTAGAGCTCTCCTGGTTGCTGATGTCAGCAGTTCTCCAGTGGCTTTCTGAGCTGGTTTGAACTGTGTTTAGGTGGGCTGCCACATGCCCCCACCTCAGAACCAGCAATCGGAAGCAAAATGTCCAGCACCTGCGCCTGCTCTGGTTGGTTGTTTGCAGCTACTGTTACTGGTTGGTCGAGGTGTAGGTGTGCTGGTTTTAGGCTGTCGATGGTGGATGTCTCTTCACGCCCACCAATGTCCAGGATGCAAGTCATGCCGTTGTGGCATACCTCCTTGAATGGCCCCTCATAGGGGCGGTCTGTGTGCACCTCTCTTGGCAAAGGCGTACTCAAAGCACTGTAAGTCCTTAGCCACAAAGGGTGTCATAGTGCCATGGCAGGATGTTGGAATTGGAGGCAATTTACCAAACCGCTCACGCAGTTATATGAGGACCTCTGATGGCGCATCTTCCTGCCCTCAAGCTGCGGGCATGAATTCTCCGGCCACCATGACTGGGGCGCCATATACGAGCTCAGCCGATGAAGACTTCAGGTCTGTTCGTATGCCAAGCAGGTGCGGAGCTGTGTTCCCAGCAGGCGCGACAGTGTGGTAGATGTGATTTGCAGATCCCTGTTTAACCTCCGCTGAGATGGCTGGAAGGGCAGTAGTGGAGCCTTCATATGCTGTTAAACCTTGGTGGTTTGGCAGTCTGTGCACAGTCTGGCCTAGGCCTAACCTGCTTTTGGAGGCTGTGCTGCATGAAGTTATCGGAGATAAGCTGAATGGTCGCCTGGATGGAGGGGTGAGGGTATCTAAAGTGCAATGCCTTGAAACGGCTGGGTCAATGAACCAAGGCTGACCTTTGGATACATCGCAAAGAATGGCAGACCTCCCTTGGTCCAATGGCGAAGGCCCGAGAGTGTAATCCGGGAGCTCAGTGTCCTGGCACTAAGCTTCAGCTGATGCCACATAGTTCATGCCCAGAGGCATGTGACAACCCGTCAGCAAGCACATTGTTCTTCCCGGAGATGTGTCTTATTGTGGTGGTAAACTCTGAGACATAAGAGAGGTGGCATTGTTGGCAGGCTGACCACAGCTCCGGTGCTTGTGGTCAGTGAAGATGGTGAACTCCCTTCCTTCAAGGAAGTACCAAAAGTTCCGGATGGTCAGGTACAGGGTTAGAAGCTCCCTGTCAAAGGCGCTGTATTTGACCTTCGGGGTCGTAGATGCTGGCTGAAGAATGCCAGGGGGTTCCATTGGCTGCCGATGAGCTGTTCAAACATCGACTGTTCAAGGATCCATCGTGAAAGCGGTCGGTATGCCCACTTGGGGGTGGGCCAAGAATGTGGCATTCACTAGGGCATCCTTGGTCTTCTCAAATGCCATTGCCGTCTCTCGGGTCCAAGTGATCTCCTTGGTCTTGACAGACATGAGACCAAATGGGTTGCATGATGTGGACTGCCGAAGGTAAAAAGCAGTAGTAAAAGTTCACCATCCCTATAAACTCTTGTAGACCCTTAATTGGGTCGAGTCTGGTGAACTGGTGGATGGCTTCCAACTTTGCTGGCAATGGGAAGACGCCATGGCAACTGATGCGGTGCCTTAAGAAGTCAATTGTGGACAAACCAAATTGGCACGGTGGGGTTTATCACAAAGCTGAAATCGTGCAGGTGGCGGCAGATGAAATACAGGTGTTCTTTATGGGAGCAGCTGGCAATGAGTAAACGAACAGGAACTCCATGACTTCCGGCACCGTGTTCATCAACTATTGGAATGTTTGTGCTGCATTTTTCAAACCAAATGCATTCTGAGAAACTCAAAGAGTCCAAACGGCGTAATCAGAGCAGTCATTGGTACGTCATCTGGGTGCACCGGGATTTGGTTGTACCTGCATGCTAGGTCTTATCTTTGAGAAAATGCAAGCCCCATGCAGGTTGGCAGTGAAATCCTGTATAAGAAGCACAGGGTAGTCGTCCATGATGGTGGCAATGTTCAACCTTCTGTAATCACCACACAGTCTCTATCCTCCTGCTAACTTAGGAACCATGTGGAGCGGATAGGCTGACGAGTTGTCGGATCTGCACACAATCCCCATCTCCTCCATCTTCCAAAATTCCTCCTTTGCAAGGCAAAGCTTGTTGGGCGGCAGTCTGCGGGGCTGGGCGTGGAGTGGAGGTCTCTGCATGAGGATATGGTGTGAAGCGCCATGCTTGGGTGTTGCCGAAGAGAAATGTGGCATTATGATGTGTGGAAACTCCACAATAACTCATGAATTAATTCCCCGAATATGTTTTGGAGCCAGGTGCAGGGTGGGTGGCTTGGCCACCCCTAGGGAGAATGTCTGAAAAGCCCTGGTATTTACTAACCGTCACCCCTTCAAGTCAACCAGCAGTAAGTGTGCTCTGAGGAAATCTGCAGCCAACGTGAATGTCCAAGTGAACTTGTTGGCTCCAAACCGCAGAAATATGGTTTGATTTCTGTACATGTGGACGGCATTCAGCACTCGCCCTGTCTTTCTGTTCCACGCATCGTGGCCTGAAGGAGGGAGGACACTGATTTCGGCTCAGTTTTTCAAGAGCAGATGCCCAAAGACATCCACCTCATGCTAACTGATGAGGATTTCAGCAACCCCCGCAGAGTGGCTGCCCCCGCAGACATCCTGCGACTCCTGTGAAATAGCAGAAAGAATACCCCACTGAGATTAGTGCTGCGTCACACCCAAAGGCCCAGGCTCCACACACCCCAGCAGCGAGGCCGTACACACCTTTGAACAAGGAGGTCACCCTCACAGATTCTTGGTGTCTCTACCACCAATGGTGGGGCTCTGGAGCGCACCGTTGCCGACTTCCATGTGCATTTCCGGGAAACACCACGGCCAGTGCTAATAGCTATGGTGGCTGGTCACTGTAATGGCCTGGGACTTGCACTCCGGGTGCAAGTCCCTGAAAAGCGCCAACATGTCATTCATTAAAGCTGATGGTGCGCGGCATGAGCTGCATGGCTCATTCGTGGAGGGAGAGACCGAATGTCTGGAGGAGGCCTTTAAGTGCCTTGTTACTTGTTAGATGGTGGCTGACACAGGAAAGTGACCACACGACCTGCTGTCTCCTGGTCAAGAGTGGTCACCACATAATAGTACATGGTGGCATCTGCAACTATCTGCCTGATTCAGAATTGTGCCTCAGCTTGTTCGAACCAGGCTGCTGGCTGAGTCCTCCAAAAGGAAGGCAGCTTTCGGCCTGTTGGGGTCACCAATGTAGTTGCACTGAGTCGCAGCGAGAGAAAGAAGGAGTCTGACTCGAGTGGTGTCCAGTTGTAAAACTGCTTACTTGTTCATACATGCACGTGTTCCTCCCAGGAATCCCCCACATGCTGCGGGGTGTGAATGATGCCACCTTCTGGCCCACGGTTCGCCGTAGTCAGAGCCCTCCTGGTTGCTGATATCAGCGGTTCACCCGGTTGAGCCGGTTTGAACTGCGTTTAGGCAAGCCGGCACAGAATATTGGAAAACTCATCAGGTCAGATGGTATCTGTAGGAAGAGGACCTTTTCCGTTCAAAAGGTAGAGATAGTGGATGAGGTGAGGCGATGAGGTGAAAATGAATAATGTATTAGAAAGGCTGGCTGTGCTTAAACCAGTCTTATTACTTATGTTCTCAACCAATTGCTGGTGTGAATGGGATATATCCAAAGAAAATGGGTTCAATTTTGCACAATGTCTGACCACAATTTATTTCTATCTCCTGAAATGCAAGACAGTTGCCAGAGGAATTGAGATGAGCAATGTACAAACTTGTTCAAAAATGGCCATCGGGCAGGTGTGACCAAACTTACTTAACACAAGACCACATACGTTAAACTTCAGATGTTTGAGAGCCGCAGATCATGAAAAAAATATTGCATACAGATTTTTACTTTTATGTCGCCATTTGGCTAACCCTGCCATAGGGAACAGCAGGCAACAGGTGAGAAAGAGGTCTTGTTTGCGGGATGCTTTTAGGAATAATCATTGGGAAAATCATTAACAGGAACATGGAGATTTAAATTAATAAATAAAATTAATTGAATAAATGATCCCTGCAGCTAGAATTATTTTTCAGTTCCACTGTCTCTATGACCACCCTCCTTATTTTTCAAGCTTGTAAATTATACCCACTCATATCCAAGCTATTTTTAAGTAACAAAACTAGGCAATGGCCTTTCCACTGACACTTGGAGAACACCATCATATTCCATCCATTCATTTTTTTTAAACATGAAGAGGGTTTTTGCCTCCCTTTGAGTTGTCAAGTTCATCCTCTGGGTGAAAAAAACTCATCTCTTCTGCCGTACTACTTCAGAACAAGAACCCATGACCAAACTTAGGATGCCACAGATTCAGAGAGGGGACAAAGGGTGAGAGATTTCAGACATGAGAATATTAACTGGAGAAGTGGGTTTAATGTTTGTAGAGCAAAGGAGAATAAGAAACATGAGATTTTAATTTAATTTGGAGATACAGGATGGTAACAGAACAACCCTCCAATCCACAAGCTCATGCCTGCTAATTACATCCATGTAACCAATTGACTTACTAGCCCTGTACGACTTTGGAATTTGGGAGGAAATAGAGTACCCAGAGGAAACCCACGTAGACACAAGGAGAATGTATAAACTGGTGCTGTTATAGAATTGCGCTAACTGAGCTGCCACTAAAGAGGTACAAGATCACAGCATTTTTACCTTGGGAAAGTCCACAGAAACAGTTTCTTCAGTAGATAGTTCGACAACCAGGGAACAGGTTGTGAAAAAAGAGAATTGGAGGAGTTAAAAAAAAAATAGAGTGACTATGATTTGCAATTCATTTCCTGATGAAGTGGTTGGAACAATTACTTAATGGTTTCAGAATCAGACAAATCAGAAAGGAATTAGATAAATAATTTACTGGATACGAGGAAAGGGCAAGAAAATAGAATCAAATGGATTGCTCAATAAGTCACATCAAAGACTCGTTTGCCTACCTTGTGCAAAGTATTCAAGAAATTTATGAAATATTGAAACATAAAATGCTCGTGGAAAGAAAAAGTTAATTTTTTCAGGTCCTAGCCTTCATCAGAACTGAAATTTATCAGAATATAATCACAACTGGGGTATTTTAGCTGTGATTCAATGGGTGGAGTTATTTCCTTTTCAAGAGAAGTTGTTTTGGACAAATTTAACTGTCATGTAAAAAAGAAAATTGGTTCACACACCAACCCTTCAAACCAGGTCATGTCTTAAATACTGATGAAGGGCCCAGGCCCAAAACATTGCTTTTCATTTATTTCTTTAGGATGCTGGATAACCAGCACATTTGTGTACTCCACTCCACCTAGCATCTGTACATTTTTTTTGTTTAACCCATGTCTTATAAACTTGATTGATTTTTAAAAAATATAAGAATAGGGCAGTGAATGTTTAAAACATAGATTTTAGGTCCCTTATGAAAGGCTAATCCAGAAGTTGAAATTGAAATCCATAGTGAATCAATAGTTTGGATTCAGAATTGGTGTGTCCATTGAAAACCAAAGGTAGCGGTGGAGGCTATTATTCGGGCTGGGCATCCGTGACCTGTCGCATACCACAGGATTGGAGTTAGAACTCCTGTTGATTGTGATACATATTGATGACTAGGATGAAAAATTAAGTGGGTGGGTTGGTAAGTTTGCAAATGAAAAAGATCGGTGGATGTATGGACATTGGAGAGGGCATTTGATGCAGCAGGATATAGAGCAGTTACAAATATGGGCAAAGAAATGGCAGGTGGGAGTTGGGCAAGTGTGAGATGTTGCTCTTTGGGAGCTCAAATGCAACAGAAAAGGTAACAGCATGATCCTTTACAGCATTTTTTTTTGTAAAGAGAAGCATTTTTTTAATATAAAGAGAAAGCTCCCTGAAAGTAGTCACACAGGTAAATGGGTGGTAGAGAAGGTGTATGGAAAGCTTGGTTTCAATGAATAAGGCAGCAATTATATCCTAAGATATAACAGCAACAATAACATGAATACATGAATCACTTCAACTGTAGCTGATGCAGAATTTGAACTCAAGGACCTCCATCAATACAGTTCTTTTGGTATTACCCAGCATTTCCTCATTTTTTGTTCAATACAATGAAGATATTAATTATCTTTTGTTTGGCAACTTTGCCCAGAAATGTAATGAGATTGTAATACACATCTCATTATTCAAAGATCTAATATTAATGCTACGCCACTTTTGGAGTAGATCCCAAGAGAAAGAAGTTAATTGAGGATTAATTTCACATTAGCAAGAATATACTTGTTTTGTACCGCTTGGAAATTAAAATGTCAGTGTTCATTAAAGTCTATTATACATGAGGCTGAGTGACACAAAGATAACAGGAAAATAACAGAAATGAATAGGATAATTTTTCTTTGTTTAAGTAAAACCGTGGAAAGGATGAAAATTCTGACTTAATCTTATGAAAAATCCTTGAGATGAAGTGTAAATTGTATCATACTTCATTGATTCTGATTGACCTGTTGAGTATTACCAGCATTTTCTGTATTTGCATCAGACTTTCAGTACATGCAATTTGTTTTTGTGTAGCATAGGAGAACTGGGAGGTGGCATTGCCTTTATAAATGAGTCAGTAGGAGTCAAATAGAAGATAAGAGAAAACTCAGTAAATTTCCAACACATCTCTGTGGTACCTAGAATTTGTTGAACTGATTTTAACAGATCCAATAAATTGGAACAAGGGTGATACAAATTGAGTACCACTGATCAGCAACATTATTGCATTAAAACAAGTGTACTGTAAACTTTGATCAAAACATAGCATTGTAGGTGGAGACTGAAAGCTGTTGTTAATTGTTGTTACAGGTATTCTGTTGATGCTACTGTACTGCATAGTTAGAAACATTATTCCAAAATCTGAAACACTTCTATTCCCATGCATTTCAGATAAGGGGTACTCAACCTGTATGTTATTTTTATATTTAACAAGTATTTTTAATTTTTTTTTTACACAGGTAAATGAAATGCTAAATATTTCTATTGCAATATCAAATATGTACTAACAAATCCACATAGATCTCTCTTAAATCACAAGAAAACATGTTTAATCTAACTTAGAAGCTTGTTTGATCATTATTTACCAGGTCGATATGGCTTCCTCTTTCTCTTCTTAAGGCTGTCGGACCCTTCGCCTCCTTTACGGTCATCACCTGCTATTTCTCGCTCTGGACTTGTGAGCGGATCGGACTTTGCATCACAGTCCGTTAAATCAGCCCCTGTAAATGGAAAGATGAAATAAATTTAGAAAAATAAATGTTATACCTGCACTGGATTCTACATTTATCCAGAGAAAATTGTTTGATTACATAATGAAATCCAGGTTCCATGTGATAATGTGAATTAGTTGTTCCATGAAACAAAAGAAACATCTCCAAGAAATGTGTGCCCAGCACAAGATAATGTCTATTTGCTCCTGGAGAAAACAGTGATGCTCCAAGCAAATTTGAGGTGGGAATTCCGCGGTAATTTCCACGCATCGAGGAACCAATTGCTAAAGATAGTTTATTAAGAGTTCATTAAAGAAACTTCCTTGGTAATATTATTGGATTGAAAAAAAGCGTACTGTCACCTTTTGATCAAAACACAGCAAAGAGCAAATACACTTAAGGTGAGGAAAAGTTAGTGGGCTGCAGATGATTGTGAAAACAGTTTGAAATACATATACATAATGAGGCTTTGAATTTTAAATGGAAGAGTTAGGAAATGGAGGAAAATGCAGGTCAATGAGGATTCGAGATGGGCAGAATTTAATTAGAAACACAGCTGCACCATACACATACACAAGTGCAAGATGTTATACTATAAGCAGTGCCGAGTTGCACTGCCGAGTTCCCTGACTGTTTCTTCTAGCAAAACCATGCACCCGGACTTTAATTTGGAACCTGGCTCATAGTACTTGGCAGAATGCAGCATTGGGGCTCTCTCATCTTCAGCAGCCTGGCTTTGAGGCCTTATTCTCGAGCTCACTGAGTGTCAAGAATATGACTGTCATCATTTATAGGTATTGTAAAGCACAGGAACTATCAAAAATGTTTTAAAAGATTTTTTTTCCCTCTTCTAGTAAGTTAGGTCAAAGCACTGAAAAAAAATGCACACATAAAAAAATGGTCAAAATAAAAAAAAACACTTCTTCAATGGCTGTTATTTCCCATTCATTTGAATGGAGCTGTTGCACTTGTACCATATTTGGCGTTGTACCAGTATAGTAGGCAGATTTCTTTGACTTAAAATTGGGAAGCAGAAATTTGGGCTCCTTCTTTGGACACAATGAATCTAATCACATACAAGTGCAGCCAACAACCCAGAGGGTGAGGTTAAAAATGCCAACATTGGCTTAGACCCACACCAGCTCAGGAAACTAATACTTTCATGGAAAAAAAGCACTGGATTAGTGCTTGAATCAGAATGGCCCATCATATACTAATTTCACATTGACCATGACAAACTGTTGATGGTTATGTTTTAAATATTAATAACAATGCTATAATCCTCCTATAACTTCTCTTTTAAACAATGCTAGGAAATACTTCAGGTGCATCTGAGGGAACTGAGCAAGGATCGGTTTAATGTCTCATTGGACAGTTGCTAATGCTCTTGAAAACCAAGAACATACTTAACAATACATTGCAAATTTTGGATTCAAGGTGGCAGTAATCTAATATAGATTGGAACAAAGCCAGTTTTTCTGGTGAACATTAAAAGGACATGTTCATTACCAAGTGGATTTATTGTAAAATTTAAAGAATTTAACAGCAGATTGGGGAAAGAGAAAGTGACAAAATAGTTCTGAAAATAGAAGTGATCTCCATGTGTTTGCTTCATCAATAGGTTTCAGTACCTTGCATCAACAGAAAACCTATAATACACAACTGCAAACAAATGTTCATGATATGTGAAAATAAATCTTTAAATCATGAGGAAAACGTGGATAAATCTATCCATTTGCATTTGAGCCAGAGTGAATTCAAACATTGAAATGACCTCTTTTTTGGATAATTTTGATTCTCTGCAAAATTTAACTGGACATTAATATTACATTTTCTTGAAACTTGAGTGCAGGACAATCTCCAATATGTCAGTTTTGATCTAGTGTAACATATGCGAGAGGAGAGAGTTGAGAAGTTTGAAATAGAATTGGAATACAGTGGGTGGGGTTAATGAGTGGAGGTTCAGGGTATAAAATGGGAGAGGAATAGTGGCAGTAGATTTTTATAGGCATCACAGGAGACCAAAACGACAGAAATTCCCAATAAACATTCAAGTGCAACGTCACAAATAATCAACTAATCTTGCCTTGACTACGGAAACCTCAAGCCAAAAACATTCTGATGAAATGAGCAGAAACTCAACTTGATTAGCCATATGGGCACAAGGGAAACTCAAGAGTCAGAGGCTGGGTATCCTGTTGTGAATGACTCACTCCAAACATCTGAAGCCTTTACATCATCAACAAACTACAAGTCGGCACATGTCTGGATGAGTGCAGCTTTAACAAGTCAAGAAGCTCAACATAATTCCGGAGAAAGGATCTCAATTGAAAACTATTGCATCGACCACTCTACTGATTTATTCAATGATTGCAATGGACCATTACAAAATGTGTTCCAGTTACTCTCAAAGTGGGACCAGGACAGGGAATATCACCATCCACAAGTTTTGATCCAAGCCGTAAATCATAGCTGACACAGGAATATATCACATGCGCTTTGTCTGGGTATGAATTTTGGAAATCCCCCACCCAATAACACTATGTTCTGCAGCACCACACTGCCAAATCAAGGGTAATTAGGGATGGATAACAAATACTGGCCTGGTCCAGTCAGATCTAGATCATTAAAAATTGATTAAATAGTGGAATAATGCACAAGATTGGTACTTCAATGCATTTATGAACCATTGTTTCTTGAAATACACAGAAAATGCTGAGGCATTTCCTCCACTTAGTGATCTAATTTGAAAATATGTAAGTGACATATAAACATGCAACATTTTTTTTTTCATTTTAGTAAATTATTGAAAGGAATCAGCCAGAATATTGTACCTCTGCCATCATCCATATTTCCATCTATGTCTCGGGACTGTTCAGACTGCAGATCAGGAGGAGTTTGCAAAACGGCTACACTGTTCTGATTTATGATCTTCAGCTTCAACTTTGGCTTGGGTCGCTTCCGACGTGGTGGAGCAACACTGAGGTTTTGGAGCTGTGACATACCCAACTCAGTTAGGCAGACACCATCCTGTGTGTACGTCCGTGTTGGTTCTGTTTTCCAAGAAAATCAAAGGTTACGCTGAGTGAGGATTTTCTTATCCAAATGAGATTGGAAAGTCCTCCTGAATCAATTCAGTAACTCCTTGTCAGAGACATCCAAGTGATATTCCTTATTTTAATAATGGTTATAATTTTCACCCAAACAGCTTTGCTGGGGTTAGCCACTGATGGGACTAAGTCCATGATATCAAATGGCTACTTTCAGTTAGCAATCTAGAAAACCGAAGGATGGAAAAAGATTATTTATCCTGCAGCTCATTCTTTCAGCATGCTGACTTTCTCCGCCATGCCATCTAATTGTGCTTGGAATTCCTAATTCATTTGCTTCCAATACCTTGTAATTACTAAACTTTAAATGAACCTGATCCTCCCCATCAAACTGCTTTGTTCTGGCTAAGATATTTATACTTTAGCCTTTCCTCAGTATATACCTCCTTTATGCTTAATGCTTCTAAGTGTACATTTCTTCTGCCTCAATATCCAAAACTGAATTCAATACTGGAACTTCAGCCTCTGCTTTGTGAAGACTTGGTATCTCTTCTGCAAACAACATTTCACTAATTAACACATATTTATTAATATTTTGCAGCAAACAATTACTACTGTGATTTAAATTATTTCAATACACATTACAGACATTGACTACAGTATTATTTTCCATTCTACACAGAACATTACAGTACAGGCCTTTCGTCCCATGACGCTGGGCCGACCCACATATATCTACAAGAAAAAACTAAACACTCCCTATTACATAACCCTCTATTTTTCTTTCATCCATGTACCTGTCTAAATTCTCTTAAACGCCCCTATGGTTCCAGCATCCATTACAACCCCTGGAAATGTATTCCAGGACCTACAACTCTGTTAAAAAAAACTTGACCCTGATGTCTCCCAAACCATGCCTCAGGCAGCACGGTTAGCAGAGAGGTTAGTGCAATGCTGTTACAGTGCCAGCGATTCAGACCAGGGTTTGAATCCCGCACTGTCTGTAAGGAGTTTGTATGATCCCCCCATGTCTACATGGGTTTCCTCCGGATGCTCCGGTTTCCTCCCACCAGTAAAGGAAGGAAGTAAAACACAAAAGTCTGCAGACACCGTGGCTGAGTAAAAACACAAAGCCAGAGAAACTCAGCAGGTCAAACAGTGTACTTTATGTAGCAAAGATAAAGATATATAACCAACATTTCAGGCTTGAGCCCTTCATCAAGTTGTGACCTCTGGTAACACTCTTCTGCACCCTTTCCATAGCATCCACAGCTTTTCTGTAATGAGGTGACCGGAAATGAACACAATATTCTAAGCATGGCCTCACCAGAGATTTGAGCTGCAACATTATCTCATGCCTACTTTACTGTCCTATCAACCTGCCTGGTGATCTTAAAAGATCTATGGATTTGGACTCCATGGGCCCACTGTTGTTTCACATTGTATCTAAATCTGACAATCAACCTCTATTTATCCCACATTTACATTTCAACTTAAATTTCATTCAGCTTGTTTCAGCATCTTTTCACTTTAGCAATAGCAATCTAAAAATCAATTCAAAAATCAAATTTTGGGGCATAGAATATGAAGAATCCCAGTTCTGGCCTCATTGGACATTCATCATCATTAACCGTAATGTAGAGTTAAATTCAAGTGACAGGATCAGCCTCACTTCCAATCACTTTATTTCTGCTTTCTGAAGATTAAAATTTCTACAACTTTTATTTTAAAGTGAGATCTTACATTCAACCCCATTCCTGATGTTGCTCAAACTTGCAAATGTTCTGCTGCACCATCTTTACTGTGGCACAGAAGGCTATTTAGTCCATCAAATAAATCCATGCCAGCTACCAGAAAGCAATCACACCAGTGTCAATGTCTAGCAGTCTTGAAACTTGATTGCTTTCACATGCCCATCCACTTTCCTTTGATTCTTTTCGAACTTACTAACATAAAGGGCCAATTTACAGTCAATATTTAACAGATCAACACACCTTTGGGATGCAAGATAAAAATGAAAATTAGAATTAAGTGATGAACCTGCAACATTAAATGGTGCATAACCAAGCTTCATACTATCTCTATCCCATGTAATGAAGCAAAATAGCAAATATAATCTTCATCATTTAAGGATCTTAATCTATCACTCAAGTTGTTTATAAAATTTAAATTGTGAAGCCTGTTGAAGAGAATCGAGTTTTCTTGAATACCTTGCTGGTAAGTGTGCTCATTCAGAACAAACAGATCTGATCACAGGAGGCTCTAGAAACATACTGTAAATATAGGCATTTTTACTCCTAACGAGACAGGAAATTGGGATCAAATTTACCTGGTTCCTTTGTCTTTACAATAACTTGAGGTGCTATCAAAGACAGATCAGTTCCTTCTGAGGTAGTCACTGCGGGCAAAAATAAATTATAAACCCATTAGAAACTTTGAAGCCTTTAAGATTAATTACTGCTTCAATCTAGTGCAAAGCTATTAAAGATTGCTTATAAAGGGATAATTGTTTTGGTTAAGTATTTTAAGAAAAAACTTTGAGCCAAGCATTTGTTTCAAATCTAACCTGGGGTGGTTGTCGCATATTGCCGACAAGTAAAACAGTCATAGCCATTATCTGCTGCAGTCTCAACTTCGTCTTCAGTGTTCAGGTTCTGGCAAATTGCGTGAATCCACCTGAGAACATAAATAACATTTAATACAAAAAAAAAATCACAATACACACAAAGGCCATTCAACCTCAGAGGAATAGTTAGTGCTTCAGAGACTCGGATTGAATCCTAATGTCTGATTTTGTCTATGTGGAGCTTGCATATTCTCCTGTGACAGTATATAGGTTTCCACCAGGTACCTGCTAATGCTTCCCAAATCCCAAAGGTTTGCTGGTATGTTCAATGGCTATTTAAATGATTTTTTGAAGCACAGGTAGGTAGCAAAAGGATTCAAAGAAGATTTTCTGGTCCTCTTGGGGATAAATGATGGGGGGGTGCAGGGAAAGAGTGTAATGAGGATGTTAGAATAAAAAGATGGGATCAATGTAGCATTAGTATGAATGGGAGGGAGATGTTGGCATGAACTCAACTGGCAGAGGACCTGTGTCTGTGCTGTTTGAGGTGAGAGTGAATAAGAACAGGGAGAGGATTGCTCTACTGATTCCAGTAAGGCTTAGGTGTTTTCCTTCGGTACTAAGTTACATGGTTCAAGCCCAAAGAGGCTGCTGAGAAAAGAAATAAACACTAATCCCTTCACTGTCAGGAAAAAAATACAGCTAGTGGTATTCATGGTCACTTCTCCCTCTCACTCCCAAGCACAAACGAATCCTTGAATAATGTTCACTGACTTTATTTTCATCCTCACCCTGTCTTAAGAAACAGTTTCCTTTTGGAGCAATATCAGGTGGCTGGTATGGAAAGTAGGATAAGTTGCAAGAACTGATAACAAAAAGAATTGGTAATAAAGGAGGAAGGAAAGATATGGTGAAAATTGTGTGAATAGCGAAGAACATTTTTTTAAAATCAAAATTTATTCAATCATGGCATTTCTCCCCCAACGAAGTTATGGTCGATTTCTAAATGAACTATATTAATAAATCTGGAATCAGGTGAGGCCTGATCTAGGACAAAAGATCATCTTCCATAAAGGATATTAGCAAGCCAGTAATTTTTAATAATGATCTGAAATTTTTATTTTACTGTAACTGACCATTGAAATAAAAATAAAAAAATATTTGAATTTAAATTCGCCAGCTGCTATGGTAGGATTGAATTCAAATCTACAGATCAGTAATTCACTTAACAGTCCAGTAACCAAACCAATTTTTAAATGGCATGGTTGGAGGTTGAGGAGACTGAATTTAAGGAAGGAAAGATGTGCACATTTTGAGAGGTGGGGTTGCAGTAGGACCAAAATTAATATCTGCAGAAGGTCAAAGACTTGTTGCAGCTCATCTCTAATCTTGGCCAGAAAAAAAGTGTGCAACTTAATTGGGACATCATATTGGTGACAGAATGCAAATTATGATGGAATGTAAATACAAATCCTCAAAGCTTTAGAAAAACAAAGAGTAAACAAAGTCATTTGAAGCAAGCTATCTGAGTGAAATCTTCCAGGGTTTTATTTACCTCCACAACTAATCTTGTCCCTTCCACATTCACACATCAATTTTTTTTCTCCTTGTATGATATAAAGTTACTTTCATACCAGAGCAGAAACTGTAAACCCATAAAACCAACTGTTTTTACAGATCATTTATTGGTAATTACGGTCATAGTTCAAGTATTATCCATTTGGCAATGTTACCAGATTCCACATAAAAATTAAGTTGAGGATTAAAAGAGTTGCACTCAACTTCTATTAATCATTGAACCTGTTCAAAAATGTTATTACTTCCTTATATCCTACTCTTCAATCATATTGGATCACCCAGTTACATAGGAGCGCAAGGATGAATTACAAGCTGGGTCACCTCATTGCCTTAATAAAAGGTTGTCATTTCTTATTAACCAAATCTTACAATTATTACAATGTAGGAGGTTGCCATCTGAGCCATTTGCAACCAGGTAGAGCAATCCCATTGTCCCACATCTCAGCCGTTTCCTTATAGCACTGGAAATTCAATTCACCCTTCCAGATCATAGTTTTTCTCATTTTCCCCTTGTACTTTCTTCCCAGAATTTTATACACCCCTTTATGGTTGAACCGTTGAATAAAGGGATCAGCTTTCCTAAATTTATTTTGTCTGCCATCCTCCAATCCAAAAAAAGTAACATTTACTTTTTCTGCTTTTCTTTTTACACAATTTTCTATCCACTTTGTTAGTGTTCAATGGTTCTGAACTTTGTTACCCAGTCCATGACATCAACCACATTTCTATTGACAACCTTCTCTATAACCTCAGCAGAAAACAAGTAAGCCATAATATTTTTCAATTGATTTTTGGGAATCTGTTCATTAGAACTGTACAACATAAGAACAAGCCCTTCAGCTCATGTGCCTGTGTTGAACATGATATTCAAATTAAACTAAAACTTTGTTCCTGCACTTAATGGATATCACCCCATCTCCTTCATATTCATGTGTGTATCTAGACACCTCTTAAATACTATTATTGTATCTGCTTCCGCTATGACTCCAGGCACATACCACTCTATATCTAATATTTTCTCTGCTCAAATGATCTTCCTTTAACTTCTGACACCTCACTAGAAAGGCATATTCTCTCCTATGTCACACTTTCACCCATGGGATAAAATTCTAAATCTTTATCTCATGAGCTTATAAACCTATCATGTCTCCCCTCCGCCTCCTACACTTCAGAGAAGAAGAAAATAAGTTTGTCCTATCTCATTCTCTAAACCAGGCAATGTCCTGGTAAAGTAAAACACGAAAATCTGAAGACACTGTGCTGAAGTAAAAACACACAAAGCTGGAAAAACTCAGCAGGTCAAGCAATGAAACCTTCAAGGTCTGGAAAAATGTCGGAAGCCGTCAAAACAAAAGAGTGGGGGGGGAGGAGTGGTCACAAGGCAGGAGGTGATAGGTGGAGAAGGAAGGGAGGGAGGGGACAGCAGAGATCAAGGGGAGGAGGAATGGCTAGGTGAAGGGAGGGAGAACTGGGAGGGGGAAGGGGAGAGAAGGTTAGCAGAAACCAGAAAAGCCTTTGTTATTGCCATCTAGCTGGAGAGTACCCAGGGAAAATAAGTTATTCTTCCAATTTGCAGGTGATCTTTATTACCCATCTCATTCCCAATTGCTTGAAACAGAACGGGTGGCAGAGCCATTTCAGAGGAACTCATCGGTTTTCAAAAACTTCAACTGCAATGCTATGGGTCCTGACTCAGATACAGAACACACATCCTCCCCTGATGAACATGAGTGAAGCAGAAAGTTTTTGCCTCCATGTGGGAATTTCATTGCTGCTATTATTAAGGTGAGCTGTCCTTTATTTTTATATTTCAAATTATTAACTGAATTTAAAGTATATATTTGGATTTGAATTTTGATAGTCTGAGTTACAAGACCCATAAATTAACCATTGCTCCATTACTGTATTAAGTTTGTACTAATTAATTATCAGTATCAACTTTTTTTAAAAACTCAAACCACTCCTGAGGCCATAAATTATTTCACCAAGATGAAATGAGCTGCCTATGGTTGCTTGGCATTTAATACACGAAAGGCACCCTCTCCAAACATGTCTATTTATGAACAAGAGATTTAAACTGGAAAATTATGGCAATCTCTACAACCACCACCACCCCACCTTCCCAACCCGTTTTAAATGTCTACATCCTAATCTAGTGATTTAAGAATCTTCAGAAACAAATAAAATACATTTTGCTGTCACCTTAAATGTGTGGTAAATAAAATTGAGAAAATATCAGCAAAAGGCAAATGCCACTCTATTGACATTAGTGGTTTTCAAAACTCAATGCAATGGTGAACCTGCATAGTGGAGTTTAAATGCTTTTTGTTGCATCCTCAGGACATCAATTAAGCCAATGAGCAATTGTGCACCAGCTGTAGTCTAAAACCGGCAACCTCAGAACAAAAAAATTATAATGGTGGACCTTTCAATTAAACTGATGACCTCAATTAAAGAAATAATGGACACCTGCTTCCAGTGCAGTGAAGTGGAAAGACACACAAAACCAGACCATAAACCTGCAGGTTAATCAGCCATTATCTTAAATCCAATGTAATTTAGTATCAATCATTTAGTCACAACTCCTGTTTCATGAATCTCCAGTCTAAAAATACAAAATGCTGGAAGTATTCAGCAAGTTAGGCAGCTTATGTGAAGAAAGAAAATGTTAGGCTGTTAGCCTTTCGCTAGGCCTGGGAAATGTTGGAGGACAAACTTTAAGTTGCAAAGAGATAGGGAGAGGGAGGGGGGGGGGGGAAGGGAGAGGGAAGGGGGGGGGGAAAACCAATAATGCGTATTGTCAGTTTGCAGAGCATAGTAAAGGCTTGTTAATTGTTTGATGATCTGCAGAAATATCAATAAAGAATGGTGACAAAGGAAGAATAATCCTCCTCTCCCCCCTCCCTCCCCCCTCTCCCCTCTCCTCTCCCTCCCCCTTCCCTCCCCCTCTCCCCCTCCCCCCTCCTCCCTCCCCCTCCCTCCCCCTCCCCCCCTCCCCCTCCCCTCCCTCTCCCCCCTCACCCCCCTCCCTCTCCCCCCCTTCCCCCTCTCCCCCTCCCCCCCCTCTCCCCCCTCCCCTCTCCCCCCTCTCCCCCCCCCTCTCCCCCTCCCCCTCTCCCCCTCTCCCCCTCTCCCCCCTCCCCTCTCCCCCTCCCTCCCCCTCCCCCCCTCCCTCTCCCCCTCCCCCTCCCCCCCTTCCCCCTCTCCCCCTCCCCCCCTCCCCCTCCCTCCCCCCTCCCTTCCCCCCTCCCTCTCCCTATCTCTTTTGCAACTTAAAGTTTGTCCTCCAACATTTCCCAGGCCTAGCGAAAGGCTAACAGCCTAACATTTTCTTTCTTCACATAAGCTGCCTAACTTGCATGAGCTGAAATATTAAAATCACCTAATGTTTCACCTAATGTTTTAAATACCCAGATCAGGTCGCATTTGTGGAGGTGGAAAACTGAGTTGAGGTTGATGACATTTCATTTTTTTGTGGCTAATTATCAGACAAACTGAAAAGGTGGTTATCTGAAATAGTTGAATTCAATGTTGAATCCTGAGGATCGTAACATGCCCAGTTGAAAGATCAGATGGCATTCTCGTAACTTAAAATGGATAACAGTGGGAAAAGTACAAGCAGTCATGGAGTGAGAATTAGATGGTGAATTAAAGTGACAGGCAATGGGAACCTAAGGGCCACCTGTTTAGACCAAACAGATGTGTTCCACAAATGCTCATCCATAATGCATCTGAGTTCTCCAATAAAGAGGACATCATATCGTATCCTAAACTGAAAGTAGTAAAAATGAATTGGTGCTTCTCACAAAAAATGTTTAGATGTATGGATGGTTGTATGAATCGCAAAAGATTGGTTTGCAGGTGCAGCAGGCTATCAAGATGGCAAATGGAATGATGGCCTTCATTGCTCGCAGGATTAAATCTAAGAGCAGGGAGGTTATGCTGCAACTGTACAGGGTTCTGGTGAGACTGCAGTTGTCTGGGAATATACTCTGTTAGCTCAGTGGTTAGAACACTGGTCTTATAAACAAGGGGTTGCGAGTCTGTTCCTTGCTGGGGCCTCATTTCTGTGAGGGTGGCTTGACAAAGTGACGACTCTCTGTCTTCCTTATGGTAGACAAAGTTCAAGAATTTCATGTATGTTACATTCTCAATGTAGAATTACGTGATAATAATGTAACCTTTACCTTTTTACCTGCTATAATTTAGAAGAATGAGAGGGGATCACATAAAAACATATACAATTTATAAAAAGCATAGATAAGATCAAGGTAGGTAAGTTGTTTACATTGGTAGGAGAGACCAGAACTAGGGGACATAGCCTCACGATTTGGGGTAGTAAATTTAGGACAGCAATGAGGAACTGCTTTTCCCAGAGGGTGGTGAACCTATGGAATTTGCTGTCCATTGAAGCAGCTGAGGTACCCTCAGTAAAAATACATTTAAGAAAAGGTTGGATAGATTTTTACATGGTAGGGGAATTAAGGGATATGGGGAAAGGCAAGTAGGTGGAGATGAGCCGATCATCAGATCGGCCATGATCACTCTGAATAGTGGAGCAGGCTTGATGGCCTACTTTAGCTCCTTTTCCTTATGTTCTTATTTTGTCAAGAGAAAGCTAAAAGGGTGTTATAGTTCCTGCATTTACATGTGAAGGTGGAGAGTTAGCAGGAATTTCAGAGGGAATGGGTTCCTTTGGAATATTGACAGGATGAGGAACATGTGCTTCTTGTGGAAGGAAGTGAAAAATCCTAAGGATGGTCTAATGAATGGATTGAATTGAGTTGGTTTATTGTCATGTCTACCAAGTTACAATGAAGATTCATGCATGCTATCCAGGCTTAAGTATAGCAGGTAATATAATAATAAAACAAAAGTGAAGTGTGTAGTGTTCGTGCCAAAAGCTGTAAGTGCACAAAGTAAACAGAGAAGGTATAGTTAAACAGTGCAGGGCATCATCTTTCACTAATGAGAGGACTAATTCTTGAATCTGACAACAGCTGGAAAGAAACTGTCCTTGAATCTCGAGGGGCACCTTTTCAAGCTGATGCATTTTCGGCCCAATAGAATGAGGAGAAAAGAGTGTGACCATGGTGGATAGTGGAGGCTGAAAGGATGGATGATGATGAGCAGAGCTTTAATTCATGATCTAGATGAGAGGAGAATGTGGTGAGAGCAGAAATGCAGGAAATAGATTTGGTTAACAGCTCAGTTAATCTTAATGGCAGAGAATAACTTCTCTGGGTGATACAAAGGAACCAGAAGAATGAAATTAAATACTTATAGGAAGCAGGGCGGGGTGGTTTAGTCAAGTTAGTTATGAATGTGCACAGGCTTGTAATGGTACCAATTGTGACACTATGTATGCCCCACCAATCCACCTAGATGGAAGCAGAGAAGTAAAAATAAGTTGATAGCAGTGGTGAAACGAGAGAGGTAACAGGAAGCAGCACCTCTATAGGTCAGAGAAAGAGGCAAGGTAAAGGACCTGAAAGAATTGTTCCACAAACTCTACCCTAACATGTTCAACTTTTCCTCACAGGCATTTATTTTTTCAAGCTAAATCCCTCTGTACCTTTGTCATCTAATTTCTCCATTTCTATAATAATCTGCTTTTCTATTCCTCTCACCAAAATGGATAACCTAATCATTCAACCTACATCCATCTTGTTGCAGAGTCCATATATCTTCTTCACACGACTCCCACCCATTTTCATATTAGCAAATGACAGAAAGATCAATATCCCTTTACAACTCATGATACTATTTGGCTTATCAAACTGCAGAGCAATCCCACAAGTCTCACTGCTCCACTCATTTCTTTCTTATAGCAAAACACACTACATTCCTACAAGACAAAGCACCATGGAGAGGGGGAGGGAGAAGTAAAAAAGGGGGCAGAATGGGCATGAGGTCACATGCTGAATGTGCAAATTCCACATTGAAAGCACTGAACTGTGAGACTGTACTGTATACACAACTTCATATGTGGCCTCACCAGTGATGTAAAACTTCACCGCAAGTTTTAAAATTTAATATTCAACTTTCCGTAACTGTGAATCATGCTCTAAGATAGTGATCCCCTAAGTGGGCGCTGCCAACCCCTTGGAAGTGGTGCAAAGATCCAAGTGAGCAGTGAGGAGAAAGGAGGCAGTCAGGCAGGTGGTGAAGAAAAAAGGGGTGCTGTTTGTTTCTTGATGACATGCTTTGGACATACCACATTAATGTCTGCAAGGGCTAAGGCTCTTGGTTTGTAAGTATTTAAAATTATCTTCACATTTAAATGACATATAAATACACTGACCCCCCCCCCCACCCCCTATTTTTGGCCCCAACTTCTGCCCATCGAGCTCCCGACAACCCAATCACAGATGCTTGTCCTGGGCGCCCGCCCATCAAGCTCCTGATGGCATGATTTTGGTTCCCCATCCCGGCTGGCCACACAGAGCTCCTGATAGCCAATCCTCACCCCAAAGGCCCATCCATCCAGCACCCAACTGCTGATCCTTGCCCTGAATGACTGCTCATCGAGCTCCTGTTGGCTGATCCTTGTCCCTGCCCATCGAGCTCCCAATGGCCTGATTGCAGTTCTTCACCCTGGCTACCTGCCCATTGAGCTCCCAATGGCTGATCCTCGCCCTGGCCACCCACCCATCAAGCTCCCGACAGCTCGATCGTGGATCCTCGCCCTGGCAGTTCCCAACGGCTGATCCTCACCTCAATCACCTAGTACCCGATGGCTGATCCTCGCCCCGGCCGCCCATCCATCATGCTCCCAATGGCCCTATTACGGATCCTCTTCCTGGCAACCTGCCCATCGAGCTCCCGGCACCAAAAGACAACGTAGTTATACTTGAGATGTAAATTTACCCTTTGTCTGCTAAATAATTTAATTTATGAAAAGTTTTATTTGTGAAATACATAAGCTTGTTAGCATTAATTAGTTGCTGTTTGACATTTGTGGTGGACCAAGAGGTATGTGTTCATTGTATGTGTTTGGGGTGGGGGGGGGTGGGGGTGGGGGGGGGGAGAGAAACACACTAGGGATATGGCCTGGGAGCTCAAAAAAGTTTGGGAAACACTGATCTGAGAAGCAGGGATTCCCTGCATCTTCTCACCATTTAGATAATGTACTTTTTAATTTTTGCTGCCAAAAAAAGACATTTCTCCAAAGAGGTTTGTTGCCCAAAAGTTTAACCTACCAATATCCTTTTGGAGGGATCCTTATACACAATTTATTCCTTTACATAAAGTAATTTATACAATTTATTTAAGATAAACAAGCCTGCTTCATTGGCTTTTACTCTCCACAATAGTCTTAGATGTGGCACCTAATCAAAAATCATCTGGAAATCTAAGTATTTATCGTTTTTTCCAGAGTATACATTATTCCTTCAAAGAACTCAAACATTTCCCTTTCGCAAAACCATTCTGAATTTGCCTGATTACCGTGACACTTTTTTCTAACTGCCCTGTTACCAATAATTTCTTTAATAATAGCTTCTCACATTTCGTTTACAGCAGCTGTTATGCTAACTGGCCTGTAGTTTCCTGCTTTCTTTCTCCATTCATGACCGTTTATATTTCTAGCATTTTCTCTTTATATCAGATGATATATTGGATTTAATTCTTTTCCTTTCAAACCATGTAGGTTGCACAACTGATACAAAATAATAAGATTACTACACATTTTTACAATCTTTGATCATTCTGATTTAATATTTTTAGTTTGTGAACTTTGTAATTAGTTATATGCAGCCAGTTTACAGCAGATAATTGAATGTACCCACCTATCACACTGTCGGCACTGTATAATAAGTTCTTCCTCCTTGTAGTTCTTATTGCAGACTGGACATACAGTCAAGCTGGCACAAGGCGCACATTGTGTATAATTGTTCTGCCATTCACACTTAAAACCAGGTGAGGTTGCTCCACATTGTATACATGCAACACACCTATGAAACAAAAAGAAAACCATCAGAAAAAGTGGTTTGCACTCAAGTGGCCATACTTGTATGTCCTTAAGATTTGAACAATACCAAAAAGAATACATCTCGCAAACAATGCAACAAACATATTTGTAGTACTACTTCAAAAAGTCAAATTTCTAAGAATTTGTATTACAGAATATGAAGTAATAGAAGCAGCGGTAAACTATTTAACCCTTGGTGCCTGATCCACATTCAGTTTAATCTTCACTGATCTTGTACATCAGCATTATTTTCTTTTTTTATATATTTTTTATTTAACACCTCACCATGAACCACGTGTGACAATATATACAGATATTCAGTATTAATATGTAGTGACATTTTCATTTTTTCTTCCCCAATCCCCCTCCCTCCCCAACTCCCATTACTTAAAGCTAGAAAAAGAAAAACAAATGAAACAGAAAAGAAAGATCGTGTCATCCAATATATTATACTTAACTATTTTCTTAATTGTAACTTGTCACATCAGGAGATGGAGGTCTGAAATTACCTGTTTCTAATAAACTAAGTATGGTTCCCAAATTTGTTCAAATAAATGGCATTTTTATCTTAGATTGTAGGTAATTTTTTCTAATGGAATATATATATTCATTTCAATGTACCATTGTTGTATTTTTAAGGGTGTTTCCATTTTCCAAGTTATTGCCACTAATGCAATAGTAATAAATCATTTTTGAGCTCTAATTCTTTATCTTTTATGTTGTTTAACAGGAAGATTTTTGGGTCTTTTGGTGTTTTTTTTGTAATTATATTTAATATTAAGTTTAAATCCTCTCAAAAGGTTTTCACTTTTGTACATTTTTGTACCAATTTCTTGTTTACAACAGAAGCATTTTTCCGATAGTGTTGGATTCCGTTCTTTTAATTTTTGAGGTGTAGTATATAATCTACAAAGCCAATTGTATTGTATCATACGATACCGTATGTTTATTGCATTAGTCATGGTACCTGCTCATAGTTCCTTCCAGGTTTCATTCTTTATCCATATATTTAAGTCTTTTTCCCAACATTGTTTGGGTTTATATATTGCTTCATCGATTTCCTTGTTTTGTAATTTTCCTCTAATCTATATAACTCCATCTTAAGCCAAGCCGGTTTTTCTCCTGCCTGGTAAAAGTTTGACAAAAATCTTAATTGTGCTGCCTTATAATAGATTTTGAAATTTGGTAACTGCAGTCCCCCTTATTTATATGTCCACGTTAGTTTATCCAAAGCAACTCTTTGTGATAATTTTTTTAACTCTCATAGTCTCTGTGATTAAATATTCAAAGCAATTACTCTCAGGTAATCTTAGACTAGCTCCCAGCTTCTCTTTTAAATGTTTTCAATTGATAATATGAAGAAAATATTGTACCATGTGATATTCCCTATTTATCTTTTAACTGTTCGAATGTCAATAAATTATTTCCCAAAAAGGAATTAATGGGTTTTGCATTAATAACATTTTTGTTATTTGATGTATTTTCCATCATATTTTTAATATATGATGCAGTATTGGTAGGTTGTTATGTTGCACCAGTTTCTCATTCCACTTATAGATTAAGTGTTCAGGAACATTTTCCTTTAATCTATATAACTCCATCTTAAGCCAAGCCGGTTTTTCTCCTGCCTGGTAAAAGTTTGACAAAAATCTTAATTGTGCTGCCTTATAATAGATTTTGAAATTTGGTAACTGCAGTCCCCCTTATTTATATGTCCACATTAGTTTATCCAAAGCAACTCTTGATTTTTTTCCTTTCCATAGGAATTTTCTTATTAATTTATTCAATCTTTTAAAGAATTCTCCTGTCAAGGGAATCAATAAAGTTTGGAATAAGTACTGTAGTTGTGGGAATACATTCATTTTGATGCAGTTTACTCTCTCTATTAAAGTTAGTGGTAGTTCTTCCTATTTCTCTAAATCCTCTTGTATTTTCCATATTTATGGTTAATTTAGTTTATACAAATGATTTAAATTATTATCTATTCTGATACCCAAGTAATGCATGGCTTGCAATTGCCATTTGAAAGGAGGTTCACTTTTGCATTCCGTATAATTGACATTATTCATTGGCATCACCTCACTTTTATCGATATTAACGTTGTATCCTGATATCACCTCATATTCTTTCAATTTTGTGTATAACCTTTATAGATTTATCTGGGCGTGTCAAGTATACTATAATATCATCCACAAATAAGCTAATTTTATATTCATCCTCTTTTATTTTTATTCCTTTATCATCAGTTCGGCCAATGGTTCTATAGCTTTAGCAAACAGGGACAATGATAACGGGCATCCCTGTCTTGTTGACCTACTCAATTTAAAGTAATCTGAAACATAATGATTTGTTACTACAGGTCCATTATATAGTGCCCTGGTCCAATTAATTAATTTTTCTGTTAATTTTAATTTCTGAAGTACTTTAAAAAGATAACTCCATTCAACCTTATCAAAGGCTTTCTCTGCATCATGAGCTACTGCCACAGTTGGTGTTTTGTTTGTTTGTGCCACATGAATCAGGTTAATAAATTTGTACACGATATCTGGCATTCTTCTGTTTTTAACAAATCCTGTCTGATCTAACTCCACTAATTTCTGCACACAATTTGCTAATCTATTCGCTAATAGTTTTGCAATTAGTTTGTAGTCGGTATTTAGTAGGGATATTGGTCTATATGAGGCCAGTGACAGTGGGTCCTTTCCTGATTTTGGAATTACTGTGATTATTGCCATTTTGCAAGAGTCAGGCACCTTCTGGGTCTCTCCCACTTGTTTCATTACCTCTAAGAGGAGCGGAATTAGTAGATTATTGAATACCTTATAAAATTCCATGGGAAATCCATCTTTGCCTGGTGCTTTATTATTTAGTAATATCATTATCATATCATATATTCTGTGGTTGTCAGGGGTTTTAGTAATTTATTCTGTTCTTCCAATTGTAATTAGGTAATTCAATATTTGACAAGACTTTGTCTATTTTGGTGCTCTTCCCTAGGATTTTAGTTTGATATAGTTGCTTATAAAATTTCCTAAAATTATCATTGATCTCCTGTGTATTACATGGAATCTGTTTATCCCCCTTCCTCGTTCCTACAATAATCCTTGTGCTCTGCTTTCAATTGCAAAGCCAACATTTTGTGGATTTTCTCTCCTAATTCATATCTTTGTTTTGTTTTCATAATATTTTTTCCACCACTTGGTATGTTTGTAATGTGTCATATTTTAATCTTTTCTTAATCAATTCTCTCTTTTTTTCTATATCCTCTCTAATCATTAATCTTTCTCTTTTTTTGTCACCATCTTCTTTCCACCTTTATACTCACTTTTCTTTAACTTTTATTTCTGTGCCTTTGTATTTTCTCTTGTTTTTCCCGACTTTTCTGGAGAGGGCTGGAGTTCATCGTCCGGCCACTACTCCATCACGTGACTCCTCCCATCATTAATCTTTCTCTATGGTTACAATATTTTTTCCAACTGCATCAATTTCTAGTCACCTTTATTAGGTGCATAAATGTTTAACAAATTCCAAGATTCTGAATAAATCTGGCATACCATCATTACATATTTACCTGCCGGGTCTGTTATTACTTTTTATTAACTAGGATAGCTACTCCCTTTGCTTTTGAATTGTACAACGACGCTACTACATGACCTACCCAGTCTCGCTTCTGTTAAGTATGTTTCCTGTACAAATGCTATGTCTATTTTTTCCTTTTTTAGTGTCAGTAATTTTTTTCTCTTAATTTGGTTGTGAACTCCATTAATATTAATTGTCATATATTTCAATGTATTCATCCTATCAACCCATTTTTTACCTCTGTACCACCTCTTCAACCCCTCCATCTCTCTTCCTCTAAAGTCACACTTTTGAATCTTCTTATTCTTTACAATATGCACCAACACAATTAATAAGAAAATAACAAAAATTATAGAAAGACTAAAGAGTTATAGAAAACAACAGAAATTCTCCCCTTAATGAGTTGCCTTTGCTATCTCGCAAGACAACCACAACTCCCTTTATTTCATGGGTTATGGTATATACTGCAATTGTCAACTGATTTCGCAGCAGACCAGCCCTCCCCCAGAGAAATCACAATATATTATTCTAAAAAATAAAACAAAGCTTTTTTGATATAATCCAACTCTTAACTTTCAAAAACCTATTTATATATATTATTTGTAACAGTCCTTTTGCTATTTTCCTTACTCTTCTTCTTGTTGTTTATTTGCCCATTGTTCTGCAAAGTGACGGGCTTCTCCTGGATCCGAAAACAGCTATGTTGTCCACTGGGGACGAATATCTTCAAAACTGCAGGATAATGTAATACAAAACTGTAACCTTTCCTCCATAGTAAAGTTTTTGTTAAGTTGAACTCTTTACGCTTCTTTAAAAGATCAAAGCTATGTCTGGGTAGAAGATTTTTTTAAAATTGTATTCCAATGGTCCCTTGTTTTCTTTTACTCTTCTAACAGCCAGCTCCAATATTTTCTCCCTTGCTGTGTATCACAATACTTTTACCAGTATAGAATGCAATTTCTGCTGTGGTTGCGGTTTCGGCGCCAATGCCCTGTGGGCTCTTTCAATTTCTATCTCCTTTTGGAGTTTTTCTAATCCCAAAATCTGCAGGATCCATCGTTTTAAAAATCATTTTATATCTGCCCCTTCTTCACCTTCTTTCAGGCCCACTATTTTTATGTTATTACATATACTAAAATTCTCTAAAATGTCTATTTTCTGGGCCAATAAGTCACGTGACATCTTTGTTTCTATTTTCCAGTTTGTCTCTTAATTCATACACCTCCATTTCCACACCCATCTCTCTGTCTTCCACTTCTTCACTTCTCTTTTTCATTTCTGTCATTACATTCTCCAGCCTTTGGATTTTTGCATCTGTCTCTTGTATTGTCTAATAGGTTTAAATTCAAACATTGTTGTTTCAATAAAAGCTTTTATTTGGATATCAAAATACTCTTTATCCACCATCTGAATTTGTTTTTTACCTTGCATTTTTTCCTGTAGTTCCTTATCTTCTTCTAGGGCTTCTCTTTCTTGCTCCATGTCTTTGCTCAATAATGAGCCCATTTCTGTCACCGCCTCTCCTGCAGCTTCTCCCGTTGTGTTAGTAGCAAACTGCTGCTGGCGTCTACTCTCGTTGGTGCCTTTTTTTTTACAATGGGAACCGCGCATGCACAACGCTGGCATTTCTTTCTACATCGCCCCTGAGCTGCCCGCTTACTGGCTTTGCCGTTCGGGCTGTCCTCTTCAGGAGAGCTCCTGGCTCACGGATTCCGTCTGGTAAGGCCTTCTTCTTTGTTGTTGGGCAATTTCTCTGTTTTTTCCTTACTTGCTGTTGTCGGCTTTTCTTTCTTTGGAGCCATCTTCAGGCTTTTCTTGTACTGTTTATTTAATGACTTTTTTGTATTTTATTTCAAAACTTTGCTTTTATGTCACTTTTTAAAAAAAACTTTCTCCGTGGAAGGCTGGTACCTGACCAGCCACTACTCTGTCATGTGATTCTTCCCTACATCAGCATAATTTTCCAGCACTAATCAAATATCCCTCAACTCACTTAATATCTAACCTCTGAATATTTAATTCTGAAAACAAGGACTTTAAAAAAATTCTTCAAACAAATAATTTAAAATTTGAACATTACAAAATGCAAATGAATTGTGTACACACTGAATTTCAACCAAACCAATTTCAACACAAGCTATAGCAGATAAAGTTCTGTAATGCAACAATTAATGATCTGGTCAACTTTTATACCTGAAGTTAAGTATAACTAATGCAGGAAAATTAAAATAAAGCATAAAATGACCAAAATAATCAAAATCAGGCAACACTTTTGGAGCAAGAAACAAAGCTAACATTTTGGACCAATAACTTTTTAACAATCTCAGGCAATAGCCAAAAGTGCCAGAGAAACTCGATCAACGTTCTGATCTTAAGCCCTTCGTCAGGAATCTTCAGGCTCTTGAACATATCTAATCGTAAACTACAGGAGCACCAAAAGGTCTATCTGCATGACTAAAACATTACTATTTTTGCAGCAAATACAACTGTTTATTTATTTATCCTGTTATATTTATCTCTTTTTCTGTCTCATGGCAATATTATGGTAATTTAATTTATACCATTGTTGGTGTATATTGTGAGGTTGCATGGCTTCAGGAAGAAAGATTATTGGTGCATCTGTACTCGTGTACGTGATACACAATATCAAATCATGCCTGATTCTAAAAATGATATTCAAAGATTTAGATGTTTTTGTGGGTTATCAAATTAGTCAGCCTTGAAGCTGGAAAGCACAGTATGTTAAACTCTGTCAACTCAGCTATTTAATCCTACCTTTATTTTTCTATTAAATATGTGCAAATAAAAAAAAATCATAAAATACCTGACCACCATTTTGGCTGACCATTTATTTCCATTCCTTGGGTGTCCTTCAAACTCAAGGATGACCAATTTCCACTTATTCCGTGGACTTTGAGGTGCCTGAAGATGTGTGAATCACATGTGTGGGAAGACAAGCCCGATGGGGTAGGTAGTTGGTGAGATAAGTACTCTTTCCAACATTTACATTGGGCTTCTACAACTGCCCCTTGAGTGGCTTCTCATCTCTGGGTCAGAAATTCTCAAAAGTTGGTTGAGATGTTTTTTCTTCTTCAATGCACACCCCTAAAACATTTCCTCCAAGATTACCCAGTAATCTCTTCCCAAGACAGTTTAGAAGAGAGCGTCTATTTATGCAGTCTAGTGTTGGTCATGCAAACAACATAGCCTATAAAATAAAGCAAAATGAGTGCAACTTGGACCTCAAAGCTGTTGTTCTGGGCAAGGATGTTGATATTGGTTTGCTTATCCTTCAGTGAATTTGTAGGATTTTACAGAGACAGTGTTGGTGGTATCTACCAGTACCTTGAGGTGCCTGCAGTAGGTGGACTCAAGGTACAAGATTCCATTTATTGTCAGGTACACAAATATCTTTCCTTTGTTTGCCTTGTAAAAACACAAAAAGAAGTACTATTAACAAAGCACCACTATCAAAAGATGGAAAAGAGAGTCCCATCATAGACAAAGTGTCTGTGGATTGCACCATTTCCTGCTCCCCTGTAGCTTCACAGCTTTCTGACAAACAGCAAACCTATGTTGAGGCAATCATGTTATACCTGCTCAACCCCTAGTTTCATAAGCTGTCAGCACATAAGGACCTTCGGGAACTCAGCTTGCAACGATCCTAGACCTGGTTCCCAGAAGCCAGTTGCTTAAACACTCAAGAGGACGAGATATCAATGCCACTGAACAGATCATAAGTCTGAGTCTTGATCTTCAAATACCCTTTTAACCAAATACTTTGTTAGTACATTGAAAACAGAAAATATCAACATTGATGCCTGCCTTCGTTGAGATGCAGCTCATGACATCTGAGAAGTGGTCCACATTTTTGAGGGCCTCACCATTAACCTTTATTGTCATAGGCTGGTATTCCAAAGAGAGGGAATTTTGAGAAATGACCCTTCATTGATCACCTTTAAAGATTTGCTTCATGCTGTGCAAAATTTCTAGATGAAAATGTCAATGCCTCGCTGGCTATGCCTCTCTTGACTACAATTGCAACTGTTTCACTGTCAGAGTACCTACTTCACATGATACTCTTTTGTCCAAACTCAAACATCTCAAGCTATTGCCCTCATTCAAGTTACTTCAGATGCACACTCTGTAACACCATTTCTTTTTTTTATTACATCAACCAAGGGCCGAGCAGCATGCAACCCCGCCATTAAACTATTTTCATACTCAGTTGCAGCTGTAACTGCTGAAAATTTGTGAATCAAAATAATTGTGTTTTATTTTGAAAGCACTAGAACACTGAATTATAGATTGACAAAGTTGGTTACTTCAAAATGTATATGTAAATACAACTGACAAAATCAGTTTACTTTAAAATTACAGATTTATTTTGGTGCTGTGTTTTCATCATTGTACAGGCCCTTTGGTGAAAAATGTTGTGCCAACTGTTACAGGTTATATTATATATAAATGTTTTTAAAAGAGATAGATTGTGGGGGGCTTAGTGTAGGTCACTTCACAAGCAGATACTTACACTTCACATCTCATTTGGGGAGCAAGAGCTTTGCTGAAGCTAGATATTCAGGCACCAGTGGTTTTGCAAAAGACAATGGAACTGCTTCAGAAAGAATTTCAAAAGGAGGTGCAAATGGAGAAGTCCAGACTCAAGTACTGATAAAGATCTTTCAACGATTGGGTTTGGAGCCTTGGGAGAAATTCTTTTTTACAAGCAGAGAGAGAAAAAGAAAAAAAAACAGGATTTCTCTTGGAGGGAGAGAGAAGTCAGTTCTATAGTGGCTTTTGAGGCTGCAACATGGAAAGCTGGCAGGCTTGTTGAAAACCCCATTTTGAAGACGGTTTGTGAGTTCTAAGTTCAGCCAGTTGAAAACCCTTGTAGTCCTTACAAGAAAAAATGGCTGGCTAGAGTGTTTCTCCTGAAATAAGGAAAACTGAGGAACTCTGAGGTGAGCTGGAAGAAGAGGTTATCATTTGGAAAACTTATGATGGTGCATGTTTCTTCAGCAAGACTCTGAAGTGGCTAATTGGAGGGAATAAGTGAGAGTGTGTGTGTCCAACAAGCAACAAATATCTCTCTGAAACCAATAAGAATCTTCCTGAGTGGTAACCATTTACCTTTAAGTACCAGAGCCTGGTGAAAATTCATAAATGTTAAATTCTGTGCACAGTATAAAAATTGCCTGATACTGGTGAACTTGGAGAAATGAATGACTGGACTATTAAACCAAATAACTTTCCTGAACATATACATTACATACACATACGCTTAGAATTAGAAGGGGTTTAAGTTAACAGTATTTATGTTTGAGGAAGGTTGGCGGCAACTTTTGTTTGGGTAGCCATTTGTCTTGGCAAATTTCTGTTGCTGCTGGGTTTTGGGGTCCTCTGGGCTCATAACATTACATATAAACCTATTCAACAAACTAAACCTTCCCTACTTCACACCCATAACCCTCTATTTTTCTTATGCCCCGTCTAAGAGTCTTTTCAATGTCCCTTTGTACCAGCCTCCACCACTACCCCTGCAATGCATTCCAGGCACCCACTACTCTGTGTGTGAAAAAAACTTACCCCCGAGATCTCCCTTAAATTTTCATCCCCTCACCTTAAAGAGATGTTCTCTGGTATTTGCTCTTCTTGCCCCTGAAAAAAGATGTTGGCTGTCCACCCTATCATTACCTCTCAATCTTGTGGACCTCTATTAAGTCACCTCTCATCCTGCATCGCTCCAAAGAGAAAATCCCAAGCTCTATTAACCTTGCCTCACAAGATATATTCTCCAATCCAGCCAACATCCTTGTAAATCTCCTTTGCACACTCTCCATAGCTTCCACATCCTTCTTGACATGAGGCAACCAGAAATGAATACAATATACCAAATGTGGTCTAGCCAGAAATTTTTAGAGATGCAACATTACCTCACAAATGCAATTCCCTTACTAATAAAAGGTTAACATACCATAAGCTTTCACTATCAACCTGCACAGCAACACTGAGAGATCTATAGATTTGGAACACAAGGTCCCTCTGTTCTTCCACACTCAATTAGTAATATTCCTGTTAAGTGTCTCAGCATAGATAATTTTCAATGATGAGTTTACTATTACAATTTTTTTAAAAATTCAACTTACCAGCGGCATTTCCATCCACCTTTGGGGACCGTCTGTAAAGGTGGATCCAAGCAATAGGTATGATAGCTGATGTCACAATCGTCACAGAGAAGCAACCGACCAGGATCAGAGGCCTTTCCACAGGATTCACACACTGTGCATTCTAGACATCGCCAGCCTTTACTCAGAACCACTTTGGTGATCTGTCCATAAGAAAAATCTCAATAATTTTCTTCCATAATTATTTTAGATACAAAGACCCATAAACTTATTGGGTAATAGAATACAATGGTATTCAGCAGAATGTGGTAATTGTATTTTATTTCTTCAATGCAAGCATGGGTATGGTGAGAATGTGATTGTTAGTCATTAGCTCCAAAATTTGCATGCAAGCTAAACTTGAGAAGAGAGACCTGTAACTTGTTGAATGCCTGCACTGGCGGGGCAAAACATTCATTTACAAGAGCAAATTTCAATTTTTTTTTTAGGTTGCTTATTTTAGGCAAACTTAAATGTCTCTTACCTTAATATTGACACAGTAGGGATGATAACACTGGCCACACTGTGAGCAAACAAGCAGTCGTCCTTCTGGACCTTTTCCGAAACTCCCACAAACAACACACATATCCTGAAATTACATTATAAATGAATACTGTCTTAATGTCAAACTGAAAATATTAATTTCCTGCATAAGGAGAGGAAAGCATCAGGTCAAGTTTGAACTTTATTAATATGAAAGGAACAACAATTAATAATGCTCCTTCTCAATGAATACCACCTGTTCATAGAACAGTATAACATAGGAACAGGCCCTTCAGCCTCATGTCTATGCCGGACATGACGCCCACAATGAACTGAAACTCTGCTGCTTGTACTTGATAGATAGTCCTCCATACACTTCATATTCATATCTTTCTAAAAGTCTCTTAAATTATCCAATTGTAAATGCTTCCAACATGCCCAGATCCCTTTGCATATGGATACTTTTATGAGCACCACCATTAATTGTGCACATTCAACTTACAATTGACCACCCAAAGTGTAACAACTCACACTTATTCAGATCAAACTCTATCTGCCATTTCTCTGCTCATATCTATCTGATCAATATCCAGAATAATTATTTTACAGTCCTCTATAATATCCACAACTCCACCAATTTTAATGTCATCTACAAACTTATTACCCACCCTCCAACATTTTTATCCAAGTCATATTTTATACACCAAAAAAAAAAATCAGGGTCCCAACATTAATATCTGCAGTTCATCAGTGATTGTTAGCCTCCAGCCCGGCTAACAGCTTTCCACCAGTATCCTGTGGGCCAGCCAAGTCCGTATCTAAACTATATTAACTCGTTGTGGATCCCATGCGTATGCACTTTCTAAATCAGTCTAGCATGAGAAACCTTGTCAAACATGTTACTAAAATCCACGTACACAAACATCCACTGCCCTATCCTGTTCAACCACCTTTTTTCACCGCCTCAAAAAATTCAATTATATCAGACAGACATGATCTGTCCATGACTTGCCCAATGTATATACCTGTAAATCCTATCCCTGTACTCTTTCCAACAGTCAAAAAAAAAATACACCGAAATGCTGGAGGAGCTCAGCCGGTTTTTTTCAGCAACAATAAAAAGCAAAGATATATTTGCCAATGTTTCTCGCCTAAGCCCTTCTTCAAGGAAAGAGCACTAACTGCTGCCAAGCCGCCCTTCGAAGACCCTGCCTGATCAAACAACTATCAAGGCAGAACTTGAGCAAATCCATAAGTGATCTCTTTATGCTACTCCTCCATCTCTCCCGAGTTTACCATTTCCTCAAAAGCAATTAATTATTTGAACTAAAATTTCTGTCACATAGCCAAACAACAATTCAGTTCAACATCTAATCTCTTGTTTAGCTCAAAGTATATTCTATTTCTTGCCCTAACTGAGTATATTCTGGTAAAATGTGCAACAAAAAATTATTGCAGTCACTAGGTTACAGCTTTTATTTCCCCCCACACTGCTGAGTTTTCAAGGTGATAAAGGCAATTGTTTCTTTTATATATCTCTTACCTGTTTTAAGGTAAATTTGTCACTGGTAGAGAACAAAACAACTGTGTTGTGCATAGAGTTTTCATCCTCCTCCTTATTTACAGTCATTTCCATGGCACCAGCCTATTGTGAAAAGTGCAAAACATTTATCAGTCACCTCCTCTGAATACATATCTCAATTTAAAAAAAATACATCACCAGAAGTTCAGTTGGAGATCAAGTGTGGAGTGGTATGAGCATGTAATAGTAATCTAGTTACTCCGTCCGGGTGCCCATCAATTTTAACCTGTTCCAGCTGTGACAGAATCTGCAGATCTCCAGAAGATTCATTTATCAGTGAATGCACTGAACCAATGTAGAAACAAATTATTCATGATCCCACAGACTAAGGAGCAATTTGGTCCTCAGCCACTCATTCCCACTGCACTGGACAATACATATGGATGTCTATCTCTCTCTCTCCCTCCTAAAATGCTAAATATATATATTATATACACACAACTCAGTCACAGCTCAAGCTCTTCTGGTGTACTTAGGAAACCTTGCAAAGACAAAATGAAAGCATGCTTCAAGAAAAAAAATATATGGAACACAATTTGCGAAGAAATGACCATAAATTTATCACAATAGCCTTGAAACCTTCAAGCTGAAAACTGCTTTAAATAGAAATGATTCATCCTTAAAAACAAAGATAGCAAAGAAATGAAAAGAATCTCAATTATTAGTTCTTTTTTTGGGAAATAACAATATAAAAGCAGTTAGTAAATATTTTATCAATATATAAAATGGAACATGTGACTAATTGTTGGAGATGGGAAGGGGAATTAATAATGGGGAATGCAGAAATAGCAGAGGAAATGAGCAACTATTTTCTGTCAGTCTTCACAATGTAAGATATGATCAGCATGCCAAAGGTGGAATATTAAGGAGGGGATGGGAGGCAAGAAATAATTACTATCACAAAAGAGTTGGTACTGGGCAAACTAGTGGGTTGAAAGGTAGACAAGTTCCCGGTTCTGATGGAATGCATCCCAGAACATTGAAAGAAATGACAGGAGTTACAGCATATCCATTTATAGCAATTTATCAAAATTCTCTGGTCTCTGGGCAGGTCCCAGCATATTGGAGGACAGCAAAAGAAACTCGTTTGTTTAAAAAGATCGAGTGGACAAAAGGCAGGTAATTATAGACCAGTTAAATTTAATGTCCTTAGCTTGAAAAATGCTTGAAGCTGATTTTAAGGAAGGGATAGAAGATGTATAGAGAGAAATTGTTCTATAGGCAGATGGTCTCATTTAACCAACTTGCTGGAGTTCTTGGAGGGTGCAATGGACAGAGATGAGCAGGTGGATGTGATACACACAGATTGCTAGAAGGCATTTGATAATGTGCTGCACAAAAGATAAATTCTGTAGAGGACATAAGAGCCTGCAGAGAAATAGATAGGTTAATGGGTTGGCAAAGTCCTAGCAGAACGTCAGTAAATGCAAAGTCATTCAATTTGAAAAGAAAAATAATGGACCAGACTATGATTTAAATCCATGGTTTTCAAACTGCACTCCCAAACTCACATTCCATCTTATGCAATTCCTATGGCATAAGTGCTCTGTGATTAAAAAGAGATTGCTTAAGGTGGTATTTGAGTGGAAACAAAGTTTGAAAGCCACTGTTTTGATTGATCCTCATCGACTCGTTATGTGCACTGTTTCATAACTCCAAAGGAAATGGGCCAAAGACAATTTTTTCTCAAGCAAAATATTTCAGTTAAAATTGGGTCTAGAGCAGTGATTCTCACCTTCCCTTCCCACTCACATCCCACCTTAAGCAATCCCTTGCTAATCACAGAGCACTTTTAGCACAGGGATTGTTTAAGGTGGAATGTGAGTTTCGGGGAGCATATGACTTGTGCATGAATCACAAAATGTTAGCACGTAATCAAGAAGGCACTGTGATGTAAAAACTCAGCAGGTCAAGCAATGTCCTTTATGTGGCAGAGTATAAATAACCATCGTTGGGGCTAGAAGGCATTGGAATGTTGGCCTTTCTCGAGGGATTGAATTTAAGAACATTCTGCTACAACTGTACATAGTACTAGTGAGGCTGCAAGTGGAATACCGTGTGCAGTTCTGGCCTCTTGACGTGGGAAAGGATTTACTGGCTGTGGAGTTGTGCAAAGAATGTTCACCAGTTGATTCTGGAAATGAGGATGGTATCTTATGACTAATTGAGTCACCTGGGACTCAGCTCACTGAAGTTTAGAAGGATGAGGGTGATCTTACGGAGACATACAAAATAACGAAAGGAAGAAATAAGATCGACTGCGGGAGTTTTTTTTCATTGGTGAATGAGACAAGAAGAAAGGGTCATTCAATATTTGGGGAAGCAGATTTCTCAGATCAGGTGATGGACTTGTTATGAGATTCACCAGTGATTATTCTCGAATCAAGAGATTGATAAGAATGCTATGACATACTGAGGGATGGTGAAGAACTAGTGGCAGAAATTTGCATTCTGAAATCAAGATGGTCTTCACACAAATTTCTAACAGTTCAGTTATTGCTAAGTTGACCAGGCCAAGTAATCATCTGGAAAATGCAGTTCAATGCCTGATTGTCCATCTGGTTTTTTTAAAACTTTAGTTTCTCATAGTAATTGTTGTAACCAATTGACCTACCATGGATATTTCTGCAACGAACTATCCACCTGTAAAGCATATCGTTTTTTAAACAATATTAAAAGGTTTTCTCTTCTCCCATCACATCTTTCCATCACATTGGAAAAAGTAGATTTCAGATTCTGAAATCCAAAAATATTTCACATCTCTAAATTCAAGTGATAACACCAAACAAGAAGCAAATGAGACGTAAAGACAAAAGTTACAAAAAAGTGCCACGGAGCACACATTGGTTAAAAAATATTCAAGCAGAGGAATCTATGTTCAATTTGGCAAGTAACTGATTACACCAGATTAACAATTATCAGACTATTTGGAATGTCAAAATAGATAAACAACAAAATAAATTATACCCAAGTTAAAATGTAGGAATAATGTAAATACTTACTCCTGATGTTAAAACAGCACCAATGCCATTTTTCAGCTTCGACCTGCCTCTAACTCCCCGACCAGGGTGACCCCCACCACGTGGTCTCTTTTTTCCAGGAAAGCCAGCACCACGACCCTAATGAAAATAACATTTCAGAAAAATCATGTCTTGACAACAACGTAGATGCAATACAAGTATAAGTGCATCAGGAACTTACTTTGCCTTGTCTTCATTACTAGAGAGTGAACGGTTTCATTTACTGAAGTTTATGTAACTTTAAAAGTAAACAATATCAGTAAAAGATTAAAATCAGCATTAATAAACTGTAATTTCCTTTGAACAAAGGTAATGCTTTGAAAGTCTTTAATGGAGAGTGTTAATGATAGAAAAGGCACAATTTAAACCTTTTATGGGCCATCAGCTAGCAAAAACATGATTTGCTCCAAACCAGTGCTGCATATTAGTTATGACTTAAACCAGAACTTAAGCTGATTTAGGAGTCAGGTATCAACCTTAAGCTGTTCTTATTTCAGAACAAACATCCACTATAAACCCACAGATTCTCACAGCCATTTTGATAATTCTTCAAACATAGGACAGGTCTGCAGCCCACTGGTTCATGCTCAACATTTTTACCAAAGCACAGTTCCTTGCACTTGAAACAAATCCCTCAATCCCCTTCATATTCATGTGTCTATCTAATAGTCTCTTCAATGCTACTATTGTATCTGTTTCCACCACTCACTTTGTAAAATATTTGTCACACATATGACACTTGAACACTACACCCCCCACCCGCCCCCCCACCCAACCCCACTGTAAACTTGCATCATTTAGTGACTGACACTTTTACCCTGGGGAAAAGATTATGATTGTCCACTCTAATTAAATCTTTCAGGAATCTACACCATGAATACAAAAAGGAAGGCCAATAAAGAAAGATTAAAATTAGTTAATCAAATTAAACAAATAGATCAACAATAAACACAAATTAAAAATCCTGAGTTATATAAAAAATGAGTTGAACTTCAAACTAAATTTGATCTCCTTTCATCGTATCCAATTGAATGTCAAAACCATTGAAGAGTAAGAGTTAGTTTTATATTCATAGTGATAAATCTGGTAAGCTTTTAGCTCATCAGTTGGGAGGTTTTGAAGCCAAGTGGCAAATTACAAAGATTCGAGAGGATAGTCACATTACTGCAAATCATTCTGAGATAAATGACACATTCAAGAAATTTTACTCCTGACTTTATACTTCTGAATTCACAAATTGATAGCAGTTTGATGAAAAGTTCCCCGGATTGCTTAAATATTCCCATGCTTTCTTCAGATGACCAAACGAGACTAGATGAGTCGATGTCACAAGAGGAAATAGTTGTCGTTGTTTCTTCACTATAATTCTCGAAGAGCTCTGGGACCTGACGGGCTTCCATGGAGCTTTTGCAAATCTTTTTTTCTCAACTGCTTTCACCCCAATTAAGTTCTGTGCTATCGGAATTGTTTAGGCAGGGTAATTTCCCAGCAACATTTAACGAAGGGTGTATATCTCTTAGTAAAGAAAAGTAAAGATCCAACTGGGTGCACCTACTACAAGCCAATTTCTTTATTAAATGTTGATGTAAAAATTTTGGCTAAAGTTTGGGCCTGTGGACTGGAGAATATCTTACCATCTTACATTTCTGAAGATCAGACTGGTTTTATTAAAAATCATAACACTTATTTTAATATACATCGCTTATTGGATATTTTGTGCTCACCTTCCAGTGTTACTCCTGAATATGTTCTTTCCCTTGATGCAGAGAAAATGTTTGATCGAGTTGAATGATGCATTTATTCACAATTTTAGATCAGGTTTTATTACATGGATTAAATTATTGCATTGACGTCCTATGGCTTTAATTCTCACTAATTTTCAACAGTCACAACCTTTCAATCTCCAATGGGGAACCCATCAAGGCTATTCTCCATGTCCATTACTCTTTAATTTGGCCATAGAGCCATTAGCAATTGCATTTCAAGTTTGCAGGGATATTTTCCTTAATGTGGATGATCTTCTGTTTTTCTTAACAAGTCCTGACACTTCTTTAACAGCCACACTATCAATACTTTCTAAATTTATTTCAGGATATAGATTCAATCTGCTTAAAGGTGAACTTTTCCCTTTGAGTACATCTGCATCAGTGTACACCAGTGGTTTTCAAATTGCCCCCTTAAACTCACATTCCACTTTAAACAATCCCTATGCCATAAGTGTTCTGTGACAACTGGAATTATTTTTTAAATTTAGTCTCAATTTTTGACATGCAGAAATTACATGGTTCTGTACTGGAAAATTGCAAAAAGGACCAATTTCTAGGAAAGCAATCTCCCCCGACCCCCACCACACAGTGGGCTCAGAACATTTCAGCAGATATCTCTTTTGGAACCCAAAAGCACACCCCAGGGGATTCATTTGACTTCTTTTGTTTTTAAATTTTGTGTAATATTTAGAACTTTGAAGTTCTGCAAATACTTTTGCCACTTTGTTACCCATTTTTGAGAAGCTGTTACTGTCTTCCATTCTAAAGTCATACAAAATACTTCTTTAAAGCAATTTCCCATTTTAAGCTCAAAAGGACCTTTCCATTATTTATAAAAGCTCTTACAATAATTAATATTCAATATTTGTTCTATGTTCATATTATACTTTCTACATTTTTACTAGTTTAATAAAAGTGATTCTTTGCAGTTTCTAAATATTTCAGCATTTTTTTGCAATCTTAAAGGCAGTTACATCATGAAGAACTTTGACATGGTAAAGTAGATCAGAAATTTAGATTGAAAGTGATAACGCGAGAGGGCCAGTGGGACTACAGCACAGAAAACAGGCCACTCGATCCTTCTAGTCTGTGACAAAATATCATTCTGCTGGACTCATTGACCTGTACCCAAACCCTACAGATCTCCCATCCATGCATCTATCCAATTTATTCTTAAAACTTAAGAGTGAGCCTGCATTTACCACATCAGATGGCAGCTCGTTCCACATACCCAACACTCTCTGAGTGAAGAAGTTGCCCCAATGATTCCCCAAACCTTTCCCCCTTTGCCCTACAACCATATCCTCTCGTTTTCAGCTCTCCTAATCTAAGTGGAAAGCGTCTAGTCACATTTACTATGCCTGTTCCAGTTTCCTTTCAATCTGGTGCCATTGTATACGTTACCACTGATTGATCACCAAGGAATCTTTCTTAAAATAATTATAAAATATCTTTAAATATCTCCCACTGGCCCTCTCGCATTATCACTTTCAATCTAAATTTCTGATCTACTTTACCATGTCAAAGTTCTTCATGATGTAACTGCCTTTAAGGCTCGAATTCAAACTGACATTTGTCAATCTCAAGTGGAACATGACATTCTATATTTGGATCACTCTTCCAAAATGATTGTTTAATAGACATTTGCAATTAATCCAGTCTGATTATTTTTGACTACATCTAAAATGCTTATTCCCTGGTTGGATGCACAATAATTGTTCTTGGAAATTATTTCAAATGCATTGCACCAGTTCAAACTCAAAGGTATATTGAAGAAGCACTTCAAATGAACATCCCCAAAACACGTGCAAAACAATGCTTCAATTGATAAACTTGTTAAATTTGTTTCCACGAATTGTCCTGAAAATATTTCAGCAATTGATAATCTGGGCAGTCTTAACCTAATTTGCTTAAAATTTAAGCATTATCTTCACATATATTCTTATCAACTTCAATAAAAAAAATCCCATAGAAAATATTGGTACAATAATCTTGATGCTACAGAATTATGCTATTATTAATCTTTAGGTTTTTTAAAGATACCTTGTGGATTTGGAAACAGGGGAAAAACACTTACATTAACAAACACTGGAGACTGTCTGGTAATTCAAAGTTGGAGCAGCCATAAGAACCAGAGTTGATTGTTCCATTAAAAGTTTGAAACAATGGATGTTTGCTAAAGAAGACACCTGTATAAACAAGCAGGAGGCCATCTGCCATGATTCATTATTTTGGAGAAATTGGAAATTGAAACCAAAAATCATGCATTGTTCAAACAGGTTGTGTGATTAAAGGCACTTGAAAAAGAAGTCTTTTTAGTATTCAATCAGAATAATCTGGACACCATATTGGAGTGGATTCAAAGAGGATGGCCACTTCTACTGCATTTCTTTGTCTAATCTGTATCTGGGTAAAATAAAGCAAGATCATTCTTGCAGTTGGATCATAACCATTCTAATGGTAATTTTGTCGAAAACTCTTGCCTGCATTTGAGAAAGCATTGCGGAAATCACAAGTTCCATAACTCCCATGCAAGAGAATGGAATTGTGAAATTATTTGTATGAAGAAACATTTTTCTGAAAGCAACTCGACCAGAATTTGTGAGTTTTGAGAAGTCTGATGACGAGGTGACTCAAAATACTTCGTAATTACTTCCGAGCATCAATTTAAAGATTCTAAGTTTCAAAAATGACGTTTAAGAATGAATGTTGAATTTGAATAATCTCTTTAAAATCGTGCCTGAGGTGTAATGGTTTCGGATCTGCCACCCACACACATATATACATTTGTGCATAGTTGGGGGTAGTAAGATTTTATATTATTAATAGTTACTAATAAAAATTATTGTTTTGAAGATATAATTGACTTGGTGAATTTCTATTGCTGCTGTTCTATGTTGTAACACTTGATACATTGCACATTTTACTTTTTCTCTCGATAAAGAATAGAAAACAAATATTTTGCTCTAACCACTAATAATACCAGAACATTCACGAAGTGACTTACAAGAACAAGAAGACAATGAATGCTATCGGGCAAGATTTCTAGAATAACTCCGTCAGAGATTGAACATGCAAACAGACTCTTTGGCCCAAAGTGTCCACTCTTGCTAATTTGTCTATCCAAGATGGCCCAATTTGCCAAGTTAATGATGGCCCATATATTTCCAAACTTTTCCTAGACATCAAAATGTCTTAAATATTGAAATTGTACCCATCCCAAATACTTCCTCATCTCACATACCCTATGTGTACACATGTTGCCCCACAGGTCCCTTTTAGATTCTAATCTAAGAGAAAGATTATGATTATTTATCTTATCCATGCCCCTCACAATTCAAATCCAACAACGGCAATTTTGAAACTACCAGATTGTCATAAAAATCTTCAACTGACTAATTTCCTTCTCTCGAGGCAGACCCACCGAAACATACATCACAATTTACTGATCTGCTTTAGAAACACAGCCAAGATAACCTGCCACGGAAGCTTCACTTATGATAGTGACAGAGACCACCACACAGCAGTAGTGGTAACAAAGATATTAACAAGCTGGTGGAAAGTTTCACCAATGGTGCAATCAAATTCTGCTGACTTACCAGTAATTGGTTTGCTGATATTTGTTATGTTTCAAGGACCACTTGCCTCCTGACTTCATTTCTGCCATGATCCAAAATTAGATCAATGGAGTACCTGGCCAAGTCTTAGTCAGTTTTACAAGGAAACAGCTCCTTTGATCCAAGTTCTCCATGCCAACCAAGTTGTCTATTCAAGCTAATACCATTTGCTTGAATTCAGTCCATATTCCTCTAAAAAAATTCCTAATTGTGTACCTGTCTAAATGTCATTTAAATTTATAATTGTACGCACTTCTGCAATTTCTCTAACAGCTTACTCCATATACCCACAATTCTCTGTAATGAATAAATGCCCCTCAAATGCCTTTTAAATCTTTCGCCTATAGTCTATACTCCTTAGTTTTAGTATATTTCCCAGGATACGGGATTCTATGATTCTTTATCTGAGCCCTGTATGATTGTACAAACCATAGAACTACAGTACGTTACAGCACAGAAACAAGCCTCTTCAGCCCTTCCAGTCTGTGCCAAACAATTTTTTTTGCCTAGTCCTACTGAACTACACCAGTCCATATCCCTCTCCCATCCACGTACCTGTCTAAGTTCCTCTTACACAACTTCAGCTGGAAGCTTGTTCCACACCCCCACCACTCTCTGTGTAAGGAAGCTCCCCTTCACATTCCCCCTAAACTTTTCCCCTTTCACTCTTAATCCATGTCGTCTGTTTATATCTCACCTACCTTCAGTGGAAAAAACCTATCTACATTTACACTCTGTCCCCCTCATAATTTTAAATACCTCTATCAAATCTCTTCTCATTCTTCTCTGCTCCAGGAAATAAAGTCCTAACCTGTTTAACCTTTCCCTGTAACTCAGTTCCTCAAGTCCAGGCAACATCCTAGTAAATCTTCTCTGCATCCTTTCTATCTTATTGATATCTTTCCTGTAGTCAAGACAAAACTGAACACAATACTTCAAATTTGGCCTCACCAATATCTTTACAACTTTAACAAAACATCCCAACTCGTGTACTCAATACTTTGAATTAAGAAGGCCAATATCTCTTTACAACCCTGTCCACCTGTGATATCACTTTCAGGGAATTTATATATTTGTATTCCCAGATCTCTCTGTTCCACTGCGCTCTCCAGCAGCACACCATTCGCTGTGTATGTACTTTTTTGGTTTGTCCTTCCAAATTGCAACACCTCACACTTGTCTGCATTAAATTCAATTTGCCATTTTTCAGCCCATTTTTCTAGCTGATCCACATCCCTCTGCAAGTTTTGAAAACCTTCTTCGTTGTCCACAATTCTTCCAATCTTAAGTGTCATCTGCAAACTTGCTGATCCAATTTACCACATTGTCATCCAGATCATTGATATAGATAATAAACAAGCACTAAAACCTGCGGTACACCACTAATCACCAGGCCTCCAGTCTGAGAAGCAATTATCCATCAAGCCATTGTTGAATCCAGTTCACTACATGTGTGCGCTGCTTAATGTCCACGATATGTATTGTGAAATTATATACTTAGGAAAGCAATACTGTAGTGTACTGTAAACTTTTTATTTGTTAGTAGGGATCAGTGTGGGTTTGATACAGGGTTGTGGGAAAAGCGTGGGGCAGCTAGATTAATTGGGACTGATACAGGGTGGTGGAGAGAGAATGGGGCAGTCAGATGAGTTTGGGTTTACAGTGTACAATTTCCTATAGCCAGTGATCACTTTTTCTAAATTGCTGTGGACTTGCTCGCTGAAACTGAATAATTATGTTACCACGGACATGTATGCGATCGGACGTTAAAAGAGGCATACCTGTACTTTATCATGAATACCTAGCGTCTGAACCTTCTGGTCTATCCTCCCATAAGATCCTATAGAACCAAAGAACAATTATAGGCAGCCATCCTGAACGAGATCCCTTAATTTTAACCCTTTGCTTCCTGCCTATCAGTCAATTTTCTATCCTGTCTAATATCCTCCCTGTAATTCCATGGGGCCTCATCTTATTAAGCAGCCTAACATGTGGCACCTTATCTAAAGCTTTTAGAAAATCCAAATATACAACATCCATAGCCTTCCCTTTGTCAATCTTACTTGAGATTTCTTCAAAAAACTCTAAAAGGTTGGTCAGGCTGGATCTATCTTTTAAAAAAACCATGCTGACTTGGACCTATTCTGTTCATGCACCTCCAGGTATTTCATATCCTCATCCTTGAAGATCGACTCTAATACCTTCCCAACCACTGATGTCAGACTAATAGGCCTATAGTTTCCTTTTTTCTGTCTCCTACCTTGCTTAAACAGCAGAATCATATTTGCAACCTTCCAATCCCCTGGAATCATGCCAGAATCTATTGATTTCTGGAAGATCATTGCCAATTGGTCCACAATCTCCAAAGCCACCTCTTTCAGAACCCGTGGAAATTTATCAATCTTTAATCTATTCAGTTTGCCTAGCACAATTTCTCTAGTAATCTTAACTGTATCCATCTCTACTCCCTGAAGCCTCTGTCTGTCAGGGATATTACTAATGTCTTCCACAATGAAGAATGACATAAAATATTGATTTAGTTCTTCTGACATCTCTTTATAACCCATTATAATTTCCCCAGCATCGTTTTCTATCGGTCCTATGTCAACATGTGTCTCTCTTTTATTCTTTATATATTTTTTAAAAACTCTTTAAAATTGTTTGCCAATCTCATTTCATAACTAATCTTTTCTTTCCTAATGACTTTCTTTGTCTCTTTCTATAAGTTTCTAAAGGATTCCCAGTCCTCTGATTGCCCTCTAATTCTAGCTTTCTTGTATGCCCTCCCTTTTGCTTTCATCTTAGCCTTCACCTCTTTTGTTCGCCACATTGGTATCATCTTTCCTTAGACAAATTTCCTTTTCTTTGGAATATACCTATCCTGCATCCTTTTCATTACTTGTAAAAATATCTTCCAATCCTGCTCTGTTCCTCCGACTAGTTTGCTTTTCCAGTTGATGAGCCAGTTCCTTTCTCATACCACTGTAATTTCCTTTATTCCACTGAAAAATTGATACATCTGATAACATTTTTTTCCTTTTCAAAGTTGAAATTAAATTCAACCATGTTATGATCACTGTTTCCTAGAGGTTCTATGACCTTTAACTCCCTAATCGCCTCAGGTTTATTGCACATGACCCAATCCAGAACTATGGATCCCCTGGTGGGCTTCTCAACAAGCTGTTCAAAAAAGACATCTCTTAGGTTTTCTACAATGAACTCTCTCTCCTGGGATCCAGTAATTTCCTGTCCATACCAATCCCCTGTCATGTTAAAATCGCCCATAATTATTTTGATATTATCCTTGTGACATGCCCTTTATATTTCCAGCTGTAACTCATAGTCCACTTCCCGGCTGCAGTTTGAGGGCCTGTATACAACTGCTAATGTGGTCGTTTTACCCTTGACCTTTCTTAATTCACTGCATAATGATTCTACCACTTTAGACCCTATGTCCCTTCTTTCTATTGATTTAATGTCATTACTTACCATCAGAGCCACTCCTCCACCTCTGCCCACCTGCCTATCTTTCCTATAGACTGTGTATCCTTGGATAGTGAGCTCCCAATCACATGCCTCATTGAGCCATGTTTCAGTAAGGGCCATAATCTTTTCAGTTGAATCTGAGGAACCAGGTCAGACTAATAGGCCTATATCTGAGGAACCAGGTCCATCCACCGCCAGAGCTTACAGTCTATTTTACTAAAATAAAGAGTATAAAATCGAGGGAAGATCATAAATTTACCACAGCAATATTATACTTGTGTACCAATATAATTCAAATACCGTTTCCAGATCATGAGGAATGTATCACGTTTGTTTCGCAAATTATAAGTAATCTTTTCCATAAGGATACAACTGTCCATTTCTTGCCAAAGAGATTGGTGTATTTGACTTCCATTTGACTGCCACATATTTCTTGGCTATTGCCAGTGCAATTTTAGTTAATGATATTTGATACTCTGTAAGATGATTACTAATATCTATAAAATTATGCAACAAATATAATTCCAGTTTACCATGAAAATTAACTCCAGTAATATTTGTTAAGACTCCCGACACTTCTTGCCAGAAAGAATTGACCTTCCTCTATATCACATCGAAAACATCTGTCTGATATTTCTGGTTTTGATTTGTGCAATCTTTGCAGAGTCAAATATAATTGAGGCAAAATATATTGCACCAAAATCATACTTCGCATTGATAATCAAAGTTACCCAATCTTTACACCACTCAGCCCAGGTTTGTTCCGACATGTTCACTCCCAGATCTGCTTCCCATCTTTCTCTCAACCGATGTATTCCAAACTTCTTTCCATCCATTTGCAGGGCATAATATAATCGGTAATAAATTTAGGTATTCTACCCATCCATAATGTACGCTCCAATCGACTCACTCCAGGAGGAGTCATAACATTTCCCCAAATTTCTCTTAGAAAAGTGCCATTTGGACACTAAAAGTTTGTTTCATTTGTTCAAATGACAATAAAACCCCATCTTTGTAGCAGTTAGCAATGTAGCAAATCCCTTTCTGTGACCATATATTTAAAATCCTATTTCCCATTATTATAGGCTACATCAGATGTGGAGTTTTCCTTCCTATATTGTCATTAGTATCTTGCCAGACCTTTATCAAATGAATCAATATAGGGTTTGAGGTCTTTTCTCTTAATTAATTTCCAATTCCATCTCTAGATGAAACTTTTCGGCAGTGTTTCATCCATCTCCTGCAGTTTCAAAGAAAAATACCAAAAATCTCAATTGTGAAACAAGATAATATTTTTTTTAATTCTGGAACCCTCAATCCCCCTAATTTATGATCCCACGTCAATTTTTCTAATGCTATTCTAGGTACTTGGTTATTCCATAAAAATTGTCTTACTAAACTATATTATTTTTAAAAACTTGTTTGGTAAATATATTGGTATTGACTGGAACAAATCTTGAATTTTTGGCATGATCTTCATTTTAATACAATTAACTTTCCCTTTTAACATTGGGGGCAGGTCCTTCCATTACTCGGTCTTTCTCTATTTTTGCCAGCAGAGGGGAGAAATACAAGTTATTCAAGTTGTAATCGAGAATAATTCCCAAGTATTTAATCCTTTCATTTTTCCATTTAAGCATATTATTCGCTTTAAAACATTTGTAGTCATGATTTGCTAATGGTAAAATTTCACTTTCATCTATATTAATCTTATATCCTGATACTCTTCCATATTTTGCAGTTTTTCCATTGACCTTTCGGGTTCAGACATATATAACAATATATCATCGGCAAACAAGCTAATTTTGTGTTGGACTTGCACAAACTCAAAGCCTTTAATTTCAGGATCGTCCCTAAGCATTTCTGCTAGAGGTTCTATCACCATAACAAATAATGCCTGAGGAGGGGGCAGCCTTTCCTACTCTATCGACTCAACAGGAACATTCCTAATGTTTGACTATTGGTTATTATTTTTGCTTGTGGTTTTTGATATAAAGCCCTGATCCAGTTAATAAATCCTCATCCTATACCTAACTTTTCCAATGTTTCAAAGAAAAAAGGCCATTCGAGTCTATTGAAAGCTTTTTCTGTATCTAGTGATACTACTATATTGGGGTCCTTCCTTGATTGAGCTAAATGTATTATGTCAAATAATCATGCCAAGTTATTTGACGTTTGTCGACCCATAACAAGTCCCACTTGATCTGTATTTGTTAATTTAGGTTTGCCAGTGCTTTTGCTATTATTTTGCATTTAAAAGATATTGGTCGGTAAGAAGTTTTCATAGAGTCTATTCTTTTTTGGCAGTACTATTACATCCATGAATAAAAGCATTAGCAAATCTTCAAATTCTTTATAAAACTCAGCCAGGAATTCATTTTCACCCGGAGCTTTGTTAGCCTGAAGAACTCTTTCAATTTCTTCCCTAGTAAAATGTAAATCTAATTCCTGTCTGTCCTCATCATTCAACTTCGGGAGTTCCACACCATCCAGAAATTTCTCTATTTCAGCATCATCAAATTTGTATAAATTTTTATAATATTGTTTAAATATTTTGTTTATCTCTTTCTCATTATATGCTACTATATTGTTTTCCTTTTGTATAACAATTTATAGCTCTTGCTGCTTCTTCAGCCTTCACTTGCCATGCCAGTACTTTATATGCCCTTTCTCCTAATTCGTAGTATTTCTGTTTTGTGTTTAATATTGTCTTCTCTACTCTATGTTTGCAAAGTATGGTATTAGAATTTTCTTATTTTCCATTATTCTATATTTATCCTGTTCCCCATTCTCTGATTCCCCTATTTTTCTCCAATTAAATTCTTTTAATCTTTTTTTTGTAAATTAAATGATTTGTCCCCTTAAGTATGCCTTTAATGTATCCCATATTAAAAAAAAAAGATTATCTGTTCAACCCAAATTTGTTTCACAAAAAAATTCAATCTGCCGTCTTATAAATTGTCTAAAATCCTCCCTTTTCAGCAACATTGCATTCAATTGCCACCTCTATTTGCTTTCCTGTTTCTCTGAGACGTGTATTACTAAAGTTCGTGGTGAATGATCTGGGTAAGTATTCTGTTTCTTCTACTCTGTCCTTCAAACTCGATGATAATTAAAAACAAGTCTATTCTAGTATGTGAATCATTTATTTTAAAATAAAACTCGTAATGTATTTCCTTAGGATTGGACTGCCTCCGCACATCCATCAAATTTAAGTCTTTCGTATATGAAAGAGTTAACTTAGCCGCCTTAGCTCATTACTGTTTTTGCCAATTTATCCAGAATTGGATCCAAACAAAAATTAAAAGTCTCCACCAATCGAAAAACTTTGCTTTCCCTCTGCTGCTTTTAAAAACACATCCTTCATAAAGACCTCATCGTCATAATTTGAGTGTAGATATTAATCAACGTCCAAGATTCTAAATAAATTTGCCGTTTATCATGACATATCTACCTGCTTGGTCCATGGAAATATTTTCTATAGTAATCAGAACATTTTTATTAATTAGGATTGCCACTCCTGCTGCTTTTGAATTAAATGACGAAGAAAAGTCCTGCACACCCCATAACCGTTTCAGTTAGGAACATAGGAAGTAGGAACAGGAGTAGGCCAAAAATGGCCCATCGAGCCTGCTCCGCCATTCAATATGATCATGGCTGATCTAATTTATGACCTAACTCCACCTACCTGCCTTCTCCCCAGTTTGTCATCTTCAGCTTTAATAAGATGTGTTTCTTGGATAAATGCCACATCGGCTTTTATCTTTTTTAATATGCAAGTATCCCTTTCCTTTTGACCGTGCCGTTCAAGCCATTAACATTAAAACTTATAAACTTCAATGTCTTATATTATAAGCATATTATAAATTCTGTGAAGATAAATATGGAAACAGTTTCATGATCTGTACCCTCACCCGAAAAATTAAGCAACCTCTGCTCCGACAGGGACGTAGACAGGAAGTCCCCGAAGCCTGTGAAAAAAAGCCCGCAAAAGCCTCTGGGATGAGGAAGAAGAACCCCTCCCTAAAGCGCCATCTTGAAAACTAAACTCCCCTACTGACACCATTACTCCTCTTAAACCAGAGTTCCACTGTACTGTTACCTTCAGTACCTTCTTTCCACTCTCCAAGCTCCCTGAGAAGCGTAATAGGATAAAATCTTAACATTACTTAATAAAATTAAGATGACCTTCACAAAAATTAAAATTTTACTATGTTCATAAAATATTTTATTTACACCAGTCTTTTCACAGTCAACCTTTCTCGTGTCTATCTTCCTTTTCTTGCTCCTTCTTATAGTTGTCGAATAAACTCTTCCAGCTCCTCTTATGTTTTGAAGTATCTTCTGTTACCTTCAGAGATTTCCACTCTCAGCATCGCTGGGTACAACATCGCGTACTTAAAGTTTTTTTCACAGAGTTGCCTCTTGACTGCGTCGAACTCTCTTTTCTGAATTATTGCATTGCTGAAGTCCTGAAAAAAACCTGATCTCTCCATTGTCCCACTTTATTGGGGAACAAGAATTCTGTGTATTTTCATTAAGCAACTCTCGGGATCATCTCTCTAACTTTGAAGCTCAGCAAACTCACCAAAACGGGTTGAGGGAAGGCTTCACCCATTCTCCTCAGTCCAAGCGTTCGTCAAGCACATTCAATGTGGACTCGGTCGTCGGGTTCTTCAGTGCGAAGGACTTGAGGAATCCACGTCTTGAAGAATTTCACAGCATCTCTGCCTTCTGCACCTTCTCTCAGGCCAACATTGTTCCTCCGAATGGAGTTCTCCAATGTGATCCAGTTTGTTCAGAAGAAGTTGTTGATCTGTTGCCCATTTCTCAGCTTGCTTTTGAAATTCTTCAATTTATTTGTCATGTTTGCCAAGATCTCTCTCAGCGCTATCCATTCTTTCAGCTAAATTGCTAATGGCTTCACCCACCTCTTTCACTGAAGTGGTAAGCTCTTTAATAGCAATCTCCACATTTATGCAACATTGTCCCAGACCTCTGAATTCTTGCAACAGAGTTTCCAGATCTAGCATTCATTGGGAAGAAGGGGCAACTCCACCCACACTGTTCATTGGAGCGGCTGGTGAAGCTGGAGCTTTTTCCATCGTTGATACTGGGTTTTTTTCTGTGCGATCTTTCAGCCATCCTTCAACAGTTTTCTTCAGAAGATATATCCAAATGTTTTCCAGTCCATATAATTCTATCAAAACCACTTTTTGGTCATCTTTTGGTAATTTTTCTCAGAGAGCTCGGAGAAGTAGGTCTGCTTAGCCATCCAACACAGCCGCACCCCCCTCCTGATTTCTTTATTGAGGCATTTCTTGCATTTTTTTTTATACTTCTCAAGTACCTAATTTGCTCCATGTTGCCTATACCTGTTATAGACCTCTCTCTTCTTCCAAACCAGATCCCCAATATCCCTAGAAAATGCAATGTTCCTTGTGCCTTCTAATCTTGTCTTTGATTTTGTCAGGAACATAGAAACTCTGTACTGCCAAAATTTCACCTTTGAAGGTCCTCCACTTTCCTTGCACATCCTTACCCAAATTCTAGATCCTTTCTCATTTCCTCAAAATTAGCCTTTCTCTAATTTAGAATCTCAACCCGAGGATCAGGCCTATCCTTCTCTATAATTAACTTGAAACTAATGGCATTATGATCACTGGACCCAAAATGTTCCTCTACATATACATCTGTCCTGTCTCGTACTCTAATAGGAGATCCAGTATTGCATTCTCTTTAGTTAGTACCTCTATATATTAATTTAGAAAACTTTCCTGAACACATTTGACAAACTCCAAGCCAACGAGCCCTGTTACAGTATGGAAGTCCCAGTCAATATGTGGAAAGTTAAAATCTACTATCACAACCTTATGTTCCCTGCAGCTGTCTGCTAACTTTCTACAGATTAGCTCCTCCAATTCTTGCTGACTATTGGGCGGTCTATAATACAACCCCATGAGTGTGGGTCATACCTTTCCTGTTCCTCAGCTCCACCCATATCTCCTCAGTAGATGAGCTCTCTGGTATGTGCTGCCTGAGCACAGCTGATATATTTTCCCTGGTGAGCAATGCCACTCTTCACCCTTTCATCACCTCATTCATTCGCATCTAAAGGAATATTAAGCTGCCTGTCCTGCCTCCTCCTGCAACCAAGTTTCACTAATTTCCACAATGTCATAATTCCATATGCCAATCCACGCTCTAAGGTCGCCTGCCTTTCCTACAATACTTGCATCGAAATAGATGCACCTGAACACATTTCCACCACATTGAATCTGTTGACTTCTAATGGTGCATGCAATTTTAACATAATCTTTTCCCTCCTCTACTCCTCTATCTGCTCTGGCCCTCTGGTTCTCCCAACCAACCCCCTCCCCTCCACCCCCGACAGCAAATCTAGTTTAAAACCACTGGAGCAGCATTAGCAGACCTTTCTGCAAGGATATTAGCCCCCCTCTACTTCAGATGCAAACTGTACAGTCGGAACAGGTTCCAACTTCCCTGGAAGAGAGCCTAATGATCCAGCAACCTGAGCCCTCCCTCATACACCGTCTTTAGCCACATAATACTTTTATTTCTAACCTCACTAACACGTGGCATGGGTAGAAATCCTAAGATCACTACCATAGCGATCTTTTCCTTCAACCTAGCTCCTAACTCCCTGAACTCTCCTTGCAGGACCTCTTCACCCTCCCTACCCTCGTCATTGGTCCCTTCATGGGCCACGATATCTGGCTGAGAATGCAGTGAACTTGATCTGAGATATTTTGGACCCTGGCACCAGGTAACCAACATACATCCAGGATACTTGATCTCTTCCACAGATCCTCTTATTTGTCCCCCCAAGCTATGGAATCCCCCATCAGTGCAGCTTGCCTCTTCTCCTCCCTTCCCTTCTTAGCCACAGGACCAAACTCCATGCCAGAGACCCTATCTCTGTTGCTTGTCCCTGGTAGGACATTTCCACCTCCCCCTCCCCACTCCCAACAGTATCCAAAATGGTATACTTTTTATTGTGGGGGGCAGCCATAGGGGTGCCTTGCACTGCATGCCTGTTCCCTTTCCCTCTACCCTCCTCCTGCCTCCTAGGTGTGATAATGTCCCTGTAACTCCTGCCTAACATACCCTCTGACTCCCAAATGATCCTGAGTTCATCCAACCCCAACTCCAATTCCTTAACTCACCTTGGCAGAAGCTGGAGCACTTCTCACAGATGAAGTCATCAGGGACACTCTGGCTTCCCTGATGACCCACATTTTGCAAGAGGAGCATTCCCCTGTGTTGGCTGCCATTCCCCTGTGTTGGCTGCCATTCCCCTGTGTTGGCTGCCATTCCCCTGTGTTGGCTGCCATTTCCCTGTGTTGGCTGCCATTCCCACTGTCTATGACTAGATGAATAAAATATATGATAGCTAAAAAAAACTCCCCCTTACCATTGCCTACCTGCTGAATCCCTTTTTTTCCTCGAATAAAGTGGCTTCAACTCCGACTATTCCTCACCTCTTACCTGTTCTCACCGAAGTCTGTTGAGACAACAGCTTATCACTCTCCTTTGACTTCAACTATTGAACTCGATTGCCCAACTTCTGTAAAGTCTCAGCCTATCCAGCTTTACCTTACAATTCACACCTGCCAGTCCAGCTAACTTCCTGATGAATCCTTTCTGCATCCGATCTATCTTAATTATATCTTTCCTACAGCTGGGAAACACTCCATGTATGGTTTCACCAACATCTTGTGTGGTTGTAATAACATGTCATACCTGCTCTTGATGTTCAGACCCATGAAGCCAAACATGCCAGACTAATTCTTCTCCAACCATCCTGTCTATCAGTCATTTTTTTTCATGGAACTATGTACTCACGAGCTGAGTGAATCCAAAGGGCAAAGCATGAGCTTCAGAAGCTAACTGTCTCCACCCTTGCACAATTCAGCAGGAATTTCTTAGGGCAGCATCTTTAGCCCAGCTATCCTGACAAGCAACGGCACTCCTCCCGCTTTCTTCCCTCTGGCTCTACCATGTGTGAAACAACGGAACCCCAGAATCTTGAACTGCCAGTCCTGCCCCTCCTGCAAGTAAATTTCACTAATGGCCACAATGTTGTAATTCTACATGTCAATCAAAGGTTCAAAGGTTCATTTTATTGTCATGTAATAGTACAATAAAAATGTAATGTACGTGATATGCCTCAAAGTTAGCCTGCCATAAAGTAAAGAGTCATCTCTTTAGAAAATCCACACTCTAAACTCGCCTGCCTTCCCCCAATATGCCTTGCATTGAAATACCAGACCTCAAAACATTATTCCCACTGTGCAAAATGCTTTGATTCCGGTCTTTGTATGCTGTCTTAGCAATCTTTTTTCCAGCTCTATACCACTATCTGTTCAGGCACTCTGGTTCCCATCTCCCCGCAAATCTAGTATAAAATGCATATAAGCATGGGTGAAATTTAGCAATCTTGTTTTATTCCAGTCCAGCCAGTTCTCTTATTTTACAAAATATCTCACATTCATTGACATTACCATCACTAAATCACGCATCAATATCATCCTCAATGCCATTTTTAGTGTAATGTAAACACACATATTCTGAGCCAAAAGAATGGGGTACAGGTTCAATTTTGTTTTGCTCTGTAACCCATTTCCAGATTCCCCAAAGCCATCTTAAGGTTGCATAGAAGGAAAAGATTTGCATTTATTTAGCATCCTTTACATTCCTATGCACTTCATGCCAATAAATTAATAATTATAATCATGTAGTGGCTCACCAGAGGTTTAATCGAACCGGCTTGGGAGTTTCCGAGTGATATCATGACGTCACAATGTGAAGACGCCATTTGGAATGTGTGGGGTTTAAAAAAGCTGTGTGTGACTGTTTGAGTAAATTTACTGAACTTCAACTCGACTACGTCTGATCATTTTCTTGTCCTTCATTTTGCACTGTGACACAGTTGCTACATTGGTGACCCCGACAGGCCCAAACAGATTTTGGACCTAACATGGACAATGCAGCGGTTTCACTCAGACTGTCTGTCTTTTGGACCACTCAACTTTGGTTCAGGCTGGCTGAGGTGCAGTTCCACATTCACAAGATAGAAGTGGACACCACTAAGTACTATAATGTGGTAAATGCCCTCAACCAAGACACGGCGGATCGAGTAGTGGTTTTCCTTCGAGACCCACCAGCTCTTGGCAAGTATGAGGCCCTAAAAGCCCTCCTCCAGATTTACAGTCTCTCACAACGCGAGTGAGCTGCACGGCTCCTCGATGTTGCTCTTCGAGCAGTTGGTTTTAGTGCATATGCCAGAAGACATCCACCTCATGTTGGCTGTCGAGGACTTTGATAACCCTATTGCGCGTGAAACTAGTGCTGCGTCACAAGGCTCCACGAGTACCAGCAACGAGGCGCACATTCCCCCAGACAAGCATGAGTCCATGACAATGGTTATGGCGGCTGGCCACTGCTACAGCCTACTCTACATCTGGGACGAACTCTCCCAGTGCAAATTTATAATCGACAAGGGTGCGGAGGTTAGTGTTCTTCCTCCTTTGGGCTTTGAAACCTGTACCTGAACTGCACGTCCAGCGCTCACTGCGGTGAATAACAGTTTGATTCATACGTATGGCACACGGCCTATACCCTTGAAATTCGGCGACAATAAGTTCACATCGAACTTCATTCTTGCTGCTGTGTCCCGGCCTTTGCTGGGTGCCGACTTCCTGAGACCACTCACTTATGGTGGACTTAAAAGAGCGCCGGATGGTGAACAACTTTCCAGACTTTCCATCTTGGAAAAGCCAAACTACCCATCCCACACCTAGATCCTGTGGAGTACTTGAACAACGAATTCATCAAACCTCTTGTGGAGTTTCTGGACATTGTCACTCCCCTGCTCTCCACTGACACATCCAAACGTGGCATCGCACACCACATCCTCACCCAAGGACCTCCTCTACACGCCTGAGCCTGACAAGTTGCGGCTTGCAAACAAGAGTTCCACAAAATGAAGGAACTTGGAATTATACACAGGTCTGAAAGCCCATGGGCTTACCACTACATATGGTGCTCAAAATCATGGGAGACTGGAGACCTTTGGGGATTACAGGTGCCTCAATGATGTATACCGGTACCCTGTGCCCCATATACAGGACTTTACAACTAATCTTTATGGGGCCAGGATATTTTCTAAAATTGACTTGGTGTGAGGGTACCTGTAAACCCGAAAGATGTGCCTAAGACCGCCATCATATTACCTTTCGGCCTCTTCAAATTTTTGAGAATTCCTAATGGGCTCAAAAAGGCTCCACAAACATTCAGCGACTGATGGACACAGTGGGACATGGCATGGACTTTCTTTTCGTATGCCTGGATGACATACTCGTTGCTAGCCACTCCCCAATGAGCATCTAGAGCATCTACATTTACTCTACCGCTGCCTAAAGGAATACAGGCTAAATGTGAACCCTGCCACGTGAAAATTCGAGCAGTCCTCTACTGAGTTCTTGGGACATCAGATCAGTAACCGGGTGTTGTTCCATTGCCTAGCAAGGTGGAAGCCATCCTCAAATTTGCGAGGCTCAATACCATCAAAGGATTACAGGAATTTGTGGCGGATAATCAATTTCTATTATCGCTTTCTACCCTCTGCAGCTCATATTATGAAATCCCTCTTCGACCTCATGCCCAGTGATGCCAAAGAAATCAAGTGGACAATCAATATGATGGTAACATTCCAGCAGACCAAAGACACCCTAGCAAAGGCAACATCCACAAATGGATGCACCAACCGCCTTGATGATAGACGCATCCAGCGCGGCAGTAGGCGGGGTCTTAGAACAGTACACCAATGGACAATGGAAGCCTCTAGTGGTTTTTTTAGTAGGCGCCTCTGCCCTCCGGAAATTAAATACAGCACATTCGATAGGGAACTGCTGACACTGTACTTAGCGGTCAGACACTTCCGCTATTTTTTGGAAGGCAGGCACTTCACGGTTCTTACTGAACACAAAATACTAAGGTTCTCCTTCGTGAAGGCATCAGATCCCTGGTCAGTCCACCAGCAACGCCATGTACTTTACGTATCCAAGTTTTCAACCAGGATTAAACACATCTCCTGTAAGAGTAATGTGGTGGCTGATGCCCTGTTCCAGTCCTCTGTGCCCCCTCTACAGGTGTAGACTACATGGTGCTTGCCAAAACTCAGCGCCAGGACAATGAACTCCCGCTTATAGAACTGCTGTCACAAGCCTGCAACTTAAGGATGTAGCCTTTGGGCTGCAATGTACCACACTCCTGTGTGATGTTTCCACAGGTCAGCCTCATCCTATTGTCCCTGCTGCATGAAGATGTTGCATTTTCGATGCCATTGACGGAGTGTCCCACCCCTCAATTTGAGCAATGGTCTGCCTGATTGCTGAAAAGTTTGTATGGCATGGACTCAAAAAGCAGGTCATGTACTGGGCAAAGACTTCCATGGACTGCCAATCTGCAAAAGAGCAAAGGCACGTGAAGGCACTGCTTCAGCCATTCCAGGCACTGCAGCACAGATTCGACCACGTGCATGTTGACATTGTTGACCTGCTTCCGGTGTTACGAGGGTTTACGTACTTGTTTACAGTCATTGACAGATTCACTTGGTGACTGGAGTTGGTTCCTATGACGGACTCATTGACTGATTCACGTGCCAGGTTTTATTTCTTCCTGGGTATCTCAGTTCGGCCTCCTCACACACGTTACCTCGACAGAGGCCCACACTTTACTCTGCACTCTGAGATGTTTTGCCTACCACCCACAGTCAAATGGCTTGGTGGAGCAGTTCCATAGGCACATGAAGGCTGCACTGATGGCCCACCTCCAGGGACCTGATTGGGCAGACAAGCTGCCCTGGATACTCCTTGGAATAAGAACTGTACCGAAGGACTATCTCAACTCCTCATCGTCAAGGGTTGGTTTATGGAGCCCTGTGTACCTGGGGAGTTTGTGCCCACAGCATACAGACAGTAGGTGCCACTGACTGAAGTCTTAGGCAGACTGCAGAAGCAACTTGGAAAATTGGCCACAGTTCCCACGTCAAGTCATGGAACAGCTACACCCTTCTTCCCAAAGCAACTCCAGGATTGTGCGTTTGTGCATAAAGGTGCACACAGGCCATCCTTATAGAGGCTGAATGAGGACCCCCTTCAGAGTGCTACGAAACAATCGTACAATTTATGTACTGGACATTGGGGGCAGCCAGGAACATTTACGATTGATTGACTAAAGCCTGCTCATCTCAACCTTGATCGGCCCTTGCCAATAATCCCGTTGTGAAGGTGCAGATGACCGCCCAAGAGCGGTGGACAGCAATGGCACCAGAGGTTTATTCTCCAATCGCCGGTTCTGGAGGCGGGGGCTTGTAGCAGGTCACCAGATGCTTAATCACATTGGCTCGGGAGGTTTCAAGGGACGTCATTTGGAACACGAGGTGTTATGAAAAGCTTCATGTAACTGTTTGGGTGAATGACTTTTCCTGAACTCGCACTCGACTATGTCTGATCATTTTCTCATTCTTCATTGCGCACTGCAATACAGTTGTTAAAATCATAACTACAAAATAGGAAATAAAGACAGAGAATTTATGCATCTCAATGTGTTAATGAGCAGGTTATTTGCTTTAAGGATGTTGCCTGAAATAGCTGTTAACCATGATACAAGAGGTAACTTGACTGCTCTTCTAAACAGTGCTGCCAACATTCTACATTCGTCAAATAAACCAGATAGCGCTTAGGTATAGTTTAACATTTTATCTAAAAGCTTGTTCTCGGCTGACTGCCAGAATTCTATTTTGCTTGACGAGTTCAGTCATAGCGGCAGGTAAGGAGGTCCAGACAATCCATTCTGTTTGATTGGGATTTCATTTACCAGCATTAACATTCAGCATCGGCATACTCTGCCTCCCTACAGGATGTACTTCAACATCTTAATTGCTGCCTCAAAAGTTCCCAGAATTCAAATCTCTATTACCTGAGGACAGATTACATCAATCACATGAAAACTGCTACTTTCAAGTTTCTTTCCTGGTCAAATATTTTTCTGACTTGTAAAAAATAATTTTTGATTATTAACTCTCCGTCAAAGTTTCAATCCAGTAATAGCGCAAAGCAGCTGGAATGTAGTAATTCAAGATGGTGGCTTACCACCATGTCAAGTGACAAAAAAAAGTGAGTCAATAAACGATAGACTCAGGGAAATTAACATTTTCAGTGAAACTGACAACTAAAAAGATAAGAATATGGATAAAATGAGTTGTGGCTGAAAATTGAGCCCTGTTTGAATTATTTCATGACAAGCGGTATACTTATCCACTGGGGAATGGATGGAATGCAGGAAAAGAAGAATGGTGGAAAGATCCCATGAGGCTTCCCTTGATAGTTTTCTCACAGAAGTTCAATATCAAGCTGCAATAGGGAAATTTTGTGAAAGGGACTGATATACACCTAAAACATAAAAAAAGTGACATAAAAAGTTTACAAAAGGTCATTCACCCCATTGTGCCTGTGTCCATCAAATAGTCTAACTTCACATTGCAGGAGTCTATTGCTGCACAGGGTCACAGATCTCCAACTGTATAATCCAGTCATGTTTAAATACAATGACAAGCATTTTTAAAAACTTGCTGACATAACGAGTGCAATGGGCAGACCTACTGCATTTAATTCCTTCTGTTTTTCATATCTCACTAAAACTGCTATTTTTTTTATAAATAATGAAAAAAATGTGCAACAAATAGTAATTTGTTCAGATGTGATCTAGCATGTTTTAACAGATTCATGGCTATTGTGGGAAAGGTGAATGTCAAAGAGCTTAATTTTACACTGTGTATAGTTAATTTTTTCCACTACCAATTAGTGGTAATTCTGCCGTGCCCACAGGAAAAGGAATCTCAGGGTAATATGTGATGTCATGTATGTACTCTGACAATAAATCTGAAATCTTAATTATTTGGTTTCTTTTTTCCAGTTCTTTTCCATGCTGAGGCTCAATCATATCTGGTGGAATGGGGCCTCAAGGCAGAAACAGAACAAGTCACTGTCTGCATCGATATTACACCTGTAAACCAGCTCTTTAGAAAATAAGACTCTAGCAGATAAATTTCAAAAAGCTTCAGACATTAAAAGTCACACGAGGGAACAGATATTTATCTGGAAAGGATCTACATTTGTGTTTGGGATGAAAGTAGCAAAATTGCTACTTTCAAAGAGAGTTTCGTTATTGAAGTAATAAAGATGTGAGAAATGGAACCCAAAAGTAATCTTTAAATATAATGAACAATAACTGCTGAGAATTATTTTTCCACATGGAATATCCAATACATGTTCAAGAGAAACCTCATAACAGTAGAAATATTAGAAACATACACAAATGAGAAAACAATTTGATAAGGCAAGAGAACTGAATAAAGAAAGAAATCCATATGGAATTTAAATAGATATAGGCAAATAAGTCTGAAGAGACTTAATTATCAGTTAAACACTATGTAAGTCTTATGTGGTAAATAAAGAAAATATCATTAAACAAAATTAAACGTTGGATGACTTTACAAACAGAAATACTTCAAAAAGGTCAACAGAATCCACCTGTGCTACATGTTCTACATTACATTGATAAGAGGTAAAAGACAGGATTCTGCTGACACTGTGGTGAAGTGAAAAAACACACAAATGGTGGAGAAACTCAGCAGGCCAAACAGTGCCTTTATGTAGCAAAGGTGAAGATACATCACCAACGTTTTGGGCTTGAACTCTTCATCAAGGTGTCAGGGAACATGAGAGATGTCCGAACAAAAGGGGGAAGGGGGAGGAGGGGGTGGTCAAGGCTGGAGATGATAGGTGGGGGCGACGAGTCTAGGCTAGGTGCAGAGAGAGAAAGGAAGTAGGAACTGGAAAAATTAGTTGGGGGGGCGGGGGGTGGGGGAGAAGAAAGGCAAGCTGATTAGTGGATGCAGTGAACTCAATGTTCATGGCTTGGTGGTTGGAGAGTTCCCAGACGAAAAATGAGGTATTGTTCCTCCAATCTGTGGGTGGTCAGCGTGGGGTAATGGGAAAAGCCATGGACAGACATGTGAGTTTGAGAGTGTGGCTCAGAATTGAAATGGTTAGCTACGGGGAGGTCGCTTTTGTTGTGGATGGAGGGGAGGTGCTGGGTGAAGCAATCTCCTAATCTGCGACTGGTCTCTCCAATGTAGAGAGGGCCACAGAGGGTGCACCGGATGCAGTAAATGAGTTCTTTGGAGGTACAGGTGAAGTGCTTTACCTGAAAGGTCTGCTTGGGATCTCAGACCATGGTGAGGAAGGAGGTGTGCGTGCAGGTATTACAACCTCCCATGACCACAGTGGAAGGTGCCGGTGTGGGGCGGGGAGGGAAGAGTGCACGAGGGAGTCACGGAGGGAGTTGTCCCTATGGAAGGTTGAGGGGGGAGGATGAAAAATGTGTCTGATGATAGGGTCCTGTAGTAAGTGCCGGAAATTCTGACAGATAATGTGTTGGATGCAGAGGTTGGTGGGGTGGTAGGTGAGGACAAGGGGGATTCTATGCTTATTGTTTCTAGGGGTGGCTATGGCAGATGAGTGGGGAATGGAGGAGATGCGGGTGAGGGTCGAGTTAATCGTGGTGGAGGGGAAGCCACATTTGTGAAAGAAGGCAGACATTTCAGAGCCTCTGGACTGGAAACCCTCATCTTGGGAGCAGATGCGGTGGAGATGGAGTAATTGAGAGAAGGGAATGGAGTCCTTGCAGGGGATAGGGTGTGAGGACAGGGTGTGAGAGTAAGAGGGTTTGTAATAAATGTCAGTGTAGAGTCTGTCTCCTGAGATGGAGACAGAGAGATCCAGAAAAGGGAAGTGTGTCATCGGAGATGGACCAGATGAGTTTGAGGTCCATCTGGAAACTGGCCATGAAATTGATGAGCTGATCATGGATGCATGAGGCCGTCCCGATGAAGTCGTCGATATACCGGAGGAAGAGTTGGGGAGTCTTGCCTGTGTAGACTTGGAGCACGTTTTGCTCCATGCGGGTACCCATGGCTACACCTTTAATCTGGAGGTAGTGGGATGAGTTAAAGGAAAAATTGTTAAGGGTGAGGACAAGTTCTGCCAGGCCGAGAAGGGTGGTGGTGGAAGGTAACTGCTCAAGTCTGAGGTCCAGGAAAAAGTGAAATGCTTTAAGGCCTTCTGTGTGGGGAATGGAATCTTAAGTCTTGGAGGAGGTGGAGAGAATGTGAGGTGTCGCAGATGTAGGGGGGAGGGATTGAACAAGGGAAGAAAAGATGGAGTCAAGGTAAGATGAAATTAGTTCCATGGGGCAAGAGCAAGCAGAGACAATGGGTTTGCCCAGATAGTTAGGTGTATGTTTCTTGGGTAGAAGGTAGAAGCGGGCGGTGCAAGCATGGGAAACTGAAAGGTTGGTGGTTTTGGGGGAGGTGCTCAGAGTTGAAGAGGTGAGAGATGGTGTTGGAGACGGTGACTTGATGGGTGATGGTGGGGTCCTGTTGGAGACCTGTTGTTGGCCTCAGCCAGGTAGAGGTCAGTGCACCAGACTTCAACAGCACCACCCTTGTCTGTGGGTTTGATAGTGAGGTTAAGGTTGTTGTGGATAGAGTGGAGGGCAGAGCATTCTGAGGAGGTGAGGTTGGAGCAGGGGTTAATGTGGCTGCTGGCCAGGAGGAACAAGTCTTGAAGCAGGTGAAAATGTCTTGGGAAGGTGTTGGAGAGTTGTGGCCAAAGTAGTGGGCTTGGAGTCGGAGGCGACGGAAGAAGTGTTCAGCATCACGGCGTGCACAGAACTCGTTGAAGTGTGGACGGAGGGGGACGAAGGTGAGAACTCTGCGGAGGATAAAGCGTTCCACCTCCAAGAAGGGAAGGTCAGAGAAGATGATAAAAACGAGGCAAGGGTTAGAGTGGGAGTTGGTGTGGTGGAGGGTGTTGGGGGGAGTGTTGGAGAGATCAGAGGATGGAGAAGGGAAGTGGGGGAGGTTGGAGAGGGCAGGAGTGTTGGGGGGATTGGAAGGTTGGAGAAGTTGAGAGGGTGAAGATAAGGGAAGTGCCTTGGAGGAGGATCGGGGAGGGAGAGAAGGGTAAGAGGAGTGGCCTGATTTGGGGGGGGGGGGGGGAAGAGAAAGAGGGTAGGTAGATGGAGGGCGGGGGGTAGAGGGGGAGGAGTAGCGGCAGGGGTTAGTTGAGCAGGATCCAATAGAGAGATCAGGGCTCCAGATTTAGTCAGTGTCGGAAGCCACGTGGGACGAGTCAGCAAGGAAGGCTCTAGCATCTTCTACAGGTCCAGTCCTGGAGTTGGCAGCGGTAGCATCAGGAACTGTGGTGAGTAGGAGGTCAGAGCCAAGGTTGGGTTGGGCGGCAGTTGCGTGCGGAACTCTGTCAGGTTGGCAACGGGGCCCCAATACCAGTAGGAGATGGCATCTGCGACTCCAGTGAGTAGGGTGGTGGTGTGGGTGGCTGTGGCAATGGGAGCTCCGTGGAGTAGGCAGCCGGGGTCTGGGCAGCGGTCATGGGAGCTCCATTGCATGGGTGTCCAAGGCCTGGGTTTCGGTCCGAGGCCACGGTGATGGGAGCTCCGTGGTTGAGGTAGCCGGCCGGGGTCCGAGTCCAGGTTGGTGGCAATGGTGGTGGGAGCTCTGTAGGGCAGGCGACTGGGGCCAAGATGGGGATCCATGTGGAGGGTTGCAGATGCTGCAGTTTCCAGGGAGGCGAGCTTACGATGGATGCCAGGCGAGTGTGGAACCAGTCGTTGAACGCATGGATCCGCCAGTGGATGTAGTACTCCACTAATAACTCGGCCCTCACCCACATCTCCTCCATTTCCTGCTAATCTGCCCTAGCCCTCCTGCCCCTAGAAGCAATAAACACAGATTCCCCTCATCCTCACCTACCACCCCACCAGCCTCCGCATCCCTCAGCCTTCTGTAGGGACAACTCCCTCTATGAGTCCCTTGTGCATTCTTCCCTCGCCACCCATCGCCCCCCCCCGGCACCTTCCACTATGGTCGTAGGAGGTGTAATACCTGTACTCACACCTCCTCCCTCACCACAGTATGAGGTCCCAAACAGACCTTTCAGGTGTACACCTTCACCTGTACCTCCAAAGAACTCATTTACTGCATCCGGTGCACCCTCTTTGGCCTTCTCTATATTGGAGAGACTGGTCACAGATTAGGAGATTGCTTTGCCCAGCACTTCCTCTCTGTCCGCCACAAAAGCGACCTTCCCGTGGCCAACCATTACAATTCTGAGCCACACTCTCAAGTTCACATGTCTGTCCATGGCCTTTCCCATAACCCCACGTTGACCACCCAAAGATTGGAGGAACAAGACCTCATTTTTTGTCTGGGCACTCTCCAACCCCCAAGCCATGAACATTGAGCTCAATGCATTCGACTAATCAGCTTGCCTTCTCCACCCACCCCCCCTTTAACTAGTTATTCCAGTTCCTATTTCCTTTCTCTCTCCCCCTAGCATTGACTCTCCCCCCCCACCTATCATCTCCCCTCCTCACCATCCCCTTCTCCCCCCTTTTATTCGGATATCTCTCATGTTCCCCCACACCTTGATGAAGGGCTCAAAAGATGGTGATGTATCTTCACCTTTGCTACATAAAGGCACTATTTGACCTGCAGAGTTTCTCCAGCATTTGTGTTTTTTTTCTCCTTGGTATGAGCTCTGTATTTGAGCACGTTAGCTAATATGCACACAGAACCCGTGCTTTTATTTGTTCAAAATTAAAAGTCTGATAAAAGGTAGGGATAAGAAAAGGTAGGAGTTCAATCAGCTGAACAGCAATGTTTTTTGACCAGTTGTATTCTTGGGCATACAGTAATGATTATTGCAAAATAAGAATGAATAAATGAGAAACAAAAATCATTCTACTCCCTACATTATAGAAACAGCAAAGCCAAATAAAAATATCAAAGGAATTTTTAGAAAAGTAAATAATATGAATTACCACTTTGACGCTCCAAATGGTGTTCTGATGTTGCTTTGTTTTTACCATATTCTCCCGAAATTCATAACTGTTTGCAGCCCAGGAAGGGGAACTCATAGTATTTGTCGCCCATATGCCCTAGGATGTGGTAGGTGAAAAAAATTGTAATTGGGGAAACCCCAGCAAAATAAACTTAAATGTAAAACATGACTAATATGTTAATACAAAATAAAAGCCCAACAGAATTTTTGTTTGCAAAATAATACTTTAAAAAATGAAACCACACAGGGAAAAGGAATTAAAATTGCTGCCTGCCAAATAATGTGCCGTATTACTTCTGCAAACTCTGCTAGCAAAGAAAATTTAGAATAGTCCCACCCTAAACAATCAGGTTTTCTGCATGAAAATCAGATCCACTAGCTTTTTATTAAAAAAGTCATTAATTACAGGTAATTCAAATAAATAAAAACTTATCCCTAGAAATTCTGGTAAATGTATTACATGTCTAGTTTGGAATGCACATATAAGGTTACATTTTTTTTTAAAAACACTTATCAATATAATATTTGGTATAAATGGAATTGCTAAATTGAACAGCAAGGAAAACATAATCCTTATACCTTATGTTTCAGGTACATTCTTGGTAATTTACCATTTCTTTTATGGAACTCCCATTTCATCTAATAGATACAGTATTTGGGGATAAATGGCAAATTGATTGGCAGTTATGGAAAGTTTGGCACGTGCCAATCTAAGCATTTTCAAAAATGCACACAACTTTTCAACAAGATAATGCATTTATCGACCAGAATGTGGACTGTATACAAACTGTTTACAATACAATCTCTTTTTGAGGGTAATTGCTGGCATTCCTTCACTGAAAGAGTATTGTCAGGATGCACATTTTACACTTCCATCAAAAAAGAAACAACTTTCCTTTAACCCAAATCTAATTCACGTGGACATTCGTATAACTATAAGTGCTTGTCATCCGAAAACTGGGAATTAATGCACAGGAAATGGTAGCTTCACATTTAGAATTTAAACATCCACAGGAATTATACAATTAACAATTTTCTTCAAACTAAAGTAATTAAATCAAATTCTCTGCCAATTGAGGCATTTGGTTGGATATTTGCCTATTTATCTCATTACTGGGTATCATTATCTACTGCACTTTCCTATATTTCAACAATGGATGTACTTCAAAGTCATTTCATCTTTTTTAAAAAAAAAGGTTCAGTACACATCCCAAAATAACATCAAACAAACGATGTTCTATTCTACCATTAGTTTTCTTAACAACATTCTGTTTGCTCCAGTTCATTTCCCAGAGCAAGCTACCACATTTATTGAAATCCATCTCAATTTCTCTACATTTTTGGCTAGGTATAGATGGTTTTCAAATATCCATGTACAGGGCACATCCTGCAAGGTTATTAAATTTAAATTAAATCTAAATTTTTTAACTTTAAATTTAGACACACAGCACTGTTATAGGGGCCCTTCCTACCCCAATTAACCTACAACCCCCCCCCCACAAGTTTTGAAAGGTGGGAGGAAACGGATGCAGACACAGGAAGAATGTACAAGCTCCTTACAGTCAGTGCCAGATTTGAACCCGGTTGCGATAACCACACTGCATCATTGGTAAAACTACCCAAACTAGTCTTTGCAGAATAAACTAAAATTACAATTGCTAATATAAAGTCATTGATTTGTTTCTCTCTCTCTCTCTCTCTCTCTCTCTCATCAAATGATGCCTGGCCTAAGTATTTCTTCTTTTACTCTCCTAGTTTTATTTTTGTCTGAAAGAGTTATCTGAAATAATCACGGTGGATGATTATTTCAACTAGACTAAGTTGTAACTTGGTTATTGACACGATTAGTCATTAAACCAATTACTGAACCAAATAAAGCAAAAGTAGAACTGAAAGCACAGGACTGATTGATTAAGTAAGTAAAAACCCATGGGATCCGAGGGAAAGTGGCAAAGAGGATTACAAACGAGTTAAATAGCAAAGAAACAAGCACTAACAAATGACAGTAATTTTAATGAACAGACTCAACATGAAGCCCTTGGTTTTCTTGATGTTTTCTTTCTTTGGCTTGGCTTCGCGGACGAAGATTTATGGAGGGGGTAAAAAGTCCACGTCAGCTGCAGGCTCGTTTGTGGCTGACCAGTCCGATGCGGGACAGGCAGACACGATTGCAGCGGTTGCAAGGGAAAATTGGTTGGTTGGGGTTGGGTGTTGGGTTTTTCCTCCTTTGCCTTTTGTCAGTGAGGTGGGCTCTGCGGTCTTCTTCAAAGGAGGCTGCTGCCCGCCAAACTGTGAGGCGCCAAGATGCACGGTTTGAGGCGTTATCAGCCCACTGGCGGTGGTCAATGTGGCAGGCACCAAGAGATTTCTTTAGGCAGTCCTTGTACCTTTTCTTTGGTGCACCTCTGTCACGGTGGCCAGTGGAGAGCTCGCCATATAATACGATCTTGGGAAGGCGATGGTCCTCCATTCTGGAGACGTGACCCATCCAGCGCAGCTGGATCTTCAGCAGCGTGGACTCGATGCTGTCGACCTCTGCCATCTCGAGTACCTCGACGTTAGGGGTGTGAGCGCTCCAATGGATGTTGAGGATGGAGCGGAGACAACGCTGGTGGAAGCGTTCTAGGAGCCGTAGGTGGTGCCGGTAGAGGACCCATGATTCGGAGCCGAACAGGAGTGTGGGTATGACAACGGCTCTGTATACGCTTATCTTTGTGAGGTTTTTCAGTTGGTTGTTTTTCCAGACTCTTTTGTGTAGTCTTCCAAAGGCGCTATTTGCCTTTCTTGATGTACATACAAAGTATCTGACCATAAATACAAAAGCTTGTTAATGAGACCAAGGTTGGTGGAGTGGTCGATATATGAGGAATAAAGACCCAGAAAGGGAATGGTTGAGTTTAAAAATGGTATATGTAAACCTGTCTGGGGGGGGGGGGGCTACGTCATTTGGGGAGGGTAAGCAAGGCAATGAGAAACACACCAAGTGGAAGGATACCAAAAATAGAGTAATAGCAGGATCTTGCTGCGCACATCCACAAATTGATGAAGATTGCAGAGCAAGTGGGTAAGGTGCTCAAGGAGGAATAGGTGCCAAGTACTAATGTTTGCTTTTACGATGAAATTATAATGGGTTTTTGCTTTTAGGAAAATTGCCTCCAATAGTCGTCAAGGGGTCTTCACTTGACAAATTTTTGGTTTAGGAACGGTTTCTCTGGAACGTTCTACCTTAGTAAAGTGGGGTACATGCAAAAGGAACCACAAAACTAAAATTTGTAGGTAATCTTCAAGCAGCAGAATCAGGAAAGAATGCAATTCTATAAGACAACTATATCTTTCCTTAATAATTCAATATTGGCTCAGTTATGAAATGAACAGATTATTGGGGAACAATAATCCACTAACGGGGTCATATAGTTTTGCAAAGTCAAAAAGGGAGGGGGGGGGAGAGAGAGAGCATGCGCGCAGCTGGGAGAGGAAAATCCCCATTTTGAAGACGGGTTGAAGCCCTTGTGGTCCATACAAGAGAAGAGGACTGGCTTCCTAATGTTTCACTTGAAATAGGGAAACAAAAAAGAACTCTGTGGTGACCTGAAAGAAAGAGGTTTTCATCTGGAAAACCCTGATGGTGCATGTTTCTTCGGCAAGACACTGACGTGGCTGATTAGAAGATATCAGTTTGTGTCCAGCGAACAACAAATCTCTCTGAAAACTGGCAGGAACCTTCCTGAGTGGTAACAATTTACTTTTCAAACACCAAAGCCTGGTGAACTTTATAAATGTTAAATCCTGTGTACAGTATAAGAATTGCCTGAACTTGGAAGGTTGAGAAGTGAGATTGGACTGTGAATCAAAGAACGTTTCTAAACTTACACACACATTACATACACGTGTGCTTAGAATTAGAAGGGGGTTAAGTAAATTAAGAGTAATAAGTTAGAGTTTGATCCTGTTTTCATGTTTAGAGATAATTAAAAGCAACCTTTGTTTAAGTTAACATTTGTCTCAGTGAATATCTATTGCTGTTGGGTTTTGGGGTCCTCTGGGCTCATAACAGAAGTGAAATACTAAAATTTATGTTTTTCAAGGAGGATTCAAGGAGCTCAATATTTTTTCTATTCTATTGGGCCTTTTTAAAAGGTAGGAAGACTACCATTCAACTCAGATAAAAATACAAAGAAAGCTATTCAAGAGTGAGAAGGAAATGATTCTATAGAGCAAAAAAAAACAATTAATTGTTTTTTCTTTTTAGCAGTGTTTAGACAAATAAAACATTAAGTTAGCACAAGGCTATTATAGTACCAATGTCCTGAGTTTTAATCTGGTGCCATCTATCAGGAGTTTGCACATTCTCCCTGCCATCTGCGTGGATTTCCCCCAGGTGCTCCGGTTTCCTCCACATTCTAAAGAAGTATGGGATTTGTTGAACAATTGGACACATGGGTGTAAATAGGCTGAGCAGGATTGTGGGCTGCAAGGGCCTGCTACTGTGCTGTATTTCTCAATTTATCTTGAGGGGTCATGCAGTTTTGCAAACAGAGAGAAAACTTCCATGGGGGGGGGGGGTGAAAAGAGATGGAGAGTATTCTGCAGCAGTTGTGGTGAAGGGTGCAAGATGGCAGACCTGTTGCATGACCCTATTTTGAGTTCTGAGTTCAACCTATTCTAAATCTCTGTTGTCAATTGCAGAGGTTGTGGCTGGTTATTGCGTTTCTCCTGAAATAGGGGAAAAAAGAAGAACTCTTTGTAGTAACCTGGAAGACGAGGTTATCTTTTGGAAAAACGCAAGAGGAGGCAAGTTTCTTCGGTTAGACACTTCAGTTGCTGATTGAAGGAGATCATTTTGTGTGTCCGATGAACAACGAATATCTCTCTGAAACTAACAAAGACCTTCCTGAGCAGTAGCAAGTTAAACACCAGAGCCTGGTGAATATAATAAATGTTTAATTGTGTGCAAATTGGAAGATAGCTTGATACCAGTGAACTTGGAAAAGTGAAAAGTGAATGATTGTACAGTGAAAAAGAACTTTCTTGAACACATAAACATTACATACACTTGGGCTTCGAATTAGCAGGTTAAGTTAATAGCAATGTTACAAAGTCCAGAGGACTCCAAAAAGCAGCAGCAAAAGATATGCCCCACAACACAGGGTTACTTAAACAAAAGTAGTATTTAATTATTTTTTGAACAAGAAAACATAATTAAACTTTAACATTACTTAACCTAACTATTTAATCCCCTTCTAATTCTAATCGCACGTGTATGTAATGTGTGTGTTCGTTCAAAAAATTATTTGGTTCACAGTCTAATCTCACTTCTCATTCCTCCAAGTTTACTGGTTGCAGGCAATCCTTATACTGTGCACAAAATTTAACATTTATAAAGTTCACCAGGCTTTAGTGTTTGAAACGTAAATGGTTACCGCTCAGGAAGGTTCTTGTTGGGTTTTCAGAGAGAGATTTGTTGTTCAAGGACATCCACAATTCCACTCCAGTGTCTTGCTGACGAAACTTGCCCCATCAGGGTTCTCCAGATAATCTCATTCTTTCAGGTCATCACAGAGTTCCTTTCTGTTTCTCTAATTCCAAGTGAAACATTAGACAGCCAGTCCTCTTCTCTTGTATGAACCACAAGGGCTTCAACTGGGGCTTCACTCTGGGGCTTCTTGGCAGCTTGTCCTGTTCCAGTCCCAGCAACGTCTCGCCAGCTGACACTGTCAAGTGATCTCTGATTGTGTGTGTGTCTCTCTCTCTCTCTCTCACATAGAGACAGAGAGAAAGCCTGTTTGACTCTCTCTGCTTGCAAAACCACATGACCCTCTTACAACAGTAAGTCTCCTGCAGACAATAGCGGAGCCAACCTCCTCTTACATCTGTTGCTTTTGGGTAAACAACAATCTATCAGAGAAGTCTCTTGAGCACTCTTAAATGCTCTTGCAAAAAGGTGTGAGAAACCACTATGTCTAGCATAGCTCCAGTATTTCAAATAAGAACTGTTTTAATGTGTTTGCATGTGACCTACTTTAACAAACATCTCCCAAAAAACATTTCTATATACTCTGTCACAAATGGCACATGGTAAAATGAAGTGATTATTTGACAGAAAGACTCACGTGAGGAATTTTAAGACAGGAAATAAGGTGTTAATTTTGTTCCTAATACATGACAATCCTCTTAGAGCAAAATCTTCTGGACCATACAAAGTAAAAATCAAAATTGAATGATGTTAACTATGTGATAAACATTTCAGATTGTAGGAATAAAACCCAGGTTTGTCATCTCAACATGTTTAAACCTTACTATGAGAAAAATGGTAGTGGAGAACAGTCTGCATCAGAGGTGTTAATTGTTGACAGGGTCGAGGAAGTTATGGATCATAAGATTACGGAAAGAGAATCTTGTGAGGGTTACCTTAAAAAAAAAATAGTTCCTGTGTGTCTAACTCAACAATTTAAAAAAAAACGGAGGAAAAGTCAGGCCATCTTAACCCACAAGAACAAAAGCAGTTGAAACAGTTGCTTTTGAAATATGCAAATTTCTTTCCTGATGTGCCAAAAAGAACATCAGCGATCTGTCATGATATGGATATAGGAGAAATGAGTCCCATAAAACAACACCCCTATCGAATAAATATTGAAAAGACTAAAATAATCGATCAGGAGGTAGAATACATGTTGGAAAATGATATTATTACACCTTTGAACTCAAATTGAAGTTCTCCTTGTATTCTGGTACCGAAAACAGATGAAACAGTTAGATTCTGTACAGATTACAGGAGGTTAATGCAGTAACCAAAACAGATGTTTATCCTATTCCTAGAATTGATGATTGAATTGATAAAATCGGGAAAGTTAAATTTCTTACTAAGGTGGATCTTTTGAAGGGTTACTGGTGTATGCCACTAACAGGGAGGGGAAGGGATATTTCTGTATTTGTGATACCATTATGCTTGCACAAATATAATGTGTAACCTTTTGGCATGAAAAATGCCCCAACGACATTCCAAAGGATGATAAATTCTGAAATTTAAGGTTTAAAACATACAATGCTTATATTGATGACTTAGTCACAAAAAGTGACATATGGGAAGAACATCTGATGGAATTGGAAAAATTGTTTGCAAGATTATCCGAAACAAACTTAACTCAATTTAGCTAAAAGTGAATGTGGACATGTTGTTCTGACATTATTTAGGACATGTAGTTGGTCAGGGCAAAGTTGCGCCTATTCAAGCGAAAGTGCAGTCGATTTCTGAATTCCCTATTCCAAATGGTAAGAAAGCAGTGAGATGGTTTTTAGAAATGGCAGGATATTATAGGAAGTTTTGCAAGAATTTTGCAGAAATTGCTCTTCCTTTATCTGATCTTTTGAAGGGAGAGAAATTTGCGTCGACAAAATCTTTTTTATAGAATTAAAGGAGATGCTGTGCCACAACACTGTTTTAAAATCTCTTGATTTTGACAAACCATTTTCTTTAGCAATGGATGTCAGTGAGGAAGCAGGAGTGTAGAGTTGTTACAAAAACATGATGAAATTTACCATCCACTAGCCTACTTAAAAAAAAATTCAATGTTCATAAAAGGAAGTATTCCACTATTAGGAAGGAACTGGGTGGGGGGGTGGGGGGGCAGAGCATAATGGTGTGGGGAGATGGGGGGGCAGAGCGTAATGGTGTAGGGGAAGGAGGTGGACTTACAATTCTCCCGGTGGATGAAAATATAAAGCCAGATTTAAAAATTGATATTTAAAATATATAAAAATCCTCTGGAACCTACCTGGAAGCTGTTGAATATGGCAGCTAAAGGAAGGAAAGCAGCAAGAGGTAAGAAAATTGTAAGTAAAGATAAGAAGTTGGAGCCTTAGCCTCAAGTTCCAAAGCCCCCTGACTACTCGAGCAATGATGGCTTATTTTCAACTGAAGCCAGCGCCAACTCCCGTGGATATTGGGGAAGATGGCACTGGATCGATCCAGATCTCCCCTGAAGAATATACTAACCTTGTGTGCATGCACAAAAGTTTACTTCCATGCATGCCTGAAGAAGAAGAATATGCTTTGGAATGGTCGTTCCACAGCACCATTTCCAGTATTGCTGGTGGAGTGAAGGAACTGCAGACAGATTATCAGATATGCCTGAGATGTCAGGAGTACCTGCAGTTTTGACATCTGGTGATCAAGAGAAGAAGGGAGATCAAGAAGAATCAGATCAAGATGAAAATGACGAAGAAGATCGAGAAGTAATACCGGGGGCTTTGAGTCTTGGGGAAAAAAAAACACCAAATATGTAAGATCTTTATATATGGGCCAATATCAAGTTAAAGATGTTAGATCTGACATGAAGGAGGTTAAAAGAGGGAGGAGTCACGTGATGGAGTAGTGGCCGGACGGTGAACTCCAGCCCTCTCCAGAAAAGTCGGGAAAAACAAAGGAAAACACAAAGGCACAGAAATAAAAGTTACAGAAAAGTGTGTATAAAGGTGGAAAGAAGATGGCGACAAAAAAAGAAAAATCGAAAGCAACGGTAAGAGAGGAAGAGAAGACAAAGGAGGAAAAAGGTGAAGGCCTTACCTGTCCGAAGAGGCCCGCTGCGGAGAGAGAAACCCGCTCCCTCAGGTCGGTAAATAATGGACTACAAAAATGGCTCGCTGAGCCGAGTAAAAGTGCGCAACCGCGCATGCGCGAGGAATCGCACATGCGCGATGCGAATGAAAAAAAAACACACCGACGGGAGGGGGGACCAGCTGGGGAGTCGATCTCCACAGCCGGCAACGACAGCTGCAGAACACCTGCAGCAAGAAGAGACCACAGAAGACAATAGAAACAAGAAAGAAGAGAAGGAAAGGGCACCAAAGAAACAACAGATGGCCAACCCAGAGGAAGAAGAAGAGGAAGAGTACAGGGAAATAGAAGAAGAAAAGAAAGGCAAGGTAAAGGATATACTTTCTCTTATTAAAGGATACATGGAGTCATTTAAAGAATGGCAAACACAGGAATTTAATGATTTAAGAAAAAGAATAAACAACACAGAAGAGAAAATGAATAAAATAGAGATGACCTTAACAGAAATGGGAAAGAAAATGGACAAGATGGAAGAGCGGGCAGTAGCAGCAGAAATGGAGGTAGAAGACTTAAAAAAGAAATTGGAGGAATCTAATAAAAAAACTAAAGAGACACAAGAACTACTAGCTCAAAAAATAGATACAATGGAAAATTATAACAGAAGAAATAGCATAAAGATAGTGGGCCTTAAGGAAGATGAAGAAGGCAAGAATATGAGGGAGTTTATAAAAGAGTGGATCCCTAAGACCCTAGGATGTCCAGAACTACAGCAAGAAATGGAAATAGAAAGGGCACATAGAGTATTGGCCTCTAAACCGCAACCACAACAAAAACCAAGATCTATTGTAGTAAAATTCCTAAGATATACTACAAGAGAAAAGGTACTGGAGAAGACAATGGAAAAAGTAAGAGAGGGCAACAAACCACTGGAGTATAAAGGGCAAAAAATCTTCATTTATCCAGATATAAGTTTTGAACTCCTAAAGAAGAGAAAAGAGTTCAATACAGCAAAGGCGATTTTATGGAAGAAAGGGTATAAATTTATACTAAAGCATCCAGCGGTATTGAAAATATTTATTCCAGGACAACAAAACAGACTATTCTCGGATCCAGAAGAAGCACGAAAATTTGCAGAACAATTACAAAAATAGACTGAGGGAGGAAGACGGGTAATGAGAGTTAAAATGATCACGATTGATATGTATGTGGGTAAAGACAAAAATAGACTGAGGGACGAAGACGGGTAATGAGAGTAAAAATGATCACGATTGATATGTATGCGGGTAAAGAGGTATAAGAGTGAATAGAGACAATGTGCATACGTGAAAGTATCTGTACTTAGAGGAAAATATAGATAGTATAGACAAGAATTAATAAGGGAAGGTAATGGAATAGAGAGAATAAGGAGGGAATTAAAAGAGTGACCTTTGTGACATATGAAAAGTGAAATCTTTTCTGGGGGGGGCGGGGTGGGGGGGAAATAGCGGTCACTGCAAAATCAGTTGACGCTTGCGAGTGGATTCGCAAATCCAAATGGAGAGGGGAGATGTGGTTGTCCGACAAGGGATAAAGGACAACTCAGGAGGGGAAGGGGAGATTGGGGATAAATAAGATAGAAATAGGAGAATAATGAAAATGTTGGATGTTGTAGGAATGTTGTCTTATAAAGAGTTGAAAATAAGAAAACAGAAATGGAAAAGGAGGAAAGGTAATGATGGAAAAACGGAAAGAGAAGATAAACAAAATATAAAAGGGCTACGCTGAACTATATGACTTTAAATATTAATGGAATACATAACCAAATTAAAAGGAAGAAACTACTAAATTTAAATGAATAAATGTATTCCATTAGAAAAAATAACATATAGGTTAAGAAATAATATTGAAATATTCGAACAAGTATAGGAGCCTTACATTAAATACAATAGCGAAAACCTACCGGGGACAAACATTACCTAAATTGATGGAAGGAGAAGGAAAGAAAAGAATGGACTCAGTAGAATTTCTGGTGTATTTTTGTTGAATGACAACATTGTCTGACTGGCTTAATGCAACCTAGATTTTATACCTAAAATGGATGAGAGGGGGGTGGCTTTGGAGGAGGGGGGGGGGGGGAGAAAAAGTCACTGTATATGTGTGAAAAAGAAATAGTGTATATCATGGCTAATGTGATTTATGGTGTGAAAAATAAAAAATTAAAAAAAAAGGAGGTTAAAAGTGAAATGTTGAAGTATGCTTCAGAAATGAATGAAGTTAAAACAACGTCCAAAGAGTTGATTTTGATCTGCAGAGTTAAAAATGATATGGATAGAACTGAAAGGATTGAAAATTGAGATACACTCTAGGAAAAACAGAGGAAAGAAATGATGGATAAGATGGATATGTTGGAAAATCAAAGTAGACAGAATAATGTTGATTGTTGACCTTAAAGAAGATTTTGAAGGAAGCGAAAACCCTGTGGATTTTTTTTTCAAAAATGGATTCCTGGAATCTTGGGGGAAGAAAATTTATCCAAATGTGATTGAATTGAATAGAGCTTTATGGAGGAAGACACTGCTATATCAGCCACCTTGAGCTATATTGATTAAATGTCTGCAATATCAAGATAAAGAAAACAAATTTAAGATTGGCAGTCTAGAAAATAAGGCAGAACATAGGACCTATGCTTATTGATGGAAATAAAATTTTCTTTTATGCAGATTTAAGTAAAGCAGTGGTGGATAGAAGAAAACAATTTAAGGCAATTCTTTGGAAGAAGGGCTACAAGTTTACTTTTAGATATCCAGCTACGTTGAAGGTGTTTTTGGTGAATGAATGATCCAAGTTCTTTATAGATCAAGAAGAAGCATAAAGATTTGCAGAATCATTTCCTACTGTTAAGGAAGAGCAGCAAGAACTGTTGAGTTTAAGTCCTCAATGAGAAGTTCAAAGAGAGGTGCTGTGGATTCAAATTACATCAAAAAGGCTGTGCCGAAGCAGACTATAAGCTGTCAAGAAGAGTTACAGTTGGAGCCGGAAACCCAGACGAAAACATCTTTAATTGATGATGATCGTTAATGTCGAGCTTGAAGCAGAGGGCAATTTATTATTTCCTAATGTGTAATTAATTAATTTTTCCCCTAAGGGGAGGGGGTGGGGGGGTTAGACGTTCTTCCTTGCTTGTCTGAACTATTATGTGCCATATTGTGGCAGGACCTATGACCTGTATGGTGGAGGGAAATAGGGCTGTTATATTTTTATTCAGCACTTTTTGGGATTTTTAATATTTTTTTAAAATAATATTTATTTTGTTGATTATTCTTTTTAAATTCTTTTTCTTTCTTAAGGGACAGGAAATCTCGGAGAACAGGATTGGAAGAGACTTTGATCTGAGACAATGGATAATAACAATTTTTTTTAGTTTTAATATTAATAGGCTAAACAATTAATTAAAAGAAAAGAATATTAAGTTATATGAAAAAGATATGAAAAAGATGAAGGTTAATATTCCATTTTTACAAGAAACTCATTTGACAGAAAAAGAACATTCTAAATTAAAAAGGGTTTGGGTTCGCCAAGTTATACCTTTATCTTTTCATTCCAAAGCAAGGGTAGCTACATTAGTGGTTCCCAACCTTTTACTTTCCACTCCCATACCACTTTAAGTATTCCCTATGCCATAAGTGTTCTGTGATTAGTAAGGGATTGTTTAAGGTGGTATGTGAGTAGGAAGGGAAGGTTGAGAATGACTGCTCTAGACCCAATTATTACTGAAATATTTTGCTTGAGAAAAATTGTCATTAGCCCATTTCCTTTGGAGTTATGAAACTGTGCACATAACAAATCAACTTGGAATGATTAAAACAGTGGTTTTCAAATTTTTCTTTCCACCCACATACCACCTTAAGCAATCCCTTATTAATCACGGAACACTTATGGCATAGGAAATACTTAAAGTGGTATGTGAGTGGAAAGTAAAAGGTTGGGAACCACTGAGCTACATTAATTGAAAAAACATTACCAGTAAAATATTTTTGATACTGTAATGGATCCTGTTGGGAGATGTTTTGATTAATTGCCAGATTTATTATGAAATGTGTACACTTATGAATATTAATGCACCAAATGTAGATGATTTTATAAAGAATACTTTTATTTACTCTTGGCGGAAGTGTAGGAAAAGGTTTTAATAGGAGATGATTTTAATTGTTATCTTGATCCATTATTGGATAAATCAACTAAAACAGTAATAAGAGCTAAAGCTGTGAAGTTTTATGAAGCAATTAAATTTAGTTTATATTTGGAGTAAATTGAATCCTGGAGAAAGAGATTATTCTTTTTATTCTTATAGACATGGCTTTTATTTGAGAATAGATTTTTTAAAATTATCAGCATAGTTACAAGGAAGGATTAGTAAAGTTGAATATAAACCAAGAATACTTTCTGATCATTTGTTACTTTTATTGACATATTCATTCTTAGAGAAAAAAAATATATTGCATAGATGGAGGTTTAATACTGCATTATTAAAAAGAGTAGATTTTTGTGATTTTATAAGAAAACAAATTCAATTACTTTTAGAAATGAATTTTAATTCAATAGATAATAAATGTATTATTTAGGATTCATTAAAAGCATATACAAGAGGTCAAATAATAAGTTACTTGGTGTAATGGAGGATTAAAACCATGTACCCAGATGCTTTTTGCTTATGTGGAACTGACGACACTGGGTCCACACGCAGGTCACCTTACTTTCAGAACTAGCAGATGTAATTAAACTCAGCCATGGGGACTTATCTGAGGATACACTTTGAAATGGAATTCCACTGTGAGGCCCAGGGAAGGCAGTTGTCAAATGCAACACTCTGAAATTGACGAATTGGTCACAACCTGTCTTGCTCGAGAAGTTTTAATAAGTCTTTGTATCTACGAGATAAACCAGGAAATTATAACATCCTGGTTCCATAATAATTAATCTTCTAAATTGTAGAATGTAATGTTCAGTTTTGATTTTGGCTGACAAATATTAGAAGGAGTAGGCGCATGATTAATTGTTTTTGGGGTATATAAGCCTGTGGTCCTGCTGCTGAAGTTTAGACTCTCCGAGGGGTGGGAACACCCCTTGTCAAGAAGGAAGAACAGCCAGAGTCCGAGCAACGTCCCGGTCGGGGGAGGTGGAGAAGCTGCTACCAGCGCCCTGACAACCTACTACAAGTGTGCAGTCGTTGCCTCGCTTCGGCAGTTGGGACCGGTCCAAGCGTTGATAAGTATAGTTGGGAAGGGCTTGCATATTGTAGTGTGAAATCAGCTTTTGAATTAGTAATAAACATTTGTATAAACTGAACTGCTCTCGGTGTGTGTGTCTATTTTCTTTCGGTAGCTCAAACACTGTGACCAATCTAAAATGAACAAAATGAGAGGTATAAGTTTACCCAAGACACTTGGCTAAATTAAAAAGGAATATATAAAAGAGACAAATCAATTAGAACAGGACAGGTAAATTAGAAAAAGATTTATAAAATAATCCTTTGAATAAAACAAAAAATGAAATACCACATGTATTTGGGTTAAGTTTGAAATATTGTAATATGTTTGCTAAGTGGTTTTATTTTAAATAAAGTTTTAAAAAAAGGAACCGTAGTCTCTCATACTCGCTTGCAGAATTTTTACATGTCACTGTGTACAGCCCATGAACCAGTAATGATATTTACTGATCACAATCCTCTGGTGTTTTTGAATAAAATGAAGAATAAAAATAGAAGATGATTAAACTGGAGTTTGATCTTGCAAGAATATAATATGCAAATTAATCATATCAAAGGTACGAATAATGTGATGGCAGATTGCTTTTCAAGATGTTAAAATTATCAGGTAAAAGAAAAATTTTCATTACTGGGATACATTACTGTAAAATGTTACATATATTGTGTATTATTATCACTGTAGCAATTGTAAAGATAAAAATAGTTTCGGTTATGAAAGAATTTAAACTCGAGAGCCAAAATTCCTTTGTGGGGGAAGAGGGGTACAGTCTAATTTAATAAAATTATGATAAAATACATCTTAAAACAGTATGAATGTGAGGTTTAGTTATTAGGTCACATTTCACAATAATTTCATTTGCCATACAAGAGGTATGCAAGAAAAGACTGTAGTTGGCTTTGCAGGGACAATAGGAAATGCTTGTGAGAGTTTCACAAGTAGGTGTTAATGAACCAACATGTTTGAACAGTGTCCAGGCTCAAGAACTGAGAAATCCTTTGCTGCTACTCCTAAGAGGGGTCATGAAGTATTGCAAACAGAGACAATATCCATTGTTGGGGAAGGAGGGAGGGAGAGAGAGAGAGAGAGAGAGAGAGAGAGAGAGAGAGAGAGAGAGAGAGTATTTTGCAGCAGTTGTGGTGAAGGGTGAAAATTGGCAGCCCTACTGCACAACCCCATTTCAAGTACGGCTCCTAGAATGCTTCCACCAGCGTTGTCTCCGCTCCATCCTCAACATCCATTGGAGCGCTTACATCCCTAACGTCGAAGAACTCGAGATGGCAGAGGTCGACAGCATCGAGTCCACGCTGCTGAAGATCCAGCTGCGCTGGATGGGTCACGTCTCCAGAATGGAGGACCATCGCCTTCCCAAGATCGTGTTATATGGCGAGCTCTCCACTGGCCACCGTGACAGAGGTGCACCAAAGAAAAGGTACAAGGACTGCCTAAAGAAATCTCTTGGTGCCTGCCACATTGACCACCGCCAGTGGGCTGATAACGCCTCAAACCGTGCATCTTGGCGCCTCACAGTTTGCCGGGCAGCAACTTCCTTTGAAGAAGACCGCAGAGCCCACCTCACTGACAAAAGGCAAAGGAGGAAAAACCCAACACCCAACCCCAACCAACCAATTTTCCCCTGCAACCGCTGCAATCGTGTCTGCCTGTCCCGCATCGGACTTTTCAGCCACAAACGAGCCTGCAGCTGACATGGACTTTTTACCCCCTCCATAAATCTTCGTCCGCGAAGCCAAGCCAAAGAAAAATATAAAGAACACTGTTTGACCTGCTGAGTTTCTCCAGCATCGTGTTTTACTCCTAAATTACAAGCTCCAACCAATCCACACATCTACCCTAGCCACCACATCACATCCCATTTTCAGCCTCATCACAACTTATTCATGCAAGTACTTCATTACTCAGCCCCCTTATGGGTGTTGTTTGATGTCAATCATACTGAAAATCTTCCAAGGATGAAGATAAAGAAGATAAATATCTGGAAATAATGAAGGCACACAAAATGAACAAATTCAATTTAAACGCAATCATGAGATAAAAGAGTTGTCACAATAAATATATGATCATGAATATACTGTTTTATACATGATGAAACTATATATTCAAGGCCAGACTTGGCCAAGATTCTTGTGTACATGCTTTGAATAGGGATCTATATTTTGTACAATAGGCTAAACATGCAATGCCAAATTCAGATCCCTCTATCCCTTATGCAGTTAGATTTCTATCAAAAACCTCAATGCGACAATTGTATCTAATTTTACCATTTCTCCTGGCAGTCTGTTCCAGGTACCTACTATTCTCAACCCAACTTCATGCATCCACTTCCTATAGTTCATAACCTCTGACCCAGGCAGCATCCTGATAAATCTCTTCTGTCGTCTTTGCCAAGCATGACTGTTCTTACTGCTAATTAACTAAATCTTCCTTGCCAAGCACATTCCTCAATTATAGGGGAAACAAAATGACATTGACTATATAATGGCCAACATCATTTCTATTCATTAAAATTAACATGGGATACAAGTGGGCCAAAGCCACCACATGAGTGGGTCACAAGTAACAAGGCATCCTATAGCAAGCATGCTACCTTCATCAAAAGCTATCTATCTCTGAATCAAATGCAAATATTTCCGTTACCTAATAATTTTCATGTTAAGAACAAATATTCAATTGCCTAGATTTTCAGAATACTTTACTAGAAGTCCAGTATACAATAATGATGGAGACAAGTTTCACAAGCAATGTATGAGGTAAATAATTTATCTGGTATCCAGATTCATTCTTTGAAACCTGCTTGAATGAATAGCATTAATTGTAATTGTTTACTGCGCACTATCTTGGAAACCCAAACAGGAAGTCAAATATCTTTCCCGGCACGTTAATGGTATTATTTTATTTAAAAATGCTTTCCACACAATTTTGCCTTGGGATGATACAAACGGAATCTGTTCTTTTGTTAGTGTCTGCAGTTTTAAAACAAAATGGCATCCTTGGGATCTGTCACTTTTACAGGAGTTTTATCTTGATTAGCAATATAATCTCTGACCAGTAAATCAGGCAAACAGCTATAGTTTAGTGAAATACAGTCAACTTTTGAATTTATAAATACACTCACTGAACTTTAAATAATCTTACCTGTCTCATTCTGGGTCTTCCTGGAGAGAACTTCCTTTTGGTAATAGCTGGTTTTCCCATTCCTATTTTTGGAACCAGAGGTACAAAAGTAGGTACAGGAATTCCTGAACCAAATGTGCCTGGAGCTGAAGTGCGAGACACATTAGTCACTGGAGTCACCACAAATGAAACCGCCACAGAAGAAGGAGAAACTGAGGATTTGCTGATATTGGCATAATTATTGCCTATTTCTCCAAATGCTTTGATAATTTTAGTTTCAATTGGCGAATTCAACTCTAATGTACACTCACTGGGAGTTTCTTCAGCTTCAAAAGCACTGTTGCTGAGAGACACTTGGGAATTATTTTCTTCACTTATCTGTTCTGTATTATCCACCAATGCAATTTCTGGAAGCTCCTTCATCAGTGTAGACTCCTGCACAAGCCCACGATTTGACATTCCTGTGTTAGAAGCCTCCATTGGTTCAGCCTTGTTCTCACAAATCTGATGTTCTTTCACTGGGGTTGCTTCTTCAACAATCCCTTTTAAACATGGCACCTCCTCATCTCGATGAGGCTGCAATAGAGTTTCAGATTTATCTTCATTCGCTTCTGTGTTTTGGGCCACCGTTACTACTGATGGACACTCAAGCTGTTGAAGTACTTTTTCAGAAACCAGTGCCTCCTTGGATGAATCAGACTCAATATGTTCAGTTGCTTGGGTTGTTGCCAAATCTACAAACATAAACATATTAAGTTAAGCTGATAAAATGTGACATATTTGAAAAAGCAAGGCTAAATTAAATAGTGACGCAAATTTTTTTAAATATAATTTCACATTTTTAAACTCAAGACAATATTATCAATTCAATATTTTTTCATAATAATGAATTTGTTATCAAAAATATGTTTTGGCACATCACTGTGGTCCTGAAGTGGAGAGGGAAGAACAAGAAAACAAGCAGGATGCTGATCAAAGTTTAATCTGATTTTACTTTTCATTATTTATTGGCGAAAGACGAGATCAAGCTGAGTTTAGAGCTCCAGCACATAACATTCTATCTGTTCCGAGCATTGTTAAGGATGTGCCTGGCTGCACTGTCGAGCAATATTCCATTTATAGAATTCTGCAGCGCAGTACAGGCCCTTCAGCCCAGTGCTGTGCCAGCCTAATAACTCACTCAAACAATTACCTAGGATTTCCCAACTGCATAGGTTCTCAGTTCCATGTGTCTATCTAATAGTCTCTTAAAAGATGCTATTGTACCTGCCTCCACCACCATTGCTGGCAGCACATTCCATGCACCCACTACTCTCTGTCATTTGTCTCTTTCATCCCCCCCCCGTACTTACTCTCAATCAACAAAACAATAACCCTTGTGCTAGCCATTTCAGTTCTGTGAAAAAGCCTCTGATCATACACACGATCAATGCCTCTCATCACTTTGTATTAGTTAGCTCTTTCCACACCACTTCCTTCATAAAAACATTTCCACAGAAAAACATCGTTGACCACAAGTCCATTAGGCAAATGGTCAACACGGAATGTCCTGGAATCATTCCAGAAGGATGTTGGATTGTGTGGGACAGTTTCATGAGACAACACATCATTTAACAGAATACCTCAAACAAAGATCAAGCTATTGCTTGGCTGGCAAGTAAAGATGCTCTCCATTGTTCAATCCTTCCTGTAAAACAGAGTCTCATTCCACCTGCCAGCTGCCCTCAACGTGGCTATAGAATGGATGAGAAGATTATCCACCAACTTGTGGACTCTTATGCTTATCAAAATCTGGAAAAGGATGCAATGGTCCTTGTCAAATATTTACTTGATTGGCTGAGAAACAGCCCTCCGTGATCCATGAGCTATTCTCTGGAATGTTTAATGAAACAAACATCAATTGCTATTGGAAGACCACCAATCAAGTATACTGCATAAAAGTATATTGACCTTTATTGCAAGACTGGAATTTACAAACAGCAAAATAGGGCTACATTACTACAGAGTGCTGGTGACACCATACCTCGAGTATCATTTGGCTAATTCATGATTTTAAAATTGTGCCTTTATCACAAAGGGCTAAAGAAGTTGAATCTGTATTCTTTGAAGTTTAGAAAAAATGCACCGAATCACAAGATCCTAATAGGGAATTACAGGGTAGGCACTGAGTTGTTTTCAATAGTGGGACAGACTCGAACAAAGGAAATAGTTTGGTGAGGTGAGGGGGTGGGGTAAGAGTAGGATGTGAATTCATATCAACTTTGCAATTACTTCTGGCAGAGGTTGGTGAATTTCTGGGAATACTCTATCCCAAGGGTTGTGGAGACTAGATAAAGTGGAGGGAGATAAATATTTGATAGATTGGGGAATCAGGGCAGTGGTTAACTGGGCCAGAAGGGAAATTGAGACTGGAGCAGATAGCTATGACCATTGTTGAATGGCAGGGCAGGCTTGTGGGGCCAGATGATCTACTCCTATTTTCTTGTTGACTTGTAATTTCATATAAATTGTCATCGATCTTTGCAATAAACTTTCAGTTCAACTTTTTAAAAAATCTTATGGAAATAACTGGATGCTTCAATAGTATGATCCATGCCAGATGGATGAATATTTAGGTTTATACGCTTTTAATTGACGTACAGATTAAAATGTATTGCAGCACATACAATAAACTTTATGGCTATATGACAGTATCATGATATAATAATGAGATGAGAAGTGGAAGGTATGCTGACTAGCTGCATCTCAGCCTGGTATGGGAATACCAATACCTCTGAGTGGAAAGCCCCGCAAAAAGTAGTCGAAAGAGCCCAACAGCCCTGTACATCACAAGGAAAACTCTTCCCACGATTAAGAAAATCTAAATGGAACACTGCCGTCGGAGAAGAGCAACAATCATCAAGGATCCACACGCATCCAGGACATGCTCTATTCTTGCTGCTGCCATCAGAAAAGTGGTATAGGCGCCACAAGACTTGCACCACACGGTTCAGGAACAATTGCTACCCCTCCGCCATCAGACTCCAACAACAGACTCAACCAGACTCATCTAAGGACCCTTACTTTGCACCTTATTTATTACTCAACTTGCATTTTTTCTGTATTTGCGGTTTGTTTATATTTCTCTCTTTTGCAGCTACAGCTTTTTCTCGGGTACATTTTGCACTACTGTTAAGTAAAAATTTGCTTTGACCCGCAGAAAATAAATTCTCAGGATTGCATTTACTCTGACCATACATTTGATCTTGAACTCAAGAAAAAATACCTTGTAAAGTGCTTTAATATTTTCTGGTCACTGCATATAAGCAAAAATATACTTTATTTGGAAAATATCAATTAAACTTCAGCTGCAAAATCAAAATAAGACTTCCTACCATTTTTCTTAATTGCGATATGCCCATCTTCAGTAAGGTTAATACTGTTGTCTGACTGGTGAATTGCCTCTCCTTGCGATAATTGTTCCTCAACAGTACCATTAATTCTGGGAACACCTATATGTTTTAAAATGCAGGTATCAGTTGTACAAGCCTAAATATTACTTTCAAAACCAAATCTCAGTTGAATTTTAGTATTAATGATGTAGATTTGTTGCGAGATTTAATAAAAACATACCTGATTTAAAATTAAACGACTATTATCAGTAACTTCATTAAATTACAAAGTATGCAACACGCGAACTCTATAATTAATTGTTGATTTATCACTGTTTGCGTTTTACCAACTGTTACGCCTCAACAGTAGCAATTTAAAAACGCATAAACAGATGGGTTAAGTTTAACTCAAAATTTATTAACAATTGTCAATGATATAATTATCTCAATAAACTCAACACTCAAACATACGCCTTTATGGCAACTATATATTAACATTGATTAAATACATAAATACTAGAGCGCATCGGATGTCCCCCAAAGTTCCTCAACATGATTATCCAACTGCACGAACACCAACAAGGTCGGGTCAGATACAGCAATGAGCTCTCTGAACCCTTCTCCATTAACAATGGCGTGAAGCAAGGCTGTGTTCTCGCACCAACCCTCTTTTCAATCTTCTTCAGCATGATGCTGAACCAAGCCATGAAAGACCCCAACAATGAAGACGCTGTTTACATCCGGTACCGCACGGATGGCAGTCTCTTCAATCTGAGGCGCCTGCAAGCTCACACCAAGACACAAGAGAAACTTGTCCGTGAACTACTCTTTGCAGACGATGCCGCTTTAGTTGCCCATTCAGAGCCAGCTCTTCAGCGCTTGACGTCCTGCTTTGCGGAAACTGCCAAAATGTTTGGCCTGGAAGTCAGCCTGAAGAAAACTGAGGTCCTCCATCAGCCAGCTCCCCACCATGACTACCAGCCCCCCCACATCTCCATCGGGCACACAAAACTCAAAACGGTCAACCAGTTTACCTATCTCGGCTGCACCATTTCATCAGATGCAAGGATCGACAATGAGATAGACAACAGACTCGCCAAGGCAAATAGCGCCTTTGGAAGACTACACAAAAGAGTCTGGAAAAACAACCAACTGAAAAACCTCACAAAGATAAGCGTATACAGAGCCGTTGTCATACCCACACTCCTGTTCGGCTCCGAATCATGGGTCATCTACCGGCACCACCTACGGCTCCTAGAACGCTTCCACCAGCGTTGTCTCCGCTCCATCCTCAACATCCATTGGAGCGCTTACACCCCTAACGTCGAAGTACTCGAGATGGCAGAGGTCGACAGCATCGAGTCCACGCTGCTGAAGATCCAGCTGCGCTGGATGGGTCACGTCTCCAGAATGGAGGACCATCGCCTTCCCAAGATCGTGTTATATGGCGAGCTCTCCACTGGCCACCGTGACAGAGGTGCACCAAAGAAAAGGTACAAGGACTGCCTAAAGAAATCTCTTGGTGCCTGCCACATTGACCACCGCCAGTGGGCTGATAACGCCTCAAAACATGCATCTTGGCGCCTCACAGTTTGGCGGGCAGCAACCTCCTTTGAAGAAGACCGCAGAGCCCACCTCACTGACAAAAGGCAAAGGAGGAAAAACCCAACACCCAACCCCAACCAACCAATTTTCCCTTGCAACCGCTGCAATCGTGTCTGCCTGTCCCGCATCGGACTTGTCAGCCACAAACGAGCCTGCAGCTGACGTGGACTTTTTTGCCCCCTCCATAAATCTTCGTCCGCGAAGCCAAGCCAAAGAAAAAAAAATATTAACATTGAATATTTTTGGTGCGTATGTGAAAAAATACTCAGAGCATTACAGTCTACGCCCAAATGCCCCAAAATAAGCTCCCAAAAACAAAACCCCAAGTCAGAATCATCAAGTAAGTCAGTTAAAAAAAGTCCACAGAATCTGGTCTCCATGTCTTAGTTCAGTTGTGCACAGGACTTTGAATTGAATGTGGAGAGAGATGACAGTGGTCACTAAGCAGACTTAAGACCTTGGTAGGTGAATACTGGAGACTTTTCTTAGTTTCTTGTGGTCAGAAGAAGGAAGTTTCTCACAGTGACCTCCTAGTCACTAGCATGAAGTCTACACCTCTGAAGCCCTCTATGAGGCTGCACCAGGTGATCCTCTGTCATGAGAAGTCTTCTCTGCCAAAACTCTGCCTTGGGTTATACCAAGTGGCTTTTGTCATACAAAGTCCTCTTCTCGATAGGAGACTGGAGAAGCACAGGTCGGACTCACACTCTGGGAATCAGAATGCAAAATCTGCTTTCAGAACAGCAGTACTGGCTCTCGTGAACAGAGCAGCTCAGCCTCCTGCCTTTGAGCTGGAGCTGCCGGGTGAACACACTGACAGTTCGTTTCTCAGCGTACTGGATCGATTGAGCTGCCGCAGAACGCGTCTTTGGCACTCCTGATTGGAGGAGTGGGCTGGACAGCAGTGAGCCCACTGGCTTCAGCACGCAGCTCTCGCACTCCACACAGCTGTTCATTTTCTTAGCTCGCTGCTTCGGCACTCCACACAGTGCATGTTTTTTTCTCCCACTGCACAGTCACTGTTCCTGGTCAGAAATAAAACTGTCCATGGTCCATAACACAACAGAAAGGAAAATCACCTAACACTGAATGTAAATTTAATTAAATTTTTTTTTAAATTGTCTAAAATAGTTATCAAGCACGATTCTCAAGAAAAAAAAAACTGATGACAAATTTGAAAAAGTTCACAAGCTTAATCTGTCAAATAGAGACATAAGAAACTGCAAATACAGGAGGAAAAGCCAAACTGGTAGATTCAGGGCTCTTAAATCCCCTTGTTATGACCATCTACATAACAGATCATGGCAATAACCAAGAGTTTTACTTTGTCAGTTATAGGTTTTGTTTTGTTCTCCAACAAAACACATTTGGAGACCATTTTTCAAAAATGGTTCTGTGAATACTAGTAACATTAAGCTTTTTTTTGACAGGATTAATGCAAGGAGTCTGTGATATAAAAAATATACATAAAATGGAAAACAAATAAGAACTGAATTCTATTGAATGAAGAACTTTAAGTTTCAATTCATTAAAATGAAAATCAAAAAACAGCAGATGCTGAAAATCTAAAAAAAAATTAGAAACTGCTAGAAACATTCAGCAGGTTGGGCATCTTCTGTGGGAAGAGAGATAGATAACACTCTAGGTCCAGGACCGCTTGAGAGAACTGACAAAGAGGTGGGTGAGTGAGGGGTGGAACACAATCATAGAGCAAGTCAAAATGGCTTAATTAGGGTAATTGTTTTCAAGAACATCTTTAATGATCAGGAAAATCCAAAGCACAGAGCTACCTTTAAATTGACTTGAAGGAGAGTCAGTGCTTGAGGTTCCTTCAAACATTTATAAAGCCTTTGTATATTTACAACTGTCTGCACCTATCCAAGATACAATTTCAGTGTAATTCACCTACTCTAATACTAACAAGATCCATCTTGAAAGGGAGAAACATGATGGATGAAAATCCAAGTACACCAAAAGGGAGAGGATTTACAAGTTGTATGTTCTTAGAGCTAACAAACACAATAGAGAAACTAAGTTTTGTTATTTCTGCTGAGATAGGGAAAGTTACAGATGGTCCGCTGAAGACAAATTGCAAGAAGCTAAAATCAGGCCATTCAAGGCGGCGAGAACTTGTTCTGAGCAATTGCTTATCAAATATGTTTTTTTGTATAAAGAAATAACAAGATGGTCATGTCAGGTGCATCAATAGAAACTAGAACTGACTAGTTCTGCTACATACAGTGCAACTGTCAAAATTGAATTGGGAAACAGTGAATGGAGCAGACAGTGGTATACTTTTCCAATGAAATCATGTACAAACTAAGCATTGATCATCTTTTTTTCAAATTCTGTCAATTTATATTAGGTCATACTTGATTTGAAAATCATCGCAGAGCTTCAGAGCACAGAAATTTGCCTCTCAGCTCACCAAGTCAACATTTAACCCTTTAAACTCCAATTCCCAGTTTTCAGGGACTACCAACAAGCACAAATGCTCTGTGTTCCCATTTTGCGGGACTGGTTTTATATCCAACCACTAGCTGGTCTGTACTGGTGTTCATACTGTCCCAAGTTTGTCCAATAGAAAAACACAAAAACTGCTGGAGCCTTGAGTGAAGAAAGAGAAATTGGAAGGACTCAGTGGGTCAAACAACATTCATGTTAGTCAGTTAACTTTTTGAGTGTGAACCCTTGATTGTGATCAAGGATCACAACTCTTTGTTGAAAGGGGAATCTCAAGTTCATTTTTCATCCGATTTTTACAGTACAACCCGACGAAACAGTGTACACATACGCAGAGACAAATGATACATAAACACAGTACATGCATGTATTAAAATATTATAAATAAATAGTAGTGTCTTGGAAAGTTGTTTGAGATGTGTTTTAGCAGTTCAACCGTCATTCAGCATTGTCATTGCCCGCGGGAAGAAGCTGTTCTCGGCCTGGTGTTTTTCTTTCATCAAGACCGCCGTAAACTTGATTGCAATTTTTTGCACCAACTACAAGTGTGAATATATATCTATCCTTTTACATTATTACGTTTCTTTTGTGGTGTCATTTAATTTATACTTATTGTCTGTAACTCTATCTTGCTTTCCGCAGGACTATGCACCCATCTTCATTAGTGGGACAGCAGCAGAGGGTAGCTTCAAGTTATTTGGCATCCACATAACAGATGACCTCTGCTGGGGCTAGCAGATCAAGGCAACTATGAGGAAGGTATATCAAGATTTTTTTATTGTTATATAATAAAACAGAAAATGCAATATTACACGAATTTTCATTTATCGTCAGCAGAAATTGTACAGTGCCCCTTACAGTCAGAGAAAGATAATCAAAAGAAAGCCCTTCAAATTTGCCGTGTCCATGGATTCACCTCCAGTGGCCACACACTTCAGTCCAAATCATCGGCAACCCAAGCTCCAGATCAAAACCTCTGACTCGATTCGGAAGTCCTCAGCACCTTCTCACATCTCAGTTTTGATACCTGGTTACTCCTTCAGCCAGCCTCCAGAAGTCTACAGACTCTGTGTCCTTGTGCCTCAGAGCCCCTTGCTGGTCTGCCGCCATGGTCACTGTCCTGTGGGTTGTCACCTCTTCTTCTCCTTCTCAAATGTGGGGGGTGGGGATGGAAAGAGTGCTCTGTGCCAATCCTCTGCTTCCGTGGAATCTGCAACCCCTCGTGGCCACTGCCAAACATAGGTGCCGCCATCTTGGGCCCAGACCCTGCGGTCACAGTCAGCTCCTTTAACAAGCCATTTAAAGCCTGTGTAGAGCCGACGGCTGTTGGGATGGGCTATTGGACCTTGTGGGGGAAGCGCTGTGTCTCCTATCTCAGTGGCACTGCTGCCTTTATAGCACTGCCATTTTTCAAATTTTCTGTTTTTTTAAGCAACCTGAAGACATTCATCATATTGTCAAAAACTCTACTGACCTTCCACAGGAAAGCATACTGACTGGTTGCATCATCAGCTGCTTTGGCAATTCAAATACTCAGATCTGCAGAAGGCTGGATGAAGTGGCTTATCTACCCAAGTCCATTAGAGGCACAGAACTCCCAGTCATCCTCAAGGAGAGAGCTAATATCAAAAGGATCCTGTTAACCTGATCATGTACTCTTTTCAGCATTGCCTTTAAGCAGAAGGTACAGAAGCCTGATGTCTGACATTTCAAGCCTCAAGAACATTTTTTTTTACAGCTATCAGGCTCTTAAACCTCCCCATAGTACTCCCAATAATACTATTCCAGAACCGCAAAAAAATTTATCTTATACTTATTGTCTAATACTCTATCATGCTTTCCAGGGCTGCTGCGGCAAATAAGAACTTGAGTGTATCTGCACATTGTGTTTACGTACAAAGTTGTTCTTTAAACAACTCTTCTACCATCAACTTGGCCCTCACCCGATATCCTTCATTTCCAACACATATACCCTGGCCCCTACACCCCCATGCGCAACAAGGACAGGATTCCTTTTGTCCCCAGCTACCTCCCCACCAATCATCATGTCAAACGTATCCTCCTCCACCATTTCGGCCACCTATTACGTGATTCCACCACTAGACACTTAATCCCCTCTCCTCCAGCTTCCGCAGGGACTACTCCCTCCATAACTCCCTTGTCCACTCCTCCTTCCCCAGTAATCATCCCTTTGGGACCTGCCCCTGTGACCTGTAATGCTCCACTTGTGCCCACACCTCCTCCCTCAGCACCATTCAGGGCCCCAAACAGTCCTTGCAAGTGAAGCAACATTTCAGTTGTGAATCTGCAGAGGTCATCTACTGCATCCAGTGCTACCTTTGTGGTCTCCTCGAAATTGGAGAGATTGGGAGATCACTTTGTTCATCAGCTCAGCTGTCCGCCGCAATAATGTGGATTTCCCAGTGGCTACCCATTTCAATTCCCCATCCCATTCACCTGCCAACAGGTCTGCCCATGGTCTTGTGCACTGCCAGACTGAGATCACCCGCAAATTGGAGGAACAATACCTTATCTTCTGTCTGGGCACTCCCCCAACCAGATGACATTATCATAGACATCTCCGGTTTCTGTTAACCCCGGGTACCCCATTCTTTTTCCCAGTCACCTTTTTTCCCAGATCTCTCCTCTTTTCCCTTTGTATCCTTTCACAGAGCCAATAAATTCTCACCTTTTCTCTTATTATATCCAATTAACATATTTTGTTAGTCTGGACTCCTCCCCCTGTCAGTATCTGGTCTCTATTCTGGCTCCTTCCTGTTCTTTGCTTATTCCTCAAAGGGCTCAGGGCCCTTTGAGTAAAATATCTTTAACTCTTATGGACGCTTCAAGACTGGCTGAGTTCATCCAAAATTTGTGTGTTTTTGCTTTCATATATGACAATCAATTCTCATTCACTCCAATCCAGATAACATTCTAATGAATTTTTTTCTGTCATCTCTCCAAGGCTCCACATCTCTTTCAATGGTGTGGTGACCAGAACTGCACATGATAATCCAAATGTGGCCACACTGCAATTTTATATACCTGTATCATGAGTTCATCTGGTTCCCCATGATGGGCCATGAAAACAAACTTTTTAAATTGCAGAAACAGTCCTAATTTGTGTAAACTCATCACATTTCTACCCTTGGCATTGAGGCAACATTCTGGTACTTCCTTCAAATTCCTCACGAGTTGTTAAATAAGGGCTTTACAGGGCTGCAGCATTACTTCTATCCTTTTACACTTCAGTCCTGAAGGTGCAAGCACCTTTTATTCCTCGGCAACTGCATATTTTGAGTTAAAAGAAATTTCTTAAGCCAGAAGATGGTGAATCTGGGGAGCTCGTTGCCACAGATGGTTGTGGACGCCATCAATGGGTATATTTAAAGTGGAGGTTGATAGGTTCTGGATTAGTAAGGGTGTCAAAGGTTATAGGAAGATGAAGAGGTTGAGAAGAAAAATACATTCAGCCATGATTTGAAAAATGGAGCAGATTTGAGGAGGGCAAATGGCCTAATTCTGCTCCTACACCGCATGGTCCTTTTCCACTTCAGAAGGACTATCCTATTCTCAGAAAGACCATAGCTAATTAATCTTGATCTCTTTCGATTTTTGTTGTAAATGTCCTTCTGCTGGCAATGATAGATTCAACAATTTTCCCTGGTCAGATATTGGTCTAAATGACTTTGTATCAGTGATTTCTGTCTCCCTGCTTTCTTAAAAAGTGAAGACGTATGTTGTTTTCAATCCCTTGGAGAGAACTCAAAAATCACTCCTGCTCTGTCTTTAGCCTCCCACATTGCTCCAACAAAGCCCAACATGTCCTGCTTCAGCAGGTTGCAGTCCTCAAGACTTGATACTAAATTCAACAATTTCAGTTAACCAGATTTTCCCGTTTCTGTCAGCATTGACCAGTTCTGGTCTCTCCACAGTCACTATTTCCAGTATACACTGTGTTCTACTTTCTGCAGTTTTCATTTCCTACCTCTAATTTGCTCACTATTTTCCATTTCTTTACAATTCACCCAATAGGTCAACACTCTCATAAAGCATGCTTCATCTGAATTTCAACTTAATAAATTCATTCTGCAGTTACTGCCAAACTACTGACACTATCCATCATTTTCTGCTTTTAATTCAGATTTCAAGCATTAGCACCTTTTTAATTTTTATCCTTTCATTCTTGCAGTTGGTTAACAAAATGGCCAAGGACAAATATTTCATTCCAGTGTTCTTCTGGCCCAGTTTCAGATGTTCTGTGCCTGCAAACTGAAGAGGTAACATAACATGGGATTCTTAAAACAAGTTAATGTTAGAATTTCTGTGTTATTAAATCACCCACAACTAACACAAAGCATTCCCCATGGATCCTGAATAGCTTTCTGCACTCTTGCTGCCATTTCTATCCTTGCAGGAAGCAGTCAAGTTTCCATCTCATCCAACTGCTTCCTTGCACGTCAGTGTTTCCACTCATGTAGCTTCAATTACTCAGGTCTCAGGCCCAATGCACTAAGGCATTGTTCACTCAACATGGTCTTACTGTCATCAAATACAGGGACACAATATAGTCACAATAAATTCTGCTGAGCCTTTTTTAAGCCTATATTACTTGTATTTACTTTTTAGTACCAATGTGAAGTAAATACAAGGTAACGTTGTAATTTACTGGTGTCAATTACACCTGTGGTGGAGGAAAAAAAACACTGCAATGCCTTCCCACACACAGAATTCACAGCCTCATAATGATTAAGATTCACTCTGTTTACGACAGCAAATGGAGTAAACTATTTAAATTTTAGACAAACCTCATGGTAACAAGCCCTTATGGCCCATGTGCCCTACAACATACACCAATAAACTTACAACCCCTGCACCTTTTGAAAGGTGGGAGGAAACCAGAGTACCCAGAGAAAACCTGTGCAAATCACGGAGAGAACATACAAAACTCCTTACAGAGAGCGCAGGATTCGAACCCGGGTCACTGGCACTACAATAGCATTGTGCCAACCATGCTGTCCTCAATTTATAATATAGTATTCCGCAACTATTATCCACACAATTGAATCATGATTCAATGCCACATTAATATTTTTGTGAGTTGAAAAAATTTGTAATGAAAGGACTAACAGTTGACTTGAAATTTCAATGACAGATTATTTAGCACACATGACATTAAAATGCTTTGCTAATATTTCATTCAAGGATTCTTATGGTAATGGTCACTATACTAGAAATAGTATGCATGGCAAGTTCATTACCATTTCCATGTTGACTGCACCTACAACACGTGAAGAAATTATTCACTAGGTGCCATTCCAAATTTTCCTTTGCCACTTTGAGCAGACTTAGGTCAAATATTCCTTAGAGTCAGAAGAATGCAAGAACAACCATGCCTACTTTTCATCCATCCACGGGCAGTTTTAAGAAGTAGAGATGGCAAAAACAAGTTTTCCCATCAATGCATTTGCTAATCCATTGCAGACCATTTTAAATATTTGTAGGATGCTTTGTTAATGCAACTCATATCTTGATTACACATCACATTTACTTTAGTAGCAATGAAAGTGAACTAAACCGATGGTACAAACTAACCTGCTGTTAGATCGAAACCAAAGATACCAATTTGCCTAATTATGCATAAATGTACATTTTAATGAAGCTCCTCTGTCCCAAGGCAGATTTGATTCACAAGATCAAGGAGCAGAAGTAGGCTATTTGACCCATCAAGTCTGCTCTACAAATCCACGCTGAGCTAAACTGTTCTCACATCTAGATCCAAATTCCAGTCTTTTCCCCATATCCCTTGATACCCTAATTAAATACATCAATCTCCTCCTTAAACTCCCCTAATGATCGAGCTTCCACAGATGTATGTGGCAACAAATTCCACAAATCCACGACCCTCTGGCTAAAGAAATTTCTCCTCATATATGTTTTAAATAGGGAACCTTCTAATTCTAAGACTGTGCCCTCTTGTCCTAGATTCACCCACCAAGGGAAACATCTTATTCACATCTACTCTGTCCAATCCTTTCAGTATTCAAAATGTTTCTATGAGATCCCCTCTCATTCTTCTACACTCCAATGAATACCATCCAAGAGCCGAGTGTAAGGTTAAAACCTTGTGTTTTTGATTCTTAGTTAATTTGTGCCTGTCTCTTTAAGAGAACTATTGTCTAGTGTTACTGTAGTGACTTTGATGCAATGTCATAATATCCACCCAGACTACAAGATGTGAAGGAAGTGTGAGCATCGGAAAGTTTTCTTTTAATTTTTGTATCTCAGAGTTTTTGTATCTCTATATACCATTTGTATCTCTATATATCTTTGTATCATTATACAGTAAATGCTTTGTTATTCACCTTTATTAAAGTCTTCTGGCGAAGCTATGCAAAATGTTTATCTGTTTTATCAACAAATTAAAATTAAGTAAATTAACAGCCATTGGATTAGAGAGATCTAAATTTGGGATATTGCAGCTCATGCTTTGGAATATGATACTTTGAAATTAGGATATATTAGAGTAAGTAAAGTGTTGACTATATTTTGATTCAAAGAAAAATTTAATTGTGAACTTTGTTCAGAAGAAAGGATCATAAAATTTGTCTAAAAGAATTAGCAACTTAATTTAAAGCCAAGGGACAGCCAGCTGTAACAATTGAATATTCCAGAAGTTGTGTGAACATGAATTGCAGAGTTTGAAATTGAGCTGAAGGACTGGCCAAAAACCTGCGTCCTTGAAAAAGATAAGCCACAGCTCTGGTAGCAGAATTGTCAGAAAGCCCAGAAAATGTTAAACATATAGATAAGAGAGCTTGTGTGCAGAACCACAGAGACAATTCAGCTAACAGCAACTCTCTTGAAGGGATCAAGTAAGTTACAAAATTTGTTTGCAGTTCCAGCAGGAACCAGGAGAAGCCAGGACAGGAGCCATATTGCAGTGTGAAGAACACAAGATGAATACGAAGTCTCGTCGGGCTAAAGACCTTAGCAAACAGATACTCTCAAAGAACTGTTTGATCATGAGTTGAGCCAGCAAGGTGGAAGGACAAAGCTTGGCAGAAGTTTGGAGCCAGAGCCAAGAAATGGTTTCAACTAGCAAGCAAGAAGAACTCTGTCAAATCACTGGAGGCCTCATTCACTGGCTTAAAGGTTAGTGGAACTGGAACAGATGAATGTATGTTGCAAAGTCCCATTGGTGCCAAGCGAAATGCAGAAAAGAGAGGTGGTATCTGAAAGTTCAGCTGTGAATCCTGATGATCGTACTTCCAAGGTTATAAGCGCAGGAAGATCTTCAAAGTCTTCTAAGGCATCTAGAGCAAGTACAGCTTCACGTACTTCAAGCATATCAGCTATGCATGCTAAGGTGCAAGCAGACTTGGATATGTCCGTGAACAACAAATGGTTGGAGAAAAGATATGCTTTAGAGCAGGGGCTTCCAACCTGGGGTCCATGTACCCCAGGTGGTTCATTTGCACTTTTCAGGGTGTACATTGGGTCTGAGAGAATAACCACTACTGTACAATACATGGTGTTGTAATCTGCAGTCAGATTGCACAATGTCGTGTTTTTTTTAATCTTTAATTTTTAGGGGTACACAGGAACCTATAAAAATGCCCAAGGGGTACAGAGGAACAAGAAGGTTGGGAATCCCTGCTTTAGAGAATAAGGAGGTTCAAATCAAGAAACAGCAATTGGTGCAAGAAGAGTAACTTAAAAGGTTACAAATGGCTAATGAGGAACAAAATAGATGATTGAATAGAGAAAAGACGAGAGCTGGAGGAACAATGTGCTGTGGATATGGCCAAAGTGAAAGCATTAGCTCAGGCTTCTGCAAAATTTGACATTCAAGGTGACATCTCCAAAGGGCTATCACCTAACATTCCGGCAGAGTCATGGGTAGCACAGGCACAAGAAAAAAATATATACTCAAGCAAGGAGCCCTGGGTGTTGCTGCCCGTTCTGAAATGACAATGACCATGTGAGCTGATCAGACTCAAGAACCGGTTTTGCTGGAGAACCAGCTACAAGGATTCCCACCCATGCCATCACTTACAACCCAAGGATTCCCACCCATGCCATCACTTACAACCCAAGGATTCCCACCCATGCCATCACTTACAACCCAAGGATTCCCACCCATCCCATCACTTACAACCCAAGGATTCCCACCCATGCCATCACTTACAACCCAAGGATTCCCACCCATCCCATCACTTACAACCCAAGGATTCCCACCCATCCCATCACTAACAACCCAAGGATTCCCACCCATCCCATCACTAACAACCCAAGGATTCCCACCCATCCCATCACTAACAACCCAAGGATTCCCACCCATCCCATCACTTACAATCCAAGGATTCCCACCCATGCCATCACTTACAACCCAAGGATTCCCACCCATGCCATCACTTACAACCCAAGGATTCCCACCCATGCCATCACTTACAACCCAAGGATTCCCACCCATGCCATCACTTACAACCCAAGGATTCCCACCCATGCCATCACTTACAACCCAAGGATTCCCAGCCATCCCATCATTTAGAACCCAAGGATTCCCACCAATGCCATCACTTACAAGTCAAGGTCCTATACCTATGGCACCAGTTCAAGATCCATTTTCTACCTTCACCTCAGGACAACCGGTCACAAGCCATGGTGGATAAGACCATATATAATTTATAGCAAAACAAAATGAAATCTCTGCTATGTTAGCACAGCAACAAGGTTTATGCAGTTTACCTAGAAAGAAATTCCAGTTTTTAAATGGAGATCCATTACAATATCTGATGTTCATGAAATCTTTTGAACATCACATTGAAAGTAATTACTAAAAATGCTAAAGATCGTCTTTATTACTTGGAACAGTATACTGGAGGACAGCCAATGGAGTTAATCAAAAGTTGCTAAAATATGAATCCAGAACAAGGTTTTAAAAAGGCAAAATAATTATTGCAGCATCATTATGGCAACGAACATAAAATCACAAGGGCCCACATAGACAAGATTCTTTCTTAGTCAGCAATAAAACCAGAGGACATAAAGGCTTTACAAGCAGATGCACTCTTTCTGAGAGGATGCTGTGATGCAATGGAAAGTAGTGTACACTTGCAAGAGCTGAATTTGCTTAGTAATTGGTTGATTATTATAAACAAATTGCCTGATAAGATTAACGATTTATGGAGAACCAAAGTTGCAGAGCTTAAGATGCTTCCTGGAAGGGGCATCACTTGAGGATGTTGTACAATTTTTGGAATGGCATGTGCATGTTAACACTGTACCAGCATTTGGAATTATTAAGGATACTTCAACAGTTCCTAAAGATGTAAAGAAATCTAGTCTTGTCTCAATATACCACAAAGGAAAGTACCTTTGTTACTGCTGTGTCAGATACAAGAACAGGAAAGAACAAGGAAACAAAGGAAAAAGAAAATCAGACTGTTCAGGAAAGCTGTTTGTAATGCAAAGATAAGCATGCTTTATAAAAATGTTGGAGAAAAAGTTGTATGAGGAGAGATTAACTTTTTTAAAGAAGAATGGAATACATTTCAGTTACTTGTGTTAAGAACACATCAGCAAAACTTGTAATAAGCGACTCAGCTGTGATATATGCAGTTTAAAGCATCCCAAGTTACTGCATACTCAATGAAGTAAAGTTGAGAAGGATGTCAAACAATCTGAATCCAAGAGTAAAGAGACGGTCAGAAAGGATGCTTCCGTTTCGGTTCAGACACACAGTCTTATTGGGGCCAGTGGCAAAGCCATCTAAAAAGTTCTTGTGCAGGTTGAAGCTAAAAAGGGGAGCTTCATACTGAAGACCTATGCATTTCTAGATTTAGGAAGACCTGCATCATTTTGAACTATTGAATTAATGAATAAATTTAATCTTCATGGGGGGGAAAAAAAATCAACAAAAAAAAAAAAAAATCGCAGATCATATTGATGAAAGATGAAAGGAACATTGAAACTAATATAGTTTCAGGTTTAGAGATTGCTGGATTGAATAGCAATGAATTTTGCGATCTTCCAAGTGTATATACTCAGAAGACACTGCCTGTGAATAAGGAGAATATTCCATATAAGGATGATATCAAACAGTGGGCTCATCTAAAAGATGTTTGCTTACCTAAGATTGATGCCAAGATTGAAATGTTAATTGGATTGGATGTACCAAAAGCTCTCAAACCTCTATAAGTAATAAGAGTCAAAATGACAGATTTTATGGTGTGAGAACATTATTTGGATGGACAATCAATGGACCATTAGGAGGAAAAATTAATAATGATCAGGAGACATTGAATGTGAATGTCAACCGAATTTCAGCTGTAAAATTTAATGATCTGTGGGAAAAACAGTTTAAAATTGATTTTCCTGAATGTCTCACAGATATTCAAGAACCTTCAAGGAGGATAAGCAGTTTCTGGATTTAGTTTCAAATTCTGTTCAACATGTTGATGGTAATTACTATACAATATTACCTTTGAAGAGAAATTTGTATGCCAGATAATAAAATAATTGTAGAACAGTGTATGCTGAATTTAAAGAGAAAATTCAAGAGAAATTCTTCCTTCCATTTGCAATATATGTGACAGATTATAAATATGTTTTTGGGAGTTAAATTGGGGCAGGTTTTTTTTAAAACAGATCTTATTTAAAATACTGGAAGTCTGCTTATGCTAGACATGCCGGTGCCTAGAGACTTTGCAAAAGGTTTAGAGAGGGCCCAAGAGACTTCACTAATGGGTCTTCTTTATAAAAACAGATGAAAGAAATTGTCAGAGCTGCAGACTGTCTGGAGAGGAACTAGCTGTTCTAAGAGGGTTGTGTGATTTTTGGAAGCAGAGAGAGAGGGAAAGGAAGAGAGAGAGAGAGAGAGATCAGTTCTGCAGTTTTACAGTCAGCAGCAGCAGCTGGGACTGGAACAGGACAAGCTGGCAAGCTTGTGGAAAACCCCATTTGGAAGACAGAGAGTAAGTACTTAGTTCAGCCTGGACAAAACCATTGTGGTATATGCAAGAGGAGAGGACTAGGTGCCTAATGTTTCACTCGAAAAAGGTGAAACAAAAAGGAAATCTGTGGTGACCTGAAAGAAAGAGGTCATCATCTGGAAAACCACAATGGGGAGTTATGGGTGTCCAGCGTACAACAAATCTCTCTCTCTAAAACTGACAAGAACCTTCCTGAGTGGTAACCACTTACCTTTCAAGCATCAAAGCCTAGTGAACTTTACAAATGTTAAATTCTGTGCACAGTATAAGAATTACCTGCAAACAGCAAACTTGGAGGAATGAGAAGTGAGATTGGACTGTGAATCAAATAACTTTTCTGAACTTACACACATATTACATACATATGCGCTTAGAATTAGAAGGTCGTTTTTATGTTCAAAGATAATTAAAAGCAACTTTTGTTCAAGCAACAAAAGTTGCTTGGTGAATATCTATTGCTACTGGGTTTTGGGGTCCTCTGGGCTCATAACATAAACAAATATCATGTTTGACATGATAGCCAAGGGAAATGTAGAAAAGGTATCAGAAGATATCTTGGAACATAAAGGTGGTAAAAAAAAACGGTATTTAATTCATCATGGAGTTATACATCCATAAAAGAAGAAACTATGCGTAGTATTTGATTGTAGAGCATCATTTCAAGGAGCTTCATTGAATTCTCAACTTCTACAAGGTCCAAACTTAACTAATAGTTTAATAGGTGTTCTGATATGATTTTGTAAAGAGCCTATTATAATTGCTGCAGATATTGAAATGATGTTCCATCAAGTAAAAGTACCACAAGAAGATCTTTTTTTTTATGATTGTTGTGATGTCCTAATGGGAATTACAGTAGACATGATTCAGTGCAGAGAGACAATTCATCTATTTGGAGCAACTTCGTCACCGAGTTGTGCAAATTTTGCTCTCAGGAAATGTGCTGAAGATAATGAAGAGCAACTTAGTTCTCAAGCTATAAGCATCATCAGAAATATTTTCTAAGTTGATGATTGTCTTACTTCAGTGGTTTCAGAAAAAAACAATAGATCTTTATCGAGTTAAAGGAGAATTGTAATAATGGATTGTAGAAATGGATTAGCAACAATCGAGATGTTGGCTGTTATTCCTAAGGCAGAAAGAGCGAAGGAGATAAAACATCTTGACTTGGATTGCAACGTTCTACCTGTTGAAAGAATTCTAGGGGTGCAATGGTCTGTTCAATCTGATGTTTTTCAAATTCAAGATTGTTTTGAAAGAATGGCCTTTAACAAGAAGAGGTATTCTTTTAATTGTAAGTTCATTATACAATCCTTTGAGAATATTAGCATCAGTAGTATTAATTGCCAAGAAAATTCTACAAGAATTGTGTAGAAGAAAATTTGGATGGAATGAAACTATACCAGAATCCACCACACAAGATTGGATAAAGTGGATTTTAAAAAATTTTAATAATTTTTTATTTAGTACTTCACCGTGAACCACGTCAATAACAATATATACAAATATTCAGTATTAAAATATACACAGTGACATTTTCATTTCCCCTCCCTTCCCCTGACCCCCTATAACTTAAAGCAAGAAATGAAAGAAGTAAATAAACAATAGAAGAACACCAAAAAAAGAAGAAATCGTGTCGTCCAATATTTAATATTTAATTATTTTCATACGTCAAGAGATGGAGGTCTGAAATTGGCAGTTTCTAATAAAGTCTATGTATGGTTCTCAAATTTGTTCAAATACAGCATATTTGTCTTTTAGATTGCAGGTAATTTCTTTTCTAATGGAATACATGTTCATTTCTATGTACCACTGTTGTATTTTTCAGGTTGCTTCCATTTTCCAAGTTATCATTATTCACTTTTTTGTTGTTGCGAGCGCAATCATAATAAATCTTTTTTGAATTCTGTCTAATTTTAGACCTAATTCTTTATCTTTTATGTTGTTTAACAGGAAGAATTTGGGTCATTTGGTATCTTATTTTTTGGAATTCTATTTAATATTAGGTTTAAATCCTACCAAAAAGTTTTCACTTTTGTACCTGCCCAAATTGCGTATATTGTTGTTCAAATTTCTTGTTTACAACGGAGGCATTTGTTTGATATTGTTGGATTCCATTCTTTTAACCTTTGAAGTGTAACATATAGTCTATGAAGCCAATTGTACTGTATTATACAAAACCGAGTATTTATTGTATTAATCATGGTTCCTACACATAGTTCCTACACATAGTTTCATTCTTTATTTGTATTTTTAAATCTTTTTCCCAGCCTTGTTTGGGTTGATATATTGCTTCATCATTTTCCTTGTTTTGCAATTTGCTGCACATGTTTGTGATTAAAAAAATTATCGTAGTGTCGGTAATTAAGTTTCATAACAGCTACTCTCAGGTAATCTTACGCTAGTTCCCAACTTTTCTTTTAAACAAGTTTTCAACTGATAGTATGAAGATATTGTACTATGTGGTATTCCATATTCATTTTTTTTAACTGTTAAAATGTCAATAAAATTTTTCCCAAAAAGAAAACTTTTATTCTTTTAATTCCTTTTCTTGCCCATTTCTTAAAAAAAAAATTGTCTATTGTAAAAGGAATTAATGGGTTTTGCATTAGTAACATTTTTGGTATTTGATACATCTTTCGCTCCAGATGTATTCTCTTCTATATTTTTAGTATATCATGTAGTATTGGTAGATTGTTATATTGCACCAGTTTCTCATCTCACTTATAGAGTAAATGTCCATAGACCTTTTCTCCTAATTTATATAATTCTATCTTGAGCCAATCCGGTTTTTCTCCTGTCTAATAAAAATCTGGTAGCTATCTTGACTTTGCTGCCCTGTTATAGTTTTTGAAATTTGGTAGTTGCAATCCTCCTTGTTTATATACCCATGTTAATTTTTCAAAAACCACTCTTGGTTTTTTTACCTTTCCATAGAAACTTTCTCATTAATTTATTTAATTTCCAAAAAAATTCCCATCAAGGGAATCAGTAGCATTTAGCCGTGGAAATACATTCATCTTGATGCAGTTTACTCTCCCCATTAGAGTTAGTGGTAAATTTTTCCATTTCTCTAAGTCTACCTGTATTTTCTTTATTAACAGATGGTAATTTAATTTATACAAATGATTTAAATTATTATTTATCCTGATACCTAGGTAACATATGGCCTGTGATTGCCATTTAAAAGAGGATTCCCTTTTACATTTTGTATAATCGACTTTGTTCATTGGCATCACTTCACTTTTATCAATATTAACCTTGCATCCTGATATTGTCCCATATTCTTTCAATTTTGTATGTAACATTTTTATTGATTTATCTGGATTGGTTAAATATACTATAATGTCATCTGAAAATCATCTAATTTTAAACTCTTCCTCTTTTACTTTTATTCCCTTTATCGTAGGTTCTTTACTTATTAGGTCTACCAATGGCCAAAGCAAACAGGGAAGATGATAATGGGCATCCCTGTCTTGTTGACCTACTCAATTTAAAGTGGTCTGAAACATATCCATTTGTGACCACTTTTGCCAAAGGACCGATATACAGTACTTTAAACAAAGGACTCTACATCACCTTTGTTGACCTCACCAAAGCCTTCGACACCGTGAGCAGGAAAGGGCTTTGGCAAATACTAGAGCGCATCGGATGTCCCCCAAAGTTCCTCAACCTGATTATCCAACTGCACGAAAACCAACAAGGTCGGGTCAGATACAGCAATGAGGTCTCTGAACCCTTCTCCATTAACAATGGCGTGAAGCAAGGCTGTGTTCTCGCACCAACCCTCTTTTTAATCTTCTTCAGCATGATGCTGAACCAAGCCATGAAAGACTCCAACAATGAAGACGCTGTTTACATCCGGTACCGCACGGATGGCAGTCTCTTCAATCTGAGGCGCCTGCAAGCTCACACCAAGACACAAGAGAAACTTGTCCGTGAACTACTCTTTGCAGACGATGCCGCTTTAGTTGCCCATTCAGAGCCAGCTCTTCAGCGCTTGACGTCCTGCTTTGCGGAAACTGCCAAAATGTTTGGCCTGGAAGTCAGCCTGAAGAAAACTGAGGTCCTCCATCAGCCAGCTCCCCACCATGACTACCAGCCCCCCCACATCTCCATCGGGCACACAAAACTCAAAACGGTCAACCAGTTTACCTATCTCGGCTGCACCATTTCATCAGATGCAAGGATCGACAATGAGATAGACAACAGACTCGCCAAGGCAAATAGTGCCTTTAGAAGACTACACAAAAGAGTCTGGAAAAACAACCAACAGAAAAACCTCACAAAGATAAGCGTATACAGAGCCGTTGTCATACCCACACTCCTGTTCGGCTCCGAATCATGGGTCCTCTACCGGCATCACCTACGGCTCCTAGAACGCTTCCACCAGCGTTGTCTCCGCTCCATCCTCAACATCCATTGGAGCGCTTTCATCCCTAACGTCGAAGTACTCGAGATGGCAGAGGTCGACAGCATCGAGTCCACGCTGCTGAAGATCCAGCTGCGCTGGATGGGTCACGTCTCCAGAATGGAGGACCATCGCCTTCCCAAGAACGTGTTATATGGCGAGCTCTCCACTGGCCACCGTGACAGAGGTGCACCAAAGAAAAGGTACAAGGACTGCCTAAAGAAATCGCTTGGTTCCTGCCACATTGACCACCGCCAGTGGGCTGATATCGCCTCAAACCGTGCATCTTGGCGCCTCACAGTTTGGCGGGCAGCAACCTCCTTTGAAGAAGACCGCAGAGCCCACCTCACTGACAAAAGGCAAAGGAGGAAAAACCCAACACCCAACCCCAACCAACCAATTTTCCCCTGCAGCCGCTGCAACTGTGTCTGCCTGTCCCGCATCGGACTTGTCAGCCACAAACGAGCCTGCAGCTGACGTGGACTTTTACCCCCTCCATAAATCTTCGTCCGCGAAGCAAAGCCAAAGAATCCAATTAATGAATTTTTCCGGAAACTTGAATTTCTGTAGTACTTTAAACGGGTAATTCCATTCCTCCCTATCAAAAGCTTTCTCTGCATCAAGAGCCACAGCCACAGTTGGTGTTTTATTTATTTGTGCTGTATGGATTAAATTAATAAATTTACAGTCATTATCTGCCACTCTTCTATTTTTAACAAATTCTGTCAGATCTAGCGTCATTAATTTCGGTACACAGTCTGTTAATCTATTTGGTAGCAATTTTGCAATTCATTTATAATCCGTTTTAGTTAAGATATGAAGCCAGTAACAACGGGTCTTTTACTGTTTTTGGAATTACTGTGATTATTGCCATTTTACATGAGTCAGGCAAATTTTGGGTCTCTTCCACCTGTTTCATTACCTCCAAGAGGGGCAGAATTAATAAATTATCGAATACCTTATAAAATTCTGTAGGGAATCCATCTTCGTCTGGCGCTTTATTATTTGGTAATGTCATTAGTGTATCATGTAGTTCTGTAATTGTCTGGGGCTTTAGTAATTTATTTTGATCTTCCATTTGTTATTAGGGTAATTCAATGTTTGACAGAAACTCATCTATTTTTGTCATTCTTCCCTGGGGTTTTGATTTGATACAATCGCTTATAACATTTAAAAAAATGTTTTAATTAATCTCTAATGGGTTATATAAATTTGTCTGTAACAGAATTTGCATTTGTCTCCAAATAAATTTTAATTTGTTGTTCTATATATTCCCTAGTCTTGCCTTTTTAACAATATGGGGTTTAGTCTCCATCTATATGTTATCGGCGGAATATCCTCTAAAGCAATTGTGAACAGTCTGATAAAAGTCTTGCCTTATATTCAGTCTTTTGTACTCTTTCTTGAATCTGTGCTGACAAACAAGAGCATATCCATCCTAGAATAGGTTTTATGTCTGTTTGAATAATATGAATAATCTCTTTCTTTTGGATGTTGTTTTCTCCATATATCAATTATCTTCATGTCATGCATTGAGTTTAATGCTTTTTTTTTTTACAATCGTCTTCCTGGTTTTATCTATTGATGCGCCAAGGTTAAAATTAGAGTCTCCCCCTAGTAAAATGTGTCCCTATGTGTCTGCTATCTTCAAAATAAATGCTTGCATAAGCTCCTGGCCATCTTCATTACGTGTATAAATGTTCAACAAGTTCCAAGATTCTGAAAAAATATGGCACATCATCATTACATATCTACCTGCTGGGTCTGTTATTAGATTCTTTATCTTAATTGGCAGATTCTTATTAACTAGTATAGCAACTCCCCTGGCTTTTGAATTGTACGATGATGCCACTTCGTGGCCAACCCAGTCTCTCTTCAGTTTGCGATGTTCTAACTCAATTAAGTGTGTTTCTTCTATAAATGCTATATCTATTTTCTTCTTTTTAAGTAGGGTCAGTAACTTTTTTCTCTTAATTTGATTGTGAATTCCATTAATATTAAATCATATATTTAATATATTCATCTTATCCATCCATTTTCACCTCTATTCCACCTCTTAAACCCCTCCATCTCCCTTCTAAATTCACTCTTTAGATTGTTCTTACTGTTTACTATATGTGATGACACAATTAGTAGGAAAATAACAAAAACCATAAGAAAACCAAAGAATAATATTAAAGAAAACCAGATCAAATCCCCCTTTAATGAGTTGTACTTGCCACATTGCAAGGCAACCACAACTCCCTTTTCTACGTGGGTGGCGGTGTATACTACAAATGTCAACAGATTTTGCAGTGGGCAGATCCTCCCCCCCTCCCTAGCCACACCCCAGAGAACTCACTATATATTATTATATATTTTTCACCTCTTTTTCTTGAATGTGTAATCAAGCTTTTAACATCCAAACTTATTTATACACATTATCCTAACAGTCTTTTTATTATTTCCTTTATCCTCTTCTTGCTGCTTATTTGGTAATTGGTCTGCAAAGTGATGAGGTTCTTCTGGATCTGAAAACAGTCTATTTTGCCCACCAGGGATAAATATCTTCAACACTGCTGGATGCCATAACACAAAGTTATAACTTTTTTTCCATAGTACATTTTTTGTTAAATTAAACTCCTTACGCTTCTTTAAAAGTTTGAAGCTTATATCTGGATAAAAAAATATTTTTTACCATTGTACACCAATGGTTCCTTATTTTCTTTCACTCTTCATTGCCAGTTCATTTTCTCTCTTGTTGCATATCGTAGTAGTTTTATTAGTATGGAACACGGTTTCTGCTATGACTGCGGGTTTGGCGCCAATGCTCTGTGGGCTTTTTCAATTTCTATTTTTTCTTGGAGTTCTTCTACTCCCAAGATCTGTGGGATCCATCTTTTTAAAAAAAATCCTTTTATATCTGTCCCTTCTTCGCCTTGTTTCAGGCCCACTATTTTTATATTATTACATCTGCTGAAATTCTCTAAAATGTCAATTTTTGGGCCAATGAGTTGTGTGTCTTCTTAATCTCCTTATCTCTACTTCCAATTTTTCTTTTAAATCATTCACTGCCATTTCCACGCCTGTCACTCTGTCTTCCACTTTATCACTTTGCTTTCTCATTTCTGCCATGGCACTCTCCATTCTTTGTATTTTTACATCTGTTTTTTTTAAAAATAGTACTGAACTCAGTCATTATTGTTTCCATTAAAATCTTTATTTGACTGTCAAAGTGTTCCTTATCTACCATCTGCTTCTGTTTTTTACCTTGTATTTTTTATTGTACATCTTTATCTTTTTCTTGATCTTCTTTCTCTTGCTCCATTTCTTGGCTCCATGGTGATCTTGCTTCTATCGTTGCCTTCCCAGCGGCTTCTCCCATTATAGAGTCAGCATCTTGCTGTCAGTGTCCGTTCCCTTCAGCGTACTCTTTAGTGTGCTGGCATTTCTTTTTCAGGCTCTGCAAGCCAGCGTTCTCAACCGCCTTGGGGGAACGTCGTCCCGGAGCTGCCTGATTACTGGCTTTCCAGCTCAGGCCATCCTCTTTGAAAGAGCTCCATGTTCACGGACTCCGGTAAGGCCTTCCTCTTTTTTTTCTGGTGATTTCTTCACCTCTTCTTTGCTTGTCGTTGTAGTTTTTCCTTCTTTGGGGCCATCTTTAAGTTCTTCTTGTACCTTTTATCTTGAAGCTTTTTAAAGTTTTACTTCTCTGCTTTGTTCTTCTACCTTTTTTTTCAACTTTCTCTGTGGAGGGCTGGTTTTCCCTAATCAGCCACTACTCCATCACATGACCACCCAGATAAATTGGATTGAGAGTCTTAAATTGTTAGAAAATTTTGAAATCAACAAATGTTTTAAACTAACAAACTTTGGAATTGCTACGTTTGCTCAGTTACACCATTTTGCTGATGTAAGTGAAGGTGGTTTTGGTCCTGTCAGATGTTTAGTATTACAAAATAACCAAGAGCAAGTACATTGTGGATTTGTTATGGGAAAAGCCAGAGTGGCCCCATTAAAGCCAGTCACCACACATCAGATGGAATTGAACGCTGCTACTATGGCAAGCAAAATGGACACTATGTAAAGAAGAGAATTACAGATGGAGTTTTGGACTTTGAGTACATCAGTGCTTAAATACATTAATAACAAAACCCAGAGTTAATGAAATCGAAAAGGTTTCTCATGCTAATCAATGGAGGTATGTTAAAACAGTGGATAATCCAGCTGATATGGCTTCACAAGGATCAAAAGTTCAATCTTTTCTGAAAAGAGCCAATACATGGGCATACGGTCCTCATTTTCTTTCGCAACCTGAAGAAAGAGAATCTGAAGACTTAAAAGAGTTATAACCTAACAGTTGATGAGTCAGAAAATGCTGAATTGGAGATAATATGTTTTTGACAGAAAAAGGCATTTGATAACGAGATATCAAAATCAAAGAAAGATCTGAATGGTACAAAAAAGTCATGTTTACAAGCTAAATCCTATTCTTGAAAATTATTTTTGAGAGTAGGAGGAATATTGGAAATAGCAATAATGCCAGAAGAGAAACATCTAATTATATTAACTAAGGAATTTTCATATTTCTGACATGATTGTTCGACACATGCATGAGAGAACAGGTCATGGTGGTTATAATCATGTGTTATCAGAACTGCGCCATAAATATTGGATATTTGGTGCTTCAACATTGATCAAAATAATTATATAAAAATATGTTAACCTATCTAAACCTTTGATGCCTCCAGGTCAATTTCAAAAAGAAGATATCTATGCAAGACGCGGGTAGAAACAAGTGCAATTTCTTGCATATTTATTTTGGAAAAGATGGATTAAAGATCTTTCATTATAACAGGAACAACAAATATTGTTGCTAAACGCAATTTTGTATGTGGAGATATTGTAATTATCATGGGCGATTCTTCACCAAGAAATTCTTGGTTGCTTGGGAAAAGTGTGGATACAGATCTAGACAAGAAATTATTTGTTCGGCAAGTGAAGATTAAAACCAAGACTGGTTACTTAAGTAGACCTATTATTAAAATCTGTCTTTTACAGGAGGCTGAAAGTTTTGATTTCTAATCTTACACTTTCTATATTTACTTGTGCATTTAGTAATTAGAGGCCAGAATGTAAAGGTTAAAACCTTGTGTTTTTGATTCTTAGTTAATTTGTGCCTGTCTCTTTAAGAGAATTATTGTTTATAGTGTTACCATAGTGACTAAGATGTAACATCTACCCAGACTATCTGCTCTCTTTTTCTACAAGATGTGAAGGAAGCATGGAACGAGAAATTTTCCTTTGAATTTTTGTATCTCTTAAGTTTTTATATCTTTATATACCTTTGTATCTTTATACAGTAAATGCTTTGTTATTCACTTTTATGAAAGTCTTGTGGCGAAGCTATGCAAAATGTTTATCTGTTCTATAAACAAATTAAAACTACAAAGTAACAGCCTCAGAGTTTGGTTTATTGGATTAAAGAGATCTAAATTTGGGATATCACAGCTCACGCTTTGGAAGGTGATATTTTGAAATTAGGATATATTAGAATAAGTGTCGTCTATATATTAGCCCTTGCATTCCAGGAATCATCCTGGTAAAGCTTCTCTGTACTCTCCCCAACATTATTACATCCCTTCTAAGATAAGGGACCCAAAACTGCACACAGAACACCAACTAATGTCTCACCAGTGCCCCATTGAGCCTCATTAGCACCTTCTGGTGGTTAACCTTTAGTTACCCTGCACAAGGGCCCCCAAATCCCTTAATATCAATACAGGCGTATCAATTCCTGATTTGATAGTTGGGAAGACTAAACAGGGAAGTTGAATGGGATCTTTGCAGAACCCTTCAATGTCTCTAAAATTACCTGTTTCTTAGTGGTTATGGACCCAAAACAAAATTGCAGAAACAGATCATTGGTGAATATGGAAAGATATTGCTTTTAACTTTAGATTCCAGCATCTGCCAGAGGATCTCAATGGGTTGAGCAGCACTGGGCCCATCCCAATGTCACCAAAACTAATGGAACTTGAACAAGATCATTAAGTAGTTCCCTGGTGATTCAGATCAAATATGGGGAAAGTCTTGTGACTAGAGTCTGCACTAATTATGAAACAACCATTCCACTGGACAACATGTGGGAACTATGCTATCAAGTAATGGAGGTCACAGGGACAGTGGATAGGTCTACATTGAATGTGGCAGTGTGATACTGGATCTTTCACCTTCTATGAAGGACTTTTCCATTTTTTTTAGGAAGATGGTGCTAGAACACAGTAACTCTTTTCCAGTCTTTGCATGAAGGGTTTAATGTCAGATCCAGAAAGAGTCTTGACATTATCAAATACAGCCATTCCCTGACATTCATCCAAATTTTGTTCTGACCAACTGGTCAAATCTTGAAATGGACACAAGCCGGACATATGCCAGTATGGCGTGTAGAAGTCATATACCTGTACAGCATTCTTTGGGATTTAATACATTAATGGTTTAATCCAGCACGAAAATTCGTTAAGATTTACTTGAATAATGTATGTTAACTGAATGACAACAGAGAGCGAGAACTGAGAGAGATGCTGTAATGTACACAATGCCAGGATATCGTTTGACAGTCATTATCATACACATGCAAGCACGGACATATCACCAAGTGTAATTTTTATATTAACATTTTTTTTTCTTTATACAGTATTTCTTTCAGTCGTATGTATGGATGATCTTAAGTCACATAGGTCATAAGTAGGGGAGAGGCTGTATAGAGCAATTTCTAGAATCCAACATAGTCTAACAACACTTTCGTAACTTGTGAAACTTTTGTATTTTCCATCATGTTTGGAGTAGACATCATTGACCAAAGGACCTGTTCCTATGTTCTTCAACTTTTTTTACAAGCACCCAAGCTTCCAGTTCAGCTGTTACAACAAACGCTAAACTCCAACTCAAAAAAATGATACCTCCTATTCTAATTATCAACCCCATGAACATATTTTATACTTATAAATTTTTTTAAACATCCTTACCTGCTTCAGCTTCTAGAATACAATCATTTTCACAGGACTGAACATTTTCCTCTGCACCTTCTGTTTCTTTACACATTTTACAGATGTAGCATTCTTTTATCAAAATGCCCTCATTATTTTCCAAAGATTTGTCGCATTCCATGTGAATCCACCTAAAGACCAGACAACAAATGCATAGTTACATTCTTTCAATTACCACACGAGGGAAAGTTATAGCTACAACAAACAATAAATCTATATGTTTGCTGGGTTATATTGGATGCAAATTGAGTCCCTGGACTCTTCTTCAGAACAAGATCTTTTATGGTGCATTAACACTATTATAATTACTCTCGAGGCTTAATTAACAAGCAGGAAACTCAGCCAGGAGTTCCTTTTTGATTCCAAGTAATTTTCTTGGGTGTGCCCTTCTGGGTGCAGGATACACATCAGGAAAGCTTCAGTTCTCGGCTTAATGCAACCTAGATTGTATACCTAAAATGGATGAGAGGGGGGGGTGGGGGGGGTGGCTTGGGAGGAGGGAGGGGGGGGGGGAGAAAAAGTCACTGTATATGTGTGAAAAAGAAAAAGTGTATATCATGGCTAACGTGATTTATGGTGTGAAAAATAAAAAAATTAAAAAAAAAGGAAAGCTTCAGTTCTCATGTTCCCATTTTTCATATTCAGCCACATACAAGAATGTTCTTTAAAATAAGACACAGAACATAGTCAAACCATTCCCAGGAAAGGAGTGGGGACAGAAGTGGCTAGGGAAGAAACTTCAATAAGATAAAAGATGAAGCCAAAGTGAAAGAAAACTGAAAATATTTCAACATAGGTTACTTTCCAACAGTCAAAAGACTGCGTTACAAGTTCACTGCTCAGCAGCCTGTTACAAATGAAGACCGTTATCAGAATTTAATGTTAACTATAAAGTGATAACTATGTGCTTTAATCAAATGATCAACAAGATCTTCAAAAAGAATCAGAAGTTACACAGAGCTTTCCAACTGATGCTGCTCAACCCACTGAGTTCCTCAAGCAGATTGTGTTTTGTAACACAAAGCAAGTATAACCTGAAAATGATACTTACTGTGTTAATTTTTTTGGGAGATAAAAGGCTTTAAAGAATACACTGAAACATCAGTTTTATTAACTAAAAATTACTCTTATGTACTTCCTTTGGGGATCTTCCAAGCTTCACCATCAGTCTATAAGGCCATGTAACCGATTGATTCCCATGAGTGATGAATAAAGTATAAAGCTGATCAAAAAAATGGGAGTGTGTGGGCCAACAATTTGAGTTTTCCTTTTTGATGGATCAATTCATTCAAAAATATGACATCAGACAAGTGTATAATCTGATTACTTATTAAACACATTTTCCTCTTAAATGCTCTTTACTTGCAGATCAATGAATGTATCGATTTCTGTTCTGTTAAAGATTCTGCTAACATTCATGCATTTAACATTCATGGCATCACAACTCCAAGGACTCCCAAGAGCACAATCTGCCAGTGAAGAATTAATGACTAATCATCAATCAAGGTGTCTGCATCCTATTAGTTCAATGTTAATCGTTTTGGCACAGCTTCATTATGGGAGATTCCAAAAAACAAAGAATCATTAATTCTACAAACCAATAAAAACATGACAACTGGTTTTATGGATCCAGACAGCAGCTCTTCCTGTGTAATAGTTAAACCAAGGCATTTACAACCTTGAAATGATAATTTGCAAAGAAAATGTATGCACTCCAGGAAATAGAAAATTAAATTCAGCGAATATAAATTCTGCAAGTCTGAAATAGATAACAATCTGATCTTTTTTTTTGAACACAACATAAAAGGGGTTTATTTTTAGAGTGCAACTTGATGTACATCAAATCTGGTAGTGGAAAATTATTTGTAGCTTAATCAGAAGCATTTCTGTAATTGGTTTGTTCAATTAAGAGTGAAGTCCTCGTGTCCAAGGTTTTTGGATAGTATGACTTAACTATACAATTTAGGCTTAAAAGTACAAAGCAGACATTTGGGAAAAACTGATTTCATCCAAGAAATGTATTTAAATTCTACCATCCCAAATTAAAATGGAAAGATAAAGATTTCACCCTTCCCCACAGGACTAGAATCTATTAACGTCTCACTTGCTCATGAGCTGAAAAAACACTCCTGCTGCAAAGTAATCAAATCTATTTTTACGCAGAAATTAGGAGGCCCCCCCATGCACCTCTACCCTGAGATGTACAATAGCATCTCCCCCTGCAATGCGTTACAGAATTGTGCTGGATTAATTTGCACCACAAAAAGTGTCAGTTTTTAAAAAGGACTCTGTTGGCCTAACCTTCTTACCTTTTGCACATCTGACAATTCAGCCTATCCTTTTGGGAGTCTTGATGGCAGATTTTGCCACAGAGTGGACAGGAGAAACTCTGGTCTTGTTGCTGATAACAAGTAGCACAAAGCGAACAGTTGTGGTGCCAATGAGTGCTGGTCCGCGTGCCGCAGTCAACACATACCCTACAATTCTGAAGTAAAATAGCGACCATTAAACATAAGTAAAATGGTAAAAAAAATCAATAACCAAAGCAAACCAAGCTAACAAGGTGATTTACAAATAAAACAGAAACTAGAAAAACTGGAAATCTGAAACAAATGTTGCAAATTAAGTACAAAAAGCAGTCAACATCTGGAGAGCAAAGTTTTTTTTAACAGATGCTGTCACGTTATATTATTTTTAGCCATTCCTGCTAATGAGTTATGCAACTTCAGGTATCATCTTTCATTTGGCAATGTAATGTACAAAACATTTCTGATGAATTCCCACATGCACAGAAGTCAGAATATGGCAGCAAGTGATCTTTTACCGTTGTGAACCACATAGCTCCTAATGGTAAATTTATTATCTTGTGAACAGAAGAATTCTCGGATTCGTTCCAGATTACATTAGAGGTGGAACAATCACATCCGAGGAATGTAAAGATAGGCAAGTCAAATCTTAGAAATGGACTATAACTTAAGCCAGTGAGAGAAATAGTTGGGAACGTTGTTCATCCAAGAACCTATGGTGGACTAAAGTCCAACGGTAGCAGAAAATCTGGACAATATTGGAAGAGAACATGCATTGAAGAAACACTTCAGTCTATCCATCTTATCCTAACAGCTTAGATCATTCCAACCTGCTAACAAGGTGGAATTAGTTTATTGTCTGTTATGGGCCATGTTTGCTGTGCTAATTGCAGTCTGTTAATAAAACTAGGTACAGAGTTTGAAGATTTGATAAATAATTAACCAATCCATGCAAATTTTATGGAGGATTATGAGGTCAATATTAGTGTTCACATAATCATTGCTTAAAAAGTGACGTTTTGAGTTTGAAACCCAATTCAGGCATCAAATGCACAGTGTCAAGACACAGATTACAAAAAAAAATACAGCACTGGAGCAAGCCCTTCGGCTCAATGGTCTGTGCTGAACATGATGTCCAAATCAAACTGCTGCTTGATGATTTCCCTTCATTCCCTTAATATTCATGAGTCAAATATTAAGGGGGCAGTGTGTAATTGTTAGAGTTCCATACGATCCAATTTCATTGACTCTCATGGGTCAGACTGATATTTGGCATCACTTTACCAAAATTATAACCAATTTTGTGATGCAGACTTAACCCAAGTCAAAAGCTAATAAAGTTTTACTTGTAAGCATGCTTCAAGACCTATTGCTGACAGGAGGCACATTTCAGAGGGCTTATATGGGGAACTGCAGGCACAAACTCACATTGCTTCTGGGGACAAGGCTCGCTGGTGTGATGCTGCAGTGATTGACAGGTGCTCCTGTGTTTGCAACACATGCCAAAAACTATTACTGAAGCACTGTACCTGAAAATTGGAGGAAAAAATAACACTGACAGAGACACGAGCAGGAGACAATGAAAGGAAGGCCAGTTCAGGCTAAAGATATACCTACAGCACATAATGTTAGCCAGTCTGAAGATTTCAACATCCAAGATTAAATGTAGGATACAATTATTTCATGAACTAAGCAAAATTCCTTATATCACTGTTTTCTTTACTGAACATACATACTGTACAAACCTTACAGCAAGAGAAAGAATCCTATATTTTGAAAGGGGTAATTGTTTGGTGCTTCATTTTGAAACGAGTTAAACTAGTTTAATCACAATACTAGAGAAAGAGCTCCAAACCAATAATAAAAAACACTAAATTAGCATTCGTACCTAGTATCTTGAGCAATGTTGAAGACATTTATTTCCTTGCCAATACAGGTACAAGATTTTTTTAGAAAATTAAAAAGTTAAAAAACAACTCTAAGCATCAAGAGTAAATAATTAATGAAAAAATAAACCTCAGCTTGCATTTTAAATATCTAGAGAATGACTAAGAGGATGAATTTAAACTACTTTGTTGTCCAAAGAATAAAGTAGATCAGGTTAGCTTATGTAAAAGTTGTCCTTGTGTACCAACTTTATTTGCAGAACTGTTGCCGTTGTAATATTTTGAATGCCCATTTTCCACCATAAATGTTCTTCTTGGTTATCATTTTTCTTTGACTCAATTCTTTCATGCTTGACCATCAAACGATATTATAGCTAAACTCAAATTTCAGAATCCAGTCTGGTCTTGATTGCAAGTTTAGACTCTGTTTCAGTGTCAGACCCTTTCAGCAATTTATCTTTTTCAAATTTGAATATGCCTGAAGTTGAAACATACTTTTTTTTTCTTTTGCAATGCTTGAATTTGAAAGATTGCTCCTTTCATGCATGGAATGGCGCAGCACAGAATAAGGTCCTTCAGCCCACAATATCTCTGCAGGCCAGGATGCCAATTCAAACCCATCCCGTCTGCCTGCACATGGTCCATTCCCCTCCTTTCACCACTTGTTTATATGCCTATCTAGATGACTCTTAAATGTAATGACTGTATGTGCTTCCACCAGCTATCCAGTCACCCACCAGCTTGGTTTGAAAAAAACTTCCAACAATTGTGGAAATACCACTCTCAGAAGATGAACTGCATATAATGAATGAAGCTGCAAAGGTAAAATGAAGCCATGCAAAGATTAGTCATGAATTGGAAAAGAATACCAAGCTACCATCAAATTGCTGCAGAGTCCACTGATTTTAAATAGCTGAGCCCAGCATGAATGCAGATGGTCAACTTCGTAATCAAAATAGTTAACAAGAGGTGCCTTGCCTTTAAAATTGAAGGCAGGAGACTGCTACTGAAGATGTTCAAATATTGTTAAATCTTCAGATGGGACAAGAAGAAATCAGAAGGTTGAGAAGATGTACATATGTCAAAGTTTGGTGGAAGGGGTGGGAGTGAAACAAGAAATGCAGGTCTTTTTTCACCCAGTCCACATGGAAAAGAAAAAAATCTGGTAGAGAAACTTAGTGGGTCAAACAGCATCGGTGTGAGAAAAATAATTTTAATGGTTTGGCTCAGAACCCATCACCAAAGACCAAGAAGGGTTCTGACTCGAAACATTCACAATTTGATTTCTCCCACAAATACTCCTAAATTCCCTGAGCACCTCCAGCTGATTGTTTCTTTTTGCTCTAAACACCAACAGATGCAGTCTCTCGTGCATCTCACGGGGGGGGGGGGGGGGGGGGGGGCCAAATTTTCAAAATTTATTGGGTCTTTTGTCCTATATATAGCCTGAAATTGAGTTATACAATGTAGAAAAACATCTTTCAGCCTACAATATTCCTGATGACCAACAAGCATCTGCGACCTCTATGCACCCATTTTCCAACATTTGGCACACAGCCTTTTTGTGAGATGCTCTGCCTCCATCCCCTCTCGGTCAGTGCATTACAGATTTCAACCGTAGTCTGGGTGAAAAATTGTTTTCTCAGATCACCTCTAAATCTCCTACTCTAACTTAAACCTCCCTCAAGTTTTATACACTTTTGCTATGGAAAAATGTTTCTGATCACCTCCCCTACCTGTGGCCTTCATAGTTTTGTGTGTCTCTATTAGGTCACTCCTCAGCTCCAAACAAAACAAACGCAGCCTATCCAATCTCTCCCCATAACTGGCAATATCCTGGTGAATCTCCTTTGCGCCTCTCCAGTGTAATCCTATTTTTCCTAGAGTGTGGCAACCAAAATAGCAAACATCACTGTGGCCTAATCAATAAAGTTGTATCGTAGCCTCCATGCATTTATATTTCACGTCCTAGCTACTGAAGGCAAGTATATGCTTTCTGAGCCACCATATTTACCTCCGTGGCTACATAAAAGACCCTTCGGCCCTCGATGTTGTGCAGACCTATATATTCCTACCAAACCAAAAGTATAACACAAAAGTCTGTAGACACCGTGGTTGAAGTAAAAACACAATGTTGGAGAAAAAGGTGAAGGGCTCAAGCCCGAAGCATCAGTTATGCATTTTTATCTTTGCTATACAGTATAAAGAACATTGTTTGACCTGCAGAATTTCTCCGGTACTGTGTTTTTAAAGCAAAACTAAATCCTACCTCGTTACTCTCTATGTGCATTCACCTCTTAAATGACCCTAAAGTTTCATCACTCTGGCAAGGCATTCCAGGCACCCACAACTCTCTGATGTCTCACATAAACCTTCCTGCCCTTAGAGATCTATAAACTAGAATGTCTGGATCCCCATGTTCGTCAATAAGACGAACATGTCTATTTTCCATTCAAAAATTATCACCACAAATGTATCAGGATTAAACTCCACCTGCCATTTACCAACTCATCAACATCAATAAGATCAGAACGCGAGCCCTCAGTTAGTCTCATGATTAGCAACAATGTAGTTAAAACCGTATAATAAATGTTAGATGAGGAGAGAGGCAAGACTTGGTTAAATTCCTCCCGGGGAAGAGTGGGCAGGCAATCATTTGGACCCCAAGATAAAAAGGAACAGGTAATTTTGGGAAGAAATCCTTTTGTACAAGAATAAACAAATTATAATGACATTCTAAAACATGGGTTAATCAAATTTCATGTTTGGTTCAACATTAACAAACCAAATGGTAAAGAAATGTAACAGGTTGAAATCACTCACTTTACACCTCCAGCCATTTGTAGGTATTGACTCCATTGCTGGCTGGAGACAAAATGTATGATAGCCTTTGTCACATATGTCACAGACCAACATTTTGCTGTCATCACCCGGACGCCTGAAAGGACAGAAAATTGAAATCATTTTTTGTAAAAATAAAATCGAACCATATACTATTTCACAGAGTATAGCAAACTCTGGTCATGATAAACCACATTGGTAGTGAGGTAGGCCAAACCAAGTAGTCTGAAGACCTTACCAAGATCAGAAAATTTGTTTTGAGTTTCATACGTCTCTTATGCTGCTGGAGATATTGGAAATGGAACTACTCTTTCCATCCGCTGATAGCCTGATGCCAAGTCTGTTTCGTTTTTGTACTTGGACAATTAGGTGAGAAGTGTTTTGCAGATCAAAGACTTTGATTGGATTTTCTATATTACATGACTTGAAGCTCCAAACGGCAGCATAGAGGGCCAGACTCCACTGCACTGATGTTCTAATGTAATACTCCAAAGACATTGACTGAAGTAGGGACAGTGAAAGTGGAATTAGATTCAATTTTGATGTTTCAGAGGGCCTGCAGAAAATTTTACATTGGCAGGATTATGTGGGGAATTGGCAGGAAAGATCTAAAGATGAAGAGGGAATGAGATTATCTGGATTGTTCTTGCTTAGAGTCAGATTGGTCTAGATTGGCCAAAAGCCTCCTACCCTCCTGTAATCTTTGTTGTTTGGTAATATGCTATCCGATTATTAGTAAAGGATAAGAAACCATAATATATCTGAAATAATCCATAATGTATTATTTAGCCCTCAAAGATTAGATTTGTCTTTACTGAAAATGAATTTCATAAATATATAGCTCTAAAATATGAACAAATCAAAGTTACAGCAATATTAAACATTTTCACCTGAACTCTATGGTAAATGCGCTACAGTGAACCACACTTATTAAAATAAAAGTACTACATTAATACTGAGAAATAGCAGACACCAAACAATTATTTTGGATTGGTCTTCAAGGGAGAAGATAGTAAATAAATTCCAGTAATAGGTAATAGTGGAGCTACAGGGAGAGAGGAATGTTAAACCTTCTCTATTGTTGAGAAAAAAATATTTATGAAAACCAGTGGACTAAAGGCTGACAAGTTCCCAGGACCTGACTGTCCAAATCCAAAGGTCCTAAAGTAGTTGGTGGCAGATGTAGAGTATAACTGCAAATGGCGAGCTATAATTAAAAAAGGAAACTGAAACCTTGGGCAGTTAGTCTAATATCTGTCATTAAAGTTCTGAAATCCATCATTAAGGAGGCAAGAATTTTGTATGACAATCAATCTGAGACCACATGTTTTTATGAGGGAAAATTTGCTAAAATTCCATGAAGGTAGAACTAACAGGGTGGATTGGGGAGAACTAGCAGATGGAAGGTTTTTGCATTTCCACTTTCAGGGAAATATGTTCATGTAACTATTCTCAGATCCCGTGTTCTACCACACTCCTCGGTGCCCTACCATTTACTGCCTATGTCCTTTCCTGGTTTGTCCTTCCAAAATGCAACATCTCACACTTGTCTGCATTAAATTCCATCTTGTCATTTTTCATCAGCTGGTCCAGATCTCCCTGCAAGCTTTGAAAGCCTTTCTCATTGTCCACAATGCCACAAATCGTGTGTCATCCACAAATTTGCATTTCCAGAAGATATTAAATAAGATACCACGTGAAAGACTATTGTACAAGAGCACAGAGTTTGCAACAGGCTAAGTAACAAAAAACTCTTAGAATTAATGCGTCATTTTCAGATTAGCAATCAGTAATTAGTGATTACAGGGATTAGGGTTGAGACCTTAACTATTTATAATCAACACTTTATGACTTAGATGAAAGGTCCTGCAGCATGGTGGGTTAGTGAGCTGGAGGAGGACACAAAGGAGATAGAGTTGTGTAAAATGAGTGAACAGATGGAGTAAAATTTGAGAAATTATCCGCTTTGGAAGAATAAAAAAAACGCACATTATTATTTATGTCGAATGTGATTACAAAATATTACAGAGATATTGGGGTTCCTAGTACAGAAAACCCACAAAGTTAGCATGTAACTACTGGAAGAAATGGTGTTCTATATTGCAAGGATATGGAGTACAAACACGAAGAATATCAGGTGCAACTTTTATACTGGTGAGATCACACCTGGAGTACTGCCAATAGGTTTGGTTTCCATATTTAAGATAGGAGGTAGTGTAGAAAAGGTTGATTTCTGAGGGAAAGTGATTGATGCATCAAGAAAGGGTAAGAAGGATGGGCCCGTACGTATTGGATTATTAAAAGAGGTGATTTTATTGAAACATAATTTGTCACGGAAAGTCACAGTTCAGATGCCAATGACATTTTCCTCATGGAGGCATTAAGAAATAGGGGAATTGTTTCAGAAAAGGAGTCATGCATTTCAAACAGAGATAAGAAAATAATTTCTTCTCTCAATAGGGTCACAAATCTTTGGAATTCTCTATTCCAGAGAGCAGTAAAGATGGACTCATTCAATACAATCAACACTATGACTGGCAGACCTTGACATTACAAGTGAATCAAATGATATGGGAAATGGATGTTGAGACTGTGATTGGATCAGCTATGATGATAACGAATGGAAGAGCAGGCTGGAAGACCGGAATGACTGACCTACTCCTGTTTACTGCTCATGTCACTAAAGTGACAGAAAAACTAAATTTAGTTATCACACAAAAATGCCAGATACCTAACAATGCATTCACAACACAGATCTTAATTTATATGAAGCTTAAAAAATGAATATTAAAGAGACTAAAAACTTAAATAAACCTATACTGTATTTCTTTCTCCACACAAAATTAAAAATATTGTACTTAAAAAGCAAGGATTTCAGCAAGATGGATTTCACGCTAGGCTGAGAAAAACAATTTACATTTCATTAAACTTGGAGCATTCTATCTAAGCAAAACTAACGGGCTGGCTTGTTCCAAATTTTATTTCAATTATCAAAATTTATTGTGTGATTCACGTTGCAATGAAATAAATACTATTTTATTCATCAAAAACTATCCCTGCATAAAATGAAATCTTAAACATGGGATTTACCTGCAGGTCTGGCAGATTTTGCATTCTGGACACTGCCACCCAGCCCGTTTCAAAGGGGTCACTGTTATGTCTAGGCATGCTCCATGGTAATGTTGTCCACAGCTAGTGCAGAAAAGCTGATCTAAAAGTTCCCCTGGGCTATCACACACAGCACAATTTGATTCTTCCTTGGCTGAAGAAAAAAAAAGATGAGTAAAGATTATTCAAGTACCATTTGAAGACAAAATATGCCACAATAACTGGTCATGGTCAAATCTCCAGAGATAAATTCCATGACTTTATTTGAAAGCTTTTCAATTGTGGCAACAAAATCAGAACTCAATAGGTGATATTAGAAAAGTAAGCCTGCAGCTGGTTTTCAACTTTAGTTGGCCACCTTTTAGGATTTTAAGCATTGGTTTCCAAGTGACACAATGTACCAACGCAAAATGACCTTGACAATATAAAAAAGCAATTTTATTTTGGTAGCATTTGCTTTGGAATGAATGGTGTGGCATTTGTGAAATGTTACAATCAACCTCATTTTCTACAAGAAGGGAATACCAGTTGAATTTCCATTCTCTGTTTCCTGATTCACCAACATTTCTTGGAAGACTGTGTGTTGAATTTGATCCATTTCTCTTAGATGCTATTTAAGAATAAGAAATCAAAGCAAAAGCAACCTGTGTCTGGATCTCACTCTGCCATTGAATAAGATCATGGCGGATCCATAAGCAACTTTGTAATTTTCCTTCCTGCATGCATTTTCTTTTCACTTTCCTTTCTCATTCCCAACATCGAATCAACTTCCCAAATAGTACAACTATGGAGTTTCGGCCCAGACTTTATCACTCAAGTCTTAAATAGGGCAGAATCATTGAAGCACTGCTACATTCAGAAGCTGATCGTCTAATGCAATGTGGGTGAAGCCCTGAAGGCAACTGTTACTGGCAAAAAAATTAATTCAGGATGCCAACCTTAACAGAACAATAAATAGTACCTCCAACATTCAGTCTGAATTAGTGAATAGCGGTTCTCAAAAGCTAGATTTACAGGTGTTCTCAGACATTTATGGCCCTCAAGTTTATGGGACACCCTCCCTGTGAAGGAGTCAAGCTTAGTTGGTTTCTTCCATATTTCTCTCTACTGACGGCTTAAAAATATATTATTTCAATCTGTGGTTCCCCCCTCCACTTAAATGTGCTGTGGCCTCCCAGGGTGGCTCTATGGCCCCCGTGAGAATGGCTGAGCGAGAACATAAAACATCATCGTTAAGCTTTAAGTAGGCCTATTACCAAAATTACCTGCAGCACGGTCAGTAGCTTTTCAGGAAGGGGAGAATAAAGTATCATGAATTGGTAAAAGACACAGGTGACAGCACAGGCAAAGCCCAAGTGCTCCAATTGATCCCAAGTGGTAATTCAATCATTTTCAGGAATAGAAAAACATTACTTGCAGTTTGTTGTGGCAGAATTACCACACGTGGGCATTTGTTTGCAGGCCAAAAAATATGGGGAAAGGAAATAATTGCCCGGTTCCCAGAAACACACGGCCTTGTCAATGTTTTTGTACTTGGAATGTACAGGTCGTCCTCAAAAAGTAGTAAATATATCACGTTAACAGAAAATAATTTTCTCGATTAAAATATCATTATTTCGCTGAAGTAGGTTTTTACTGTTTGGAAAAACGTTACATTGGAAGCAAACTTAGAATCTGGTCACACTCACATCTTTCAGGAGCCTGATCAATGTGCTCTGGGCAGAGGAGAGTAAGAGTTCTCATATCCTGAAAAGTGCCAGCTGCAGCTGCACATGGATGGTGATATAGCTGATTGCAACTCACTTCTGAGCATTTGATGGTGGCTCCAAGGTGCTTACAGTATGCACAACGCTGAAAAATAAAGATAGGTTCAAGTAATAACACTTTTTAAAAATGCAATCCAGAGTGGTGTATTTGCACCCAAGATTCAACTATAGCTCACAATAGTTTCCAAACCATGTTGGCAGAATAAAATAAAATCTGATCAGTTCCAAAGGTAGAAAATGTGAATTCACTTGTAAACTCCATCAGTCTGTCAACTGCAAGCCCGATTAAAAGCGACTGCTATAGGCAAGGGCAATGCCAGGTAACAAACCAAAAAAATTTTTTGCTTTGACTATTAAATATAAAATGATGATCCCATAAACATGTCAATCATGTGCGCCAGATACTAAAGGAAAATATTAGATATCACTTCCCTGCAACTCTGCCAACATTTCCCAACGTGACTGTCATCACGACTTCGACATGAGCACCAATTCATTCACTGCAGTCAGCTGTTTACAGTTGTTTTGCTTTTTACTTAGTTGAATTTAAAGTTTGTTTTGTCATATTATACCTAGTATGGTGAGAAAGGCTCTTCAGTGAGCAGCCTAACAGATTATCTCCGACATCGCACTGCCCTTCCAGTTTACAGAGTACAGCTTTCCAGTGAAAAGGCAATATGAGAGCACTGATGGCTGCTGGGAACAAATAGACTTTAAGCTTGATGTTGGTTGCTTCCATAACTTGAGTCTTGTCTCCAATGGGAAGCCTGAACTAAGAACTCACAACCCGTCTTCAAAATGGGGTTTTTCCACAAGTTTGCCAGCTTGTCCTGTTCTAGTCCCAGCTGCTGCTGCTGAACTATAGAACTGAATTCTCTCTCTCTCACTCAGAGAAAACCAACAGCAAGCTGCATTCTGATAGACTGCAGCACCAGACCCAACCTTCCAATTCCATTCATCTGTTGCTTTCTAAAACAATAATCCATTACTCCACAGCATGTTTGATTAGCATCTATTTGTGAAGTCCTTATAGGCATTCTTCAAAGTTTTTGCAAAGGTACTTGGAGCCTGGACTGTCCAGCTTGAGCAGAGCTCTGGCATTTTAAATTAGATCTGTTTTGTGAAGTGTTTGTATCTTTGTGTGATCTAACTAAAAACCCTACAATCTATCTTCTAAAAGCATATCTAAAATATGCAATATAAAATATACAATATATATCATAATCGGTCACAGTAAATCAAATACAATTTTCATCCCATAATGCTGTTTCTGCTCAATCTTTTTACTCTAAGATATTCTTTTATTATAACCATCAATATCAATCGTCTAATGAACAAACAAAGAATAGTTTATTCAAAATAAACAGCTGAATGGGAGGGATGAGGTTGCTTGGTGTCCTCCTATCTCATGATGAAATACACAGGGGTGGCACATTTCTCAATAACCGAATATTAAACTAATTAATTTTGTACTCTCCATCTGTGTTTCCGATCCTTCCTTTGCCTCCACAAGAACAGTGGGGTGGTCATTTATACTAGTACAATCAGGGACAAATGCACATGCCACATGAATATTGGCAAGGTTTGGCTTATCCCTCATCCTGCTTCAATTATTATCTGTTGCAGACCCTGGCAATCAGCACTCAGCCAATTCATTTAGTGCTAGCATTAGCAAGTCATGTTGATACTACCTAGTTCCAGAATAATACAACTTTCCTATTATAGTTCCCATGGATTGGAGGGTAACAAATGCAACTTCAGCCTGATTAACAATTACTGAAGGCCATGAACATGGGGTACAGGTCAGGGAACCCTACCCTATTCAAGAAATCCAGGTGCAACCTACGCAAGGCCACCAGGAATGCCAAAAAGCTACATCGAAGCAGACTTGAGTGAACTTTGCGGACACCAGGCGCTTGTGACAAGGCATGTACAGGTTACAAAGTAAAATTGGGCAGAATAACAAACAACACCACTCCCCTCCCTACACAAGCTCAATGCTTTTTATGTTTGCTTTGAGCAATAGGCTGGTGAGCTATTGGCATGCACCTCTTCTACCTCATGTATACCTGCACTCACGTTCATTATTACATACATTAAGTTCCAAGATTTTTTTGCCTATTTTATTTAACAATTTTTAAACAACAGTAAATACATTTCTTTCAATAAAAAAAACTTTCAAAAATCTTATACACACACACACACATAAACGAAAACCCCCCTCCCTCTCCCCTCCCCAATCCCACAAAAAGAGGAAGAAAATATGAAGGAGAAAAGAGACAAAAATGGAGAATGCCAAGAGAGTAAACTATATAATGTAAAGTTTGATGTAAAGTAATGATGCTCGAGGTTACCAAAAGATGGGGTCTTCAGAGAGTCTATTAAACATTAATACCCACATTTTGCAAATATGGGCACCATATTTTCTAAATACCTGATATTTATTTTGTTAATTATAAAGAATCTTTCTGAGTGGAATACAGCTACGAAGCTCTGCATGCCATCTCTCCATCCCTAAATCTATGCCTGATTCCCAATAGCTATACACTCCCTAGAAGCTGGTAGAGCAATTTTACAAATTCAATTTAATACATAGTTAATTTCAATTTAGATCTTATAGTCCTAATATTACTCAACAAAAATAACATCAGATCCTGTGGAAACTTAATCCCCATTAATTGTTCTAAAAATTTTCCAACTTCCAACCAAAAATGTTTAACTTTAGGACGCGCCCAAGTCGAATGCAGAAATGATCCAATGTCTTGACCACATCAAAAACATAATCTGTTAATATAGAGTTCAATTTTTTTACTTTTTGAGGAGTTAAGTATAACTGATGCATAAAATTGTATTGAGCCAACCTATTCCTAACATTAATAATTCTTGTCATATTATCTCTACATAATTGCATCCAATTTTTCTCATCTATTTGTCTATCAAATCCACTTCCTATCTTAATCTCAATTTAGGTACCCTATTTTAAGGGCTTTCTTTTGAAATAAATTATACATTACAGAGATAAATTTATTTACGTTACCGTTACGCATCAATAATTACAATTCAATCTGGATAGGTAATGTCAAAGTAGGACCTATCTTATCAGTCAAAACAGCCTCAACTTGAAAACAGAAAAAAGTATTATTTGACACATTACATTTATCCTTCATTCATTTGAAGGTAATAAATCTTTCAGCTTCAAAATAATCTTCTATTCTCTGAACACCCACCCGCATCCAACTCCCCAGAAACTGATTATCCATAGAAAATGGAATGTGTATTTTGACATAAAGGCATTTTTCATGAAATTAAACCTTTCACACCTACTTCATAATCAATTTTATTCCCTAATTCAATCAAATGTTTCAAAACAGGTGTATCTCTACTTCCTACTAATAATTTTGAATTCCATTTGTAAATAAAACCCTGAATATTAATTTCTCCTATTTTACTAAGTTCTATATTAACCAGAGCAGAAATTTTGTTTACACCATTCTTCCTTTCCATAAAAACTTTCTAACACTCATATTCAAGACTTTTTTTTAAATGTTGAGGAATTGGGATAGGAATCAACTGAAAAAAGTATTGAAGTCCAGGAAAAATATTCATCTTGATACAATTTACTCTACCACCTCAAGTTATAGGTAGATTATTCCACCCATTCAAATCCTCTTTAATTTTTATTAAGTAATGGTAAATAGTTCAATTTATATAAATTATTTAATCATTAAAATTCCAGCATCTGGCCACTTAAATTGAGTGGCTTTTTTTACATTGAGGATCACCACCCATAACTAAGGGCAAAATTTAACTTTTTATCTCAATTAATCTTAAACTCAGATACTCCACCATATTCTTCCAAACTTGTATGCATTTGACACAGCAAATTTGTGGGGTCCATCAAATAAACCAGAACATCAGCAGCAAACACATTTATTTTATATTCTTCTTGATTAACCTTTATAACCTTAATCTTAAAATACTTACTTACTAATTGTGCTAAAGGCTCTATTGCCAAAATAAACAAAGCTGACGATAAAGGACATCCCTGTCTACTTGATCTAGTTAATTTAAAAGAAGTAAAATTTGTCTATTAATCACCACCCTGCAGACAGATTTTTATATAAAGTTTTAACCCAATTTATAAATGTCGGTCCAAAGCCAACTCTTCCAATACTTTATACAAAAAATTCCATTGTAGCCTATCAAAAGCCTTATCTGCAACTATTGCTACTGCCACAGATAAGTCTCCCCTTTTCTGAGTGAAATGAATTAAACCAATGGTTCTCAGCCTTTTTCTTTCCACTCACATACCACTTTAAGTATTCCCTATTCCATAGATGCTCTAGGATTAGTAAGGAATTGCTTAAGGTGGTATATGGGTGGAAGAAAAAGTTTGAAAACCACTGTTTTGATTGTACCTAATTGACTCATTACATGCATGGTTTCATAACTCCAAAGGAAATGGGACAAAGACAATTTTTCCCAAGCAAAATATTTCAGTAACAATTGGGTCTCAAGCAGAGATTCTCAACCTTCCCTTCCCACTCGCATACAACCTTAAGCAATCCTTCACTAATTACAGAGCACCAATAGCATAGGGAATACTTAAAGTGGGATGTGAGTAGAAAGAAAAAGGTTGAGATCCACCAAATTAAACTAATCAATCTAGCAACATTATCAGCAGATTGTCGCTTTTTAACAAACCCTGTTTGACCCACATGATTTAAATTTGTTAAGTATTTAGCTAATCTATTCGCTAAGATTTTAGCGATATTTTTATAATCTTCATTCAATAATGCTATAGATCTATAAGATGGAGACTTTAACGGATCTCTTTTTTTTGGTATAACTATAATAATTGCATTTGAAAAAGATTCTAGTAAGGAATGGGATTCAGCTGCTTGCTTCAACACATCCATAAGGGGGGTATTAAAAAGTACTTAAATTTCTTGAAAAATTCAGGTGGAAAACCATCCTCCCCCAGTGAGTGACTTACCACTCTGCAACAAACTTAATACCTCACTGACTTCTCTGTCCATAAAGGGAACATCTAAATCTCTTTGGTCCTGATAATTTAAACTAGATATATTTAATTGAGATTTTAAAAATTCTCAATTTTAGTCTCATGGACTGAAATCTATATAAATTAAAATGAAAATCTTTAAATGAATCAGTAATTTCTTGAGGTTTATAAGTAATCTTCTTAGTTATTTTTTAAAGCATTAATTGTTCTAGAAGTTTGTTCCTTTTTCAACTGTCAAGCTAGAACTTTATGAGCCCTTTCTCCTAATTCATAATATCTTTGTTTAGTTTTCCCAATTAATTTTTCTGTTCTATATTATTATACTGAAGTTTTTTGTTATTAGATTCTTCCTTTTCTCATCAGAAGCCTTTCTTTGTAAATCCTTTTCCAAACCTTCTATTTCCTTTTCCAATTGGTCAACCTCTTTCATACAATCTTTCTTAATTTTTGCTGTATAACTTATCTGACCTCATAAATATGGTTTCAAAGCATCCCAAAGAACAAATTTATTGTCCATTAAATTCAAATTTATTTCTAAAAAATCTTGAATCTGTTTCCATATAAAATCACAAAATCCTTTCTCTTCAGCAATGTAGAGTTAAATCTCCACCTATAAACCCATTTTTCTTTCTCAGGGACCAAACATGACATCAAAAGTGGAGAGTGATCAGATGGAATCCTAGGCTTATACTGTGTAAGCATAATTCTTCCTTGCAATTGCGCTGATATTAAAAATAAATCTATTCTCGAATAAGAATTTTGGCTGTGTAAATAAATATAGTCCCTTTCCTTTGGATTTAATCTCCTCCAAAAAGCTATCAAGTTCAAATTTTTCATATAAACTCAAAATTATCTTTGCCACTTTTGCTTTTACAACCGACCTTACCAACTTATCCAGTAACAGATCAAGACAACAATTAAAGTACCCTCCTATCAAAATCTTCTTATGAACTTCAGCTAAATGTATAAAAGTATCATGTGTAGTGCTGGACACAGCCAAGAACGATTCAGCGGGGCTGGTTCGCCATGTCAGAGTGCGCTGCCACTCATGAATAAAATCTTCATCATCTACATTTGGTGCATAAATACTCAGAAGTGTCCACATTTCAGAATAAATTTGACAATAAATCAAAACAGGATCTCCTCAGGATCAGCAACCACCTTTTGAATTGTAACAGGTAAAGCCTTCTTAATCAATATCGCAACTCCGCTTGCTTTAGAGTGACATGTTGAGGCTACCACTTGACTTACCTAATCTCTTTTTACCCTGAGCCATTTCTAAATTTTCTTGCGCCAAAGGCCACTTTTTGTAACCTATCTTTAAATTCAGAAACATAATCCAGCAAGTTTAACTGCACATCCTCATTAACCCACTGTTCTTTAATAAACATTAAAGGTCCTCTAACCTGATGTCCAAACACAATTTCAAAAGGGCTGGAACCTAATGAATCCTGCCCAGCCTCCCTTGCTGCAAATAACAATAAATGAATACCTTCATCCCAATCTTTTCCATTCTCCAGATGATAAATCCTCATCATATTTTTAAAGAGTAGAATAAAATCTTTCCAAAGCTCCCTCAGTTTCAGGGTGGTACGCAGGTGAGGTGATCTGTTTTATTCCCAACTCATAAATCAATTTCTGAAACAACCCAGACATAAAGTTAGATCCTTGATCACTCTGGATCTCTTTAGGTAATCCAAAAACTATGAAAAATCTTTCCAGAGCCATTACCACCATTTTGGTTTTAATGTTCCTTAATGGTATAGCCTCTGGAAATCTCGATGCTGTACACATAATTGTTAATAAGTACTGATTCCCAGACATAGCTTTAGTCAGGCGACCTATAGCTTTGCACATGTGCGATTGATCTTGAAGAAGCTGCAGATCAATTGTTCTCTTCTTCTCTGGCTCCCCAAAGAGCTGGTCCAGTGTCACGTGTACACGGGTCCTTGATTCGACCGAGGAGGAAGAACTTGAGCTCGAGGCTCCAACATCAAGGTAGGCCGGGTTTCTTCCGATTTTTTCACCTCCTTAGCAGCAATTTTTTTAATTATCTGTGGCTTCCCATTTTGAAAAAATTTCAGGCAGGTTCCTAAAGCTTAATAACTTACAAAATTTGAAAATAAAAAAGTTTTAAAGTCGATTATTAATTAGTTCTCCCGGGAGAGGCATACCTTCATGTTTCTCACTTATGCCATCATGGCACGCTCCCCGCTATTACGCTACGCCCCCCCCCCCCAAAAAAAAATTCCTAAGATTGAACACACAGGAAGTGACTGTCCGGATGTACCCACCTACTTCATTAGGCCATTATCATTTCAGTGCCAAAGAAATTAGTGGTAGACCTAAAAAGACAATCACCTGATGGCTGTGGCATACACCATCGTGAAGGACATACTTTGAGATGTTGGCTGTGGCTCAGAATAACTCCAGCCACCCTTGATTCATTCCAATCCACATACCATCAATTAGGGGAGTACGGTTAGCGTAACACTGTTACAGTGCCAGTAATTGGAACAGGGTTTGAATCCCACTCTGTTTGTAAGGAGTTCGTAAGTGCTCCCTGTGTCAGCATGGGTTTCCTCCCTCTGTTCAAAGTGTACCAGGGGTGAAGGTCAAGCGGATGTAATCGGGGGGACACGGGCTCATGAGTCAAAGGGGCCTGTTACCAAGCTGTGTATGTCTAAATTTAAAAATTAAAAAGATGGCAGATGCCATCTCCTTGGCTCTACGCATAGCCTCTGAATATCAGGACAACGACACATATGTTCGAGTATGTGTGCGTGTTCATATGTCAGATGACTATTTTATCGATTTATAGCCCTGCTTTCGATACAAAAGTACCAAACAAACTCATCTTCAATGTTTGTAACCCTGGACTCGGCATCCCCTCTGGAACTGAATACACGACTTCCCATTCTGCACTCGTATCAGTGAGGACTGGTTACAGTACCTCCTCCACGATCATCTTCATTTATAGGGCCACAAGGCTGTGAATAAGCCCTCTTCTATATTCTCTGTATCCCCATGGCAAACACCATTCCAGCCCATCAATTTGCAGATAATACCACCATCATAGGCAGAATCTCTAACATTGATGAGTTGGAGTACAAAAGGAGAGAGGAAAACTGGTGGCTTGATTCCAAGATCACAACCTTTCCCACAATATCTGCAGGACCAAGGAGCTGGCTATTGATTTCTGGAAAAGGAGTGGAGATCGCTTCTCAATTCACATCTTTAGTTCCTAGGTGCAAACGTCTCCACTGACTTGTCATGGTGCATCACACATTGTTGCAATACCTTCTATTTCCTACAGATGTGTAATGGAAAGTGTGCTGATTGGCTGCATCAAAGCCTGGTATGGCGGCGTCAATACCTCTGAGCTGCAAGCCCTGCAGAAGGTAGTGGATATAGCCCAGTACATCACGGACAAATCTCTTCCCACCATTGAGAAAATTTAAATGGAACAATGCCATCGGGGAGTAGCAGCAATCATCAAGGATCCAAACTACCCTGGACTGCTCTGTTCTCACTGCTGCCGTAAGGAAAGAGGTATAGCCACAGTCTCTAACCACCAGGTTCAGGAACAGTTGCCACCCCTCCACCATCAGACTCCTGAACCACACACTTAATCAGATCCTCCAAGATAGTGACTCCTAAGAACTTAATTTGTTCACCCTCTCCACCTCTGATCTGTTGCCACTTTAGGCGAACTGGAACGCCATATGTCTGTTGCTACGATAGGCGAACCAGAACAGATCCACGTCGCTGCTCACAAAGCTTAGCAGCACAAGTTATAATTCTTCACTTTATAAACACTCATAGATGTGTCCATTTTGCCTCACTGACATTAATTTTTCCACCTTGCTTTCAGTAGAGCAAGTGACTTTGGGAGATCAGCAGATTTTTTTGCCCTTTTGGTTTTATCTGTGTGTTAGTGTATATCATAGCTACATCAAGCAGGAAATATTTCTGTAATGTATCACAGAGATCCTTCTGTGTATCAATGCTTTTAAGAGCCCTACCCTTTACTGTAGACATTCACCTTACATTTGACCTCCCAAAGTCCAAAACTTCATACTTGTGCAGATTAAATGCCATCTGCCATTTCTCTACAAAATGAGGATTTATAAAATGAAAATTTACAACTCATGTTGCTGTGATCTGCAAAGGTGCAACACATCCTCAAGAACAGATTTGCATTTGGGAAAAATAGAGTGCCAACCGTATAAATTTTTTTTGGCGTATTATGTATTTATCTTCATGACTGTGACAACATCCTGCTGGTTTATTAAACTGCTGAGTGGTTGGATGATCTATTGCTTGTGCCCCTACATAAAAGTGTATCAAATAATTTAATGCAAATAAAGTTACAGTATATTTCGATAATTAATCTGTGACAAAAACTACCATGAAAGCATACTCATGAAGAACTTAATGTTTTGCATACAAAATATTAACCACAGAGTAGGTTTCTCAGATACAAAAAAATGGAAATATATACTGTACCTTCATAAGAAAACTATTTTCCTTACAGGGTGGGACTGATAAATTAATATACTATGGTAAACACAATTACACATTATTATATATTATCCATAGTACGGTTATGGATAAATATGTCTTTAAAAGAGATAGATTGTGGGGGTTTAGTGTAGGTCACTTCACAGAGTAACACTTCACAAAAGACATCTCTTTTAAAATACAACAGCTTTGCAGAGGCTCCAGTTGGCTTTGCAGAAGCAATGAAGAAGGCCGATCGATTGTGTATGGGCAATAAAGTCCAGGCTCAGAAGTACTGATAAGATCTTTCAAAGATTGGGTTTGGAGCCTTGTTTTTTGGTTTTTACACGCAGAGGGAGGAAAAAAACAAACAGGATTCTACTCAGAGAGAGGTCAGTTCCTACAGTAGCAGTTGAGGCTGCAAAATGGAAAGCTGGCAGGCTTGTTGAAAAACCCATTTTGAAGACAGGTTGTGAGTTCTAGAGTTCAGCCTGCTCAAAACCCTTGTAGTCCTTACAAGAGGAAATGGCTGACTAGAGTGTTTCTCCTGAAATATGGGAAACAAGAGAAACTCTGTGGTGACCTGGAAGAGAAGGTTATCATTTGGAAAACCCATGATGGAGCAAGGCAATGAAGTGGACTGAATGGAGGAAATCAGTTTGTGTGTGTCCAATGAGCAACAAATTTCTCACTGAAACCAACAAGAATCTTTCTGAGCAGTAACCCTTTAACTTTAAATACCAGAGCCTGGTTAAGATTCATAAATGTTCATTTCGGTGCATATTATGAGAATTGCCTGATATCGACCAGTGAACTTGGAGAAGTGAGAAGTGAATGATTGGACTGTGAAACAAAGAACTTTCTGCCTAACCCCCAAATAGCCCAAGGGTGTATGAAACAAACCCCTGTACCATTTGTTCCTACAAACTCTCCATGCAATGCGAATAGCACATTTTGAACCCAACTGATTTATTGTCACGTAGCTGGAAGCCATCACCTTTTCATTTGCTTCCTTACTTGCATCTCACAACAGAACATTACTAACAATGTGCAACACAGTAAAAAAACCCACTAAAGAATGATATGGGCAATAGAGGCAGATTTGTCCTTGAATGAAATTTGTCCTGAAGTATTTCTCATCTCTGCACAATAACTGCAAATATATAGTCTACCCTGCCTGTGTTGATTTTCTGAAAATGCATATTCCACCCTCTTAAATACTGACCTAATTCCCATTCAAAATCTACTTTCACCACTCTTCCAGGGAATACATTCACATCAAAACAAATGAGTGTTTGATTAATTCTCAGCTCACTTCCAACTTTCAAAGAGCATGGTGAAACTGTTCTCTGATTGATCATTCTACAGATGGAAATTTTACCATTATCATAACCTCTCAAAACACCACTATGAAATCCTACTTTCATCATTTCTGTCAGAATGTAGGAACAATACCACATAGTACAGGCCCAATGTTTGCCAACCTATATAAACCTGCTCCATGATCAATCTAACCCTACCCTCCATCACAGTCCATTTTTCATCCATCCACATGCCATTTAAATGCTTCTATTATATCAGCCTCTACCACTACACCTGGGCAGTGCTTTACAAGTACCAGCTGGTCTTCTTGTAAAATAAAAATTACCTTTAACATCTCCTTTAAAATTTTCCTCCAATCACTTCAAACAGATGTCCTCTGGTATTGCCCTTTGCTGCCCTGTGGAGAGAAAACTGGTGGCTGTCTACTCTATGTATGCCCCTCAATCTTATATACCATAATTAACTTGCTTCTCATCTTCCGTTACTCCAAGGTGAAAAGCCCTAGCTCACTGAACCTTCTCCAATCCAGGCACCTTCCTAAAGCTAACACATCCTTCCAATAATTAAACTAGAATTGAACACAATACACAATACTTTAAGACTATTTGTTCTGCAAACAAATCCAACATTTTTAACCTCTCCAGAAAATCACACACGCTTGATACATTTCAGTATTCTCCACTGAACAGTTGCCTTAATTTCATTTCAATCATCTGAAGAAACTGTGCTACAGATGATACCTAATCAAGGATACACATGAAGGACGTTAAAATATTGGCCATTCCTGTAATTTATAATCCTTCACCATTCACCAAACCAAAGTATTAATTAAAAATTAACCAAATATAATTTATTAACCCTTCCACACTCAGGTTTCAAAAGAATTACTACTCAAACTAGGTAGAGGAAGCATGCATCTCTTTTTTGTTGATATTTTAAAATGCCAAGATTTGCTTTATTATTTATTGAGTTGAATTATTTTCTATGATCTAACATCTGGTCTTTGATGGCAAAGAGACTGCTGCCCCAATTATACACCAAGTTACTTATCTCAGCTGGAATGGGAATGACAACTTTGAATGGGTAACAACAGCAACTGAATAGGAAATAGAATGGAAAAGAGCAGAGAGCTTGGACATCAAGAAATAATAAATTCCTCCGTTTTAAATGATCCTCCCCTTGTAGGGACACATTCAGAACTCTCTCAGTAGTGAAAACATTCAATTCTCCTTGGGATCTTACATATTTGAATTAAGTAAAATGCTCACCATTTTAACTTTCATAAATCAAAGTAGTACAAGGAGGAAAATTTGTTTAACACCTTAAAATTTTGAAGCTCCAGAAACATGATACATCCTAACTTACGCACCCAAACACTCACATGCAGCAGGTACAGGAAAATTCCCATCATCTGGAATTCAATCAACAGGAAACTCAAATAACTAGCAAAAACACGAAGAAAAAAATAAATAAATTGATCGATCACACGGATACGACTTGGTGGTTTGACCCCAAGGGGGACCGCTGAGACTTCGTTGGACACTTGCAGGTTTGCCCCGCTGAACTAGTAATACCCCTCAATGCGTGTGCATTTTTTTCACTATTGCGACTTCTATAGAGGTGAGCTGGGTTAGCAGCGCGAGGAAATTGCGCTGAGAGCCTGACCAGGAAACTTGTGTGGAGGTGAGTCGGGTTATCACAGCGAGATAGGTGCACAGAGGGCCCAACCAGGACACTTGTGAGCAGGTGAGTTGAATTGCCAGCTCAAGGAAGGTGCATCGAGGGCCTGACTTGTGTGTGGGGTGAGCCAGGTTGCCTTGGTGCAGGTGGGAGCAAACATTCAGCCAGCGGAGCACACTTGCAGCAGCTGTTTGAGTAAAGTTTCAATAAAGTTGCCTTGGAATAAAATGGTGGCACCCAGGATGAAGAGCAGGCCGAGGGGGCTATTCTCCCAAAATGTCTCCCTATTGCTGCCTAGTAAGAGCCTTTATTTTTATTAGTATTAAGTTTATTAGCAAGGGAGTGGGGGTTAATTATGATGGCAGCATTGTTAGCGCAATAGTTAGCACGCTGTTACAGCGCTGAGACCAGGGTTCAAATTATTTTGTTACGGGAATTATCTGATTAAACTGGATCTTACATAATTAAGGGCTACAATATTGGTTTTTTTTTCAAAATTATTTTAAATTTTGCACTGTCTTCTGTCTTTTAAATGGCGTGTTCTTAATGCAGGTGTGTAAGTTAGGCATTGGAAGAGAGAGTCTCAATCAACCGGAAAATTGGCATTTCTGGCATCTGCGATCTCCATAGGTGAAAGATAATGGGGATTTTATTGTAGTTTAATTATTAGAACTATTCCCTCCCCTTCGTGATAGAAAGCAGGGCTATTTTAGAACAACTGCTGCAGCTGTTCCAAGGTTATAATTCAGTAAAATTGTTTATTTTTACTTCTTCCTGGTTTTGACTTACCTTTGTATTCCCTGAGAGAACAGCTTTGTCGACATTCATCAGTATCTGTTCCTTCTGACACACTCCAGAAGACCATGCTGCACAACAATGATGGACCCAACAGTGGCCTGTTAACAGATTAAGGTATATGAAAAATAATGACAGAACATTTGGAATAATTCATTTCTTGAACAAACTCAATTCCCAAAATACTGTTAAACTACCTTTTTGCAGATCTAATTTCTGATCTAGAAATAGAATCCAGAAGTTAACAAATATATCCAGGTCTGTAGCCGACCAATACAAAAAAACACACACACACACACAGTGTGACAGGTTAAGATCACTCCTTTATTAGGGCCGGAAAGGCTACTTTTATACTTTTCAAGTTCCCGCCACTTTTGCTGATTGACTGAGTCATCCATATGAATAACAACAGCGGGCGGGAACAGCCTTTCTTCCCCAGCCTGTTTCTGCTGAGTTAGCTGGGCAGCTTGATCAACGCCAGTTTGTTGTCCTGGGAGTCACTTTAGCGATCTCTGTCCACATCTGCTGCCGCACGATGTGCCAGCCCGATCTCCGCAATTGAGGGCCGCCACATGATCCCCCTCCCCAGAACCAGTGTTACAGTCTATAGTGTCCATAGGTATAGTCCCCAAAGTCTTTTGTGGTCTGCCTCTGTGTCGGGTGTTGGTGTCTCCACAAGTTCTGCTGGGGATGTGTGGGCAGGCTTGAGTCTATCTATAGTGAAGACCTTTGGCTCACCAGCGATGTCCAGCTCGAAGGTTGTTCCGGATGACTTGAAAGGGACCTTCGTATGGGTTCTGCAGTGGTGAACGGTGGGGTCCTCTGAGTACAAACACGTACTCACAGTCCTTGAGTTCTTTGGGGATGTTGGACTTGGCTTGTTTGTGTCTGGAGGGTGGGATCAGAGGCAGGTTACCGATCTTTTTGCACAGCCTGTCCAGGAAGGTGGTTGTCTCCTCCTGCTGTCCTCTGGCCTGGGGAACGAAATCCCCGGGAACCATGAGGGGGACTCCATAAACGAGTTCAGCGGAGGATGCGTGGAGGACTTCTTTCGGCGCCGTTTGCATGCCCAGTAGTGCCCATGGTAGCTCCTCCACCCAGTTGGGGCCCTTGAGTCTGGTCATAAGGGTGGTCTTAATGTGCGTGTGGAAACGCTCCACCATGCTGTTGGCTTGCGGGTGGTATGCTGTCAATGGTGTTGCTGAGCGCCCCACGGGTTGGCAATGTCAGTCCACAAACTGGAGGTGAACTGTGCGCCTCGTTCAGAAGTCAAAATCTTGCAATCCAGGACGAGAGGGGTGCTTTGGCAGGATCTGGTGGATGTGTCGGCCAGGGGGATTGCTTCTGGCCACCGGGTGAAGCGGTCAATCACTGTGAACAGGTAGCGGAAACCCTGAGAGACTGGAAAGGGTCCCAGCATGTCCATGTGAATGTGGTCAAACCTACATTCCGTTGGCTCGAAAGGCTGTGGGGAAACCTTGGTATGCTGCTGCACTTTGGCTGTTTGGAACTTGGCCTACCCCCGGAGTCATCTCTGCAATCCATGCCACACGTACTTGCTGGCCACCACCGGACCATAGTCTTGGTGGATGGACAGAGTCCAGGTGCATTGCCGGAACCTAGTGCCCCTCAGTGAGATGGTCTGGTAGGTCTCGGTGTGGAAGAGTCGTTTACCCTTAAAGTCCACTAGGAGGTTGTGGGTTCGCAGGAAATATGCTCCGAGGAGTGGTTGGCCAGCGTGAACTCCCATGAGAAGTGACTGCCCCCAAACTGCAGCTCGGCCCTACGAGTGCCATAGGTCCGTATTCTGCTGTTGTTGGCAGCCCTCAACGTGGATCCCGCTAGCCTGCGCCTAGTGTCCAACCCTGTCAGGGGTATCACGCTGACCTCTGCTCCTGTATCCACCAGGAAGCGTCTGACGGACAAGTAGTCCCAGATGTACAGGAGGCTCTCTTGGTGGCCAGCCGTTGTGGCCATCAGCGACGTCTGGCCTTGTCGTTTCCCTGGAATTTGCAGGGGGACTGGCATCGGAGGGCCTCGGTGCCCTATCTCCGGTGGTAGAAGCACCATCTGTCGCTGGACTCGCTCCTGCCTCTTGTTGCTGTTCTTTGCTTGGGACTGCTCAGGACTGATTGCAGGACTTCTTTACGAGCCCCACGGTAGCCAAGCACTTCTGTTTCTGTTTCCACAGAATGTCTGCCCTTGCTGCAACTTTCTGGGGGTCGGTGAAATCCGCATCCGCCAGGAGCAATTGGATGTCTTCAGGCATCTGTTCCAGGAACGCCTGCTCGAACATGATGCCAGGCTGCACATCTCCCAGAAGGGCCAGCATCTCTTTGATGAGTCCCGTTGGGGATCTGTCTTCAAGCCCATCCAGGTGGAGCAAACGTGCTCCTTGGACTCACCGTGTGAGTCCAAACGTCTTGGTTAATAGCTGTTTGAAGGCAGTGTAAGTGCCTTCCGATGGTGGCCTGTGGATAAAGTTGGCCACTCTGTCTGCAATCTGTGGATCCAAGCGCTGACCACATGGTAGTACTGGGTGGTCTCTGCTGTGATGCCCTGGATCTGGACCTGAGCCTCCGCCTGGTCAAACCACTTGCCGATCGAACTGTCCAGAAGGTCGGGAACTTCAGGCCGACTGCTGCTTCGTTCTCCATCGCTAGGTTTAGATTCCTTCTAAACCATTGGGGTCACCAATTGTAGCCGACCAATACAAAGAAACACATACACACAGTGTGGCAGGTTAAGCTCACTCCTTTATTAGGGCTGGAAAGGCTGCTTTTATACTTTTCAAGTTCCCGCCGTTTTTGCTGATTGACTGAATCATCTATATGAATAACAACAGCGGGCGGGAACATCCATGCATACGAATGCCCTTCTTCCCCAGCCTGTTTCTGCCGAGTTAGCCGGGCAGCTTTGACCCAACGCCACTTTAGGGCTAGTGGCCTGATGCTGTCCCAGTTTCCACCCCCGCTTGTTCGTTGTCCTGGGAGTCGCTTTAGTGATTTCTGTCCGCGTCTGCTGCCGTGCGATGTGCCGCCCCGATCTCCGCAATTGGGGGTCGCCACAGGTCCATCAGAGGGTTCAATCTCCCATCCATTGAATGCATCTATGTGAGGTGAAGTTAGCCAACATCAAAAAAGACCCCCATCGCCCCGGTCACAACCTCTGGCAATTTCCAGAAGAAGATACAAAAATCCAGTACTTCCAGGTTTAAGAAGTTTCCAACTTCTATTGGCTTTAAACCTCTGTTTGTTACAACTAAGCAGGGATTGCTCCAAAAACACCTTATGCACTATTATGTTTTTTTTTCAAAATTATTGACCTTTTTACATTGTATTTGTTTTCAGAGTAAACTCGAAATCTACAGAGGCTGCTGTCAGGTGCAATACTCAAAAATACTGGAGAAACTCAGCAGGCCATGCATTATTCATAGAAAGCAAAAGGCAGCCAACATTTCAGGCCTGAGCCCTTCATCAGGGATGCCGAAAATCAGGCAGTCTCCCAAGTAAAAAGGAGGGAAAGGTGGGAGGCCACAGGCTAACAGGTAATAGAAGGATTCCGGTGGGAGAGAGAAGAGAAATAAGCAGAAGTAATGGGGAAGAGGGCAGAGAACTAAGAAAGGAATAGAGTTGGGAGTTGGATGAAGGGAAGCAAATGGATGAGAGAAAAGGGAGAGGTTAACAGAAATTGGAGGTCAGTATTGATGCTGTCTGGTTGAAGACTGCCGGGACAGAAAACAAGGTGTTGTTCGACATGGCAGTGTTCAAGGCCATGGACAGACATGTTATTTTAGCAATGGTATGTGGAACTAATGTGGTTGTACACTGGTTGGCCCTTACTGTTGCAGCAGACACAATCAAGTGCGCAACAAAGTGATCGCCTAATCTGCGTCCAGATGTACAGGAGGCCATATCAGGAACACCAAATGATCACGGGTGAAGGATTACTTTGCTTGGAAGGACTGTTTGGGGCACAAAATAGTGGCAAGGGAGGAGGTGCAAGTACACGTATCACATTTCTTGTGATCACAGGGGTCGGGACTGGGGCAGGGATGCAATTGGTGGATAAGTGGACATGGGAGTCGTGGAGGGAGCAATCCTTAAGAAAAGCAGAGAGGCAGAGGCAGGTATATCTAGTGGTGGGATCCTATTGTAGGTGGTGAAAACTGCAGAGAATATGTTGGATGCAGAGACTGAAGGGGAGGTTGGTGACATGTTGGGAATCTGTCTTGTTACATCAATGGACGGGGTGGTGGGTGGAGGGGAAGGGGTCTGGACAGATGTGTGGGAAATAGGGGAAATGCAGGTGAGGGCTGAGTCCAGGGGAAGCCACATTTTCTGAAGAATGAGGACATCTCAAATGTGCTTATATAGAAAGCCTCATCCTGAGAGTAGACACGGTTAAAATGGAAGAATTGAGAGAAAGAAACAGAATCCTTACGGGCAATAAGGGTGGGAAGAGGTGTGGTCAAAATAACCATTGGAGTCAATAGGTTTATAGAAGATTCTGTAAATAGTTTGTCTCCTGAAATGGAGACAGAGAGATCAGGAAAGAGGAGTTACCAGGGATGGACCAAGTGAATTTGAGGTCAAGATAGAAGTTGGGAGCAAAGTTGAATGTAGGAGGCAGCACCAATGTAATTGTCAATGTAACGGAGAAAGATTTGAGGAGATGCTTGAAGCATAAGCATCGGCTGGTCCACACAAACAATTAAAAGACAGGCATAACTGGGAACTGCACAAGCATCCATAACACTTTGGATTTGGAGAAAGTAGCATGAGCCTAAGGAGGGAGGATACAAGTTCTACCTAGACAGTGGAGGATGATGGTGGAAGGGAACTGGTCAGATCTGTTACTATCTTTTTTGTTATCCTTGTAGTTTTTCTTTTAAATTAAGAGTCTGTTCAGTTGCAGCAAGAATTTCAGTGCCTATGTACACTGTACCAAGTTCACGACAATACTAACATTAACATTATCTATCTTGAGTCATGATGGAAGAAAGGTAATCGCTCAGGTTTGAAGGGGTAGCTGAAGGGATTATGTTTCTAAACTTGTAAAGTCTAATGCTGAGGTGTTAATCAATGAGGACTGAAAGGAATATAAATTTCTTCTGGAAGTTAAAGTCAGAAAAAATCTGCAGATGCTAAAAATCTGAAATAAGAACACATATCGACTTGAATAAGGAAGTGGAAGAGTGTGGAAGCATATTTACAAGTGGCACAAAGGTTGGAGGTGTTGTGGATAATAGAGGGTTGTCATAGGCTACAATGGGACATCGCTGGGTGCAAAGATGGGCAGAGAAGTGGCAGACAGAGTTCATTCCACAGAAGTGTGGAGTGATGTACTTTGGAAGATCGAACCTGAAGGCAGTGTACGAAGTTATTGGCAGTATCCTCAACAATATGGAGAAACAGAGAGATCTTGGGGTTTAAGTCCATAGATCCTTCAAGGTTGCTGTGCAAATTGATAGGACAGTTAAGGTTTCAATGCATCTTCTTTTCTTCTCCATGAATACATCCAACCAAGGCCAGTTTATAAATAGTACAGTGTTGAACATAAGTGTCAAACATCTTATAATAAAAGTAGATCATATTTCTTGTACAATGGAAACATTTTTTAGAGAAACAAAAAACATTGATTAATCACTCTCCACAAAATGTCAAACTATCATAAGTCTCAATATATTGCAAATACCACAGGCCAACCGCAGATCTCATTTTATTTTAAACTGAGAGAAACAGCAAGGTAACAGCCCACGCTGCCCAAATATACCTGTGACCAATTAACCTAATAATCTCGTATGTTATTGGAAGGAACTTTTCAAAATTAATCATGATTTAATCATTAAATTAAAATTTTTTAATTTAACTTTTAAAAAATATAGACATAGAGCACGGTAACAGGCCATTTCAGCCTATGAGTCCATACCGCCCAAATTACACCTAATTAACCTACACCCCCGGTACATTTCAAATGGTGGGAGGAAACCAGAGCCCATGGGGAAAAACCCATGTCGATATGGGAAGAATGTACAAATTCGCTACAGACAGCATAGGATTCAGGATTCAAACCCTGGTCCCTATCGCTGGCGCTATAAAGGCATTGCGCTAACCGCTATGCCAACCGTGCCTCCCCTCATAAATAAATGATAAATATCATTTCAACATCATAAATAAAAGTTGAATGACCAATATACTTTTCAAACAGTTGGATAAATATTTAATTTCTTTCTACATTCCACAAATTTGAAAGCACTGATCCAGGAAGGACAATTGAGAACAATTGTGACACACAATGGACTTATCTAGATGTTGATCTGTATTCAATAAAGGGAATTAGACTTTCTGCGAAAAAGTAACAAATCAATTTGTTTTTCATACCTGAAGGTTCAAATAAGGTCTGAACATCAACACCATCAGGAAGGCCAACTTGACTGAGTTCATCCCAAAATCTACATATTTGTTCTTCAGATGGAACTATAGTAGGTGCAGGCTGGGAAGGAGACCTAGTACAAAATGAACACATTTCAGGCAAATAAATATGTTTGGCTCCATTTGTATCAAAACCAATTTTCTGCCTTGGGACTCAGCAACACATTAATGAAACAATTTAGAGTTGAAACGTGGAATCTTGAAGTTTGACATTGTGAACTGTTGACAATGTACCACTGGCCCTAACGTGAAGTGATTAAGTTTTAAAATAACTTACATTGGATACAATTCTTCCATATGTCAGCTAATGTGACAATTATTCAGCCTGTGGACCAAATGCATTGCTTTTGAACATCATAGCACCCTCTTCCTGAACTTGCTCAATCAATAAACTGGAGTGCAACTAATATTTTTAAAAATGTAATGTGTGGTGGAAAGTGTCACCTTCATTTTTTTTCCTCAGGAACTCATTAATTAAGAGTTTTCATAATCAATCTTGGTCAATTCTGTTTTTCTTTCTCATGTCGCATGAAATAAAAGCACAGCAGGGAAAAAAATGATCACGAACTAAAATACCAAAATTACATTTTACACATAGGTCAACTTTATTACCAGTAAATATCATGTTGCGACGGTCATACACAATGAATGATGTACTGTGTGTTTTACTTCGATGGAAATGTTACAGCAATTAAGGCATAATCTATAGTATCTTGCTGTCAACACAGAACCAGATCTTTAAAGCCACAAGCTAATTAATAAGTGAGCACACTTGTCTAATTTAGCTTATTGGTACAAATGGGGCATTTCCACTGCAGCCAAGATTTAGGCTACGTCAAAAGACTATTTCCACCCTCCTGAACAACAAATTATTTTCCAATAGTGCATTGTCTGATGCGATACCTGCTCTAGACTCCAGACTTGAAATATACTAGCAACTCTCTTATCAACATAGTGTGACAGATTAGATATATTTTTGGGAGATGAATTGGGGCAGGTTTTTTAGTGTAAAAAGACTTCAAAACAGATCTCATTTAAAATACTGGAGCTCTACTCAAGCTAGACAGGCTATCTCCAAGAGCCCTTACAAAACCTTTGGAGAGTGCCCAAGAAACTTCACTAATGGATTGTTGTTTTGAGAAGCAACAGATGAAAGAACTCGGAGGAGTAGGCCCGGGGCCGCAGGCTGTCTGGGAGTGCTGTTTGCTGTTCTAAGAGGATCATGTTGGTTTTGCAAGCAGAGGGAGTCAAACAGGCTTTGTGTGTGTGTGTGTGTGTGTGTGTGTGTGTGTGTGTGTGTGTGTGTGTGTGTGAGTGAGAGATATGCAGTGCTAGAGTTCAGTAGCAGCAGCTGAGACTGGAACCTGGCAAGCTTGTGGAAAAACCCCATTTTGAAGATGGGCTGTGAGTGCTTAGTTCAGCCTGGTCAAAGCCCTTGTGGTCCATACAAGAGGAGAAAGCTGGCTGCCTAATGTTTCACTTGAAATAAGGGAGACAAAAAGGAACTCTATGGTGACCTGAAAGAAAGAGATTTTCATCTGGAAAACCCTGATGGGGAAAGTTTCTTCGGCAAGACACTGAAGTGGCTGATTAAACGGAATCAGTTATGGGTGTCCAGCGAACAACAAATCTCTCTCTTCTCTAAAACCAACAAGAACCTTCCTGAGTGGTAGCCATTTACCTTTCAAGCATCAAAGCTTGATAAACTTCATAAATGTTAAATTCTGTGCACGGTGTAAGACTATCCTGCAACCAGTAAACTTGGAGCAATGAGAAGTGAGATTGGACTGTGAATCAAAGAACTTTGCTAAACTTACATACACAAGCGCTTAGAATAAGAACGGGGATAAGTTAGGTTAGTTAAGTGAACAGTGATAAGTTAAAGTGTGATCTTGTTTTCATGTTTAAAGATAATTAAAAGCAACTTTTGTTTAAATAATCATTTGTCTTGGTGAATATTTATTACTGCTGGGTCCTCTGGCCTCGTAACAATAGTTATAGAAAATAGTAAAATTCCCCTTTTATAAAATTAGAATGTATCTTATAAAGCAGAAAATTAAACCTTCAGCTTTATTTGATATGATCTTGGAGTTAATGATATGTTCTCAAAATTAAGTGAGAAAATTTTTCTAAACTTAAAATATAATGATCGTCACAGAATTTTGGTTTTCAACCAAATTCAATTTATTTGTGACTATGGGATATTTTCTGCCCTAGTCTCATTCATCTTACTAGTTCGTTGATATTTATATTAATATCAAAGTTCAGATTTATTGGAGGTGTACAAACATAACATCATGTACAACTCCAAGATTCATTTTCCTGCAGATCAGGCAGAACTTCTAAAGGTAAAGGTTCCATTATTGTCACATTATACTACATTTAGAATGTAACATACATGAAATTCTTTAACTTTTGTCTACAAAAAGACAGAGTTGCCACTTTGTCTAGCACCCTTCACAGAAACCTATAGCACCTGGTGTTCCTAGACGGTGTTCCCTTCAAGTACTGACCAGTCCGGAACCTGCTACATATCAGTAGTGCAAAAATAAAGGTGATATAAAAGAAACATAAACAAAGAAAGAAATGTAAACTGACTGTGCAATACAGAAAATAAATATTAAATCTAATATGTATTTGTGCATGTCTGCTTATTTGCCTCCTCTTCATGCAAATCAATGTGGAGCACTCTAAAAATGTTCAACAAGGTTCAGGAAGGGTAACATTTAATGTTGAATGTCATGACCACATTGAATTTAACCTTTAAGGTCATATAAAGTTCAAGTGTTTTTTGACCAGCTTGCACTGACTTGCATTAGTGTTTATTATACAAGTATTTACTAGCACTGACTTGCATTTCTGTTTACTATAATTGTGGTAACATTTGATGATGAATGTCATGACCACATTGAATTTAACCTTTACAGTCATAAAGTTAAAAAAATTTTTAAAAATTGAACTTGCGCCAGGGTCACCTCAATTAGTTACGTGCTGTGCATCAATGTACATTCAGGATAAAAACAAGTGGCGAAACCCAGTTCAATATGGGCATAGGACCAATCAGTATAAAAGTATCACCTGTTGATGAACTGAAAGCAAAGGTCTTCCCAAACCTTTCTGAAAACTACCAGAATCACAGGTAGTTGTGTAAAAGAACAATATTAGCTCCAAAGAACAATGCTGTCAATGCCATCAACAGCTACTTAGTAATGCTCACTGCTACAAGTCAGTTGACACAGTTCCTAAACAGATTCAAGTGGTCAACTAGAGTTTCTAAATTCACTGGAACTTCCAGGTGTCCCACCACATTGTCTCAATCTAAAAGTAGGAGCGCCAATCATGTTCCTTCGTAACTTGGATCTGTCACACCTGTACAATGGAACAAGACTGGCTGTTACAAAGCGTATGCTGTGTTATTGAGGCAGCAATACTTTCTGGATGTGGCAAGTGAGAAGATGCACTCATTCTGAGAATTCCTATCATTCCCACTGATATGCCCATTTGAATTCAAGAAACTTCAATTTCCCATAGGCCTGAGCATCAACAAATTCTAAGGTCAGAAGCTGAAGGTAGATGTACTGCAAATGGAAGAGCCCTGCTTTTCCTATGGGCAGTTCTATGTTGTATTTCAGATGTTGGAAGCCCGAATAATCTTTATGTAAATGAATGAGATGGAAACACTAAGAGCATTGTCTGTTATGAAGTTATTAGCTGAGAATTGTTTGTCTATTTTTTGTCAGAAGTCAACTTTGATTGAACTGTGTACCGCTGTTCCAAAGAGTATAAATGTTGTGTTTGAAAAAATATATTTATACAAAATTTCCATGAAGTCTTTTTGGATATTTTGTATCAGCCATGTAGTCAACAACTGAGTGTTTTATTTCCCGGCAACAACAGGTATCCTGCTAGTAATAAAATAAAAATGTCCAAAGTAAGAGTCCTGATATTAGACTTTGATTGAGTTTGTTGTTTAGGAGTCTAATGGTGCAGGAGGAGCAACTGTTCCTGATCCTAGTGGTATGGGTCTTGAGGCATCTATACCTCCTTCCAGATGGGAGCAGTGAGAAAAGAGCACGTCGTGAGTGATGTGGATCCTTGATGATTGTTGCTGTTCTCCAACAGCAGCATTCCAAGTAGATTTTCTTGCCTACGATGTACTGGGCTGCGTCCACTATCATTTGCTTTCCACTCAGAGGTATTGGTGCCACCATATCAGGGTGCAGTGGAGCACACATTCCACTATGCATCTGTGGAATTTTGACCATGTTTTCAATGTCATACTAAACCTCTGCAAACTCCTGAGAAAGTAGAGGCACTGATGTACTTTCTTCAGGATGACATCCTTATGTTGTGTCCAGGAAAGGTCCTCCGAGATGGGACTCGCAAGAATTTAAATTTGCTCACCCTCTCCAGCTCTGCTTCCCAATGATCATTGGAATGATCAGGGCTTCCCCCCTAAAGTCCAAAATCAGTTTACTTATAATTTCAGACCTCTGAATTCAGTGACAGAGCCAAAATTTGGGTATTTCTTCACTGAACCAGCACCAGGTTGGTCCTTGAACTGGTATAGCATCGCAATTTCAAAGGAGAGGAATATAAGTTTAGGAGTCTAATGGTGCAATTTCACTTGTCCTAATCAGTTAATTTAAATATATTGGCATTTTTTTAATTGTGTATTTAAAAATAATTTATTAATGTTTAATCATTTTAAATTAACAAGCATTACTTAGATGCCTTTTCTATCAACCATAGGTAATTGGGTAATAAATTATTTTATTAGGCCTTTTCTAGTCCTACTGAGCCATGTGGTTTTTAAAAAAAAATCACCATGAAATAACCTCCCTCCCCAAGTTATTGTTTTCACCTGATTTAAAAAAAATTTTTTTTTACAGTTTGGCCATGATCAATCATAAAACTAAAACATGTATTTTCAACAAAAAAGTTGATATCATTAGATTGGTGCACGCCACATCGCCTCTAACATTGCCATTCTGTGAAAGAATGTATAATTATGACTGAAATATAAAATCATACTGCATGTTTATAATGCAAAAATTATTCTAATTTATTCACATCAACCTTTAATGAATCATTGCAGCTGTGGCACTTAACAAATTTGCAACAAGATAATGAAATTCAAAGCCCCTAAATATTTACTATTAATTAGCAGATCTCCCATGTGCTGCCAGTGGGGACTCAGGTGATTGCTTGTTTTGTAACCAGTCCACTACAAGCCTTGACTAACATTTCAAAGAGTGCACTTCTCAAGGCATCTTAAAATTTTCACTTAATTGTGAATATCTGGAAAGAAGTTTTTAGAAGAATCTTTTGAGAGCTTTAATTGGCATTGTTATTGCACTGGATCAAAGGCTCCATTTTCAAATGGAGTAATATGCAGTTGGAAGCTAAACTTGGGGTTGTCATGGTTGCAAGTGTGGATGAGGAGGAGTACAAGTGCCACCTTATCTCATTGTTTCAGAGGTTTGATGAGTTTCCGCATGGTGATCAATCCCAGTAAATGTGGTTTTGGTGCCGCTGATCTTTTATTTTGGAACAAAGAGTTAGGCAGCATGGTATTTTGCCCGATTAATCGAAAGTGCAACAGATTTGAAAATTTCCTAAACCTGTTACATTGGGACAGTTTTTTTTTAGGCAATATGAGTTTTTATTGCCAAATGCTGCAACATTTTTATTGCCCCTTAATGGGCTACTAAAAGGATCCGATAAGCTCATATCCAAAAGACCATTAACTTTGGGAGATGATGCTGTGTGTGCTTTCAATGATGTGTCAACTGCGCTTGTGAATGCCACGATGCTTGTACATTAAAAGCCCAACACCTTGCTCTCTCTTCCCACAGATGCATCTGTCAGTACTGTGGGAGCACGATTAAACAACGAGTCCATGGGCAATTGGAACCTATGCTTTTTTTTCAGTCAAGCCGTCACCGGCCCAGGCAAAGTATAGTACTCTTGGCCATCTATCTCGCAGTGAAGCATTTCCACTTTTTATTGGAAGGTCGTCCTTTCACCATTTATACAGACCAGCAACCTCTTACGCATACTGCAAGTACAAGGACACATCTCCAGTCCCCCAGAGAGATTCAGCATTTGGACTTCATTCGCAACAGAGGAAAAATTAACACTGTGGTCGATGACGCCCTGTCTGGGAGCAACAATAACGCCTTCCATACAACTACTGCTATCAATTTCACCGCCATAGCACACCGATTCCGATCTCATCCGCAATTGCCGGATCAACTCTGATCTAAATCAGGTGAAAAGTTAGTCTGCAATTTTTCTACAGGAAGGCCTAGGCCTTTTGTGGTGGCGGCTAAGAGGTAGGAGGAGATTATGAGTCTCTTCGCAATCTATCGCATCCTGGTAGAAGAGTATCAAACTAGTTATAGAACGTTTTTATCTGGCCTCATGTTAAATGGAATGTTGGATTATGGGCAAGGATCTACTTGCTGTGTCAACACTCTAAAGTCTCCAGACACACAAAATCCAAGCTGGGGGATTTTGTTGTTCCAGATTCCCATTTCCAGGAACCAAGTGCACCTAGATTGGGCCAGGATGCTTCTGCCACTTCAAGGATATATTTTTCCACTCACTTGTGAAGACCAGACTATCAGGTGGCAGGAGACCATTCCTGTCACTGACATATCTGCGGAGATAGTTGCTAGGGGTTTTGTGAATTGTTGGATTCCACAATTTAACTATTACAACAGATCGAGGGTCTCAGTTTGAGTCAGCGTTGTTTCAAGCTCCCACTAATCTGGGCACTAAAACTATTCACACTATGGCTTACCATCCGTAGGCCAATGACCTTGGTAAGTATTTCCATCAACTATTGAAGGCAACATAATAGCAGGTGGTGATGCATCTATACAGAGCGAATGATTGCCCATGGTTCTCCTTGGAGTGCGTACTGCTGTTAATTTGAGGGATAAATATCATCTTTTGGTAAAAGTATGGAGCCCATATTTAAAAACTCTTGGTATTAAAATTTAATCTCCCAACCTGCTCCGCTGGATGTCTCAGTTTCCGCAGCTAAAGGTTGATTATTATTATTCAATTATATAATGTTTGTATCGATATATTAAACTAATGTCATACGATTTAAAATTGTAAATAAAATATTGAAAAAGTAAACAATTTAAATTACAAAGCACTTGAAATCACATCTGCAGATCACTAGAACACAAGTAGAACAGTGTCACTGTTCTAAGTAAAAGAGGAGGTAGAGAAGAGAGAACTACAAGTAAAAGAGGAGAGAAAAAGTAAAAGAGGAGAGAACTAAGTAAAAGAGGAGGCAGAGAAGAGAACTACAATTCTATTTTCATAATTATCACTGTTTCCTTTCCCATTTTCAGACATCCCACTATCATTCCTGGTCAATCTAATGGAATAATGACCTTGTCAGATTTACTTGTGGTGTGGTGGCTGACCTTAATTGCATCTGTAATGACACTGATTACTACAACTTTCAACAAATAAAGAATACACTCACTTGTTTCCTTATGCACATCATGAAGTCGACTTTCTTTTTATTGTTCACTTGTCACAACGTTGTATTTTTAAATCCCCAAACACCACCCAACTAAATTTCTTTGACTTCCTCATTGGCTCACTGCCATACAGGTGATCCTGACACTTTCTCGCTCTCCTCCTCCTGCATCTGAGATTCATCACCCGGCCCCGATTCTGACGAAGGTAATATGTGACCACAACACATCCACAATGTATCGCTGTTATTCTGGTTGGCCTCAATCATACCATATGAAATCTTGTAGCACTCAGAATTTCAAACAACTCCCAATGCACAAACCCTGACTAATCTCCTAAAATCCACAATTACCACCAGCTTTCCTCTTGCAATTGCACTTCCTTAAATGTACATTCAATTTTAATAACAGCAAGCACCAAGAAATAGACAGGTCAAAAATAAGATTGAATAATAAAACACATTAAGTAATGATCTTCACATCTCACAGCATCTACTCTCTCATGTGCCCTCTGAACCTTGTGCATCAAAGGATCATTTCTTATTTTTAAAACTCCATCGATGGGCCCATCGAGAACAACCATTTCAATAATATGATGCAAGAAATTTTTTACCATTAATTACTGCTCATTTTCCTTTTAGCAGAAGCAAAGTAGAATTTTAGTCCTGCACTATTTCCATCCTTGTAATGGAACTGGATGTAACAATTAAGAAATAATATTTGCCTAAAAGAGGACAACAGATAACAATGAAGTAAACTTGCAGTGGCATTGTTTTCACTCTGCTTCTGGAAGACAGTAGTCAGATACCTTACAAAACTGTTGCAGCATATCTTAGCTACGATGTACAACAGAGCAACGAGTCACAGAACAGCGGATAAGCTCCTGTCAAAGCGGTGACAATGGATACATTCCAGTTCGCCTATCGTAGTAACAGATCTATGGGGGATGCCATCTTACTGGCTCGACACAAACCTCTGGAACATCTGGACAGCAAAGATGCATACATCAGGATGCTTTTTATCGACTACAGTTCGGCATTTAACAAAATCATCCCTCAAAACTGATCAGCAAACTCCACGACCTGTGAGTTAATTCTCCAATTATTGTGCAATTATATCATGGATTTCCACAATCAATGAAGGTTGGTAGAAACTTCTCCTCCACAATCTCCATCAGTACCTCAGGGCTCTGTGTTCTTAATCCCCTTCTCTACTTGCTTTGCAAGTGTAGGGTTCAGTACAACAATAACGCCATCTACAAATTTGCCGATGATGCCATGGTAGTGGGTATATAAAGGAAAGGGATGAGTCAACATACAGGATGGAGATTGAAAACATGGCTGAATGGTGCACCAACAACCTTGCACTCAATATCAACAAAAATAAGGAGCTGATTGTTGACTTCAGGAAAGGAAATCAAGAGATATACAATCTAGTGATCATTGGGGGAAATCAGAGGATCTTTCCTGGACCCAACTGTTATGCTCCCCAGCAGCAATTGGGAGGCACATTAACAGAAAATGTATTAACAACAATAGTAGAATTAACCCGATAAATGTAACACTCGAACACCAGCCTTAAAGGTAACTCTATATAAACAAAGGATTATTATACAGCGTATGTGGGGGGAAAACCCAGACCATTACAGTCCAAGCTGAAATATCCCGAAAAATCACCAAAATTCCCAAAACAAAACCCCCAGGTCAGTCGCATCAAATCTGTCAAGAAGGAAAAGCTCACGGATCTGGTCTCCAGGCTTGGGATTACTTGTTTCCTTGCCCACTGGTCTTTTAGTTTGAAGCTGTATCCAGATGACCGTGGTCCCTATACTTTCAACCATGTCAGGGAACACAAAACTGGCTTGAGTTTCGAATGTGGCAACAAACTTCTTTACTTTCTTCACCTGAGAATTTTTAGTGATCTCCTGGTCACCACGAGGTTCACTCATCCAAAGCCCTCTTTAGGGTTAACAAGTAACCTTCTATAACACAAGTCCTCTCCTTTGGACACCCTGGATGAAGTGGTCCTGCGACTCCTGTCACAAAACTATCCTCCTCTTGAAAGGGGATGGAATAGGTCAGTCTGGGAATCAGAGTTCCCCAAACTGCTGTCAGAACAGTGCTGACACCCATGGACAAAAGTAGCTCAGTCTTCATTTTCCCATTGAATCTACTGGGCGAGCACTCTGACATACAGCTCCAGACGGCAGTGCTAGCACCTGTGAACAAAGTAACTCAGCATGTAGCTTGCTGAAGGTGCCAGGTGACCACGCACAGTCAGACTGTCACACGCAGTCCAATCCACTGACTAACCTCTTCAAAACCAGCTCAACGGGCTTTTTAAACTGGCTAGCGTGTGCCTCCAGCTCTCCTCTTTTTTGGGGGGGTGGGGGGGGGGGAAGAGAGGTTAACAGCAGCAGACTCACTCTCCTGCGAGCCCATGGACTTTCAGCATTTGATTTCCATGCTTTGACAGCTGTCAAAGTTCCCTAGTGGTAGCCCAGCGCTACTACTGCACCTAGCAGCTGTCAAATCCTCCGCTGTAAGTTCAGTCCTGTCCTCAGTCAAAAACAAAATTCTCCAAGGTCCATAATACAACACCCAATGGCATCGTGAAGAAAGCACATCAGCCATTCGACTTGGCAGTGTTCCACAATATCACCTTTTTGGCTTGATTTGGGTAATTTATTAGAACGAATAACTGGAGTAAGATTCCCACAGGATCCAATGCTATTTTTACTGGGACATGTTAGAGGAATTAATCTTAAATTAAAATTGAATATGTATAAAGAAAAATTTGTTGAAATTGCTTTGCAATAGCTAGAAAATGTATTGCTATAACTTGGAAGTCGAATATTGATTTGGGAATGGATAGATGGCATTCAGAAGTTCAGAGATGTATTCCACTTGAGAAAATTACTTACAATTTAAGAGATAAATATCATACTTTTTGTGAAATATGGAACCCATATTTATAAACTGTTGGTAATAAATTTAAATGAATTTCGAACATTCCCTTCCTCCTATTGATCGCTATGAATATGAAAATATATATTCATAGAGACATATTATATATATATATAAAGTAACAGAGTATATAGATATGTTTTTGGGAGATAAATTGGGAAAGATTTGTTAGTGTAGGTCACATAAAAACACTTTAAAACAGATCTTATTTAAAATACTGGAGCTCCGCTAATGCGAGACACGTCGGGGCCTCAAAGCCTTTGCAAAAGCTTTGGAGAGTGCCCAAGAGACTTCACTGATGGATTGTTGTTTACCAAAAGGCAACAGATGAAAGAGCTTGTTGGAGCCGCCTTCTGTCTGGAGGGAAACTTGCTGTTCTAAGAGGGTCATGTGGTTTTGCAAGTAGAGAGAGTCGAACAGGCTTTCTCTCAGAGAGAGAGAGAGAGAGAGAGAGAGAGAGAGAAAGAGAGATCATTTCTACAGTGTTACAGTCAGCAACAGCAGCTGGGACTGGAACAGGACAAGCTGGCAAGCTTGTGGAAAGCCCCATTTGGAAGACGGGTTGTGAATGCTTAGTTCAGCCTGGTCAAAGTCCTTGTGGTTCTTGCAAGAGGAGAGGATTGGCTGTCTAATGTTTCACTTGGAATAAGGGAAACAAAAAGGGACTCTGTGGTGATCTGAAAGAGGTTTTCATCTGGAAAACCCTGATGGGGAAAGTTTCTTCGGCAAGACACTGAAGTGGCTGATTAAATGGAATCAATTGTGGGTGTCCAGTGAACAACAAATCTCTAAAACTGACAAGAACCTTCCTGAGTGGCAACAATTTACCTTTCAAGCATCAAAGCCTGGTGAACTTCATAAATGTTAAATTCTGTGCACAGTATATAAGAATTGCCTGCAACCAGTGAACTTGGAGGAATGAGAAATAAGATTGGACTGTAAATCAAAGAACTTTGCTAAACTTACATACACATTCGCTTAGAATTAGAAGGGGGTTAAGTTAGGTTATTTAAGTCAATAGTAATAAATTAAAGTTTTTCATGTTTAAAGATAATAAAAAGCAACTTTTGTTTAAGTAACCATTTGTCTTGGCGAATATCTATTGCTGCTGGGTTTATGAGTGTGTATGTTTAAAAGTATTGGAAAGTGAAGTGCTCCTGTTGTGGTTTTCTTGTCCCTTTTTCTTTTTTTTTTAAAGTTTGTAGAGAGTTGAGGAAAGGGGCTGGGGAGAGATTTAGAAGAGATTTTTCTTTCTTTTTTTATTTTTCTATACATATGAAATACCACATGTATTTGGATTAAGTTTGAAATATAATGATATGTTTGTTAAGTGGTTTTATATTAAATAAAATTATATTTTAAAAAAAGCACGTCAGGGCCTCTATTTCCTCAGGAGTTTGTGGAGGTTTGGTATGACCCTGGAAACACTGGCAAATTTCTACAGAGGTGTTGTAGAAAGTGTTCTGACCGGCTGCATCATGACCTGGTATGGAAACACATATTCTTGATCGTCAAGCCCTCTAAAAGGTAGTGCACACAGCTCAGGATATCACAGGCAAAACCCTCCCCACTAATGAGCACATCTACAGGGAATGCTGCCACAGTAGAGTGGTAGCAAAGACCCTCACCTCCCAGCACAAAGTCTGTTCTCGCTGCTGCCATCAGAAAAGAGGTATAGGTGCCACAAGACTCACACCACGCTGTTCAGGAACAGCTGCTACCCCTCCTCTATCAGACTCAACGACAAACTCATTTCAGGACTCTTATTTGTACACATTATTGATTTTGTTTTTATTCTGTGTATTGCAGAGTTGGTTTACATTTCTTTGTTTGTTTACATGTTTTACGTTGCACTGTTTATTTTTTCCACTATCAATTAGTGGTAATTGGGGCGTGGCAAGATGGCGTAAGGATCAGACGTGCCTTCCAGTCCTCTCCTGACTCTATCTTATTGTTTTGTCTAGAAATGCCCGTTAAAATTCTTTAAAAGTTTAGATAATTTCAGTGCTGTTAATTTAACTTATGATGGTACAATTGGTGGAAAAGAGCAAAAAAAACGACAACAGATCATCAAAAAACTACATTTTCCAAAAGTTCAAGTTTTGGAGCCTACCTACAGGAAAGACACCGGGACTCAGCGTGAAATGGATCCCAAGAGAGAGGTACAGTGTTCGGATGTAGAGCTCTATGTTACATTGGTAAAGCCCCCTAAAGAGGGCGCCAAACAGCCTTTAGAACAAAGAGTTACTCAAAGGCATTTGTCAACTGTAGAGGTGGCGCTGCAAACTGCATCTCTTGAGATGAAAAAACTTATACAAGTTGATGTACTGGGAGAACTTAATACATTATGGACTGGAGAGGCCGTGGCTGGGGTTTCCACACACAGTCATACTACAAGGAAGGCAACCAGAATGAAGGAAGGAACAGAAGATCCTTTGGTTATGCAGAAGAAGCAGGAATTTGTTGAGCCAAAATCTCTTCCAATTGAAAAGATTTTTGTGAATCTTGAATCTAAATTATCTTATACAATGCAGGGATTAACCAAGATTATGACTGAACTTGGTACTAGGTTTAATACTCTGGTGAAAATACATTCTCAACAGATGGCTGAGCTTGGAGCTTTTAAGCTTGAAGTAAGAGATAAATTTAATTCGTGTGAAGAAGATATAGTCGAAATACGGGATCAAGTTTTTGATGTGACCAAAATGGTCGAAGACTTTCAAACTCAAAATAAAAATTTGGTGAAAAAGATTGATTATTTGGAAAACCAATCCAGACGGAACAATATAAAGATTATTGGTTTGCCGGAAGGTATGGAGGGACCAGACCCAAGAAAATTTTTTACTGAATGGATTCCGCAGGTGCTGGGTCAAGAACATTTCCCGGAAAGTACTGGAACGTGCTCACAGAGCCTTGCGTAGAAGACCTATTTCAGGTCAAAGTCCAAAACCTGTTTTGGTTCGTTGCTTGAATTATTACGACAGAGAAATAATTTTACAAGTGGCTATTAGAAATGCACAACAGAGAAAATCACCCTTGATGATTCAAAATAATCGAGTTTTCTTCTATGCGGATTTGAGTCAAGAAGTTGTGTTCCAACGACGGGAATTCAATCCTGCTAAAGAGTTGTTGTGGAAGAAAGGTTACAAGGCAACCTTTAGATATCCAGCTGTTTTGAAGGTTTTCCAAGATGGTTGCCAACCAAAGTTCTTTGATTCTCCAAAGGAAGCTATAGCATTTGCTCAAGAGCTGCCAATTACTCAGTTTCAACAGAGACATAGTCTGCCGCGATCTCTAAGGAGACAAGAGATGGAAGAAAAGAGCCGTGCTCCAAGAAGGAATGGTTGTAATGGTGACTCGGCAGTTGGAGCTGATTAAAAGAGTTGTCCTTTTTTTTTCTCTAATGTTTTTTTTAAAAAAAAAAGGGATATTAAATAATGATGATGTTAGTTTAAGATGAAGTGAGAGTTGGGGGAGAGAACTGGATAGGCACTATTTCCTGAAAGTCATCTGCTACGTGTGAGTTATCTCACACCCATTTTTTTTGGGAGTTACCGCATTGTGCGGTTTAGACGGAAGGGGGTATTTTTAACCTCCTACCCATTTTTTTTCCTTTTTTTTGTATTATTAGATTAAAGAGTGAAGGGGTTTTTTTTTGTTTAAATATTAAAAAAAAGCATAAGAAAGTATTTGATTGTTTAAAAAACTAAAAATTGATGTGGTTTTTTTTGTAAAGTTTATTCAGTAGATAAGGAATATTTGAAATTTAAATGTGAATGGGATGGATAAGTTTTTTTAAATATTTTTTCTTTAACTTTAAGGTGAAAGGAGTGGTAATTCTGGTGTATATTATTTTGCTATTTTAGTTATAGAACGAAGGGAATAATGGTGAAAGTTATAAATTGAATTGTACAATTCTTAATGGGGCTTGAATTTTGTTTGTGGTTTATGCTCCATTTGTTGAAGATATAGTTTTCGTTGTAGATGTGTTTTTATGATTGGGGATATTTAAATGTGGTATTGGAGCTTTTATTGGATAACTATTCAAGAGTAAAAGGGAAAAATGGTGGAAGAGTACTAAAATTGAATTGTATAATGCTTAATGAGGTTTGAATTTTGTTTTAAGATGGTGGTTTATGTGACTAATATGATGATAGAGGTGAAGTTAGTTGATATTTGGTGAAGGTTTATCTCTATAGAGAAAGTTTTTTTTCTTTTTTTTCATGCTACAATTTTTTTTAAGAATTGATTATTGTTTAAGAATTTTTGATAGATAATGTTACTAACTTTACTAATTTTTTATATTAAGTTTGAGTTAAATATATGTTTCATCTTAACTCCGTTTGTTAAATATATGCGTTTAAGTTTGATTTAAATGTTTTTTTAAGTCTGATATCTTGGTATTAATTACTTTTCTTTTTGTTAGTATTTTAATCGGTTATGTTTTTGTTTTTTTTGTAAAGTGGGTTTTTTTTCTCACATATATTATTAACTTTATTAATTCTTCACTCTTTATTTTGGGGGGAAAGGGGGGTTGGACTAATTTGAGTTGGGTTATTAAGTGTAATAATTATTGTGGAGGGTATAGTTTATTTAGATTACTGATACTGTATTGTAATTTTATTATTTTATTCTTAATTTTTTTTAATGTAATCCTATATGTTATTCATGTTATAAAATCTTAAATAAAGTGTAAAAAAAATAGTGGTAATTGTGCTGCGCCCCCAGTAAAAAGGAATCTCAGAGCTGTATGTGATGTCATGAATGTACTCTGACAACATATCTAAAATCTAAGTTGCCCATCAATTGTGTTGCTAGACTTGCATTCATCCATGCAAATGGAGGGAATTCCAACACACTCCTGGATATAGACAGCAGGGGATCATTCACCTTTACAGCTTGCCACGCTATACCACAAAATCTTCCATTTTTCCATCTGATCCCCATATTTCTCAATTCATTACAATATTGATAATATACCCACCAGTCTTGGATTATACGCAAACACCAGGTTGAAACTGTGATTAAAATTTCACAAAAATGGTTTAAGCATCTTTAAAATAGTGGAAAGACTTTGGGTGGTCTCAAGATTAGGCATTTACCACACAATACTCTTTCTGATTACTCTTTGTAGCATAGATTTGACTGTGATTAATTATTCAGCTTTAATTTTTGGTCAATAGGATTGCAAAGGAATGAAAGGCAGTAGTCATTAGATATTCTAAAGATGATCATTGCACTTTTTCCGTTATTTATTTATGGAGTGGTGATACCACTAAAAAGTGCCATTCATCTTTTATTAGGTCCCTGCACTAGCCATTTCAAGATCAATTACTAGTCAATTGAACTGGTGAATCTAGGAGTTGCGACAAGGTTAATCAGAGAAATTTTTTAATTTAAATTTAGACATACAGCACAGTAACAAGTCCATTCGGCCCACGAACCACACAATTACGGATGAAACCATGGGAAGAAACCAGAGCGCCTGGGGAAAACCCACAGAGACATGGGGAGAAGGTACAAACTCCTTGCATCAGCATGATTTTTGAACCTCAGTCCTGTTTGCTAATGCTGTAACAGCATTACTCGAACCGTTCCGCTAACCATGCTGGGTGTTTTTAAGGGAGGTCTTTATTCCAAATGGACAATGGTGAATTTTGTGGGTTTTCAATAACAATCCTTCAGTTTTTATAAAAATCAATATTATTGGTGTTTATTCTACTGGAATTTAATTTCAGTTGCCACAGAAAAGTTCAAATCCAGTGAAGATATTACAGTAGAAAATGCAGGAGCTTGCCATAATCTTCCAATCCACCCTAATTAGAGAAAGGTGGCGACAAATAGGAAATGTGGCGCTCTATTTAAGGGTGTAAAGAATGCTTGGTGATTTAACATTCTGATAAGAAAACTCTTATTAAAGAAAGATAATCACCAAAAAGCATTTAGGGATATTTGACTTGATCAAGAAAATCTGGGTGGATTGCAGTGTTTTCTTCGCCTTATAAAATGTTTTTGATGAGTTAATGTCATCTTTATGGAGATGCATTTGATGCCCTACAATAAAGATCAACAAAATTGGGGCCAAAGGAATAAAAGGCCATTTTGTATCTTTATTAGCCATGGTTGAGCAACCAGAAGATTAGAGGATGGCTAATGCTCCCTTGTTCAAAAATTCTGATAGGACACAAAGAAAAAAATGGGCATGAACCTTGGGTCCATGTCCATAACCCCCTAAAACTGGCAACATAAGCAGAAAGGGGGAGTGAAAAGGGCATTTGATGTGCTTAACTTCATAACCAAGATCTTGAGTAAAAGAGTTGAGACGTCATATTTACAGTGCTACAAAATATTACTTAATCCACTGTCTCTTTGAAACATTTTGATGGTGGAAAATCATGGACAAAGTAGATGTAGAAATATTGTCTCCCATGGTTGGGAGAGTTTAGGACAAGGGGCACAACTCCAAAATTGAAGGGCGTCCACTTAGAAGAGATGTGGAGGAATTTCTTCAGCCAGAGGATGGTAAATCTGTGGAATTTGTTGCCACAGGTAATTGTGGAGGTCAAGTCATTTTCTATATTTCAAGGCATAGATTGATTGGTTATTGATTAGCCAGGGCATCAAAGAATTTGGGGAGAAGGCCAGGCGGGGAGTTGGGGGGGGAAATATGGAAAAATAGATTAGCTCATGATTAAATGATGGGGCAGACTCTATGGGCTGAATAGCCTATTTCTGCTCCTATGTCTTATGGTTAACAGTTCTGGACATCACAGCAAGATGTAGTAGTAGCAGAGTGCAGAAGAGATTCACCAGGACGCTATCTGAAGCAAAGGGTTGTATTTATAAGGAGAGATCAGATAGGCTGTGTTTATTTTCTCTTAATCATAGAAGTTTGGGGGGCGTAGGTAGAATAGCAAGGATCTGCATTCTAGGGCAGAGGAGTCCAGAACAAGAGGGCAAGATTTAAGGAGACAAGAGAGTAGGTTTTCCCCAGAGGGTGGTGAATCTAAAATCTGGTATCTAAAATGATTTGTTACAACACAGCAATAGGCCCTCCAGCTCATTTGTGCACCAATCATAATTCACAATGTCTATGCATGCACAACTCCACCAATTTGCGTTGTTTACAAGCTGGCCAATCAGACCACCTACATTTTCATTCAAATCATTTAAATACATTATAAATGGGAGTTTCATTTCTGATCCTTGTAAAACATCACAGGTCATAGACCTTCAATCATAGACCAGCGTGTCTCAATGACCAAGCCGATCCTGATTCCACCTTTACTAACCCATCATGCACTTCCAGCAGGAGAGTCACAGAGTGGAACAGCACAGAAGCAACTCGTTCCTCAACCCAATTCATCCATGATGATCTAATTGCTCATCCCTTTCAAATCCTTCAACCTTGGCCCCTAGTTTTAGATTTTCTTACCCTGAGAAAAAGACCAACTATTCTCATATACTATGCCTCTCATAATTTTGAATATCTCGATGAGATCTCTCCCCAGCCTCTCACACACCAAGAAAAAAAGCCACCTCTCCTTATAACTCAAGCCCTCCAGTCTCAATAACATGCACATAAAAATTTTTTGGACCTTTTCCAGTTTAATGACATACTTCCTTTAGTAAGGCAACCAGAATTGCACACTATATTCCAAATATCCCAACACTTGTAGTCAATTTACTGGCAAAACAAGGTGTGCCAAATGCATTCTTCACCACCTTGCCTCCCTATGTCATCAATTCAGAGAATTGTGTAGCTGTACTCCCAACATTACAACACTTCCCAAGACCTTATAATTTACTGTGCAAGTCCTGCATGGTTTGACTTACCAAAATACAAAATCTCACATTTATCCAAAATTAAAATCTATCTGGCTACTAATTCAGTTGTAATTTTTTTTAAGAAACTTCTTCACTGCCCACAAAACCACCAGTTTTAGTGCCATTCATAAACTTACTGATCATACATTCCACATCATACAATATACATGCGCATCAAAAAAAAATTTAAATACTTTATTTTAATTTTGTGGACAACATACATCAAGAAATAACCATTACTTAAATACATAAATTGAAATGAAAAATAAAATCGATGGTATAAATTGTCCATCTCCCCCAACAAAGCCCCGAATGAAAGAAAAGAACAAAAGAGAAGATAGGGAAGTAAAAAATCCCAGAAAAGCAAGAGAAAAAAAGAGAAGGAACTGTTGAGATCCAATATCCAGTTCATAGGATCTGATTATTTTTCTTACCTCGATCTCTAATAGGAGAAAGAACCAAGGACGAAGAATTCAGGAACAGAATAAGTGTCCCTAAATATTCAACACTGCGTTCTACAAATATGGCTACCATACCTGCAAAAACATATTATACTCCTTAAATTTTCTCCAGGAGGACACAACTATGCATTTCCGCATTCCATCGGGCTATATCCAGAAGGGAAATCAGACTTAGAAGTAACCGCAATACATTACCTGGCTACCACCAATGCAATTTTAAGGAGAATTGCATTTTGGATTTTATGCCCCCAGTATTTCCTAGGTGAAACAATTCTGGACTTTGTGGTAATTGTTTCCCAATAATTTGATCACACTACCTCATTTTCCCATATTTTAAAATTATAATTTATAGCGATATCTGCATGTAATGCTGCCACAAAACAACAAATTTAGTGATCTGTTCATATCAATAAATTCTGGCCCTGGCATTGCAATCATGGGCAAACATCCCCACCTCTGACCACACAATAGAGAGGAAATTACTGATGATCCAGCTGACCATGGTTGGGACCAATGTGTTGAGGAACTCCTGCATTGATTAATATATTACACTCAGTCCCCTCTTCCTAATTATTAATGTTAACCTTGAATAAAATCTGGAATGTGCACTTTAATTACATGTGAATTGTTTGATTGCAAGTTTTTTTAATTTTTTTATTTTTCACACTATAAACCATACTGACCAAAATACATAGACATTTTTTCTCTTGAATATATAGTGTCATTTTCTCCCCTTTTCCCCCCTTCCCATTTATTTAAAGTTCAATCTATATGATACATTAAACCCATTAAACGATGTCGTCACTTAATAAAAATTAACAGAAATTTTTGTCTTTTACTTTTACACACTGAGTCAGTTCATTTCGTTGTCTTCTCCTTCTGTCATTTTAGGCGGTGGAGGTCCGTGGTAGAATTTCTCTATTGTATTTCATGTATGGTTCCCATATTTGTTCGAATATTGTGATATTTTTTAAATTATATGTTATTTTTTCCAATGGAATACATTTATTTATTTCTATGTACCACTGTTGTATTCTCATGTTGTCTTCTAATTTCCAGGTTGACATAATACATTTTTTTGCTACAGCTAAGGCTATCATAATAAATCTTTTTTGTGCTCCATCTAAATGCAGTCCAAATTCTTTATTTCTTATATTACTTAGAAGGAAGATTTCTGGGTTTTTTGGTATATTGCTTTTTGTGATTTTATTTAATATCTGGTTTAGATCTTCCCAAAATTTTTTTACTTTCTCACGTGTCCAAATTGCATGTATTGTTGTTCCCGTTTCCTTTTTACAGTGAAAACATCTGTCTGATACTGTTGGGTCCCATTTATTTAACTTTTGGGGTGTGGTGTATAGCCTGTGTAACCAATTATATTGTATCATGCGTAACCTCGTGTGTATTGTATTTCTCATAGTTCGGGAGCATAGCTTTTCCCATGTTTCATTCTTTAAAATGTTTAGATCTTGTTCCCATTTTTGTTTAGGTTTACAGTTAGTTTCCTTGTTCCCCTTTTCTTGCAGTTTGATGTACATGTTTGTTACAAATTTTTAAATTATCATTGTGTGTGTAATCACATATTCAAAATTGCTTCCTTCTGGTAGCCTCAGACTATTTCCCAATTTGTCCTTCAAGTAGGTTTTCAGTTGGTGGTATGCAAACATTGTAACGTGAGTTATATTATAATTGTCCTTCATTTGTTCAAAAGATAATAATTTATTTCCCGAAAAACAATTTTCTATTCTTTTGATCCCTTTTCTCTCCCATTCTCTGAAGGAAAGATTATTTATTGTGAAAGGGATTAGTTGATTTTGTGCAAATATTAATTTTGGTAGTTGATAATTTATTTTATTCCTTTCAACGTGAATCTTCTTTCAAATGTTGAGCAGATGGTGCAATACTGGTGAATTCCTACGTTGCACCAATTTATCATCCCACTTGTATAGTAAATGTTCAGGTATCGTCTCCCCTATTTTATCTAGTTCTAATCTGGTCCAATCTGGTTTTTCCCTTGTTTGATAAAAATCTGATAGGTATCTTAATTGTGCTGCTCTATAATAATTCTTAAAGTTTGGTAGTTGTAAACCTCCTTGTTTGTACCATTCTTTTAATTTATTTAGTGCTATCCTCGGTTTCCCCACTTTCCATAAGAATTTCCTTATTATTTTCTTTAGCTCCTTGAAGAATTTCTCTGTTAGGTGAATTGGTAATGATTGAAATAGGTATTGTATCCTTGGGAAGATGTTCATTTTAATACAGTTTATCCTTCCTATCAGTGTTAGTGGTAAGTCTTTCCAGTGCTCTAAGTCGTCTTGTAATTTTTTCATTAATGGCTGATAATTTAGTTGATATAGATGGCCGAGATTATTATTTAGTTGTATACCTAGGTATCGAATTTCTTGTGTTTGCCATCTAAATGGTGATTCTTTCTTAAACTATGTGAAATCCGCATTATTCATTGGCATTGCTTCACTTTTATTTGCATTGATCTTGCACCCCGATACTTCTCCATATTCCTTCAATTTCTTATGTAATTCTTTTCTTGATATTTCTGGTTCTGTTAAGTATACTATGACGTCATCTGCAAATAGACTGATTTTATATTCCTTCTCTTTAATTTTTATTTTCTGTTCTTATCAGTTCTGCTAGTGCTTCTATAGCTAATGCGAATAGTGAGGGAGATAGTGGACATCCCTGCCTTGTTGATCTGCTTAAGTTAAATTGTTTTGATATATACCATTTACTGTCACTTTCGCCATTGGTCCCTTATATAATGCTTTAACCCAATTAATATATTTCTCTGGTAGGTTGAATTTTTGTAGTACTTTGAATAAATAATTCCATTCAACCCTGTCAAAGGCTTTCTCTGCATCTAAAGCAACCGCTACTGTTGGAGTTTTTTTTCCTTGTACCGCATGGATTAAGTTAATGAATTTACAGATATTGTCCGTTGTTCGTCTTTTTTTAATAAATCCAGTTTGGTCTAGTTTTACTATTTTTGGTGCACAGTCGGCCAATCTGTTTGATAATAGTTTAGCTATTATCTTATAATCTGTATTAAGTAGAGATATTGGTCTATATGATGCTGGTGTTAGTGGATCTTTCCCCGTCTTTGATATTACTGTAATTATTGCTGTTTTGCATGAATCTGGTATGTTTTGTGTTTTTTCAATCTGGTGCATTACTTCCAGGAGAGGAGGAATGAATAAGTCTTTAAATGTTTTATAGAATTCTATTGGGAGTCCATCCTCTCCCGGTGTTTTATTGTTCGGTAATTTTTTAAATTTCTCCTGTATTTCTTCTATTTCAAATGGTTTTATTAATTTATTTTGCTCCTCTATTTGTAATTTCGGTAGTTCAATTTTAGTTAGAAATTCATCTATTTTTTCTTCTTTCCGTTCTTTTTCAGTTTAATATAGTTGTTTGTAGAATTCCCTGGTTTTTGTTGATCTGCGTTGTGTTATATGTAATTTGTTTGTCCTTTTTCCTTGATGCCAATACCGTTCTTTTAGTTTGTTCTGTCTTAAGCTGCCACGCTAGTATTTTGTGCGTTTTTTCTCCTAGCTCATATTTCTGTTTTGTCTTCATTATGTTCTTTTCCACCTTCTATGTTTGTAGGGTTTCATATTTTATTTTCTTGTCGTTCAATTCTCTTCTTTTAGTTGTATCTTCCTTTATTGCTAATTTTTTTTCTGTATTTGTTATTTCCCTTTCCAACTGTTCTATTTCTCGATTGTAGTCCTTCTTCATCTTAGTTACATAACTTATTATCTGTCCTCTGATGAATGCTTTCATTGCGTCCCATAGTATAAATTTATTTTTCACAGATTCTGTATTTATTTCAAAGTACATTTTAATTTGTCGCTCAATTAATTCTCTAAAATCCTGTCTTTTAAGTAGCATGGAGTTTAATCTCCATCTATACATTCTTGGTGGGATGTCCTCTAGTTCTATTGCCAATAACAGGGGCGAGTAATCCGATAACAATCTAGCTTTATATTCTGTTTTCTTAACTCTTCCTTGAATGTGGGCTGATAATAGGAATAGGTCTATCCTTGAGTATGTTTTATGTCTACCCGAATAATATGAATATTCCTTTTCCTTTGGGTGTTGTTTCCTCCATATATCCAAAAGTTGCATTTCCTGCATCGATTTAATTATAAATTTGGTTACTTCATTCTTTCTGTTATTCTTTTTTCCAGTTTTATCCATGTTTGAGTCCAAATTAAGGTTAAAATCCCCTCCTATTAGTATATTCCCTTGTGTATCTGCAATCTTCAAAAAGATATCTTGCATAAATTTTTGATCTTCTTCATTAGATGCATATACATTGAGTAAATTCCAAAATTCTGAATATATCTGACACTTTATCATTACATACCTCCCTGCTGGATCTATTATTTCCTCTTCTATTCTGATTGGTACATTTTTATTGATTAATATAGCTACTCCTCTGGCTTTTGAATTATATGATGCTGCTGTTACATGTCCTATCCAATCTCTCTTTAATTTCTTGTGTTACATGTGTTTCTTGCATGAATGCTATATCAATTTTTTCTTTCTTCAGTAAATTTAAGTTTCTTCCTTTTGATTTGGTTATGTATTCCATTAATATTTAAAGTCATATAATTCAACATGGCCATTTCATACTTTGTTTATCTTTCCTTCCTGTTTCCTCATCACCACCTTCCCTTCTTATCCATTTCTGTTTTCTTTTTTTGAACACATTGTAAGACAACATTTCTAAAACATAAAATATTTCCACTATTCCCATATTTAAAATTCCTTTAACCCCAATAGTCCCTCCCTTCTCTGAGTTGCCCTTTGTCCCTTGTTGGGCAACCACATCTCCCCTCTCCATTTGGATTTGCGAATCTGCTCACAAGCGTCAACTGATTTCGCAGTGACTGTTATTCTCTCCCACCCAGCCCCCCCAGAAAATGTTTTAATCTTCATATATAACAAAGCTCATTCTCTTAATTCCCTCCTTACTTCCTTTCTTTCCCTTCTTAGTTCTTACTTATACTTTATTCTTATAGTTTGTTGTCATTTTTGTTCTTTTTACATCTCTTTATCTCTCTGTCTGTTTTGTAGGTGTTCTGCAAATTTTCGTGCTTTTTCCGGATCCGAGAAAAGTTTGCTTTGCTGCCCCGGGATAACTATTTTAAGCACCGCTGGATATTTTTACATAAATTTATAACCTTTTTTTCATAGGGTCGATTTTGCTGCATTCAACTCCTTCCTCTTCTTCAGGAGTTCAAAACTTATGTCTGGATAGAAAAAAAATTTTTGACCTTTGTATTCCAGTGGTTTTTTGTCTTCTCTTATTTTTTTCATTGCCTTCTCCAACATATTTTCTCTTTTCGTATATCTTAGGAATTTTACTAGAATGGATCTTAGTTTTTGTTGTGGTTGTGATTTAGGGGCTAATGTTCTATGTGCCCTTTCTATTTCAATTCCTTCCTGTAATTCTGCATTCCTAGGACCCTGGGGATCCATTCTTTTATAAATTCTTTCATATTTTTGCCGCCTTCATCTTCCTTAAGGCCCACTATCTTTATATTGTTTCTCCTATTATAGTTTTCCATTATATCCATCTTCTGAGCTAACAGCTCTTGTGTCTCTAACTTTTTTATCAGATTCTTCTAATTTCTTTTTTAAGTCATCTACCTCCATTTCTTTGGCTGTTTCTCATTCTTCCACCTTCTCTACTCTTTTCCCTATTTCTGTCATGACCATCTCTAACCTATTCACTTTTTCTTCTGTACCTTTTATTCTTCTTTTTATTTCACTGAATTCTTGTGTCAGCCATTCTTTTAATGTTTCCATAGATTCTTTAAAAAATATTTTATCCATGTACTGTCCCTTCCCTTCATCTTCCATTTCTCTGTGTAGAGTTTGATGTTCTCCCTCCTCTTCTTCTGAGTCCACTCCAGGATCTGTGTCCTTTACCTCTGTCTCTTCTGGTTTTCTTGTTGGGTTGTTTATTTTATTTTGTTGGGTATTTTTGTTTTTATTATTTTTATTAAAGGTGTCTTGGTGTTGGTCGTCTTCCTCTGGGTTGGTCATCTGCTGTTTCTCTGATTTCCTTTTTTTTATTCTCTTCCTTCTTGTTCCCGTTATTTTCTATGTTTTCCTGTTGGGAGCCTTGCTGTCGTGTTATTCTTGTCTGTTTCAGCTGTGGAGATTTACTCCTAAGCTGGTCCCCCCTCCTGTCGGTGTTGTTTTTGTCTTGTGCATCGCACTTGCGCGAATCCTCGTGCATGTGTGGTTGCGCACTTTTGTTTGACTCCGTGAGCCATTTTTGTAGTCCTGTGTTCGGGGTTTCCACTGACCTCAGGAAGCAGGCTTCTCTCCATGGCGGGCCTCCTCGTACAGGTAAGGCCTTCACCTTTCTCTTCCGACGTCTTTCCTTCTTCTTTTCTTCCCGTTGTTTTTGGTTTTTCTTTCTTTGCTGCCATTTTCTCCACACTTTTATTTTTAATTTGTTATGGTTTCTGTGTTTGTAGCTTTATTTTTTCTTTACTTTTTTTTAAACTTTTCTGGAGAGGGCTGGCATTTTCCTACCGGTCACTACTCCATCACGTGACTTCCCGTTTGATTGCAAGTTTAAATTTTGGAGTGCAGGGGCAAAAAAAGGGGGAAAAAGGTCTTTGCCTCAAACATTATGGAGAGCACTGTGCATCTCTTCCTCTACTTGTGTCTCCACCTTTTCCACCCTCCAACTTCTCTTTGTTAACTCAAGATTGCAGCATCTGCAGGTTTTAAGTTTCCATATGCATGATTTTTTGCAGATATTGGTAAGTCTTTTTGGTTGGTTAACCAAAGATGTTTTTGTTACAATATCCCTTGGATCACGAGTTACAAAATGTATTCACTTAACAATAGTACAAACTTTTAGAAAAAAAAAGGCAAAACTGATGTTTAACAAAAGTAACAGAAACCAACATTTTACAGAACTTTTAGTTCATTGTGTACAGAGAAGTGCACTGAAATGGTACAATTAATAATTATCCAAAAGGTTGAGAACATTTTCATTTTGGGTCAAATTAACAATTCAGTGCTTGTAGGAGAGATGAATGAATCATCACCTTCAATTAACGACTCTTTGCAAACGGCTATTTTACAATTAACTGGGATAATTTAAACTGTGACCTTTCCAGAGAGAAGCAATTAAAATAATAAGCTAATTCATTTCCTTGTTTGGTTTAAAAATTCAATTTTGAGAATAGTGTTCACTAACAGATTAAATTAATTGAAAAAATTCAATGCAACTCAGAAATTTTCCAGAAGTGATGACACAGATAGATAAAGTAGTCAAGAAATTGTATGACACACTCAAATGAATGGGGGAATGAATACAAGAGTTAGGACATCACATTACAGTTGTACAAGATGATGAGACTACATCTGTAACACTGTGTGCAGTTCTGTTTCCCATGCTAGAAGGATGTGATTAGAGGGTGCAGAAAAGACGGACAATGCTGCTGCATGGACTGAGGGTGGTGAAATTGAGCTACAAGGAAAGACTTGGATGTTTTCTCTGGAATGAAAGAGGCTGAATAGCAATTTCAAAGTTTATAAAATAATGAGGCCTATAAATAAAGTGGACAGTCACTGCTTTTTTTTTGTAGTAAAAGAACCTACAACTAGATGGCAACGATACGAGGAAAGATTTAAAGAGGATTTGTGTGGTTAATTTTTTTATAAGATTGTGTTGTCTGAAACAGAGAAAGTAGGTGAATCTTTTTTAAAGATGCCTTAAAATGCATGGATGAAAACGATATGGGCCAAATATGGGTAAATGGGACAACATGACTGGATGATGTTTCGGGGTTTAAATGTTTCAAAGGGGACAGGAAGGGGTTCAAAAATGGGGAGGGAGTGGCATTGCTAATTGGGAATAGGTGGGAGTGGCATTGCTAATTGGGAATAGGTGTAGAAAGAGAAGATGTTGTGGAGGGATCATCTACTAAGTCATTGTGAATGAAAATCTGAAAAAGGAAGGGAGCAATTGGGAGTATTCTATAGGCCAACAAAATAGCAGTGTGCGCAATGCTATGAAAGTGCCAGCGATCTGAGTTCAAATCTGGCATTGTGATGAGTTTTTATGTTCTCCCCATGTCTGAGCAAGTTTCTTCCCACCTTTCAAAACATATGGGAGTTGTAGGTTAAATGGGGTATTTGAACAGCACAGGCTTGTAGGCCGCAAGGGCCTGTTACTATGCTGTATGTACTAAATAGCCACCAGGTCAATGAGGTACAAGTAGGCAGATATTGAAATGGTTTAAAAATAACAGGGCTGTTGTCAAAGGAGACTTCAACTTCTCCATTATCAACTAGCACCTCCAAAGGGCAAAAGATTCAAATGGGACAGAATTTGTCAGCTGTATTCCAGAAGGACTCCTGGGACAATAAGTGGACAAATCAACTTGAGGAGAGGCCTTACTGGATCTAGTACCAAGTAATAAACCTGGTCAGGTGATAGACCTCTCACTCAGTATTTCAGAGACAGTGACCAAAACTCCCTGGCCTTTAACATTGCTGTGGACAAGGATAGGAGTGGACAAAATTGAAAAATGTTTAATTGCAGAAGGACAAATTATGCCAGAATTTGGCAAGAATGTGAGAGATTAAATTGGGAATAGATGTTCTCAGTGACAGCAGAAATGTGGAGAATGTTTCAGGACCTCTTGCCCAGTCTACTAAAGGTAATGGTTCCATTATTGTCATGTAATACATTTAGAATGAAACATACTTGAATTCTTTTACTTTGTCAATGATAGAGTTGGTCAAGGGCCCCTCACAGAAATGAGGCCCCAGCAAGGAATGAGATTGCGACCCCTGATTTACAAGACCAGTGTTCTAACCACAGAGCTAATGGAACTTCTAGATTGAGATGGGGAAAAAGATGGTAAAGGAGCCATGGTTGGCAAGAGGGAGTGGAGAGCTTGTCAGGAGGTAGAAGGAAACAGGCACACAATGTTCAGGAAGCAAAGGTCAGGAAGGGCTCATGAGAATTAATATGGTAGCCAGGAAGCTGAAAAAAGAATGGGAAACTAGAAGGAGCATGAGAATACCTTGGCAAGTAGGATTAAGGAAAACCTGCAGGTATTCTATTGCACATAAGAATAAAGGGATGATGAGAGAGAGGGTAGGAATAAAGGGAATACTATGCTTCAGTGTTCACCAGAGAGGAAGACGTTGATGAATAAGAGGTCAGTGTAGAACAGACTAATATACTGGGGCATGATGAGGTTAAGAAAGAAGTACTGGAACTTACCTGAAAAACATTTGGATCAATGGAATGTGATATACCCCAGGCTACTTCAGAAAGTAAGGAAAGAGTTGCTAGGGTGTTGGCAATTATCTCCACACCCTGCCTAGAGGTACTGGAGGATTGGAGAATGACAAATATAGCCCCCTTGTTTAAGGTAGGAGGGAGGATCCTGGGAATTATAGACTCTTACATCAGTGGAGGGCAAACTATTGATGAGTATCCTTAGAGACAGAAATTACAATAGTCATCATGACTTTGTGAGGCTGGGTTCTGCCTCATGAGCTTAATTGAGATTTTGAGGAGGTGACAAAAAAATGAGGTAAAGTGGTGGATATTGGATTTTAGTAAGGTTTTTCACAAAGTTACCCATGGTGGTTTCATTCAGAAAGACATGAGGCATGGAATCTTGGCTGCTTAGATTCGAAATTTACTTGCCTGCAGAAGACAAAGAGTGGTAGTAGCTGAGCAAATTCTGCTTGAAGGTCAGTGACTAGTAGCTAGCAGGGATCGGTTATGGGACCCCAGCTCTTTGTAATTTTTATAAATGACAAAGAACTGGAGGGGTGACTTGCTAAGTTTGCAAATGATATAAAGGTTGGAGGTGATGTAGATGGTGTAGAAGGTTGTTATAGATTATAACAGCATATAGACAGGATACAGAGTTGGGCAGAGCAGTGGAGAATGGAGTTCAATCCAGATAATTGTAAAGTGATGCACTTTGGAAGGTCAAATGAAGGCAAGTATGTCGTTAATATCAGGATTCTTAACAGTGTGGAGGAACCAAGGTATTTTATGGTCCAAGTCCACACAAAAGTTGCAGCGCAAGTTGATAGGGTGATTAAGGGGGCTTATGGTGTGCTGGCTTTTATTAGTCAGGGGACTGAGTTCAAGAACTGTGAGGTAATGTTCCAGCTCAATAAAACTCAGGTGAGATCACACTGGGAGTAATGCTTCAGTTTCCATTATCCTAATAACAAGAAGAATGTCAAAACTTTAGAGATGTTGCAAAAGAGATTTACATTTAACAGGATGTTGCCTGGATTTGTGAACGTATCTTATGAAGCAAGGGTGACAAAGCTGGGGCTTTTCTCTTTGGAGCGATGAAGGATGAGAGATAACTTAGAGGTATAGAAGATTATGAGGGCCATAGATGGATAGAGTGGATAGGCAGCACCTTTTTCACAGGGAAACAATTTCAAATACCAGAGGACATCTGTTTAAGGTGTAGAGAGAAATTTTTTTTTTAAATTTAAAACACAGGGGTGATTTGCCAAGAGTACTGGTGGAGGCTGGTACAATAGGAACATTCAAAAGACTCTTGAATAGGCACATGGATATAAGAAAAATGATGGGTTATGGATGTGATGTGTGAAGGATTACATTGTTGTGGAGTAGGTTTACAGAGATTTAAGGCTGGGGATCGGGATCTTTACAAGAAGTCCAGGTACAACCTGTGGAAGGCCATCTCTGAAGCAAAGTGGCAATTCTGGAGGAAGCTAGAGACAGATTCACGCCAGCTATGGCAGGGAGTGCAGGCCATTGCAGCCTACAAAGCAAGGGCGAAGACTATAGATGGCTGTGATGTTTCATTACCCGATGAGCTGAACCCCTTCTTTGTCTGCTTTGAGAAGAAGAACCAAACAGTACCTACAAAGGTTGAGGACCATGTGATATCGGTTTCTGAGGCGACATCAGAACATCATTCAAGAGGGTGAATCCTCGCAAGGCGTCAGGCCCTGACAGCGTACCTGGCAGGGTACCAAACCTCTGAGCAATCCAACTAGCCAGAGTGTTCATGGACATTTTCAACCTCTCAATGCTTCAAAAGGGCATCAATCATTCTATTCCCCAAGAAGAGTAGAGGGAGTTGCCTCAACAACTACCGCCCAGTAGCACTAACTTCTACTGGAATTAAATGCTTTCGAGAGGCTGGTCATGATTAGAATTAACACGTAGCTAAGCAAAGATCAGGACTCACTTCAATTGGTCTATCGCCACAATCGCACAACAGCAGATGCAATATTGCTGGCTCTCCACTCAGCTCTGAATCACCTCGAAAACAGAAATTCATACATACAGTTGCTTTTCATCGACTACAGCTCAGCCTTCAATACCATCATTCCCACAGTGCTGGTCAAGAAGCTATAAACTCTGGGCCTCTGTACCCTCCTCTCCAATGAGATCCTTGACTTTCTCATCAGAAGACCACAGTCAGTATGAATTAGAAACAATGTTTCCTCCTCACTGATTATCAACACAGGTGCACTGCTCTACTCGTTATACACCCATAACTGTGTGGCCAGGTATAATTACAATGCCATCTACAATTTTGCCAATGACACCACAGTTGTCGGCAGAATCACAAACGGCAATGAGTAAGTATACAAGAGGGAGATAGATCAGCTCGTTGAATGGTGTAACAACAACCTTGCGCTCAACATCAACAAAACCAAAGAGATGATTGTGGACTTCAGGATGAAGTCAAGGGAACACAACCCAGTCCTCATAGGAACATAGGAAGTAGGAACAGGAGTAGGCCAAAAGTGGCCCATCGAGCCTGCTCCACCATTCAATACGATCATGGCTGATCTAATTTATGACCTACCTGCCTTCTCCCCATATCCCTCATGGAGGACTGAGTAGTGGAGAGGGTCAAGAACTTCAAATTCCTGGCTGTCAGCATCTCCTAGGATCTGTCCTGGAGCCTATACGTCGATGCAATCACAAAGAAGGCTCCCCAGAGGCTATACTTTGTGAGGTGTCTGAGGAGATTCGTTAGGTACCTGAAGACTCTAGTAAACATCTACAGATGGAAAGCATTCAGCCAGGTATGGAGGTGCCAACTCGCAGGATAAGAATAAACTCCAAGGTTGTTAACTCGACCATAGACATCACAGACACCAGACTTCACTCCGTCGAGGATATCTACATGAGGCGACGTGAAAAAGGGAAAAAGGTACAGGAGCCTAAAGACGAGCACTCAACAGCACAAGGACAGCTTCTTCCCTGCTGCCATCAGATTCCTGAACAGACAATGAACCAAAAACTTTGTGCATTTTTGTTTTTTATAGTATGTTGTAAGATCGTTAGAATATGAATGCTTGCAGTATGCTGCTGCCTCAATATACAAAATTTTGACTTGCTCGTGACAATAAATTCTTTATTTTTCAACCTTTTTATTGGTTTTTGAGAAAATTATAATATCAAATACATAGATACACATGATATAAAGTTCAGGCAAAGTAATTTAAAATTACAAATCGTAAACAACAGTAAAGTCTTGGGGGACCCTCAATGTAAAGGAGTTTAAGAAACTCCTAATCTGTAAATAGCGAAAGAAATGTTAATTTGGCTAGTTAAATTTGGCAGATAATTATTCAAAAGAGGCAAGGTTTTGGTCTATATACAAGTCCAAGAAAGATTCAGTACCTAACCTCGACCATTGAGTATATATATTCAAGGTCTTGAACCGAGGGTGAAATAAAAAGGAGTTACTGTATATTTTGGTGTACAAGTCGAGTCGTGAAACCCAAAGAATCTCTCAAAAAAAAAATGGGTGTCAACTTGGACACCAGATATACTTTTGAGACCTTAAATTCAGCTCAAAATCTGGCATACAAGTCAACCCTTGAAAAACCAAAAAAACCTAACTGTGACAGATTTTTATTGAAAATAACACAATTAGCACCCTTCAAAATCGCACTCATTGTTTGAAAACAACAGCACATTTAGAACCCTTCAAAACCACTCTCGCTCTCATTGTCTGAGGCAAAGATAGTAGTTAGCATATCCATACTCTCACTGTTTAAACAGTCATGATATGGATCCCAGTCTGTATCCGATGAGGCAGTTTCACCTTCATCATCAGTGTCCCACAATAAATCATCTTTCGTGCCATCAATTGCTCTTTTTAAATTATTTTATCACAGTCTCTATTTTTACTTTGTCCCATACCTTGAGCACAAAGTTACACAGCAGATCAAGTGATGCAGCATGCATTGCCCTGCCTTTTCTGCATTCGACATCCATGTATTCCATTCCTCATGGTCTTTGAATGGCTTGTTCAAGCAGACAATGAGAGGTTGCAAATAGAGACATCAAACCACCTGGGATAACCACCACGTAAGTATTATGTAGTGCTAATCTACTTTTAGTGTTCTCAGTTAAGGGGCTATGAAACATATCCCAGACCAGCAAAGACCATTCTTTGCGTAAACAGCCTGGCCACGTGTTCCACACATCGTCTATCCACAGTTTTACACCATTTTCATCCATCTATCCTTTTTCATGAAAATGCACAAAAATACCTGCAGGGAATTTCACTTTTGGTTTAATTTTGCATTTGAAGATTACTGTGGAACATTATTCCTTCAGCCATGCACAATAACACCAAGGTAAACCTGGTCATTTCGTGGCCTGTACTTCTGAATTGCACAGTTTTAACCCCTTTCCATTCCATTGTTCTGTTGCCTATCATGTCAAATTTCACTGGGATTTCATCCACATTTCCAATATTTGCCAATGTAAAACTGGTGTTTCTGCCAGTTCCGTATATAATAAACTGGTGAAAGCTTATAACTTTATAATCAAGATCATAGTTTCTGTTTTCTGGCATAATACCAGATCTTTCCTGTCCATGAAAGAATTGAACCAGCCTACGATACAAAATCATTACTGACGTCTGGGTGTGACTTGGCCCACTGCAGTGCAAATGTTCTTATTTTATTTCAGGTGACTATGTAAATCTTGCCTCTGTTCACGAACCCAATTCTGCAACGTGCTTTCCAATTCCAGCCAACGAGTGATTCTTTTTCTCAACAAACAATGCTTTTTTGTGTTTTTTTTTAAAGTATTTTTTTTCTTCCTCCAATTCCTTACCAACTTCTCATGAACATCCAATTTTCTTGCAGCAGTGCAGTTGTTGGTTTTCTTGGCCATTTCTAACACTTCCAACTTAAGCTCACCTTATTTTCGTCGTGTTCTGCATTGTGTCAATGGACCCTCCGTGATACCAATCACCTCCAGCCAATGCCCAGCAGATAAATCCACGTGATCTATGGGGGTCGACGTATACGCCCGTCATCAGCCCATCTTAGGTATCACGAGCTATGGGGGTTGACTTATATGCTGGTCAACAGGGCACCTCAGGCAGCCAGAAAACTGGGGTTGACATATATTGGATACATCATAAAATCCTTAAAATGAGGCTGAAAAAGGGGGTTGATTTATACACTGAAGTAGACAGTACGTAAAATTGGACTAATTAATAAAAATCTATGATAACTAAAATTCTTTCTGAATTGGAACCAAATACGCAAAGTATGTCAAACTACTAAATTATCAATTAGTTTGGAGAGCAAAAAAGGCAATTGTGCTCAAAGTATTGAGATAAAAGAATGTCTTTTAATGGATTTAATTTCCAAGTCAATCGATCCTGAGGCACCTGAATATTTATTATGATGTATCCAAATAATAATATATCTAATGTTCACTGCCCAGTTATAAAGTCTCAAATTAGGTAATGCTAAGCCTCCATTTCTCTTAGTATTTTGGAGGAAATATTTTTTTCCAAACGGGAACACTTATTTTTCCATATAAAGGAAGAAATAATTGAGTCTTGTGAATCAAAAAAAATTTAGAAGCAAAGACTGGGACAGCTTTAAAAACACACAAGAACTTCAGGCAGGATATTCACCTTATTAATATTAACCCTCCCTATCAATGTATAACAATAAATTCTGATTCATAAAATCATGATCAAAGGGCCTGTATGGTGCTGTTATGTTCTATGAGATTGCATCTGCTATTGACTTGTGGAGATGAGTAAATTAAAATGGGCTTCAGTACTTCCTGAGATAAGAGATCATGTGCTCTGTAAACAATCTCTCAAAGTAATTAATCACTGTAGGCCCAAGTGCCACAGACATCGAGCCATTGTCACCTCGGGCACCAGAATAATGGACGTCTTTTTGAAGAGATTGAAAATATCTGCAAAAGCTCCAGCCAGTTTGTTCACCAGCTTCCAAGGAAATCAGGAAGGCATAAAGAAGGCATGAGAGGGGGCTTTTGTGGATAACGTGAAGGTAAATCCAAAGGGTTTCTACAAGTATATTAAGAGGATAGCAAGGGACACAATTGGTCCCCTAGAGGATCAGAGTGGATCAACTATGTGTGGAGCCTCACAAAATGGGGGAGATCTTAAATAGTTTTTTTTGCATCAGTATTTACTCAGGAAACTGGCCTAGTGCATAAGGAAGGAAGGGAAACAAATCGAAGTGTAATGAAACATATGGAGATTGAGGAGGAGAAGGTGATTGCTGCCTTACAGCGAATAAACGTAGACAAATCTCCTGGCCCAGACCTTGAGGGAGACAAGTATTGAAATTGCAGAGGCCCTGACAGATATATTCAAAGTGTCCTTAGCCACAGGAGGAGTGCCAGATGATTAGAGAGTAGTTTATGTTGTCTCGCTGTTTAAGAAAGGTTCCAGGGGAAGCATGCAACTCGGAGGATGTAAAACGTGGGATCTTGACCCTCCTGGGAAAAATTTTAAAGAAAGAATAATTAAATGTAGTAGATTAAGTAAAACAAAGTAAAAAAAATTGTAGGAATAATATACTTAACTATAAGAGAGAAATAGTCACTAGATTGCCTGCCGGTGTCTCTAGAGAAATTGAAGGAAGGCCTCTATTACAGAATGAACTTGGACCTAGAGCTATGAAGATGTCCCTCCTGAAAACTGGCAGGAAGGAGGTGTGTCATTGCACATGGTCCAGTCGACAATTAAGTATATGTTTAATACGTTGGGAGAGTTGAGAGAGCAGAATTGTCAAGAAATGAAAGGCATTATGAAATTTGATGGTGATTGGATGGAATTTTTTAAAATTATTTTTATTTGGTTATTATTTGCTTTCTTTGTGTATTGGGATGGGGTGGATTAAAAATACAATGGAATGTATAAATGATTAATAATTGATGTAATTATTTCCAATGTTACTTGCATTGTAGATGAAATCTCTAAATTTTTTTTTAAAGGCTCCAAAAGTAAACCAGGTAATTACAGGCCGGTGACCCTGAAGGCATTCGGAGAGATAGGATACATAGGTATTTGAACAATCAACATGGCTTTGTGCGTGGCAAATCTTGTAGAGGTTTTTGAGGAAGTTACAAAGAAGGTAGTTGAAGGAAAAGCTGCGGATGCTGCTTATATGGACTTTACTAAGGCTTTTGACAAGGTCCCACGTGGGAAGTTAGTTCAGAAGGTTATGACACTAGGTCTCCATAATGTGGTTGTAAACTGGATTCAAAATTGGCTGTGTGGGAGAAAACAGAGAGTGGTAGTGGATGGTTGCTTCTCAGACTGGAGGCCTGTGATGCCTCAAAGATCTTTGAAAGGACAATTGTTGTTTGTTGTTTATATCAATGATCTGGATGATAATGTGAAAAATTGGATCATCAAGTTTGCTGATGACACATAGATAGGAGGCGTCATGGACAGTGAGGAAGATTTTCAAAGCTTGCAGAGGGATCTGGACCAACTGGGAGAATGGGTCAGTGAATCGATGATGGAGTTTAATGCAGACAAATGTGAGGTATTGCATTTTGGAAGAGGAAGTCAAGGAAGTACGTACACTGTAAATCGTAGGGCACTGAGGAGTGCGGAGGAGCAAAGAGACTGAGGAATACAGGTACATTGTTCCTTGAAAGTGGTGTCACAGATGGACAGGGTGTAAAAGAAAGCTTTTTGGTATTTTAGATTTTATAAATCGAAGTATTGTGTAGAGGAGTTGAGATGTTATGTTGACATTGGTTAGGCAAAATTTGGAATATTGTGTGCAGTTCTGGTCCCCTAGCTACAAGAAGGATATCAATAACATTTAAAGAGTGCAGAAAAGATTTACTTGGATGTTGCCCGGACTTCAGGAACTGAGATACAGGAAAAGATTAAACAGGTTAGGACTTTATTCCTAGGAAAGAAGAAGAATGAGGGGAGATTTGATAAAGGTTCACAAAATTATTAGGGGTATAGACAGAGTAAATGTGAATAGGCTCTTTCCACTTAGCTTGGGAGAGACAAATACAAGAGGACATGGCTTTAGGATGAAAGGGGAAAGGTTTAGAGGGAACATTGGGGGAACCTCTTCACTCAGAGTGGTGGGTGCGGACTCATTCTTGAGTTTTAAAAATAAATTGGATTGATACATGGATGGAAGAGGTCTGGGGTGTTATGGAATGGGAGGTTTTCGGAACTAGATGAACAATGGTCGGTACGGACTAGAAGGGCCGATTGGCCTGTTTTCTGTGCTGTAGCATTCTATGGTTCTTTTAAGTAGGTAGCCAGGTACATCATCTTTACCAGATACTTCCCAAGGCTTCATCCTTCTGAAGGTTCTTTTCTCATCAGCCTCAATAACTGGGAGCATAGACATGTCAGGGGCTGTAGGGGTTTGAACGGGTGCATTATTATTTTCCCTTTTGAAATGAGCATAGAAGGCATTGAGATCATTCAGAAGTGATACATCATAGTTAATGACACTACCTTGTTTTTGGCTTATAGGTTGGGATGGTATCCAACCACTGGCACAATTCTGAGGGTTAATCGGAGACTCCAGATTGCTCCAGAATTGTCTTTCTGCATTGGTAGTGGCCTTCAGGAAGTTGCACCTGGCCTTTCTGTACATTTCTGAATCTCCTGATCTGAACATTACTGATCTGGTTTTTAACAGCTTGCTGATCTCTTGGTTTATCCATAACTTTAGATTAAGATACACCAGGATAGTCTTTGTAGGAACATAATCCTCCATGCATTTCTTGATAAAGATGGCTAGTTATTGTCACTTTTTTTTAAATAAGTTGGATAAATAATTTTTAACATTTTATACATATTTAATGGTCCCTCAACAATTATAATTGTCAGACATTCACAAGCGTTCATCATGTAGACAGCTTATCAAAGCACTTTAAAATCAGTTGATCTGTATCACTTTCATTGATCTTTTGCGCTGAAAGAATGGCTCCAGTTATGAGTTGGTTAGCAAGGAGGCAACCAATGAGAGGGTGAGCAAACAAGCAAAAATTACAGGCCAATAACTAAATGATAGGGCAAAGGACAGAAAAGATAAAACAGGAAAAGTTAGGTTAGGCAGCGAAAGTAAAAAATCAGAAAGAGCAAGGAGGGTGAAAAAAGCAAATCTGAAGGCTTTATATCTTAATGCAAGAAGCATTTGGAACAAGGTAGATGAATTAGCTGTGGAAATTGAGGTAAACAAATATGATTTGATTGGGATTACAGAAACATGGCTGCAGGGTGGGCAACTCTGGGAACTTAACATCCTGGGGTATACGATATTTAGGAGGGATCACCAAGAAAGAAAAGGGGGTGGGTGGGGTAGTATTGAAGGTGAGAGAAGGGACCGACACAATTGACAGAAAGGATATCAACTCGGAAGATGCGGAATCTATATGGGTAGAACTGAGGAATAGCAAGGGGCGGAAGACGTTAGTGGGGGTGGTATATAGGTCTCCAAATAGTAGTGTAGAGGTGAGGGAAGGCATTAAAAGAGAAATTAGAAAAGCGTGCAATAAGGGAACAGCTGTCATCATGGGAGACTTTAATTTGCATATAGATTGGACTAGCCAAATTAGTAAAAATACTGAGGAGGAGGAATTCCTTGAATGTTTATGGGACGGTTATCTAGACCAATATGTCGAGGAACCAACTCGGGAGCAGGCCATTTTAGATTAGCCCCTTATCATTGCATAATACCCAATCAACAATCTTGTTCTACACGGCCCTTTGGGTAGGAGCGATCACAATATGATCGAATTCCCACTCGACATGGAGAGTGATGAATTTAAAACCGAGACTTTAAATAATTTAAATAAAGGGAATTATGATGGTATGAGACGGGAGTTGAGTAAGATTGATTGGGTGGTGTTTATGGGGGAGTTGACTGTGGATAGACAATGGAAAGCATTCACAGATCTAATGGAGAAATTGCAAAAATCGTTTATACCGGTATCTCTAAGGACATGGTCTTGGGGAAATTGATGGGATTGAAGGCAGATAAATCCCAAGGGCCTGATAATCTACATCCTAGAGTACTTAAGGAAGTGGCCATTCAGATAGCAGATGCTTTAAGAATTATTTTCCAGAACTCAATAGACTCAGGATCAGTACCCATGGATTGGAGGATAGCTAGAGTTACCCCACTATTTAAAAAGGGGGGGGGGGTAGAGAAAAAGCGGGGAATTATAGGCCGGTGAGCCTTACATCAGTAGAGGGCAAAATGATGGAATCCATTATTAAGGATGTAATAGCGGAGCAAATGAATAGCAGAGAAGGGATCGGACGGAGTCAACATGGATTTACAAAAGGTAAATTGTGCTTGACAAATCTATTGGAATTCTTTGAGATGGTGACAGGTAAAATAGATGGGGGAGAGCCAGTGGATGTGGTGTACCTGGACTTCCAAAAGGCCTTCGATAAGGTCCCGCATAAACGACTGGCTTATAAAATCAAGGCTCATGGGATTGGGGGCAAAGTATTGATGTGGATTGAGAACTGGCTGGCAGGTAGAAGACAGAGAGTTGGGATAAATGGCTCGTTTTCTGAGTGGCAGGCGGTGACCAGTGGGGTGCCACAGGGATCTGTACTGGGACCCCAGCTGTTCACAATTTACATTAATGATCTGGATGAGGGGATTGGATGTAATATCTCCAAATTTGCAGATGACTCTAAGCTAGGAGGGGTTGTTTGCATGGAAGAGGGGGTCAGGAAGCTCCAGTGTGATTTGGATAAATTGAGGGACTGGGCAGATACATGGCAAATGCACTACAATGTGGATCAATGTGAGGTTATCCACTTTGGTCATACAAACCGGAGGGCAGATTACTATTTGAATGGCAATAGATTAAGCGATGGGGAAGTGCAGAGAGACCTAGGGGTACTTGTACACCAGTCTCTGAAGGCGAGCATGCAGGTACAGCAGGCGGTTAAAAAGGCAAATGGTATGTTGGCCTTCATATCAAGAGGGTTTGAGTATAGGAACAAGGATACCTTACTGCAGCTGTACAGGGCCTTGGTGAGACCCCACCTGGAGTATTGTGTGCAGTTTTGGTCACCTTATCTACGGAAGGATGTTCTTGCAATGGAGGGAGTGCAGAGGCGATTCACCAGGCTGATACCTGGAATGGCAGGAATGACTTATGAGGAAAGATTGTGCAAATTGGGATTGTACTCGCTGGAGTTTAGAAGATTGAGAGGGGATCTCATGGAGACATAAAATTCTGGCAGGACTGGACAGAATGGATGCAGATGGGATGTTTCCAATGGTGGGGGGTCCAGAACCCGGGGCCATGGTTTGAGGATAATAGGCAAACCATTTAGGACCATGAGGAGGAATTTCTTGACCCAGAGGGTGGTGAATCTGTGGAATTCATTGCCACAGAGGGCAGTAGAGGCAGGTTCATTAAATCTATTTAAGAGGGAATTAGATCTATTTCTTCAGTATAAGGGTATTAAAGGTTACGGAGAGAAGGCGGGGACGGGGTACTGAACTTTAAGATCAGCCATGATCTCGTTGAATGGCGGAGCAGGCTCGAAGGGTCAAATGACCTACTCCTGCTCTTATCTTCTATGTTTCTATTCACAAATGCAGGTTTATCATCATCTGACTGTACATATACAACCCGACAAAATAGTGTTTCTCGGACCGCCCGCACGCACGCACGCAGAGTACATAATAAACACATTTCTACATAAAGATACAATTCGAAAATATACAATTTTTAAATAAATAAATATTTTTTGGATGATTTACTCAGTTACAGGATACCATTCATCAACATCACAGCCTGTGGGATAAAGCTATTTCCCCTGTCTGGCAGTTCTCATTTTGATGCTTCTGTACTTCCTTGACAGTAGTGGGCCAGAGATACTGTGTAATGGATGGAATGGCTCTTCTATGATTCTCTGAGCCCAATTTAAGTAACACTCCCAGTAAATGTAATTAATTGAAGAAAGGGAGACTCCAGTGATCTTCTCAGCTGTTTTAATGATCCTCTGTATTGACTTCCAGTCCAATGCTTTGCAGCTAGCTACTGTACAACACGATCACACTGGTAGACAGGACACTCTCCATGATGCTCTTGTAAAAAGTTGCCAAGATGGGGTTCAGTAGCCTTGCTCACCTCAACCTTTTTAGGAGGGGCCGACATTCTGTGCCTTCCTGATTAATGAGGTTTTGTGGGTCATGGGTAGGTTGACCTTTTATATGCCCACCGTTCTCCATTCTCTCAATGACAGAATCAGTGATTCATTGTGTGATTGGTCGACCAATCATCTCCTTTGTCTTGTCCACATTGAGATTCAGGTTGCTGTCTCATAGTATATTTACAATATTATATAGGTAGAACCGCTATTATCCAGCACTCTGTGGTCCGGCATGTTTTTAATCTGCCACCGTTAGTACAAATTCCTTACAGACAGCACTGTAAAGGTTGAATCTGCCATGATCGGGACCGGGGTTCAAGTCCCATGTTGTCTATAAGGAGTTTGTACTAACGTCCCAATCACTGGCACTGTATAAAGATGTTACGCTAATTGCTACGTAAACCGTGCCACCCCAAAGTATTATTTCCTGTTTTAGGCTTTATTCTACCTATTGATAGATGGTAAAGGTTCCAATATTGTCCTGTAATACTACATTTAGAATGCAACATATCTTAATTTTTTTTTTAAAACTTTTGTCTATGTTAAGGCAGTCAGAGTCGCCACTTTGTCCAGAGCCCCTCACAGAAACCTATAGCGCCTGGTGTTCTAGGCGGTCTCCTCTCCAAGTACTGACCAGTCCTGAGCCTGCTTAGCTTCCAAGATCAGACAATCTCAGGCATATTCAGGCTACTAGGTGCGGTAGAGATACATGATAGCCTGTGCCAAATGGCAAGGCACCTGAACACACACTACCTATGATATGTTTACATAGGAGGTTCCCTTAGGGGTCAATTTCTGTTTTCCTGGCATGTTCTGTGGTCCAGCAATGGCCATGTCCCAATGTCGCCAGATTAAAGAGGTTCAATTTGTAGTTTTAACATCAAACGCATCTGATCCAAGAAGGACACCAACCTCATTTATTGTAATACCAACAGCAAGCACATTTTTACTGCAAATATTCAGTCACAAGTTTGAAATGAAAATGAGTCTCTGCCAAATAATTTTTATTATTTCTGCTTTTTTTTTTAGAGGTATGATTGCCATTTAGCATAGATCAGTTGGCAACTGTTAGCTACTTTTATCTATGGCAGCATCCATGATAGTGAGGGTACAAAATATGTTTATCAAAACAGGACCCTGCAGGACTAATGGCACAAATCCATTCTCAGCCCTTTATCTCACTTCTCTACTACAACAAAACCGAATACACAACAGGAATCTTGTATAGCTTCGAATGATGAATTGCCATTAAAACTGAAGAGACCACTCTACTTTTAGAGAACACCTATAATGCTCAAGTGCTTTGCAGTCTAACCTATCACTAGTGAAGGAAGAGAAAATTGTCAGATATGCTCTCCCATTTTTTATTATAGTTTCATTCAGGCAGAAAAGACAAAAGAAGCCACATTTAACAGATGGATGTTGCTGACAAGACATTTACTGATCCTGGTCACACTCTTTCTACCACCACCACCCACCCCCCCCCCCCCACCCCTCCCTCCCCAAGCAACTTCCTTTAAAGCAGAAGATACAAGAACTTAAAAATACAATCTGCAGATTCAAGCCCAGTTTCTTTCCTGCTATTATCAGACTCTCATCATTGGTAAGAAGATGACAGTCTTGCACTGCTTTCTCTCTAATTATCAATATCTCTGGATCCTCTACTTGGTATTTGTAAGAGTGTAGATTGCATTATGACTTACTATAACACAAAACTTTATTATTTGCTGGACCTATGAGTTGACTTGCCTTGATAGCACACAAAAGAATGTTCGGCACTGCAATAAACAATTCAATTCAATACATTTCTACCCATGAACAACAAAAAATATTTACCAACTGTGAATGCACAAAGCTTTAAAAAGTTTAACAAAAATAACACAAATATTCCTCTTTACAAAATAAATACTCACTTTTTCTGTTGTGAAGTGGAACACTGCTTGTGGGTTTTGTCATTGCTGTCTTCTGAATTGTCGGTACTGTCTTGCTTTGCTTGAGATGGGCTCTTTCTTAGCACAGTGAAATCTGGAGTTGGGCTGTACCTTTTCAACTCGCCCTGTCCCAGCGAGCTCCGCTCACCACAATAGCACAAGGCACAGAGCTGTTCATTGCTGCAAGGAGAGCAACATTTTGTTTCAATTGCATTCCAAATTGTATATTATCTGCTCCATCCTACACAGCACAATTCTATTTTGTCACCACTGGCCCTTTTATAGTGTAAAAAAATGCAACCATAAAGGCGGAGATTCTCTGCCCTTACATTGCAGAACTTACCATCATAAATGCTCTGTGAGCGGCTCCAAGGCATCGACTCCAGTCCCACTTCAACCCAGTGTCAGCAGTGGAGAGGAGCATTCCACCACACATTATAAATTGACAGCTGCTGCAAGCGGCAGGCGAGGGGCGGGTTGAAGAGGCACCAACAAGACTCCCATGGTGATTGGTGCTGGGGTTAGGGCTCCCGCCTGCCAAACAGAAATTACCTCTTCTTGTTCCCCTCTGCCTCTCGTTCCTTCACTAAGCCCATCGAGCCCGAGGAGCCAAAGGCCCAGCGGGGGTCAAGAAGAGTTGGAGCCGCCAGAGCCAGAGGGCGAAGGGACCCGGGTGTTGAGCTCCGTGGCCCGGGAGGAAGAGGACGGAAGATGAGGGGTGGAGACAGAGAAACAGAGCTGTGGAGTCCGATGGATGCAAGAGGGGAGCGAAGAGCCGGAGGGGCAGTGCCAGACAGAAGAGCTGGAAGAATGCTCAACGGCCATCTTCATTACCCATTACTCCCCACCCCCCCACCCCCCCCCACGCAGCTGAAAACGCTCTATGTTTCACAGAGTGGTTCCACCTGCGTAAGGGATTATGGTTAACGAAGATGACAATTGCTCAGCGTGTTTGTTAGACCTCATGGCAACGGGCGGCGCAATGGCACCACTCGCCCTACCTTCATAAACTCCAGAGGACCCTATGAACCACTGCTCTTCACAAAATGGCGCAGGAGCAGTCTTTTAGTGCAGCTCCAAGTTAAAATTTTTCTCTACAGATAGAGCTGGCCTTGAGGAGGAGGCCTGGCATAAAAAACCTGACATTAGCTACTCCACAAAATATGTCAAAGGAAGAACAAAACATCTAATTAGTCTCATTTTTAAGGAAGTTCTTTAAACAGCAAATGCTACAAGTGCCGCATGTAACCAATAAATTGGTTGGCCCACTTTTTATATTCCAGCACTTTTGTATTCATGGTACAATGCAAATGCAAGCTACTTTTACTGTATCACAAATGATACTCTTTACAAAAAGAAAACTTGACATAGATCTGTGGCATAAAATGGAGTCGATTCAACAGCAAGATTAAAGCCATTCCATTTTATAAAAATCATTTTATACTTGCCTATTTTCAGAAGACTTTACATTTTCATATAGTAGTGTTGAGGAAGAATATTAGTACTTGAGATAAATGCAAAAGAATTTGTAAAAACACAATGCTGGAGAAACTCAGCTGATCAAACAGTGTACTTTACATAGCAAAGATAAAGATTATATAAACCAACATTTCAGGCTTAATCCCTTCATCAAGGTTTGAACAAAATGTGGTCATGCGCCCAAACAAAATGTTATGGGGGAGGGGCAAGTCCCAAAACCATAGTCCCAAAAGCAGAAGGTAATAGATAGATAAGAGAGGGAGGGCACAGCAGCAAAGCGTGGGGGGGGGGGGGGGAGAGAGAGGAGGGATGGCTCTGAATGGAGAGGAAAGGATTGGAGAACTGGAACAAAGAAAGGGAAAGAAGGGAAGGGAGGGAGAAAGAAGAATAGGCTAACCGAAACCAGAGGTCAATGTTAATACATCCAGTTGGAGTGCCTAGATGGAAAATTAAGTGTTGTTCCTCCAATTTAGGGTGGTCTTGGTGGGATAGTACACGAGGCCATGGGAGTGGGGCGTAGAATTGAAGTGGTGGGCCACAGGAGAATTTGTTTGAGAGGAGCTCTTTTATTTGGGGATATTAAGCAATCTTCTGAGAATCTCTCATTTCATGACTTCCCTGCAGATTTTACCTGCTGCAATGAGAGCGCGTAACATCCAGCATGTACAAAATGTACCTCATAATTAAGTAGAATTATGCAAGATGATCCAAATAAATCAAATTCTGTACCTTAGGCAAATCCCAAAGGCTACTTCTTGATCATTAAAACGTTAAAATTTCCTGGGTGGGGAGAGGAAGAACCCTGTATTTTTTTCCAGGGATGGGCTGTATAATCTTTACTATGAAAAATGAGACCAATAACAAGCTCAATTCAGTCAAAAGAATGGTTTACAAATCATTGGTTTCCAAATCCATTATGCTTGCTTGCTCAAAATGCTTTGGGGAACTAAAACACCAAGTTACAGAATTTGTTTTGAATGTGACACAGGAGAGAGAGACTAATTTATGTATAATAGTAGGCATCGAGCTATGCTGTGTGCAACAGACAAGTGTATAATTATGAAAACAAGCCATTGGAACCTGTACAGTCAATTAAAGCATTTACACTCTCAGTTTATTCACTGATCTGATTTTTTTTTGTATTTTTAAGCAGTTCTTGAAATATGGACCACACATTAGTACTGACTGAACTATTGCATTTTTTACAATGAGCTCATGGTTTGCATGTAATTGTTTGTTCAAATGAATGGTTTAGTCAGCCATTTCAAAGGGCATTAAGAGTTAATGATGCAACATACAATAATTCAAAATCCTAATTTTTTGGGGGGTAAAAATGTGATTACAGATCTTGATACAATTGCATTTTTATTGAAAGCCCCTGGTTTGCAAGTGCAAACCCAAACCTCATAGCATTTATCCACATGCACTTTAAAAAGTTCTAATTAATTTAGGCATTTAATTTGAGATATTAAATAGGGGATTGAGAAATGTAATATTAAAACATTGCATAATCCACAGGAATCTTTAGCTTCTCATTAGCTACATGAACAACTGTAACAGGGAAGAAAATGCCCAGATGATTTACTGGAACATGACAAAAACAATGAACAAAAGGAAAAAAATATCAATCTGTTGGCAAAACGATATGCTTTGAAGGCTGGTCAGGGTTTGGATTAACACCAGCCTCGATCCACTCCTACATACTACCGCAAGTTCATGGACAAAGTTGTCTCCCTGGCTCCACACTCAGCCCAGGAACAACTGACCAACAAGGACATGTATGTCAGGGTACTATTCACGAGTAGAGGTCTGACTTCAGCACAATACTACTTAAATAAACTCCATTATCTTTGCCTCCCCAATCGGGTCCACAACTTCCTGTACTGCAGGATACCTCCTCCACTATCATCCTGAACCCTGAGGATGCACAAGGCTACGTACTCAGGCCCCTATTGTTCTGCCTGTGCCTGTGGCCAGACACCATTCTAACTCCATCTCTATTTTCCTGGATGATCCCACTGTCATAGGCAGGATCTCAAAGAAAAAGAATTAAGAATGGAGATAAACTAGTAAACTAGTGGCTCTCCCCAAATTCATGAGGCAAAGGGTTTGGTTAGAAACTTTCAAAAAAGGGATGGAGCTTACTCCCCCCACCCCCCCCCCACCCCCCCCCCCCCCCCATCAACATCAACTCTGCAGAGGTGGATGAAATAAATCTTTAAATTCCTAAGAGTAAACCTGTCTGGTGACTTGTTCTGGTCCACCCACATTGAAACAATGGAAAAAAAATGCAGCAGGACGTCTGCTTCAGAAGCCTGAGGAAATCTGAGCATCCCTCAAAAACTTTTACGTTTGCGCCACTGGAAGTACCCTGTCATCACGGTGCATCACTGTGTGGTATTGGAACTACTGTGCCCAAGTAGACAAGGAAATGCAGCTGTGAATGCCACACAAAACCCCCTGCCAGCTATCATCTCCATCTATACTTCCTCCTGCCTTTGAAAAGAAAGCAACCTGTTGAAAAACTTTTCCACCATGGCCACATTGTCTTCACTCTCCTCCCATCAGGAAGAAGATTCAAATGCGAAATCCTACACCACCAAATTCAAGGACATTTCTTTCCTGCCATTCTCAGATTCCTAAATGAACTTGCTGCTATGAAATTATGCTGCCATTGGTCTGTACTAATTGATCTCAGTCACTCTGCACTCTGTATCGTGTCTTACTTGTGTGGGCTGGCCAGCTGGACTCCTTGCAAAGCAAACTTTATCTCTACACTTTGGTACATGTGACATTAAACTTGAATTTAAATACGGTCAAATGGGTAAATTTAAAGAATGAATTAGTGCAAAGTTGAAGACAGGAGGGAAGTCCTGTAAGTAGGGAAGAAAGGTTTTGAAAAGATTATAGAACAGAAGGAAGACCATTTCCTGAGTAATCACGGAGGCATAAAATAACATCGATTTTGGCTAACATGGAGCCAAGGCAGCTCGGTGAAAGCAGGAAAGCCAACAAAGTACAATTAAAGAATGAACGTTTGTAACCATTTTGCTGTATTGCAAAGTGATTTCAGGATAATCTATGATCAATTCAGCAAATAGCATTTCAGTGACAAAGTCTGACTGAGATGCAATAATATCAACTTTTCCAGCTTCTGTTGAATACTTCTGAGTCTTGTCAATTCCCTATCCCTGTCTCCAGCTCCCCACCCCTTTCTCTCTCCATTCAGAGAACTGCACCCATTCTCCTGTAGCTTGCGCTCTCCCTCTGCACTTTCCTCCCTCTTCTTCTCCCACCTTTTTAATCAAACATGTGCTTGTTGCTCATACTGTGACGAAGGGCTCAAGTCCGAATGTTGGTTACCTTTTATTTCCTAGAGATGCTGCGTGACCTGCTGTGTTTCTCCAGCACTTATTGCTCACAGTGCGGCACAGTCTTTCCTCCCTGCTCTTCTAAGATTTCCTAATTATTGTATGGCATGTAATGAAATTGCCTCTCAAGTATTTTGCTTACTTACATGCACTTTTAGAAGGCATTTTGAAAGTGAAAATGATTCTTTAAACTTTTTTTGAGTGGAGATCAACTGATTATTTTTTTAAGTAATTGCTGCAGTGTGAGAAAGACAGCAAATTTATCAGAGAGTGGGGGCAGCATAGGGAGAGAATAGTGACAACTACTTTTTATGATCATCAGATACAATAAAGATGAAGTTCAGAATCCAATATAATCCAATCATTGGATTTATAGAAAGAACATTTGAACAAAGTACTTCACCCAATGATGTTGTGCCGACCGCATATACCTACCCAAAAAACCTAAATTTCCCTACCTCATAACCCTCTATTTTTTTTTCATCCATGTGTCCAAGAAGCTTTTAAATGCCCCTATTGTTCCAGCCTCCATTACCACCCCTGGCAATGCATTCCAGGCACCCACAACTCTGTGTAAAGAAAACGTACTCCTGATGTCTCCCCTAAACTTTCTCAGAAGCAAATGAGGTCCAGGTCATAATCAGCCAGAGATGATCACGTGTGGTAGATATTTCTAAATGTTCTCAGTTTCAATCGATTTACATTTTGGAAACCCATAAAAGGATTAACCAACCAACTAGTGATATTAATTGAACAAGGTGAAGACATCAGCTTCTATTTTCAAATCAACCTTTACCTTTTGATGTCCTGTAGCAAAGCAACCAATGTCCCTGCATACAACTAGAAGCCATTTCCCAGCATTTTTCATTTTGTAGCACAAGAGAATTTGACTCAGCATTTCATTTTCTGACCTGGTTTTTGTATTGAGATTGATTGAGGTTATGGAGCTGGCAGACTCATCAGATACCGAGCGCTGCAAGAGAGGTGATTGCTCACTGATCTCCATTCCTGTAAGGATGCCCTCCTCCGGTGAATCATCTTTAGCTTCTGTTGAAGAAAATAAACAAATCTTTCACAGCCTTCAATTGAAAACTCAACTTATTCCTTACGCTGCCAATTACATATTAATTTAAAATATTAACAATCCATATGCTTAATTACACACACGTTGCCTCAATGCCTATCCAAAATATTTTGCTGCTCTTGAAAAATACAGAAAGTGCATCTTAATATCTAATTCCTATAAAGCTTGGTTCAAAAGCTTCCTGTTGTGTAGGCCAAATATGGAAAGAAATAGTTCCAGAAGCACTATTTAATTAATATCCAGAAGTTAGGTCCATTTTTAATCATTTTTATTCTTAAAATAGAAACTTGAACTATAAGGATAAACAGAAGATCCCTTGCATCAAAAGGTTGAATGTATGGATTTAGCTCCTTAAGGACATGATTTCTCCACTTGGCAATACAAAGTGCAATGATGGATATAATGATATCACCCTTTTCCACATAGCTGCTCGATAGGCTCTCTTTCACAGATTTTTCAACAAAATATTCTGGACTGTGCATCGTGCAAAATGAGAAACGTTTTCTCATGTGTTAAGGGTGGGACCTGCTAAGTTTCTCCAGCAATGTTCTTTTTAAAGAGAGAGAGAGAGAGAATTCAGTTAAGCAGCAACAGCTGGGACTGGAACAGGACAAGCTGACAAGCTTGTGGAAAAACCCCATTTGGAAGACGGGTTGTGAGTGCTTAGTTCAGTCTGGTCAAAGCCCTTGTGGTCCAGACAAGAGGAGAGGACTGGTTGTATAATGTTTCACTTGAAATAGGAGAAACAAAAAGGAACACTGTGGTGACCCGAAAGTAAGAGGTTATAACCATATACAGCACAGAACAGGCCAGTTTGGCCCTACTAGTCCAAGCCGGAACAAATCCCTACCCTCCTAGTCCCACTGACCAGCACCTGGCCCATACACCTCCAATCCTCTCCCCTCCATATAATTATCCAGTCTTTCCTTAAATGTAAATAACATTCCTGTTTCAACCACCTCCGCCGGACGCTTATTCCACATCCCAACCACCCTTTGTGTGAAGAAATTTCCCCTCATGTTCCCCTTTCAATCTCAAACCATGGCCTCTGGTTTGAATGTCCCCCACTCTGAACTGAAAAAGCCTATCCACGTTGACTCTCTCTGTCCCTTTTAAAATCTTGAACAGCTCCATCAAATCCCTCCTCAATCTTCTACGCTCCAGAGAAAAAAGCCCCAGGCTGCTCAACCTTTCTCTGGAACTCAAACCCTGACATCCTGTCAACATTCTCATGAACCTTCTCTGCACTATCTCTATTTTTTTTATGTCCTTCCTATAATTTGGTGACCAAAATTGCACACAGTATTCCAAATTTGGCCTCATCAATGCTTTGTACAATTTCATCATAACATCCCAACTCTTGAATTCAATACTCCGATTTATGAAGGCCAACATTCCAAATGCCTTCTTCACCACACCATCTACTTTGAGGGTACTATTTACCTTAATTCCTAAATCTCTTTGTTGCTCTGCACTCCTCAATTGTCTACCATTCAATGTATATGACCTATTTAGATTTGCCTTCCCAAAATGCAACACTTCACACTTATCCGTATTAAATTCCATCAGCCATTTCTCAGCCCACTCCTCTAGCTTTCCTATATCTCTTTTTAAGCTACGGTTATCTTCCTCACTGTCCACAATACCACCAATCTTTGTATCATCTGCAAACTTACTTATCCAATTTACCATCCCTTCTTCCAGATCTTTAATATATATAACAAACAATAGTGGACCCAGGACCGATCCCGGAGGAACTTCACTAGTCACCGGCCTCCAATTTGACAAACAATTTTCTACCACTACTCTCTGATGCCTCCCATCCAACCATTGCTGAATCCATTTCACTACTTCCTTATTTATACCTAATGCTTCTACCTTTTTACCTAACCTCCTGTGGGGAACTTTGTCAAAAACTTTACTAAAGTCTAAATATACAACATCCACAGCCTTCCCTTCATCAATCTTTTTCGTAACCCCCTCGAAAAACTCTATAAGGTTTGTTAAGCATGATCTACCCCTGACAAAACCATGCTGACTACTACCTATCAATCCCTGTTCATCCAAATATTTGTAAATGCCATCCCTCAGAACACCTTCCATCAACTTACCCACCACAGATGTCAAACTCACAGGTTTATAATTTCCAGGCTTACATTATACTTTCTTAAACAGTGGAACAACATGAGCCACCGTCCAATCCTCTGGCACTACCCCCATGACCAGTGACATACTAAATATCTCTGTTAATGGCCCCACTATCTGTACACTAGCCTCCCTGAGTGTCCTTGGGAATACTTTGTGTAGACCCAGAGGTTTGTCCACCTTTATCTTTTTTAACACTGCCATCACTACCTCATCTGGAAAACCCTGATGGGGCAAGTTTCTTTGATAAGACACTAATGTGACTGATTAGAAGGGATCAGATTGTGTCCAGCGAACAACAAATTTCTCTCTGAAAACTGGCAAGAATCTTCCTAAGCAGTAACTATTTACCTTTCAAGCACCAAAGCCTGGTGAACTTTATAAATATTAAATTCTGTGCACAGTATACGAATTGCCTGCAACCAGTGAACTTGGAGGAGTGAGAAGTGAGATTGGACTGTGAATCAAAGAACTTTTCTGAACTTATACACAGATTACATACATGTGTGCTTAGGATTAAGTTAATAGTAATAAGTTAAAGTTTGAAAAGCAACTTTTGTTTAAGTATCCATTTATCTTGGTGAATTTCTATTGCTGCTGGGTTTTGGGGTCCTCTAGGCCCATAACTTATTTTTTAACCAAAACAAAAGTTGCTTTTAATCATCTTTGAACATGAAAACAGGATCAAAATCTAACTTATTATTATTAACTTAACCCCCTTCTATGTAATGTGTATGTAAGTTCAGAAAAGTTCTTTGGTTCACAGTCCAATCTCTCTTCTCATTCCTCCAAGTTCACTGGTTGCAGCCAATTCTTATACTGTGCACAGAATTTAACATTTATAAAATTTCCCCAAGCTCTGGGGATTAAAGGTAATTGATTACCACTCAGGAAGGTTCTTGTCAGTTTTCAGAGAGAGATTTGTTCCTCGTTGGAAACACACAAACTGATTTACATTTATCAGTTACTTCAGTGTCTTGCCGAAGAAACTTGCCCCATCAGGGTTTTCCAAATGATAACCTCTTCTCCTGCAGGTCACCACAGAGTTCCTTTTTGTTTCCCTTATTTCAGGTGAAACATTCTAGCCAGCCATTTCCTTTTGTATGGACCACAAGGGTTTTAAACAAGTTGCCAGCTTGCCATGCAACAGAAACCAGTCCTCTCTCACACACAGAGAAAACCCGTTTTATTTCCTCTCTCTCTGCTTGCAAAACCACATGACCTTCTTAGAAACAGCAAACTACATTCAGAAAGATTGCAGCACGAGACTCAATCTTCTGAGTCCATTCATCTTTCCTTTCAAAACAAATAATCCATTACTCCACAGCATGTCCAATTAACACCTACTTGTGAAGTCTCTTTGGGCATTCTTTAAAGTTTTTGCAAAAGCCTTCGGAGCCTGGACTGTCTAGCTTGAACAGGGCTCTGGCATTTTAAATGAGATCTGTTTTGTGAAGAGTTTATGTTTGCTTGTGACCTACACTCCCACAATCTAGTTCCTTCAAAAACATACAATATAAAATATGATATAATCCGTCACAGTAGGAATTTGGCAACCTTATTTAGATTACTTAAATACCCAGATTGTACAATTTATTTTGATATTTGTCAATTAGTATACTCCTTAATAGAAATTTAATACTTTTAAAATGATGCGACTCTGGATGTCAAACCTTGCTCCTGTTGCTTTTATCCATTTTTTAAAATCATCCTCTATTCCCTGCTGTTTGTCCCCTTTTCTTTTGAATCTGGGAGGGGGCGCTGGGAGAGGGGGAACTCTGCTATCCTTTTTATTTTGTTTTCGGACCTTATGAATATTATCCTCTGACTTTTTATTTAATGTATTATCGCTATTACAGTACAACTCCGATTATCCAAAATCAGATTCTATGAAATCTCATTTATCCAATTAAAATTTTTTTTTGATAAATAAGGATATCTAAAACAAGTTAGAAATCCTCATTTATACAATTTTCTTTTTCGGAGCCGAACTGACCACACAGGTTGAAAAAAAAATTCACATGACATGAAATTAGAACGTCGACTGTCCTCATTTCAGGTGATTCCCTTCCCTTTCTCTTTCCATTTTTTCTTTACCTTCCCCTATGCATCCCACAGTCTTCCAGCTGCAAGCAGTTGGAAGAATTCTTTCTCCCAACATCATCAAGGAGAGCGGCCTCCTGGAGAGGAGAGGGACATCGGGCTCAGTGGCATCCCCTCCCCTCCCTCCCTCCTTGGTGCAGCAGAGGCCTGGTGCCAACCCCAAACCCTTCCCTCGGCCTACTACCATGTGCACACACACCGGATTTCCCTTGGCCTGGGGGAGGATTTGGAGTCGGGACTCAGGGGCAGCTGTCGGGAACTCTGGTGACCAGGGAGACAGGAGCCCGCCAACTCACCAGTGAGTGTTCCACCAGGCCGGGAAGCCTCCCCAGGGATCAACGGCAACAGTGGGGATGCATCAGTGTTCAGCACTGGCAATGCAGCCAGCATTATTTTTTTTGGGTGAGAATTAAACATTATTTGAATGCTTAAAAAGTATTCCCCTGTTTGTTGTTGTTTAAACATTGATACAAGTGATTTTCTGTTGTTGGGGGAACAGGTTCAGCAATCTTGTGTTCATTTCAAGGGAAAACAATCTTAAAATTTGTTTTCCCTCATGGCATTCCCTCAGCAAGTCCCTTTCGAGAATTATGCCACTGTTTAATTGATAGCTTTGTGTATCTTGCATCTGCACGACTTGGTTCTCTATTTAGAAGCTAACATGCTCATCCTAGTTAAAATCAAAGTTTGTTTCCAAAATGATTAATTTTACCATTTATTCACTGCAGCTCCACTGATGTGTTTATACACACACCAGATCAGCAGGAATTAAAATGAGACGACGATTACATTTTCAATTTTAGCTTTGAACTGAACATAAAACTCAGACTGTAGAAAGTGCAACCTTTCTAATCAAGTCCTTTCTGAGAATTGTAGTATTTAGTGTACATTCAATGGCAAGTGACAATGTCTTAAAAAAGCAGCCTCTCTCCTCAAAGACCCCCACCACCCAGGCCATGCCCTTTTCACTCTGCTACCATTGGGAAGGAAGTACAAGAGCCTAAAGACGAGCACTCAGTGGCACAGGGACAGCTTCTTCCCCGCGACCATTAGATTCCTGAATGAACAATGAACCAAAGACACAGCCTTACTATTCTTGCACTATTTTTATATTATTTTTGTAAGATGGGTCACAATATGACGCTGCCGCATAACCACCAAATTTTGTGACTTGATCGTAACAGTAAATTCTGATTCGGATTAATTTGTTTATACAATATTACGTGTGACTGATCAGAAATTCAATATGGCAACTAAAACCGCTTTCCTTTGCGTGCCAAAGGCCAGAGAGTTATCACACTTCAGCGCCATTTTGCAAAACTAAAAAGGAAAAGAAACAACAAGGGATTGAGGATCACACCACTTCCCCTGATGAAGCGACAGCCACCACCCACGTAACCAGCATGCCTGTTATCCACTGCACCCTCTCAACCCAAAACACTAACTTTAGTGGCAGCTATTGTCCATTTATTCTTAGTCTTGTGTACTGCATTTGGATTTCTTAGGCATTGACAGAATCGTCTTTAATACTCGGCTTTAAAAGTTGTTAATTTCCTTCAAAAACATTCAACTTTTCCCCAACTTATTTCAAGTCTTAGCTCTTTGTCAACCGTCCTAATGTCTCTCATCTTTCTAATTAATTAATGGCCAAGACATTCCTGTTTGATATTTTGGATGTGTAGAGACAGAATAAAATCTGATTCAGCTAGAATGCCACCTACCCAGCCGAACAGCATTACAATCTCTTCTCCTGCTCCATAAGGATCCAACCTCCTCCCGGCCATACATTGAGGTATAAACATGAGAATAGTTTTATGATGGCCTGGAGAGAAGTGGTTTTCCATGAAATCTATTATCATTTTTAAACTGATTCCTCATACTGCTTTTGGAGGACAATGAATGGGAAATTATTGTAAATCAAAAGGTGAAAAGCAGCATCATGTACTCTAATCCTTCAATGGCCAAGATTGTAAATCTAAAACTATTTTAATTGTTTTAAAATAAAAACAATGCTGGAGAAACTCAGCAAGTCAAAGAGCGTACTCTATATAACATCGATAAAGATATATAACCAACATTTTGGGTTTAAGCCTGTCAAGATATGATTAAAAGGTAGGCAGGTGCCTGGAAAAATGGTGGGTGGGAGGGAGGAGCATAGGCCCACAGGCAGGAGGTAATAGATGGATAACAGAGGGAGGGCACACCAGAAAACAGGGGAATAGCTCTGTGAATGGAAAGGAAAAGGGGTGGGGAACTAGAGGAAAGGAGAGTGAGGGTTTGGGTAGAGAGGGAGAAAAGGGGGTGTTCTAACAGAAACTAGAGGTCAATGTTAATGCCATCTGGATGGGAGTGCCCAGATGGAATATATGCTATTTGATTGTTCTGAATTTTAATTCAAAACAACAATTCAGTCTGTTCAGCTTTAGCCTCTAGAAAGAAGATCACAAACCCAGTGAGTTCTAAGCTTTTTTTAAATATTGTCATCTGTCAGAGCATTAGTAAATTATGTTTGCGCGAAAGCCGCACTGTGATTCTGGGAGAACATTTTCGGCGACACTAGGTATTATTCTATTTAAGAGAATCCTAGCGAAGATTTTGCCTGCAATGGAGAGCAGCGTGATTCCCCTGTAGTTTGAGCAGTCTGATTTCTCGCCTTTGTTTTTGTACAGGGTGATGATGATGGCATCACGAATCCTCAACATTCATTGGAGCGACTTCATCACCAACATCGAAGTACTCGAGATGGCAGAGGCCGACAGCATCGAATCCACGCTGTTGAAGATCCAACTGTGCTGGGTAGGTCACATCTCCAGAATGGAGGACCATCGCCTTCCCAAGATCGTGTTATATGGCGAGCTCTCCACTGGCCACTGAGACAGAGGTGCACCAAAGAAGAGGTACAAGGACTGCCTAAAGAAATCTCTTGGTGCCTGCCCCATTGACCACTGCCAGTGGGCTGATCCCGCCTCAAACCGCGCATCTTGGCGCTTCACAGTTCAGCGGGCAGCAACCTCCTTTGAAGAAGACCGCAGAGCCCACCTCACTGACAAAAGACAAAGGAGGAAAAACCCAACACCCAACCCCAACCAACCAATTTTCCCTTGCAACCGCTGCAACCGTGTCTGCCTGTCCCGCATCGGACTTGTCAGCCATAAAAGAGCCTGCAGCTGACGTGGACATTACCCCTCTATTAATCTTCGTCCGCGAAGCCAAGCCAAAGAAGAGTAAATTATGACCTCGAAAATAAAGTCGGCATTGGTAGGTACTCAAGTTTCAGACACAACATGAAGAATTATGATCTTAAATCTAGTCATTTTTGGACCTTATGAATATTATTCTATTACTTTATTTAATGTATTATCGCTATTACAGTACAAGAGCACAGGTATGAAAGGGAGTATGTTTTTATACCATGGTCCAAATTATTGGGATGGTAATATATAGATTACTTCACTATATGAAAAAAAGCAATATACGAGAGCAAGGAACCCAGGCTAAATAAAGGCTTTCAAATCAACAACTTTGATTTTGGAATGGATTTACTGATGAAATAGGAATGACCTTTGGTAATATGGAGAAAATTGAGAAATTGATGTTGAGAAATGTTGTAAAATTATTGAAAAATAAAAAGAAAGCAAATGTAATGCTTAGGAACCTAAAATCAGACTGGGTCCTGAAAGAATACAAAAGCAACAAAAAAAAAATACAACAGGAATCTGGAGGGCCGGATTAAAGAAAATTCCGAAGTATTTTATGCATAAATTAAAAACAAGAGAGAAGCTCAGGACAGGATAGGACCAATCAAAGAGAAAGCAGGGAATTTGGGTATATTAAGGTGGTGGTGGTTATGTCTATGGTGGAACATTATGGTGGTAAGTCTCCAAAGATTGATGTGTTCTATCTCAATTTATTAAGAGAGGCACAAGAGAAGATGGCTGGGACCTTGACAGAGATCTCTGTATTTTCTTACGTCACAGACAAGTTTCTAGATGACTGGCAAACAACAACATTGGTTTTTTTTTGTCTAAGGAAGACCATCAGGATAATACAGGGACCATTTGTTTATCTTTATTTATTTATATACAAATGGAAAAATATGTCAGCTTGCAGATGACGAAGTTTATTTCAGTTGCAGGACACTGTAAAAGACTATCAAAGAATACAGAATAATATAGATTGCTTATGGATATGGGCAAAGAAACAGTGTTGCTCTTTAGAAGGTCAAATGTTAGGGGAAAGTAGTGGCAGGATTCATAACAGCAGGATTTGGAAGCTCAAGACCATAGCTCCCTAAACTAGCCACGCAAATAACAAGTGTGGAAAAGAAGGCATGTGGTACAGGTACACAATCCTTTATCCAAAACCCTTCACAATTTCAGATTTTTCTGGATTTCGGAAAGCCCACCCGAATTGTGCTGCCGTATCCACCCCCATCCTCTTACAGTCACCCGGCAGTCTCCCCCAACCGCCGGTCCCTCGGCCGCCTCCCCCAACCACCAGTCCTTCGGCCGCCTCCCCCAACCACCAGACCTTCGGCCACCTCTCCCAACCACCAGTCCTTCATCCACCTCCCCCACTTGACGGATTTTTGGAGCTTTTTGGATTTTAGATCTCCAGATATTACCTCTGTCTCCATCGATCTCCATCCAAAAATGGACAGGCATTGAATATACAAGGAAATCATGTTGCAGAAATATAAAACTTTTCTCTTGAACTATAATTGAATTATACAAAATAATGGAATTCAGTATGAAGAGTTGTATTCAATTGTGCTTGCCCCATTACAGGATGTGGAGGTTTTGAAAAGGTACAGAGGAGATTTACCAGTATGCTGCCTAGATTAGAGGGCATAAGGTATGTGGAGAGGTTGGACAAACTTGTTTTTTCAGGAGGCATCGGAGCAAGGGTCACAAAATTTCAAATACTCGAGGACATGCATTAAAGGTGTGGCGGGGGAGTAAAGGAGACCATTTAAAAAAAAAGATGGTGGGTGCCTGGAACAAGCTGTTAGGATAGTTAGTGATGGAAGAAGATATAACAGTAGCATTTGAGGCTTCTGGACAGGTGAACATGCAAGGAATGACATTACATGCAAGGACAAGTGATTTAGTTTAATTTGGCATTGTGTTCAGCACTGATATCATGGCCTGAAGGACTCGTTCCTGTGCTGAACTGTTCTATGCTCTGTATGAGCCACTTTCCTGAACTGCTGAAGGTACTTCCACAATACTGTTGGTTATTCAAGCCAATACAAACTGGTTGATTTGAAGGTTGTTTTTATTTTGTCATCCCACAAGTACTATTTTCGTAAGTAAAAACACAATGCTGGAGAAACTCAGCAGGCCAAACAGTATACTTTATATAGGAAAGATACTTTGATGAAAGGCTTAAGTCCAAAATCTTGGTTATGTTTGCTCTACTGTTTGATCTGCTGAGTTTCTTACTTCAACCAGAGTTTCTTCTTGTACTGACGATTGGCACTTAAAACTATTTTCATAAAATATTTTTCATGGCTTCCAGTTCATTTGTAGTCCTGGGATTTATCACACCAGCAGAGACATTTATTTTCAAATAATTACCAGAGAAAATCCTATACTGCCCATTTATTATTTCTGCAAAGCCAGGAAAGTGCTTTTTAACTTTGCCAAGTTAATGGCATATTTGACTGGTAACCTGTATCTCAAAGTGCTGAAGAATGATGGGAAATATGAAGGACAGAATATTTTGAATATTGCAGCTGCAGAACCTCAATGAAGATTAACTGAATGAAACATCAAACACGTTTTCAAATTTAGACACAGCCCAGCCACAGGCCATGCCATCCAATTAACCTACATTCAAATGCGATCTATAAATTTACTGACGACAGCACAGTTTTTGGCAGGATCATGGACAGCAATGAGGAAGCATACAGGAGGGAAATAGATCAGGTAGTTGAGTGGTGTCACAGCCACAACCAAGCACCCAATGCGTGGAGGTCAGGAGAACACAAACCAGTCGTCATTGAGGTGTCCTCAGTTGAGAGGGTCATGAACTTCAAACTCCTGGGTGTCCACATCTCAGAGGATCTATCCTAGAACCTCCATATTAATGCAATCATGAAGAAGACGTTTGAGAAGATATGGTATGTCATCGAAGACTCTCAGGTGCACTGTGAAGAAGAGTATTCTGGCCGGTTGCATCACTGTCTGCTTTGGAAGTGCCAATCATCAGGACAAGAAGAAACTCCAGAGGGTTGTTAACTCAACCTGCGACATCACAGGCACCATCGAGGACATCTACAAGAGGCTGTGTCTTCTATCCTCAAGGAGAGGATGACACCATCATCAGGAGAGGATGGATTCCCACCCGAGTTTTATTAATGCCCCTGTTAATGGATGTCCTGGACCAAGGAATGAAAACACAGACCCTCTCTGAATCATTCTCAATCACAATTATTAGTGTTGCCTAAAAAGAATAGAGACCCACCAAAAACTTCATCACACAGACCAATATCCCTGTGGCCTTCCCTACATCAGAGAGACTGGTCGCAGATTAGGAGATTCTTCGCCCAGCACCTCCTCTCTGTCTGCAACAAAAGTGACCACCCCGTAGTCAACCATTTCAATTCTGAGTCACACTCTAAAACTCACATGTCTGTCCATGGCCTTTCACACTACCTCATCCTGACCACCTGCACTGGGCATCTGACCACCTGGGCACTCTCCAACATTGAGTTCACTGCATTCCACTAATCAGCTTGCTTTTCCCCCCATCCCCCCCTTAACTAGTCATTCCAGTTCCTACTTCCTTTCCCTCTCCACCTAGCCTAGACTCCTCCCCCACTTTCTGCAGTTCCCCCCCCCCACCCATCATCTCCCACCCTCACCACCCCCTTCCCCCTTTTGTTCGGACATCTCTCATGTTCCCCCACACCTTGACGAAGGGCTCAAGCCCGAAATGTTAGTGATGTACCTTTACCTTTGCTACATAAAGGCACTGTTTGGCCTGCTGAGTTTCTCCAGCATTTGTGTTTTTTCACTTAACCACGGTGTCAGCAGAATCCTGTGTTTTACCCCCAATATCCCTGTAAAATGTTGATTATAAGATACTAGCAAAAGCATTGTCTAATCGGTTAGGACAATACTTGCCAAAACTGATATGTACGGATCAAGCAGGATTTGTTAAAGAAAGGCATTCCTCAAATAGTCTAGGAAGATTATTTAATATAATACACATGGCTAAATCGGAACAAAATCCAAGTATTACAGTCTCCCTAGAAGCGGAAAAAGCATTCGACCATTTGGAATGGCCCTTTTTACTTAAAACACTGAAAAAATTTGATGTAGGCTGAAATTTATAAATTGGATAAAAATTTTAGACCATAAACCACAAGCTAAAATAATAACAAATAATCAGATGTTGGCAGTGTTACCCTTGAGTAAATTGAGCAGACAGGGATGCCAGCTGTCCCCAGCGCTTTTTATTTTAGCGACTGAACCAGTGGAGGAGATAATAAGAAGGGATCCGGATATAAAGGGCTTCAAAGTAGGGCAAGAACACAAAATTAGTCTATTCACCGATAATGTGCTATTGTACCCATTAGAACTGACTAAATCAGTAGTTCCCAACCTTTTACTTTCCACTCACATACCACTTTGAGTATTCCCTATGCCATAAGTGTTCTGTGATTAGTAAGGGATTGCTTAAAGTGGTATGTGAGTGGAAAGTAAAAGGTTGGGAACCATTGGACTAAATCTTTGGAAAAATTACAAGAAACACTAGAAAAATATGGAAGAATATCAGGCCACAAAATAAATGTGGATAAAAGTGAGATAATGCCATTAACAAATTTTGAATATGAAAGATATCAAAAAGGAAGTCAATTTCAATGAAGACGGATGGAATAAAATATCTTGGAATAGCACCTGACAATAACTTGCAAAATCTGTACAAACTAAACTATGTTCCTCTTCTTGGGAAGATAGAAAGAGACCTACAGAAATGGAGAGACTTACCGATTCTTTTGGTGGGAAGGGCTAACTGCGTCAAAGTGAAAGTGATGCCAAGATTCAATACCTTTTTTAATTGCTGCCTATTCTGTTACCTAAAAGATTTTTAAAGCTACTGATCAAGCATATTAGACAGTTCCTATGGAATAATAAGGTACCAAGAATTGCATTGGAAAAACTGAAACAGGACTACAGCTAGGAGGACTTAGACTTCCAGATTTCAAAAAATATTACCTAGCTGCACAGGCTAGATTTCTTGCAGCCTTCTTCACTGAAGACAACCCCCATCTTGGGTTCAAGTGGGAATGTACTCAATGGAGGAGGGAGAAGCAAAGCATCTATAAATGGAGTGTCAAATCACGAAAGAAAAAGATCCATAACTCAATTTTAGTACATATTCTAATCATATGGCAAGAAATTAATGAATATATAGGAAAAAAGTAGGGATATTAATAAAAGCACTGTTTTGTAAAAATGTGTCATTTCCTATGAACATAAGCAAAAGAAATATTAAATTTGTGGTATGACAAAGGTATAAGATATTAAGGACTGTTACATGGAAGGAAGTTTGAACAATTAAAACACACATAGATAGGCACAGTTGCCTTCATTGGGTGTGGCATTTAGTACAAGAGTAAGGAGGTCAAGTTGCAGCTACATAATCACTCTGCACTTCAGGATCATCGGGTGCAATTTTGGTTGCCCCATTACAGGAAGGATGTAGAGACTTTAGAAAGGGTACAGAACAGATTTGCTGGGATGCTGCCTCCATTCAGACTCCTCGCTGTTAAAGATCCTGCCCTCAACAATATTGCCATCTGCAAATTTATAGGTACAGTCGGAATAGTATTTGGCTGTGTGTCACGGATGTACAAACTGTATATTGGGGGGGTGGGGGACACACGCGAGTAAAAGCTTGCAGAGCATCAATGTTGAGAATGGTGTTGTCACCAATCCGTACAGATTGCTGCCTGTGGAAGTCCTGGATTCAATTGCAGATAGGTATGCTGAGAGTCCTGTCTGGCTGCATCATTGTGTGGTATGGTAGCTGCAAAGCATTGGACCAAAAGTCTACACAGAGGACCAATAAAACAGCAGAGAAGATAATGGATCTCCCTTTTCTATATTTACTGAGAGCATTGCCTGAATAAGCTCAAGGAATTAAAGAAGACCCTTTCCATTCAGTGCACAGTACCTTTAACCCACTACCATCAAGGAAGTACAGGAGTATCAAAATCAGGATTTCCAGGCTGGGTAGTAGCTCCTTCCCACTGGCTATGCGATTGATGACCAGTATCCTGTAACCGTGTGAAACAATCCCAAAAATTTCTACATATTTATTTGGACTATTGATGTGATCATTATGTAATATGCATTGTGCGTTTTTGTATATGCATCCTGATCCAGAGAGACACTGTTTCATCCGGTTGTTTTTGCAAAATCAGATGCTAATAAACTTGAACTTTAACTTGAGACCAAGGTCAGTTGAGAAAAAAAATTCTACGTTCTAATTTCTATGTACTGAAGTCACAAGAATAATGTGATTGAACTTGCATGCCCAAGTTCTGTGCAAAAGTAATACGTTTCTGAAGTTTCAAAATCAATCAATCTCAATTACAGAACCAACTGAACTTTGCAAAGCAACAGAATTTGCGAATAAAAAGATTAACCAACCACTTAGTGAACTGAATGAGCATCACTATTGTACAAAATTATTTGAAAAATATGATGAATTCCTTTCTAAGAAAAGAGGAACTATGCTGCAGAATAATGAAATGACAAAGAAATTTAACCAATAGTCCACTAGAAGACACTGAAAACTTCCTGAAGTAGGAAAGGATTACTGAGTACAAGGAACTAGAGCAAAATTTAGAAATTAATGGGACTGAAAGGTGCTAAATTAAAGTTAGTTTGGAAAGCATTCAACGTTATTTTGCCATCAAAATAAGTTACTGAGATGATGGTGGGTAGGACACTGAACTGCAACCCTGACAATCCACATTGAGTTGGAAATTTCAGTCTTTTGACCGATTAATGATAGCATTACAGTAATTTGGCCAGAGAATCAGCATAATACATTAAGGACTATTTTGCGACTCTCAGAACCAAATCTTATAATATTCGAACACAAATAAATATTTGCTATTGCTTTGACTATTCTCAATGACAATATTAAATTGATAACTATCAATGGAGATCTGCACCAGGACAGAGAGAGAAGTGAGATGGGGGTGGCAGTTGGTAGATCAAGGGGTGAAGAGATGATGGAGAAATGGTTCTTGGTATGGAGGCCTTGAGTGGTCTTTAGAGATAGTGGGTGGCAAATAGAAGCAGACAAAGAGGAAAAAAAAGATGAAGGCACAGTTGGAGTATGTTTAGCAGGGACGCAAAGGCAACAATTGCTGAAATCTGATAGGCAAGCTTATTAGGAACCATTAAGGAACAGATGAAGGGCAGAAGAAACTACATTTGAGAGATCTGGTGGGTAACAAATGTGGGTACTTGATGGATGGGTGGGCTGCAGGATATGTTCCAAATGTGGCCATATCTCCTCCCTCACCATTTGGGGTCCTGAACAGTTCTTGCAAGCGAATGAACACTTCACTTGTGAATCTGCAGGGATCATCTAGTGCTCCCATTGTGGTCTCCTCTACATCTGAGAAACTGGATGCAGACTGGGAGATTGCTTCATTGAGCACCTCAGATCTGTCTGCCGCAATAGCATGGATCTCCCAGTAGCCACTCATTTCAATTCTCCATCCCACTCCCTTGCTGACATGTCTGTCCATGGTCTCATGAGACCATGAACAGACATGACTGAGACCATCTTCAAATTGGAGGAACAACAGTTCATTTTCTGTCTGGGCACCCTCCAACCATATGGCATTAACTTTGACTTCTCCAGTTTCCAATGGACACCCCCCCCCCCCATCTTCGCTCTGACTCCTTTCTTCCAATTCTCTCTCCTTTTTCCCTGTCTCATTTCATCAACGTTGAATTCTACAACACAGTACAGGCCCTTCAGCCCTTAATGTTGTGCTGACCCATATATTGCTTTAGAAAAAGTACTAAGCCCGCCCCACCCTGTAACCTTCTATTTTTTCTTCCATTCATGTACCTGTCTAAGAGTCTCTTAAATGCCACTAAGGTTTCAGCTTCCACTATATCCCTGGCAAGGCTTTCCATGCACCCATAACTCGCTGTGTAAAAAAAACTTACCCCTGATGTCTCCCCTAAACTTCCCTCCCTTCACTTAGTACAGGGCCAAAATCAATTCTCACCTTTTCTCTTATCATATCCAATTAACACCTTTGATCTGTACTCCTATTTTTTCCCCTGTACTTCCCCAGCCTTTAATTCAAACGCGTCATCTATTAGCACTCACACCTTGAGAAAGAACTCAAACCCAAAACATCGGTAATATATCTTTCCCTCCTACGGATGCTGCAAGACCGGCTAAGTTCCATCAGCATTTATTTCTGTGTTTGGAATTGATGGAGAGAACCAGGAGGGGGAGCAAATGAAAATGGGTCATGGTGTTGGAAAGGGAGGCATGGGAAAGGACACCATTGTGTTACAAACTGTTCAGGTAGAATACAAGGTCTTGTTCTTCTAGTTTGTGTTGGGCCTCACCCAGGAAGTGGAGAAAGCCAAAAGTGCACTCGTTGGTGTAACGATATGGAGTTGAAATAGCATGAAAATGGGAGCTCCAGAAGACTACGGCAGAGAGAACGCAGGGGCTCTGCAAACCAGTTACCTGGTCTGCACTCAGTTAGCAGGAACTCCAAATTCAATTGAAGGCTGGAGTACGTTCAGCTGAATTTTTGCCTAACCTAAAAGGATTGGCCAAGTCCCTGATGGTAGTGAGGGAGGTGATGTAGGAATACTTTTTACCCCTCCAGAGGTTGCAGGGAAGGTGCAAGGAGTCAGAGGAGTGGGTGGGGAGAGATGACCAAATCAGGGAGTTAAGGAGAGTGGTCCCGACAGGAAATGGAAAGGAGTGGGTAGTAGGACAGTTCTACAAAACATTTGCTTAAAAATTGAGCTGGTAATGAGCAAGGGGTTTTAACGTTGAAATTGCCACTTACAAAAATGTTAGATTCTAAGCATCACGTGCAGCATAAGAAACCATTTTCAAAAAGATATAACAGCTTGGTGTGATTTTTTTTACCTGTTTCCATTGCATTTTCTGATGTCTCCAACCCATCCATACTGTCATCATCTTCAACCACCATCTTTCCCCTGCTTCGAGACCTGGAAATATGATAGATATGTCAAAAACATGGAACAATACAGCGCAGGAACTGGCCCTTCAGGCCACATGAATCCAATGCCCAAATTAATCTAAAACTTTGCAAATTGCACAAGTGATACATCCCTCTTTTCCCGCAAATTCATGTATTGATGTAGAAGCCTCAATTTTTAATCCTTGCAGCCTTCTACAGGCCTACACCTCTCCTTTAAAACACTCCCCCCTTAAATGCATGCCCATTAGTATGTGACATTTTTACTCCAGCAAAAAGTTTCCAACGGTTTACCTGAGCAATGCCTCTCAATTTTAGACATTTTTATCATGTCTCCCCTCAGCCTCTGACGTTTCAGAGAAAATAAGCCAAATTTGTTTGACCTCTCCCCATAGCTCATACCCTCTATAATACTGGAAACATTCAGCTGTACCCTCTCAAAAGCCTCCACATCCTTCCTGTTATGGGGTGACCAGAAATGCACACAATACTCCAAGGAGTGCCTAACCAAAGATTTTGTTATAGGTGCAACATGACTTCTTTACTTCATATCCTGCTCCATGAAGCCGAATATGGCCATCACAGAAATATGGTTGCTAGATGGGCATGATTGGGAATTCAATTTTCAAGGGTATCAGGTAGACAGGATGGTAAGGTGGCATTTTTAATCAAGGATGAGATCAGCCCAATAATGAGAGACGATATAAGATCCAAGGAACAGAATGTTGCGTCCATCTGGGCAGAGATTAAGAATAGTAAAGGGGAAAAAAAATCACTGGTGGGAGTTGTCTATCGCCCACCAAATAACAATAGCTCAGTGGCACAGGCAATTAATCCAGAGATAATTGAGGCATGCAAGAACGAAACAGCAGTTGTCGTGGGGGACTTTAACTTCCATGTATATTGGGAAAATCAAGTTGGTCGAGGGAATCGGAAGGATAATTTCATAGAATGCATCTGTGATCGCTTTCTTGAGCAGCAGGTTAAGGAACCAACAAGGGAGAAAGCTATTTCAGATCTAGTATTGTGCAATGAGAGAGGTAAAATTAACCATCTAGAAGTTAGGGACCCTCTTGGAAAAAGTAAGATTGAATTTCTCATACAGGTGGAGGATGCAACAGTTAGATCTAAAACTAGTGTATTATGCTTGAACAGGGGAGACTACAACAGGATGAGGGAGGAATTGTCAGTGTGGACTGGGAACACAGGCTAGTTGGCAGAACAGTGGAAGACTTTCAAAGATTTTTCACAAAAATATATTCCCATTAAAAATAAGGGCAGTAAGAGAGGGAAAAGTCAGTTTTGGTTAACTAAGGAAATAAAGGAATAAAATTAAAAGCTTATGTGTTCAAAGTAGCCAAGAGTAATGGAAAACTGAAGGATTGGGAAAACTTTAAAAGGCAACAAAGGAGAACTAAACGAGAAATAAGGGAAGAAGGATTATGAAGGTAAATTAGCACAAAATATAAAAACAGCAAAAAACTGTTATAAATATATAAAACAGAAGAGGGTGAACAGAGTCAACATAGATCCCTTGGAAGATGAGTAATGAGGAAATGGCCAAGACATTGAACAAATATTTTGTCAGTCTTCACGATGGAAGACACCCCCAGTATGCCAAAGAGTCGTGATAGGGATGTGAAGGGAGGTGAGGGCCTCAATAAAATTATTGTTACAAAAGAGATAGTGATGAGCAAACTAATGGGCTTAAAAGTGGACAAATCCTCTGGTCCTGATAGGATGCATCCCAGGGTACTGAGGGAAATGGCAGGAGTTATAGTTGATGTTTGGTAGTCATTTCCAAAATTCTCTTGATTCTGGGCTGGTCCCGGCAGATTGGAAGACACCAGCCCCTTTTTAAAAAGGGATGCAGGCAGAAGATGGGTAACTATCGGCCAGTTAGTTTAACGTTCGTTGTTGGGAAAATACTTGAAGCCGTCATTAAAGATGAAATAGCGAGACATTTAGAACGAATGGGTTCCATCAGGCAGACGCAGCATGGATTCAGAAAGGGAAAGTCTTGTTTGAGGATATAATGGGTGTGGTAGATAGAGGGGAACAGGTTGATATTGTATATTTGGATTTCCAGAAGGCGTTTGATAAGGTGCTGCGTAAAAGACTTATCAATAAGATACAGATGAATGGAGTCAGGGGAAGAATATTGGCATGGTTCGAGGATTGGTTAACTGACAGAAGGCAGAGTGTCAGGATAAATGGATGTTTTTCTGATTGGCAGGCAGTGGTAAGGGGGTGCCACAGGGGTCGGTGCTGGGCCCACATCTGTTCATCATTAACATTGATGATTTGGAAGATGGGACAGAGTGTAGTGTAGCCAAGTTTGAGGATGATACTAAATTTAGTGGAAAAGCAAATTGTACAGAGGATGTGGAGAGGCTGCAGAAGGATAGAGTTAAGTTAGGTGAATGGGCAAAGGTCTGGCAGATGGAGTTCAACATTAGAAAATGTGAGGTCATCCACTTTGGTAGGAAAAACAGAAGAGCCGATTATTAATTAAATGGTGAAAAACTGCAGCATGCTGTAGTGCAGAAGGAGTTGGGAGAGCTGGTGCATGAATCGGAAAAAGTTGGGTTGCAGGAACAACAGGTTTTTAAGAAGGCAAATGGAACGTTGGCCTTCATCGGTGGAGAAATTGAATTCAAGAGCTGGAGGGGGGGGGGGGGGGGCGGGGCGCTTATGCTGCAACTGTACAAGGTACCGGTGAGGCCGCACTTGGAATACTGTGTGGAGTTCTGGTCTCCATACTTGAGGAAGGATGTACTGGCCTTGGAGGCAGTCCAGAGGAGGTTCACCAGGTTGATCTCGGAGATGAGGGGGTTGACCTATGAGGAGAGACTCAGTCGTTTGGGATTATACTTATTCAAATTAAGAATGAGAGGAGATCTTATAGAAACATAAAATTATGAAATATATAGATAAGATAGAGGCAGGAAAATGTTTTCACTGGTAGGTGAGACCAGAACTAGGGAACACAGCCTCAAGGCTCAGGGGAGTAGATTTAAAACTGAGATGAGGAAACCCCCCCCCCCCCAAAGAGTAACGAATTGTGGAATCCTCTAACCAGTGACGCAGTTGAGGCAACTTCATTAAACATCTTTAAGGTCCGGTTAGATTTTTACATAAAAAAAGAATTAAGAGATAAGGGGAAAAAGGCAGGTAGGTGGAGTTGAATCAATGATCAGATCAGCCATGATCTTATTGAATGGCGGAGCAGGCTCGACGGGCTGGATACTTTACTCCTGTTCTTATTTCTTGAGTTCTTATATACCTTTATTACTACCTTACCTATTTGCAAGGCCACTTTCAAGGAGCTGTGGATCTGAATCCCAGATCCCTTTGCAGGTCATTGTTTTTAAGAGTCTTGCCAGTCACTATGTTTCCAATACATTTGACCTCCCAAAGTGCAAGATCTCACAATTCTCCGGGTTAAATGCCATCTGCTATTTCTCTGGCCATATCTGTTCAATGAACAATATGTTTTTGCAGTTTTTCATAGTACTCAACACTGTCCACAACTCCACCAATCTTAATCTCATAGATGTTGTAAAGTAAGTGGTTCTCAACCTTGTGGACAGGAAGTAAGCTTATTTTTTTCCATTCTGTTGAGAACATTAGTTCATTAGGTAATATTAGATGACGGGAAACATTTTGCAGGAGATTTGAAAGAACACATGGCGATGAATCTTCTGTAAGGGCCAACACATTAAAGACCAGCCATGGCTGGTTTAAATATTTTAGTAACTGTAAAAACCTGCATTATATTCTCCTTGCAGGAGAGGCACAAAGTGCAGAAATTACGGAGGTAAAAAAATCCCCATAGGGCCAAAATAAATCAAAGTCTGTGACTTTATTTCGTAAATATTTTAACAAGAATTAGACTAGGTTCATTTGGAAACCCTTATGCACACTCATTTTAAAAGCTAAGAAACCACTCTAGGCTCGATGGCAACCAAAGATCTCTTTACTCCTCTACTTCAAAGCGATGCCGAGAATGACTAAGCTTAAACTTTCCTTGTTCTACCAAACTCTGAATCCAAAAATTCTAAAAGGATATTCAGAAACCAATTTTCCAGAAACGTGGTAATCTATCAGGACAGCACAGTTAACGCAATGCTGTTACATCACCAGTTATCAGGACAGGGTTTCAAATCCTACACTGTCTACAAGGAGTTTGTACGTTCTCCCCATGTCTGCATGGATTTTCTCCAGGTGCTCTGGTTTCCTCCCTATGTTCAAAGTGTTTCGGGGTTGAAGGTCAACTAGAAGTAATTGGGTGGCATGGGCTCGTGGGCTGAAAGGGCCTGTTACCATTCTGTATGTCAAACTTTAAAAGAAATTTAAATCCCAAATTATAACACTGAACTTCAAAGATTAGATCCCTTTGTTTCACTTTCCTTTATGAAATAGTATTGAAAAACAAACTCGAAAATCCCCTGGACATATAGTTAACATACATAAGGAATAAGAACAGGAGTTAGGCCATCAGGCCTGCCCTACCATTTAATTAAGACCATGGTTAATCTGACCTGCCTATTCCCAATAACCTTTAATTCCTCAAAAATCTGTTTCTTACGTACATTAAATGAAGCAGTTGACCAGGGAATTCCACAGACTACTCTCTGAGAAAAGCAGTATTTCCACACCTATGTTTTAAATCTACTCCCCTGAATCTTGAGGCTCTGCCTCCATGTTCTAGTCTGAACTGTCAATGGAATCAACCTCCCTGATTCTATCTCATCTATTATTTTCATAATTTAATACAACACCCCCACCCAAGCCTTTTAAACTCAAATCAGTGTGGTCACAGGCTATTCAATCTCTCCTCAAAAGCTGATGTCCTTAACTGCTGGAATCAACCTGCTGAACAACTTTGGCACTGCTGTCAAAGCCAGTTTATTCTTTCTCAAGTAAAGAACGCTGCACTGCAGTACTCCAGGTGCAGCCTCACCAGTTCATTGTAGAGTTGCAGCGCAAACTCACAGCTCTTTCAATCATTCAACAGAAAATTCAATCCCTCTAGCAAAAATGAAGGATAACATTCCACTTGCTTTATTACCATCTGCACCTACAAATTTTGTGCAATTCACACACATACATTCCCAAGTCACTCTATGTAACAACATTCTGATTTTTTTTATCATTTAAATCAGTGATTCTCACATACCACTTTAAGAATTCCACTCACATACCACTTTAAGAATTCCCTATGCCATAAGTGATTAGTAAGGGATTTCTTTTTTTTATTTTTTTATTTTTCACACCATAAACACCATGATACACACTTTTTCCTTTTCAAACATATACAGTGCCATTTTCTCCCCCCCCTCCTCCCATCCCACCCTCCCTACCTCCCCCCTCCCGTCCATTTAAAGTACAAAATCTAGTATACATTAAACCAGTCAAACAATGTTGTCATTCAGTAAGGGATTTCTTAAGGTGGTATGTGGGTGTGGTGAATCTCTGCTAAGCTGTCAGTCTTCCCTTCGGCTAGCCTTGCCTTAATAATATTGGCTGTGCATTATCTCTACTGTTAAAGACACTCCCCTTAGGTATAACTGAGTATACACCCATTGTTTTTCATTATTGTACCATGAGTTTCTGCTAATAAAAGCCATGATTATTGTTTGACGACATCGTCTTTGTCTACTTCATCAACTGGCACTTCAATGGGTGGAAAGAAAAAGTTTGAAAACCACTGTTTTAATTGTACTTCATTGACTCATTATGTGCACGGTTTCATAACTCCAAAGGAAATGGACCAATGACAATTTTTCCTCAAACAAAATATTTCAGTAACAATTGGGTGTAGAGCAGTGATTCTCAACTTCCCTTCCCACTCACATACCACCTTGAGCAATCCCTTACTAATCAGAGCACCCATAGCATAGGGATTACTCAAAATAGTATGCGAGTGGAAAGAAAAAGGTTGAGAACCACTTATTTAAATGATAGTCCAATCTACTATTTTTCACATTTACAAATGCTGCACTCCAACAGCCTCGTCACTCACTTAAATTATCTTAGTTTAAGATTAGGGACAGTCAGCGTTATTTTGTCCATGGGGGGGGGGGGGGGAAGACGTCTCACAAATTGAGTTTTTTTTTAATGTGTCCAAAACGTTGGCAAGGGCAAAGCTGTGGATGTTGTTCACTTGAATTTCAGCTCAGCATCTGGTAAGATTTTGCATGGTGGGCACCTCTAGAAGGTTAGATTGCATGGGATCCATGGAGAGAGGATAAGTTGGATAGAAACACATTTATGGAAGAAAGCAAAGGGTGATGACAGAAGGCGGTTTTTCAGACTGGAGGCAGTTTTTCAGACTGGAGGCCTGTGTCATGCCATAGGGCTCAATGCTGGGCCCATTGCTGTTTGTCATCTGTAGCAGTGAATAGATGAAAATGTGCATGGGATGATTGTCAAGTTTGCCAATGACAATAAAGTGCCTGGTTCTGTCGACAGTTTCCAAAGACTGCAGCAGGGTCTTGATCAGCTGCACAGGAGGGTAGAGAAATGATTAATGGGATTTAATACAGAACAGTGTGAGAGGTTTCATTTTGGTGGGGGGGGGGGGGTGTCTAACGTAGGTAGGACCCACACAATGAGTGGTAGAGAGGTGGAGAGCTTTGTAGAGCAAAGGAATCTAAGAATACCAGTACGTATTAGCTTTAAAGTGGCATCACAGGTAGATAGAGTGGTCAAAATGGCTTCTGGCATATTGGCCTTTATCAGGGTATTCAGAGCAGAAGGCCTGAAAACAGTATGCATTGACATTAATAAGGTGTATTGCACAGAAATGGTGCAAATATTCTTCTGATCAATTAGGTCACTTCTCCTTCCCACTTCACTGCTAGTATTACTTTGACAATTTAAATCAGAGACAAATTGTTCTGATCAATAAGACCCACCCATCACAGAGCTTAATCAAAAGAAACAATCTTTTGTACAATCTTTCAGTTCCCAACCCCATCGTTGAATGGGAGAAAACTTTCCTTTCTGCTGGAGTAGGTTTACTTATTTTTTTTCCCTCATTCAAGGATGTCTACCCTGAATTTGCAATACTGAAAATGACTGAATTGAGTGGTAGCACTCTATCATTTAAGGAAAGAAGTGAGTCTTTCAATGGTGTGGCACCATCAAAACAAATGAGCTGAGGTAGTGTCTTACTTGGCAAAAATTCAGTAGATGATTTACCAGCTGCAGAACTTGTGTTAATTGTTGAAAGGTTATGTTGAATATTATTTGTTGAATTAATACAACCTTGGTTCTGTCATATGGTCACAGTATTTATAAGGCTGCCCCAGTTAGATTTTAATCAATGTTCAACCACACCTCCCACATCATGATATAGATGGCAAGTGATTTAGTTGATTCAACTCTTTTGAATCACTTGCAAGATATGGTCATTGTACCTTAGGGGCTCAGTCACATCAAGTTTTTACTGCACATGGACACCAAACAAATAGTGTAATCATCATGTGACCTCTCTACTTTTTGATGCAATGATAAGGAATAGGAACAGGACTGGGCTATCTGCTCCATTGAGTGAGGTGGAGAAAAAGATGGTGTGGACAGTTAGGTCAAGGAGTGTTTTTACAAAGTTCTACAGTGATGTCTTGGACCCTATCATGAACAACCAACCACAATCAAATGTATTTTGTGCTGGCTACAAGCCTGCACAATGAGTCTACCCTCAGATTTCCTTTGAATCAGTTTTACCAGGGCTCCCTGATAATACATTCAAGCTTTGCCTTAATATCTATTGTACCAAATCTGGTTGTGCTTGCAAAACTCAAACTGAGACCTCAGATCAAAGGACTTGCAGCAGGCTGCAGGAGACTGGCTCATGGAAACCAGATTCGAGAAAGTGCCGAGGGCTCCCTAAGGATCCTGGGTACTGAAGGCTTCCTCATCGTGTTGAAGATTTGGGTCTGGGTGCAGGTTGCCGATGGTGTGAACTAAACTGGAGTCTTATGTGGCTGCAGGAGAACTGGAGGAGAATCCGCAGATACTCGGAGGCTCTGGGGGGACTCTTTTGCTTCTCTTTCTCTGACTGCAGTGGGTGCTGTGCAATACTAATGGCAAAATTTTGTCTGCCTTATGGCAGACTAAAGGTAATTTTGTGCAATATTGCATCTGTTTTATTACATGACAATAAAGAGAATCTGATCTGTAAGTGCGCAAGTTGCAGAAGGAATTAATGCAGGGAAATGTATTTTTCCCCCCAGGTTGGAACAAAAGGAGTTGTAGCCACTCGCATGCTACACGAAAGAATGACACTCACAAGTGTGGTCAGGTTTAGCTTTGGTTTATTAAGGCTCAAGCCCGACTTTTATATCATTCAAGTTCCTGCCATTTTCCCCGATAACTAACGTCACATTTTGCATGACATTTTCCCCACACACAGGTACACCCTTGTATGACAAACCCTTCTTCCTCGCACACTACCCCAGTCAGTTGGATGTACAACAGGGACAGCATCATTTTAGGGTTGCTGGCCCTTTAGGCTACTTTCGCCATTTTACTTCCAGTTTACTTGCTGGGGCCAGTGCTGCTGCATGGTCTGCTGGCTTTACATTGCCCTCACTGCCTTGAGCGCTGGTTTGCCCTCTGCGGCGCAGGCCGCCACGGAGTATTATTTAAATGGAGATAAAACATGATTCTGTTGACACCGTGGTTAAGTGAAAAAACACAATTGCTGGAGAAACTCAGCAGGTCAAACAGTGCCTTTATGTAGCAACGGTAAAGATACTTCACCAATGTTTCGGGGAGAGATGTCCAAACAAAAGGGGGAAGGGGGGGTTGGCGAGAGTTTGAGGTCTGGCTAGAAACTGGCCGTGAAATTGATGAAACTGACGAGCTCATCACAGATGCATAAGGCCGTCCCGATGTAGTCGTCGATATACCGGAGGAAGAGTTGGGGGGGGGGGTCTTGCCTGTGTAGGCTTGGAGCATGTTTTGCTCCACAAAACCCACAAACAGGCAGGCATAGCTGGGACCCATGTGGGGACCCATCGCTACTCCTTTAATCTGGAGGTAATAGGATGAGTTAAAGGAAAGATAGTTAAGGGTGAGGACAAGTTCTGCCAGGCAGAGAAGGATGATGGTGGAAGTTGACTGCTCAGGTCTGAGGTCCAGGAAAAAGCAAGGGTCTTCTGTATGGGGAATGGAGGTGTAAAGGAATTGGACATCCATCGTGAAGATGAGGCAGTTGGGGTTTGGGAATCTGCAGTTTTGGAGGTGGAGGGTGTGTGAGGTGCTGTGGGTGTAGGTGGGGAGGGAATGAACAGGGAAATAAAGATGGAGTCAAGGTAGGATGAAACTAGTTCCATGGGGCAAAAGCAAGCAGAGCCAATGGTTCTGCCCTGATGGTTTGGTTTATTTAAATGGAGATAAACTGTAGCAGCACAAATGGGATGTGAGTCGTTAGAATAAAGCACAAGTCAGCACACAAGTGCAAAGGTATACAAGTCATTGGCCCTTTTCCATTTGAGTTATGAAACTGTGCACATAATGAGTCAAATGGTACAATTAAAAAGGTGGTTTACAAACTTTTTGTTCCACCCACATAGCACCTTAAGCAATCTCTTACTAATCAGAGCACCTATGACATGGGGAATACTTAATAGCAGTATGTGAGTGTAAAGAGAAAGGTTGAGAACTACTGGTCTATGGTAAAGGCACATGAAACTGTTGTGCCTTACAACTTTGAAAGGTCCCTTGTACGGACCCTGCAAAGGTGCCTGCCATTCTCCCCCCTGCACGAAAACCAACTTGCAGTCTCACAGGCCCTTGGGTACGTAGGACCTAGTCTGACTGTGTTGCGACGTTGGCACAAAAGCTAAAGTGCCAAGCCTCTCGCGGAGTTTCCCTAAACACCTGCAGGTGTCTCCTTCTGACCCTGTAGGGTTAGCATGAATTCTCCTGGTACCACAAGGGGCGTACTGTAGACCAGTTCTGCCAATGAGGCATTTAAATCATCCTTGGGCACCGTGCAAATTCCCAAGAGGATCCAAGCCAGCTCGCCCACCCAGTTAAGTCCTTTCAGGTGCGCCATAAGGGTAGACTTCATTTGCCTGTGGAACCTTCCCTCTAGCCCGTTGGGACTGTGGATGGTATGCAGTCGTGTGGTGCAGTTGGGTTCCCAACAGGTTGGCCAACATTCACCACAGGCCTGATGTGAACTGGGCACACCTGTTTGACGTGATGTGTCTCAGTAGTCCAAAACGTGTCACGAAGGTAGCAATCAAGACCCTGGCACAGGTTTCTATAGTTGTGTCCAGAAGCAGAACCATCTCTGGCCATCTTGTGACTTGATCCAGGATTGTGAGCAGGAACCGGGCCCCACGAGTCACTGGTAGGGGCCCCACAATATCCACACATATGTGGTCAAACCTTTGACATGCTGGCTTGAAAGAAATGTTTTTGGGAGATAAATTGGGAAGGTATGTTAGAGTAGGTCACATGCAAACTCTTTAAAACAGATCTTATTTGAAATACTGGAGACATAGTGGCTTCTCACACCTTTTTGCAAGAGCTTTGAAGTGTGCTCCAGAGACTGCATTAATGGATTATTGTTTATCAAGGCAACAGATGAAAGAGCAGGCTGGAGTCGCTATTGTCTGCAGGGGAGTTTTGTTAAATTCTGTGTACAGTATAAGAATTGCCTGCAACCAGTGAACTTGGAGGAATGAGAAATGAGATTGGACTGCAAACCAAATAACTTTTCTGAACTTACACACACATGCGCTTAGAATTAGAAGGGGGTTGTCTTGGTGAATATCTATTGCTGCTGGGTTTTGGGGTCCTCTGAGCTCGTAACACAAACATGCTGGCTACCATCCGGATGGTCATCCTGATTGACAGATGTGCTAACCCGGGCACTGTATTTAAATACCTGCCGCCTCCAGGCCGCATGATCGACTGGATGACGTTGTCCCATAGATAAGTCGCACAGGTGCTTCCGCTCCCCTGGGATCTCTTCCAGCTGCAGTCCCGAAACTGCCATCCTGTAACGTGAGATTTTGTCGTCTGTTTGTTGTCCCTCTGTGAGTGCATCATAGTCCATCCCTCGGGTTAGGGCCTGCCCGAACTGGATGGCCGGACAGGATAGTGCATCTGCTACGACGATGGCCTTCCCAGAGATGTACTCGATGGCTGTCATGAATTCTGAACTATACGACAGGTGTTTCTGTTGGCCAGCCTACCTTAGTTAAGGCATATGTTAGCGGTTTGTGGTCCATAAAGGCTGTGAAATGCCTGCCTTCTAGGAAATATCTGAAATGCCAGATAGCAAGGTACAGTGCCAACAACTCCCGATCAAACATGTTCTACTTGAGTTCAGGTGGCCTCGGGTGCTTGCTGAAGAAAGCCAATGGCTCCCAATGCCCTTCAAATGCTCCCCCAACTGGTGTACTGGATGCGTCCACTGTTAGGGCCGTAGGGACATCCGTTCTTGGGTGGACAAGAAGCACAGCATTAGCCATTCCTCATCCCAAGTGATGCTCTTTGCTTTGCCTGATATCAGGGCATACAGGGCATGCATGATGCAAGTCGCTGAGGGTAGAAATCCGCGACGAAAGTTCATCATCCCAATAGACCACACTGGGTTTACCTAGACCTTCGCAGGCAGTTGCTTCTTCACTCTGTGCCTGTCGATTCTATGGCCAAGAAGTCGATGGCACCTAACCCGAACTGGTATTTGGTCAGACCAAACTCACTTAAGCGAATGTAGAGCTTGCAACTGCGGCTGGCAATAATTATGTTGTCCAGGTATATAAAAGTAAAATGCAGACCGCGTCCCACCTTGTCCATTAACCACTGAAATGTCTGTGTGGCGTTCTTGAGCCCGAAAGGCATCCTCTGGAACTCAAAAAACCTGAAGGGTGTAGTAAGAGCCGTTTTACGCATGTCATCTGGGTGGACTGGGATCTGATGATATCCCTGGATAAGGTCCACCTTTGAGAAGATGCAAGTTCCATGTGAAATCTTGTATATACGGCACATGGTAGCGATCTGGAACGGTAACCTCGTTCAACCGGCGGTATTCACCACAGGGTCTCCAGGCGCCTGCTGCTTTAGGTACCATATGTAATGGGGAGGCCCAGGAGCTATCAGAACGCCATACAATTCCATCTCCTTCATCATTTTTAAACTCCTCCTTGGCTCGACGGAGCTTGTCTGGAGGGACCCTGCGTGCTTGGGTGTGTAGTGGTGGTCCTTCAGTCGGTATGTGATGCTGTTGTGCGCATGATCTAGCGATTTGTCCCACGAATGCTCCGCTTTTCTGCTTAGCCCACAGTACATCCATATGGGCCACAACCGTCCATGAGTCACTGAATTCTTCAGCCAGTAAAGTGAATGCCCTCCAGTAATTGCTCCAGAAAGCCCTACTCAAATATCAGGCAGGGCCTATTTCCATCCACTAGCAATAGCATTTCATTCTTTAGCATGGAAGAGGTTCTGTCTCCTAAGCTGTCCAAGTGGAGCAAGCGGGCCGCTCGATTGTACTGGGAGAGGCCAAAAATACAGATCAACAGTTTCTTGAGTGCTCCATATTTGCCCTCCGCTGGGGGCTGTTTGAGAAAATCAGAGACCCGGCATGCCATTTCCTTATCGAGGGGACTTACTACACAGTAGTATCATGTGGAATCCAATGTTATTTGCCACAACTGAAATTGAAATTGTGGTTGTGAAGTCCAAAATGCAGGCAGTTTTAGAGAAACTGTGTGCAGTGAAGAAAGGTTCTCCATCCTTGGGTCCAAATATAGTATGGACCCTTGGGATCACCAACATAGCAAAGTGCTATGAAAAGAAGCACTGTACATGTTGTTGAGCCAAGTTCAAGACTGATTTCTTCAGGCCTTTACTCTGTTCTTTTATACAATCCCATCACTTGGGCTGGAAGTGATGTCATTGGATCAAACAAAAACCTGTCCCATGCACTGGCCGTTTTACCACGCATGTAGCAGTGTGTCCAACATTTTGGGAACCAGTTCACTCGTCAGCAAGTGGGCTGCCACAAACCATTATAGTTCAGGCATATTTGTGAAGAGATGATTTTAAAGTTCAGTCCGCTTTGTTTTGAAACTCAGGTTTTTTAAATTGTTGCTCCACCGCAATTATGGAGGAGGTATGACGCATCAGACTTCTCAAAACTTGAGAGTTTCTTATAGAGTAGTATTCAGAGGATTCTTTCTTCATACGAATGACTTCTCCCTCTTGCATGGAGTTTCAGGATTTGTGATCCCTGAACTATGATTTCACAAATCCAGGCAAGGGTTACATGAAGTACCCATGTACAAATGGAGACAGCAAGCCTGCTCCCTCTCCCTCTTTAAAAGAGTCGGTCAGAAGTGGTCATTCTCTTTTGAAAGCCACTTATTCTGTGTTCTCCTTTAACCAGGAGTAACACGCAACAGTGCCTTTCTGGTTACTGTATCTTCAACCCTGTCTTACTTACAGGATGGCCAAGCAACTTCTTCTGGTTTCAAATGTCTCTGGTTTCAGTAATATGTTCACCGAAAATGTCTTTAAATTATGTGACGACATCATTGCTGTAATTGAATTTTAAATTCTGAAAGTTTTGAGCCAATGCTTCCAATCTGACTGCAGACCAGCCAGCAATTGGTTTCCTTGTGTACACAGTTGTTTCACTGAGTAAACATTCATTGTCTTCAATATTTTAATGGACAATTGCTTGCTTTATGGCTGCTTACACAGCTTCCACCAAACAATGAATTTAGCAGACATTTTGACTTCCAAAATGATTTCTGTAAGGGTCTCTGTGTGTCTCTGTGCCCAAACTCACAAAATAACTTTACTAAAATTATATATAGAATCTATACAATATCCATTAAAGCATAGGACATTACAGCACAGTACAGGCCCTTCGGCACTTCACTTTGTACAACTGTCCCCTTAGAAAAAGGCACTGGCTTTCCACCCTATGTCTCTCAGAACCTTGTGGACCTCCAAGTCACCTCTGATCCTTCTTTGCTGCAAAGAAGAAAGTCACAGCTCTGCTAACCTTGCCTCACTAGTCAATCCAGACAACATCTTGTTAAATCTCCTTTGCACCCTTTCCATAGCTTCCACATCCTTCCTATAATGAGGTGACCAGAATTAAACCCAATAGCCCAAGTGTGGTCTCACCAGGGATTTGTAGAGTTGCAACATGACCTCTTGACTCTTGCTCAATCCCCCACTAATGAAGCCCAGCATCCCATTAGCTTTCTTAACTATCCTATCAACCTGTGAGGCGACCTTGATAGATGTACAGATTTAGGCCCCAAGGTCCCTCTGTTCTTCCACACTGTTAAGTATTCGACCATTAACCCTGCACCCATCCTTCAAAAATGACCTTCCAAAATGCATCACCTCACACTTATCTGGATTGAACTCCATCTGCCACTTTTCCACCCAACTGTGCATCCTGTCTATATTCTTTTGTAACTTACAACATACTCACAATTCCTCCAACCTTTGTATCATCCACAAACTGATTTACCCATCCTTCTACTTCTTCATCTCTGTCATTTATAAGTATCACAAAATTAACACAAATAGTAAAATAAACAAAGGGCACTTACAAGCGAATAAAGTAACAAAGCGATGGTGGGGGGGGGGGAGGGGGAGAAGAGGAGGAAAAAAACAGCTGGAAAATGGCATCGACTCTATGAGATGTCTCAAAGAGAGTGAAGAGGCCTGTGGTAAAACATGAAAGTCTGCACGCTCAGTGGTGCAAAACAGCATTGTGTTTTTGCTGACTGACTGTAATCAGTTCCACACACTACAAATGAGTGAAATACGAAGGCCTTAAGACGCTGTTACTGTAATAAAAATACACCAAAATGCTGGAGGAACTCAGCGGGTCTTTTCAGCGTGCACAGGAGACAAAAGATCTATTGCCAATGTTTCAGGCCTGAGCCCTTCTTCAAGGAATAAGCAGAATAACCGGAAGCAGGAAGTCTCAGAATTCAGACAAATCTGGCTGGGGGAGGAATCCAGATCAACCACAAATGTTCACTTTGTTACTTAATTAAAAATCCTGAGAATTTACAATTAATTCACAATGCTACCACAACTTAATTTAAAAGACTGATTTCTGGTAATGCTCAAACATCAGTTTATTTAGGATATGTCCATAATACAATATCATTTTCTTTTACCAGGAAGACCAAAGGATAGAACACATCAAATGTCTATCAGTATAACATGCAGAAATTCTCATCACCAATTTCAGGAAGTTTACAGTAGAGAAGGAAAATTCAAATAATTGCCTCGATTAAATTCAGATTTCTGAGTGCATTATAAATGCTCAATACGGATAATCAGATGTACAAAAAAGATCAAAAATAAAGATTCAGCAAGGGCAAGAATGACCAGTTAACCAAAGCCCCTTTTCCACTGGCACCCTGTCCAGGAACACTGTCCGAACTCCAGTGTCAAATGACATCATTTCACGCCTGGGTTTAACTGCCTCTACCCCTATTCATGTCCCCAACATGTGCTGATAAAGCCAGTGGAAAAGGGACAGCAGAAAGTCACCTGTTTCCAGTTGAAGGTAGAACACTCCAATCCCTGGGGATGAGTTGTGCTCAATGGAAAAACAATTAGTGTTCCAGTTAAGGGTGGCCCAGTGGAAACAGCACAAAGGGCACTGCATAGCCAATTAACTGGGATGCCAGTGGTTCAAGGCCATCTACTCTGAGACCACAGATATGTCCTCTTATCCAGGCAATGTCCTAGTAAATCTCCTCTGCAGCCCCTCTGAAAGATTCCACACCCTTCCAATAATGAGGCAACTAGAACTTAATACAATATTCTGTGTAATCTAACAATATATAGAACTGTAGCATTATCTCACAACTCTTGAGCTTAATCCCCTGACTAAAGAAGGTCAGCACACCAAATACTCTCTCAATTTGAGTGGCAACCATTAGAGGTGGATTTGGATTCCAAGATACTTGTGTTCCTCCACTCTGTTCTAAATTCAGGTTGCCAGAGGTGCATGGTAGTAATTGACAGGGTATTGCGGTGTTTCTTCTGCAATTTATTCTCTAATACATGCTCCTTGTGTATGGAGTTGTTCAGGACCTCCTCTGTGCTGTATAACTACAATTCTAATAACTATTATTCAATAATACACTTAATAGATTATAAATCTATCACATTTTGATAAAGGACAACGTGAAAAGGGAACTTATAATGTGATACAGTAGCTACAAGGTGTGTACCAGTCTGAACATATTGTAAATCTATTAAGTCTACTGTGACTCTTTTCTGCACCCTCACTAGCTTAATTGAATCCTTGTTGAAGCATATAGTGATCTGAGCTGCACATGATACAACACCTGTGGCCTATGGTCTATTATGAACATTTGTGGAGACTCCCCTCATTTTTTTTAAAAAAGATGCACTGAATTATTGCTTCAAAATACATTTGAAACCACAGAAATAACTACCATATCTTCAGAATGACTGAAATAACTTTTCTTCAGGATTTTGCTTTAACAAAATCTTAATTTTCACTTACAATAGTTTACATACAATTTGGGCTTTTTGTCCCATTTCCACTTTCACTTTATTTTACCCCCAATGACCAATACATGACACAAACAAATGTACCGTAATTGGTTCGTCTAATACACACTTTGAAACTCCATGCAGAATTTACCAATCAAGAGACACTTCCCCCGATTCCACAACCCCCCCACCAAGTCAACTTTCCACTTGAGCTCTACTTGCATTGGGAAATGTCAGATTCAAAGTAAATTACTTTTGTGAATGCAAATACTCAGAAATCATGAACTATGCAAGCCAGTTTTTTTTCATCTCATCAATCAGAGAGGATTTTGATTTAAAGCATTCCAACAACTTTGCTGGCCCTATCCAATCCAAGTTATAAGAAAAAAACGTTGCTAGAATATATTAGAAGACTTGCAGATAATGCACCACCATTTTAAAATTAGAACAATGTATTCTGCATGGCAAAGGTCAGGGAAGATGGTCTTCTGTGGAATTATAACGGATTCAAAGATAAATTGTTTAATAAATCCCAGTGTGTTACATACTCCAGAGAATGAGGCAATGTGGATTCTTCCTGAAACTGCCAATAACACCTAATGAGGCACATAACAGTAGACTCTCCCTAGGAAGACTGCATTTTAATGTCCAAAAAGATCAGATTGGTAAATAGGTACTGAAATCGGCAATGGCTTCCATAACATTAGAAATTAAGCTGAAAATTATCAATATACATTTTATCACCCATATCAAAGATCACAACATCAGCTGATAATATATTTAGTATACAATAGCACAAAAAAAACATGCTTTTGGAATATGCTTTACAAAGTGAACTAGTGTACGACCTACTGTGAATTCGTCCAGCATCCATCACTTGTTCAAGAATTTCAAATCCATAATACACTAACTGTCCATGTGGTGGCAAATTATACGCTGAAGAATGTGTACATCCTTTATAATTTATGCATGAGAAAATGATGGAAGAGAGATCAGATCAAAAGAAAGCCAGTTGGGTTAGTGAAATAGACAAGATGCCTCAATTTAAAGCAGTACAAAGTAAAATGGGAGCTCCTATTAAATCTGCAGGTCACTGCATCTCTCCCACGCCCCAATACAGCAGAGCCCAAAATCTTGTCAACTTTTTTCTTGCTTGATTATTTTCCTCAAATGAAAGTGCCAATTCCTCCAGGATGATTCCACAGGTGCACAATGGTTTTGTTTATATTTTCTTTATGCAAAATCTAAGTGTTAAACTTTGTAACCCTCGTTTGAAGTCAGTCAAACAGCCTTCAGATTAAACCCATCTCAACATGCTTTCAAGTTCCTCTATGGTCTGACTCCATTACATTTCAGTCCACAATCCCCAGAAAACTATCCATTTCTCCAATTATGACCCTTATCCATCAATCCATCCACTGGTAACTTTATCTCTCTGCTTATTGGCCAGTCTTTTGAATGCATATCCTAATATCTTTGATGGCCCAGTTCCCAAATGCAGTGCACATAATCCTTTGGGGCATGTGCTGTTAATGACGTACAGATGCAGTCCAATGAGCAAGATGGAAACAAATTTGGCTTGAGTGTGTAAATGGCAAAACTTGTTTCAACTTTTTTACTTTAATATGGGCTCCTCAATATGAATGACTTGCAACACTTCAGATGTGCTATTAGGCCAATCATGTTTCTCTACCTAATCAGGTAGATCATCACTAGATCACGATTAGAACACTAAACAGTACAGCAGAGAAACAATTCCTCTGGCCCACGTGTCTACACCAAACATGATGCCCATGTTAAACTAAAATTCGGCTGCTTGCACATCATGCATTTCTCTCTATTTCCTATTTTCTAGCTCCCACGGACCCGCCCCCTAGCTCCCACGGACCCGCCCCCTAGCTCCCACGGACCCGCCGCCTAGCTCCCACGGACCCGCCGCCTAGCTCCCACGGACCCGCCGCCTAGCTCCCACGGACCCGCCGCCTAGCTCCCACGGACCCGCCGCCTAGCTCCCACGGACCCGCCGCCTAGCTCCCACGGACCCGCCGCCTAGCTCCCACGGACCCGCCGCCTAGCTCCCACGGACCCGCCGCCTAGCTCCCACGGACCCGCCGCCTAGCTCCCACGGACCCGCCGCCTAGCTCCCACGGACCCGCCGCCTAGCTCCAACGTCTCCTTTAGCTTCATCTGTGGGTGGGTGCTGCTGGGCATCGGATTTCCGCTGGGGTGGAGGTCGCGGACGAGTTCCACCGCTCTCACGGTATTCCCGGTGAGATGGCGAGACCGGCGGGGACTCCTTGGGTTGTTGGCGGCGGTTGCGGCAGGCGGAGGCGGGGGCGGAGGTGGGAGGGGGGCGGGGGGGGGGATGCCGCTCGGGTTTGCTGGCTAGTCTGGGGAGGGCTCCCTGCAGACCTCCGCTCCCTGGCATGCTTCTCAGCAACGTGCGATCCTTGGCTTAAAGGCTAGAGAGAAATATTATTTATTGAATATTTTATTTTTTATTTGTTAATGCTTCTTATGGAAAGAGTTTAAACATTTATTTTAATAAGAAAAAGTTTAACATTATATATGTTGAGAGAAAACATGCAGATGTTGTTGAAAATTTTCAATAAATATTTAATTCGGCCCTCGACTTAGTCCAAGTTTTTAAATTTGGCCCTCGGTGAATTTGAGTTTGACACCCCTGGTCTAACCTATGTCTCTCATAAATTTGCTAAACTCCCATCAGGGTCTCCCTTCAGACTCCAAAGGTCAAGAGAAAGAAACTGAGGTTTCCCCAGCATCTCTGGCATCTCATACTCTTTAATGCACGTAATATCCTGGTAAATCTTTTCCATACTGTTTCTGTACCCTCACCCTTTTTGCAATTGGATGACCAAAATTGCGCAACATAATACAGTAGCTTACACCTGATAAAGTTGAAAATGAATTTATTAAAACTGACAGGACAAGAGATTCAATATTATCTCTAATTATAATAACTATTATTCAATATACCACCAAGTAAAGAATGATTTTTTTTTTATTAAAGCGTCTGCAATACAAATACTTTTTTTGGAAACCATTTTACTCTCGCTTTGAAACCTAACCACATTTATAAGATGAATCGCTACTATACTTCAACAGATTACAGATACATGGAGGATAAAGGTAATTGTTCCCACCCAGCAATAAACCATACTCAGGAAGAAAGGTGAACAACCTAGTCTACAAGATGGGGGACAATAAAAATCACAGTACAACGGACACTTTTCCTTTCATTTTTGTTTCCAATCTCACATTCAAAATATAATTCAACCACAAAATTGAAATATTATTCATTAACCGCTTCTTGAAAAAGACAACATAAACGAAAATGACTAGTATTCTTCTTGTACAAAAACAACTGGATTCAGCGATCATTGCAAACTCCTGCACAAGCTTTTAAAAAGCCGTTTCCCAGGAAACAAAATAAATTGCACACCGTGTGTTGTAACTTGCACTTAAAAATCAAGTTGCCAACAAAAAAAATCCATAATCTTAACCATCTATACCCCACCCCCAGCCAATGCACTCGAACTTATCATCGTGATCCAACTAAAAAGAACGAAGGGGCGGAGGGTGGAACACTCTTGGCGAAAATAGTGCCGACCCAAAGACTGAACAAAAATCCTGGCATGGATCGGCCTCCGATCTGGATTCAAATCTGATATGGCGACTTGAATAAATAAAACTTACTCCATTGCTCACTTCAAGATTCTTACCCAAGCTCGGATTACTTAAAAATTTTGAGTTTCCTGACTAAGCAATCGACTGCAACGTCTTGAGGAAAGCTTTTTTTTAAAAGCACGACTTTCATCATGAAACAGTGTTCCAGTGCTAAGTAGGCACTTTTTAAACACTGTCCATACAACTTGATTGATACGCAACATATTTGGTTCCAAATTAAATACAAGGGCTGAATGATTTTCTAGATATATACTTAGGACAAATGTAATTGTGTAATGAATATGGCTAATGCCGGAAACAGTCAGGAGGTCAGACTATATGCTAGAAGAGTTTCAGATAAATATTCTTGCATCACAAATGGAAAAAGTTAGCGATAAGATAGATTAAAATAAAGTATACTGATAAAGGGACAAATAATGCAACAAGAAACTAATGCCACATCGAGGCAAAGGGTACTGGCAATAACAATCATTATCTGAACTCAATGTCGAATCCACAGGCCACTGTGCTCAGTTGAACATTGAGCTCCTGGTGCAGCAGGCTGCCAGAGAAAAGCTTAGGTCTATTGTGTTCATTGACTTGAGTTTATTTGTGGGTGGGGTGTTTAGTTTGGCAAGACTACAGCCAGTAGTTCTCCACCTTTCCCCCCCTATTATGAACTCCCATTTAGTAAAATGGGATTATCATTGTAAGGGATAGTATAGAAAGGAGGGACTGAATGGTCACAGTTAACATTTCACACAAGCACAAGTCACAGCTCAGCAATAATTCGATGCACTGGAAGAACTGAGGGAAGGTTTGTCACAGTCTGTTCCAAAATTCAATACATTTGCAAAGACCCTGATTTTGCAAAGTGAGAACCTCACTGACTGCTGACGAGAAAGCAGCTTTTTGAAGCAGCTGTCGTGGCCAACCATTTTTGTGGAATTCAGAGCAATGCATGCTCTGTAAATGACTGGGCCTTTTCAGTGGATTGACCTGTGCCTCATTTTGATTGTGACCAACAGTGGAGGTCACTTGGGAGAGATTGCTTCATGTTTAAGTGTGACTAGCAGTGAAGTTCCTTGGAGAGACCAGTACCAGGGTCTTGGAAGTTTTGTGGAGGCCGCCCAATTCAAGTCTTGTCTGCAAAAGGACTAGGAGTGTCATGACCGCAGCTCGGGTGGATGGACATTTCTTCAAGGCAATGCAAGAAGAATTCATGAGTCTGTAGCAGCGACAACTCCAGTCGTCCCATCAGTTCAACATTAATTCTGAGCATCAAATTTCAAAGGCCTATGTTTCATTAATGAATTTGAAAGACTGAACTATCTAAATTTTGGCCTAGACTGCAATGGTTGGGTATATCACACACCCAGCTGAGAATAGATTTAATGTTAAGGTTAATTTAAAAGTTAAGTCTATAGTTGAAGAGTAAGAAATAAAATTGGTGGTTTAAAATTTAAACACCGTCTGGTTCATTGCTATTGCTGTTTGTTATGTGTGGTTCGTTACATTCCATTCACATACCACCTTAAGGATGTATTTAGTAAGGTATTACTTAAGGTGGCATGTGAGTAGGTAAAAAAGTTGAGAACCACTGGTGCTAGACAGATTGGATGTAGGAAAAATTTTTTCTTTGGATGGGGGCTGGGTTCTAAATGAGAATCATTTCCACGGTCGGTCTTGGGTTGCAGAGCAAGAAATTTAGTACAGTGATGAGGTGAAATTTCTTCAGAGGAAGCCAACATTGAAATTTGTTACCACTGTTGTAGGGGGTCGAAGTTGTAGGTCACTCAATTCATTTAAAATGGAATTATAAATTTGTAGTAAATGCAAAGGAATTAAGGGGGTATGGAGAGAGGATGTGGAAATCCCCTTCTGCTCCTTTTTTCTATGATCAGATTGCATTAGGTTTTTTTAAAATTAGATTTTTGCAGAGTGGGACAGAGAATTGAAGTGACAAGAAACAGAGACTTGGTCAGACCTGTAATTCAAAGTAGTCACCTAATCTAGGTTCCACCCTCTCCACTGAACCACCAAAGACAACAGGCATGAACATCTGACAAGAGCATAAAAATTAGGAGCAGGAGTCGGCCACCGGCCCGTCGAGCCTGCACTGCCATTCAATGAGATAATGATTGATCAGATGATAGGCTCATCTCTACCGATCTACCTTTTATTCAGAGGTAGCCTCCACTGCTTCAATACGCAGCAAATTCTACAGATTTATCACCCTTGGGGGGAAAAAAAATCAGTCCTTCATCATTGTAGTCCTAATTCTACATCCCAGAATTTTGAGGCCATGTTCCTTAAGTCCCTTTCATACTTACATCCCCGTAAATCTGCCGTTCAGTGTCCTAAGATAGGAATGAGGGGTTTGGCCTTTTCACACTAGGACACTGAACCCTTTCATACTTTCAAGGGTTTGTCCCCACCGTTTGTCTGTTCTACATTTAATAGAAAATGGCTGTAATGCAATTACCCGTTTCACACTTGCTTGATCTCAATACTGGCGTCTGCAGACGCCAGAGATTGTACTAGGGGTCGAGGCCAGCAAAAGAAGACGTCATCTGATGCCAGCATTGAGCAGATTTTGCTTTCACACTTGCCACTTTAAAAGCCGATTGGCGTTTGATTCCTGGGATCACTGGCAAGTGTGAAAGGGGCTTTAGTCTCCACCACCAATTTACCTACCTCTATCTTAATTGCCTTTCATAATTTTAACATTTCTATAAGATCCCCTCTTGATCTTCAAAATTCCAGCAAATACAGTCCCAGACAACTCACTCTCTCCACAAAGGTTAAGCCCCTCATCTCTGCAATCAACCTGGTGAACGTCCTCCTCTGCACAGCCTCCAAAGCCTGCATATCTTTCCTCAAGGAGACCATAACTGCACAGTATTGCACATGTGGCCTCACTAGCACCTTGAGAAACAGGATAGGCTGCAGACACTGTGATTGTACTAAAAACACCAAAATGCTGGAGGAACTCACCATCTATAGGAGAGAAAGATATATCGTCGACATTTCAGACATGAGCCCTTCTTCAAGGAAAAAAAATGAAAAAAGGCAGAAGCAGGATACATCAGAAAGTCTCAGAATTCTGATGAAGGACTCAAGGCCGAAACATTGGTTATGTATTTCTACCTTTGCTACATAAAGGACATGGTTTAACCTGCTGAGCTCCTCTCCAGCATTTGGTGTGTTTTTTTTTAAAACGAATAGTTGGAGACATGTTTGGACTTTATTCAAATAGAGAAAGTCTAAACAGTTCTCATGGAAGATGGAGGTATAGAGGGATTGAACAACAATGGAGAAGATGAGACAACTGGAACTTCAAGGTTTTTCATTTTGACAGCATCAAAAGAACAGGAGATTCAGGAAGATGTCCAGGGAAAAAAAGAGCTGAGATGCAAATAATTATAAGAAACAAGAAAAGGCTACAGTGATAAGTCCATAAGGCAATGTTGCTTTTGGGAAGAAGTTCACAGGTAGATTTTGCAGAGCTGAAGTTTTACATGATTGCTTCCACTGGACATTTTCCAATCCAGCTTCTGAAAGTTTGCTATTTTAATTTGTGATCCTGCCAACTCTGACCTTGAGCCTCCAGCAGTTGTCCAGAGTAGTATGGGAAATATCATCTCATCTTCCAACATGATAGATTACAGACTTTCAAATTCAATTTCAGAAAATTAATTTCATATTCCTGTTTAATCTTTAGGACTCCTTTTCTCATTTCTCTCCTACATTCCACCCTATTACAGACCCTTTTTGTTCTTTCCTCCAATAATTCATACAACTTTGCTATTACTGGTTCTGACAAAACATCAATTTGAAACATTAACTCCTTTTCCTTCTCCTAAGACATTATTTGTTCTCTAAATATTCATAATTCTTCTTTGGGGTGGCGGTGTGGGGGTTGGGGGGGGGGGGGGGAAGGAAAGAGTACAAAGTTATCAGCCATCATAGAGGACACAGAAATATCAGCAACTCCCTGAAGGAGGCCAGGAAAGCAAATAGGGTGATAGAGAAGCATACCTGCCTTCGCTGGGTAGAGCACTGCATAATGGGAGTAACAAAGTCATGTTGAAGCTATACAAAAGCTTTGGTTGGGCCGCACTTGAGAGCATTGTGTGCAATGCTAGTCATCAATTACAGGAATGATGTGGAGGCTTTGGAAATATACAAAAATAGATATACCAAGCTCGGGCCTAGATTAGAGGATATGAACTCAGAGTTGGACAAACTTGTTTTCTCTAGAACTTAGGTGAGAGCCTGACAGAAAATTTATAAAATTAGATAAGGTCAGAAATCCCTCTCCCAGGTAAAAGCATCAAATACCAGAGGACGTGCATTTAAGATAAAAGGGTTGGGGCAAAGGAGGTGGGTAGGGGTGAAAATCAAAGGAGATGTGCAGGGCATTTTTTTTTTAAACAAAAACAGGCAGTGAATAAATTCCAATTCAGATTCAAGGTCCAGCATCAAATAATATTGCAGCAATTAAAAGCTCACTGTGTACAGCTAATATCAGTGTGGGTAAATGATTGGCTGCTAAACAGAAAGACAAATCTGTATAAATTATTCTTTTAGTGTTTGGCATGTAAAAGAGTATATAGAATATATAGATATGTGTTTGGAAGATAAATTGGGAAAGGTTTGTTAGAGTAGGTCACATACAAACACTTTAAAACAGATCTTAATTGAAATACTGGAGCTCTGCCCCATGCTAGACATATCAGCTACACAGCTTTTGCAAAAGCTTTGAAAAGTGCTCCAGAAACTTCACTAATAGATTGTTGTTTACAAAAGGCAAAAGATGAAAGAGTTTGTTGGAGCCACATATTGTCTGGTGGGGAGCTTGCTGTTATAAGAGAGTCATGTGGTTTTGTAGAGTCTCAGTGAGTCAGAGGGAAAATGAGAGAGACACAGAAATAATTTGTACAATGTTGCAGCCAGCAGAAATAGCTGGGACTGAAACAGGATAAGCTGACAATCCCATTTGGAAGACGGCCTGGTCAAAGCCTGTGTAGTTCATGCAAGAGGAGAGGACTGGCTGTCTAATGTTTCACTTGGAATAAGTAAAACAAAAAGGAACTCAGTGGTGACCTGAAAGAAAGAGGTTATCATCTGGAGAACCCTGAAGGGGGCATGTTTTGTCAGCAAGACATTGGAGTGGCTGATGGAAGTACATCAGTTGTGCATGTCCTGGAACAAATCTCTCTCTGAAAACCAACAAGAACTTTCCTGAGTGGTAACCATTTACCTTTCAAGCACCAAAGGCTGGTGAACTTTGCAAATGTTAAATTCTATGCTCAGTCTAAGAAATGCCTGCAACCAGTGAACTTGGAGGAATGAGAAGTGAGATTGGACTGTGAACCAAAGAACTTTTCTGAACTTACACACACATTACATACACGTGTGCTTAGAATTAGAAGGAAGTTAGGTTAAGTAAGTCAATAGAGAAAAGGTTTGATTTTGTTCTCATGTTTAAAGTTGATAAAAATAAACTTGTGTTTAAGTAACCATTTGTCTTGATGAATATCTATTGCTGATGGGTTTATGGGTCCTCTGGGCTCGTAACAGGCAAACAAGCGGCACACTACAGGAATCTGTGCTGGAACGAACCTCAAATTTTTACTATCTATATATTGTGCAGGCTTCTGTTACATTTTTTTTTAGTAAAGTTATTTCTGGGGGATGGAGCAAGGAATGACACTCATAGATACCAACCTTTTTAAACAGTTGCAAAGACACCTTGTTCAAAGCAGTATTATTATTATAAAATTATTATTTAGCATTATTTTGTTGTAAACTAAAAACTTTATTAGTACTAACAAAGGAACAGCAACAGAAAATTCATCAGACAATGGTAAATTCAAAATAATCTTTTTCTTTAGATTAATAACATAACGTTTTAAAATATTCATAAAACAAAATTTATTACTTAACTCCATCTTAAACCACACTCTGTGTGAGTGTGAGAGAGGAAATTCTGAAAAGACAATTTTAAATTTCAGCATCCAACTGATGTTGAACTTTATAAAAAAATTAAATTGAAATTCAGAAGTAATTGTGAAGCATTTTGAAACACCATGTCTTCAGATCTTTTAAAATTTAACTTTCTTTTGTAGAGTTGTTTTCAGAGCAATGTTTCTTCATAAAAGTGATTTTGCAAACTCGCTCTCATCTTTCCTAGAACTTATGGAGTCTGTTTTCCCACGATTATTTTTTTCTTAATCAAGAGTAATCTTTTTTTATTTGGACATGAAGCTGCCGTCTTTTCTTAGAGGCAGTCAATGTGGCTATTTCCTTTAAAATACTACTTTTGGTCCTCTTCCTTTTATGCTTTGGATGTTGGGCAGTTCCTTTATGCTCAACACTTTACTCTTGCCATCAGTCTAATACAGGTTCATCTTGGTCTAATCTGTCCACAAGACCTTTTTCCAGAATTCTACAGTTTGTCAAGATGTATTTCAGAGTCTGTAATCTGGCCATCCTGTTTCTGTAGCTAACTAGTGGTTTGCATCTTGCAGTGTAGCCTCTGTAATTTTGTTCATGAAGTCTTCTGCTGAAGTAGTCATTGGTATATTCACACATTTCCTCCCGGAGAGTGTTTCTGATCTGTCAGACACATGTTTGGGGATTTTTCTTCATTATGGTGAAAATTCTTCTGTCATCAGTGGTGCAGTCTTCCTTAGTCTACCAGTCCCTTGGCGATTACTGAACTCACCAGTATGCTCTTTCTTCTTAATGATGTTCCAAACTGTTGATTTGGGGAATCCTAAGGTTTGGGTGACATCTCTTATTGTTTTATTCTTGTTTTTCAGCCTCATAATGGCTTCTTTGACTTTCATTGGCGCAACTCTGGTCCTCATGTTGCACCAATGAAGCAATTAAACATACCTGAGTACCCACAAACACCCATGAGGCCAAATGTCCAAATGATGGTCTGAAATGAGGGGTCTAGTTATAAAAAAAAAGTGATGCAATTTCTACTTGGTCAAACCAAAATGTACACAAATAACCTTTTATAAGATATGTGAATTGTTTGATTACATATGTAAAACTGTGGAGAACAGAGGAAAATAAAGGAAAAAAAAAGTCTTTATCCCAAACATTTCAGCTGGATATTGGCTTCTTTGACTTTGATTGGCACAGCTCTGGTCCTCATGTTGAAAAAAATGGCAATTACAGACTCAAAAGGTGAACAAAACCTTAAAACCAAGCCTCACTCTCTGAAACCTGCACCAACGAAGCAATTAAACATACCTGAGTAATCACAAACACGTGTGAAGCCAAATGTCCCAAATATTATCTGAAATGAGGGAATTAGGTACAAAAAGTGCTGTAATTTCTATAAGGTCAAACCAAAATGTAGACAAATAACCTTGAATAAAATTTGGAATGTGCATTTCAAATACGGGTGAATTGTTTGATAGCAAATTTAAAACTGTGGACCTCAGGGGCAAAAAAGGGAAAAAAAGTGTCTTTGTCCCAATTATGGAGGGCAGTCTATGTTAACAAAGGGACATAACATAACAATTACAGCACTGAAACAGGCCATTAGGCCCTTCTAGTCCGTACCGAACCAAACACTCCTCTCTAGTCCCACCCCTCCACCTTCTTCTCATCCATATACCTGTCCAGCTTTTTCTTTAATAATAAAATTGACTCTGCTGCCACTATTTCTCCCGGAAGCTCGTTCCACACCGCTACCACTCTCTGAGTAAAGAAGTTCCCCCTCATGTTACCTCTAAACCTCTGCCCCTTAACTCTTAACTTATGTCCTCTTGTTTCAATCTCTCCTACTCTTAACAGAAATAGTCTATCCACATCCACTCTGTCTATCCCTTTCATAATCTTAAATACCTCTATCAAATCCCTTCTCAACCTTCTACGCTCCAAAGAATAAAGACCTAATCTGCCCAATCTCTCCCTATACTCTAGATGCTTAAACCCAGGTAACATTCTGGTAAATCTTCTCTGCACTCTCTCCACTCTGTTTATATCCTTCCTATAATTAGGCGACCAGAACTGCACACAGAACTCTAAATTAGGCCGCACCAACGCCTTATACAATCTCAACATCACCTCCCAACTCCTATATTCCATGCAATGATTGATAAAGGCCAGCATACTAAAAGCCTTCTTCACCACCCTATTCACGTGAGTTTCTACCTTCAGGGAACGATGTACCGTTACTCCTAAATCTTTCTGCTCTTCTGAATTCATCAATGCTCTCCCATTTACCACGTATGTCCTGTTCTGATTCTTCTTACCAAAATGAAGCACCTCACACTTATCAGCATTAAATTCCATCTGCCATTTTTCAGCCCACTTTTCTAAGCAGCCCAAATCCCTCTGCAATCCTTGAAAACCTTCTTCATTATCCACTATTCCACCTATCTTAGTATCGTCTGCATATTTACTAATCCAATTTACCACCCCATCATCTAGATCATTAATGTATATAACGAACAACAATGGGCCCAATACAGATCCTTGAGGCACACCACTGGTCACCGGCCTCCAACCTGACAGACAATTATCCACTACCACTCTCTGGCCTCTCCCTTTCAGCCAATGTTCAATCCATTTGACTATCTCAAAATTTATACCTAAAGACTGCACCTTCTTAACTAACCTTCCATGTGGTACCTTATCGAAGGCCTTACTGGTCCATATAGACAACATCCACTGCGCTACCCTCATCCACATTCCTAGTCACCTCTTCAAAAAATTCAATCAGATTGGTCAAACATGACCTTCCCCCCACAAATCCATGTTGAGTGCTCCTGATCAGACCCTGTCTATCCAGATGTTTATAAGTACTATCTCTAAGAATTTTCTCCATTAATTTACCTACCACAGACGTCAAACTTACAGGCCGATAGTTGCCAGGCGTCCTCCTTGAACCCTTTTTAAATAACGGAACCACATGCGCAATGCGCCAATCCTCCGGCACTATCCCCATATCTAATGACATTTGGAAAATTACCGCCAGAGCCTCTGCTATTTCCTCCTTCACTTCTCTCAATGTCCTGGGGAAGATCCCGTCTGGTCCCGGAGACTTATCCACCTTTATATTCTTCAAAAGCCCTAAAACTACATCTTTTGTAATCTCTATATTCCCCATATTTACCCAATATGCTTTTTTTTTTATCTCACATCTCCCAATATCCTTCTCCTTAGTGAATACCGAAGAAAAGAAACTGTTCAATATCTCCCCCATTTCTCTAGGCTCCACACACAGTTTTCCGCTCTGATTCTCTAAGGGACCAATTTTGTCTCTAGCTTTCCTTTTACCATTAACATATTTGTAGAACTCTTTTGGATTAGTTTTCACCCTGCTTGCCATAGTTTCCTCGTACCTTCTTTTAGCTTTCCTAATTCCTCTCTTAAGATTCCGCTTATATTCAATGTATCTTTCAAACATCCCCTTAACTCCATGCTTCTTATATCTAATGTATGCCTCCCTTTTTCTTCGAACCAAATTTCCAATATTCCTTGAAAACCACGGCTCTCTCAAACCTTTTGCCCCTCCTTTTAACCTAACAGGAACATAAAGCTTTTGCACTCTCAAAATCTGATCTTTAAAAGACTTCCATCTCTCTACTACATCCTGCCCATAAAACAAATTGTCCCAATCCACACCCTGAAAGTCCTTTCGCATCTCCTCAAATCTAGCTTTTCCCCAATCAAAAACCTCAACCCTTGGCCCTGACTTCTCTCTTTCCATAATGACATTGAAGCTGATGGCATTATGATCACTGGACCTGAAGTGCTCGCCAACACTAACCTCCGTCACTTGACCCATCCCATTTGCCAACAGTAGATCTAACACTGCTCCTTCTCTGGTCGGCACCTCTACATATTGCTGTAAAAAACTATCTTGCACACATTTCACAAACTCTAACCCATTCAGCCCTTTCACAGAATGTGTTTCCCAATCTATATGTGGAAAATTAAAATCTCCCTTAATTACAACCCTGTGCTTATCACAAATATCCACTATCTCCCTACAGATTTGCTCCTCTCGGTCTCGGTGCCCTCCGGTTGGTCTATAGTACACCCCTACAAGTGTAACCTCTCCTTTCCCACTCCTCAGTTCCACCCAAATAGCCTCCGTGGACATGAAATCAAAGAATGCAAAAATACCAACCCAACTCAATCTAAAATATTAAAATGTATGAAGCATATCAAACAATCAAACCCTGGTCAAGAATTAAGAAATTCAAGCCGGGACCAGGCGATAAGTCTGTGTTTGGGGCATTGGGAGCTCCAGTGGGTGGGCAGCTGGGGCCAAAAATATGGGGGAGGTCAACTTTTGCATGCTATACATGGAAAATACTAGATTTTTGGGCCAAAAAGAGGGGAGTCAACTTTTACATGGTATCAGCTATTATACAAGTAATACCCTAAGCAAAACATCATTTCCCCCCCCCTCCACCCCCACCCAGCCAAATGATCAGATCACAAAAATCTTGTTCCTTTTTCTAACAATTTGCTCACATTAACTATCTGGGACTCTCATTCATGAAATATTTATTTATCTATCAATCTATTTATTCACTTGCATATGTGAATACTTGACCTATACATGTCCTGTGTGTTATGTCGGATTTTGTGCCTGTGGGGCGGCGCACATCCTCATGGCGAACCGGCCCCGCTTGAATCGCCACGTGGCGGGGCACCCATGGGGAAATGGCGTCGTCAGAGGTTTCTTTCCGACTCCAGCATCCCTTCCAGCGCCCACCCTGGGGACTGATTATGTTGTCACAATCGTAAACACCAGGTGACTGAGCTCCTGCTGCGGGGGGCGCTGAATTTGAATAAAAAGTGTCGTTAACGACCCTCAACGAGGTGACTGTGTTTCTTCCACTGCTCACACCACCACAGTGGTGACCCCGATGAGTCCAGATGTTTTTCTGGACTCAAAACACCATGGATTCAACAGAGGTTAATGCTGTCTCCATCAAGCTTTCCCCCTTTTTGACCCACCGAATGAGAACGTGGTTCGGGCAGGCAGAAGCACAATTTCAACTCCGCAACATCTCCTCAAACGCCACGATGTTCTATCATATCTATCTTGGGGACCGTAGTCCATCGGCGCTGATGGACGAAATGCTGGCCCTGGCGGAAGACCACAAACCTTGTTTTCTCTTCCGCCAGATATTCCTGCAACAGATGCCGGAGGACATCCAGCTCCTCCTCACAGATGAAGACTTCTTGAACCCGAGGAGAGCTGCAGCCCGTGCAGATACTCTCTGGTGCACGAAGAGAGAGAACAAGGCAGCCCTCAACCAGGTGACACGACCAGGAGCCAGCCGACCCCAAGCCACTCCCAAGACCAAGTCAGAGGAGGGTTAGTCAACCTGGTGTTTCTACCACCAGCACTGGGGAGTGCAAGCCCGTAAGTGCTGCCAGCCCTGCGGGTTTCAGGGAAATGACCAGACTGAGATGGCTGGCCACACAAACAGCCTCCTTCATGTGACGGACAGATCCAATGGCCGCCAATTCCTGGTGGACACAGGGGCTGAGCTCAGCGTCCTTCCCCCCCCCCCCCAACAACATTAGAGACTCGCACCCGATCTTGAAGTCCAACCCTAAGGGTGGCCAACGGCTCCACCATCAGGACCTACGGCACCCACAGGGCACCGATCTAGATCGGAAAGAAGTTCCACTGGAGCTTTGTCCTAGCCTCCATGGGCACATCGCTCTTAGGGGCCGACTTCCTCAGAACTTACGGCCTACTGGTTGACATGAAGGGCAAAAGGTTGGTCAACACCCGAACTTTCCACTCCACCTGACTGAACACAGCAGAAGCCCTCGGGCCCAAAATCACCACCTTAGCCGCTGCCAGGGATGAGTTTGATGAGATCCTCCATGAATTCCCTGCCATCTTAGAGCCACAGTTCAACGCCGCCCTGGCCAAGCATGGGATCTTCCACCACATCACCACACAGGGCCCCCCGCTGCACGCTAGACCCAGACGGCTGCCACCCAAAAAGCTCTAGCAGGCAAAGGAGGAGTTTTCCAGGCTCCAGGAACTGGGAATTGTCCAGCACTCAGTCAGCACCTGGGCACTGCCGCTCCATATGGTCCCAAAATCATCCGGTGGCTGGAGACCATGTAGGGACTACCATCAGTTGAACGACGCAACCACCCCCAACAGGTACCCGGTGCCCCACCTACAGGACTTCTCCGTCAACCTCCAGAGCACACAGGTCTTCTCCAAAGTGGACCTCATGCGAGGATACCATCAGATCTCGGTGCATCCAGACGACGTGGGTTAAGACTGCCATTATCACCACTTTAGGCTTCTTCGAGTTCCTGCTTATGCCCTTCAGTCCAAAGAACACGGCCAAAACCTTCCAGCGCTTCATGGATGCGGTTGGAAAAAACCTGGACTGTGTTCATTTACCTGGACGATATTCTCATTGCCAGTCGCAACTGCGACACAAAGCCCACCTCCGCACACTCTTTGCCCGGCTGGCAGACTTCGGCGTCATGGTCAATGTGGCCAAATGCCAGTTCGTCAAGGAGTCCCTCCAGTTCCTGGGGCACTCCATTTTGGCAGCTAGGGCCGTGCTGGCGCCGGAGAAGGTAGTGGCTGTTCAACGATTCCCCAAACCCTCCACCCTGAAAGGCCTCCAAGAGTTTGCAGGAATGGTGATCTTTTACCACTGTTTCATCCCCGGAGTCGCGCACACCATGCACACATTGTTCGTTCTCATGGCCACCCAAAGAAAAGACTTCATCATGGTCATATGAGGCGGACAGGGCATTCATCACGACAAAGGAGGATCTAGCCAGCGCCACGCTGCTGGTGCACCTGCGGCCAGAGGTGCACATGGAGGTCTCTGTGGATGCCTCAGCTATGGCAGTGGGGGGGGGGTTCCTGGAACAGTGGATCAATGGACAATGGCACTGCTTGCCTTTTTCAGCAAGGAGCTGCGCTGCCGGAGTTCAAATACAGCGCCTTCGACCGGGAGCTCCTGGCGCTGTATTTGGTCATCCGCCATTTCCGCTACTTCCTCGAGGGCAGACCGTTCTCAGCCTTCATGGATCACAAGCCCCTCACTCAAGCACTGGTGATGGCCAAGGATCCATGGTCCGCCAGACAGCAGCGCCACCTCTCATGAGTGTCTGCGTTCACGACCGATATCTTTCACAGGGCTGGCAAGGACAATGTAGTGGTGGATGTGCTCTCCCGTCCAGCCATCAACACTCTAGCGCCCGGTCTGGATTACGAGCAACTGGCTCAGGCACAGAGGAACGATGCGGAGATGCAGGCCTTGTGAACCGCCATCTCGGGCCTCAAACTCAAGTACGTCCATGTGCCCAGCAGCCCAGACACATTGCTCTGTGACATCTCAACAGGCACACCGCGCCCAATGGTCCTGCCACACTGGAGGGTGAAGGTCTTCAGTCTGATCCACGACCTCACTCACCCAGCGGTAAAGACAACCGTGCGGATGGTCGTGGAGCGGTTTGTGTGGCACGGGATGAAGAAGGTGGTGGTGGAACTGGCCAGGAACTTTACCAGGTGCCAGACCTCCAAGGTCCAGTGACACACGTGAGCCCCCATCCAGAACTTCGACCCGACAGTTCGCAGATTCCAACGCATCGACGTTAATGTCGTCGGGCCCCTGCCGGTGTCCAAGGAGGCCCATTATCTCTGGCCGGAGGCCGTCCCGATTAAGGAGGTCTCCATGGAGACGTGCACCAGGACTCTGGTCAGCCGATGGATCGCCCGTTTTGGAGTCCTAGAGCACATCACTAGCGACAGAGGGGCTCAGTTCACGTCTGCCCTGTGGACTCAGATGGCGAAGCTTCTGGGGGTCAAGCTCCACCACACCACAGCATACCACCCGCAGTCCAACGGGTTGGTGGAGAGGTTTCACAGGCACCTGAAGGCATCATTTATGGCCAGGCTCTCTTGACCAGACTGGGCGGACAAACTACCCTGGGTCCTCCTCGGGATTTGGATGGCACCCAAGGAGGATCTGCAGGGTTCAGCAGCGGAGATGGTCTATGGCACACCGCTTTCCCTGCCGGGTGAGTTTTTCAGCCCAGACCCTGACACCACGGCCACTAACAAAAACCTGCTGGCCTCCCTAGCACCCCCATCACCGGCACGCTACAGCACCCAGCTTTTTCATCTCCCCACCATACGAGGGGCCATACAAAGTCTTGCACCGGACCGGCGGAACCTTCACCCTGGACATTGGGAGGAGAGAGGAACTTTTTACGATGGACCGCCTGAAGGCGGCCCATCTGGACTTATCACAGCCGGTGCAGATGGCCGCACCAAAGCGACAGGACGTGTAGCTAGTTCTGGGGGGGGGGTTGTGTGGTGGCGCACATCCTTATGGCGAACCGGCCTCGTTTGTATCTCTTTGACTCCAGCATCCCTTCCAGCGCACACCCTGGGCAGGGATTATGATGTCACAAGGCACCAGGTGACTGAGCTCCTGCTGCCCTTAAAGGGGGGGCGCTGAATTTGAATAAAAAGTGTCGTTAATGACCCTCAACATGGTGGCTGTGTTTCTTCCACTGCTCACACCACCACCGAGGATTGGTGAAGGATGTTTCATTGGGTTGTACTTGTGCAATCAGATGACAATAAACTTTACTGACTAATGATGCAGTAAAACCAGTTACTGGAATTCAAACCAACAGCCTCAAGCAACTGGCAAAAAAATAAAAAGAGGAAAATAAATTGGTAAAAAATATGAAAGTTTAAAATTGGTGCACCTCACTGCTAGTTTGGCAATCCACGCAACATGCCGCCTCAAAGAACTGGAAAATTCACTTATCCAGCATCTATCAATCCCCATAGGTGCCAGATATCAAGGGTTTTAATGTATTTAGATAAAGAAATGGGTCCTTCTACCCACCATCATACCCATTTCTACCGATCATGCGTTCATGCATTAATTCCATATTCCTCCATACTTTGCTTATTCAAGTACTTGCCCAGATGCTTCTTAAAATATGGTTATTATTCCTGCCTCCACCATGTCCTCGAACAGCTCATTCCAGATCCTGTGTGGAAAATTTTCCCCTCAGATCCCCTTAAAAATCTCCCCCTCCCCCCATCTTCAATCTCTTTAGTTTAGATATTCCCACCATGAGAAGTAGACTCTCCTTCCCTACCCTGCTTCTGTCCCCATAATCTCAGACTCGTTTGGTCCAGACAAAACAGTCGAGTAAATCTCTTATATGTAACTCAAGTCCCCAATCCACACAACATCCTTGTGAATGTTTTCTGCACCACATGTAACTCAAGTACCACTAAATTCAAATTTAGAACCCGTAATGCAAACAATATTTACAAAACAGTTAATATTCTGAAAGATCTGGTAACAGCTCATCTCAGAGGCCATTTTGGTCATAAACTAACCATACTGCCAACACAGCAGAGAAATAATTGGGATCTAAGATTTAATTCCAGTTTAAATAATGCCTATAATAGTTGCACATTTGGAATGCACTAATATTCTTTATATAAAACAAAAAGTACAAGTTGATGGATTTTGATTTTAAGAGTTGTTTAGTAACTCTAGGGCCTTCTACACAAGAGTAATTCAGCACAGAACAGAATCTTCAGCCTAACTCATCCCATGCCAATCAAGATGACATCTTGGGATAATCCTTTAGCTGTGTTTGGTCCATATCCTTCTGAGCCCCACTTCTCCATGCAAAATGTCTTTTGAACATTGTAATTGTACCTGCTTTGATAGATCCTCTGGCAGCTTCTTCCAGATATAGACCACCCAGAGTGCAAAAGTGTTCCCTCAGGTCCCTCTTAAATCTCCCTCCTCTCACCAAAACATCCCTGAAATGCAGTGCAACTTCTAATTACCTGGTTAGGAAAATGGGCCTCAGAAAAAAAATATTTTTTAAAAACCTCTGATTTTTCAGGATTTGGCTGCATTGTAAATCTATTTCCAAACTCTTCTGCTTGGCAATTTTACTACAAAGATGTGCATGAAACAGACATGTTTTTCAGCAGTATTCTTATCGAGCTTAATCAAGTTAGACGGTAATCCTGTATCAGCTGGGGGAGGAAATGTCGACATTGAGTCAAAACCCTTCAAGGCTGATTGTGGAGAAAGAAGATCACCAAGGGAGATCACCATCTCTGCTCTCCACAATCTTGAAAGTTTTCAACCCAAAATGTCAAAAATTTATCCCTCTGCCCCAAGCCACCCTCCCATTACTATCTGATCCTTATTGGATCAGAAATCACTACAGTTTTTTAAAAAAAATACAGTAGTTAGTCTCGCAGAAACTAGGATACTGGGAAAAGAAATGATACATTTATAGGCCAGTCTGACCATATATTAAACCAATATTAATCCTTTGGACTCCATGTTCCTGTTTTAAGGGACTACCAACAAGTGCATATTCAGTTTTTGTACTGTAAAGGTTTACCCATGGACCCAGTCTGGAGTATATATTACAAAATGTTAAAAATAGCCAGCGTTCAAAGGGTTAAGAGGCTTAACAATTTTTTTAAAAATTTACCATTCATACTGTAAATAATAGCACTATTTTATTACTATCACTTCAGCAGATCCAAAATCAACTATGAGAGAAAAAAGCTGTGAACATGGCTTTAATTTACAAATGTCGGTAGCAATTTATATGAATCAGAACGGTCAAGACTCACTCTCAAGATCCAAGCTAACATACTATTACATTATTGAATGAGTCCCATTATTTATCAGATCTATTGTATCCCAGATGCCTCAAATACCTAAAAAATACCATGGTGCTGTTTTAAAAAACTTACTGTGGTATCTTAACAAACATTTATCCCTCAAACAAATTATGCTTAAAATAAATTCTGGTCATTATCACGTTTTTGGGAGCTAATTGTGTACAAATTGAATGCTAAGTTTTCCTACAATAGAAACAATTCCGAAATATTAATTTGGAACATCCTGACAAGTGCCATTGAACTATTAGTCTCTCTCTCTTTTGGAAACTAAACCATCTCAACTGCTTTAGTAAAAAACGCAGCGAGTCATGCAGCATTCATAGGAAGTAAAAGGCAATTAACTTTACAGGCCTAAATCCTCCATCAGGAATCTCAAAACACATACAGCCTCCTGAATAAAAAGATGAAGGAAGGGGCAGAGGGAAGAACAGGTATTGGAAGGATCAGAGGCTAATCTGGTTGGAGGCTGCCGAGATGGCATCAATATTGATGAATCTCCAATTTCAGTTAATGTCAGTCTCTCTCTGTTCTTAACTCTCTGTCTTCATTCCTCCAGTACCTCACCCTTTCCTTCCTTATCCTATCACATCGCCTTCTTGGTTTCTTTCACTTCTAGTCTCACCTGCATCCACCTATTAACTCTTACCTGTAGCCTGTTCCTTTCCTCCCTTCTCCCATTTTTTATTCAGACATCTATCTATTTATCCAGATTCCTGACAAAATTTCCAGATTCAAGATTCTTTTATTGTCATGTAATAAAACAAGGAAAGAGAAGGAAGAGAGCTTCTCCAGGCTCGGGCCTGAAACACTGATTGCACGTGATGATCCGCGACCTATTGAGTTTCTCCAGCATCTTGTTCAGCTCCAATTGCTTGGATAATTTGGCTGGTCAAGTAAATGAATGTATTGAATAGATCATAAATGTGATATTAAACCATGTCAACTACAAATATTCTGAATTTGAGCTGTGAATACAATGTGAAAGTCCATTTTATCCAGACTTGTATAATCCATGATAATAAAAGCAAGCAATAAAAAATATTCAGCAAACTCGGGGCAGCATCTTGAGAGAAATCATTTCAGGTTAATGACCTTTCTCAGTGGAATGACCCAAAAATCAACAATTTTTTATTTCTACATATGCTGCCTGGTTTGCTATGCATTCCTACCATTGTCAACTTTTATTTCATATTTCCAGCATCTGCAGCTTTTTCTACAATCCATGGATAATTGACAAGGAGGAAATTTAAAACAAAACCGACCATCTCAATTTGACAAGAATTTTCCTTATGGATTTTTTTTCCAACACACAATTTCATACGCTTTGATTTTATGTGGATAGAGTGTTAAAATAAATGCATTTTTGGTAGTAGTGATGGCAAAATAGGAACAACGAATTGATGAACAAAATATTGAAACTACTCAAATTGCCTTAACCATGTTTTGTATTATTGCTTGAGCACTGCACTAAATAATCGAGAAGGATGGAATTGGAGAAGAAATTTTGCCTTATGTTTAAAGAAAATATTAAATACATTTTGGCAAAATGCAATTGAACACAATTTTCTCCCTTTCTGTAGAATATGATAATTTAGTTATGCCACTGAACAGTTTTTTCCTGTCTTTTAGAGCCTATGTTTTTTTTAAAAAGAAAACATGCCCAGAATTTATAGCCTGATCCTAAATGCCTTCTTGAACTATTGTGGTCTTTCTGGTGAAGGTAGGTGAGGGAGGTAATTTCAAGATTTAGAACCAGCAAAGGTGAAAGTGCAGTGATTTAGTTCTAAACCATAAAGATGTGCAGCTTGAAAGAGAATAACTAGTTTTTTTTTACTCTCCGAGGTACCAGTTGCCACCATCTTGCATAGATTCTGCAGTCAGATAATACTGCAGTATACATTTTGTAGATGGTAAACAATGCAAACATGTACCTGGTGGAGGAAGTCAATCTTTAGTTGTTAGAGGAGATATCGATAATTGGTTGTTTTGTTTGGAGGTGTTAAGTTTCTTCGGTTACAAGTGGAATTGTACTCATCACGGCAAGAGGAAAATATTCTTTCATACCATGTCATGCCTTTAGCTGATGGAAATTAATCTTTATCTGTTCTATTAAAACTTATTAGTAATCCATATCGGAATCAAACCATGCACAAGATTCAAAACCATACAAACGTTTAATGTGCTTTAAGGAGGTAAGATTTTGTGATCAATGAATTTCCAAATAATTTAAAGAGCAAAAAAGACATTTTCCTAACCAACAACAATTTAATGCCTTGCATCCACCTCATCTATGAACCAAGTTAAAATTTAACAGCATGGAAAAGGGTGCTATGGCTCAAACGGTTCATTGCGAACAAGTCACCTACCCAAGCTAGACATACTTACCTGCCTTCAGTCCATAGCCCTCTAAACCCCCCCAATTGTCTTTTAAATGTTAAAATTGTACGCACCTCGAACACTTCCTCTGGCTGCTTATTCCATATACCAACAAATTGTTGACAGGGTGCTTCTTCAGTTCCCTTTTAAATCTATGCCCTCAGTTTTAGACTCTGAGATAAAGGCTATGACAATTTATCTTATCAAAACCATTCATGATTTTATAAACCTCCATTAGGTCTTCTCTCAGCCTCCTTCACTTGAGGAGAAAACTTCCAGCTTGTCCACCTTCCCGCATAATTCAAGCTTGCCAGTTGTGGTAACATTTCTGTAATTTTTTTCCCCACACCCTTTCCAGCTTAATGATAACATCCCTTTATCTAGTTCACTAAAAAAACACACTATTTTTGTGTGATCTCACCAATATTTCCTTTTTTTTTGAAGAATAGATCAGATTTATTGTCAGAGTACATACATGACATCATAAACAACCCTGAGATTCTTTCTACTGCGGGCAAAGCAGAATTACCACTTATTGGAGTGAAAAAAAAGAAAAAACTGTACATACATATAAACACACATAGAATTGTAAGCAGATAATGATGTGCACTTTATTGATTGTTTTTATTCTCTCTGTATTGCACAATCAGTTTGTTTACATTCATTATCTGCTTACCAATATTTCCTTTATGTCATTCCTGCACTCAATGCTCTGACCAATGAAGGCAAACATGCCAAACACCTTCTTCCTGACTTTGTCACCACTAAGCAAATGTGGTCAAAACAAACATGCAATTTAAGTATTATTAAATCTCCAAGTTTTAGAAGCAAATATTTGAGAACCAACAGCAGCGCAGTAGATATTTAATCTAAGTTTGTGTCAGCTGATGCAACGCAATTCACATATTTCTAAAGAGCACTTACTTCTTTCTCTTCTGTAGATTAGTTGTGCCATCTTTGCGAGGCCGGCCCCGAGGCCGTTTGTCATTGTTTACGGGGCTACCAACAGGAGCAGCCACAAAGACGGCAGAAAGCGGTGGCGGACCTAGGTCAGATGCCTCCACACTTTTGTCCTCTGATGACATTCTAAGGAGGATGAAAGAATGAAAACTTAGAATTAGTGGAAAAAAACAAACAATGCAAATTAAGCATCAAATCTAATTAATAAATCACAATTCAATGCTTGGATGCTTTTGTGGTTATTTTAGCTTTAAATAGCTACATTTGGTCTGCATGGTCTTTGACCTGTAGCTGATTGAACTACTTACAAAGTCTTGTTTCTGCAACAAATACCTCCATTTCAGATATTGGGTACTACAACCATCAATGAAACAATTAATTTCAGTCACTATTTCAGCTGCCTATCATGGTTTTGCCTTATCAACTGAAATGTTTTCACTTTTAACAACGAATTTCTCACATTTCTATAAAAAAACATCTTTGCTGAAAACAAAAAAACAATCTGCTGGAGGAACTCAGTGGGAGAAGCATCATAAAAGTAAGAAAACGAATGTTGAACACTACCTTGAAATAAAATCAAAAAGATTACTGGATAAATTACAAAAGTTCTGGGAGAGCAAAAATGTTTTCCAATCATGTACCATACGCAAGAAGAATAAAACAGTACAACTTTTGGGCAATATCTCAAGAATTATCCTAATGAATCAACAAATGTCACAATATCTTGATTGCTAAAGCAAAAAGTAGGAAGTATCCTATCCAGGCTCATTTGAACTGCTCTGGTCAAGGCTGCAAGAGACTGCAGGAAATTGTGACCTCTTAGGCCAGTGAGCAAAGGAACCTCCCCTCCATCGACTATCTATACACTTCCCGCTGTCTTGGAAAAGCTGCTAACATATGAAAGTACCCATCCCATCCCAATTATACTCTCTTCTCCCCACTTCTAACCTGTAAAAGATACAGGAGCTTGAAAACACAAAATAACCAAATTCAAGGAGTTTCTTTCCTGCTGTTATCAGACTCATAAATGGACCTATCAAACCAGGTGAGAGTCTTGTACATCCCCCAGATGTCAAGACTCATCCTTGTCATCATTCCTCCCCAATAACTCCACATCCAGCACATCATCCATGACACTTCTGCCAGCTAGATCCTACCATCAGCCACATCTTCCTCTCTCAGTGGTAAAAGATGTTCTTGCACATCTTAACTACTTTTTTCTCAATGTTACCTTTGTGACACTTTACCCTGCACCTTTTTTAATTACTGTACTGCCTGTTATTTAAATATGGGTCGACTTGCTTGGATAGCATGTAAAACAGCTTTTCACTGCATTGCAGTGCACAGGACAATAAACTCAGAGGGTCAAACTCTAATTGTAGAGGCCAAGAGATAGTTTATATTTCAGTCTGGATTAGAACTCAGATTATAGAGGGGAAAATAGAACATAAAAGTGAGAATTTCAGTGAAATAGAAGGCAGTTGGTAATAGGAGGAACCAGATAGGAGAGGGAATAAGTTAATCAAGGTGTGGGGGGGAGGCAGGGAGAGGGGGTGGGGAATAGTAGCTGTAGGGACAAGTATTGCCATCCTATAAATTCAGGTGAAAGTGCCACGGAATGGAAAGTAGTAGGTGGGTAAAATGAGCAGACAAGTGAGTGACAATGATACAGAAAATGGCAGAGTGGTGGGATCCAGTTGGAGCTGGCAACGTGCAAAGAATGATGTGTTGGATGTGTCGGATGGTGGTGAGAAAAATTATGACAAGGGGAACTGTCTGTGTTATGTCTGGATGACAATATAGATGTAGTATACACACACATAGATTCCATTGATGATACCCATCACCGAACACTCTCCGTCTCAACATCTCTTTCCCTCAGCCACCTGACTATCTGCTAATCATTCCTTTCCACGCCACCCCCAATCTGGTTCTACCCATCATCCACCATCCTCTGACTTCTGTGGTCATTTTCTCTGTAGAAACTCAGTCCTGATGCAGGATCTTGACCCAACATGTTAACCATCCCTTTGTCTCTTGATACGGTTCTTCCAGTAACCTGCAGTCTTGCCTGCCTCTTAATTGTTAAAGCTTTAATGGCATATAATCTTAAATAAACAGTGATATAGAATAACTATAATAAACATAGAAACCAACAAAATTGAACTGTCCTTGGATATCTATTACAAATCAGATGATTCAAAATAGGGTATCGTTAGCAAAGCTTATATTACAAACCGTGCGCAATGAGCAGCAAAAGACAATGAACTAAACAGTTTCTAAAACATTAATTTTATTTCTAATTCAAATTATAGTCTTTTAAACTATCCTTAACAGAAAATATATCCCCAGCTATGCGGGAGGGGGGGTTGGGGTGGAGAGTGTGCTATACCCAAGACATTACAGTCCAGTGGTTCTCAACATTTTCCCCACTTAGATGACTCCTTAAGGGCATCCTGTGCCATAGATGCTTTGTGGTTAGTGAGGGGGAGAGAGAGAGTGGGGGAGAGAGAGGGTGGGGGGGAGAGGGTGGGGGGGAGAGGGTGGGGGGAGAGGGTGGGGGGAGAGGGTGGGGGGAGAGGGTGGGGGGAGAGGGTGGGGGGAGAGGGTGGGGGGAGAGGGTGGGGGGAGAGGGTGGGGGGAGAGGGTGGGGGGAGAGGGTGGGGGGAGAGGGTGGGGGGAGAGGGTGGGGGGAGAGGGTGGGGGGAGAGGGTGGGGGGAGAGGGTGGGGGGAGAGGGTGGGGGGAGAGGGTGGGGGGAGAGGGTGGGGGGAGAGGGTGGGGGGAGAGGGTGGGGGGAGAGAGTGGGGGGAGAGAGTGGGGGGAGAGAGTGGGGGGAGAGAGTGGGGGGAGAGAGTGGGGGGAGAGAGTGGGGGGAGAGAGTGGGGGGAGAGAGTGGGGGGAGAGAGTGGGGGAGAGAGTGGGGGGAGAGAGTGGGGGAGAGAGTGGGGGGAGAGAGTGGGGGGAGAGAGTGGGGGGAGAGAGTGGGGGGAGAGAGTGGGGGGAGAGAGTGGGGGGAGAGAGTGGGGGGAGAGAGTGGGGGGAGAGAGTGGGGGGAGAGAGTGGGGGAGAGAGTGGGGGGAGAGAGTGGGGGGAGAGAGTGGGGGGAGAGAGTGGGGGGAGAGAGTGGGGGGAGAGAGTGGGGGGAGAGAGTGGGGGGAGAGAGTGGGGGGAGAGAGTGGGGGGAGAGAGTGGGGGGAGAGAGTGGGGGGAGAGAGTGGGGGGAGAGAGTGGGGGGAGAGAGTGGGGGGAGAGAGTGGGGGGAGAGAGTGGGGGGAGAGAGTGGGGGGAGAGAGTGGGGGGAGAGAGTGGGGGGAGAGAGTGGGGGGAGAGAGTGGGGGGAGAGAGTGGGGGGAGAGAGTGGGGGGAGAGAGTGGGGGGGAGAGAGTGGGGGGAGAGAGTGGGGGGAGAGAGTGGGGGGAGAGAGTGGGGGGAGAGAGTGGGGGGAGAGAGTGGGGGGAGAGAGTGGGGGGAGAGAGTGGGGGGAGAGAGTGGGGGGAGAGAGTGGGGGGAGAGAGTGGGGGGAGAGAGTGGGGGGAGAGAGTGGGGGGAGAGAGTGGGGGGAGAGAGTGGGGGGAGAGAGTGGGGGGAGAGAGTGGGGGGAGAGAGTGGGGGGAGAGAGTGGGGGGAGAGAGTGGGGGGAGAGAGTGGGGGGAGAGAGTGGGGGGAGAGAGTGGGGGGAGAGAGTGGGGGGAGAGAGTGGGGGGAGAGAGTGGGGGGAGAGAGTGGGGGGAGAGAGTGGGGGGAGAGAGTGGGGGGAGAGAGTGGGGGGAGAGAGTGGGGGGAGAGAGTGGGGGGAGAGAGTGGGGGGAGAGAGTGGGGGGAGAGAGTGGGGGGAGAGAGTGGGGGGAGAGAGTGGGGGGAGAGAGTGGGGGGAGAGAGTGGGGGGAGAGAGTGGGGGGAGAGAGTGGGGGGAGAGAGTGGGGGGAGAGAGTGGGGGGAGAGAGTGGGGGGAGAGAGTGGGGGGAGAGAGTGGGGGGAGAGAGTGGGGGGAGAGAGTGGGGGGAGAGAGTGGGGGGAGAGAGTGGGGGGAGAGAGTGGGGGGAGAGAGTGGGGGGAGAGAGTGGGGGGAGAGAGTGGGGGGTAGAGATGTGATAGATTTGTTTTGCTGGAATCTACTGGGTACAACCTTTAGACTTCACTATAATTAGTAAAATAATAGTGGAGTGCTAATATTGCAAAATAAATGAGTACAATTATGTCACCTATAATCAAGGTCATTGTCAAGAAATGGACTATTGACCTGGAATTTCCAACATTTAGAGCCAATTTTAATAATTAATTCAACAACCATCGGACCATTTATTTGCGAAGTTTCCCAAGTAATTTTTGAGCAGTGTCAGATGCAAGTTCATGTCATTGCAGAAGGCAATTTATTGTGCAATTTAATAAGTGTTTTAAAGATGCGATGAGATATACTTTTTTTAACTCTTCAGCCAATGCATTTGAAACCAGAGAAGTCCAGGCTTTTAATATCACTATAAGAGAATTGTCACAACTATCTAAAGCAGTAATTTTCAAACTGCACCCCCGCCCCAACTCACATTCCACCTTAAGTAATCCCTATGCCATCAGCGCTCTCTGCTCTAGACCCAATCATTACTGAAATATTTTGCTTGAGAAAACTTGTTCTTGGCCCATTTCCTTTGGAGTTATGAAACCGTGCACATATCGAGTCAATTAAATATGATTAAAACAGTGGTTTTCAAACCTTTTTCATGCCACTCACATACCAGCTTAAGCCATAATCCTACACATCCTTCTCAATGTAGAGACTTCAGAGGATGAACATGTTAATGTTGAAACAGATCATTCAACAGGAAGCACAGCATGCTGACACCAGAAGGAGCAGATGCATTCAGTGGGCAGAAGCAACATCAAGACAATTGTTCAATCATAGACAACTCCAAATTTTTATCACCACAAGACTAATCAGTCACACTACTGACTGGAAACTTTTAAATGCTGTAAAAGATGTTTTATACCACAGGCAATCATTTGTTGAAGAATGGCTAGCCTACATCCTGCTCTTGAAGCAGCTAGATAATGGTCCTTATATCACCCATCCAAAGTCATTATATAATGGTTTGGATACCTACTTTTATTTTTACATTGGCGCTTGTTCTGATGTTCCTGGCCCATTATTCTTAGCCTTGCATTGATAACACTTCATTAACATCCCCTTGAACTTGGAGAAAACTACCACAAAGTTGTTTAAAATCATCCCCACTATTCTGAGTGACAGCACCTAATTCCAGTAAGGCAGGGATTTATGCCAGATAAAATTAACTTTCACACATATCCAATACAGAAATACTTCACTGGCTAAATAGCTGGTGATCTCTGGCTTCATTCTCCCTCATCAAAGGCAGTGGATACCATTCAATTGGCACCACAAATAAATGAATATTGTGACAACCTCCATAATACTTGATCACCAAGAGTGCAATTGTAGCCATTGGAACTAAACCACAAAATGTATCAACCTGCCTATTGCAGAAGACAGCTTTATAATCGGCCAGTGATTGATAGACTTGACATCCAATTGCAAGGCACTCCTGAATGTGACACCAGCCATCTAATTTTCATTTGGACACAATGAAGGTAGTGGAGACAAAATCTTTTGGGCTAAATCAGGAAGTTCCAATGAAATCTAATCAACAACCTAAACAAAAATGCAACCAATCAAATATTTGGTTTAAATTGATAGTCCAGGTTATCCACAGAAAATAAAATAAAATTAGTTCAAAAATAATCATCAACTGGATTCAACATCATCAGATTTTCTACTTTGACTCCAGCTCAGGCTGATTTGAGCACAGAATCAGCACCTTCTCGTGGTTTTTTGTGAACAAAATATCAGGAGAATATTTTATTTTTTTTCCAATGCTGTTGAATTATTAGAAATTAAAGGGACAAGTAGTTTCTTTAAATAGAATATGAACAACATACACAACGGTTTACTTCTCATTTAACCACTTCGCTCATTTTGGGGAGTCAGCTATTAAACAGCACTATGCAAATAGGCTCATTCAGAGATTCACAGGTTGAGCCATCATTTAATTCCCATCCAAAATTAGCCTGAAAAAAAAGTGATAATTGTTATATAGAGAATTTAGGTTAAAATGACTTAAGTTAAAATGTGATGATTAATCATAAAAAGGGAAGCCAGAACGGACAGGGAGCTTACTAGCAGCCAAGGACAAAAGGTTCAGCTGGATATGTTTTTTTAAACCTATCTTTCCATGGTCATAGTGAGAGACATGCAGGAGACAAAAGATTGATAAGAAGGGTGAGAAACAGAATTTAGTGTATGTAGAGTTCACAGCGTACGTAACGAACGTGATAATTAAAAATGCAGTTATACTTAGAATGCTTTTGCAATACTAACCAATTAAAACAGTATTAATAAGAAGGGGAAGGGCAAACAATAAGGGTATAAAAATCAATGCACTGTATGTATCGGGGCTTAACTGGTGAGAAGCCAGTTGAGTCCAACTCTGCAGACTTGTAAATAAAGCTTGTCGTGTCATCAGTTTTAAAGAGACTCATGTGTGAGAAGTTTTATTTCTGACAAATGGGGGCTCGTCCGGGATCTACACTCCGGCCGTGAGGGGAGGCGAGAAGAGGGACATCGGAGGTGGTGCACCCCGCTGAGTTCAGCGGCTCCTAGTCCCTTGCTCGTCGCTTCGGGCGGCTTGAGCGAGTGGTATCCGGACAGGGTGACACGACAAGACGGAGAGGAGAAGGGTGACGGTTCAATCCCCGGGAAGACACCGGTAAGTGACGACTTACGATTGTGGTGTGGGGATTGGGTAACAGGTGTAACGGGATACACCTGTTTGGATAAAAAACCTAACGTAATAGATCAGGTATAGAGCTTTTGTCGTGGCGTGAGGACCCTGTCGTGGGACTCTAGGATAGACCCCAGGGAAACCTCGGCGGTAACCGAAGGAGGGACAGCACCTCCGACGAAGTGCCGAGAAGAGAGGGGTCAACCCCAGGGAAACCTCAGCGGTAACCGAAGGAGGGACAGTACCTCCGACGAGGCGTCTGAGAAGAAGGGAGTAGGGTCCAGAACGAGAGGGTCCTCAGCAACGATAAACGGATCTAGGTGGGAAAATGGGAGGATCAAAATCTAAGGGCTCGTCTGAAAATTCAGGACAATTCCTGGGAGTTCCCCTTGACAGCCCTTTGGGGAGAATGTTTGAAAACTGGGATAGTAAAAGATATCGAGACAAAAACAAGGAAAAGATGGTCCAATATTGTCTCCTTTGGTCGAAACAACCTATTAAAGGTTCCTCGGTCTGGTGGCCGAAATTTGGATCTGATGAGGATTGGGTTAGACAAGCATTAAACATATATGTAAATTCGAGACCAAAGGTGAATCAAGAAGAGTCAGCATATGCATTTTGTTGGGTTCCCTGGCCAGGATCCTTAACAAAATGTTTTAAATTGAGGGTAGCGGGAGAAAAGAAGTGGGAACCTCTGGACAACCTTCCCCCTCCTTATATTCCCCCGGTGCCTACTGCGCCCGAGGAAAGCTCATTACCGGAGGGGAAAGGCGATGAATCTGATTGCCCCGAAAGGGGCCGGGAAAAAAAGGATGAATTAAGGGAGTCGGACCCTAAACTTCCACCGGTAAACCGACCCTGGACAAGATCCCAGACTGGTCCAGGACCATCAAAGTTTTCAATAAGCCTAAATCCCCTGAGGGAAGTTCCTATGGGAGGACCGGGAGGGGGAATGGGATATGTGAATGTTCCCCTAACTAGTACAGAGGTGCGGGGATTTAAGAAAGAAATGAAAAAGTTATTGGAAGATCCTATAGGACTGGCTGAACAGCTCGACCAATTCCTGGGACCAAACACATATACGTGGGAAGAGATGCAGGCAATAATGGGAACATTATTCTCACCCCAGGAGAGGCAGATGATTCGACGGGCTGCCCTCCTCATGTGGGAATATGAACAACCTGGGGACCCCAGACCCCATGAACAAAAATATCCCTTAAATGAACCCAGGTGGGACAAACAAACACCCGAGGGATTGGCAAGTATGAGACAATATAGAGAGTGGACAATTAAAGGGATACGGGAGGCTGTGCCAAAGGGTCACAATTTCACCAAGGCATTTGGGAACCACCAGGAGAAAGACGAGTCCCCTACTGATTTTTTGGAGAGGGTGAGAAAGAATGTCCAACAGTATGCGGGCGTGGACCCTAGTACACCAATGGGTGAACAGCTTATTCGAATTGAATTTGTTTCCAAATCATGGCAGGACATTAGAAAGAAACTAGAAAAGGAGGAGGACTGGAGCGAAAAACCCCTAAGCGACCTGTTAAAAAAGGCGCAAAAAGTATATGTGCAGAGAGAAGAAGAAGATCAAAAGAAGGCGACAAAGGTTATGGTATAGACTATCCGACAGATGAATGCTGAATCCAGAGGGGAAAGAAAACAAAACCTTCCTCTAAACTTACTTTTGGAGGAAAGATGACTGTGTACACCTCCCATTCTGTGAGTGTTTTATTAACACAAACTGCCCATCGATGGCTGACTGATTCTCGCATATTAAAGTATGAAACCATTTTAATGGTCGGAGAAGATCTACAGTTTGCAAAGATTAATAGCTGCAACCCAGCTCAGTTTTTATATGGCAGTGAAACAGAGAGAGAGGTGGAGCACGACTGTGTCGAGTTGACGGATCTTCAGACCAAGACCCGAGAAGACCTTTGCGATACTCCGCTGGGAGAAGGATATGAATTCTACATTGACGGCTCCGCCAGATGTGTTGACGGAATGAGAAGAAGTGGATATGCTATAATAGAAGGAAATACTTGGAAAGTAGTAGAATCCACGAGACTACCCGGAAGCTGGTCAGCACAATCCTGTGAACTATATGCCTTGCAGAGAGCCCTCAGAATACTGGCAGAGAAAACTGGAACGATTTACACTGATTCCAAATACGCATACGGGGTAGTGCATACCTTTGGTAAGATCTGGAAGGAGCGTGGTCTAATTACATCAAGAGGAAAGGAATTGGCACACGAACAAATGATTACTCTGACTTTAGAAGCCTTGACATTACCCCAGGAAATAGCAGTGGTCTACATACCAAGCCATCAGAGGGGAGATACCACGACAGCAATTGGAAACAGACTGGCTGATGAAGAAGCCAAAAGGGCAGCCATGCAACAAGAAGTCCGTTTGCTGACCTTAATCCCAATAAGGCAAGGCATAAAGAAGGCTCCCATTTTCACTGCTAAGGAAGAAAAGGACATGGCTCAGCTGGGCGCAAACCAGCTGCCTGATGGAACATGGAAGACACCAGATGGAAGAATGGTTCTAAATAAAGAAATAACTCGCAATATTTTAAAACACCTGCATCAACAGAGCCACTGGGGCACCCAAGCCTTATGTGACACAGTGCTTCGAGAATATGTGTGTAAGGGAATCTACACCTTGGCCCAACAAGAGGTGCAAAATTGTTACCTATGCACAAAAATTAATAAGAAAATAATGAGGACAGGGACCATGGGAGGTCAACCATTAGCCATACGCCCTTTTCAACGTATCCAGATCGACTTCACAGAGTTACCTCAAGTCCAAAGATGGAAGTATCTGTTGGTGGTAATAGATCACTTTACCCGATGGGTGGAAGCCTTCCCAACAGTAAATGCTACAGCCTCTACAGTAGCTCGCCTCCTCCAAGAGCAGATAATCCCCAGATATGGTATAATGGATTCTATAGACTCAGACAGGGGTCCACATTTTTCTTCAAAAATCCAGCAATTGATTTGTAATGCATTACAGGTCTCTTGGAAATTACATACCCCTTGGCATCCACAAAGCTCAGGGAGGATTGAACGTATGAATGGAACCCTAAAAATGCTGGGCAGAAAATACCACCCAACATCCATATACCCCTTGTGTGGAAAAAGAAGGAAATAATATGGGTCATTATATACAGATTCCTAATACCACTCCTTTCCCTCTTAACGGTTGGAAGGGTGACTCAGGCCCACCATGCCCTGATGGACTCTGGTTTTGCATACACACATTTTAAAGAGAGAAAGGGGTGGATTGTTATATAGAGAATTTAGGTTAAAATGACTTAAGTTAAAATGTGATGATTAATCATAAAAAGGGAAGCCAGAACGGACAGGGAGCTTACTAGCAGCCAAGGACAAAAGGTTCAGCTGGATATGTTTTTTTAAACCTATCTTTCCATGGTCATAGTGAGAGACATGCAGGAGACAAAAGATTGATAAGAAGGGTGAGAAACAGAATTTAGTGTATGTAGAGTTCACAGCGTACGTAACGAACGTGATAATTAAAAATGCAGTTATACTTAGAATGCTTTTGCAATACTAACCAATTAAAACAGTATTAATAAGAAGGGGAAGGGCAAACAATAAGGGTATAAAAATCAATGCACTGTATGTATCGGGGCTTAACTGGTGAGAAGCCAGTTGAGTCCAACTCTGCAGACTTGTAAATAAAGCTTGTCGTGTCATCAGTTTTAAAGAGACTCATGTGTGAGAAGTTTTATTTCTGACAATAATGAGATGTCACTTGAACCACTGCAGACTTTGTAGCATGGGTATATTTACAATGCTGTTCAGGTGAGAGTTCCTGAATATTGACCTAGTGACAATGGAGGAACATCAATACATTTTGAAGCCATGATGGTGTACAAATTACAGGGCAACTTCAGGCGGAAGAGTTCTCAAGCTTTAAGCCATACCCTATGCAGCACAGAATAATACCAATAGGCCATCTCATCCATGAGATTGAGGCGAGTCCTATGAGCCTACATTTGATCTGTATTATTCTAAACCCTTCCTATCAACATATCTGACCAAATGTCTTTTGAACCCATCGAGGGAGTGGTCATCATCAGAGCGGCCTGAGTCATAGAGGTGTGGCTTTGGCTCAAACAGTTAAGAGTCGAGGGATAGTAGGAGTTGATGTAAGAAAGAGCCACCTTCTTCAAGAAACTAAAAGGATTCAGTAGGTAGGCACAGGTAAAAACAGGTTTTAGATTTCATATTTTTTTCCTCTAGTCATGACAGTGGGAATGGTAGCCAAGGCAGAGGAATGCTCCTCTTGGAGAATGTGGGTTGTCAGGGAAGCCAGCAGTAATCCTGATGAGAAGTGAGAAGAGCATCCAGCTGAGCTTAGAGCATGGATTGGCGCATGGAATTATGATATTATGGCCATTAGTGAAACTTGGTTGGAGGAGGGGCTGAACTGGCAGCTCAACGTACCATTCTGTTGCTTTAGAAGTAACAGAACAGGAGGATGAAAGGGGAAGTGGCATTGCTCATCAGGGAAAATATCACAGCAGAGCTCAGGCTAGACAAACCAGGGGGCTCATCTACTGAGGCTATATGGGTGGAGCTGAAGAACTGGAAAGATACGATCACACATATGGGGTTGTATTACACACCGCCCAATAGTCAACGAGAAGTGGAAGAGCAAATCTGCAGAGAGATAGCAGACAGCTGCAAGAAACACAAGGTTGTGATAGTAGGGGATTGTAATTTTCCACATATTGACTGGGACACCTATTCTGTAAAGGAGCTGAATGGTTTGGAATTTGTCAAATGTGTTCATGGATGTTTTCTAAATGATTAAATAGAGGTACCAACTAGAGAGAATGCAATACAGGATCTCCTTTTAGTGAATGAGACAGGATAGATGACAGATGTAATTCTAGGGGAACATTTTGGGTCCAGTGATCATAATGCCATTAGTTTCAAGTGAATACTGGAAAAGGATAGGTGTGGGCCTCAGGTCAAGATTCTAAATTGGAGAAAGGCTCATTTTTGAGGAAATGAGAAAGAATCTAGAATGCATGGATTGGGATGTCATTTTCGGGCAAGAATATGCAAGTTAAGTGGAGGATTTTCAAAGTTGAAATTTTGAGAGCACAGAGTTTGTATGTTTCTGTCAGAATTAAAGCAAGGCTAGCAGACATGGTTGATTTTCGACAGATATTGGGGATCTGGTTCTGAAGAAGAGAGGAGTACAGCAGGCAAAGGCAACATGGAGCAAAAGAGGTACTTGAGATGTTCAACTTTAGATGTTAGCAAAACTAAGGAACTGATGTGGTTGGGGAGGGGTGGAAAATCAAGAGAACACGAACCAGTCCATAGATGGGTCAGCAGTGGAAAGGGTTAAGAACTTAAAATTCTTGGGTACCAACATCTTTGATCTATCTGAGGGGACCCCATGTTGACATAATCACAAAGGCTTGCCAGTAGCTATATTTCATGAGGAGTTTGAGGAGATAGGGTACATCACCAAAGACTCCTGCAAAAATTTCCAGGTGCACTGTGGAGAGCATTCTGACTCGTTGCATCACAGTCTGGTATGGAGGTGCCAATTCACAGGACAGAAAAAGACCACAGTGAGTTGTGAATTTGGCTAGCACCATCAAGAGCATCCAGTCTTCACTCTATTAAGGACATCTACAAGAGACAGCATTTCAAGAAAGCAGCCTCTATCCTCAAAGACTCTATCCACCCATGTCACGGCCTCGTGTCACTACTACCAACAAGCAAGAGCCAGAAGAGAAACATCGAACAATACAAAAACAGCTTCCTCCCCTCTGCCATCACATGGGTCAGCACAATATTGAGGGCCGAAGGCCCTGTACTCCTATGCTGCATTGTTCTATTATCGATCAGATTTCTGATCAGACAATGAACCACACACACTACCTCATTTTCTCTTCATTACATTTTTTTTAAAGTATAATTTACAGTAATTTTGCACCTGTAATGCTGCCCCAAAACAATGAATTTTGTGACATGTTCATGACAATAAATTCTGATTCATCTTCTGATTCTCCCTGCATATTCATTATGTCAATATGGAACCCTCTTAATGTGTTGTGTCTGCTTCAACCATTATTTCTGGCAACCAGTTTCAGGCATCTATCACTGTGCCTCACACATCATCTCCTTTAAAGTTCAAATTTATTGCCAAAGTACATACATGACATCACATAACCCTGAAATTCCTTTTCCTGCAGGCCAGGGTGATTTTCTACTTATAGGCAGTGCAAAAAACTGTATTCAAGAAAAGATATGGGGCGTAGCATGATGGTGTGAGCAAGGGACATGGAAAATCGCCTCAGTAATAACTGAACAAAAATATTTTCATAGTTAAAAGTATTGTGAATCTTGCCTGCACAGTTTTAACTATGGCTGCGAGAAAGGGAAAGCTTCCAACAATTAGAAAACTGATTTTTAAAAATTGGGACTACCTCAAAGTTAGAGCCTTGGGCTGGATTTTTTCCTTCTCCACAGGTAACAAGAGTGACAGTAGCAAGAGTTCAAGCGACTCCAGAGCCATCTGTCCGGGACGCCAAAGAAGACGGCACCAGTGTCCTGAAGAAGACTGTGGAACTACCAAGGTTACAAGAGCACATGAGGAGAATGGATCGATCAGAATTACAGTGGGAGACTGAATTTCAAGACCCGCCTCCTTTGTACTCAGAGGCTGAGCAGGAAATGCTTTTTTCATCCATCAGCAATATGGAGCAGGAGGAGGAAGATAAAAGGAGATTGAAGGAGGAGACAGAAGAACAATATCAATGGGCTCAATTTCAAGAAGAGGCTGTGCACATAAAATTATATGAAGTTAAAGAGCAAGGTATGGGCAGGCAACTGATGAATTAGTTGCAAGCAATGAGTCAGGAAATGGATTTAAGGACCTTTTAATACCTCAGTTTATAGAGGTGTTAAAGCAGGCAATGGAAACCCATTCTTTACTAGATTGTTTGTCAACAGCAATAATTACAGTTATACCAAAGAAAGATAAATGTTTGTTAAATCCTGCATCTTATTCTCAATATCTTTATTTAATGTAGATTATAAAATTATTGCAAAATTGTTAACAAATAGGTTATCTAAATATTTGCCTGATTTAATTCATATGGATCGAGCAGGTTTTATTAAAAAAACTATACTCTGTGGTCAATATTGCAAGATTAATTAGCTTAATTAATTTAGTTCAGAAAAGAGATCATTATATTGCAGTAACTTTAGATGCAGAAAAGGCTTTTGATATGTTGGAATGGAACATTTTGTTTCAAGTATTGGAGAAGTTTGGTATTGGTTTTACATTTATAAATTAGATTAAAGCCTTCTATTAAAAACCCTTTGGCAATTTATTACTATGAACAAATTTCTGCTTCTTTTCCATTAACTGGGTCAAGACGTCAAGGTTGTTCTTTGTCCCCAGCTTTAGTTATTTTAGCAATTGAGCCTTTAGCTGAACTAATTATACAGGGTTCTAAGATCAAGGGAATCAAGAAGAATATATAATTAATTTATTTGCTGATGATGTTTTGGTTTATTTAACTGATCCTAAAAACTGTTTATTACAATTACAGATTAGATTCAAAGAATATAGGGAAGTCTCTGGTTATAAAATTAATTGGGATATGAGATTATTCCCTTAGCTGAGGATGATTATACATATTGTAAAGTATCACAAAATTTAGGTGGTCAGATATAGGTATCAAATACTTGGGTATTAGAATTGATAATGATTTTTAAAAATTATATAAATTGAATTATTTACCCTTGCTGATTTTTTAAAAATTGAATAATTTACCTGTTTCTTTAATTGGTAGGGTAAACTGTGTTAAAATGAATGTTTTTTTTCCCCTAGAATTCAAATTAATTTTAAATCAATTCCCATTCCAACTCTTTCACAACTTTTTAAGGATTTAATTATGGTGGTTAGGAAATTTTTATGGAAGGATAAAATGCCTAGGATTTCTTTGGATAAAAAATGACTTGGAAATACGAGTTAGGGCGTTTGCATCTTCCTCATTTTAATAATTATTTTAAAGCAGCTCAATTGAGATTTATAAATGTATTGTTTCATTTAGATAGTATTCCATCTTGGGCTTCTATTGATTTTATGCAATAGGGTATATAGATCCCCAAGATTTTATTTATAAATTGAATTCTAATTTGGATTTGGATGTAGGGAATAATTTATTTTGAAACACTTGAGTTGTGGAATAATATTGATAATGAAATTGGTATGAAAGGTTTAGTATCTAGAAAAACGCTTCTATGTCAAAATACGTTTATTTCTTTTTCAAAGGATAACCAATTCTTGAGGATTTGGAGACGGAAGAACATTTAGAGGATCGTAGATTGTTTTGAGGATGGAAGATTTATATATTTGAAGGAATTAAGGAAAATTTTAGTATACCTAGTAGTACTTTATTTTGTAATTTATTACAAAATAAAATATTTTTTTTATCTGGCAAAATAGGTCCTACTTTGATGCTACCTAATCAAAGTGAATTAGAATTACTAATTTCTAATATTACTCTAACTAAATTTATTTCAGTAATTTCAATTTACTTTAAACCAAGGCCCCAAAAATTAGGGTATATAAATCAAGATAAAGATGGGAATTAGATTTAAATACTCAAATAAGTGAAAAGGATTGGATGGATTTATGTAAGAATAATATGACTAAACATATATATGTAAGATATATTAGTTAAATATAACTTTTAACATCAATCATATTTGATGCCACAAAAACTAAATAGATTAAATCCTGCCATATCAGATTTATGTTTTAGATGTAGATCTGAGGTTGGAACCTTTTTCATTCAACTTGGCAATGAGCTAAAGGTAGACAATTTTGGTTAGTGGCAGGTAATTTTTTGGGGACAAATTACTGGGGTCAAATTCCCACAGGACTCAATAAAGTTATAAAGCAAAAAATTAAATTTAAATATTTATCAAATTGAATTTAATTGCTTTAGCATTTTCCAGGAAATGTATAGCAATATCATGGAAGTCAGGAATAGATTTAGGCTTGGAAAGATGGCATGCAGAACTTTGTAGTTGTAAACCATTAGAGAAAATTACTTATAATCTGTGACATAAATATCATATTCTTTGGAAAATATTGAACCCGTATTTACAAAATGTGATTGACTCTCTGAAGACCTCATTTTTTGGTAATCTCCAATAGATTTTTCTGTATAAAGGCTGTATTTTCTTGGCATTCTCCAGTTTTTTTCCTTTCCATATAACCACTTACAGCACAGAACAGGCCAGTTCAGCCCTACTAGTCCATGCCGTAACAAATTCCCACCCTCCTACTCCCACTGACCAGCACCTGGTCCATACCCCTCCAGTCCTCTCCTCTCCATGTAACTATCCTGTCTATCCTTAAATGTAACCAATGATCCCGCCTCGACCACGTCTGCCAGAAGCTCATTCCACATCCCTACCACCCTTTGCGTAAAGAAATTTACCCTCATGTTCCCCTTATAATTTTCCCCCTTCAATCTTAAACCATGCCCTCTAGTTTGAATCTCCCCCACTCTTAATTGAAAAAGCCTATCCACATTTACTCTGTCTGTCCCTTTTAAAATCTTAAACACCTCTATCAAGTCCCCTCTCAATCTTCTACGCTCCAGAGAAAAAAGCCCCAGTCTGCACAACCTTTCCCTATAACTCAAACCTAGAAATCCTGTCAACATTCTCGTGAACCTTCTCTGCACTCTCTCTATTTTGTTTACATCTTTCCTATAATTTGGTGACCAAAATTGTACACAGTACTCCAAATTTGGCCTCACCAATGCCTTGTACAATTTCATCATAACCTCCCTACTCTTGAATTCAATACTCCAATTTATGAAGCCAACATTCCAAATGCCTTCTTCACCACACCATCTACCTGAGTATCAGCCTTGAGGGTACTATTTACCACAACTCCTAAATCCCTTTGTTGCTCTGCACATCTCAATAGCCTACCATTTAATGCATATGACCTATTTAGTTTTTTTCTTTTTTTAGGGTGGGGGGGTGGAAAGGGTGGGTTGAGAAGGATGGGAGTATATTACCACATATAATAATTTATTTGAAATTATTATGGTCAAAAATTTATAAATAAAGTATTTTTTTAAATATGTATAGAAAAGAGAAATGTAAACAAACTAACTGTGCAATACATAAAACAGTAAATATTCAGTAATAAATAATGTGCAAGAATCCAAGGGATAGCAACTGTTCCCAAACCTGCTGGTGCGAGTCTTGTGGCACCTAAATCTGTATCTCTTTCCTCATGGTGGTGTGGATCCTTGATGATGGATCCCTACCTTCCCCCTCAACAAGGCTACAGCTACCCAAATATTGTTTTGTTATCTCTTGGTGAGACTGGAGGAACTGAGTTAATTAGTTTAGATTTCATACTTACTGTTATTACATACAACTCAAGATTATTTTTCCCACTGGTGAGGCAAATTACCACTTATTGCCAGTGCAAAAAAAACTGACTCAACATAAAACATTTAAACAAGTAAATAAATGTAAACAAACCAACTGTGCAATACAGAGAGAGAGAGAGAGAGAGAGAGAGAGAGAGAGAGAAAACAAATCCGTAAAGTGCAAAAGTAAGAGTTCTATAATGAGTCTCTGATGAAGATAATTTTTGAGGTGTCTGATTGTGGAGGAGAAGCAGCTATTCCTGAACCTGGTGAGTCTTGTGGCACCTATACCTCTTTCCTGAATGCAGCAGCGAGAACAGAATGTGTGCTGTGGGGTGTTGATCCTTGACGATTGTTGCATTCCTTGCAAATGTTCTCAATGGTGGAGAGGCTTTTGCAGGGCATTCTGCTCAGAGATAATGGTGTCCCTATACCAGGCCATGATGTAACTGATCAGTGCATTTTCCATTACACATCTGAAGAAGTTTGCCACGGTTTCCAATTATATACCAACCCTCAGCAAACTCCCGAGGAAGTGGAGGCACTGATGTGCTTTCTTCACAATGACATTAGTCCAGTAAAGATCCTCCAAGATAATTTAAATTTAGTTCTGATTCTCTATAACTACTGGATCGTACACCTCTGGATTTTCTTTCCAAAAGTCCACAATCTGCTCTTTAGTTTGGTGACTGAGTGCAAGTTTGTTGCTGGTGTACCATTCAGCCAGGTTTTCAATCTTGCTTCTGAACGGTGACTCATTCCCCCCCTTTTTATAAAGCCCACTACAAATTTATAGATGGTTTAGTTGAGCAGTAAAATTCTCCACCTTCCCTAACCCACTTTAAATGCTTGGCCTCCATTGACAGTTTTACCCTGGTAAAAGATTATGAAATCTATGCCTCTTCTATTTTTATAAACTTTTCTCAGGCCTCTATGGAAAACAGCACAACCTTGTCCAACCTTCAAACTCAGACAGCATCCTGATAAGTCTTTTCTGCACCCTTTCAAAAGGGACAACATCCTTACTGTTAAGGGGCAACAAGAATTGCGCACAAATCTCCAAGTGTGAGCGAACCAAAGTTTTCTATAGTTGCGTGGCAACTTTCAAGGAACTATGGATCTGGACCCCAAGATTCCTCTGCACATCAATGTTGTCAAGAACCCTGCCATTAACAATATATAATTTCCCCTTATATTTTACCTCCTGAAGTGCAACATTCGTTAAATTCCAACTGCCATTCCTGTCTATATTTGTATCTGATCTAAATGCTTCTGTATCCTTTAATAATCCTCCCTACTATTCACAACTCCAAATTTTTGCATCATCTGCAAACTTGCTAACCCTCCCAGTTCCTCGAACTGATTGTTTAACCATTAAACACAAGAGTAAATATCAGTACCCATTTGAGTCTGTCCCGCTATTTAATCATGAGCTGATACATTCTCCCACTCAGCCCCACTGCACTGCCTTCTCTCCATAACCTGATGCCTGGCTTCATATTCTAGTGTCTCCAGTCCCTTGCGTCTCTCAAATTTACTACTCACCCACCTTTTCTTGGGCAAGTGTATTCAGAATCCAAACTATTAATTCACCTGAACACCTTTTGCCTTGTGGCCTTCTTTTGCCTATGAGGGACCTTGCCAAACGCCCTGTCAATGCCCATGTAAATAATCTCCATTGCCACCTTTGTCACCTCCTCAAAACTATGGTGACTGCCACAAATCTGATCATGTCTTGACAAAAATGTGCTTAAATACTAAATAAATTTTAAATTTAGACATACTGCACAGCAACAGGCCATTTTGACCTCCCAATCACACCCAATTAATCTGCAATCCCCAGTATACTTCTGAATGGTGGGAGGAAACCAGAGTCCCCAGGGAAAACCCATGCAGGCATGGGGAGAACATACAAACTCCTTACAGACAGCTTGGGATTCAAATCCCGGTCTCAATTGCTAATGCTGTTGATTTAGAGGCTCACCTGCCTACAATCTCCTGGATTATTTCCCTTTTGAATCAAAGAAACCTTGGCTGTGAGCTTGCCCTTCAAGTTAAGATTGGGTTTTGAAGGTGCTGCCTGAGTAGTAGCAAAGCCAAATGATAAATATCAGCCCAAGAGCACAAGTCCCAAGTCCTGCTGCCTCTCTGAAAGATGGTAAATGCTAGCAAACAACTTGCATGAAAAGTTCATGTCCATGAAACCCAATTAATTGTTTAAAGAGTACACAATTACAATTCGGGGGGTGAGGGGGAAGGTTAGATACACTTAGTTAATTTTTCACTTCAACAATATCACTGAATTAATTTGTTTTACCACACTGAAAATTAAAATACATGTCCCAGGTTTAAAAGTTAGAACTTGTAGGCACTTAAGCTGACTTTGTTCAAGTGGACGTTCTGGTTACCCTCCACAAAGCATTGTCTAATTTAATCACATTCGGAATGCAAAAGCAGCTGTAAATTATATTTTATGCAATATTTTCCAGTTAATTTGACAAACTAAGTTTTAATGCTCCATTAAAATGTCCAAACAGAATTCTGAATTTACATTCAACATTTTTTATAGGAATATAGTAAAATCCCCATTATCCAGGATTCAGTCAAACAGAAAACTCAAGCAACTGTCAAAAACATTGTGGAAAATAAATGGGCAAAAAAGACAACATTTTAAAATTAACACTCTTAGCATTCACTTCGCCAATGGCAAAACATGCAATCTCAAGCAACCAGAAAATTCACTTATACTGAATCTATCAATGCTGATAGGTGCCAGATACCAGGGGTTTTACTCACAGTAAACAAGAAACTATAATTTACACTGCAAAAATAGAATGGCTAAGAAATGCTGTCATAACAGGACAGTACCCTGTGTAGGTCAGCTAACAATATAGTTTCAGTTAAGACAAAATATTGCAGATAAAATACAATCTGCTTCCTCAGTGATATTAAAACTGCAGCCAGAAATAATACTTCTCTGAGCTTTAGAATACTGTTAGGATTGAAGCCTAGCACTTTTGGGGGGGGGGGGGGGGTGACAAATTTTCCTCAAATTATCACACAGCAGAACACTCATTGTAAATTCAAGTCAGTCTTGGCTATTACGTGACCTTTCTTTTGCAAGCCCAATTAATTCTAAGCTCGAATGAATCCATGGAAAAATACCGCAGCCTAGTCAATAGTATCACACCTTTTCAACGGTCTAACTGGGTTATCTAATGTAGTTATTGGAACCTGAAACAGAAGGTGAAGGCCACCTGAATGTCACTATGTTGAAAGAGATTGGCTTTCACCTGCACTCAGTTATCCCAGGTGAAAAGATTTTGTATCAGGTGACTTGCTTGCAGGGCTGATACACAAGCACATACGTAAATGCCTGCATAGAAAAACAATACATGTAATGATTTTCTTAATTTTCAAATAATAATAAAGGCACAGATGTATTTTTGATGGAGTATTAGCTTTTGGGCAGTTAGAAGTAAAAAATAACTTCACGTTATATTATCTAGTGACCAAAGTACACAGTTGTGAGCGATGGGCAAGGACAGAATAGGTTGGAGTAAGCTACTTGGCCTTCTGCCTTCTCTGGCATTCATTATGGCTGATATAATCTTGGTTTCAATTCCACTTTGACTGTTTTCCATATCCATAACCTTCTTAGTAAATTTCCTGGTAATATTAATGATCCATACCCCTCCAGGTAGGGAATTCATAAGCCAGGAGTATGTCAGTAGCTCAATTTTGTTCTGCCATTCAAGAGGATTGTTAATGATCTGACTGTAACCTCAACACTACATTCCTGAAAACCCATAATCATAACGGAGCTCCTTATCATGAATCCATCAAATTTTAACCAAGTCATTGTTCACACTTCTCAACTGAAGTAGATACAAGACCACCTGACCAATCTTTTTTCATAAGACCACCAAAACCACTTCTGAATTCTCCCAAAGCAGTTTTATTCTTTTCAAATTAATGCAAATCAATGCTACATACATGACTCAACTGGTCTGACAAATGTTCTAAGCAGCTTATGCTTAGAACCATAGACATTACAGCACAGAAACTGGCCTTTATTTTTGCCTAGTCTAACTGACCTGCAACTAGTCCATAGGCCTCCATACCACTCCCATTCATGTACCCGTCCAAATTCCTCTTAAAAGTTAAAATTGAGCCCACATTACCACTTCAGCTAAAAGTTCATTCCACCCCTCCCCCCCACCATTCTGTGTGAGGTTCCCGCAAACTTTTCCCCTTTCATTCTTAACCCATGTCCTCTGCTTTATATTTCACCTCCCTTCAGTGTCTGTCCCCCTCAATTTTAATTACCTCTATCAAATTTCCCCTCATTCCTCTACAATCCAGAGAATGAAGTCCTAACCTGTTTAACCTTTCCCTGTAACTCAATTCCTGAAGTCTGGGTAACATCTTAGCAAATCTTCTCTGCCCTCTTTCCATCTTACTGATATCTTTCCTGTAGTTAGGTGACCAAAAGTGCACACAATATTCCAAACTTGGCCTCATCAATGTCTTATACAACTTTAACAGAACATCCCAACTCTTGTACTTGTACTCAATACAGGATGAATCTTTTTAATCAGGTGACATTCAGACCTGGCCATTGCCAAACCACAGAAAATACCGGAAAACATAAATTGACCCCTAAGGGAACACTTATTAGTACTAGCATCATCTTCTGCACCTCTTGGTCTCTTGGAGGACATCCTGAAGGGCTAAAGTACAACTGTATACAAGAAATTAACAGGACTGTATCACCAAAACACTCAGCTGCAGCGTAAACTGATTTTGGCATATTAGTGCAGCTAACAGCGCTGCTCTGGTGTCAGATCCACAAACTAATGGCGACAGATTCAAAGCACTGGATTAGAGGTACAACCTGTACTATGATTAATGAAGCCCAATGTGCCAAAAGCTCTCTTTATAACCCTATCCACCTTTGACACCACTTTCAGGAAATTATGTATCTGTATTCCCTGATCCCCAACTTCTCAGTGCCTTAGTGTTTACTGCGTATGTCCTTTTTGGTTTGTCCTTCCAAACTATAACACCTCACACTTGTCGGCATTAAATTCTGTGTGCCATTTTTCAGCCGATTTTTCCAACTGGTGCAAATTTCTCTGTAAGTTTGAAAACCTTCTTCACTGACCACAACACCACCAATCTTAGTGTCATCTGCAAATTTGCTGATCCAAATTTACCACATTATTGTCCAGATCGTTGATATAGATGACAAACAACAATGGTCCCAGCACTGATCCCTGATGTACAATGTGGTATGCAAAAGTTTGGACACCCCAAGAGATTTTAGCTCTCATAAAACTTTTACTAAGTTCTCAGACATTAATTGGCTTGTTCACAAGTCATGGTTTGGAAAGGTAAAGCTATGCAAATTTCAAAGCTTTCTAAATACCGTGACTCTTCAAACTTTGTTCCAAAAATCAGTAGCCATGATCTCTCTAACCAGCTGCCTAGCTAGCATTCTGAAAATTAAAATAAATGATGCTCACAAGGCAAGAGAAGGCTATAAGAAGATAGCAAAACGTTTTCAGGTGGTAATTTCCTCAATTTGTAATTGTACAAGAAATGGCAGTTAACCAAAACAGTGGAGGTCAGGTTGAGGCCTGGAAGGCCAGCTCGTGGGATTTGCTAGAAAGTCAAATCAAAACTCATTTGGCTGCAAAAGACCTTCAGGAAGATTTAGCAGACTCTGGAGTGAAGGTGCAGCGACACCTGCACAAGTATGATCTTCACGGAAGTCATCAAGAAAAAGAAACTTTTCCAGCCTCCTCACCACAAAATTTAGCCTCAGAAGTGTGCAAGGGAACAGCTCAACAAGCCTGATGCATTTTGGAAATAAATCCTGTAGACTGATAAAGTTAAAAACTTTTTGGCTACAATCAGCAAAGGAATGAAAGGGTGTAGAATTTCATGGGTTTGTGCTGCAGCACAGGGAACATTTCACTGGTAGAGGAAAGATTTAATTCAATTAAATACCAGCAAATTCTGGAAGCAAACATCAATTACACTATCGGGAAAAAAGCTGAATATGAAAAGAGGACAACTTCTACCACAGGATAATGATCCCAAGTATACCTCAAAATCTACATTGAACTACCTCAAGAGGCACAAGCTGAAGGTTTTACCATGACTCTCTCAGTCCCCTCCCTGACCTAAACATCAATGAAAATCTGGAGATAGTCCTCAAAGGAGCAGTGTATAAAAGACGGCCAAAGAATCTCACAGAACTAGAAGCCTTTTGCAAGGAAGAATGGGCAAAAATCCCCCAAACAAGAATTGAAAGATTCCTAGCAGGCGACAGAAAGCATTTACAAGCTGTGATTCTTGCCAAAGGGGGTGTTATTAAGTAGTGACCATGCAGGGGGCCCAAACATTTGCTTCAGACACTTTACCTTTTTCGTTACTTTGAAACTGTAAAAGATGGAAAATTTAAAAAAGTAAATCTTGTTTAAAATATTAAAGAAATCTGTCAACTTTAGCTTTATGCCTTTTAGAAATCAGGTCAATTTTTTAAACTTACTTAGCTGTCCACAGTAACAAAGATTTTGATGGGGGTGCCCAAACATTTGAATACCATTGTAGATGACAAACGACAATAGTCCCAGCCCTGATCCCTGAGGCACACCACTAGTCGAAGGCCTCCAGTCTGAGAGGCAAGCATCCACCACTACTCTCTGGCTTCTCCCGTCCAACCATTGTCGAATCCAGTTCACTACTTCACCACGAATACTTACAGTCTGTACCTTCCTAACTAATCTCCCACGTGGGACCTTGTCAAAGGTCTTACTAAACTCCATGTACACAACAACATCCACAGCCTTTCCTTCATCAACTTTCCTGGTAACTTCCTCAAAAATCTCTAAGATTGGTTAAACAAGACCTACCACGCACAAAGCCATGTGGACTATCCTGATTCTGTCCATGGCTATCCAAACAATTGTATATCTGATCTTTTAGAACACCTTCCAATAATTTGCATACTACTAATGTATAATTTCCAGGGTTAACTTTGGAGCATTTCTTTTTAAACAAAGCGAGCTACCCTCCAATTCTCTGGCATCACATCCGTGGCTAAGGACATTTTAAATATTTCTGCAAGAGCTCCTGAAATTTCTACACTAACCTCCCTCAAGGTCTGAGGGAATATCTTGTCAGGCCCTGGGTATTTATCTACCCTTATTTGCTTTAAAACAGAAGCACTTCCTCCTCTCTTATCTGCATAGGTTCACTGCTTGTTTTCCTTACTTCCCCACAACTCTGTCCTTTTCCTGATGAAGAAGAAACATTTAAGACCTCTCCCATCTCTTTCGGCTCTATACAAAGCTGACCACTCTGATCTTCAAGGGGATCAATTTTGTCCCTTACTATCCTTTTGCTCTTAATATACCTGTAGAACACCTTAGGATTTTCCCAATTTCTGTATTCATTTCCCCTTGCAATGAAACATTAATGTTATTAGCTTTCAAAATTATTTACCATATATATTTTGTGAATCATATCCCCCTGAATACAAGATATCAAATATTATTTTTTTTTCCTGCCAAAGTTTTACCCACATACTTTGTAAAGTATATCGACTAGTTGCATTATGTCCTGGTTTGGTTACTTGAGTGAACATTAATGCAAAAGGCTACAGAAAGAGGAAAGCCCAGCCAAGTCCATCATAGATACCACCTCAAATGAAAGAATTCATGATAGGTTTTGCCTCAAGAGGGCTTTCAGGGAGGAGTCATGTGATGGAGTAGTGGCTGGTCGAATGGAAACAGCCCTCTCCAGAGAAGAGAAAAAAAAATGTGAAAAAAAAGCTCAATAAACATAACATACAGGAAGAGAAAGATAAAGTTACAGAGAAGAGACAGAAGATGGCACCCAAAAGAGAAAAAGTAAGAATAACAGAGAAAAAGGAAGAAGGAAAATCACTGGAGAAGAAAGAAGAAGGTCTTACCTGCACATCGGAGCAGAGAGCCACCATGGAGAGGAGCGGCTGATCACCGATGTTGGTGAGTACCCAGAGGAGTGGTGCACTCCCGACCGGCAGACTTCAAAAATGGCTCTCAGAGCCAAGAAGAGGTGCGCAGTGCACAGGTAAAAGAAAAGGTCAACGCCGACGGGAGGGGGGCTCAGCTGAGGAGCGGTCGGCCCAGCGGCGGGGAGGCCCAGCGGCGGGGAGGCCCAGCGGCGGGGAGGCCCAGCGGCGGGGAGGCCCAGCGGCGGGGAGGCCCAGCGGCGGGGAGGCCCAGCGGCGGGGAGGCCCAGCGGCGGGGAGGCCCAGCGGCGGGGAGGCCCAGCGGCGGGGAGGCCCAGCGGCGGGGAGGCCCAGCGGCGGGGAGGCCCAGCGGCGGGGAGGCCCAGCGGCGGGGAGGCCCAGCGGCGGGGAGGCCCAGCGGCGGGGAGGCCCAGCGGCGGGGAGGCCCAGCGGCGGGGAGGCCCAGCGGCGGGGAGGCCCAGCGGCGGGGAGGCCCAGCGGCGGGGAGGCCCTGCGGCGGGGAGGCCCTGCGGCGGGGAGGCCCTGCGGCGGGGAGGCCCTGCGGCGGGGAGGCCCTGCGGCGGGGAGGCCCTGCGGCGGGGAGGCCCTGCGGCGGGGAGGCCCTGCGGCGGGGAGGCCCTGCGGCGGGGAGGCCCAGCGGCGGGGAGGCCCAGCGGCGGGGAGGCCCAGCGGCGGGGAGGCCCAGCGGCGGGGAGGCCCAGCGGCGGGGAGGCCCAGCGGCGGGGAGGCCCAGCGGCGGGGAGGCCCAGCGGCGGGGAGGCCCAGCGGCGGGGAGGCCCAGCGGCGGGGAGGCCCTGCGGCGGGGAGGCCCTGCGGCGGGGAGGCCCTGCGGCGGGGAGGCCCTGCGGCGGGGAGGCCCAGCGGCGGGGAGGCCCAGCGGCGGGGAGGCCCTGCGGCGGGGAGGCCCTGCGGCGGGGAGGCCCAGCGGCGGGGAGGCCCAGCGGCGGGGAGGCCCTGCGGCGGGGAGGCCCTGCGGCGGGGAGGCCCTGCGGCGGGGAGGCCCTGCGGCGGGGAGGCCCTGCGGCGGGGAGGCCCTGCGGCGGGGAGGCCCTGCGGCGGGGAGGCCCTGCGGCAGGGAGGCCCAACAACAGGAGACACATCAGCTGGAGGCCCAGCAAGGATACACAAGCAGCTCACCAGAAAAGGATGAAGATACAAAGATACAGAGAAGAGAAGATGACACAGACATAGATACAGACACAGAAGATGAGGAGGAGGAAGACCAAGAATTTCAAAGGAAAGAAGAAGGTAAAATAGAAGGACAAAGCTTAGATAAAGCCTTTTTTGAAGAACAAATGAGGTCATTAAAAGAATGGCTATCATTAGAATTTAGTTCAATCAAAAGAAAAATGAAAAGAGCTAAAGACAGAATGCAAAGATTAGAGTTGGTCATGACTGAAATAGGGAAAAGAGTAGAAAATGTGGAGGAACGAGAAGCTGCTGTAGAAATGGAGATATATGATCTAAGAGGGAAGTTGGAAGAGAGCGAAAAATAATTAAAGAGACACAAGATTTATTGTCGCAAAAAATTGACATATTGGAAAACTACATTAGGCGAAACAACATAAAAATAGTGGGCCTGAAAGAAGGCAAAGAAGGGTCAGATATGAAGGAATTTATAAAAGGATGGATCCCGAAGGTGCTGGGAATAACAGACTCACATGAAGAAATAGAAATCGAAAGGGTGCATTGAGCGCTAGTACCGAAACCGCCACCACATCAAAAACAGAGATCCATAGTGGTAAAATTTCTAAGATATATGACAAGAGAAAACATACTGGAGCAGGCAAGAAAGAAGATTACAGAAGACAATAAGACATTGGAATATAAGGGACAAAAAAATATTTCTAACAGATATAGTTGTAATATATTTGTAATTATATTTTTACCCGGACATAAGCTTCGAACTTTTAAAGAAGAAGAAGGAATTCAACACGGTGAAAACAATCTTATGGAAGAAAGGATATAACTTTATATTAAGACATCCAGCGGTACTCAAAGTATTCATTCCTGGGGTATTGAATTGACTGTTCTCGGACCCAAAGAAAACCCAAGAAATGTGCAGGACAGGAAAAGAGAGGAGGAAGAGTGACAAGAAGGATGACCGGCAAAAAAAAAAATATGTAAAAATATAATGTAAAGATTATGTGTATCCATTGGAGCGCTCACACCCCTAACGTCGAGGTACTCGAGATGGCAGAGGTCGACAGCATCGAGTCCACGCTGCTGAAGATCCAGCTGCGCTGGATGGGTCACGTCTCCAGAATGGAGGACCATCGCCTTCCCAAGATCGTATTATATGGCGAGCTCTCCACTGGCCACCGTGACAGAGGTGCACCAAAGAAAAGGTACAAGGACTGCCTAAAGAAATCTCTTGGTGCCTGCCACATTGACCACCGCCAGTGGGCTGATAACGCCTCAAACCGTGCATCTTGGCGCCTCACAGTTTGGCGGGCAGCAGCCTCCTTTGAAGAAGACCGCAGAGCCCACCTCACTGACAAAAGGCAAAGGAGGAAAAACCCAACACCCAACCCCAACCAACCAATTTTCCCTTGCAACCGCTGCAATCGTGTCTGCCTGTCCCGCATCGGACTGGTCAGCCACAAACGAGCCTGCAGCTGACGTGGACTTTTTACCCCCTCCATAAATCTTCGTCCGCGAAGCCAAGCCAAAGAAAAGAAGAAAGATATATATATATATATATAAAGATTTAAAGATGGATAAGAAAAGGGGAAGAAGGAAAAAAGAGAGAGAGCTTTGTTACAAGTATAGGAAAATAATGTTCTCTGGGGGGGTGGAAAATAAAGGTCACTGTGAAATCAGTTGACGCTTGCGAGTAAGTTCGCAAACTGAATGGAAAGGGGAGTTGTGGTTGCCGTCAAGGGATAGGAGGCAATCCAAGGAGGGGAGGTTCATTTGGGGTTAAAGGGTTATTGCTTGTGGGGATTGTTGGGGTATTTCATGTCTTAAATGTGTTGTCATATATTGAAATTAAAAAGGAAAACTTAAAAACAGTAATGGAAAAAAAGGGATGGAGGTGATGAAGAGGTGGAAAAGAAGTGAAAATAAAGATATAAGATGGCCACGTTGGACTAAATGACTATAAACATTAATGGAATATATAACCAAGTTTAAGTGTATCCCATTGGGGGGGGGGAAAAAAAATTACATATAATTTAAAAGAAAGTTATAATGATTGGGGAATCCTGGGAACCATATATGGAACATGGCAGAAAGAGCAGGCTTAGGACCTCAACCACCTAAGAAGAAGATAAACACAATCAGATTTAATGTGAACAAGTAGATAACACGTCTTTTTTGTTTGTATTCCTTTTGTATAAAGATATTGTTTTATTGTATTTTATATGTTCAATATTTACTGTTTTTGGAGGGGGGTGGGAAGAGGGAAGGGAGGAATGGGGGGAAAAAAGAGAAAATGTCACTGTGAATATTTAAAGAGATGTGACTGTAAATATATTGGTTGATATGGTTCATAGTGCGATACAGAATTACAAAAAAAGAGGGCTTTCACCATCATAAAGAACCTCTAACATCATGGTATTAAAGAACAATCTGCAGATGCTGGGATCAAGAGCAATACACAAATATGCTGGAGAAACCCAGCAGATCACACAGCATTCATGGGACGTAAAGGGTAACAAATGTTAATGTCAAACCTAGGCCCTCAATCTCCTTTCCTCCAGCTCCCCCACCCCTATCCCTTCTCAGCATTTGTTTTTTTAAATTCAATCCTCCCACCTGTATCCACCTACTGCCTCTTACCTGTAAGCCTGCATTTTCCCCTTCCTTCCTTCTCTTCCCTCCCTCCAATTTTTTTTTTTATTCAGGCATCTGCCGGTTTTCTTCTTATTTCTGATGATTGGTTCAGAACCAAAATGTTGGTTACTTTTTAATTCCTCAACTCTCTGAAAGAAAGAGACCAAGGGATAGGGGGAGAGAGAGAGAGAGACTGGGGAAGAGTTAATGGAAATTGGGGGTCGATAGTAATGATGTCTGGTTGGAGACCGTCAAGGCAGAATGCAAGGTGTTGCTTCTTTAATTTGCACGTGGCATGGGTTTGACTGCCTATGGACACTGTGACCTGTTAAGTTTCTGCAGTTCATTATTAGTACAGAAACTTGAAGTCTCAGATCTCTAGGTTCAAGAATAGTTTTTATCCAATACCTCTTCAGTCTCTTGAAACTTCCTATACTAACTTTTAACACCAATGCCTGCACTACTGAAATTTCACTTTATTTCATGCACTAATTGCAACTGTCAATATTTATCTGTTCTTTGTATTTATCGTTTCTTTTTGTGTCTCGGCATATAGTTGTAATTTCCATTTATATCCATTTGCCTTTGGTGCAACTTGTGTATCGATTTAGCTGCAGCAAGAATTTCGATGCATCTGAACATTGTACTCAAGTATTGACAATAAACTTGCTTTAAAAATTAGTCAGATAGGAATCTTGTATTTTTCAATAACAGTGCCTCTCCGTTCTATGAACATCAAGATTCTGCTTCCACTGCCCCCTGAGGGAACAAGTTCCAAAGACTCAGGAGCATAGAGAAAAATATCACTCATCTGTCTCAAATGAACAACTACCATATGTTTTTTAAGTGATTCCATTATTGAGAGTCTCCCTCAAATGCAAACATTCTCACCAAAGAATTAGTCTGTTTCAATCAAATCTCCTCTCACTGTTCTAAACTCCAATGGATGCAAGTCTTCCTTCCTTCATTGGTAACCTGCCTTTTCCAGATATTAACCCATCCTCCTCTGAACTGCTTCCAACACATTTATATTGTTCCTTAAGATGATACCATGTACAATAGTCAAAAAAAATCTCATCTATCTTAGCAAATAGATAAAGCAACTCTGATTCTGAATTCTGGAGTAGAATCCAACACATTTATGGGATGTATCATTCCACAACAATAGCCATTTTAATAACTAGAAGACAAAAAATTATGAAACACAACCTGCATCAAGATTTTAAAATTTAGTCATACAGCATGGTAACCGGCCCTTTCGGCCCACGATCCCATGCCACCAAATTACCAATAACCCAGGTACAATTTTTGGACAGTGGAAGGAAACCGGGGCCCCTGGGGAAAACCATGCAGTCACAGGAAGAATGTACAAACTCTTTAACAGATGATGAGGAATTTGAACCCCGGTCCCGATTGCTGGCCAAAACAACGTTGCGCTAGCCATGCCACCTTTAGTTATACAAGGTATTGAATCACTGGAATCAGGATTTATTGTCAGAAAATTCTGTAAAATACATTTTAAAAATATGAGGAAACAAGTGAGACATTATTTTGTAGCCTATATATGAAATGTGTCTATTTTGGTCCTCAGGGTGGTATATGATTCAAAAGAATCAACACAAATAGCAATGAATGGAAACATACTTAATGAGCAAAATTCAAAGAGCAGTTCTTCCCTTTGCATGGTAAGTGGCTTACTCATAGAAACAAACATCACCTGAAAGATCGTTGTTTGATGAAGGGGGCTAATAATTAACAGTTCAGCAAGGAAGCCACTCCTGCTAAATAAATACTATTGGCTAGAGTTAGCACAAAGTGAGCTCATGATGGATGACAATTGACATTTGGGTCCTGTGAAATTCAGAGCATACTTTTAAAACTATTTACCTTTAATAGAAAAAATTATAAAAGGACAACATTTTCAAAATGCTCTGCATAAACAAAGATGTCAGTCTATTTTACCTCCCAAATGGAATTACTAAAAATGTTTACCATTTTGTCTGATGAAACCCTTCCTATCATGTCCAGGGCCCAACCTTCCCCAAATTAAAAAAGATCAACCATTTGAAAGCTCCTGTTCCTGGTGAACCAGCAATTACAGAATTTAACTTAAATTCATTTTACTTGCATATCCAATTATTTCTCAAATCTTATAACATTGAGTCATTTTAGAATTACAAGGTACATGGATAGTAATACGGTCAATTAAATGCAGACCCTCTATCTTCCCCAAATTCTCATCAGTGATTCTCATCACTTACGGCCTTCCTGCTGCCAATCACAAGCAGGCTCTTGCAGAGCTGCATGATGTTGGCCCAGCCCAACGCACCACAAATCTTAGTTGGCTACTTTAACCAGGCCTGTGTTTGAAAAGCCTGCCCAACTACCACCAGCATGCAACTTGCTCTACCAGAGGTCCCAGCACATTCGATCACTGCTACACCAAGATAAGGAAGGCCTATCATTCTTTCCCAAGACCACACTTTGCTAAGGCCAGGGCCAAATTAATGCTACAAGCCCCACATTTTAAAGAGCCCCGGTGTTTATGTATTATGAATTATGAACTTAAAACATTTTTGTTTTCACCTTTGAGCAGTGGCTTTCAGATTCTACATTGATAGATTGTATTAATATTCCTGATTAAAGGTGGCTAAAATTGCCAGTGTGGTATCTCATAACCACTGCACAAAGAAGAAAATGAAAATGTTTATATTCATAATTCATAGAAATAAAATATGAAACCTTAAAGGGGTGGTAGCGAAAATAATTACAATCTTTCATCAAGATTGTAACATGCCTCTTGAAGGAGGGGTGGCACCTGACCACCTCACTCCTAGCCCCGGCCATCTGTCGCGCCCACCCTCTCCCCCCCCCCCCCCCCATCTAACTCCCGACACAGCAGCAGGGGTGCAACGCTGCCGGAATTCACCAGATCGCCACTCCCACATCTGATTTGACTGCTTCAGGGTTGCCCTGCCAGCTCATGGAGACGGCCCAATGCGGGAGCAATGGCTATCTTTGTTATCCATAATTCCCCCATGCAGTTGGAACCGCTCTGCCAATGTCTGCACCAGGGAAATGCAGAGCATGTGAAAGAATATGGGTAACAAAGATGGCCAGTGCACCCGCATTGAGCGAGCTGCCACCGTAAGTTTTGTTTTAACAAAATGTGTAAGTATGTTTTAACAGGGGAGGGGGAGGGGAGTAATTTCAGTTTAAGTGCTTCCCCTTCCCCCTCACTCTGAATGTGCCAGCCAGCACTATTTAGGATTCCACATGTGCCAGTCAACACAATTGAGAGCCCCTTTAAAATTTATGGTACAAGCCCCACAATCTTAATCTGGTACCGGGCAATTCTGATCACCTGGTTGGGCTCCTTCTGCCTTCATACAGATAGAGCCTAAAAAGAGAGGCTCCGGAAGTTAGGACAGCTAGGTCATCACAGGAGGCTGAAAAACAATTACAGGACTTCCTCAAGTCAGCGGATTAGGCAGTGTTCAAGGACTCTGCTAAGAATCTGAACAAATTCACAGAGACTGTCATCTATTTTATCAAAACACCAAATCATTCAGGATTTTCCTCAAACAGAAGCCCTGGATGAACAATGAAATCCGGAACCTGCTGAGAGTCAGATCACAGGCATTTAAGTCCGGAGATCCAGATCAGTACAGCAGGAGCAGATATGACCCGCAGAAAGCTATCTCCTGGGTGAAGTGCAGGTTCTAGATGAAATTGGAAACATCGAGGGACACTCACAGCTGTGGCAGGACCTAAATGCAATAACCTGTTACAAAACCAAATCTGGTAAACCAAATGAGTTTACATTCCAGTTTGTCTATCTTTTCTCTTTGGCTTGGCTTGGCAGACGAAGATTTATGGAGGGGTAATGTCCACGTCAGCTGCAGGCTCGTTGGTGGCTGACAAGTCCGATGCGGGACAGGCAGACACGGTTGCAGCGGTTGCAAGGGAAAATTGGTGGGTTGGGGTTGGGTGTTGGGTTTTTCCTCCTTTGTCTTTTGTCCGTGAGGTGGGCTCTGCGGTCTTCTTCAAAGGAGGTTGCTGCCCGCCGAACTGTGAGGCGCCAAGATGCACAGTTTGAGGCGAGATCAGCCCACTGGCGGTGGTCAATGGGGCAGGCACCAAGAGATTTCTTTAGGCAGTCCTTGTACCTCTTCTTTGGTCCACCTCCGTCTCGGTGGCCAGTGGAGAGCTCGCCATATAACATGATCTTGGGAAGGCGATGGTCCTCCATTCTGGAGACGTGACCTACCCAGCGCTGCTCTGGGTTGTCCATCTTACTAACAGGTCTACGGCGGATGCCATCTCGCTGACTCTACACAAAACCTTGGAACACCTGGACCACGAAGACACACACATCAGTGTGAAATTCAAAGTATTCACAATCACTACTCAGGAGACAAAGTCTTGGAGAACAAGTTCTGTTTTATTTCAGGTCTGCAGAGCTGGGTGTCTCTTAGTCCCAAGACACACCAGAGATTTGAAATCATCACTCTTTTGTACAATTCCACGCTTAGCAAAGACACCTCCCCTTATAGCTCCTTCCAATCGGGACCCCAATATTTCACAGCCTTCCCATTTCTCTCCGATTCTACAGGGTGCCTCCTTGTTCATACATCGCATGTTATGTTAATCAGGCAGCCTTGTCATTGGGGGCGTCCAGGTTAATATTTATATTCTCATTAAGCAAGCGCAGTAGTGACTGCAGGTTACCCTTGGTTGTTTTCCCAGGTTAAACCAGAATTCATTGTCCTTGAAGATTCTGATACACAAGAGATCCACTAACTGTTAGCTAATTGTTCTCAAGTGCTAATCTAATCATGTTCCACTCCTTCTCACAGTGGTGCTAGTTTAACCACATTCCACCACTATTCACAATCAGGATGTTTTAAAAAAAAATATAGACTACAATTCAGCATTTAACACCATCATCCCCTCAAATCTGATCAGCAAACTCCAAGACCTGGGAGTTAACACCCCAATTACTGTGTAATGGAACATGGATTTCCTCACCTCCAGACCACAATCAGTGAAGATTGGTAAGAATTTCTCCTCCACAATCTCCATCAGTACCAGAGCATTTCTTAGCCATTTGCTTTATTCATTTTACACCTACGACTGTGTAGCTTGGTAATGACAATAACACCATCTACAAATTTACCGGTGATACCATAGTGGTGGGTTGTATAAAGGAAAGAGATGAATCAGCATACAGGAGGGAGATTGAAAATTTGGCTGAATGGTGCACCAAAGTGTCACCAAAACTAAGGAGTTGATTGTTGACTTCAGGAATGGAAAGCCAGAGGTAGACAATCCAGTGATCACTGGGGGAAATCAGAGGTGAAGAAGGTGAGCAAATTTAAGTTCCTGGGAGTCACCATTTCAGAGGATCTTTCCTGGACCCAATGGTATTGTGAGGAAAGCACATCAGCGCCTCAGGAGTTTGCAGAGGTTTCGTATGACATCAGAAACCCTGGCAAACTTCTACAGAGGTGTGGTGGAAAGCATATTGTCCAGCTGCATCACGGCCTGGTGTGGAAACAGCAATAGCACTGAGCGCAAAGCCCTCCAAAAGGTAATGGGCACAGCCCAGGTCATCACAGGCAAAACCCTCCCCACTACTGAGTACATCTATAGGGAACGTTGTCACCTGAGAGCAGCAGCGATCGTCAAAGACCCTCACCACCCAGCACACACTGTTCTTGCTGTTGCCATCAGGGAAGAGGTACGAGGGCCACAAGACTTGTACCACCAGGTTCAGGAAGTGTTGCTACCCCTCCACCATCAGACTCAACGACAAATTCAAATCAGAGACTCATTAAGGGCTCTTATTTGTGCACTTGTTTGATTTTGTTATGTTCTCTCAGTATTGCACTTTGTTTACATTTGTAATCTCCTAACATTTCTTTTGATTGTTTACATGTTCATACTGTGTAGTTTACTTTTTGCACCACCAATTAGTGGCAATTCTGCCGTGCCCGCAGGAAAAGGAAATTTCAGGGATGTATGTGATGCCGTGCATGTAATCTGACAATAAATCTGAATAAAATCCACAGCAAAAAAGCCTCACTGTGGCTCAAGTTGAAATGCAAAGGAAGAGATCATTCAATCATCTAAAGTTAAAGGAATGCAAAGCTAGTTTATAAAATCTTTCAATATTTACACCATTCTATCATTCCAATGAATCAGTTCTGCACACCAATGCTGATACTGGAAACCAAACACACAGACCAATCTGAATGTACGACCCAAATGATTACTGAACAGAAATTTGGCATGGATAAACCAATTTGGCTGGAATACTCCATTCTAATCAAAGGGACATGACACGCAATCTTAAATGATATTTTAAGCCATGCATAAGCTTATCACCACAGGCGACAAAAGAATGGCATTGATTACATCAATATAACCATTTAACTGGCATCACCTATGGCTCCTAGAACGCTTCCACCAGCGTTGTCTTCGCTCCATCCTCAACATTCATTGGAGTGACTTCATCTCCAACATCGAGGTACTCGAGATGGCAGAGGCCGAGAGCATCGAATCCACGCTGCTGAAGATCAAACTGCGCTGGGTAGGTCGCGTCTCCAGAATGGAGGACCATCGCCTTCCCAAGATCGTGCTATATGGCGAGCTCTCCACTGGCCACCGAGACAGAGGTGCACCAAAGAAGAGGTTCAAGGACTGCCTAAAGAAAGCTCTTGGTGCCTGCCACATTGACCATCACCAGTGGGCTGATATCGCCTCAAACAGTGCATCTTGGCGCCTCACAGTTCGGCGGGCAGAAACCACCTTTGAAGAAGACCGCAGAGCCCACCTCATTGTCAAAAAGCAAAGGAGGAAAAACCCAACACCCAACCCCAACCAACCAATTTTCCCCTGCAACCGCTGCAACCGTGTCTGCCTGTCCCGCATCAGACTTGTCAGCCACAAACGAGCTTGCAGCTGACATGGACATTACCCCTCCATAAATCTTCGTCCGCGAAGCCAAGCCAAAGAAAAAAAGTGCCAGAAAATGTGTAAGCAGACAACACAAAATCAATAGCCAACTAAATAAAAGATACATTTGTCAGTGCATATTGTTATACAGCTTAATGTGCCCTTGTCTCAGTTTCCAATTCACTGCCATAACATGACATGGTATTTTGCCACACAAAGGTCAGAAAATAAAAATGTTTTCATTATATTTACTATTGAGACCATCAAAAATTAATTTCTGCATCAGAAAGTGGATGCTTTATTAGCAAGTTCTTAGGAGGCCAATGTCAAGAAAGGAAGAGCAAAGTCAATTATTTTAAATTAATTTGATTCTCTGAACAAATTGTTATTTGTTCAATGCTTGAGATCACCATGTACAGTAAAATTCTTGTAACTGGACCATTTCCTGGACTATTGGATGTTACTTCTATAAAAACACAAACATTACACAAAGAAATAATTTGGTGAGTTTAAATGCAGCAGGAAATGGACAAGCACTATGGACCACTGGCTCTGGTTGCAAATGATGCACAATCTCTACTTTTGGTGTTCTGGACCCCCAACCTCAACTCTGGCTGTACATCCAGCACACAGTCCAGGCCCCTGCCTGAGCTGCACTCCAAACTATTATTTTCGCACACATGCTGCATGCATTCGAGATTCCCTGGATTCTACTGCCTCATTTTCACCATGGTCGTTCAATCTCTATACACCCCTTCTCCTATACTGTAGGTATCAAAGCCATTAGCTTTTTTTCTCAATAACAGATCCAAGACCCCTCTGCCCAGCAGAACTTGCTCTTACCCTCACTAACTTCTCCTTTGGCTCATCCCATTTTCTCCAAGTCAAAGGGGAAGCTGTGCCTTCTAGCATGGGTCCTGGCTATACCTGCCTTTTTGTTGGTTATGTGGAGTAATCCATTGTACAAGCCAATACAGGCAAGGCTCAACTCTTCCTCCAATACATTTAACAACTACATTGGTGCTGCCTCCTGCACCCAAGATCAACTCATTAACTTTATTCACATTGCTGCTAATTTTCAATCCAACTTCAAATTCCCTTGGTCTATCTAACTGGCAACACTCACCCCTTTCTGAATCGGTCTCCATCTCAGGAGACAAACTCTCCACAGATGGTTTCTACAAATCTACCAACTCCCACAGCCTCTATCCTCAAGGACCCCCCACCACCCAGGCCATACACTCTTCACACTGCTACCATCAGGAAAAAAGTACAGGACCCTGAAGACCATCACTCAAGGGCACAAGGAAAGCTTCTTCCCCTTCCCATCAGATTCCTAAATGATCAATCCTTTACTTTGACTTTTCGTGCACTATTTATATTTTTTGTTGCAAGATGGGTTATATAAATGTTTGCGCTGTGATGCTGCCGCAAAACAATGAATTTCATGACTTGTTCATGACAATAAATTCTGAGTTACCTTGACTACACCTCTTCACATGCTGTCCCCTATAAGGATTCCATTCATTTCTCTCAATTCCTCTACCGAATCTGCTCCCACAATGTGGTCTTCTATTCCAGAACATCCAAGATGCCTTTGTTCTTCAAAAAAAAGGTTTTTCCTCTACTGCTATCAACTCAGCCCTTACCTGCATCTCCTCTATTTTCCGTCTGTCTGTCTGTCCTGGGCCCTTGCACCCCTAGATGCAACAAGGACAGGATTTCCCCTTGTCCACACCTACCTCCCCACCAGCATTCACATCCAACATGCATACTATCCACCACAATTTCCACCATCTACAACACTTTCCTACCACCAGACACATATCCCCTCTACGCCTTCTGCAGGGACCACTCCTCATCGGCTCATCCCTTCCCATTGATCACCCTCTTAGTGCGTATCCCGGTGACTGCATAAAAAGCTACACTTGGCACCCACACCTCCTCCCTCGCCACGATTTGGAGCCATGAGCAGTCCATTCAAGTAAAACCTCCACATGAATCTGCAGGGATCATCTATAGCATTGGATGCTCCTGTTGTAGCCTCCTCTGTTGCATGCTGAAATACCAGGGAACTCCCAGTGGCCAACCATTTTAATTCCATGTACCATTCCCACACTGATGTATCTATCCATGGCCTCATGCAATGCCAAACCGAGGGCACCTGCAAATTGGAGGAACAACACCTAATATTCTGTCTGGGCACACTTTAACTAGATGGCATTAACATCAACTTCAGCTTCCGTTAAACTGCCTTCCTGTGTTTCTCCCTTTTCCTATCCCTCTGTCCCCTTTCCTTCAGCTTCCCAGTCCTTTGCCTTCCCTCTCCATTCTGAACTACCCTCTCCCATCACCCCAGTTTTTTTCTCTTCTACCTTCCCACATCTATCCACCTACAACCTTTTCCTTGTTAGACTGTGCTCCCCCTTCCTCTTCTCTTCCCCTCCCCAATCTTTTTATTCAACTGCCTACCTACTTTTTGCTCTACCTCAGGCTGAAATGTCGGTTACCCTTCACTATTAAAAAGATTTCACAATCAGATGCAGGATGGTCAGCTTTACAGTATATGTGTATACTTACAAGTCTGACTCCTATACAATTACAATTTCACAAAATAATTTTAAAAACAATAAATTGTGGCCCTTCAATATCTACATTTGTGACAAATAATATCACTGCGTAAATCTGGCAATTTCAGCTTAAATTTTTTTAAAATTTACATGCTGTTGATGTTCAATTAGGAAAGCAAATGATATGTTAAAAGAGAATTAATGAGCAGAGATGCCTTTTTCCAATTATATTTGACACAGAGAGACCTATTTGGAATGTTGTACACAGGTATGTTTTTTCTTCCTAAAAAGGCATGAATTATAATTGAGGGACTGGAGCAAAGGCTTATGAAGCTGTGGCTGATTATGGCTCTGTCATGGAAAAAGGCAAGTCGATTGGGCCGAGAGTTTAGAAGAACAAGTGGAAATCTCTCAGACCTTACAGGGTGGATAATGTTCCCTTTGGCTGGGCTATCTAGAATCAGGAAGCAATCACAGCCTCTAAATACGAGGTAGGTCATTTTCATGAAGGATAGAAATCTTTAGAATTCTCTACCGAAGCAGGCATTGGAAGCTCACATGCTGAGTATAATCAAGACAGATTCACTGCTTTTTGGATGTAACACAAATCATGGATTCTGCATTTGAACACGAAAATGACAAGTTAGCAATCACCCACACACAGCCTTATCGAATGGTATAGCAAGCACAAGGTGCCAAATACCTGATTTTTGTTTCCCAGCATTCTTAATGCCAATATTTCATTCAAAAGAAAAGAAAAATCATTCTAATTCAGCTTTTGTTTCACTCATTGGTTTCAGCATTAGCTGAAAACAGAAAAGAGGAAAACACCATATTTTGCATTATCAAACATATTTTAACCCTTCCCAAACAAATGCCCAAATGAACCAAATTGAAGAACTTGGTGATGTCCTCAAATTTTTTTTATTCATTCACTGAATGGAGACATTGCTGGCAATACTGGTATTGGTACTAACAGAATCATTATTTCAGAGTATTTATAAACCACATTGGCAGGTCGAGCTTAGCAAGGATGGTAGATTTCCTTCTCTCAAAGGCATTAGGGAAACCATGTGTTTTTGTAGTTTCATGGTTACCATTTTTGAGACTGGCTTTTTAAAAAATTCTGGATTTACTTATTTAAAATGCTGAACTGCCATGGTGGGATTTAAACTCTCTGGATCAATGGTTCAGATTTCTAGCTGCTAGATCAGAACTCTAACTATATGATCATTGATAGATTAATTAGCTTTGTCACCTATATAATGCCAGCTGTACCTTAACCCATTTATAACAATCTACTTGCTGAGTATAATCAAGACACATTGATAGGTTTTTTTAATATTAAGCGAATCCAAAATGCATTCCACCTTTGACACAAATGAAACATTCTAAGGTATTCCATGAGGGCATTATTCAACATATTTTAATAAAGAAAAAGCTATTTAAAAAAATCATAACTGTAAATGATGCAAATCTGAAAGAAAAACAAACTGCATGAAATAAAAGATCATCAGCCTTGATAAGAAACTGAGAAATTTATCACTTGGTTTGGGGGGGGGGGGGGGGGGGGGCACCCAAAAAGGGAAGATTGACAGTAGAAGACAGAAATTACAAACCAAAACAGACAATTTCTCTGCATAATTTTAACTGTTTATCTTCCAGCATTTTGCTTTTATTGAGGGATATCAGAAGTTTGACCACACCTGGAAGTCTGAAGGAGCATACAGAAATACGTAGATAAGAGAGGACAGTTTGCACACAATCTCCTGGTCACTGCATGGATTTCCAATGTCCCTGCTTCCTCCCACATCCCAAAAGTCTGTTGGGTTAAATGGCTGCTGTAAATTCCCTTTGGGTATATATGCGTGGCAGAAGAATGGCGGGGAGGGGAAGGGAAGGGAGGCTGATGGCAGGTGAGCAAAAAAAAGAGACAGCACAAAGATAAGTGGAGAATGGAACACACGAAAGCTGGAAAAGGCTCAATGGGCTAAAAGGATTCCATGGGATCCAGGATGCACTGGCCAAATGGATACAGAATTGGCTTGATGGTTGGAGACAAAGGGTGGTAATGAAGGGTGACCAATGGTAATTTACATTAACAAATTCTATAACAATTTAGTTAGCAAGATTGCCAATGAGATCAAAATTGGTAGTACGGTGAAGATAATTTAAGATTATGACAGGATCTAGAAAAACTGGGAAAGTAGGCCAAAGAATGGCAGATGGAATTAAACTTGGACAAGTGTGAGGTGTTTCACTTTGATAGATTAAACCAAGGCATAAAAAAATGGTAGGGTCCTAAGGAGTATTGTAAAAACAAAGTGACTCAGAGGTACATGTACATTGTTCTATGAAAGTAGCAATGTAGGGAAACAGGGTGGTGAAACTGTTTGGCACACTTACCTTCATCGGTCACTGCATAGAGTACAGCAGCAGGAAGATTATGTTACATTCATATAACATATAACAATTACAGCATGGATACAGGCAATTTTGCCCTTCTAGTCCGCACTGATCCAAGTACCCTCCTCTAATCCCACTTACCAGCACTCTGCCCATATCCCTCCATCCTCATACTTATCCAACTCTTTCATAAATGACAAAATTGACCCTGCCTCCATCACCTTTCCCGGAAGCCCATTCCACACAGTAACCACTCTCGGAGTAAAGAAGTACCCTCTCATGCTTCTCCTAAACCTTTGCCCGTCAACTCTCAACCCATGACCTCTTGTATCCATCTCTCCTACTCTCAATGGGAAAAGCCTTTCCACATCAACTCTATCTATCCCTCTCATTATCTTAAACACCTCTATCAAAACCCCTCTCAGCCTTCTACGTTCCAAGGAATACCATACCAGTCATATAACATGCACAATATATAATGCCCAGAAAATCATAAATTTTGTAAAAATATTTTGATATAACATGCACACACATATAACACGCAAGTGTAGTATTCTAAATTCCAACTGGAAAAATCAATTTGCATTCAAATGGAATATGAGACAAAGCACATACCACATATCTGCCAATCTCACACAATTAATACTCAATCAACTTCCCTCAGAAATGTCAATTGCCCCTTATATAGATGATATCCTACTGAAACACATTAACAAGCTTTGGAGAGGAATCAATTAAATAGATCTAAGACAAAGCTTCAGAATTAAGTAGGATTTTAATTCTAATGTTGTCTCAAATCAGAGGCACTTGATATATTAATCTCCTCCCTCAGGGATAGGTCCGGGCAATTAACTTGACATGGTGCAATGCCAGAATGTCCTGTTTATCGGAATACCATGGCATTCAATACAAAGAGATCATTCCCAAGATCAAAATTTCCACTATAAATTTTGCCCATTCTTTCATTGCCGCTATTACATTTTTATGCTCACTATAAAACTTCTATGCTCGCTATAAATTGAGTCTTTCCACAGCCGCTATAAATGGTGTTCATTCTCTCACTGCAGCTATTGTATTCTCATACTCAATATAATATTCCCATGCTCGCTATAAATTACCGGCAAGACTTTCCGACACCTGCTACTAATTGTGCACATTCTTTCAACATGAAAACATATTCTCATAGGGCGCATGCATATTAATGCATAAAAGAGTACCCGATATGTAAAATACGCATATAACGTACATGTTATATGTGTAAAAATATGATATAATGATGAGACTGAACTTGGAGTATTGTGCCCAGTTTCGGTCAGCCACCGTAGGATGCAGATAGGATTCACAAGAATGTTACCAAGACTGATAGGCTTAACACAAGGAGAGGTTGAACAGGCCAGGACTTTTATCCCCAAAACATGGGAAGCTAAGGTCGACTTCAGAACATAGGTAAGGAAAATAGTCATGAGTTTTTTCTCATAAGTTGGGGAATCTAAAACTAGAAGGCATAGATTTAGTAAAAGAAACCTGAGGGACACCTTTGTCACACAGATGACAGTGGGTATGTGAAATGAGTTACCAGAGAAAGTGAGGAAAGCATGGACAATTGTGACGTTGAAAAGACATTTAGATACATGGATAGAGAAGGTTTAGAGGGATATGGACCAAATGCAAGCAAATGTGACCAGCTTGGTAAGCAAGGCAAGTTGGGCCGAATGCCCTATTTCTATACTGTAGAACTCCGTGACTATAATTTCCCCTTGTGTATACAAAATAGAAATGGCAGGGATTCAGGAATACAATTCCAGAGCCAAATCCAACTGAAACAATTTTTAGTCAACAACTTTACTAGGCATCTTCAAACAGACTCATTAATTTTGTTTTAATTATTGATAATGCAGATCAAGAAAGGGTCTGAAATATTTGTGGTAAAACATGCAACATACAACTCAATTCCCCAGGGTGCTTTACAGGTTGTGATGGCTCCAGTACAAGTTCCTCTGATTTTAGTACCATCCTGCTCAAGATGTTTTTAATAGCTCACCAGGAACTATGATTTATTACGTGCACAAAGTTAATTTTCATTTGAGTGGGACTGTCACTTTTAAAGAACAAATCAAGCTGCAAGCTTTGGAGATTAACTGTGGGCTGACAGGCTAATTTGCTACTTCTAAAAAGAGAGGAAGTGTGCCAGGAACACAGGTGCAGAGACCATGTGACCAACATATTAAAGAAACAGTGCACTGTTTGATCAGGGGCCATTTTAAGGAAGCAGCACTGTAGCAGCAGCTCTTTGAGAAATACTGCGCAGAAGTGGCCAAAGGAAAGGTCGCTTTTTGAGGGGACTTGTTGAATCCCACCATTGCCGAAGGAAAGGTAATTTTGAAGGTAACAGTTGAACCCCACAGTGACTAAAAAAAAGTCACTTGAACTGACCCACAAAAGGGTTCTGGAAGCTGTGAAAGTCACTCTCTTTGTGTCCCCCCATTCCAAGGGGAATTTAGACTACCACTTGTCTGAAAGGACATTTCTCTAGAAGCAACTCAACAAGATTTCATGAGTTTCAAAAAGTCTGTCACCCTGCCTCTCCCACCTACTTCGTGACCACTTCTTTGCATCAATTTAAGAGCCTTCATGTCAACAATGGATTTCTGAGACTGAACTTTGAACTGACATTCCTGAAATGGCTTAGGTATTTCCACATACACACAATTATATTTGTGCATAGTTGGGGGTTACGTTTAATTAAGTTTAAATAATTTAGATAAAGTGATACATTATTATTAATTAATGATAAAAATATTTTAAATATAACTGTCTTGGTGAATTTCTATTGCTGCTGTCTAGAGTATTTAACAGATTAGAGATGGAGTTTCTATTTACTGGTCTTCAACTATTATGTTGCCGGTGGGGGGGGGCATGGCAAGATGGCGTAAGGAATAGACATGCCTTCCAGCCCTCTCCCGACTCTTTGGTATTGTTTTGTCTTTAAATGCCCATTAAAACTTTTTAAAGGTTAGATATAGTTAGAGCTGTTAAACTAGTTTCCAATGGTACAATTGATAAAAAAAAGCAAGAAAAAACAGCAACAGATCATTAAGAAATTACATTTTCCGAAGATATCAGAGCCTACCTGTTTACAAGAAGCCAGGACTCAGAGTGGAATGGATCCAGGAGGAGAAGCACAGGAATTAGCAGCGGAGCTCCTTTCTTTGCCGGTAGGGCTCTTTAAAAATGGCGCCCGGCAGCCCTTAGAACAAAGAGCTAGCCGGGCGTGTGTATTTCAATCAACGCCCGCTATGAGCGCTGTTACAGAGCCTATGACAGCTGAAACAGCTGGGAAGCCGCCAGCTGAAGGCTTGCAGTTAAAGGGACGTCCATTGACTGATGTAGCGGTGGCGCTGCGAAGTGCATCACCTGTAATGAAGACTTCTACAGACTTCAATGTGTCGGAGATGCTTGACAGAATATGGCTTGGGGATAACCTTCGCCATCAACCTCCAGATATTACTGGGGAGGTTATGGCAGGGGTTTCTACACGAAGTCACACTGCAAGAAAAGCAGTTAAATTAAGGGAGGGAATACAAGACTCTGGCTATTCAGAAACAACAGGACCCTATTGTGTCTGAATCTACTTCAGTGGATAAGTTTCTTAAGAGTCTTGAATCTAAGTTAGCTGTTACAGTGAAAGAATTCGCTAAAACTTTAGATCAACTTGATACTAAACTTAATACCTTGGTGGATATTAATATTCAACAGATGGCTGATTATGGAGCTTTTAAGCTTAAAACGAGTGAAAGACTTGATTTTTGTGACCAAGGTTTAGTTGAGGTACAAGATCAATTACAAGATGTCAATAAAACAATTGAAACTTTACAAATTCAGAATAAAAATTTAGCGAAAAAGGTTGATTATTTGGAGAATCAATCCAGACGGAATAATATAAAAATTGTTGGTTTACCAGAAGATATGGAAGGATCAGATCCAAGAAAATTTTTTACTGAGTGGATTCCACAAGTATTAGGTAGGACAAGATAAGTTCCCGGAAGGCTTAATACTGGAACGTGCTCATAGAGCTTTGAGAAGAAAGCCTTCTTTTGGTCAAAAGCCACGACCTGTTTTGGTTCGTTGTTTAAATTATTATGACAGAGAGACAATTTTGCGTGTGGCCATAAGAAGTGCACAACAAAAAAGAAGATCTCCTTTGATGGTTCAGAATAATCGCATTTTTTTAAAATCCGGATTTGAGTCAAGAAGTTATGTCTCAACGACGTGAATTTAATTTTGTGAAAGAAGTGTTGTGGAAAAAAGATTATAAAGCAACATTTAGATATCCTGCGGTATTGAAGATTTTTCAAGATGGTTACCAACTAAAATTTTTTGATGATCCTAAGGAAGCCATGGATTTTGCTCAATCGTTACCAATTACACAATTTCAGGAAAGATGTAGTCCTCCACGGTCCCCAAAGAGAGTGGAGACACAAAATGGGAATCGAATTCCAAGGAGAAATGGAAATAATGGTGGTCGAAGTGATAAAGTTGATTTAAAAAATAATAAAAAGAAATTTTTTTTTTTCTTTGAGAAAATTTTAAATAATGATGATAGGTTAAGTGAAACGTGAGTTGGGAGAGGGAGCTGGGTGGGCACTATTTTCCAGAAGTCATCAGCTACGTGTGAGTTATCTCACACCCAATATTTTGTGGGACTTACCGCAATGAGCGGTTGACCCAGGAGGTAGCAGTTGCCTCCTGCCTGGTTTTTTTTTCTTATTAATTTTTGGATTGAGGAGTGAAGGTTTTTTTTCTATTTTTAAAATTTATTTTAATATTTTTTTTTATTTTTTTTGTGTAGTTCTAGGAGGGGATAAAGGGAGGGGGTTTTTTTCTTCTCTCTTTCTTTTTTTTGTGTTTTTTTTAAGTAATGTTTAAATTTAAATTTTTTTAATATTTACAGTTTTAATAACTTTATTAAGTATAAGAAAGTATTTGATTGTTTAAAAAAATTAAAAGTTGATGTGGTTTTTTTTGTAGTTTATTTAGTTGATAAGGAATATTTGAAATTTAAATGTGAATGGGATGGATAAGCTTCTTATTCTTTCTTTAACTTCAAGGTGAAAGGAGTGGTAATTCTGGTGTATATTATTTTGTTATTTTAGTTATAGAACGAAGGGAATAATGGTGAAAGTTATAAATTGAATTGTACAATTCTTAATGAGGCTTGAATTTTGTTTGTGGTTTATGCTCCATTTGTTGAAGATATAGTTTTTGTTGTAGATGTGTTTTTATTACTTGGATATGTGAATTTTAATGTAATGATTGGGGATTTTTAAATGTGGTATTGGAGCTTTTATTGGATAAGTATTCAAGAGTAAAAGGGAAAAATGGTGGAAGAGTACTAAAATTGAATTGTACAATGCTTAATGAGGTTTGAATTTTGTTTTAAGATGGTGGTTTATGTGACTAATATGATGATAGATGTGAAGTTAGTTGATATTTGATGAAGGTTTATTTCTATAGAGTTTTTTTTCATCTTTTTTTTCATGCTATAATTATTTTTTAAGAATTGATTATTGTTTAAGAATTTTTGATAGATAATATTACTAATTTTTTATATTAAGTTTGAGTTAAATACATGTTTTATCTTGACTCTGTTTGTTAAATATATGCATTAAGTTTGATTAAATATGTTTTTAAGTGTGAAATCTTAGTATTAATTACTTTTCTTTCTGTTAGTATTTTAATCTGTTATGTTTTTGGTTTTTTTTGTAAGTGGGTTTTTTTTCTTACATATATTACTAACCTTATTAATTCTTCACTCTTTATTTTTGGGGGGGAAGGGGGGGTTGGACTAATTTGAGTTGGGTTATTAATGTTGTGTAATAATTATTGGGGGGGTATAGTTTATTTAGATTATTGTTGCTGTATTGTAATTTCATTATCTTATTCTTAATTTTTTTTAATGTAATCTTATATTTTATACGTGTTATAAAATCTTAAATAAAGTTTAAAAAAAAACTATTATGTTGCCTTTGGAGATTTGATCCCTCATGCAACTTTCAGATTTCCACAAATAATTTTAACTACAATTCAGTAGCAGAGCTCACGCACAAAGGTTAAAAGTTCTATGAACACCAAAATTTCAGAAGCACCTCCACACTATTGAAACTGCAACAGGGCCAGAGGTCTCAGCTTTCAGGCATAGTATTAGCTCAAATTCCTATAAACCATCTTCTGGACTTAAACGATTCTGTTGAAATACTGGCAGTATGACCTCTCCATCAACTCTCCTCATCTCTATATATTGGCCTCCTTCTTTCTGCATTCTCAATCCTGATACAGGATTTCAAACCAAAATGTTGAATTTCCTTGCCTCCATAGATGCTGTTTGACTGAGTTCTTCGAAAGTTTGTTCTATGCCTCGTCATGATAGAAATATTACAGTAATAGCATTTATAATATGCAAACATTGTCTACTTCAACAATTTTCCAAATAAATATTTAAAACTTCATTTTTATGGAAGAACAGAGTCCAGATCTCTTGATTAAAAAATAAGTATTCTTAAAGAAAACCTATTTATTCCTTCAAAGGCCAAAACAGCAATTGGAAACTTGCATGCTCAACATAGGAAAAGATCATTTTATGTCTGCCAAATTTTAATGAACAAATCCAATAACAAAATGCTGTCAAAATTCAGTGAAACTATCAAAGTTTAGGAACACAAGATAAAATATGTTGAAGAAAATGGATTTCTAAAAACACTGAAGTTGCATGCAGAAAATCTGATCATTCATCCATATATTGTGAATCCATGCAATTGCTCACTATTCAAATGGCACTAAGTTCACAATACAAATTGCTTCAAACACAGCACAGTTAGTGTTGCAGTTTGCGCAATGCTATTACAACGGCAGCACCCCGGGATCAAATCCAGCAATGTCTGTAGGGAGTTTATACGTTCTTCCCATGTCTGCATGGGTTTCCTCCCGCCCTTGAAAACATACATGGTTTGTAGGTGAATTGGGGTTCGTGGGCTGGAAGGGTGATACTGTACAGTAGGTAGCATGTTTAGAATTGAAGAATTATGCAATAATAATAACAATTACGGTGCAGAGCAGGCCATCTCGGCCCCTCTAGTCCGTACCAGTTTAAGTGATCTCCTCTAGTCCCACTTAACTGCATTCTCCCATAACCCTCCAATCCCCTCACATCCATGCACCTATCCAACTTTTCCTAAAATGACAAAATTGACCTTGCTTCAACCACCTCTTCTGGATGGTCATTCCACTCAGCCATTACTCTCTGAGTGAAGAAGTTCCCTCTCAAGTTGCTTCTAAACTTTTACTCCTGAACCCTCAACTCAACCTCTCGTTTCAATCTCACTAAGGGGAAGAGCCTATTTACATCTACTCTATCTATCCCCCTCATAATTTTAAACACTTCTATCAAATCCCCCCTCAACCTTCTACACTCCAATGAATAAAGACCCAGTCTACTCAATCTTTCTTCGTATTCTAGATACTGCAATCAAGGAAACATTTTAGTAAATCCTCTCTGCACCCCCTCTACCTTATTGATATCCTTCCTATAATTTGGGGACCAGAATGACATACAGTATTCCAAATTTGGCCTCACTAATGCCTTGAATAGTCTCAACATCTCTTCCCAACTCCTACATTCTATGCTTTGATTTATAAAGGCCAGCATACCAAAAGCCTTCTTCACCACGAGATTTCACTTTCAAAGAACAATGAACCATTTTTCCGAGATCTCTCTGTTCCTCTGCATTCCTCAATACTCTACCCTTCACCACATATGTCCTGTTGTGATTACTCTTCCCAATATGAAGCACTTCACACTTATCGGTATTAGACGCCATCTGCCATCTTTCAGCCCACTCTTCTAAGCAGTCCAATCCTTCTGCAGTCTCCAAAAACCATCTTCACTACCCATAACTTCCCCCTATTTTTGTATCGTCTGCATACTTACTAACCCAATTTACCACTCCATCATCCAAATCATTAATGTAAATGACAAAACAACACGGGTCCCAAGACCGATCCCCGAGACACACCACTCGTCACAGGCCTCCATTCTGACAGACAGTTATGCACCATGACTCTCTGATATCTACCTTCAAGTCACTGTTGAACCCATTTAACTATCTCAACATTAATACCTAGCGCCTGTATCTTCCTAACCAACCTTCTAAGTGGAACCTTATCGAAGGCCTTACTGAAATCCACATAGACAACATCTACTACTCTATCCTCATCCACCTTCCTAGTCACCACCTCAAAAAATTCAACAAGATTGGTCAAGCATGACCTTCCCTGCACAAACCCACGCTGAGCGTTCCTGATCAGACCCTTCCCCTGTAGCTACTTATACATATTATCTCTAAGAATACTTTCCATTAGTTTACTGAGCACTGATGTCAAACTTACAGGCCTATAATTGCTAGGACTACACCTGGAGCCCTTTTTAAACAGAGGTACGACAATGATGGTCGGCAATTCTATATGTTTGTTTTAGTTCAAAGGAATAGAACATTATAGCTGTAAAATACAAAAGTCTGGAGACACTGTTTGAAGTAAAAACAGACCTTGAAATGCTTTCCTTGATGAAGGCCTCAAGCCCGAAACAATGATAATGTAACTTTATCTTTGCTACATATACATTTATGAAAGATTCAAGCCATAAATGTTGGTTGTGAATCATTATCTTTACTCTATAAAAGTACACTGTTTGAAATGCTGAGTTTCTCAAGCATTGTGTTTTTAAATAGAATATTACAGCGCAGTACAGGTACAGGCCTTTCTGACCTCGATGTTGTGCAAACAAATATATTCCTACCAAAACAAAGAATAAGCCATTCCTATCCATAACCCTCTACTTTTCTTTCATGCATGTGCCTAAGAGTCTCTTAAATGCGCCTAATGTTTCACCCTCCACTACCACCCCTGGCAAAGCATTCCAGGCACTCACAACTCTCTATGTGGTAAAACTTACTCCTGATGTCTCCCCTAAACTTTGTAAAGATGTCATCTGGTATTTGCAACTCAGAATCTTGTAGATCTTTAGAAAGATTAAATGCACTATGCAGCTACATCAACTACATTTTCAGCACCTCCTCTCCATCTGCATTCACAGTGACCTCCCAGTAGCCAACCGTTTCAATTCTGAGTCACACTCCCAGACCCACATGTCTGTCCATGGCCTTTTGCACTATTCTACCCTAACCCCCCCCCCACCGCACTGATTAGAGGAACAACACCTTATCTTCTGTCTGGGCACTCTCCAGCCAAATGGCATTAACATTGATTTCTCTGCTTTCTGCTAACTTGCTCACCTTGCCTTTTCTCTCCCCTTTCCTGTCTTTCCAGTTCTTCTCCTCCCCCCCAGACATCCCTCCCCCTCGTTGCTGCTGTCCCCTCCCTCACCTCATCCACCTCTCATCTCCTACCTTTGCCACCCCACCCCCTTTTTCTTCGGATGCCTGAAGGCATTCTCTCATACCCTGAAGGACTCAAGCCCGAAATGTTGGTTATGTATTTCTATCTTTGCGACATAAAGGACACGGTTTGACCTGCTGAGCTTCTCCAGCATTTTGTGTTTCTTCACTTCAACCAGTGTCGTGGATTTACTTTCAGTGCTCGAGGGATTGAATTTAAGGATAGGGAGGTTCTACTGCAGAGGGAATTGTGTATGCCATTCTAGTCTTCTTAATTGAGAAAAGATACAATAGCTTTGGAGGTGGTTGAGAGGAGGTTCACCAAGTTGATTCTAAAAATGAGGGGGTTTTCGTACAAGTAACTTGAGTCTCTACTCACTTTGTGAATCTGTAGGAGTCACATTTTGCATCCAGTGTTGCCGATGCTGCCTCCTCTGCACAGACAAGGAGATTGCTTCATTGAATTCTACTGCTCTGTTCCCTGTAACAGGAAGGACCTTCTCATGGCCACTTCAATTCCACACCCCAATGCCACAATGACATGCTTATCCAATGGCAAATTGAGGCCACACACAAAATGAAGAAATAGTATTCTACCTCTGCAGAATGCAACCAGACAGCAGCAATATCAACTTTTAGAATTTCTTAACCCCTTCCTCCAGCACCCCATCCTTCTCTATTGTCTTAGGCTACTGTCTTCTTCCCCATCGCCTCTCAGTTTCTTTCTCTTCTACCCTTCCACCTGTATTCATGTATTACCTTCCATCTATTAGCCTGTGTTCCACTCCTTTCCCTCTCCCACCTTTTTATTCAGGAATCTTGCCAAATTTTTGACCCTCTTGAGGAAGGACTCAGGCCTACATCAAATGCCTTTCACTTCCTATGGAAGCTGCGTCCAGCACTTTTGCATTGGGATTAAACTCAATGGAATTTAGTTTTGAGTGAATATTTTGTTAAAACATACAAAATAATGAAAGGAATAGATCAGATAGAAGCTGGGAGGCTGTTTCACTGGCAGGTGAGGCTAGAATTAAGGTACATTGCCTCATAATTCATGGGAGTAGATAGGGGACAGAGATAAAGAGCCAACCTTCTCCCAGAGAACAGTAAATCTGTGGAATTCTCTGCCCAATAATCCAATAGAGACTGTTTCAACAAATATATTTAAGATACAGATGGATAGATTTTTGAATAATAGGGGAATTATGGGTTATGAGAAACTGGTAAGTCAGTGGAGTGGAGTCCATGGCCAGATCAGCCATGACCTTTCCAAACAGCAGAGCAGGCTTGTTGAGCCAGAATGGCTATTCCTGCTCACGTGAAAATTAGGTGCAGTCAAAAAAGAAATCATCATATTGCAATATTACTGCTCAAAGGCATGGTTATTAGAAACATAATGCATCTCCAGCCAATACGTTGACTAAGCCACCAGGTTTGCAAGTCATAATTATGGAGAACTTCAACAGAATTTTATAATAAAAAGGTCACCAGCTTTGCTTGCATAAAAGACATTAATAAATTCATGCTTCAACGGGTCAGAGAACGGAAAGTGAGCAGGATTAAGCTTGTCTTCATGTCAGTATAACTGGCAGCATCATTTAAATAGGGCATTCTCCGATTGCAGCTTGAAATTGAAGGGATGTGGGCTTTACAGGCTGAGCCAGCATTGAATTGCCCATTCCTAATTGCCCAAAGTGATGGCGAGCTGCCTTCTTAAACTACTGCTTTCAATCCTCAGCCATGCTTTTGTTACCCAGGATACCTTTACACTGGAGAAAAGGGTCATTGGGTGTTGAAATCAAGCTATTAGTGGAGAGATAAGGAGAAATTAATGATTAATTTGAAAAGATACACAGGTAGGGGAATAAAAATAACCAGAGTCAGATGGTAAGGAAAGTCTAATGTGAGTTTATTGTCATACACACAAGTGCAACGTACAGATGCACCAAAATCTTTACTTGCTGCTGCTAAATAGATATGCAAGATACACCAAATACAAAAGTAAAAATTTAAATGACCACAAATGCAGCATAAAAGAGAGATAATAAATATCCACAGGCAGAAATCAAACTTTTGGGACCACTTTTTGGAGCCAAAAGGGGTCGACTTTTACATGGGTCAAACTTTTGATATTGGTAAGTACCTGCATCATTCAAGCATCAGAAGCTAAAATGGCCAGGACTGGGTGGTAAGACCACCTTAAGAGCATCGAATGGGCAGGTGACCGGGCATCAGGAGTTTGAAGGGCAGGTAGCAGGGGCGAGGATTCACAGTCAGGTGCTCAGATGGGTGGGAGGCCAGGGCAAGGATCCACAGTTGGGAGCATGGATGAGCATGCGGCCAGGATGTTGGGCATCTCCATTGGGTGGGTGGCCGGGGCTAGGGTCTGAGGTCAGGGCGTCAGGACTTCAGATGGGCGAGTGTTGGGGCCAAAATTAAAGGGGGGGGGTGTGGAGAAAAATGCTTTTATGAGTCATACAAGCATTATTGGACTGGGCGGGGGGGGGGGGGGGGGGGGGGAGGTTGTCTATTACTTGGGATCAATGATTACACTAGTATATACAGTAGCAATTAATGCAAGAAAAGAGTGATTTCAGTAGATCAGATAGGTCTTTTAGTAGTCCTGGTAGTTTATGGTTAAGGTTGGAAATAGCATGCTACCCTGGAAACTATGGGATGAAAACTATTCTCAAACCTAGAGTTGCTGAACTTCAGCAGAAGGGAGCAGGAAGAAGAAATTGTGAGCAAGGAGATAGGGGCCCTTTATGATGTTGGCAGCCCTCTTGAGGCATTACCTCATATAGATGTTTTCAATGGAAGGAAGATCAATGGCTAGGTTTGCCACTTTCTACATTTCTGGCCACTCAAGTCTCCAAACCAGGCTGTTATGCAACCAGTTACCTGTGGAAGTTCAATACTCAATGACATACCAAAATTTCCTCAGGATTTTTTGATGCACTTTCTTTGCATAGTTGCCTCGAAGTGTTAAGGGCGATTGAAAACTTGGCTCAAAGGTGTACCAGCAACAACTTTGCACTCATTGTCACCAAAACCATGGAGCTGTTTGTTGACCTCAGAAAGGGAAAACCAGAGGTGTCTGATTCAATGATCATTGAGGAATAAGAGGTGAACATGGTGAGTATATTTAAGTTCTTGAAAGTCACAATCTGAGGATATTTCCTGGAACAAACACACTCATAGCACCATGACCAAAGCACATCAGCACCTCTACTTCTTAGGAGGTTAGAAGCTTGGAGTGACATCAGAAACCAAGCAAATTTCTACAGATGTGTGACGGAAAGTGCGTTAACCAGCTGCGTCACGGACTGGTATGGGGACACCAATACCCCTGATCGTAAAGCCCTGCAAAAGGACATCACAGGCAAAACCCTCCCCACTATCGAGACCATCTACATTGTAATGGAAGAGCAGCAGCAATCATCAAGGATCCACAGCACCCAGCACACGCACTGTTCTCACTGCTACCATCAGGAAAGAGGTCTAGGTGCCACAAGACTCGCACCACCAGGTTCAGGAACAGCTGCCTCCCCTCCACCTTCAGACTCCAACATCAACTCAATCAGGGACTCATTTAAGGACTCTTATTTTTGCACTTTATTGATTTTTTTCTCCATATTGCAGATTAAAAAAATATTTCTTTATATCTTTATATGTGCTCGTTGAGTACAGTTTTTTTTTGCACTGCCACGAAGCTCCGCCTGCAGGCAAGAATCGCAGGATTGTACATGTCACATATTTACTCTGACGAGAAATTTGAAATTTGAATCTAAGGAGATATGTGAACTCCCAGGAACTCGAAGGCACTACCCGGTTACACTGCTGTCACATGAAGACAGGTGCACAGTCCCTCAGCCTCCTCTTCCCAAAGTCTAGAATAAGCTTCTTGATCTTGCTGACATTGACAGCAACATTACTGTTCTGGCACCACATAACAAGATTCTCAATCTCGATTCAATATCCTGATTCATCATTATACAGCTAACAACAGAGGTGTTATCAGCAAATTTACTGATTGAATTGGAAGCAAACATGGCTATACAATGGAGCAGGAATATCAAAAACCACAGGGCATAGGCCTTTTTTTCTTTCCACTCTCATACCTCTAAGTAATCCCTATGCCATAAGTGTTCTGTGATTAGTATGGGATTGCTTAAGATGGTATGTGAGTGGAAAGGGAATCACTGATCTAGACCCAATAGTTTCTCAAACATTTTGCTAGAGAAAAATTGTCATTGGCCCATTTCCTTTGGGGTTATGAAACCGTGCACATAACGAGTCAATGAGGTACGATTAAAAAGGTGGTTTTCAAACTTTTTCTTCCTACTCACACACCACCTTAAGCAATGCCTTACTAATCGCAGAGGACCTATGTCATAGGGAATACTCACAGTGGTATGTGAGTGGAAAGAAAAATGTTGAGAGGAAAGAGGTTTAAAGGGGATCCAAGGGGTAAATATTTCCACGGAAATGACCGGCTAGAGGAGGTGGAGAAGGCAGGAACAGTAACAGAAACATGCAAGAGGCATCTGGATAGGTACTTGAATGAGCAGGGTATCGAGGAATATTGGATTAATGCAGACAAATGGATTAGCATACATAAGCATGATTGTCATCAATAACATGGTGGGATGAAGGACCCGTTTCCATTACTACTCTAAATCTCCTGTTCACCCTCCCTCCTCTAGTTCATCCAAATCTCTGCACTAAACAATGTCAACATTAATTCCCCTCATCTAACAATCCTATATCCAATTCAACAACTCAATTTTAAAACGTGTTTTTGTTTTCATATCCCTCTAATCTTGCACCTTGGTCTTATTTTGGTCTTCTCTATAACCCGAGACTCCATGCATCACCAAGTTCAATGGACAATTAAAGAATTTGCTTCCTGAACATTTTTGGGTGTATTTTATGGATTTTGGGGTGCTGATTTTTTTGTGATATCCTGTCACATTTTCTTTTTTTTTTAATTTTTTATTTTTCACACCATAAATCACATTAGCCATGATATACACTATTTCTTTTTCACACATATACAGTGACTTTTTCTCCGCCCCCCCCTTTCCTCCCAAACCACCCCCCCACCCCCCCCCCCCTCATCCATTTTAGGTATACAATCTAGGTTGCATTAAGCCAGTCAGACAATGTTGTCATTCAACAAAATTACACCAGAAATTCTACTGAGTCCATTCTTTTCTTTCCTTCTCCTTCCATCAACTTAGGTAATGTTTGTCCCCGGTAGGTTTTCGCTATTGTATTTAATGTAAGGCTCCTATACTTGTTCGAATATTTCAATATTATTTCTCAACCTATATGTTATTTTTTCTAATGGAATACATTTATTCATTTAAATTTAGTAGTTTCTTCCTTTTAATTTGGTTATGTATTCCATTAGTATTTAAAGACATATAGTTCAGCGTAGCCCTTTTATATTTTGTTTATCTTCTCTTTCCGTTTTTCCATCATTACCTTTCCTCCTTTTCCATTTCTGTTTTCTTATTTTCAACTCTTTATAAGACAACATTCCTACAACATCCAACATTTTCCTTAGTCTCCTATTTCTATCTTATTTATCCCCAATCTCCCCTTCACCTTCTGAGTTGTCCTTTATCCCTTGTCGGACAACCACATCTCCCCTCTCCATTTGGATTTGCGAATCCACTCGCAAGCATCAACTGATTTTGCAGTGACCGCTATTTCCCCCCACCCCGCCTCCCCCAGAAAAGATTTCACTTTTCATATGTCACAAAGGTCACTCTTTTAATTCCCTCCTTATTCTCTCTATTCCATTACCTTCCCTTATTAATTCTTGTCTATACTATCTATATTTTCCTCTAAGTACAGATACATTCATGTATGCTCATTGTCTCTATTCACTCTTGTACCTCTTTACCCGCATACATATCAATCGTGATCATTTTTACTCTCATTACCCGTCTTCATCCCTCAGTCTATTTTTGTCTTTACCCACATACATATCAATCGTGATCATTTTAACTCTCATTACCCGTCTTCCTCCCTCAGTCTATTTTTGTAATTGTTCTGCAAATTTTCGTGCTTCTTCTGGATCCGAGAATAGTCTGTTTTGTTGTCCTGGAATAAATATTTTCAATACCGCTGGATGCTTTAGTATAAATTTATACCCTTTCTTCCATAAAATCGCCTTTGCTGTATTGAACTCTTTTCTCTTCTTTAGGAGTTCAAAACTTATATCTGGATAAATGAAGATTTTTTGCCCTTTATACTCCAGTGGTTTGTTGCCCTCTCTTACTTTTTCCATTGTCTTCTCCAGTACCTTTTCTCTTGTAGTATATCTTAGGAATTTTACTACAATAGATCTTGGTTTTTGTTGTGGTTGTGGTTTAGAGGCCAATACTCTATGTGCCCTTTCTATTTCCATTTCATGCTGTAGTTCTGGACATCCTAAGGTCTTAGGGATCCACTCTTTTATAAACTCCCTCATATTCTTGCCTTCTTCATCTTCCTTAAGGCCCACTATCTTTATGTTATTTCTTCTGTTATGGTTTTCCATTGTATCTATTTTTTGAGCTAGTAGTTCTTGTGTTTCTTTAGTTTTTTTATTAGATTTCTCCAATTTCTTTTTTAAGTCTTCTACCTCCATTTCTGTTGCTACTGCCCGCTCTTCCATCTTGTCCATTTTCTTTCCCATTTCTGTTAAGGTCATCTCCATTTTATTTATTTTCTCTTCTGTGTTGTTTATTCTTTTTCTTAAATCCTTAAATTCCTGTGTTTGCCATTCTTTAAATGACTCCATGTATCCTTTAATAAGAGCAAGTATATCCTTTATCTTGCCTTTCTTTTCTTCTTCTATTTCCCTGTACTCTTCCTCTTCTTCTTCCTCTGGGTTGGCCATCTGTTGTTTCTTTGGTGCCCTTTCCTCCTCTTCTTTCTTGTTTCTATTGTCTTCTGTGGTCTCTTCTTGCTGCAGGTGTTCTGCAGCTGTCGTTGCCGGCTGTGGAGATCGACTCCCCAGCTGGTCCCCCCTCCCGTCGGTGTGTTTTATTTCATTCGCGTCGCGCATGTGCGAAGTATCGCGCATGCGCGGTTGCGCACTTTTACTCGGCTCTGCGAGCCATTTTTGTAGTCCATTATTTACCGACCTGAGGGAGCGGGTTTCTCTCTCCGCAGCGGGCCTCTTCGGACAGGTAAGGCCTTCACCTTTTTCCTCCTTTGTCTTCTCTTCCTCTCTTCTTACCATTGCTTTCGATTTTTCTTTTTTGTCGCCATCTTCTTTCCACCTTTATACTCACTTTTCTGTAACTTTTATTTCTGTGCCTTTGTGTTTTCCTTTGTTTTTCCCGACTTTTCTGGAGAGGGCTGGAGTTCACCGTCCGGCCACTACTCCATCACGTGACTCCTCTGTCACATTTTCAATGATGCTTCAGGCATACAAAAGTATTAAGTGCAACATGTCACAGAAAATTAATTTTCTGCTTTCGCACTTGGACTTCTTCCCTGCAAATCTGGGTGCAGTGACGAACATGGTGAAAGGTTTCACCGGGATATGCGACCATGGAAAAGCAGTATCTAGGCAATTGGAGCCCATCAATGCTGGCTAACTAATGTTGGACACCAACACAAGAGGCATCAGATGCTGAGTACAAACAAAAATCAGCAGCAAAAAAGATTTTTAGGTCAGTTGAATTTGCACAAGGTGGTCACATCATTATGCGATTAAACATGCTAAATTCAATAAAAGTTAATTTAATGCTTCTCCAAGTTCCGATGTGATAGAGCAAATCTGAAATTATCTTTGTGTTCAGCTTGAAGTTGTCTATCATAATCCTCAATATTTTTTATTGCAGGTAGCCAACCTTTTGAAAAAATTTGTTGCCAAATGTTCCCTACCTCTACTTCTTTCACCCCTTTTGATCGATCCCAAGATTTCTTGCAGTGAAAATTCAAATTTTACACGGTAATATTCTTGAAATATTCTTAACAAATTTTATTAAAGACACTAAATAAATGCAAGTTGCATATTGTTCTATCCAGTGCCTGGTTTTACTGATCAGTGTAGATTAAATTTAGACATACAGCACAGTAATAGGGCCATTTTGGTGCCTGTGCCACCAAATAACCTACAACTCCCAGTACATTTTGAACTCATGGGAGGAAACCAGAGCACCCAAAGAAAACCCATGCAAACACAAGGAGAACATGCAAACTCCTTATACGCAGCGTGGTATTTGAACCCCAGTCAAATCCTTGATGCAGTAACAGCGCTGCACTAATCAACATTAACCGTGCCATCCCAAATTAATTTTTAAAAAAACAAGTGTGCACCATTGTAGCCATTCACCATTTATTTAATTGACAGATGAAATCAAGAGGTCACTCACGTCTAGCGAAGCAAACTCCTCAATGTCACAATTTATCATTTCATGACAGCAAGCTAATTAAACCAATCACTTTCACTTCACATTCAAGGACCAGTTCAACACATATGGTTCTCCAATTAAGATTTGCAACAAATCCAAAAGAATTTTCTACACCTGGTACATTACAGCAGTTTGTGTCACTTCAAATTTTTGTCCTTGAATATTTGTTTCTTAAATAATATTTGGCCATGGAAACTGCAGCTTGTGTTTGGAGTTGTATAAAACTGGCTCTCAACACTACCCATCTCCTGAAAGCGCAAGGCAGCAGGGAGAGTTCGTCAGACCCAGTTCCAAGCACAAATACGACATCAACTGGAGCATTGTTTTTTTTTAATATATTCAATGATAAGACCATTATAAAGCTTTCTCTTATAGTATTGGCTCAAGGGTAAAATAGGCCATTGTCTTCCAAAGACAATTAAACAATGTCAAACTTCAGATGTCAAATTTTAAAAAATGTGGTAATAAAGCATAGCTGAGACAAAAGGGAAAGGTGTTGATTGAACACGTGAAATAAAAACAAAAATGCTCCATATACACAGAAGGTGAATCGCTGATTTTTGTGTCTGATGGAGTTAAAGAGATAATACTAAAAAGTAAAAAAAACACACCATATGGTAACCTAGCTGAACCACAATCAGCTGCTGACAGGTTCGTAGCAAATAGAAACCATAAAATGATATAAATATTAGTTCAGTCAGCATTTGTGAGAAAGTGCAGATTGTCATATTTTACTAGAAGGCTTCCCCCATCAAAACAACATAATTAGCTTTAATTCCCCCCACCTCTTGCCATACTTGGATTCATAAACACCAATTCATAAATCCTACTTTCCTGGGTTTCGAAAACAGTTTCTAAGCTCATGGATCAGTTTCTCCCAGTCAGTAAACATTTCTCCCGAGTTAAAAACTTAAGTTACAAGTTTTTTTTCCCCCATATAAAGCAGTGGTTTTTAAACTTTTTCTTTCCACTCACATACTACCTTAGGTTATCCCTACTGTGACAGAGTATATAGATATGTTTTTGGGAGATAAATTTGGAAAGATTTGTTAGAATAGGTTACATACAAACACTTTAAAACAGATCTTATTTGAAATACTGGAGCTCTGCTAATGCTAGACATATCACCAGAAGTAGCTGGGACTGGAACAGGATAAGCTGGCAAGCTTGTGGAAAGCCCCATTTGGAAGATGACTGGTCAAAGCCCTTGGGGTTCATGCAAGAGGAGAGGACTGGCTGTCTAATGTTTCACTTGGAATAAGAGAAACAAAAAGGAACTCTGCGGTGACCTGAAAGAAAACGGTTATTATCTGGAGAACCCTGAAGAGAGCAAGTTTAGTCAGCAAGACATTGGAGTAGCTGATGGAAGTACATCAGTTGTGGATGTCCAGGAACAATAAATCTCTCTCTGAAAACCGACAAGAACCTTCCTGAGCAGTAACCATTTACCTTTCAAGCACCAAAGCTTGGTGAACTTCATAAATATTAAATTCTGTGCACAGTATAAGAATTGCCTGCAACCAGTGAATTTGGAGGAATGAGAAGTGAGATTGGACTGTGAACCAAATAACTTTTCTGAACTCACACACACATGCACTTAGAATTAGAAGGGGGTTAAGTTAGGTTAAGTAATTCAATAGAGATAAGTTAAAGTGTGATTCTGTTTTCATGTATAAAGATAATTCAAAGCAACTTTTGTTTAAGTAATCATTTGTCTTGGTGAATATCTATTGCTGCTGGGTTTATGGGTCCTCTGGGCTCGTAACACTGTGCTTTAGGTGCTCTGTGATTAGCAAAGTGCCATGTGAGTGGGGAAAAAGGTTGTGTGCCACTGCTCTAGACCCATTTGTTACTAAAATATTTTGCTTGAGAAAAACTGTCATTGGCCCATTTCCTTTGGAGTTATGAATCCATGCACATAACGAGTCAATGAGGTACGATTAGAACAGTGGTTTTCAAACTTTCTCTTTCCACTCACATATCACCTTAAGTAATCCCTTACTAATTACAGAGCAACTATGGCATAGGGAATACTTAAAGTGTACGTGAGTAGAAACAAAAAGTTTGAAAACCTGACCTAAAGACTTAAATCTTTCAAGAGCAAGAGTAATCATTCAACAAAATGTGGATATGGGATGGCCAAATCCTGAAATAGCACAGGTGTCGGTAAATAAAATCTGTTTTAAAGTGTTTGTATGTAACCTATTCTAACAAATCTTTTCAAATTTATCTCCCAAAAACATATCTATATACTCTGTCACAATAGGGATAACTTAAGGTGGTATGTGAGTGGAAAGAAAAAGTTTAAAAACCACTGCTTTATATGGAAAAAAAAAGCTTGTAACTCAAGTTTTTAAACACGGGAGAAATGTTTACTGACTGGGAGAAACTGATCCATGAGCTTAGAAATTGTTTTCAAAACCCAGGAAAGTAGGATTTATGAATTGGTGTTTATGAATCCGAGTATGGCAAGGGGGGTTGGGGGGGGGGAATTAAACAAATGAAGAGTCAATGCCACAACAACCCAAATTTCAGATCTTTATCCAAGATGTTCCAAAATGTTGGTTTTCAATCTATGCAGGTCAATCAAATGCCCACTCCTGGTGAAGAGAATTACAATGCAACTCCAACTATCTGACACAATCAAGACTTCAGACGTACTAGACTAGCAGATTTTCCAGTTGTTAGTCTTATTAAAACCCAAACTATTATCATATAAAATTAGACAAGTCCGTGAACACTCAGGAAGTCAGGCAGCATCTGTTGGAATTTCAGTGGAGAAACAAATTCTGCAGATACTGGTATCTTGAGAAAGCAAAGAATTGCTGGAGGAACTCAGTTGTTTAGACAGCACCCGTAGGTAGAAATGGTCAGTCAACATTTCAAGTCTCAATAATGGGTCTCGACTCAGAGCATTGACTGACTATTTCTACCTATGGATGCTATCTGACCACCGAGTTCATCCAGCAATTCTTTGCTTCGTCAGTTAAAATTTGCAACCTGGGAACCTTCATTATGATTAAAATATTAATTGTTCCTTTTTCCACAATTATAGCCTTATCTGTTGAAAGTTTCCATTTTTTAAATTTCAGATTTCTAACATCTGTGATTTTTTTTTATATAAACACTAACTTTTTTGTTTTACATAATAAATTTTCACATTGAACCTGGTGAGATTAATGGAATTGGAGAGTATACCAGCACTTTGGATCCTGGCTCCAGCTGCAAAATATTATGATCCAGAACCCAATCCGATTGTAGTTGGAGAACAAGCCGACAGTCTGGACTCAAACCACACTAGACACTTCTCTCCACCCCAGGCTAACACTCCACTTGCAGTCTGGCTCACATTCTGGGTTAATGAGCAAGATAGTAGATCATTGGAATTTCAAAACAATCAAGCACAAGATGATTGGAGTTTTATTGCACTACAGTAAAACCTCTGGTATCCAGCACCTATGGGGATTGGTAGATGCCAGATAAGTGAATCTTCCGGTTGCTTGAGATTGCTTGTTGTGTGGATTAGAGAACTAACAGCAATGCACACCAATTTTAAACTTCTATATTTTTTTATCCATTTATTTTCTGCCATGTTTTTGCCAGTTGCTTGAGGCTGTCGTTGCTTGAATTCCAGATAACAGGGGTTTTACTGTATTTTAAAATACTAGTGTTCACCATGACCTGGTGTGTCATTCCAGAAGATGGCCCAAGAACCACCTTGTGTGGCTACTCCAAAACATGCCTTTTATTAACAATGCACCAATTATTTCACTATATAGGATAAGTAAACCAACATTCAGAAAGTTTTAAAAACTATCAATGCTGGAAATCTAAAACACAATATGCTGTAAGGACTGAGTAGATCAGGTAGCATCTATGTAAAGAAACGGTTAATATTTCAGGCCTAACACCTTTCATCAATTCCAAGTTCCTCGAGCATTTTGAGTTTTTTTAAAAAAAGCAGTTTTAATGGAAAATGTTAACCTTAAATTCAAATGACAAGCTATTTGATTGATTCCTGCCTATAGAATGGTTAACTCTTGGGTAATCACAATTGCAAGGAGACAGTCCACTATGGTTGCCCCAAGGGCAACTAAAAACAGCCAACGAATGCAGTCTTGCCAGGGTCATCCGCATTCCAATGACAAAAAAATCTTTTTTAAAAGCATCTCCTTTAAGAAATATTTTATCAAAACTACAAAGTAGATAAATCAAGCCTACAGAAACTAACAACAATCCCAATGCACAATTTCAAAGATGCCTCCCTCCACTAGTCAATAAGCATAGCTGCCATTTCTGCATTTTCCTGCTCTATGATCGCCACCCCTAAACCATGGCACATTAGTCCTTAAACCGTTTATATCATTACCAGTTAAACAAAAAAGTCTGCAGATGCTGGTTGAGTGCAATACACAAACATGCTGGAGAAACTTAGCAGGTCACACAGGATCCATAGGAAGGTAAGGGTAACCAACATTTCACACCTGGGCCTTTGACCAGGTATCATAGCCGGAACAAAAATATATCCAAGTCATCCAATCCATAATAGTAGTATCCTCATCTTAAAGATGCTTTATAAGATTAACTCTAAGAATAACAGAGATTAATAGGCTGATATGTGATTAATTTGTGGCACCCAAAAAAAGGCTGAAACAGCACCTAGAGACATGGATGGGGGGGGCTCTCTGTTAATTGCAGGACAGATTATAATGAAAGCATTTTACATACAGTTAAAAGAGAACAGGAGTGGGATAAACGATCCAAGGTTACCTGACGTGATGAGCACATTTTGAAAGAACTTGTCAAGCTGTTTTCCCCTCAACATATATACAAACACGCCCCTTGAATGCAAAATCAAATTCTCCAAAAATCCTCATCAAATCAGAAATCCTCATTTATCCAAAATTTTTTTTCGGAGCCGAACTGACCTGGTACCTCGAGCCCCCAGCAGCAGTGGGCCTCAGGCTGCCGGGCATGAGTGGGGCCTCTGTGGGAAAGTGTCAGTGACTGGCACGGCCAGTCTATTTTTGGTGAGAATTAAACATTATTTTAATGTTTAAAAAGCCTTCCCTTGTTGTTTGCTGTTGTATAAACACTGTTACAAGTGATTTGCTATTGCTACTGGGCTCTTTTTAAAAAAAAAAGACCAGTTCTCCGAAAAAACTTTATCCGAAATAGGCCCAGTCCCAACCATTTCAGATAATCAGGGTTGCACTGTAATTACAAGCAGATGGTAACATGATTAAAAAAAACAACTTTACTATTAGTTAACAAACCAGTCAAGATATTTTGAACTTTTAATGAGGCAGACCAACAAGTCAGGCAAACTGAAGAATTTCATTGTCAGAGCCAAGATTCAAAACCCCTGCATCACCAATATGCAAACTCAACTGGTGCAGAATAGGAGACAATTAGAAATCATTTCTGCACAACTCTCCAACAAATCAACATTTAGGTCATTGTAAATTAGGGATCATCCAAATTCAATAATCAACATGGGAAGGACAGTTAAATCTACCTCTTTTTCAGAAAAGGAGGCCGAGCAAGAGGTTGACGTGTCTGTGGTGAACCTACGTGAACTGTGACCATAACTAGCAGTTTCAATTTAATAGTAAAGAATAGTACTGGTCAAGTTAAGCCCAAAATTGGGGAAGGCTAACTCTGGAATCAGACACATTCAAAATAGAATTGATAATGAATTTGTCATGTGCACAAGTACATTGCACTACAATCCTTACTTCTGTAGCTAATTAGGTATGCATGCACCAACTACTTATTATCTTTCGGTACTAGGGTAATTTAAAGGTAGATGAATAAATGTTGTCAGGCATGCAAGGACAAAAAACTTTCAATAGTGCAGGCAGATCTTTATGGTGGTCCCAGAGTAGTTCATAGTTAGGGTAATAAGGGGGTGAAACAGGCATTTGATAAAAACTCATCTTGAACATGGTGAAATAAGATTTCCCAAAGAAAGCAGCAAGAGGTTATGATCAGTGTAACGTGGGTCTTTTATGATGTTTGCTGCCTTTTTCTTACTTCATCAAGTAATTTTACATTTCTTCTACGAGTCTGGTTTTATCCCCATCCTCCCACAACACAAAATAACAAAAAAGAACACTAACCATTTAAATAAAGAAACTTGGATTAAAAGGCAAAAACACATTTAACATTTAAAAAAAAACAAGACCCCGCTGACCAAGGATAATTTACAAATTAAAAAAAGAGAAAACATTAATCACAGGTCTGTCGGAGCGTCCTCCAGGTCTCTTACATTCATCTTGACTTAGTCTGTTTGGAATGGACCCCCCCCCCCCCCCCGCCCATCAGGAGAGGAGTGAGGCACAGAGGCTGCACTACATCCTTACACCTAAGTTACGCATATTTTTTCCTTAAATTATAAGTATCTTTCTCCAAGGGAACACAGCTCTGCATTCCATATTCCAACGCACAATGCCCAGATGAGAGTCTAACTTCTATTTCCTGGCCATTGTCAGAGCAAATTGGCTTTGAAATTGTAAGCCTTATGTCCATGATGTTTATCAACAGGAATAACTATGGGTCATGTGGAAACTCATTACATATGATTTTCTCTATGGCTTGGCCTAGCTCTACCCAAAAGGGCCTCAACTTGGAGGACGACCAGGTTGAGTGCACAAAAGTTCCTGCCTCTATGCCACACGTGAAACATTGACCTGAAATTTCTGGTTTAACTTTATTCAATTTCTGTGGCGTGAGATATAGTTGGTGAAAAAAGTTATACTGCACAGTCTATAATAGTGAGTTAATTATTGTTATCATGCCACCACAATACCAGTCCAACCAGCACCATTCATCTACTGTAACACCTCGGTCAGACTCCCATCTCTGCCTTGGCCAATGAAGCAAGCCCAGTTTCAGGCCCTCCATCTGGAACATTGCTGAAATAAACTATTTTGTGTTCCTTCTTTGAATCGGAGTCTCCATGTCCTTTCACTCCGTCTGGTAGGACCATGGTTGGACCCAATTTGTCTCTCAAGAAAAATCTTAACAAAGTAGCAAAAGAATATTGACAAATCATATTTAATTCTTAACTGCTCAAGTGATGTGAGCTTCATAACAGTTCTCGATACATCTGATCCACTTTTGGCACCAGGTGACCAGGATCTTGTTATCAATAGTCAATGGTATTAAATTATTCAGAATCAGGGAGGTTTTTGGAGATAACCCCACCTTCTGACGAATACAATGTTTGCTGCCTTCTTGAGGCATAAATGTTTAAGATGTTGGAGAACATGACAGACCTGGCTGTTTGCTACTTGCTGAAGCCTTCGACATTCCTGGGTGCTCAAACAACCAAACCAGACAGTGACACAACCAGTCTGCATACAATCCACATCACAACTGTAAAACTTCAATGACATGCCAAATTTTCTCAGAAAATAGGCACTGGTATGCCTTCTTTACGATTGCCTTGATGTGCTGGTTCCAGGAGTGAACATCCAATATGTGGTCTCCCAAGAACCCACTCCACCTCCACCCTTCAACGAAGATAGTGTGGTCCCTTAGCCTCCCCTTCTTAAAATCCACAAGCTCCTTGGTCTTATTGAAATTGAAAGCAAGATTGTTGTCCTGGCACCACACAACCAGATTCTTGATCTTCATCCTGCTTTCTGACTCATGGTTTCCAATGGTGGTGTTATCAGCATTGCACTGGGGCCAAACTTGTATAGGGAGAGGGAACAGAACAGGGGACAAAGCACATGATCTTAAGGTGTCTGATGGTCAATGAGCAGGTGACATTGTTCTTGTGGTCCAGATTACCTAATGCACACTCGAGTGCTAGGGAGATGTAATCTGCCATTGATTGACTTGCTGTAATAACAGGTGAACTGAAGTGGGTCCAAGTTCTTCCTGAGGTAGGAAATGATTTGCTCCATAACCATCCTATAAAAGCACTTTATCACAGTAGAAGCAAGTGCCACTGGCCAATAGTTGTTGAGGTGGTTCCCCTAGCTCTTCATGGGGATGGCATGATGCCGGTCCTTTTGAAGCAAAAGGGGAACTCTGACTGTATGAACAAGAAGTTGAAAATGTTAGCAAAAACTCTAGTGAATAGGCCAACGAAGGATTTAACACATGGCTAGGTCTTGGCCTGACACTTTCAGGGGACATCTCCTGAAGACTTTTTTTTCCATGAGAGATGTTTGCAGGTAAAGGGACATCTGGAAAGTGGGAAGCTGGGGGCCAGCATCGTCTTTTTCGAGTTAAGGATGAGCTGAAGGAACCTTTGTTAACAAGAAATATTGTGGGTCAAGTCAGGAAAACGGAGGCAAAGAACAGATGGTATAGCAGGTGAATAAATTTGAACAGGTTTAGCTTAGAAATTCATGCATTGAGCCACAGGAAATGGTGGTATGTGAGTGGGAAGAAAAAGTTTAAAAACCACTGTTTTAATCGTACCTAATTGACTCATTATGGCACGACTCATAACTCCAAAGGAAATGGGCAAATGATTATTTTTCTCAAGCAAAATATTTCAGTAACAATTGCGTCTAGAGCAGTGGTTTTCAACATTTCTTTCACACTCAAATACCTCCTTAAGTAATCTCTAACTAATCACAGAGCACTGATGGCATAGGGATTTCTTAAAGTGGTATGTGAGTGGAAAGAAAAAAAATTTGAAAACCACTGTCCTAAATGAATACTTTAACTGTATTTACTGTGGAGAAGGACATGGAAGTTAATAATCTAATGACCTTCAAGGGAGGGAACAGTGATAGCCTGGATTGCATTACTATTATAAATGTGGTGGTTTTTAGTTTTATCCGTAGCGAAAAGATGTATTGCTAGTACATGGAAAGATACAAATATGATTGATATTAATAGATGGCATAATGAGATGAAACATTGTTTAATAATGGAAAAAATTATGTATGTTTCGCAAGATAATTATAATTTTTTAATTAATAAGTGGCTGTTATACTCAGAATATTTACATTTCAATTTATATTGATTAGATTTTAATATGTATATTTAACTTTTTCTTTAATATCCTTTTTATGGCTCTCCTTAGGAGAGTTGGCTGAAGGGGGGGGGGGGGGGTTCTTTTCTTTTTTTTTATATATAAAAACATGCATGTATATGTTTAATTGCTGCATGTCATACATTATTTGTGTTTTTGATCGAATAAATAATTTTTTTGTTAATTAAAATAAAGGTGGTGGTTTTGGAAGTCTTGAAAAATCAAGTTGGATAAATCTCCAGGGGCCAGGTGTATGTAAGGAACTTAGAAGGATTTTGCACAAGATGCTGCAAATGCAGAGATAACCAATCTGAACTGTTTGATTGTGTATGGGCATAGTTTAAAATTTTCTTCTTTTACAAAATTAATATTACAAGTACATATTCTCACAATTAGTGAGGATAGGAAAGAACATCTCCTCCACAATCTCCATCAGCACTGGAGCACCACAGGGCTGTGTTCTTGGCCCCCTGCTCTACACCTATGACTGTGTGCAATAACTCCACCATCTACAAGTCTGCTGACGACATCAGTCGTGGGTTGTATAAAAAGGTGCAATGAGTCAACATACAGGAGAGAGAATTAAAACTTGGCTGAATGGTGCACCAACAACCACCTCACCAAAACCAAGGAGCTGATTGTTAACTTCAGGAAGACAATGATCCAGTGATCACTGGTGGAGAGGGTGAGCAAATAAGTTTTAGGGGATCACTATTTGAGGATCTTTCCTGGACCCAATACACAAATGGCATCTTGAAGAAAGCACTTCTATGATGGTTTGATTTGGTACAACATCAGAAACCCTGGCAAATTTCTACAGAGGTGTGGTGCAAAGTGTGAGCAAAAAGCCATGCAAAATGTTTATTTCAGCTATCTTCTGTTGGAAGAGCAGAGTATATTGTGCTGAGAAAAAAAAGATTGCCGACAGGAGCAAAAATGGTTTTAGTGATGGTCAGACTGGTGGACATCAGATTTTAAATTTTCCCACACAACCTAGTTTAACATTACTTCCTGTTTGTATTTAAATGTACAAGATTTAAGTGATGTATTTAAATATATTTTTAAAAACCCTGCATTTGTCTGGCAGTTTTCCTACAAAATAGTAAAGTTGCTGCCTATTTCCATCAATTACCCACAAGGATAATATTAAAAAATACGACTTTAGATCTTAAATAATCAAAGACAGTTGATTTTCATTGGTCTCCTCATGGCAATATGCCTTTTGGATGATGCTATCCTGGGCAAAATATTTCATCCAGAAACCCTCCTGCCAAACAGCCCATGATTCAGTAGAGTGGATCCAATATATGGTATGCCTGGAGTATTCTCAACATTGTACTTCCCCAATGTATTTTCTAGAGGAAAGCTATCAAACTTTCCAGTAGCAGTTTGAAATTGATAGATGCATGTGGCTTGCAAAAGGAAGTTAAAATGATATACTACCAAACCACATGACAAATTTTGTTTGCTGTAGAATATTCAAAATTTCGATAATCAAAAAGAGAAGTACGATATTTTGAAAATATCAATGTTCCCATTTATTGTCATAGCACATGCCAGTGAGACCAAATTACCACTTATTGGTAGTACAAGAAACTGTACTCAATAAGATACATACACATGTAAACATAAAGAAATCTAAACCAACTGTGCAATGCAGAGAGAAAAAAAATAAAGTGCAAAAGTGGCTGAGTTTGTAGTAGAGGGGTAGCAGCTATTCCTTAACCTGGTGGTGAGTCTTGTGGTACCTAAACCTCTTTCTGGATGCTAGCTGCAGAACAGAGCATGTGCTTGGTGATGTGGATCCTTGATGATTGTTGCTGTTCTGTAATGGCAGCGTTTCCTGTCAATGTTCTTGATGGTGGGGAGGGTTTTGCCTGTGGCGTCCCGGGCGGCGTCCACTACCTTTTGGAAGACTTTATGCTTGGGGTTATTGGTGTCCCCATACCAGTCCGTGACGCAGCCAGTCTGTAGAAATTTGCCAGGACTTCTGGTGTCATGCTAAACCTCTGCAAACTCCTGAGGAAGAAGTTCTGATGTGCTTTCTTCATGATGCCGTTAGTGTGTGGGGTTCAGGAAGGATCCTCTGAGAAAGCAACTCCCAAGCAGAGTGCTGAAGGGTAAAGTGCTCCCAATATTTGAAAGTAAACATTAAAAAACCATACATTGTGTTCTTCAAAAGGGACACAAGTGATTTGATTATCCAATTACTTTGACCAAAACATCAAGTTATATCTAGTACTTCTGTTGCTGGAAGAACTCAGCAGGTCTCACAGTGTCTATAGGAGGCAAAGGTATTATTACCGATGTTTCGTGTCTGAAAAAAATAATGCACCCATGATGAGCTTGTCAACTTTATTCAGTATGCTGCCAACGACCATCCCGACCATTCACTTGGTCCATCTCGAGCAACACTTTCCCTTTTCTCCATCTGTCTCCATCTCAGGAGACAGAGTTTCGAGAGAAATCCCCTACAAACTCACCAACTCCCGCAGCTACCTTGACTGCACCTTTTATCATCCTGTCCCCGGTAAGGAGTCCTTTCTCTCAATTCATCCATCTCCACAGCATCTGCTCTTAGGACAAGGTCTTCTGTGCCAGATCAGAGATGTGCTCCTTCTTCCAACAATGTAGCCTTCCCTCCATCACCATCAACTCGGCCCTCACCTACATATCCTTCATTACTCACATATATGCCCTGGCCCCCTCCGTTCCTACGTGCAACAAGGACAGTATTCCTCTTGTCCTCACCTACCACCCCATCAGCCTCTACATCCAATATATTTTTCTCTGCCATTTCTGCCACCTACTTTGTGATCCCACCATCAGACATTTATTCCTCTCTCCACCTTCTGCAGGAGTTGCTCCTTTCGTGACTCCCTCATTCATTCCTCCTCCTTCTCCTCACCTATCACCTCCTTGGCATCTACCCATGACCATAGGAGATGCTCCACTTGCACCCTCAACACTATTCAGTGCCCCAAACAGTCCTTCTACTGCATTCGGTGCATGCTCCTCTACATCATCAGAGAGATTGGACGCAAACTGGGAGATCACCTTGTTGAGTACCTGAGTGACAACCCATTTCAATTTCTCGCCCCATTCCCTCGCTGACATGTCCTTCCATGGTCTCATACCCTGCTAGACTGAGATAACTCACAAATTGGAGAAATAACACTTCATCTTCGGTCTGGGCACCCTCCAACTGGATTGCATTAACAATGACCTCCATTTTCTGTTCACACCACCCCCTTTTCCCATGTCTCTTTTCCTGTAGCTCTTTTCCCTTTCACTTCCCTTTTCCTGGTCTCCTTTCACAGAACTAAAAACACCCTCCACCCCCCCATCAATTCTCATCTTTCCTCTCTCCTGTCCTCGTATCCAATTGACACATGTTGTCTGTTGGTCTGTACTCCTCCCCCTCCCATTCTTCCCTTTTCCCCAGTCACCCATCTTTCTCACTCATACCTTGAAGAAGGGCTCAAGCTCAAAATATCCATATCTTTATCTGCTATGCACTCTGTGAGAGTGGCCGAGTTCCTCCAGCATTTGTGCGCTTTTACTACCATCTCAACACCTGCAGCTTTCATATTTCACCCCCTAGAGATACTGTTCTCTCAGATGCTATTGAATATGTTTTCTAAAGTAGATTTCAATTCCCAGGTTGAATGGGAATTCCTGAAGTGATATTTAACTCTTTGACAAGTTTGAGTATATACCACATTTCATGAGCGAGTTTATTTCAGGTAGAGACAGCTGATGAAAGCACGAACCAAGCAAATTCTCAGAAGTGCTTCATGCATCATTCAGATCATAATCACCATTATCAGAGTCTTCATTACCAAGTTAAGGGCCATTCCTTGTCATTAAAGAAGACAGAAGGTTGCTTTAGCAGTCAATGTGAAGGTAAATCCTAAGGGTTTCTACAGGTATATTAAGAGCAAAAGGATAGTAAGGGACAAAAATCGGTCCCATTGAAGATCAGAGTGGTCGGCTTTGTATGGAGCCAAAAAAGATGAGAGAGGTCTTGAATGTTCCCCCCCCCCCCCCCAATCAATATTCACTCAGGAAAAGAGTACAGACAAGAAGTAAGGAAAACAAACTGAGGTCATGGAACCTATATGAAAGAGGAGGAAGTGGTTGCTGTCTTAAATCAAGTAAGAGTGGATAAATCCCCAGGGCCTGGCCAGATATACCCTCTGATCTTGAGGGAGGCTAATGTAGGGGCTCTGGCAGAAATATTTTAAAATGTCCTTAGCCGCAAATGTGATGCCAGTGGATAGGAGGGTAGCTCACGTTGTTCCATTGTTTAAAAAAGGCTCCAAAAGTAACCCTGGATATTATAGACAGGTGAGCTTGGCTTCAGTAGGTCAATTATTGAAAGGCGTTCTAAGAATCAAATATACAATTATTTGGAAAACACAGAATGATATTCAACATGGCTTTGCGCGTGGTAGGTCATGTTTTTCCAGGAAAGTTGATGAAGGAACGGTTGTGGATGTTATCTACATGGAGTTTAGTAAGGCCTTTGACAAGGTCCTACACGGGAGGCCAGTCAGAAAGGTTACGATGCTAGGTATTCGTGGTGAAATAGTGAACTGGATTTGACAGTGGCTGGACAGGAGAAGCCAGAGACTAGTGGTGGATGATTGCTTCTCAGACTGGAGGCCCATGACTAGTGGTGTGCCTCAGGGATCAGTGCTGGAACCATTGTTTGTCATCTGTATCAATAATCTGGATGAAAATATGTCAATTGGATCAGCAAGTTTGCAGATGACACCAAGATTGGAGGTGTTTTGGACAGTGAAGAAAGGTTTCAAAGCTTGCAGAGGGATCTGCACCAGCTAGAAAAATGTCAGATGGAATTTAATGCAGACAAGTGTGAGGTGTTGCATTCTGGAAGAACACACCAATAAAGAACATACACAGTGAATGGTAGGCCACTTAGGAGTATGGAATACAGATACACAATTCCCCGAAAGTGGCGTCACAGGTGGATAGGGTTATAAAGAGAGCTTTAGGCATATTAGCTTTCATAAATCGAAGTATTGAATAAAGGAGTTGGGATGTTATGTTAAAGTTGTACAAAACATTGGTGAGGCCAACTTTGGAGTATTGTGTGCAGTTTTGGTCACCTAACTGCAGGAAAGATATCAATAAGATCGAAAGAGTGCAGAGAAGATTTGCTAGGATGCTGCTCGGACTTCAGGAACTGATTACAGGGAAAGGTTAAACATGTTAGTACTTTAATCCCTGCAGCGTCGAAGAATGAGGGGAGATTTGATAGAGGGAATTAAAATTATGAGGGGATACACAAAGTAAATATAGATAGGCTTTTTTCTACTGAGGGTAGTTGAGATACAAACCAGAAGACATGGGTTAAGAGTGAAAGGAGAAAAGATAAGGAGGAAGTTCTTCACATAGAGAGTGGTGGGGATGTGGAATGAGCTTTCAGCTGAAGTGGTGAATGAGGGCATTAAGAGGAATTTGGACAAGCACATGGATGGGAAAGGTATGAAAGGCTATGGACTGGGTGCAGGTCAGTGGGACTTGACAAAAAATAATGGTTTGGAACAAACTAGAAGGACAGAAGAGTCCTGTTTCTGTGCTGTAGCATTTCATGGTTTCTATTAATTGGCTCTAATGTTTATTCCATGACATGTACTAATCCTGTCCGAATTATTAAACTTTTCTACAGTTAACTGTTTTCTATTGATTAATTCAGGAATCTTAGTGAAGTCACCTCTGTCAGAAACAGTAACCGCATTCATGCCAAAAATATATCATGTAATTCCGACAAACAAGTTATTTCAACAGGTTTTAAAGTCTTTGGATTGGTTCAGGTCATTCTGCAGAAGAGGTCGATTTGTTCTGGTACAGGTAATATGCCACTTTACACCACCAAAGCCACTATTTGTGCAGAAAGTTGTAGTCCAAAATTCTGATTTGCCTTAGATCTGCAACCAATATAAAATTGGCCAAATTTCTGTTAAAGACTACTACTTGCCCACAGTCATGAAGCTAATGAATGAACCCATCAGCAGTATTCTCAAGTTGCCCTTCGCATTGTAACTCTTTGCGCTGTTACTGTGCTTTTGCCTGCCACAAATACATATGTACACAGCACTTAACGTTCGAACTACAAAAGTGCCATGTACAATGTAAAAAGACATCCAATTACCACAGTCTAACCACTGATACTTGATATTCAATAATACATTCACCATGTTCCCCATCATCTTGGATCCACCAATGACCAGAAGCTCAAATAGATCAGCCACATAATTATAGTGGCTTCAACAGCAGCTCAGATTAGAAATCCTGCAGTGAGTGTATTACGATCAAGTATTTACCTTCGTCAGGAGAGGTGCTGGCCGTCAATGACGTAAGCGATGCCACACACGGGGGGTAATAGTGTGCATGCGCAGGTGTAACTACATGAGTGATGAAATTCAGATGTAGAAGGAGTAGAATGAGAGTGTCAGGACCACATGTGTGGCAGAGAGCCAATGAGAAATTCGGTAGTTTACTGCATAGTGTTTGAGGAGTTAAAGAAGGCAATATTTTGCTCAGTGAATAATAAAGAAAGGGGACTTCATGGTGTGTTGAAGGAAACAAGGGAGTCTATTCTTTATTTGTTTGGAAGCTGTAACAAATTAGTGCCATTGCAAGTGGTGACCCTGTGAGTTCACAGTACCTTCTCATTTAAAATGGATAGTGTTAAGAGGGCATTAAGAGGAAGTTAGGGAGGTCAAAATAAAGATTTCCTTCCCCCCCCCCCCCCCCACTCACTTTAATCATAATGCACCAACATGGTCTGAACCTCAAAGCGCGCTTCTCTGCTCTCCGTATGATGAGACAAAAGTCGAAGTAGGAAGAGCATCTTCCACAGCGGATTGCCAGGGAAATGGAGAATGTCTAAGTGGATCAGGATGGTAATCCCCCATACAACATGCTTAAGCCGGCTATTCTGCAGGGTAATCAGCCATCTAGAGACTCATATTGCCCAGTCACTAGCTGATGACAGCTTTGGCGATAGGCAACCATCACAGATGAGGCGGTGGCACAGGCTACCTGGAACAGATCCTGTCAAAGGTCTCTTGTCATGTTCAAGAGCATTTGGTGAATGTCTTTTGAATGTCCACCCTTGATCAGTTGGTGGATCATGCAGACCTTCTTCTGTCCACAACCTCTGCATTGAGGTTACAAGGATTGGCTTCTTCCCCTAGGCCACAAGAGCAAATGGAACTGGAACAGCTGTTTACTGTGCCTTATGAAGTACCAGAACTTTATCAATCCAGGGTAGCACCAGCACCTTCTCAATCAAACTAGTCGCAGAACGTTTTCCCTGGCCTCATATTAAATGGGATTATGGGCAAAAATCTGCTTGCCAGGTCAACACTTTCAAGTCTCCAGACACACGAAATCCAAGATTTTGTTGGTCCAGATTCCAGTTTGCAGCATGTGAACCTAGACTTGGTAGGTCCACTTCCACCATCTCTGGAATATACTTATCTGCTCGTACGTGAGCCATTCACATCATTGGCATCTCTGTGGACAGTTGGATTGATGGATTTCATCTTCCGGTCAATATTCTATCCGCAGGACAACAGTCTCGTTGAGCATTTCCGTAAACAAATGAAGGCAGCATTAACAGCAGGCCATGATGCATCTTCATGGCGCAAACGTTTGCTCGTGGTTCTCCCTGGAGTGCCTACTGCTGTTCTGCAGCAGGGCTACTATATGGTACTACGTTAATCTTGCCAGGTGACTATGTGAATCCAAGTCCAAGCACAATGCTGTATGATCCGGCCCGTTACATTGATAGTCTTCAGGAAAACATGACATTAATCCAACCTACTCCTATGCAGCAGGTGAATGTGCTGAATGATTTACAATGCTGTACTCGTGTTCACAAACCACTTCAACCCATTTACGATGGTCCTTTTCAGGTCTTACAATGCCACCTGAAGAGTTTTGTGATCAACAGGAATGAAAAAGCTGACAGGGTTTCCATTGACAGGTTGAAGCTGGTGTTTACCACTCTTTTCTTTTTAAATTTTTCACACTATGAACCATATTAACCAAAATACACAAACATTTCCCTCTTGAATATACACAATGTCATTTTCTCCCCTTTGTCCCCCCTCCCTTCCCTCCCTCCCTCCTTCCCACCCCCCTCCCTACCCACTAAACGTTCAACATATAAATTACAATAAACCCATTAAACAATGTCATCACACAATAAAAATAAACAAGAAAATTGGGTCATCTACTTTTACACACTGGGTCAGTTCATTTCGTCTTCTTCTCATTCTATCATTTTCCATGGTCCGTGGTAGGCCCTCTCTGTTGTGTTCCATGAATGGTTCCCAAATTTGTTCAAATAATGTGACTTTATTTTTTTAATTATATGTTATTTTTTCCAATGGAATACATTTATTCATTTCTATGTACCATTGCTGTACTCTCAGACTCTCTTCTGATTTCCAGGTTGACATTATATATTTTTTTGCTACAGCTTAGGCTAACATAATAAATCTTTTTTGCACTTCATCCAGTTTGAGGCCTAATTCTTTACTTCTTATATTACTTATAAGAAAGATCTCTGGATTTTTTGGTATGTTGTTTTTTGTGTTTTTATTTAATACCAGATTTAGATCTTCCCAAAGATTTTCCACTTTCTCACATGCCCAAATTGCATGTACTGTTGTTCCCGTTTCCTTCTTACAGCGAAAACAGCTATCTGATACTGTTGGGTCCCATTTATTTAACTTTTCCTTTCTACATGAATCTTCTTCCAAATATTGAGCAGATGGTACAGTACTGGTGAACTTCTATGTTGCACCAGTTTTTCATCCCACCTATAAAAGTATACGTTCTGGTATCTTCTCCCCTATTTTATCTAGCTCTAACCTGGTCCAATCCAGTTTTTCCCTTGTTTCATAAAAATCTGACAGATATCTTAATTGTGCTGCTCTATAATAATTCTTAAAGTTTGGTAGCTGTAAGCCCCCTTGTTTGTACCATTGTTAATTTATCTAGCACTATCCTCGGTTTCCCCCCTTTCCATAAGAATTTCCTTATTATTTTCTTTAGCTCCTTGAAGAATTTCTGTTAAGGAATTGGTAACAATTGAAAGAGGTATTGTATCCTTGGGAAGATATTCATTTTAATGCAATTTACCCTTCCTATCAGTATTAGTGGTAAATCTTTCCAATGTTCTAAGTCATCTTGTAATTTCTTCATTAATGGCTGATAATTTAATGTGTATTGATGGCCTAGATAATTATCTAGTCTAATACCTAGGTATCGGATTGCTTGTGTTTGCCATTTAAATGGTGATTCTTTTTTAAACTTTGTGAAATCTGCATTATTCATTGGCATCGCTTCACTTTTATTTGCGTTGATCTTGTACCGTGTTTATCACTCTTTTGATGCAATGGCCAAGAGAACTCACCAGCACCTCTACTTCCTCAGGAGCCAGTGTAAATTTGGTATGTCACTCATATTTCTACCCTTGCCACGTTGAAAGTATCCTATCAGGGTACATCACTGCATGGTGCAGGAACTGCTCTGTCCATGGCTACAAGAAATTGCCAAAAGGAGGTGATTGAACTCACACATCTTTCCTTCCATCTGCTTCAGAAAAGCAACAAATATTAAAAGTCTCAAACCACCAAGCCACTCTCTTCAACACCTCCTCTCTTCTGGAAAGAAGATTCACAGGTGAGAAATCACATACCACCAAATTAAAGGATGCTTACTTTCCTGCAAGTATCAGACTCCCAAATGAATCTCACAATAGTAAAATGATGCTCTGTACCACTTGATCTCTCTCATATCTGCACTTCTGTACCATCTTACTGGCTTCACTATGCAAGAAATGTTTAGCTGTAATGTTAGCTAACAAACGTTATCACTGCATCTGGGTATATGTAGCAATAAACTTGAACTTGAGATACTCTCCACTTGCCTGCATGAATGTGGCTCCAACTTTTAGTAACCCCCAACTCCATCCAGGACAAAGCAACCATATCTCTACTGAATTGCTGCAATTTTTTTTAATATATAAATCACCTACAAAATATAATGCAATTATTCATCAAGTCCATTCCAATAGCCCCTTCCAAATTTTTAACCACTACCACCAAGGGCAAGATTGAGAAAACCACTGACCTGAAATTTTTCAGACTTGGAAATCTCATCAGTTCATCATCATTCCTTAGCCTAGTTTCTGGAACTGCTTCAAATTATTTTTTACTGAAGACTACAATGGTTCTCAAGTACAATGGGGGATGGACAATTAATGCAGTTCTACAGTGATTCCAGACAACAAAAATAAATGGTAACAAACGTAGTCATCTCCGCACAAGAACACAGCAAATGAAATATAATGAGGAAAAATTCAGGGCCACTTCAGTACATTAAAACAAGTGAATTTATTTATAAATAGGGAGAGATGGAGGGATGTTGAAACTCAAAATGACCATAAAGACAGAAGCAGAATTAGGCCAATCAATTCTTCTCCAACATGGATGATGCATTTTTGCGAGAGACTGAACCCAGTCTGGGAGAGACTGAACCCAGTCTGGGGGAGACTGAACCCAGTCTGGGGGAGACTGAACCCAGTCTGGGGGAGACTGAACCCAGTCTGGGGGAGACTGAACCCAGTCTGGGGGAGACTGAACCCAGTCTGGGGGAGACTGAACCCAGTCTGGGGGAGACTGAACCCAGTCTGGGGGAGACTGAACCCAGTCTGGGGGAGACTGAACCCAGTCTGGGGGAGACTGAACCCAGTCTGGGGGAGACTGAACCCAGTCTGGGGGAGACTGAACCCAGTCTGGGGGAGACTGAACCCAGTCTGGGGGAGACTGAACCCAGTCTGGGGGAGACTGAACCCAGTCTGGGGGAGACTGAACCCAGTCTGGGGGAGACTGAACCCAGTCTGGGGGAGACTGAACCCAGTCTGGGGGAGACTGAACCCAGTCTGGGGGAGACTGAACCCAGTCTGGGGGAGACTGAACCCAGTCTGGGGGAGACTGAACCCAGTCTGGGGGAGACTGAACCCAGTCTGGGGGAGACTGAACCCAGTCTGGGAGAGACTGAACCCAGTCTGGGGGAGACTGAACCCAGTCTGGGGGAGACTGAACCCAGTCTGGGGGAGACTGAACCCAGTCTGGGGGAGACTGAACCCAGTCTGGGGGAGACTGAACCCAGTCTGGGGGAGACTGAACCCAGTCTGGGGGAGACTGAACCCAGTCTGGGGGAGACTGAACCCAGTCTGGGGGAGACTGAACCCAGTCTGGGGGAGACTGAACCCAGTCTGGGGGAGACTGAACCCAGTCTGGGGGAGACTGAACCCAGTCTGGGGGAGACTGAACCCAGTCTGGGGGAGACTGAACCCAGTCTGGGGGAGACTGAACCCAGTCTGGGGGAGACTGAACCCAGTCTGGGGGAGACTGAACCCAGTCTGGGGAGACTGAACCCAGTCTGGGGGAGACTGAACCCAGTCTGGGGGAGACTGAACCCAGTCTGGGGGAGACTGAACCCAGTCTGGGGGAGACTGAACCCAGTCTGGGGGAGACTGAACCCAGTCTGGGAGAGACTGACCCAGTCTGGGAGAGACTGAACCCAGTCTGGGAGAGACTGAACCCAGTCTGGGAGAGACTGAACCCAGTCTGGGAGAGACTGAACCCAGTCTGGGAGAGACTGAACCCAGTCTGGGAGAGACTGAACCCAGTCTGGGAGAGACTGAACCCAGTCTGGGAGAGACTGAACCCAGTCTGGGAGAGACTGAACCCAGTCTGGGAGAGACTGAACCCAGTCTGGGAGAGACTGAACCCAGTCTGGGAGAGACTGAACCCAGTCTGGGAGAGACTGAACCCAGTCTGGGAGAGACTGAACCCAGTCTGGGAGAGACTGAACCCAGTCTGGGAGAGACTGAACCCAGTCTGGGAGAGACTGAACCCAGTCTGGGAGAGACTGAACCCAGTCTGGGAGAGACTGAACCCAGTCTGGGAGAGACTGAACCCAGTCTGGGAGAGACTGAACCCAGTCTGGGAGAGACTGAACCCAGTCTGGGAGAGACTGAACCCAGTCTGGGAGAGACTGAACCCAGTCTGGGAGAGACTGAACCCAGTCTGGGAGAGACTGAACCCAGTCTGGGAGAGACTGAACCCAGTCTGGGAGAGACTGAACCCAGACTGGGAGAGACTGCCCCTTCCCACCCTCTGCCTTTTTATTCAGGTATCTTCCTTCTTTTTACTCAGGCCTTGAAGAAGGGCTCAGGCCTGAAATAGGAGCAGGTGCAGGCCATCCAACATGTAATATCTTTACCTCCTTATGGATGCTGAGTTCCTCCAGCATTTCTGAGTTTTTAAATACACTTCCTTATGTTGTATACCATCTGCCACATCTTTCCCCATTCTCCCAAGCTCAACATTACCTGCCCCTCCACAATCTTCGATCATCCACAAATCTGGTTGCAAAACCACCAATTCCATTATCAAAATTATTTACCTTCACAAAGTAGCAGATCCAACATTGATTCATACAGACCACCACTAATCACCAGCTACAAGCCAGAAAAGCTCTTCTTTACAACCAGCCATTGCCTTCTACCAGTCAGGAAATCTATCCATACTAGTGCCTTTCCCAGAATACCACGTGCTCCTATTTTGTTTTGCAGCCTCATGTGCAGCACCTTGTCAAAGGCCTTCTGATGTTATCCAAGTAAACAACATCCAACGACTCTCATTTGCCTGTCCCACTTGTCAATTCAAAGATTTCCAACAGATTTGTCAAGCAAGATCTCCCCTGAAGGAAACAATGCTGACTTTGGCCTATTTTATATCCTGCTTTAAGTACTCCAAACCCTCATCCTTAATAATGAGCATTAGAATCTTGCTAAGCACTAGTTAGGCTAACCAGTCTATATAACTTCCTGTCTTTGTCACTATACCTTCTTAAAGAGTGAATCAAACACTAACTAATTCTCAAATTAAATTCACAGAAATTGCCTTATGTGCAGCCAGGAAGTGCATAGCAGTAACATGGAAGTCTGACGCCCATCTATTCATGGATAGGTGGTCTTCGGAGATGAATAGCTGCATCCCACTTGAAAAGGTCACAAACAAGCTCAGGAATGGATGTAACCCTTTAAAAATCTGGCAGCCTTATTTATATCATCTAGGTACCTCACTGGTGCCAATCTAGGGTAACGATCGCTACTGGCAAGCTAGTAGACCTTTGTAAAGATTTTAAACATAATGGTATTATTGTGTCTCCAGATGTTTTCCCGTACACACTGCTTTTTTTTGTGTTTCTTTTTCTTCATTCTCTGTTTAATAGGACTTACATAGAGGGGAAAGGGATGGAGGGAGGGGTTCTCTTGATGTTTTGTATTTGGTATGATTGTTGATTGTTAAATATATTAAAAATGATAAAATATTACAAAAAAGTGAATCAGAATGGTATTATCATGAAACTTGTCGTTTGTGGCAGCAATAAAGGTGTAAAATTGCTATGAATTATTTTTTTATATACAATGCAAAAGAAAAGTGAGATAGTGTCTGTGGTTCATTGTCCTTTCAGAAATCTGAAGACAGAGGGGAAGAAGCTATTTCTGTACTATTGGGTATTTGTCTATCCGATGATAGCAGAGAGAAGAGGGCATAGCCTGGTGGTGAGAGTCTTTGAGGATGGAGGCTGCTTTCGAGACACCACCTCTCAATGGAGTGAAGGCTGATGCCCATGATGGCACTGGTCGAGTTCATAACTCTGTAGTCTTTTCCTGTCCTGTGCACAAGCATCTCCATTCCAGACAGCAATGCAACCAGTCAGAATGCTCTCAAAGGTACACCTACAAGAGTCTTTTGTGACATACCAGATCTCCTCACAAAATATAACCACCAGCAAGCCTTTTTTGTGATTGTATCAACATGGAGACCCCAGTCCAGATCTTCAGAAATGTTGAAGTTCCTAACTTATCACTGCTAACCTCTCGATGAGGACTGGTTTGTGTTCAGATTTCCCCCTCCTGAAGTCCACAATCAGTTCTTTAGTTTTGGTTGCAATGAGTGCAGGGTTGGTTAAGTAGAGTGACATAGCCATATTTGCAATTTTTCAGTCTTCTTGAACCATTTCTGACTCTAGCAATTCTTGAGAAATAATTGCTAATGTGTTCACAATCTCTTCTGCTACTCCTTTCAGAACCCATAGGTGGATAAGTCACCAGAACCTCCTCCAGTCCAGGTTATTTATCCACCTTCAGCTTCCCTTTTCTGACTTTCTGGAACTTCACTGGTGTCTTCAGTGAAGGCTAAAGTAAAACACCTATTCAGTTAATCTATTATTTCTTTGTTCCCCATTACCATTACTTCAGCATCATTTCCAGCTGTGCAATGTCCATTCTTGTCTGTGTTTTTTCTTCATATATCTGAAAAAACTTTTAGTATTCCCTTTATATTATTGGGTTTTTTTTTTTAAGAATCGCCTTCTATTGGTTTTTAAAAGTTACCCAATTCTCAGGTTTCCTGGTAATTTTTGCAATACTGTATGCCCTCTCTTGCTTCCCCTGTCAGCCAATTTGCCTCACACTCCCTTTAGAATGCTTCTTTTTTGAAATAATAGGAGCAGAAGTAGGTCACTCGGCCCATCAAGTCTGCTCTGCCATTCTATCACAAGCTGATCCATTACTCCACTCATTCGCATTCTCCTACCTTCTCCCCATTATAGGAACATAGGAAGTAGGAACAGGAGTAGGCCAAAAATGGCCCATCGAGCCTGCTCCGCCATTCAATACGATCATGGCTGATCTAATTTATGACCTAACTCCACCTACCTGCTTACACCTACCTACACAAATACACCCATAGCAGCTTATGGCGCAAATTCCAGAGCTTCGCCACTCTCTGGCTAAAGAAATACCCATTGGTACGCAAGTGGAAAGGACAAGTTTGAAAACCACTGTTTAAATTTTACCTAATTGACTTCATAACTCCAAAAGAAATGGGCTCATGACAATTTTTCTCAAGCAAAATATTTCAGTAACAATTAGGTCGAGATGTCAACCTTCCCTCTCATATACCACCTTAAACAATCCCTTACCAATGACAGAGCAGTTATGACATAGGAATTGCTTAAGGTGGAATGTGAGCTGGGGGGTGGGGGAGGGGAGTTTGAAACTCACTGATGTAAAGGATGCCAAAGTTTGGAAGATCCCATCCCTATCCCAGCAGGCTATGGAGTCTCAATCTTGGAGTTCTTTCAAAATAATAGTAGCAAAGGATCTATCTTCTGAATATTACGAGAAGTCATTATAATCTCTAAATTGCCCGAGTAGATAAACTAAAAAACAATTTTTAAAAACCTCAGGTTTCAAAAACCTGAAATCTGAAATAAAAAAAGATGTTAGGAACACTCAGGACGGACAAGATGAAGGAAATGATCGTGGACTTCAGGGAGACCAGGGTCAACCACACTCCACTACACATCAGTAACTCTATAACAGAAAGAGTGGAGAGCACCAAGTTCTTTGGAGTTCACTTAACTGGGGACCTATTGGGGACACTCAACACCTCCTCACTTCTCAGGAAGGCACAACCTCAACTACACTTCCTGAGAAGATTGAAGCAGGTAAGGTTACTGGCCACCATCATGTCAAACTTCTATGGCAGCTCTATTGAGAGTGTCCTGTCTGACTGCATCACAGTGTGGTACAGTTGCTGGAGAGAAATGAATCGGAGGTCAATTCACAGGACCATAAGAGTGGCAGAGAGGATTATTGGAGTCTCCCACCCCACAATCAATGTGATCTACTGGAAATGTTGCCTGAAGAAGGCACGCAAAATCACTGAGGACCCCTTCCACCCTGCGAACACAGTATCTTTCAGCAGCTCCCATCATGAAATAGATACAGGAGTATCAGAGCCAGTATCACCAGGCTGAAGAACAGGTTCTTTCCATGAGAATGGTGAAAAACCAAAGGACTACTTACACTATCTGAGACTCTCATATGTACAAAGCAATATTTATTTACGTAGATGAAATACTTGTCCTGCATATGTATTGTTTGTCTGCATGTGTGTTATGTCTGGTTGTCTGTCTGCATGTTTTGCACAGAGGACCAGAGAACACTGCTTCGTCAGGTTGGTATTTGTGCAATCAAATGACAATAAACTTAACAGCCTTCATCAGGTTTTCAACCTAAAACATTAACTATGTCACACCATTTGTTCAGAATTTATCAAGTTTCATATTATACACTGTAAAAAAAAATCCAGACTAATTTCTTGTAAATTTCTATTTGCAGACATGGGATTTCTTAGACAGCGTCCTATTAATCACAAGCTTTTCAAAAAAACAGCACAACATGGGGATTAAGAAAAAAACCATGGGTGATATAAAATGAACATGGGGAACTCCACGGCCTACACTCTCCACCATCTCTTCCAATTTGATTATTAAATTTACAGTTTCATTAGGATTCCACTTAATTGTTTTGCCAGACACACCCAGTGGGGGAAAAGTCAAAAAGATTCCAAAAAACACCACTGTTATCACCTGGACAAGTCATTTGGATTAAAAACGTGTGTGTGAGGAGTGGATGATGTTCTATTTTAAATCTACTCAACTGTATCTGAAATGAGAGTAGAAATAGTTCCCAAATACTTGGTGCATTTATCAGCTGCTGCAAAGAGCAAAATTACATTATTGTCGAGTAAGTCACAAAAGATGCAAAATATTGGGAAATGTTTCCTGTGTTACAATTTTCTTTTTCAGAAATACTTAAATATCTTTCAATCAAGATACAAGATAATACAAGATAAAAACAGATTTCCATGTTTAATGTCCAATTTTGCACAAGATTTTGCGAGTATTACAATTTGTAACTGCCCAAGTACGATTTGAATAAATGGCTAAAATTTTGAGTTCAAAGTGAAGTTACTAAGTTAGGTTAACATTTTCAAACACAACTCCTTCAAAAAGCCCGATTGAAAGGGATCAATTCAAAAACTTTCATTGCCGTTTCACTGTTAGAAATACCAAATGCCCATTTCAACTGTTCTCTCTACCCCCACCCCCATTTATGAATACCATATGCAGACTTGGCCATCGGTGAAGAAAGCTGGCTGTGACGCTAAGTGGCTCCACACTATGGCTGCTTTTTCCTGGCAGCCAGATCCCAAGTCTCCCTGCCACTGACTGCTGCTATCAACAAAAAATAAATGCACTCTAGGTATAAGCTTTCATCGACCTACCAATTTGGAAAGAGATTCATGACTGACAACCAGATTATCTAATCAGGTGGGGTTATATGTGTCCAATGCTCCACGTGAAATGCCAGTTTACTTCTGACTGCCAATCAGCTTTCCACAGAGGCTTAAAGAAAATGTTCCAATTTGATCAGATTCCATAAACTATAAAAACTAGGATTTCACACTAATTTTCCCACAGCTCACTTATTTTAAAATCATACCCATGTAACATCAAATTCAATTTTAAATTTAAGAAAACTCCAGCCAGATCTCAGTTGATTGCATAACAGTGAAGTTGTTAAATTGTTTTAACCCCATCAGCACAAGTTTCTTTGCTGATTCTTTGGAAATGCAATTTGAGCGAAATAACTTGAACAATTTACAACAGAAATTAGGTAATGATTTGTATATACTCCAAAACTGACCGTTTTAACCCACACAGTTCAGTCAATAAGATTACACTGCAGAGAACTGTACATAATAACTGACAGGGTTTGAAAATTAGTCAACAAAGCAGGAATGAATTTTGTAGCTGGCGTTTTGGCTCCAGCTATATGCAATCCATAATAATGATTTGCCTGTGGGGTCCAAATGGGTAACTTACAAGTTTGCAGGATGATACCGACTGTGAGAATTGTGAATAGGCAGGAGAATATGGAAAAAAATCAAACAAGTTACATGATTGGCAAGAACATGTCAATACTACACGAGCAAAAATATGAGATTATCAGTTGAGTGTAATGAAAAAGGAGAAGTATTAAATTGTGTAATATCAATGCTTAAGGGAACTTTCAAATTGAGAAGATGGTAAATTACTTCGGAGGATGGCAAATCTTTGGAAATTTCTTTTCAAGTCGTTTATTGACATCTGACTGCAAAAGTAACAATCCTTCAAAACAGCATTCTCCGGCCCTCGATGCAAAACATGCACACACAACCAGACATAACACACATGCAGACAGGCAATACAAATACAGGGCAAGTATTTAATCAATATAAATGAATAAATAAATATTGTTTGTACATATGAGAGTCTTGGATGGTTAGTGTGAGTAGTTCCTTTCATTGTACAGCATTCTCACTGTCAGTGGGAAGCTGTTCCTCAGCCTGGTAATCCTGGCTCTGATACTCCGGTTCCTCTACACCAACAGGAGCAGCTGAAAGATGTCTGCAGGGTGTAAGGGGACCTCAATGATTTTGCATGACCTCTTCAGACAACAACCCTGATTAAAAAAAAAGGGGGGGCAGAAGAGAAGGAAAGTAGACTCTAGTGAACCCCTCCTCCGCTCTTATGGTCCTGTGGATTGACATCTGATCCATTTCTCTGCAGCAGCTGTACCCACTCTGATACAACTGACCAGGACACCCCCAGTAGAGCTCCTGCAGAAAGTTTGAAGGACAGTGGCCACTAGCCTTGTCTTCTTTGGTCTTCTCAGTAAGAACAGTCGCTGTTGCACTTCCTGACAAGGGAGGAGATGTTGATTGTCCATGAGAGAACTTGAGCTATTTATGTATAGTGGAAGATGGTCATCCATGATCCTCCTAAAGTACAAAATCAACTCCTTTGTTTTGACCACATTGAGAATCAGGTTGTTATTCATGCACTATTTCGTGAGATTTTTCACCTCGTCTCACTAGTGCGACTCAGCGTTGTTGCTGATAAGGCCCAACTACTCTGGTGGTCTAATCATATCATAGATCCATGCAATTCTATGTTAGTCGAATAAACGGCTATAGTTAGGTGTTCAAAAGTATTCAATTTCAATAATTTGCTTTTAAAACAAAGCACAAGTATGAAAATATTCCAAGAACCATTTTTGTTTGACATTTTAAAGTTAAAGTCTAAAGTAGGCATCATGTTCAAAAATAACACAAAAAACTTCTTAAAGGCTGTAAGTTTAAAGTCTGTACCCCAACCACAAAAACAAGCTGAAAATGCAGGTCCTGCCATGCAAAACCTTTGCAGTCAAAAATTTCATTCCAATTCCTTTGTTATTGACAAGCAACTTTAGCCATCTTACTCAAACAATTTGAAACTCCAGAAAATGCCCTAAAACCCAGATCATATATAATGCCTTTATTTACCTCATTGTCCTTTTATTTTGTGACTGTGACATAAGGCTACATTAAGAGATTAAAATTCATCGTTTAAAAATTATTGCCACTTAATCTGAGTAGCAAGTTGAAGCTTTATGAGAATTACATCAGACATCTATTTTTATTCTTTTGCTCCACATACTTTAAACATGCTTGTTACTTACCGTCCTAACTATTCAGTGTTTGCAGACTAAAGCTACAAAAAAAGTAACAGGTTTTCCAGATTTACCATCTCTCTCAAGAGCATGAACTTAAAATCTACTTTAACATGCAGATATTTGACAGCATATAGGACACTCACCTCATTTTTAACGTGAGATTTCAGAAAAAAATTGTTTTAATGCATTTACCTTCACTCACCTTGATGGAACCCTCCAGCCTTACATGGGCAAGATACCAAAGCTTCCTCGCACACAAGCAACACATCCTCCTGCCCACTGAAGCTGGGGCCCGCAGGCATGCGAGGGAGGAGGGAGAGAAACCAGGGCAGGAGGGGGCGGGAGCATGCAGGCAGAAGAGCGTGTGCTTGCGGGAGAATGCAAGTGGGAGGGAGGGAGAGCGAGCCGGGGAACTGAGCTCAGGAAAGCGCAGGCCATCCGAGGGATGGTGGATGGCGATGCTGTGGGGCCTCTTCCTGGACAGCCGCAGCAACGACGCGGGCTTCTTGAAGATGGGTGAATAGTTTGAGCGCTTTCCTCCTGTTGCCATCTTGCAGAGGAAAGCCTCCAATAAATTTGTATTTTAGTACCCAAAATGGCAGCATCAAAATGTCACCTACCACCATCGCATATTAGACCTGGGGTGTTTTTTTGATGCGTTTTTTGGGGGGAAAAGGGGGAGTCCCATATGCCATAAAAATTTGTGCTTAAAACCTACTCAAAGCAAATCAGAAGTACAAGTTTCAGTCATTTTAATTGCTAATAATCAAACAAGTGGTCATGCTTCAAGTTTTAAAAAATTAAAATCTTGTATCACTTACCAATTTTTACAAGATACACTTGGTAGGATATCAAGGAACCATACTTTAAAAATTATACATCAAAAATTGCAACACCAACTTATTTTGATATGAAAAAACTAACTCAATAAAATCTTTCCCAAAGAAAATATTCTCCACTAGTCATATGAAATGAATCAACCTTGACAACAGCTTTAACCTGGAGAAATAACTGCACAACTTTCAAACCCCCCAAAAAATTATACTATGAACTTCACTTCGAGATTAACTTTAATATCGACCACCTGCCATTTAATATCAATAGTGAAGCAGTTTAAAAAGGACAAGTTGTTTCTAGTAGAAACAATAGGAGTATCAAGATTTCAAAAACCTATGTTGTGATCCTTGACAATGCTCAGACATTTGGGAACTTGTACAAATAGGAAAGGTTTCAAAGGAGATGAACCAAATACAGTCAAGTAGGACTAGTCCTGATGACACTTGGGAAATGTCTCTACAATAGAGACCCAGATATACAAATTAAATCTTTCCAAGTTTTGGTTGCTTTTGGAGAAGATAATTTGTGCTTTCAATGAAGTACCGGTGGAACTTCTTGTCTTGAAACATTGGTTTGACAGCAATGGTGACGAGATTAACAGTATCTGCAACAGTTTGTTTTAATCCAAATTTTAAAGTTGGCAAAATTTCCTTATGACAAATTACACAGGACAACAAAACTTTGCTTGCTGAACACTTTTGGGTGTATTTTATGGATTTTGGGCTGCTGATCATGAAAATCACATCAAAATTTCCCTGTCATGTACATTTTTTTAGATATAATCTATTTTGTGATTTCCTGTCATATTTTAAGTGAACTGGTTATATTGCCACAAGCAAATGTTTGGCCAGTCCAAGCATGCCTCAGCATGTTTAGTCAGGATAGATGCAGAAAGGCTATAAAAGCAGCTCACATATACAGTAGCTGTGCATTACATTGATATATATTGAACACATGTTGATGGACATAGCATAGCATTTATTGTCTTCAGGAAGATTCAACAGCAAAAAAATGCCTCATGTCACAACAGCTGCAATTACAGTTACATCTGTGGCAAGTATATGCTTAAGGCTCAAAGATGCAGAATTTTCCTGACTTCTCTCCAGAGCACTACACTACATCTAACTGATTGACAACATGCTTCAAGCATACAAAACCATCATAACTCCCAATTTTTTTTTCTGGAAGCAAACCTTTGGAAAAAAAATCTGTTATCTAGTGTTATGGGGAAAAATAGTTGAAAAATCCAGAAATTTTGTTGAAACTGGCATAGCAGTTAGTACTGCTGCCTCAATTCCAGGAATTCTAGTTCAAACCTGGCCTTGGCTGCTGTCTGTGCCGAGATCATTCTCTCTAGAGTACATGGTTTCCACTGAGTGTCCAGGTTTCCTGCCACATCCCAGATAGATTTATTGCCTCCTGCAATTTACCCTTCAATATAGCAAAATTACAAAAGAATTAAAGGAGAGTAGACAGCCATGTGCAAAATAACAAATTGAACAGCTATAGGACAATAAGGTTATAAACTTATGAGACTGCTCTCCTGGGAGTCAGCATTGACCTGATGGGCCAAATTGCTTTCTTCAGGCTCTTAATAATTCAGCAAACTACATAATATCTGGAGTTTTGTACACACAGTTTTGTGGTTTTTTTAAAAAAAGTGATATTCAGAAAGAATTCATTGGGTTCAAAGCAAAAATTCTTACTGTGAGATGATTGAGTAGAAGATGAGTAGATTAGTTCTATTTAAATTCAGCACTCCTGATGAAGGGCTCAGGCTCAAAATATTGATTGCCTTTTACTCCCTGTGGATGCTGGATGACCTGTTGAGTTTTTCCAGCACTTTATCCAGAATCTGCAGATTTTCTTGTTTAACTTACAAAATGATAGATATTCTTTATTAAAACCTAAGATTCTAAAGGATCTTAACAAGATTGAAGCTAAAGGGATGCCTCTTTTGGAAGCATCAAGAACTAATGGGAAAATTTCAGAATGAAGAGAGGATTATTTTAAACAAATATGCTCCCAAAGGTACTAAATATTTGGAAATACCAATAGAGGCAAAACTTATTGAAACCCAAAACTAATATTCAGTCAGATTATGGAAAAGAGATCATTGAATAAGGAACACTACAGCACAGGAAGAGGTCCTCCAACCCACTCAACCTCCAAACTTAAACTCTGTTGCCTGCACGTCATCCATATCCCTTGCCTGTTCACACATTTATCCAGAAGCCACATTTATTGCACTAGAACTGAATATGTACTCTCACTTTTGCATTTACTATTTTTTGATTCAATGTTGTATATTATTGCACTTTTTTTTAAAGTACCTGCTCAGCTACATCAAGAAATTCAGTGCATATGTACATTGTTCAAAGTACATGACAATTTATAATCTCTTGAGCGCCACAATTGCAACTGGTTCCACCTTTACTCCTGGCAGCCCATTCCAGGCATATACCACTCTGCAAAAACAAACCTACCTACTCATCTCATCTTTATATTACACCACCCCCTTGCCCACCTTAAAAACATGTCATCCAATAGAGATAATAAAAGATTCTGTGGTCCAATCAATACCTCGCATAAGTTTATAAAATTTCTATCATGTCTTCCCTTAGCCTCCAACCTCCAGAGAAAAAGTTTGTCCAATTCATACCTCATAGTTCACAATAATTTCTGCAGCATTAAAACAAAGTTTTATATCTCTGTAACATGACTTCCTTATGCTTACACTCAATCCCCTGACCAATGAAGGCAAGCATACCCTTAAGGAGCTATGGACCTCAACCCCCAGATCCCTCTGCATATCAATGCTCTGGAAAGACCTGCATCAACTGTATACATTCCCTTTACATTTATCCTCCCAAAGTAGTTGTCTGGATTAAACTGCCATTTCTCATTGCACATTTGTAACTGAGAGCTATATGGTCCACTTTGAAAGCCATTTACACTACAAACTTACTAACCAACCCACCTTTTTTTTTTAAATCCAAGTCATTTATATACATCCCAACACCAATCCCTGCAGAGTCCCACCCATCAGGAACTACTAGTCAAAATAATGCCCTTCTACCATTAACCACTGTCTTAAAGGCCCAGCCAATTCCACATCCAACCCATCATTTCAGCATCAATACCTTCTGAATCAGCCAACCATGAGGGACATTATCAAATGCCTTACTTAAGTCTATGTAGACAACATCCATGCCATATCCTAATCAACCTCTGTTTTATTTTTTGACAAAATAAATCAAAAAGCCCACTGAATATTCCTAATTTGACCACAACATTCAAAATGTGCACAATTCCTATCCAGAGGTATCCTCTCCATTAGTTTTCAACCAGTGATGCAAGGCCTACTAGCCTCTAGTTTTCTGGATCATCTCTATTTCCCTTTGAACAAACATAAAATATTTGCTACTCTGCAGTTCTCCAGGACCTCATCTTTTGGTGGTGAGGATAAAAGATCATTGTCAAGGCCCTAGCAATTTCATCACTTGCCTCTTTCAATAACCTGGATCATATCCCATCAGGCCATGAAGCAGACAGCTTAATCATCTCAAAAATTCCAGTGCAAACTCTTTCTTGATCTCAAAATACCCTTCTCCACACCATGTCTCTATCACTATCCTCTATGTCTCTTCCTCCCCAATAGGCCAGGCAGATCAACAATCATGTTATTAAAGGACAGAAGCATATGGCTTCTAATTCATAGTCATACTATTGCATTAAAATCCAAAATGTTCTGAACACCAGAAACTGCCAGCAGAAAGATACAAGAAATAAAGATTATAGAAAATGTGTGAGGTTGGGGAAGGGATGGAAATAAGGTTCTGGAATAAATAAAAGATTAGGATTTTAAAATTGACAATTAAATTGAGCTACATCATGTATTCCTGTCCTCTTCCTGCTGAGAAATTCATTCTGCCAAGCTAAACATTTGGAGGCACCGTGGTTTGTGGACTTCATCCATTACCAAAAGTATCTGTGTCAGAATGCAGGAGAACAAAGCTAATAGACTAGGTTTCTGGTACATCACCACCAACACAAGGTTTAAACCTATTTGACCTTATCCTCACTAATTTACCTATGCAGACACATTTACCTATTTGACAATGGTAGATGTAACAACTGCACAGACCTTAGATGATGAAATACCAACCTAGAGAAACTGAAATACATGCTAATCAAGAAAAGCAGCAACATGCAATAATTGGAATTGTGATTGTACTACCATTGGATCAGCTCTACAGTATTACATTTCTAATCATGAATAGTGGTGGGCAACAAACAAAACAGCATTAAGGAAGCTCCAAGACCATCTCCATCCTCAATTACATCTAGAGCCACCATGTTCAGGTAGAAGTGTGAAACATATTATTCATCTTTTCTTCTTTCCCCATGATTACAGTAACCAGTGCTCAGCAAAAACAACAAACTACAGGGCAAGACATCATACCAGCTCTAATGTTGAAGAACAGTACTCTCAAACCAGCTGGGATTCCAGCCATGTATTCCAGTAGAGTTAACATCTAGAAGTGGAAAACCTGTCCCGGGGCATCAAAAAGGTAAAATATTCCAAAGGTCAGAGTCACATCTCACCAAAAGGAAGATAAAGGCAGTTGTTGGAGAATTCATCATCAGGCCATGCTTGCAGCAGTCATACTTATAGCAATCATACTTGTGCAGTTATTTGAGCAAGTTAATGCAATATCAGGGTCTACATGCTAGAATAGAGGAATAGACCAGCTGGCCTGTTAAACTTGCCCCGCCATTCTTCTCTCCTTACCCAGTTCTACTCAACTACTCCAAAAACTATGTTAAAGCAGTTGAACGTCAAGGAAAGATTTCCTCTTGCTAGAGATACTTATTGCATTGCACTTTTGTTTGAATAACAGCTTAAACCTAAACATTAAAATGACCATCAATTATGTCCTCTCCATGAGCATTATTGCAACTAGGACATACAAAGAACCATGCAGTAATGTCTTTCAGCAGAGATAATTTCCTTAAAATAATCATGATCCTTTATGTTAAGTATAACTCCATTTCTAGTAGTTTTCATGAACAGAATTTACCATGGCAGATTGATATCAGTGATGAAATGGTGCAACAATGTTGTAACAAGTTTAGCTATCAAATTCAATTTCTAGAACACTCCTGCAACTACAACTGGAATGTTGCATGCAGAGCACTCAGCGGTTTCCCAGAATTAAATAGTGAATTCAGCTGAAACTAGTTTCAGTGGTGACAAGGGTCTCACTGTGAAACGGTTCCTCTGCTCATCTTGGACGAAAGATGCCTCAGCTTCATTTGCTAAATTCTAATATAGTTTCTTCCATCCTCAAAGATTCCTGTTACTTATTGAACTATTCATTCACTACCATTCTTTTTTTTAAATTTTTTATTTTTCACACTATGAACCATAGTGACCAAAATACACAAACATTTCCCTCTTGAGGAGTCACGTGATGGAGTAGTGGCCGGTCAGGGAATTCCAGCCCTCTCCCGAAAAGTTAAAAAAAACCACACAAAGCACAAAGGTACAAGATTAAAATTTATAATAAAGTAAAAATAAATGTGAGAAGAAAATGGCAGCGAAGAGAGAAAAGTCGAAAACAACGGGAAGAAAAGAGGAAGAAAGAATGTCGGAAGAAGAAGGTGAAGGCCTTACCTGTCCGAAGAGGCCCGCCGCGGAGAGAGAGGCCCGCTCCCGCAGGTCAGTGGAGGTCCCGGGCTCGGGACTACAAAAATGGCTCGCAGAGCCGAGTAAAAGTGCGCAACCGCGCATGAAAAAAAACACACTGACGGGAGGGGGGAACAGCTGCGGAGTCGATCTCCACAGCTGAGAGAGACACCTGCAGCACAGCAGCAGGTGCAGAACACAGACAATAACGACAACAAGAAAGAAGAGGGTAAAAAGAAAACAAGGAAACAACAGATGGTCAATCCAGAGGAAGAAGAAGAAGAAGAGCAGAAAGAAATGGAAGAAGAGGAGAAAGGCAAGACAATGGATATTTCTTTTTTAAAAGAATATATGGAATCAGTGAAAGAATGGCAATTACAAGAATTTAATGAGATAAAAAGAAGAATTAAGAATGCAGAAGAAAAAATGGACAAAATGGAAATGACCATGTCAGAGATAGGAAAAAGAGTGGAAAATATGGAAGAATGAGAAATAATTGTAGAAATGGAAGTAGAGAAATTAAAAGAGAAATTAGAAGAATCTAATAAAAAAGTTAAAGAGGCACATAAGCTGTTAGCTCAGAAGATAGATATAATAGAAAACTATAATAGAAGAAATAATATAAAGATAGTGGGCCTTAAGGAAGATGAAGAAGGCAAGAATTTGAGAGAATTTATAAAAGGTTGGATCCCCAGGGTCCTAGGAAGACCAGAATTACAGGAAGAAATGGAAATAGAGAGGGCACATAGAACATTAGCCCCGAAACCACAACCGCAGCAAAAACCAAGATCCATTTTAGTAAAATTCTTAAGATATACAACAAGAGAAAATATATTGGAGAAAGCAATGAAGAAAGTAAGAGAAGACAAAAAGCCACTGGAATACAAAGGTCAAAAAATTTTTTTCTATCCACGCATAAGTTTTGAACTCCTGAAGAAGAGGAAGGAGTTCAATACAGCAAAAACGATCTTATGGAAAAAAGGATATAAATTTATGTTAAAGTACCCAGCGGTACTTAAAATAGTTATTCCAGGGCAACAAAACAGACTATTCTCGGATCCAGAGGAAGCAAGGAAATTTGCAGAACAACTACAAAACAAGCAGAGAGATGAAGACATGTAATGAGTAAAAATGACCACGATCTATATGTATGTGTGTAAAGAGGTATATATGTGTGTGTGTATATATATATATATATATATATATATATATATATATAGTGTGTATACATGAATGTATCCGTATTTAGAGGAAAATATATAGAGTATAGATAAGAATTAATAAGGGAGGGAAAGGGAATAGAGGGAATAAGGAGGGAATTAAAAGAGTGACCTTTGTTACATATGAAAATTGAAATCTTTTCTTGGGGGGGCTGGGTGGGGAGGAGTTACGGTCACTACAAAATCAGTTGACGTTTGCGAGTGAATTCGCAAATCCAAATGGAGAGGGGAGATGTGGTTGCCCGACAAGGGATAAAGGGCAACTCAGGAGGGGGAGGGGAGAATGGGGTTAAAGAAGTTTTATATAGGAGAATAAGGAAAATGTTTGATGTCTTATAAAGTGTTCAAAACAAGAAAGCAGAAATGGATAAGAAGGAAAGGTGATGATGGAGAAACGGAAAGGGAAAATAAACAAAATATGAAATGGCTACGCTGAACTATATGACTTTAAATATTAACGGAATACATAACCAAATTAAAAGGAAGAAACTGCTAAATTTACTGAAAAAAGAAAAAATTGATATAGCATTTGTGCAAGAAACACATTTAACTGAATTGGAGCACAAGAAATTAAAGAAAGATTGGGTAGGACATGTAACAGCAGCGTCGTATAATTCAAAAGCAAGAGGAGTAGCTATATTAATTAGTAAAAATGTGCCAATTAAAATAGAAGAGGAAATAATAGATCCAGCAGGGAGATATGTAATGATAAAATGTCAGATATATTCGGAGTTTTGGAATCTACTCAATGTATATTCACCTAACGAAGAAGATCAAAAGTTTATGCAAGATATTTTTTTGAAGATAGCAGATACGCAAGGGAACATATTAATAGGAAGGGATTTCAACCTGAATTTGGATTCAAATATGGACAAAACTGGGAAAAAAATTAACAGAAAGAACAAAGTAACCAAATTTATAATTAAAATCGATGGAAGAAATGCAACTTTTGGATATATGGAGGAAGCAACACCCAAATGAAAAGGAATATTCATATTACTCGGGTAGACATAAAACATACTCAAGAATAGACCTATTTTTGTTATCAGCTTGTATGCAAGATAGAGCAAGAAAAACAGAATATAAAGCTAGAATATTATCGGACCATTCACCCTTGATGTTGACAATAGAGTTAGAGGACATCCCTCCAAGAATGTATAGATGGAGATTAAACTCCATGCTACTTAAAAGACAGGATTTTAGAGAATTCATTGAAAGGCAAATTAAAATGTACTTTGAAATAAATACGGAATCAGTGAAAGATAAGTTTATACTATGGGATGCAATGAAAGCGTTCATTAGAGGGCAAATAATAAGTTATGTAACCAAGATGAAGAAAGACTATAATCAGGAAACAGAGCAGTTGGAAAGGGAAATAGTAAATATAGAAAAAGAATTAGCAATGAAGGATTGGAAAGACTTACCATTAACACTAATAGGAAGGATAAACTGTATTAAAATGAACATTTTCCCAAGGATATTATACCTATTTCAGGCATTGCCAATGCACTTGACAGAGAAATTCTTCAAGGAGTTAAAGAAAATAATAAGGAAATTTTTATGGAAGGGGGGAAACCGAGGATAGCACTAGATAAATTAACAGAATGGTATAAACAAGGAGGCTTACAACTGCCAAACTTTAAAAATTATTATAGAGCCGCACAATTAAGATACCTATCAGATTTTTATCAAACAAGGGAAAAACCAGATTGGACTAGATTAGAATTAGATAAAATAGGGGAAAAGATACCTGAACACATATATAAATGGGACAAAAAAATTGGTACAACGTAGGAGTTCTCCAGTTTTACATCATCTACTCAATATTTGGAAAAAGATTCATGTAGAAAGGAATAAAACAAATTACCAATTACCAAAAGTAACATTGACGCAAAACCAGTTACTCCCTTTTACAATAGATAACCTTTCCTTTAGAGAATGGGAGAAAAAAGGGATCAAAAGAATAGAAAATTGTTTTTCAGGAAATAGATTATTATCCTTTGAACAAATGAAAGATAAATACAATATAACTCAAAGATACAGTGCTGGCATATTACCAATTGAGATCCTACTTGAAGGACAAATTAGGAAGCAGCCTGAGGTTACCAGAGGGAAGTAACTTTGAATATGTGATTACAGATACAATGATAATCAAAAGATTTATAACAAATATGTATATTAAACTGCAAGAAAAGGAGAATGAGGAAACAAATGGTAAAACTAAACAAAAATGGGAAGATTTAAATATAAAGATAAAAAAGGAAACATGGGAGAAGTTATGTTCTGGAACGATGAGAAATACAATAAATACGAGGTTACGTATGATACAATATAACTCGATACACAGACTATACATTACACCTCAAAAGTTAAATAAATGGGACCCAACAGTATCTGATAGATGTTTTCGATGTAAAAAAGAAATGGGAACAACAATTCATGCAATCTGGACATGTGAGAAAGTAGAAAAATTTTGGGAAGATCTAAACCAAATATTAAATAAAATTACAGAAAACAATATACCAAAAAATCCAGAGATCTTCCTCCTAAGTAACATAAAAAACAAAGAATTTGGAATTGATTTGGATGGTGCACAAAATAGATTTGTTAAGATAGCTCTAGCCATAGCAAAAAAATGTATTATGTCAACCTGGAAATTGAAGATAATTTGAAAATACAACAATGGTATATAGAAATGAATAAATGTATTCCATTAGAAAAAATAACATATAGTTTAAGAAATAATATGGAAATATTTGAAGAAATATGGAAGCCTTACATGAAACACAATAGAGAAAACCTACCGAGGACATTCACTACCTAAATTAACGAAAGGAGAAGGAAATGAAAAGAATTGACTCAGTGGAATTTCTTGTTTATTTTTATTGAGTGACAACATTGTTTGACTGGTTTAATGTATCTTAGATTTTGTACTTTAAATGGATGGGCGGGGGAGGTAGGGAGGGTGGGAAGGTAGGGAGGGTGGGAAGGTAGGGAGGGTGGGAAGGTAGGGAGGGTGGGAAGGTAGGGAGGGTGGGAAGGTAGGGAGGGTGGGAAGGTAGGGAGGGTGGGAAGGTAGGGAGGGTGGGAAGGTAGGGAGGGTGGGAAGGTAGGGAGGGTGGGAAGGTAGGGAGGGTGGGAAGGTAGGGAGGGTGGGAAGGTAGGGAGGGTGGGAAGGTAGGGAGGGTGGGAAGGTAGGGAGGGTGGGAAGGTAGGGAGGGTGGGAAGGTAGGGAGGGTGGGAAGGTAGGGAGGGTGGGAAGGTAGGGAGGGTGGGAAGGTAGGGAGGGTGGGAAGGTAGGGAGGGTGGGAAGGTAGGGAGGGTGGGAAGGTAGGGAGGGTGGGAAGGTAGGGAGGGTGGGAAGGTGGGGAGGGTGGGAAGGTAGGGAGGGTGGGAAGGTAGGGAGGGTGGGAAGGTGGGGAGGGTGGGAAGGTGGGGAGGGTGGGAAGGTAGGGAGGGTGGGAAGGTAGGGAGGGTGGGAAGGTAGGGAGGGTGGGAAGGTAGGGAGGGTGGGAAGGTAGGGAGGGTGGGAAGGTAGGGAGGGTGGGAAGGTAGGGAGGGTGGGAAGGTAGGGAGGGTGGGAAGGTAGGGAGGGTGGGAAGGTAGGGAGGGTGGGAAGGTAGGGAGGGTGGGAAGGTAGGGAGGGTGGGAAGGTAGGGAGGGTGGGAAGGTAGGGAGGGTGGGAAGGTAGGGAGGGTGGGATGGGAGGAGGGAGGGGGGAGAAAATGACACTGTATATATTTGAAAAGGAAAATGTATATTCAATGTGGTTTATGGTGTGAAAAATAAAAAATTTAAAAAAAAAACATTTCCCTCTTGAATATACACAGTGTCATTTTCTCCCTTTTTCCCCCCTCCCCACCCACTAAACGTTCAACATAGATGATACATTAAACCCATTAAACAATGTCATCACACAATGAAAATAAACAAGAAAATTGTGTCATCTACTTTTACACACTGGGTCAGATCATTTCATTTTCTTCTCATTCTGTCACTTTAGGGGGTGGAGGTCCGCGGTAGGACTTCTCTGTTGTGTTCCATGTACGGTTCCCAAATTCTTGACTGCAGAGTTTTGGCATGCCGATTATAAAAATCACATGGCTGACTCATTGACACGTTGCAAATTCAACAGATTGGCAACTTTTTGTTTGGTATGTCTGGAACTGCTCCTGCCATGTCCATCAACATGCATTGAATCTTGGCTGATACACTGACTTCTTCAGAAAATAAAGTTAATTTTTGGCATTTCGTTCCTATAGATTTTAAGGAGGTTAATCTGCTTATATTCGTGACAAATGCCAATGGCATAACACTTGCCTTGACTGTTAAGCTTAAATTGCAAAATATAGAGGAAGATGACTATCAAATCCATTGCTTCAATTTACATGGGAGAAACATCTAGCTATTGCATGAGAAAACTACTTTAATTAAGCTATACCATTGCCAGAGAGAAGGGAATGAATGATCCAAATCACTGAAAAACTTCAGAAAGGCAAATAGATGAAACTACAAAACCCACTCTCCCTTATGAGAAGCTGCCATATCCTATATTATTACATTTCAGTGTTGAACACAAGTATTCTTTGAAGTTCTACAATTTAATGACACACCACATGCTTATTGGAGAGATAGAAATTAGATCCTGCTCTTCATTTTAATTCACAGCATCATCTGTATTGCACAGCAAGAACAGAAACTGTATGGTACAGTGAACCATAATTTAAAAAATTAATTTTAAAAAATTAGACATACAGCATGGTAACAGGCCATTTCGTCCACAAGCCCATGCCATCCAATTTACCTACACCCCCCAGTACATTTCGAATGGTGGGAGGAAACTGAAACCCCAGGAGAAAACCAACACAGTCACAGGGAGAATGTACAAACTCCACGATTGCTGGCACTATAAAGGTGTTGCACTAACCACTACCTTAACTGTGCCGCCCAAAATCATTAACTCCATATATTAACAATGAGAATCAAAATCACAGATATACAAGACAGGGTAAACATTGCCCAGCAAATATATTTTGTATACAATTATAGACTCTGCACACATTTTCACAAAACAAACCAAAATACAAATTTTCATCATATTCAAGGATGAATTTTAGTAAACCTATTTCTCAACTTCAGATAATGTAAAAAACAAATCTCACATCCTTCAATCTATTTTCCAAACATAATTTCATACTTTATTGCAAGAACCATGAAACAAGACAGAGTATACAAAAAGCTCCATTTTGTTTCTAGCTGGATACTGTCTGAGCTCTCTGTCTTCTTGGGCACAGTTGCCCTGCACTATTTTATCCAAAAATGAGCTTCATCAGTAAATTAAACTTGCAGATCCAATTCCGATACTGATCTTTCTGAATTGGTAAATGCAATTGTAATTTCTGAATAACTGTGGATGTGATTTATCAATATAGACAATGGCTTAACTCTGGCCCCACTGAATCCATACCAAATACTCAACACCATTGGACTGGTGGTGGCCCCATAAAGAATTCCCTGTGAGTCAACAGGTTTCAGGTTGCTTAAGAAACAAGCTGAGCAATGCAAAAATGTTTTTTTTTACTCTGTTTTTTAAAAATCTGATACACATAGGTGCACAATAAGAATCAGAAAACACAGCCCAGAAATATCCATATTTTGCTAAGGTCCATCTGGCCAAGCTAGTTCTTCACAGCATCAATAGCCGCTTTCAGGTGGCCAGAATACCCCGATGTAAAGCCGCCCATTCTACCTGAATGCGGCTGTCGGGAAGCCACCTGAAAATGGAAAACCCAGCCCCAAGGAGTACTTACCGAACCCTCCTCAGGGAGGTATATTCTCCGCTTCTAAGCAGTCGCCAAGGCACCTGAAAGCAGCAGCGGCTGCTAGGGGGCTGGCTGACATCGCACTGACGTCGTAAGCCTGAGACGCTTTGGCGCAATTTTTGAAAAATTGGAGAGTATGCAGGCTCAGCATTACCGGTACAGTCACATTTTTTCGGTACGTTAGAGGCATTTCTCTTCTCTGCTCCGGGCCCGCCATGATCCTGTGCTCCTTTCTGCTTCGACACGCTGCAAATGACGTCACGACAGCGGGCGGAACTACGGCCACAGTCGATAGGAGCTGACGTTCGCTCCAAGGCGCCTCTCCTGCAGCTGGCTCTTTCAGGTGCCAGAACAGCGCCTTCAGCGCTGCCACCTGAACGTCGATTCAAACACACCCGCAGCCGCTTCTGCAGGCACATTCTCTGAGCAACTGCACCTGAAAGCGGCTAATGTCATCAATATTTGCAATCCTCTACACCGATTTTGAAATTTTAGATAGATGAACATAAACTGCCAAGAAAGAGTTATCTCATTCTTTAGCATCACCAATTACTTTCTATTCTCTTTAGCTTCTTGTCTTGCAGTAAGGGAGAATTGTGAATATCTCACTCATAATTACAAAACCAACCAACTGCCAGTGCATTCATACCAATCCTGAGAACAATCTAGCAGGTTCCTGCCACCCAATAGTCTTGACTGTTTATTTTAACATTCAAAAGGCATTGTGCAAGATGCCCCTACTACCCCTTGCAGTGCCTTCCAGACCTGAACAATTTGCTGCTTGAAAACATTCCTCATGGTTTGTTCTTTTGCCTATCGCTCATTGTCTCTATTAGTGGGAATAGTTTCTTGCTATCAATTCATGAATTCAAATCCTTCCACATTCACTCAACTTCTTCTGCTCCAAGGAGGACAACCCCAAATTCTGTCAGACACAGAATTTTAAATGTTTATTTGTCACATTACATCTGGTACAATGAGAAGGGTTACAGAAACAGACACTTCAGCCAAATTTGTCCATGCCAACAAAGTTGTCCACCTAAGCGAGCACCATTTGCCAACTTTGGTCCATTTCTATCTAGACCTTTCCTATCCATTTACCTTTTTAAATGTCTTTTGAACATATTAACTGCTTCTCCCTCTAGAACCTCATCCAGCAGCTCATTCCATAAATCTATGCCTGCCCCTCATGTACAAGATCAACCCTCGGTCACCTTCCTTGGAGAAAGGTCTGTCTATCCAGTCTCTTCTTTTAACCTGAGCTCTGTAGGCCCCAGACTATCCAGTCTCTCCTTATAACCCGAGCTCTGGAGGCTCAGTATCAGAACTGCATACAATATTTCAAGGTCTTACAAAGATTTCATACAGTTAAACACTTACTGCCCTACCCGAAGGCAAGCATGCCAAATGTCATCTTGCCACATCACCATTTTAGTTTTGTTCTATTTCGTAACACAAGATGATCATTTGGCGCATGGAATCTCTTCTTTTATCTGTCCCATTCTACCACTTGTTTTGAAAACCTCTTTCCCTCCACTTCTACCAGCCACCCTTCACAGCAGACAATTTATAGTAGACAACCTACAAAGCATCACATCTATGGAAGTGGGAGAAAATCAGGGCGGCCAAAGGAAACTCAGGCACCACATCTATGGGAAGTGGGAGAAAATCAGAGTGGTCAAAGGAATCTCAGGCACTAAGAGAACATGCAAGCTCACTAGGAATCAGGTTCGAACCTGGGTCCCAGGCTGAGTCAGCAGCACCACCTGCTGCACCACTGTGCTATCCTCTCAGCTATTTTCTTTCTATGCAGCTGTTTTTATTCCTTGGCCATCATCTTGATAAGATTACCCTTCTCAGCTTTATTGCCATCTACTCTCTTTAAAGAAAGAAATTCTGTTAGTGAAGCAGAATTTCCCTTCCATAAATCCATTTTGGCTTTTTCTAATTCATCCACTCTAAATCAAGTGTCTTCAAATTCTGTCCTCAATTGCTTCCAGAATATGCCCCAATACAAAGATTAAACTGGCTGGTATCTTGTTTTGTGTCTGTCTTCAAATTGTTGTTTGAACACAAGTGAATAATTTGCTATCAGACATCCCTGAATCTATAACTGTTTAGAGGATACACAGTTTGAATATTAGATGAACCAGAAAAATGAGAATTTTGTTTTGGACAACCTGATCAGTATGAATAATATTGTATTAATCACATGTGAGTATTTCCTATTCATCATAAATAATGATAATTTCACCTCTCAGAATATGCAGTTAAGCTTATGTAGTGAACACAGTAAATAAAATGCAATTATTGATGTTAGCATCAGCTATCAAACCATAGAACCAGTTACATCTCATGTCTAAAATTATCTTCATTTCAAATCTCTCCACATATTCAGTTTTACCTTCTCCCAAAACACACATGCCCATCCTTCATATTCTTGAGTTTTGGCTCCATTGTTGATGGCAACTGAGGTTTCTGCTATCAAGGCCCTAATCTATGGAATTATGGCAGCCTGTCGCCGCAGCGATTGAGCCAGCACCGCAGGCCAAAAGCCAGAAGCCCACAGAGAAGCAGTGATGGCCCCAACAAACGAACCAGCAGGTGAACAGCAAGGGCAGCTTAAAGGCCAGCGGCCCAAAATGGCACTGGTCTTGCTGCACAGCCAACAGACAGGGGCAGCATGTGGGGAAGAAGGGCATTAATATGCAGGAAAGTACCCACGTGCAGGATACCCACTTTTGTTATGCATGTTGTGACATCAGCCGAGGGAGGACCACAGCAGGAACAGTTCAAGTATAAAAGTCAGGCCTGAGCCCTCATAAAATTCAGAGCCAAACCTGACTACACTATGTGCATTTGTCTTCTTTCGAGTAGTGCGCAGCTACAATTGGTGACCCCAACGATTTAGACAGCATTTAAACCCAGCGATAAGCGAACAGGCAGCAGTCAATACAGTCGGTCTCAAGCTACCAACCTTCTAGATGGATCGACCCTGTGTGTGGTTTGGTCAGGCAGAGGCACAGCTCCAGATCCAGCAGATCACACAATCCACCCGGTACTACCACATGGTGAATGACCTGGACCAGGACACAACAGGTCAGATGGCCAACTTCATCCAGGAGCCCAATCTGAAGGCGCATACACCTCCTCCAAGGACTTGCTGATCAAGACCTTCGGACTCTCATGGCGTGAGAGAGGGGCATGTCTGCTCCACTTGGACACCGTACAGAGATCAGACGACGAGTACGCCAGGGACCTGACTGAGTTCCCTGCAGTGCTCACTCCACAGTTCACCACATGGGAGTACAGCACCAAATCCTGACCCAGGGCCCGCCATTTCACACAAGGGCAAGACGCCTTCCTCCGGAGTTGCTCCAGCTGGCAAAGGAGGAATTCAGGAAGCTGGAGGAGCTCGGCATCATACAGCGGTCAGACAGCCCATAGGCTTCTCCCCTGCACATGGTACCCAAAGCAACTGGGGGCTGAAGATCATGCAGCGACTACCGCCAGCTCAACGAGGCCGCAACACCGGATCGGTTCCCCGTGCTGCACATCTAGGACTTTGCGGCAAACCTGCACGGGGCAAGGATCTTCTTTAAGGTGGACCTTGTGCGGGGATATCATCAGATCCCGATGAGATCCCCCAAGACCACCATCATCACCCCGCTCAGCATCTTAGAATTCCTCTAAATGCCATTCAGGCTAAAGAATGCCGCAGCGACCTTCCAGCGACTCGTGGACGCAGAGAACCAAGACCTGGATGGCACTTTCGTGTGCCTGGATGACATCCTGGAGGCAAGCAGGAACCAACAGGAACATATGGCGCACCTCAGCAACCTCTACACCCGACTGAGCGAGTTCAGCCTGACGATCAACCCAGCCAAACGCCAGTTCAGATTGGAGGCCATCGACTTCCTGGGCCACAGGATAACCAGGGAAGGAGCCACACCGCTACCCAGTAAAGTGAAGGCCATCCAAAAGTTCCCCAGACCCAACACGACCAGGAGTTCGTGGGGATGATCAATTTCTATCACAGGTTCATCCCCTCAGCTGCTCAGATGATGCGGCCTTTGTTCGCCCAGATGGCAGGCAAGGAGAAAGACATCACCTGGATCGAGGAGTTGGTGGAAGTCTTCGTGAAGGCCAAGGAAGCCCTTGCCACTCTCCTGCAATATCCCAGGTCAGATGCTCCAATGGCCTGGACAGTGGATGCCTCAGGAACGGTGATCAGCAGAGTTCTGGAGCAGCAGTTCGAAGAAAGCTGGCGGCTGCCGACTTTCCTCAGCAAACATCTGGAGCCTCCAGAAGTGAAGTACAGAAGAGAGCTACAAGTGCTGTACTTAGCCATCTGCCACTTCAGGTACTTCCTAGAGGGCAGCTCCTTCACGGCCTTCACAGATCAAAAGCCACTGACTTTTTCTTTGGCTAAGATCACAGATCCCTGGTCTTACGTCTCTGAGTACACCACAGATGTAAGACACGTCTCCAGCAAGGACAATGTGGTGGCCAACTTGCTGTCCAGGCAAAGTATCTACGCGCTATGAAGGGGAGTGAACTTCATGGCACTGGTTGAGGCACAGCAGAAAAATGAGGAGATACCCCAATACAAGACTGCAACTCCAGGACATCCCACTCGGCACAGGTAACACCACCCTGCTGTGCAACATGGCCACCGGTCAGGTCAGATTCATCGTCCCGGGGGCTTGGAGACAACAGGTTTTCAACTCCATCCAAAGACTGGCTTACCCATCCATCAGGACTATGGTCTGGCTGCTGGCCAGCAAATACATGTGGGATGGATTGCAGAAACTGGTCAACAAGTGGGTGAAGGCATGCACGCAGTGCCATACAACCAAAGTACAGCAGCACATCAAAACCCCACCTCAGCACTTCGAGCCTGCAAAACAAAGGTTCGACCACATCCACATGGACATAGTAGGACCCTTGCAGGTATCCCAGATTTTCCACCATCTGTTCACGATGGTCAACCACTTCACCAGGTAGCCAGAAGCAGTCCCGCTGGCAGACACGTCCACAATCTTGTGCACCAGGGCCCTCATCTAGTCCTGGGTGGCACAGCTCGAGTCCCACATCACATCCGACAGGGGCTCAGTTCACCTCCAGTCTATAGTCCAATCTCACCAGCCTGTGGGATGTCCAGCTGTATCACACAAAAGCTTATCACCCACAGTCCAATGGGTTGATGGAGCGCATCCACAAGCACCTCAAAACCGCGCTCATGACCAGACTCCAAGGACCCAACTGGGTAAATGAGCTGCCATGGGTGCTCTTGGTTATCCGCATGAGGACCTCAACACCTCTTCAGCCAAACTCATCTACGGAGAATTTGTGCCATCCCCGGGTGGACAGCAGGATGACTCTGCAGCGTTCCTCAGCAAGCTAAGGGAAAGAGTTGGCAACCTGGTTCCGATTCCACCTTCCAGGCACAGACATGCGAGGGCCAACATACTCAGACTTGCAGGACTGTGAGTATGTTTTCATTCGCAGGGGTCCACATCGTCATCCGAATCAATAGGGTCAAGTTCCAGCTGGAGGTCTGAGACAAGATGGAGGTCTTCACCACAGACAGGCCTCAGGCAACCGAAGGCTGCAGTGACTTTGATCCGGTACACCAATGTCTATACCGCCGGTTCTGGGGGGGGGGTGTTGTGTTGTGGCCTGCCGCCGCAATTGAACCTGCACTCCGGGTGGCGAGTGCAACCAAAGACCAGTGCCCGCGCAATGGTACTAGCCCCAACAAGTGAACTGGTGGGTGAACGGTAAGGGCAGCTTTAAGGCCAGTGACACCAAAATGGCACTGGCCTTCTGCGCAGCCAACAGGGACAGCATGCGGAGAAGAAGGGCATGGTTATGCAGGAAATTACTCGATGCAGGAAACCCACTTTTCTTATGCATGTTGTGACATCAGCTAAGGGGGGCCATGGCAGGACAGTGCAAGTATAAAAGTTGGGCCTGAGCCCTAATAAAATTCCGAGCTTATCCTGACTACACTAAGTGTGTGTCTTCTTTCGAGTAGCGTGCGGCTACATTTATTAATTCTTCTACATATTCTACAAATATGTAAATAGCAAAAAGAAACTAAGAGACAAAATTGGTCCAATAGAGAATCAGAAAGGACAAATGTGTATGGAGCCAAAAGAGATGGGGGAGGTCCTGAACAATTTCTTTTCCTCAGTATTTACTGTGGAGAAGGATATTGAGCTGTGCAGGGTAAAGGAAGCAAAGGGGGTAAATATGGAGACTATAGTGGTTAAGAAAGAGGTAGTACTGGAGCTTTTGAAACATACAAAGGTGGATAAGTCTCTAGGTCCTGACAGGATTTTCCCCAGGACCTTGAGAGAAGATAATGGCAGAGATTTTTCAAATGTCATTAGAGACGAGTATAGTGCCGGAGGATTGGCGTGTTGTGCATGTGGTTCCTTTGTTCAAAAAGGGTTCGAAGAGCAAGCCTAGCAATTATCAGCCTGTAAGATTGACACCTGTGGTAGCTAAATTGATGGAAAGCGTTCTTAGAGATAGTATATATAAGTATATGGAGGGACAGGGTCTGATCAGGGACACTCAACACAGATTTGTGCGTGGAAGGTTGTGTTTGACCAATCTTGTTGAATTTTTTGAAGAGGTGACTAGGAACGTTAATGAGGGTAGAGCAGTGGATGTTGTCTATATGGACTTCAGTAAGGCCTTCGATAAGGTTCCGCATAGGAGGTTAGTTAGGACGGCTAATTTGGAGATAGTCAAATGGATTCAACAGTGGCTGGAAGGGTGCCAGAGAGTAGCAGTAGATAATTGTTTGTCAGGATGGAGGCCGGTGACCAGTGGTGTACCTCAGGGTTCGGTATTGGGACCATTGCAGTTTGTCATATATATTAATGATCTGGAGGATGGGGCAGTAAATTGGATTAGTAAATATGCAGATGATATTAAAATAGGGGGAATTGTGGATGATGAAGAGGGTTTTCAAAGATTGCAGAGGGATTCCTGCTTAGAGGAGTGGGCAGAAAGATGCCAGATGGAGTTTAATGCTGATAAGTGTGAGGTGCTTCATTTTGGAAAGATGAAAGACACAGATGCAAGACATATGTGGTAAATGGGAGGGCGTTGAAGAATGCAGTGGAGCAGAAAGATCTAGGAATAACAGTGCATTGTTCCCTGAAGGAAGGAGCGCACGTGGATAGGGTGGTGAAGAAGGCCTTTAGTATGCTTGCCTATATAAATCAGTGCATAGAATATAGGAGTTGGGAAGTAATGATGAAACTGTACAAGGCATTGGTGAGGCCAAATTTAGTGTACTGTGTGCAGTTCTGGTCACTGATTTATAGGAAGGGTATTAACAAGATAGAGAGAGTGCAGAGAAAATTTACAAAAATGTTGCCTGGGTTTCAGCATCTAGAATACACAAGGAAAGATTGAGCAAATTAGGTCTTTATTCCTTGGAACATAGAAGGCTGAGAGGCGATTTGATAGAGGTTTAAGATAATGAGAGGGATAGATAGAGTTGACGTTGAAAGGCTTTTCCCATTGAGAGTAGAAGAGATGGATACAAGAGGTCATGGGTTGAGAGTTGACGGGCAAAGGTTTAGGAACAACATGAGGGGAAACTTCTTTACTCAGAGTGGTTACTGTGTGGAATGGGTTTCCAGGGAAGGTGGTGGAGGCAGGGTCAATTTTGTCATTTAAGAAAGAGTGGATAAGTATATGGATGGGAGGGGGATGGAGGGATATGGGCAGAGTGCTGGTAAGTGGGATTAGAGGAGGGTACTTGGATCAGTGCGGACTAGAAGGGCCTGTTTCCATGCTGTATATGTTATATGGTTAAATATATCCATCCTTGGTGACACTCATTTAAAAACTCCCATCAATCTTTGTCTACATTGAAAGATCAAGATATGTGAACTCAAGCTCAGATTTAAATTTTGATAATGGTACTGTACCATAAAGTATTTAGCTGAATTGTTTAGATAAGGCAAGTTGCACAATGGAATGGACATCTAATTAAAATTGCCTAATAAATAGGCTGATTTATTTTATAAGTAGTCCATCACTGTAAAAAGAAATGGAATGGGACAAGGAGGGTCTCAGTACATAAACAAAACAAATCCATAGAGGCAAAACATTCGATTTGGTATGTCAATGGAACGTTGGCCTTTATTGCAAAAGAAGTGGAGCTATTTTACTCGGCACTGGAGCGACTACATCTGGGGTACTGCATATTGTTAAACCTCCATATTTAAGAACACAAAGCTATGCATTGAAGATAGTGCTGGGAAGGTTCATTGTGTTACTTCCTGAGATGATGAGGCTGAAAATAGATTTTCATTGGAGCGTTCAGAATAAGAGATTCTGTGGAGGAGTGACAGGAACATAAGATTCTGAAGGGAATTAAAAGGATGGATGCTGAAAGGATGATTACTTTTGGGTGAATAACTAGAAATGAGGAGGAAACCAGAATTTCAGAGTCAAGAGATGTCAATTTCAGAAGATGATGAATTAAAATTTTTTCCCTCAGAAAGTTAGGAATTGCTGGAATCATCTGCCCCAGAGACCTACTGAGGTGCAGTTATAAGAAGATCCAGCTGCGCTGGATGGGTCACGTCTCCAGAATGGAGGACCATCGCCTTCCCAAGATCGTGTTCTATGGCGAGCTCTCCACTGGCCACCGTGAGAGAGGTGCACCAAAGAAAAGGTACAAGGACTGCCTAAAGAAATCTCTTGGTGCCTGCCACATTGACCACCGCCAGTGGGCTGATAACGCCTCAAACCGTGCATCTTGGCGCCTCACAGTTTGGCGGGCAGCAACCTCCTTTGAAGAAGACCGCAGAGCCCACCTCACTGACAAAAGGCAAAGGAGGAAAAACCCAACACCCAACCCCAACCCACCAATTTTCCCTTGCAACCGCTGCAACCGTGTCTGCCTGTCCCGCATCGGACTGGTCAGCCACAAACGAGCCTGCAGCTGACGTGGACTTTTTACCCCCTCCATAAATCTTCGTCCGCGAAGCCAAGCCAAAGAAGAAGATAGACTGCAGGCATGTAACAATCAACAAAATGTGCCGATACATGAGCAGTCTAAAGGAAAGTGCAGGAATTTTTAGTCAATTCCTGTGCTGTTATTTTTGCTGCAGGACCTCTACTACTTTTTTTGGGGGGGAGGGGGGGGAAGCCTGCAGTCTAAATCGCACCGCAAAACTCACTTCATGAATTTGATATTTAGCTGATGACTCAGGCCACGTTGCTCCATGTAAAAGCACTGGGACTAACACACACCAAAACTTAAGGGGTGCAGTGTAACCGACCACAAGGTAATATTAATTTTTGTTAAATTTTTCACAGATTTTTTCCAACTTTGTTGTCTAAAAAAAAACACTATAGACTAGCACTCAATGCAGAGACAGATAGCAGGTTAAACTGCAAAGGGAATGAGGCAGTGTGGGGAGAGAACAGGAAAGTGATAGTTTTGACAAGATCTTAATGAATGACAAAGTGCACTTGTGAGGTTAATTAACCTAGTCATGTTTAGGTTCTAAGCAAAAAAGATTTTGTCATTCTCAATTTGCAATGATTTTTAAAAGTTTTAATATTATTTTCTAGGCACAACTTCAACAGAATTTCTAACTTTGCTATGCTAAAATACTTCAAATGGTTAACATTCGCCAAGCTAATGGTCAGAACACAAGAGCAAACCATCTGGCCTTTTGAGCCTTCTCCACCCTTCATCAAGATCATGGCTGATTAATTACAAAGCTATTTTTTATGCATAAGCCCCATTTCCTTGGATTGCCTTAATAGCTAAATATTTTACCACAAATGGGGGGGGGGGGGGGGAGAGAAATCAACAGTTAGTATGAATGTTACTTCATTCAAAATTGGGGAAGTGAGAATTTTTTTTTTTAAAGTTAGTTTTCTTAACAAGTAATTTCTCTACACTTAAAAACAAAATGCCAGCTGTTTAGTGGTTCTATTCAAAATTATAATCATTTCACATTTTATGCTGAAAGTTCATTTTTCCAAATGATGGCTCAGATTCATGTAATTTTAAACAAGTGATACAAACTAGCCAGGAAAAAAAACCTAACTCACAGGATGCAGTTAGACATACTAAGATCTGAATATGCTGGAAAATTCCAGATTCTTTGGAGGGCTGGGGAGTGGAGAGAGAGAGAAAGAGAAAAATAGCTCACACTTCAGGTTTGTGACCTTTTACCAGAACTTTTAACAAAAGGTCATTGACCAGAAACATGAATTTTGTTTTTCCCTTTGCACATGTTGACCGATTTCTAGAATTTTCCGTCATTTCAAATTCCAGAACCAGCAGAGACTTATTTTTGGATTAAAATGGTATATAATAGCAGATAACTGACTATTACAGATAGCATGCATGCAACTCAGACTCCATTATAATATTACTCTTGGAAACATTTATTTTTAAATTCAGTTGAAGAATCGTGGCCTATTTGACGGTTTGGTTAAGAATTAGGAATTCCTGCAAAATTGAATTTTATTTAATATTGATTAGAGGTGTCAGTGTAAGAGATGGGACAAAGGTACTTCTGCATTCCTCAACTACATTTCAGCACAGACTAGAAGGGCCAAATGACCTGCCTTCTGTGCTGTGTTCCATGGTTGTATGTGTGGAATTTTAACTGCTGGGTGAGGCGATCTCGAATTTATAGGAAATTTATGGAAATTATTCATACATTTTACCTGACAACAATGGACACAAGTTCAGTGCATTTACTACAAATGATTGGTACACGTGCATGTCCCAAGACTAAGCAAAACAATTGAATGAAACAACATTTCTCGTGGGCAAAATCAACAACCGAAGTATCCTTCAGTATCCGACAGGCACAAAAATATAATTATCACTCCCAAAATAAAGCAGAGCTGATGAATTCTGAATCATTTGAAAGAGAAATATATCCCACAACCAAGCCATTCACCACTGTTGCAAGAAAATGCTTTTACAAGGAAGATTTTGTCCACCCCAACCATCAGGTTCAGTTCATTTTTTTTTTAAAAATGAAAATAAATAATTATCATACATCACCACAGCCTGGTTCTCTTCACTTCCCCCTCAAACAATACTAACTCTACAATAGCACTCTTCCAGATACCACACAAAGAATACACCTGATGACATCAAAAAAAAATTGTTGCTATTGTAAGGCCATAATAAAATGAAAAACTATGTTCCTATTGAAAAGTTTAATCTATTTCCATGTCACATTATATAACGAGGACAACAGATCATCGAATCTAGAACAGAATCTACACACAAGAAACCAGCAAGTCAAGCAACATCATGGGGGCAAAGGGTGCAAGTCAGGATGGACAGCATCTCCACAGATTCTGTTGGACCTGATGAGTTCTTCCAGCACCGCTTTTCTTCTAACTCTATTTCTATATTTTATTTTTAAGAGGTTCTTCATAACAGAACACAGATTCAAAGGCCTGCAAACCACAAATGTAATTCAGCATTGCTCTGCAAATCTACCAGCATTCTGCCAAATTAAGTACTCTGAAACACTTTCCAGAATGGACAATAAAAACGTTAAAGAGAGAACCATTTAAAAGGTATGCGCAATTTTAGCCAGATTAAGCCACTTTCCTAAAACAAAGCCAAACCAAAAGGAGAGAAACTCAAAGCGAGACAGGTCTCATTCTGCTGAGGCTCACTAAATATTTATTGGGGTTTTATCTGGAGTAGAAAAATCTGGAGGGTCAATTGCTCGCAGTACTGACCGAGGGCGTGGAATTTTTCACAGGAGAAATTCAGATCATCCCAATGAATCCAAGGCACTAGTCTGAAAATGACCAAGGAAAAATTACAGCCAATACTTATCGGTCAATCTGGCTCCTGCTTGCTGGACCACATCTTTCAGCCTTCTGAAAGCGAAGTGAGGTCCCAGTCTTTAAATTTGAAGTTCAGGCCATGATGGTCCCAATAGGCTTGTGATACGAGCAATAGCAGACCCAACCCCACTGAGGGATCACCGTGAACCATGAGGGGTTGAATGAGCTCCCGCAAGAGAAAGCGGCGAGGGGGAAATTGCCCACTGGAGGTGGAATCACCCCAACCCACCAAGTTCACAGCTGAAGCCACTGGGCCCCGCAGCAGCTCACGGTTAACTTACTTCGCACACAAGGGTCGGAAATTCGAAGGCTTTGCCCGAGGTGAGGGAAATGCAACTGTTCTGTCTGCACTCGGGCAGGAAAGAAGACGCAGCAGCCCCCCCAGCCCCAGCCCCCCAGCCCCTGGTCACAAGCGGACACGGACAGGGGGATCCGCCATGACTGGGCGGCCTCCACTTGGCAACTTGACCGCGCCGTTTGCGCACATCGGGGCTGGGGCCGCTTCCCCGCTGACACTCACCGCGGGGGGGGGGGGATTTTACAGCCACCCAAGGCCAAAGCGGGAGAAATCTAACTATATGTGAAGGGGGGGGGGGGGGGGCGGTGACAATTGACAGCTTCTCAGGGGTCGCTTCCCGGCTTTGTCTTCACACACGTCCCGCCGACTCCCCCAGCCCACCCACCCTCATGGGCTGCTCGGTTTATTTCTTAAAAGATGCACGCTCTGATATTTCGCACCCCCCCCCCACGAACAGCTTCTTCCTCTTCCATCAACTCCTCCCCTTCCAACTCGTTCAAAAATAAATTCTTTGACGTGCAACCCAAGATAAAGTGCTCAATTCGAACGGGGCACATCTTCACCCTGGTTGACGATTTCCTCACCCCCCCACCCCCGACACCCCTTACCCCCACCCCCTACACCCCCCCCTAGCCCCCCTACCCCCCCCTTACCCTACCCCCCCCTTAGCCCCTACACCCCCCCCCCTTAGCCCTACAACCCCCCCTTAGCCCCTACACCCCCCCCTTAGCCCTACACCCCCCCCTTAGCCCCTACACCCCCCCCTTAGCCCCTACACCCCCCCTTAGCCCCTACACCCCCCCCTTAGCCCCTACACCCCCCCTTAGCCCCTACACCCCCCCTTAGCCCCTACACCCCCCCCCCTTAGCCCCTACACCCCCCCCTTAGCCCCTACACCCCCCCCCTTAGCCCCTACACCCCCCCTTAGCCCCTACACCCCCCCCCTTAGCCCCTACACCCCCCCCTTAGCCCTACACCCCCCCCCTTAGCCCCTACACCCCCCCCCTTAGCCCCTACACCCCCCCCTTAGCCCCTACAACCCCCCCCCTTAGCCCCTACACCCCCCCCCTTAGCCCTACACCCCCCCCCCTTAGCCCCTACACCCCCCCCTTAGCCCCTACACCCCCCCTTAGCCCCTACAACCCCCCCCCCTTAGCCCCTACACCCCCCCTTAGCCCCTACACCCCCCCTTAGCCCCTACACCCCCCCTTAGCCCCTACACCCCCCCTTAGCCCCTACACCCCCCCCTTAGCCCTCCTACACCCCCCCTTAGCCCCTACACCCCCCCTTAGCCCATACACCCCCCCCTTAGCCCTACACCCCCCCCTTAGCCCCTACACCCCCCCCTTAGCTCCTTGCCCTACACCCCCCCCTTAGCCCCTACACCCCCCCCTTAGCCCCTACACCCCCCCTTAGCCCCTACACCCCCCCCTTAGCCCCTACACCCCCCCCTAGCCCTTAGCCCCTACACCCCCCCTTAGCCCTACACCCCCCCTTAGCCCCTACACCCCCCCTTAGCCCCTACACCCCCCCCTTAGCCCCTACACCCCCCCTTAGCCCCTACACCCCCCCTTAGCCCCTACACCCCCCCTTAGCCCCTACACCCCCTTAGCCCCTACACCCCTTAGCCCCTACACCCCTTAGCCCCTACACCCCTTAGCCCCTACACCCCTTAGCCCCTACACCCCTTAGCCCCTACACCCCTTAGCCCCTACACCCCTTAGCCCCTACACCCCTTAGCCCCTACACCCCTTAGCCCCTACACCCCTTAGCCCCTACACCCCTTAGCCCCTACACCCCTTAGCCCCTACACCCCTTAGCCCCTACACCCCTTAGCCCCTACACCCCTTAGCCCTACACCCCTTAGCCCCTACACCCCTTAGCCCCTACACCCCTTACCCCCCCCTACCTCTCTCTCTCTCACAAAGTCAACAAAATGGTGACAAATAAGTCATCAGTTCTCACGGCATCGTTTCTCCAAAAAGTGCAAGGTCATCTCGAGGGGGGGGGCAGTATTGGGAGAGGGGTGGGGTCCCAATCATGTCACCTTCGACTCTTCCCCCCCCCCCTCCCCCCTTCCAACTCTCGTCAACAAAATTATTTGGGGGGGGGAGGGGGATTAACAAATGCGAGCCCTTTTCAGAAGTAAAATCTAGGTCGATATCAGTCGTAAAGCTTTTTTCGGGGGGGGGGGTTAATTAAGGCTTGCAAACTGTGACTGAGCAAGTTGCACAATGGCGCCCGGACCGACCCCCCCCCCCCCTCCTCCCTTCCCCTCCCCGACTCTGCAATGGCCCGACAGGGAGACGAGGCCACGCCACCTAAAACCCAGCACCATTGAGAACAACAAAAATCTCTTTTTCCCCCCCAAAAACTTCACCTTCTTCACAATAAAAGAATAACTCACCTTCTGAATCCTAGAAGCGCGGAGTTTTCGTGCTCATGACCTCTACTGTCATCGGGGTAAACGGCGCTTGCTTCGGTTTGAGAGACAAATAAAACAATCCCCCCCCCCCCACCTTCCCCTCCCCTCCCCTCCCCTCCCCCCTTCTCTCTTCTTTCAGGAAGAAATAAAAAGCTCCCGTGGCTTTTCCGCTGAACAGTAAACAAGTTTCTGGTCTAATCTGATCAGATTGGCGGCCACCAGAAATTTTATCCTGAATCTACGAGGTTTTATTTTCTTCACCCCCCCCCCCTCTCTCTCTCCCTCCCTCCTTTATTCTCTCTCTCCCCCCCTCCCTCCCTCCTCCCTCCTTTATTCTCTCTCTCCCCCCCTCCCTCCCTCCCTCCTTTATTCTCTCTCTCTCTCTAATCTTCTCTTGCCACGTCCCCACGCACAACAACAACACACACCAAACCCCCCCCCCCCCCCCGCTTTGATAGATCAGTAAGAGAAATCCGGCCTCAGGCGTCGAGGAGGGAGGGGGGGGGCTTGTGTCTGTGTGTGTGTGTGTGTGTTTTTGTCTGTTACTTCCTTCCAAATTCTCTTTTTTTTTTAAATGACTTCTTTCCACATCTCTCTCCAACCCCCGCCGCAAAAAAAACAGGAGACTTTTCTTCCCCCCTTCTCTCTCCTTTCGACCTGCCCTTTCACCAAACTTTCCAGGCACCGGAGAGAATGGTGGTGACCGGAGGAGGAGGAATCGAGGGAGGAAGGAGGAGGGGTTGGGGGGAGAAATTGGCCGATGAGATCCAAGGTAATCGGGGGAGGGTTTCGTTCCCTTTAATCCTCCTGCCGAATCATGAGGGGAAGCCCGGCTCCCTCTCTCTCCCCTCCCTCCCTCCCCTGTCCCTCCCTCCCCTGTCCCTCCCTCCCCTGTCCCTCTCTCCCCTGTCCCTCTCCCCCTCCCCCTCCCCTGTCCCTGTCCCTGTCCCTGTCCCCTGTCCCTCTCCCCTGTCCCTCTCCCCTGTCCCTCTCCCCTGTCCCTCTCCCCTGTCCCTCTCCCCTGTCCCTCTCCCCTGTCCCTCTCCCCTGTCCCTCTCCCCTGTCCCTCTCCCCTGTCCCTCTCCCCTGTCCCTCTCCCCTGTCCCTCTCCCCTGTCCCTCTCCCCTGTCCCTCTCCCCTCCTCTTCTCCCGTCCCTCTCCCCTCCTCTTCTCCCCTCCCTCTCCCCTTCTCCCCTCCCTCTCCTCTCCTCTTCTCCCCTCCCTCTCCTCTTCTCCCCTCTCTCCCTTCCTCTTCTCCCCTCTCTCCCTTCCTCTTCTCCCCTCTCTCCCTTCCTCTTCTCCCCTCTCTCCCTCCTCTTCTCCCCCTCTCCCTTCCTCTTCTACCCCCCTCTCCCTTCCTCTTCTCCCCCCTCCCTTCCTCTTCTCCCCCTCCCTTCCTCTTCTCCCCTCTCCCTTCCTCTTCTCCCCTCTCCCTTCCTCTTCTCCCCCCTCTCCCTTCCTCTTCTCCCCCCTCTCCCTTCCTCTTCTCCCCTCTCTCCCTTCCTCTTCTCCCCCCCTCTCCCTTCCTCTTCTCCCCCCCTCTCCCTTCCTCTTCTCCCCCCCTCTCCCTTCCTCTTCTCCCCCCCTCTCCCTTCCTCTTCTCCCCCCCTCTCCCTTCCTCTTCTCCCCCCCTCTCCCTTCCTCTTCTCCCCCCCTCTCCCTTCCTCTTCTCCCCCCTCTCCCTTCCTCTTCTCCCCCCTCTCCCCCCTCTCCCTTCCTCTTCTCCCCCTCTCCCTTCCTCTTCTCCCCCTCTCCCTTCCTCTTCTCCCCCCTCTCCCTTCCTCTTCTCCCCCTCTCCCTTCCTCTTCTCCCCCTCTCCCTTCCTCTTCTCCCTCCTCTCCCTTCCTCTTCTCCCCCCCTCTCCCTTCCTCTTCTCCCCCCCTCTCCCTTCCTCTTCTCCCCCTCTCCCTTCCTCTTCTCCCCCCCTCCCTTCCTCTTCTCCCCCTCTCCCTTCCTCTTCTCCCCCCTCTCCCTTCCTCTTCTCCCCCCTCTCCCTTCCTCTTCTCCCCCCTCTCCCTTCCTCTTCTCCCCCCCTCTCCCTTCCTCTTCGCCCCCCTCTCCCTTCCTCTTCGCCCCCCTCTCCCTTCCTCTTCTCCCCCCTCTCCCTTCCTCTTCTCCCCCTCTCCCTTCCTCTTCTCCCCCCTCTCCCTCTTCTCCCCCCTCTCCCTCTTCTCCCCCCTCTCCCTTCCTCTTCTCCCCCCTCTCCCTTCCTCTTCTCCCCCCTCTCCCTTCCTCTTCTCCCCCCTCTCCCTTCCTCTTCTCCCTCCTCTCCCTTCCTCTTCTCCCCCCCTCTCCCTTCCTCTTCTCCCCCCCTCTCCCTTCCTCTTCTCCCCTCTCCCTTCCTCTTCTCCCCTCTCCCTTCCTCTTCTCCCCCCCTCTCCCTTCCTCTTCTCCCCCCTCTCCCTTCCTCTTCTCCCCCCTCTCCCTTCCTCTTCTCCCCCCTCTCCCTTCCTCTTCTCCCCCCCTCTCCCTTCCTCTTCTCCCCCCCTCTCCCTTCTCTTCGCCCCCCTCTCCCTTCCTCTTCTCCCCCCTCTCCCTTCCTCTTCTCCCCCTCTCCCTTCCTCTTCTCCCCCCTCTCCCTCTTCTCCCCCCTCTCCCTCTTCTCCCCCCTCTCCCTTCCTCTTCTCCCCCTCTCCCTTCCTCTTCTCCCCCCTCTCCCTTCCTCTTCTCCCCCCTCTCCCTTCCTCTTCTCCCCCCTCTCCCTTCCTCTTCTCCCCTCTCTCCCTTCCTCTTCTCCCCCCCTCTCCCTTCCTCTTCTCCCCTCTCTCCCTTCCTCTTCTCCCTCCCTCACCCTCGCCCCCCCTCTCCCTCTCTCGAAGTCCTCGGCGGCTCTAATCCAGAGGCGTTTGCCACCAACAGACACACGCATCAGACATGGTGCTGGTTCTTGTTCTCCTAAAGAGAGGGAGGGAGGGAGGAAGGGGCCTTAAATGCAGTGGGTTTTCCTCCCTAACACCCCCTTCCACTCTCGCTCGCTCGGCGGGGGTTTTCTTTAAAAAAATCAGCCTCTCAACTTTTTTTTCTTAAATTTTCTCTCCCCCTCCCAGAAAAAAACAAAATAAGAAGCAGGCGGCGGCGATCGAAAGTTATTGCATTCCTCCAGCGTTGGCGGCCATCTTGGCACGAGCCCGACACCGCCCCCCCCCCCCAACCCTGCTCAGACCCTCCCTCAATCCGGGGGGGGGGCCTTCAGGAGAGGAGGAAAGATGTCTCCCTTCCCCCCCCGCCCTCCCTTTTAGGAAAACAACTGGCTCCAACTCCCCAACGAGGAGGCGGCTCTGTCAGCGCGGGAGGCGCCGGCCCACATTTCCCAACATCCCCCCCCGAGAAGGAAGAGCAAGTGCGATGACCCCGTGGAGTGATATCAACGCACAAAGTGAGGAGGCCTTCGAACCAACCATGGAGGGTCACAGGTCGGTGGCAAACTCTGGCCGGGACCTCTGTCATCCAAGGGGATTTGGAGCCTCTGGTGTTTCCTCTCCCTGCCCCCCCCTCGCTCTCCCTGCCCCCCCCGCTCTCCCTGCCCCCCCCGCTCTCCCTGCCCCCCCCGCTCTCCCTGCCCCCCCCGCTCTCCCTGCCCCCCTCGCTCTCCCTGCCCCCCCCGCTCTCCCTGCCCCCCCCGCTCTCCCTGCCCCCCCCGCTCTCCCTGCCCCCCCCGCTCTCCCTGCCCCCCCCGCTCTCCCTGCCCCCCCCGCTCTCCCTGCCCCCCCCGCTCTCCCTGCCCCCCCCGCTCTCCCTGCCCCCCCCGCTCTCCCTGCCCCCCCCGCTCTCCCTGCCCCCCCCGCTCTCCCTGCCCCCCCCGCTCTCCCTGCCCCCCCCGCTCTCCCTGCCCCCCCCGCTCTCCCTGCCCCCCCCGCTCTCCCTGCCCCCCCGCTCTCCCTGCCCCCCCCGCTCTCCCTGCCCCCCCCGCTCTCCCTGCCCCCCCCGCTCTCCCTGCCCCCCCCGCTCTCCCTGCCCCCCCCGCTCTCCCTGCCCCCCCCGCTCTCCCTGCCCCCCCCGCTCTCCCTGCCCCCCCCGCTCTCCCTGCCCCCCCCGCTCTCCCTGCCCCCCCCGCTCTCCCTGCCCCCCCCGCTCTCCCTGCCCCCCCCGCTCTCCCTGCCCCCCCCGCTCTCCCTGCCCCCCCCGCTCTCCCTGCCCCCCCCGCTCTCCCTGCCCCCCCCGCTCTCCCTGCCCCCCCCGCTCTCCCTGCCCCCCCCGCTCTCCCTGCCCCCCCCGCTCTCCCTGCCCCCCCCGCTCTCCCTGCCCCCCCCGCTCTCCCTGCCCCCCCCGCTCTCCCTGCCCCCCCCGCTCTCCCTGCCCCCCCCGCTCTCCCTGCCCCCCCCGCTCTCCCTGCCCCCCCCGCTCTCCCTGCCCCCCCCGCTCTCCCTGCCCCCCCCGCTCTCCCTGCCCCCCCCGCTCTCCCTGCCCCCCCCGCTCTCCCTGCCCCCCCCGCTCTCCCTGCCCCCCCCGCTCTCCCTGCCCCCCCCGCTCTCCCTGCCCCCCCCGCTCTCCCTGCCCCCCCCGCTCTCCCTGCCCCCCCCGCTCTCCCTGCCCCCCCCGCTCTCCCTGCCCCCCCCGCTCTCCCTGCCCCCCCCGCTCTCCCTGCCCCCCCCGCTCTCCCTGCCCCCCCCGCTCTCCCTGCCCCCCCCGCTCTCCCTGCCCCCCCCGCTCTCCCTGCCCCCCCCGCTCTCCCTGCCCCCCCCGCTCTCCCTGCCCCCCCCGCTCTCCCTGCCCCCCCCCGCTCTCCCTGCCCCCCCCGCTCTCCCTGCCCCCCCCGCTCTCCCTGCCCCCCCCGCTCTCCCTGCCCCCCCCGCTCTCCCTGCCCCCCCCGCTCTCCCTGCCCCCCCCGCTCTCCCTGCCCCCCCCGCTCTCCCTGCCCCCCCCGCTCTCCCTGCCCCCCCCGCTCTCCCTGCCCCCCCCGCTCTCCCTGCCCCCCCCGCTCTCCCTGCCCCCCCCGCTCTCCCTGCCCCCCCCGCTCTCCCTGCCCCCCCCGCTCTCCCTGCCCCCCCCGCTCTCCCTGCCCCCCCCGCTCTCCCTGCCCCCCCCGCTCTCCCTGCCCCCCCCGCTCTCCCTGCCCCCCCCGCTCTCCCTGCCCCCCCCGCTCTCCCTGCCCCCCCCGCTCTCCCTGCCCCCCTCGCTCTCCCTGCCCCCCCCGCTCTCCCTGCCCCCCTCGCTCTCCCTGCCCCCCCCGCTCTCCCTGCCCCCCTCGCTCTCCCTGCCCCCCTCGCTCTCCCTGCCCCCCTCGCTCTCCCTGCCCCCCTCGCTCTCCCTGCCCCCCTCGCTCTCCCTGCCCCCCTCGCTCTCCCTGCCCCCCTCGCTCTCCCTGCCCCCCTCGCTCTCCCTGCCCCCCTCGCTCTCCCTGCCCCCCTCGCTCTCCCTGCCCCCCTCGCTCTCCCTGCCCCCCTCGCTCTCCCTGCCCCCCTCGCTCTCCCTGCCCCCCTCGCTCTCCCTGCCCCCCTCGCTCTCCCTGCCCCCCTCGCTCTCCCTGCCCCCCTCGCTCTCCCTGCCCCCCTCGCTCTCCCTGCCCCCCTCGCTCTCCCTGCCCCCCTCGCTCTCCCTGCCCCCCTCGCTCTCCCTGCCCCCCTCGCTCTCCCTGCCCCCCTCGCTCTCCCTGCCCCCCTCGCTCTCCCTGCCCCCCTCGCTCTCCCTGCCCCCCTCGCTCTCCCTGCCCCCCTCGCTCTCCCTGCCCCCCTCGCTCTCCCTGCCCCCCTCGCTCTCCCTGCCCCCCTCGCTCTCCCTGCCCCCCTCGCTCTCCCTGCCCCCCTCGCTCTCCCTGCCCCCCTCGCTCTCCCTGCCCCCCTCGCTCTCCCTGCCCCCCTCGCTCTCCCTGCCCCCCTCGCTCTCCCTGCCCCCCTCGCTCTCCCTGCCCCCCTCGCTCTCCCTGCCCCCCTCGCTCTCCCTGCCCCCCTCGCTCTCCCTGCCCCCCTCGCTCTCCCTGCCCCCCTCGCTCTCCCTGCCCCCCTCGCTCTCCCTGCCCCCCTCGCTCTCCCTGCCCCCCTCGCTCTCCCTGCCCCCCTCGCTCTCCCTGCCCCCCTCGCTCTCCCTGCCCCCCTCGCTCTCCCTGCCCCCCTCGCTCTCCCTGCCCCCCTCGCTCTCCCTGCCCCCCTCGCTCTCCCTGCCCCCCTCGCTCTCCCTGCCCCCCTCGCTCTCCCTGCCCCCCTCGCTCTCCCTGCCCCCCTCGCTCTCCCTGCCCCCCTCGCTCTCCCTGCCCCCCTCGCTCTCCCTGCCCCCCTCGCTCTCCCTGCCCCCCTCGCTCTCCCTGCCCCCCTCGCTCTCCCTGCCCCCCTCGCTCTCCCTGCCCCCCTCGCTCTCCCTGCCCCCCTCGCTCTCCCTGCCCCCCTCGCTCTCCCTGCCCCCCTCGCTCTCCCTGCCCCCCTCGCTCTCCCTGCCCCCCTCGCTCTCCCTGCCCCCCTCGCTCTCCCTGCCCCCCTCGCTCTCCCTGCCCCCCTCGCTCTCCCTGCCCCCCTCGCTCTCCCTGCCCCCCTCGCTCTCCCTGCCCCCCTCGCTCTCCCTGCCCCCCTCGCTCTCCCTGCCCCCCTCGCTCTCCCTGCCCCCCTCGCTCTCCCTGCCCCCCTCGCTCTCCCTGCCCCCCTCGCTCTCCCTGCCCCCCTCGCTCTCCCTGCCCCCCTCGCTCTCCCTGCCCCCCTCGCTCTCCCTGCCCCCCTCGCTCTCCCTGCCCCCCTCGCTCTCCCTGCCCCCCTCGCTCTCCCTGCCCCCCTCGCTCTCCCTGCCCCCCTCGCTCTCCCTGCCCCCCTCGCTCTCCCTGCCCCCCTCGCTCTCCCTGCCCCCCTCGCTCTCCCTGCCCCCCTCGCTCTCCCTGCCCCCCTCGCTCTCCCTGCCCCCCTCGCTCTCCCTGCCCCCCTCGCTCTCCCTGCCCCCCCCGCTCTCCCTGCCCCCCCCGCTCTCCCTGCCCCCCCCGCTCTCCCTGCCCCCCCCGCTCTCCCTGCCCCCCCCGCTCTCCCTGCCCCCCCCCGCTCTCCCTGCCCCCCCCGCTCTCCCTGCCCCCCCCGCTCTCCCTGCCCCCCCCGCTCTCCCTGCCCCCCCCGCTCTCCCTGCCCCCCCCGCTCTCCCTGCCCCCCCCGCTCTCCCTGCCCCCCCCGCTCTCCCTGCCCCCCCCGCTCTCCCTGCCCCCCCCGCTCTCCCTGCCCCCCCCGCTCTCCCTGCCCCCCCCGCTCTCCCTGCCCCCCTCCGCTCTCCCTGCCCCCCCCGCTCTCCCTGCCCCCCTCGCTCTCCCTGCCCCCCTCGCTCTCCCTGCCCCCCTCGCTCTCCCTGCCCCCCTCGCTCTCCCTGCCCCCCTCGCTCTCCCTGCCCCCCTCGCTCTCCCTGCCCCCCTCGCTCTCCCTGCCCCCCTCGCTCTCCCTGCCCCCCTCGCTCTCCCTGCCCCCCTCGCTCTCCCTGCCCCCCTCGCTCTCCCTGCCCCCCTCGCTCTCCCTGCCCCCCTCGCTCTCCCTGCCCCCCTCGCTCTCCCTGCCCCCCTCGCTCTCCCTGCCCCCCTCGCTCTCCCTGCCCCCCTCGCTCTCCCTGCCCCCCTCGCTCTCCCTGCCCCCCTCGCTCTCCCTGCCCCCCTCGCTCTCCCTGCCCCCCTCGCTCTCCCTGCCCCCCTCGCTCTCCCTGCCCCCCTCGCTCTCCCTGCCCCCCTCGCTCTCCCTGCCCCCCTCGCTCTCCCTGCCCCCCTCGCTCTCCCTGCCCCCCTCGCTCTCCCTGCCCCCCTCGCTCTCCCTGCCCCCCTCGCTCTCCCTGCCCCCCTCGCTCTCCCTGCCCCCCTCGCTCTCCCTGCCCCCCTCGCTCTCCCTGCCCCCCTCGCTCTCCCTGCCCCCCTCGCTCTCCCTGCCCCCCTCGCTCTCCCTGCCCCCCTCGCTCTCCCTGCCCCCCTCGCTCTCCCTGCCCCCCTCGCTCTCCCTGCCCCCCTCGCTCTCCCTGCCCCCCTCGCTCTCCCTGCCCCCCTCGCTCTCCCTGCCCCCCTCGCTCTCCCTGCCCCCCTCGCTCTCCCTGCCCCCCTCGCTCTCCCTGCCCCCCTCGCTCTCCCTGCCCCCCTCGCTCTCCCTGCCCCCCTCGCTCTCCCTGCCCCCCTCGCTCTCCCTGCCCCCCTCGCTCTCCCTGCCCCCCTCGCTCTCCCTGCCCCCCTCGCTCTCCCTGCCCCCCTCGCTCTCCCTGCCCCCCTCGCTCTCCCTGCCCCCCTCGCTCTCCCTGCCCCCCTCGCTCTCCCTGCCCCCCTCGCTCTCCCTGCCCCCCTCGCTCTCCCTGCCCCCCTCGCTCTCCCTGCCCCCCTCGCTCTCCCTGCCCCCCTCGCTCTCCCTGCCCCCCTCGCTCTCCCTGCCCCCCTCGCTCTCCCTGCCCCCCTCGCTCTCCCTGCCCCCTCGCTCTCCCTGCCCCCCTCGCTCTCCCTGCCCCCCTCGCTCTCCCTGCCCCCCTCGCTCTCCCTGCCCCCCTCGCTCTCCCTGCCCCCCTCGCTCTCCCTGCCCCCCTCGCTCTCCCTGCCCCCCCCTCGCTCTCCCTGCCCCCCCCCCGCTCTCCCTGCCCCCCCCCCCGCTCTCCCTGCCCCCCCCCCCGCTCTCCCTGCCCCCCCCCCGCTCTCCCTGCCCCCCCCCCCCCGCTCTCCCTGCCCCCCCCCCCCCCGCTCTCCCTGCCCCCCCCCCCCCCCCGCTCTCCCTGCCCCCCCCCCCCCCGCTCTCCCTGCCCCCCCCCCCCCCCCCGCTCTCCCTGCCCCCCCCCCCCCGCTCTACCTGCTCCCCCCTCATAGAATGGGGGCTATAGGAGGAATGAGCAATGTGACTGAGGAATAGGGAGCCATTCAAGGTGGGTGAGGGGGGCGGGATAATGCAAATTAGGTGTGAGATTAGGTGTTCAACTGCTTTAAATTCAGTCTGTGCCCAGAGACAAATGCTAGTAAGGCAGGTAGGAGGAGTGAAACATGAAAGATTGCAAGATAAAGGAACATAGGCAATCCACTAGGCCCATCGAGCCTGTCCCATGACTCTACACTAAGATGAACTATCCTTACACCTAGTTCCAATTTCCAGCCTTTTCCCCATATCCCTTACTAATGAGGTGCTTATCCTGTTTAAACCCCCCCCCCCCCCACCACCCCGGTGATCTGACCTTCCCTGCTTTGTGCGGCAGTGCCTTCCACAGATCGACGACCCTCTGACTAAACCAGTTCTTCCTCCTTTCTGTTTTGATTGGAGGAAGAAATTCATAAAAATACTGGAGGAACTCAGTCAGTCTCCCAGTGTCCATAGGAGATAAAGATATATTACCGATGTTTCGGGACTGAGGGGGGTCCAAAAGTTGATTCTGGAGGATTCCCCATTCTTCAGCTCATCCAACAGGTTGGAGTTTTTTGCTCCCTTTACAGACGAGAATGGGGGCTTTTGGAGGAATGAGCAATCTGACTGAGGAATAGGGAGCCGTTCAAGGTGGGTGGGGGGGGAGGGAGAATGCAAATGTTGGTTAATTATAGTATATTCGGGAATAGACACAATTCTCTGTTGCAAGATTAAGGATCAAGTGTCTGTGGCCTACCTTGTGTTTGGGACATCACATCTGCAGTGACTGATGAAAGTACCCCCAGGCCCCTAAGGTCCCCCTGACCTTGACCCCTGGCCCACCCTTCATTGAATAAAGTGACGTTAAGTTACGTTAAATAATTTGTTTTAGGGGGTCTCCAAAGTGGTTGATATTTACCTCGGGGTGGGGGGGGGGGATGTCGATGGGACTATCCAAGGGGGTCAAAAAAATGCCAGGGGGCTGATAAACTCTGGGTGGCCTTCCAGGCCCCCATGGCTTAAGCCTACTCAGCCTAATGGTTAATCTGCCACTGCTCATCTGACCTGCAAAGGAATGTGGAGTAGGAAGGTAAAGATCCAGGTTCTGAAGAGGGAATTTGAGCAGCTCGGGACTAAATCACAAAGCGGAACCAAAAAGGTAATAATCTCAGGATTGCTACCTGAACAATGTGCAAATTGGCAGAGCTCCTAAGATTAGGGAGTTTGTTACGAACTAACAAATTTTGTTATGAACCAACAAAAGAACAGCAATGAAAAATTCACCAGACAATGGTAAATTCAAAATAATAGCTTTTATTACATTATTAATAACATAACATTTCTTACTTCACTCTAATTTAATTCCCACTATGTGCAAATGTAGATATGTGTGTGTGTTAAAATCCAAACCATGACAGTTTGAGCTTGTCTAAAAAGTCAATTTTAATCTTCAGGATCAAACATCTTGCGTTGCTTGAAGATTTTTAAATTGCCATTCAAAAGTAATTATGAAGCATTTTTAAAATCATGTCTTCAGATCTCGTTCAGAGAGATGTTCTTCATAAGCGTGTTTTCACAAGTTTCCCCTATCTTGTTAGGGCTACAGAACTGTGATCTTCATGATTTTTTTTTCTTAATCAAGAGGGAAGTGGTCTTACTTTAAAACAATTTATTTTTAGTATCTCCTATGATGAGGATAATACAATACAGAACAGCATCTTCCTCGCTCTTCAGAGGCCACTATCTCACCCCTGTGTCTTTCACAGGATGGTCAATCTCTTTAGTATCTAAAATGTCTCTCTGACTTCAGTTATATGTTTCTTTGAAATTATATGACATGACATCACTACTGTTTCAGTTTTATTTCTCAAAAACACAAATCATGGTTGATGACCTTTTGTTTTCCTGCAATTATCATTTCACATCCATAAAAACATGTGACCTCATCTCTGTCCAAGAGCACATGGTCATTCAAGGAAGAACTTGCTTAATGAGCAAGTGCCAACAGATTGTTCTGTATGCATATCCATTGTCCTGGAATCAATGAAGACTATTATCGTCTGGTTCTTCCAGATGCGGCGACTCCAAAATGAACTCTCTCTCGGAGTCCAATGTTGCTCTGTAAATGTGATGTGACCTGTGTGACCTTGTCCACTCATAACTAATTTTACTAACACACGCACACTAAAGTTTAACATCAAACTTGCGTTTAACAGAAATCCATTATAAGTTAAATATGTTGTTTAAAGTTTGGTGTTGCTATGAATCGGACATTGTCACCAGCGATGGGAAGAAGAGAACTGTTATGATGGGATGGGCTGCACCTAAACCAGTGTCCTGTTAATACTCATAACAAGGGTTATGGATAGGGTTTTAAACTAAATTATAGGGGAGGTGGGATCTATATATTGAGAAAAATATGGATAAAGAAGGCCTAGGAGAGGTTTTGAAGTCTCTAGAATTAAAACAAAGTATAGAAAGGGATAAGAATTTAACCTCTGACAAAAAGATGAATGTGAGAAGAACTGTGGTGAATACAGGGCTTGAAGGTGTATTTAAACGCCTGCAGTGTACAAAACAAGGCAAATGAGAGTAACGTGCGATTAGAAATTTGCAAGTACGATGTTATGGGCATAACAGAGTTATTATACCTGAAGGTTGATCACTGCTGGGAGGTAAACATTCAAGTATGTACATATTATTGCAGGCAGGTGAGCAGAGGGGATGGGGTGGCTCCACTGGTTAAAAATAAATTATATCAAATCCTTTGCAAGAAGGAAGATAGGATCAGAAGATGTAGAATCCTTGTGGACAGAGTTGACAAACAGCAAAGGTAAAATGTACTGGATTGTACATGTCCTTCAAGATTCAAGAGGATTTTATTGTCAATTAATAAAACAGAAAATGTGATATTACACACAATTTCCTTTAGTCTACCATAAGGCAGACAAAGATTTGCTGTCAGTAAAAATTGCCCAGTGTCCATTACAGCCAAATAAAGAGAAGCAAAAGTGAGGTCCCCCCCCCCCAAAATTCATTGAGTGTCCATAGGCTCCCCTCCAGAGCTCCTGCATTCTGCACAGCCAAACAGCCTTCAATCCAAACCATCAGTGACCTGAGCTCCAGTCTAGATGCACCACAGTTTTAAATTTGTAATCAAATAATACGTGATTAAAGTGCACATTTCAGATTTTATTCAAGGTTATCTGTATACATTTTAGTTTGACCATGTAAAAATCACAGCACTTCCTCCATTTCAGGGCACCATCATATTTGGAATATTTGGCTTTACAGGTGTTTGTGATACTCTGGTATGTTTAATTGATTCATTGGTGCAGGTATAAGAGAGCTTTCATCTAAGCTTTTGATCACATTTGGAGTCCCTGGTTGCCATTTTTCAACATGAGGACCAGAGTTGTTGCAATGAAAGTCAAAGAAACCATTATAAGGCTGAAAAATAAGAATAAATCAGTAAGAGACATCACCCATACTTTACGATTACCAAAATCAACTGTTCGGAACATCATTAAGAAGAATGGGCATACTGGTGAGCTCGGTAATTGCCAAGGGACTGGTATTCCAAGGAAGGTCGCCACTGCTGAAAACAGAAGAATTCTCATCATAATGAAGAAAAATCCCCAAACTTATATCCAACAGATCAGAAACAATCTTCAGGAGGCAGCTGTGGATTTCTCAATGACTACTGTCCGCAGAAGACTTCATGAACAGAAATACAGAGGCTACGCTACATGATGCAAACCACTCGTTAGCCACAGAAACAGTAATCTGGATGGCCAGATTACAGTTTGCCAAGAAGTATTTAAAAGAGCCTGCAGAATTCTGGAAAAATGTTTTGTGGACAGATGAGACCAAGATTAATCTGTCTTAGAGTAATGGCAAGAGTAAAGTGTAGAGGTGTAAAGCACACGTCAAACTCTGGCCCGCGGGCCAAATTTGCCACGCGATATAATTATATTTGGCCCGCAAGATCATATTAAATATATATTAGAGTTGGCCCGCTGGCCGCCGCGCCAGTATAGCACGTGCACACTGAAGGTGAAAATGAAGACGCCGGAGGTGTGGAGGGATCTCAGAGTCCCGAATCTCGGGGATCAGAGCGCCGCACTCAGCCCGCCCGGCTCCCGGACACACAGACGCGGCTAGAGTTGGGGACCATCCTCGCTGGGTCTGCGCTTCAGCGGCGACGCCGGACCAAACGTCTCGTTGGCGATGCCTTCCCCCTCGCTCCGTGCGCGGCGAACCCTGCCTCCTGCTCCTTTTGTTGGAGACGAGCCTGGCTCCGTGAGATTGCAGTTTAATCCCTCTCCAACCATGGGAGGGGGGTGGGAGCAACGCGCTCTTCTCAGCCAATTCCTCCACCGTCCCGGACGCCGGCGTTTCAATGGGGGGTTCGGGTGCCTTCGTCAGGCAACCGACCTGTTGGTCCAAGACAAGGGGAGAGCGTACAAACTCCACACAGACAGCACCTGAACTCGGGTGAACGTGGAGCTGCGACGCCACATTCCACATCAGGACTGTGTGTAAGATTGGGAGCAGTGAGACGGAAGCTTATTTTGTTCCTGTGATTTAAGCCTTTCTTGGGGTCGGGGGGGGGGGGTCCTTCTCTGACCACTTGCCTAACAATTAACCTAATCAGATGTGGTGTTACCACAATACAACAGTTCTCAACCTTTTCCTTTCCACTCGCGTCCCTGTGCCATTGGTGCTCTGTGGTTAGTAAGGGATTGCTTAAGGTGGTCTGTGGGTGGGAAGAAAAAGTTTGAAGACCACTGCTTTAATCATCCCTCATTGACTCGTCATGTGCACGGTTTCAGAACGCTAAAGGAAATGGGCCAATGACAATTTTTCTCAAGCAAAATATTTCAGTAACAATTGGGTCTAGAGCAGTGATTCTCACCCTTTCCTTCCCAATCACATCCCACCTTAAGCAATCCCTTACTAATTACAGAGTTCCGATGGCATAGGGCTCACATGTCAAACTCTGGCCCGCGGGCCAAATTTGGCCCGCGATATAATTATATTTGGCCTCCAAGATCATTTCAAAAATGTATTAGAGGTGGCCCGCTGGCCGCCGCGCCAGTATAGCGCATGCCCAGTAATACAACAAATCCCAGAATGCATTGGCGTCAGCCTGCTAATCGCCCCCACCTCCTCTTTACGTTGCAGGGTCTCACCGTGGACTCTGGTTTTGGGGCCTGGCCGGTGTCAGGGGAAGCCGAGGCCGCTTCCCAGCGCCCGGAACCAGAGGCCTCGGGCCTGACCTCGGCAGGACCGTTGCCCACTCCCCCTCCCTGCCGCAGGCCGATCCGCGACTCACGGTGACGGGGCCGCTGATCCGCCGAGATGCCGCCCTGCAGCGAGAGCCGATGCCCCCGCACTGTTGTTGTCCAACCCGATCGCCCGCAAACCCCGGCCTCCCGCACACAGGCCTGAGTAAGGATTATGAACTTTAATCTCAGGATAAAACGATCTTCCAATAGTTTCATGTCACAGTGATCAATATATTCCTGGTTAAAAATGGTCCTGCACCTGGATACAAGCTCATTAGGCATAAAACTTGAAAAGTGTGTAAATCAAAGGATATCTGTACCAATGGAAAAAGGGCATGGCAAATAACCCTGCTAGAGTTCATGCCCACAATCAGTCACCCATTGGATTGTTTCAGGAATCATTTTATTCTCCCACATTCTCAATAGCCCTCAGATTTAACTATTCGACAGCACACTAGCAACATTTGACAAATCCTCTATAGAGAAATATTTTATTTCTCATTTGTTAATGCTTCTGGAAAGAGTTTATCCAAAACTATTATTAAACATTTATTTTAATAAGAAAAAGTTTAACATTACATATGTTGAAAGAAGAGAAAACATGCAGATGTTGTTGAAAATTTTCAATAAATATTTTGTTCGGCCCTTGACTTAGTCCAAGTTTTTAATTTTGGCCCTCCGTGAATTTGAGTTTGACAACCCTGGTGTAAAGGAACTTCCCAAGATCCAAAGCATACCACTTCATCTGGGAAACATGGCAGTGTGGGTTTATGGCCTGGGCGTGTATAGCTGCCACAGGTCCTGGCACTGATTTACATTGATAACAAAATTGCTGATGGCAGTAGCAAAATGAATTCTGAGGTGTAAAGAAATATCCTAACTGTTCAAGTTTAAGCAAATCTCTCCAAATTAATTGGACAGCATTTAATCCTACAAGACAACAAAGGAGTTTTTCAAATCTAAAAACTGGACAATTGTCGAATTGCCATGTCAGTCACCCAGTCTAAATCCCTAAGAGAAAACTTAAGGGGATGAGCCCCGAAGATGGCTGCAGTAGAGGCCCAGTGAGAAGCACCTGGTGATGTCAATGAATCACAAGCCATTTTCACACTGACCAACCAGTAGATTGGCCATTCAGTGAACTGGTTAAGGAAGCAGTTTTTGCCGTTCACACTAGACTGCTGTTAACCGGTCTCTGTGTCCTTTCACACTCATCACAAGGCATCCCCGGGGATAGGGGATTCTATCCTCCAGAGACATCCATAGTGATGTAACACATACTAGCTGGAAGTGACATCATCTTCTCTACAAGGATGGGGCATCAGTTCAATTGCTTTGGCCGTCCTGAAAATGTGTGATTGCTAAACAGGCAGGTCTTATCAACATTCTGATATGCAAGCTGGTGCAAACAATAACTGAGCTTAATAGAGACCATTTATGTACTCTTAGGTGGAATAATTTCATTGAAATATTGCGGATAACTTTGGAGGGATTTGAGGAGGAGTATAGGGATGAGTTGAATAGCCGCCAGAGAAAACACTTGGTTATCTTGTACTTTGAACGACTGTATAATAACAGCAGAATGTGGATGAGAGAGACCACAGGGGCCCATGTTCTGGGCTGAAGTCCTCTATAAATACGATGATCAATAGCGGCATGAGAATCTTAGAATGATTCGGAGTACATTTGAATTTATTGCAGGGATTCTCAAGCCAGAGTTGAGGCGTAAAATTACCAACTACTGAAAGCCTGTGGAGCCTCGGATCAGACTTGCAATGGTTTGTAGTGCCACTCCTTGTGAGTATTGATCAGTGTTCACTGTGGTGTGGGTATCTGCACTTTCGTGTTGAGGGAGACTCCTGAAACATTTAATTGACCTGCCAAGTGGAGATGGTCTTCAGGAGACAATCAATGCATATGCAAAAGGTAGTGGCTATCCAATATGTGCTGGAGCTATAGATGGTACACATATTCCCATCATTGTCCCACGTGACAACTCATCAGCCTACTACAATTGAAAAGGGTGGCACTGCATTATTCTTCAAGCTGTTGTTGACCACAGCTGCCAGTAAGGATCATGCCTGATTTGTCCTCACTTATCAATGTTTTCCATATGTCAATCAATGCATTGTATTTTTGTGTTCCCAGCTTCACAGAGGTGTATGTGGGTTGGCCTGGCCGCACCCACGAGGCTCGAGTTCTGCTCAACTCTCCCTTTTAGAGAAAGGGTGAGAACGCAGACGGTCATCTATTCCCCGTGAGGTAAGTTAATATGCCGCATACTACTGTGATGCATGCAACGTGAACACGGGAGGATCTGGCGCGTGAGAGAAAGGCCTTGAGTTGTTTTTGAAATGTGTGTATAAGTATGTCGGTTCGTGTATATATAAGTTGGTATGTATTAACATAACCATATGTGTGTGATGCATGTGTTTTTTTATATATATATGTATATACACATAAGGATAGGATGACTTGGGCTCAGGTCAGATCGTTGCATTGTATGCTGGTGCAGGAGGAATGAGACCATTGGCTCTTTGTGCTGCTGGTTCTATAAGAAACCCATACCTCTGCACTGCTTTGCCCACAGGTATCCAAGATTGTTGACAGGGTGGAGATCCCTGCACATTTGATTGGGGACCCTGCCTACCCACTCAGGAATTGGCTGATGAAGGGGTTCATGCAACACCATGTTCTCAGTCACTGTAAACGCAAATTCAACCACGAGCTGAGCTCCACGCGAATGGTTGTGAAGAATGCTTTTGGACGTCTCAAAGGTCGCTGAAGGTACCTGGCCAAACGATTGGATATTAGTATTGCTTTTGTGTCAGATGTTGTTGTTCCCTGTTGTGCCCTGCATAACATCTGTGAGATTAACAAGGAGCACTTCTTGGAAGAGTGGATGACCAAGGAGGCAGATCTACCTCTGCCAGATAGGGTTCCTTATTGGGGTGCAACTGGCTGGGGTCACCAGGGTATATGTGAAGCTATCATGTCCATTTTGAGCAGGCCTGAGGCATATCACTGAAATGTCAACGAAAAGTTCATTGCACATCCAAGAAAGTAGTGCATCTCAAAATTTTAAATGCCTTGTAATGAACATTTGAAAGACTGCTAACATCTAAAGATTAAAACTTCAAACTTTGCAAATAAACTTCTGTTCGTTGTCCAGAACTACGTATATGGTATTCACTTGACACTTTCAGTCCTCCTCTTCTTCTAATAACTGAACGTAAGCGGTCGTGAACGGGGGATTGAAGTAGTCATTTGCAGACAATTCGCCTCTACTCGGTAACGATTGTGTGAAGATGCTGAGGGGATTGTGGGAGTGGGATTGTAAGGGGAAGGTGGCCATAGGGTCAGGTAGGAGGAGGTAGGAGGTTGAAAGGGGAAAGTCTGAGGTAGGAGGGAGTAGCACTGAATGGCGAAGGCTGATGTTGGAGGGAAGACATCAAGTGATATCCCAAAAATTAAAGAGAGTCAGAGGTGGAAGTGAGTCGCTATTACTAAGGAGAAGCTGAAGGTAGATAAGTCACCGGGATCAGATAGCTACATCCAATGGTCTGAAAATGGTAGCTGTACAATTGTAAATCTATTAGCAGCAATCTATCAAGAATCACTAGTCAGTGGATCCATAGGACTGGAAAATCGTGAATCTCACTTCAACCTTTAAGAAGAAGTCGGAGTGGGCTGAGTCAGAGTGGAAAGGCTTTGGTTTAAGATGCTTCAGCAAGATGAGGTGATGGTGCAGGAGTTGAAGTAAGAAAGGGCCATCCTATTTGAGAAACAAAAAGGATTCAGCAGGTAGGCACAGTTAAAGGCAAGTTTTAAATATTTTTTTTCCCTATAGATATAGACAATGGGTATGGCATCCAAGGCAGGGGAATGCTCCTCTTGCAGAATGTGGGTTGTCAGGGAAGCCAGCAGTATCCCTGACAACTTCACCTGCGAGGTGCATCCAGGTGCAGCTCCTCACAAACCGAGTTAAGGAATTTGTACTGGAGTTGGATGAACTCCGGATCTGTCAGGAGTGGAGTGGGTGATAGACAGGAGCTACAGGAACATTATCACACCTAGCAGGCAGGAGGAGGGTAGATAAGTGACACTCAGGAGAATTAAAGGGGACGGGCAGTGCAGGGCATCCCGATGGGCGTTCCTCTCAATAACAAGTATACCTTTTTGGATACTGTTGGGGGGAATGACCTACCAGGGACAAGTCTCAGTGATCAGTGCAGAGTCTGGTTCTGTGACTCAGAAGGGAAGGGAGGAGAAGAAGCCATAGTTAAGGGGGCAGATAAGAGGTTCTGTAGAAGAGATCAAATATCCTGGATGGTATGCTGCATTCCAGGGACCAAGATATCTCGATTGAGTTCATGGCATTCTCAGGAGGGAGGGTGAGCAGCCAGATGCGTGGTCCATGAAGAGACCAATGATGTGGGTAGGAAGGGTGAGGAATTCCTGCAAGGAGAATTCAGGGAGCTAGGTGCTAGATTGAAGGACAGGACCTCCAGGGTTATGATAACAGGATTGCTACCTGTGCCATATGAAAGTGAGATTAGAAATAGGAGGATTATGCAGCGTAACACGTGGCTAAAGAGACGGTGTACGAGGGAGAGATTCAAGTTTCTGGATAATTAGACTCTCTTCCAGGAAATGTTTGCATCTGAACTGGAGGGGGACTAATATCCTTGCGGAATGGTTCATTAGTGCTGCTCCAGGGGGTTTAAACCACAGTACATAGATGCACCTTTAGGTCAATGGGTGAAATAAGTGGTGGAAATGTTCTCGGGTACATCTATGTTAATGCAAGGAGTATTGTAGGAAAGGCAGATGAGCTTAGAGCATGAATTGGCATTTGAGATTATGACACTGTGGCCATTAGTGAAACTTGGTTGCAGGAGCTCCAGGCAGTAGTGAGGAATGATATAAGATCTAAAGAGCATAATGTTGAGTCCATTTGGGTAGAGATAAAGAATAACAAAGGGAAAAAATTATTGGTGGGTGTTATCTATCGCCCACCAAATAACAATAGTTTAGTGGCACAGGAAATAAATAGAGAGATAATTGAGGCATGTAATAATGATACGGCAGTAGTCATGGGGGACTTTAACTTCCACATAGATTGGGAAAATCAAGTTGGTCGTGGGAGTCTGGAAGAGGACTTCATAGAATGCATCCGCGATAACTTTCTTGAGCAGCATGTTAAGGAACTCACAAGAGAAAATGCTCTCCTGGATCTACTGTTGTGCAATGAGATAGGTAGAGTAAATGATGTAATAGTCAGAGACCATCTGGGAAATAGCGATCATAGTATGATTGAATTTCTCATTCAGATGGAAGGGGAAATAGTTAGATCTAAAACTAATATATTATGCTTAAACAGGGGTGACTACCATAGGATGAGGGAGGAATTGGGCAGAGTGGACTGGGAGCACAGGCTCATTGATGAAACAGTTGAGGAACAGTGGAAGATTTTCAAAGAAATATTTTGTAATGCTCAACAAAAATATATTCCGGTCAGGAAAAAGGGCAGCAAGGGAGGGAAAAATCAACCGTGGTTAATAAAGGAGAGTATAAAATTGAAGGTGCAGGTGTACAAAGCTGCAAAGAGCAGTGGGAAAATGGAAGATTGGGAAAACTTTAAGAGACAACAAGGGGTTACAAAGCGGGTAATAAGAAATGGGAAAAAGGATTATGAAAGTAAATTGGCACAAAATATAAAAACAGAAAGCAAAAAATTTTATAAATATATAAAACGGAAGAGGGTGGTCAGAGGACCCTTGAAGGATGAGAAAGGAAAACTGGTAGCAAAAAATGAGGAAATGGCTGAGGCATTGAACAAATATTTTGTGTCAGTCTTCACGGTGGAAGACACGTCCAGCATGCCCAAGTGCGGAGTTAAGGATGCAAATGTTGGGGAGGGCCTTGATAAAATAGTTGTTACAAAGGAAGTAGTGATGGAGAAACTAATGGGACTAAAGCCAGACAAATCACCTGGTCCTGATGATATGCATCCAAGGGTTCTGAAGGAAATGGCAGAAGTTATAGTTGATGCCCATTGGTGGTCATAGACCAAAATTCCTTGGATTCTGGGCAGGTCCCGGCAGACTGGAAGACAGCAAATGTCACGCCACTTTTTAAGAAGGGATGTAGGCAGAAGACTGGAAATTATCGGCCAATTAGCTTGACGTCTGTAATTGGAAAAATGCCGTCATTAAAGATGAAATAGTGAAACTTTTGGAACGTAAGGGTTCAATCAGGCAGACGCAACATGGTTTTAGAAAGGGAAGATCTTGTTTGACAGACTTGTTAGGATTCTTTGAGGATATAATGGGTACGGTGGATAGAGGGGAACAGGTTGAAGTTGTATATTTGGATTTCCAGAAAGTGTTTGATAAGGTGCCGCACAAGAGACTTATTAGTAAGTTACAGGAAAGTGGAGTCCGGGGAAGTATATTGGCATGGATTGAAAATTGGTTGTCTGACAGGAGGCAGAGAGTTGGGATAAATGGGAGTTTTTCAGGTTGGCAGAGAGTGGTAAGTGGGGTGCTACAGGGGTCAGTGTGAGGCCCACAACTGTTCATCATTTACATTGATGACTTGGAGGAGGGGACAAAATGTGGTGTAGCCAAGTTTGCGGATGACACCAAATTGAGTGGAAGAGCAAATTGTAATGAGGATGTGGAGAGTCTGCAGAGGGATAGAGTTAAGCTGGATGAGTGGGCAAAGGTCTGGCAGATGGAGTACAATGTTAGTAAGTGTGAGGTTATCCACTTTGGCAAGAAAAATAAAAGAGCTGAATGTTATTTAAAGGGTGAAAAACTACAGCATGCTGTTGTGCAGAGGGACTTGGGAGGGCTTGTGCATGAATCGCAAAAAGTTAGGTTGCAGGTGCAGCAGGTTATTAAGAAGGCAAATGGAATGTTGGCCTTCATCGCTAGAGGAATTGAATTCAGGAGTAGGGAGGTAATGTTGCAACTGTATAAGGTACTGGTGAGCCCGCACCTGGAGTACTGTGTCCAGTTCTGGTCTCCATATTTGAGGAAGGATATACTGGCTTTGGAGACGGTCCAGAGGAGGTTTACTAGGTTGATCCCTGGGATGAAGGGGTTGACTTATGATGAAAGATTAAATCGTCTAGGATTGTATTCGCTGGAGTTCAGAAGAATGAGAGGAGATCTTATAGAAACATATAGGATTATGAAGGGTATGGATAGGATAGATGTAGGAAGGTTTTTTGAGCTGACCGGGGAAACTAAGACGAGAGGACACAGTCTCAAGATTCGGGGAAGTAGATTTAGGACAGAGATGAGGAAAAATAGTCTTTCCCAAAGAGTAGTGAATGTTTGGAATTCTCTAACCAGGGAAGTGGTTGAGGCTGCCTCATTAAACATATTTAAAATTCGGTTAGATAAATTTTTACATGATAGAGGAATTAGGGGATATGGGGAGAAGGCAGGTAGGTGGAGTTAGGTCATAAATTAGATCAGCCATGATCATATTGAATGGCGGAGCAGGCTTGATGGGCCTACTCCTGTTCCTACTTCCTATGTTCCTATGACTGGCAGCTCAATGTTTCAAGCTTCCATTGCTTCAGATGAGATAGAATTTGGGGGGCGTGGTGTTGATAAAGGAGGAAGAGTGGCATTACTCATCAGGGAAAATATCACACCTGTGCTCAGACAGGATAGACCATAGGTCATGTCTACTGAGGCTATATGGGTGGAGCTGAGGAATGGGAAAGGCATGACCACGCTCATGGGGTTATATTATAGACTACCCAATAGTCAATGAGAATTGGAGAAGCAAATCTGTAGAGAGATTGCAGACAGTGGCAGGAAATATAAGGTTGTAATAATAGGAGATTTTAACTTTTGAAATATTGACTGCAACTTCCATACTATAAAAGGGCTGGGTGGTTTGGAGTTTGTAAAATGTGTTCAGGAAAGTTTTCTAAATCAATATAGAGAGGTACTAACTAGAGAGAGTGCAATACTGGATTTCCTATTGGGGAATGAGACAGGTGACAGAAGTATGTCTAGGGGAGCATTTTGGGTTCAGTGATCATAATGCCATTAGTTTCAAGTTAATTATGGAAAAAAGATAGGTCTGGGTCTCGGGTTGAGATTCTAAATTGGACAAAGGCCAATTTTGAGGAAATGAGAAAGGATCTAGAATGTTGGAATGGGGATAAGTTGTTTTCAGGCAAAGGTGTGAGGTAAATGGAAGTCCTTCAAAGGTGAAATTTTAAGAGCACAGAGTTTGTATGTTCTTGTCAGGATTAAAGGCAAAATTAGCAGGCATAGGGAATCTTGGTTTTCAAGGGATATTGGGGATCTGGTTCAGAAAAAGAGCAGTGTATAACAGGTAGAAGCAACATGGAGAAAATGAGGTACTTGAGAAGTATAAAAAATGCAAGAAAAACCTCAAGAAATAAATCGGGAAGGCAAAAAGAAGACATGAGGTTGCTTTGGCTGACAATGTGAAGGAAAGCCCTAAAGGTTTCTACTGGTATATTAAAAGTAAAAGGATAGTAAGGGACAAAATTGGCCCCTTGAGTGGTCAGCTTTACATGGAGCCAAAAAAGATGGGAGGGGGATCTTAAATTTGTTTTCATCAATATTCGCTCAGGAAATGGACAAAGAGTTGTAGGAAGTAAGGAAAACAAGCAGTGAGGTTATTGAACCTATACAGATTAAAGAGAAGGAGGGGCTTGCTACCTTAAAGTAAATAAGGGTGGATAAATCCTCAGGGCCTGACAAGATATTCCCTCGGACCTCGAGGGAGGCGAGTGTAGAAATTGTAAGGGCACTAGCAGAAATATTTAAAATATCCTTAGCCATGGGTGTGGTGGCAGAAGGTTGGAGAATGGCTCACATTTTCTGTTGTTTTAAAATGTTTTTTTTTCCACTGAGGATAGGTGAGATACAAACCAGAGAACGTGGGTCAAGGATGAAAGGGGAAAAGTTTAGGGGGAACATGAAAGGGACTCCTTCACACAAAGATTAATGGGAGTGTGGAACAAGCTGCCATCTGAAGTGTATGCAGGCTCATTCCTAACATTTAAGAAGGTTTTGGTCAGGTACACAGATGGGAGAGGTGTGGGGGATTCCTGTTTCTGTGCAGTAATGTTCTATGGTTCTTGGGGGGGTGAGAGGCACAGGACTGGAAATTGTGGGCCATTTAGCATAATCTCAGTGGATAAGATTTAAGATGTTATGGATGAAGTTTTGGGGTTCTTGAAAGCACATGATAAAATAGTCCAAAGTCGGTATGTTTTCCTTCAGGAGAAATCTTGCCTGATAAATCTGTTGAGATTGTTTGAGGAGGTAACAAGATTTACCAACAAAGGAGAGCCAATGGATGTTGTTTATTTGGATTTCCAGAGGGCCCTTGACAAAGTTCTGCACATGAGGCTGAATGGCAAAGAGAGAATGAAGGGAGTCTTTTCTGGTTGGCTTCTGGTGAGTAGTGGTGTGCTGCAGGAAATGGTGTTTAGTCTGCCTCTTTTCACAGTGTATGTTAATGATTTGGATGATGCATTTGATAGCTTTGTGGCCGAGATTGCAAATGATACAAGGGTTGGGTAGAGGGACAGATTATGTTGAGAAAGCTGGGAGTTTTAGACAGGTTATTAGAATGGGCAAGTGAATTACAGATGGAATACAGCATAGGGAAATGTGTGGTCAGATCTTTGGTAGAAGGAATGAAGAAGTAGACTATTTTCTAAATGTGGAAGAGAATTCAGGAAACAGAGGTCCAATGGACTTGGGAATCCTACTGCAGTTAAATTCTTGTAAATTGAGTCAGTAGTAAGGAAGGTATTCATTTTGAGAGACTAGAATATAAAAGCAAGGATATAATGCTAAAGCTTTACAGGGCATTGTTTGGTCATACCACATTTGGAATATTGTGAGCAGTTTTGGGCACCTTAACTAAAGAAAAATGTTCTGGCATTGGAGAAGGTCCTGAGGAGGTTTATGAGAATGATCCCAGAATTGAGAGGGTTACTGTACGAGGGGCGTGTGATGGCTCTGGGTCTGTACTCACTGGAGTTTAGAAAGGTGAGGGGGGAATTTCATTGAAACATACTGAATATTCAAAAAATTGGAAAGAGTGGATGCGGAGAAGATGTTTCCAGTAGGACCATAGAATGTTACAGGACAGAAAACAGGCCTTTCTAGTCTGTGCTGAACTATTATTCTGCCTTGTCCCATTGACCTGCTCCCAGTCCGTAGCCCTCCATACCCTTCCCATCTATGTACCTGCTCAATTTTTTCTTAAAGGTGAAAAATGAGCCCACATTCACCACTTCAGCTTGTTCCACAGTCCCACTACTCTGTGTGAAGAAGTTCCCCCTAAACTTTTCCTCTTTCATCCTTAACTCGTGTCCTGTAGTTTGTATCTCATCTAACCACAGTGGGGGAAAAAAAACTACTTGGATTTACTCTATCTATGCCCCTCATAATTATGTATACCTCTGTCAAATCTCCTTTCATCTTATATGCTCCAGAGAATAAAGTCATAACCTATTTAACCTTTCCATGTAACTCAGTTCTTAAAGTTCTGGCAACATCCAAGTAAATCTTCTCTATATTCTCTAAATCTTATTCATTTCTTTCCTGTAGTAGGATGACCAAAACTGCACACAGTACTCCAAATTTGGTCTCACCAATGTCTTGTACAACTTTACCATAACATCCCAGCTCAATATTTTGATTTCGGAATCATCCACTACCACTCTCTGGCTTCTCCAGTATAAGCCCATGTTGAATCCACTTTACCACCTCACCATGAATATTGAGCGTTTGAACCTTCGTAACATCCCATGGAGAACTTTGTCAAAGGCCTTCCTAAAGTTAATGCAGACAATATACACAGCCTTTCCTCCATCAACTTTCCTGGTAATCTCCTCGAAAAATTCTATAAGATGTATACATACTTTGAGGTTCAGAAGTTTGAGAACCTTTCAAGGAGATTGTTGTGAACATGCGGTGCTGCTCATTGTTGCTAAGACTAGAAAGAAACTGGAGGTAATTAATGAAGAAAAGTTTGATGTTGCTTGTTAAGGTAATTTCTCCAAACTTCCCTTTTTCAACGGCCTCTTGAGCTAGAGTTTTTGTACCAGGTTGCTCTTTCAGTTAATGCAGTGATCTTGTGCTCCATTGGATCACTTTGTCTGCATTAAACAATCATAGAAGTGCGTTTCTGTAAACACTTCGACACTAAACCAAGTTTATGCAATGTCTCATACATTAGAGCTAAGTCCAAATGAAACTGTTCTGAAGAGAGTCTCTTCAACAGACCTTCATCGGTTTACCTATCACTGCCAGATCTTGTTTCATCCTTCATTGCTTTTTCAAAATGAAATCACAGTGCTTCAAGATTTTGCCTCATTGCTGAAACTGTTCGGAACAAGCTAGCTACCCACCTGGTGCCCAGGACACAGCCCATTTTGCAAATTTGTTGTTCTAGTTGAGAGGTACATTCAGACAGTTCCTTTTGATTTAGAGGTGATCTACTGTAAACAGAGTACAATTTGTCCATAAATTATTGAAAATGATTAATTCAATGAACTTCTCTCATCGAATCACCTACTGCAAATTCTAATCTATGATTATCACATCGGGGGGGGAAATGTTCCTTGCGAATTGTAGTAACACCAAGATTTGACACCAAGCATTACACTTGGCCCCTTTATTAGCAAATGCTGCAAGGTTCTGTTTCATGGTTATTGATACAGTTCAATTGATGCTTCACAATAGTTGCAACTTTCTGATCAGGCAGTTCAATTAGAGCTAAGAACATAAAATGGGGATCACCTTCCTTATCACTTTCACATTTCAAATAAACTATTATGCTCTTGTAAGAGGTTGGAGGAAGAAAGAAGAGACTTTAAGAAAAATGCCAAAAAGGCCAATGCTCAGGCTTGTTGATTCAATTAGATCAGAAATGTTGCCATTTATCTGCTTGATAAGCTGGCAAATTTTCTTTTTCATATTGATGGCTATGTGATTAATTATCTCTGTAGTACTAGTGTGGGAATGCAGTCAATTCCAATGTCAATACCATTTTTGTTTTAAAGTTCCAGTAAGCCAAAGTGATCAGAGCTAAATAATATATGCAGAACGAAAAATTGAACAAGCTGCCTTTAGATACGAAGCATAATTTTCCAAGAGCATCTTCACTAGCTGTATCTTAAACACGTCGCGCAGCAGTGTGAGCTTTAGATAGGATGTGATCAACAATTTTTTTTTCTGAGAGACTTCAAATGCTTACTTTGATCAGCTTCATAACACGATATTTGGTAACATCTGCCATTCATTTGACAGCCTCAAACCCTTAGAAGTGAAAAATGGCAGATTGCTTACATTTTACACCAAAGTTTGTTATCCATGAAGACTAACCAAGGAAAAGTTTCCTTCTCTTTCTTCCACGTTTCTTCAGGCCAAACACCTGAACAGGGGTACAAGCCTAACTTTGAAGCCCCATTACTTTCAGAACTTTGGACCCAGTTAGAAAATTTGAACTAGAGGCAAGTGAAACACAGCTTTTGTCATTTTTAATGTTATAACCATTTACAGAGCGGAAACTGGCCATGTCGGCCTTTCGAGTCTGCACTGGTTCACTAGAACAACTCCACTAGCTCAAACCTCCCACTCTCCGCCAATAACCCTCCAACCCCCTCACCTCCATGGACACATCCAACCTTCTCTTAAATGACAGAAGGGACCCTGACACAACTATCTCATTCGGAAGATCATTCCATTCTGCCACCACTCGCTGAGTGAAAAAGCCACCTCTAATATTTCTCCTAAAGTGTTATCCCCTTACCCTTAACTCATGGCCTCTTGTTCCAACCTCCCCTGCCCTCGGGGGAAAGAGTCTGTTTATGTCTCGTCTGTCTATTCCTTTCATGATTTTAAATACCTCTATCAAGTCCCCTCTCAGTCGACTATGTTCCAATGAATAAAGTCCCAGTGTCCTTGATCTCTCCCTGTAATCCACATGCTGTAAAGCAGGCAACATCCTTGTAAACCTTCTCTGCACCTTCTCATCTATATCCTTTCTATAATTTGGAGACCAGAACTGAGCACAGTACTCCAAACCTGGCCTCACCAATGCCTCAAACAGCTGCAGCATCACCTCTCAGCTCCTATACTCTATACTATGATTTATGAAGGCCAGCATTCCATACGCCTTCTTAACCACCCTGTCTACATGAGAATACACCTTCAGTGAACTCTGTACCATAACCCCCAGGTCCCTCTGCTCCTCTGCATGCCTCAATGCCCTCCCCTTAACTGTATATGTCCTATTCTGGTTATTTTTACCAAAATGCAACACCTCACACTTGTCTACATTGAATTCCATCTGCCATCTTTCAGCCCACTCTTCCAAACAAACCAAATCCTTCTGTAATCCAAGAAAATCTACCTCGCTATCCACCACTCCCCCTATTTTCGTATCATCTGCATATTTGCTTACCCAATTATCCACCCCCTCCTCACAATCATTAATATAAATGATAAACAACAAGGGATCCAGCACCGATCCCTGAGGTACCCCGCTTGTCACAGGCTTCCAACCTGACATACAGTTGTCCACCATGACTCTCTGCTGTCTATCTCCCAGCCACCTCTAAACCCATGTCACAATCTCTCTACTAATTCCTAGTGACTGAACCTTCCTTATTAACCTTTCATGTGGAACCTTATCAAAAGCCTTATTAAAATCCAAATAGATCACATTAACCGCTCTACCTTCATCCACCTTTTTTGTTACTTCCTCAAAAAACTCAAGGTTCGTCAAACATGACTTTCCTTTTACAAACCCATGCTGGGTGCCCCTAATCAATCCCTGCCTATCCAGATATGCGTATATACTATCCTGAAGAATACCCTCCATAACCTTAACCACCACCAAAGTCAAACTTACTGGCTGATAATTACTTGGCCTACACCTACTGCCTTTTTTGAACAACAGAACTACATTTGCAACCTTCCAATCCTGTGGTACCACCCCCTCCTCCAGTGATCTTTGAAAAATCACTGTCAGTACGCCCGCTATTTGTTCTCTGACCTCCCTTAAAGTCCTGGGAAAAATCCCATCAGGACCAGGAGACTTATCCACCTTAATTGACACTAGAAGCTCCAAAGCTCTTTCTTGACTAATCCCTATCCTCTCCATAACTAAGCCCCTTGCCTCTCTTATCTCGTATAGCCCAATGTCCCTTTCCCTCGTGAATATGGACGAGAAAAAATTGTTCAATATTTCTCCCATCTCATATGGTTCCTGACATAGTTCACCGGTCCCATCATCCAGTGGACCGATTCTATCCTTAACCCTCCTTTTACTGTTCACATATCTAAAAACCCCTAGGATTCACCTTCACCTTATTAGCTATGGACACATCATACCTTTTTGCATTTCTAATTTCCCTCTTAAGGTTCTTCCTGCAATCTAAGTAACGACCATACATCTCCTCAATCCCTTGTTTTTTTATATTTGGTATAGGCCTCCCTCTTGTCCCGAACCAACTTCTTAATTTCACCAGAAAACCACGGCTCCCTCGAACCTTTAGTCTTCCCCTTCGGCCTGACTGGAACATAAAGATCCTGTACTCTCAAAATCTCACCCCTAAATGCCCCCCAAATTTCCTCTACATCCTTTCCGGCAAAAAGATCAGCCCACAAAACTCTCTGCAAATCCCTTCTCATTTCTCCAAATCTGGCCTTCCCCCACTCGAAGACCTTCAACCTCGGACCCAACCTATCCCTTTCCATCATTAAGCTAAAGCTAATGGACCCATGATCACTATCAGTCTCTTGTATGATATTCTTGTTACACTTCTCAGCTTGTTTACGAAAGAAAGAAGTTAACGTTGTTTGCTTCGAAGCCATAGGGTTGTTAGTGAGAAAAGTTTACTTTTGTATTAGCACCATCCACCACAGATGTAGCCTTTCTCTATGTCTGAGTCAGAGCAGAGAGCAGGGCCTGCAGTGCTGAGCAGTGTTCCTAAGCAGGTATAAAAATAACAGAAATAAAGCAAATAATTTTTTTGCACTTTAAGCTACCTAAATTGGAACAAAATAATCAAGTATGAAAAAAGGACATCTAATGAACTATTGCTAACGCCATGAATATCGCTGAATATTAGCATCAAAAGCAGTAGGTTGGCAAATCTTCCTCGTACCATTTCTCTCACAAAAATGGTTGGACAGGAAGTGTACCTGTGAGTGTCGATACAATTTCCTCACAAGTCTCGGGTATTACATGGTTTAGACCAATACGAATCCTGTTTAGACTTTAAATATATAAAAATTTAAAGAAGCTTGAATGTTTACATAAACTATTTGTTTAAATCTATACAAATAAAAAATATCATATTTTGGAAGTGACAAATATTAACAGAGGAGAGCAACCATTTGGTAGGTTTTGAAATGCATTTCATCTCATTCATTGCCTCGCTAAATTACTTTCCTATCAACACAAAGAGAAAAAGAACTTCTTTTCAATCAACTATAGTTGGTGAAGTTAGGCCAACGGGTTGATTGATCTGCTATTAATGATAGTTGAATTTGACGTAAAACTAGCTTGAAGCCTAGAAATGTTTTTTCCATTTGGCTTGTAGAAAAAACCCTAAATTTATCCAGGTGTAGGAGAATGTTTTGGATGATCACCTTGAATATTCATCAAAATCAGACCGAAGATCAGCGAACAGTGAATTTTCTTTCATTATTTTTGACTTTTAACCTTCGGTTTCAATATTCAATCCTTGCTTAATATAGCTCCAACATGGAATCCAATAGTACCCATTGGAAAGAGCAGAAAAATGCTCACACCAGCTTCCTAGGACAACGGGTTGAGTGAACAGGAATTTCACAAATAAATAAAAGACAGTCGCCGCTCCAGGAATTCACCAAAAACGATCAAATATCCTAATGTCATTAGTAGTATTTTTTTCCCCACCCCCACCCCAACACCTGCTTCCATAAAATCCCCTGTATTTAATATGCGGCCACTTTTAAATTCCCCACTAGTTAAAATGATCCGTTTGTTTATTTTGCATTTTTATTTACACAGATGATCCAGCATCACTGCACCTCTGTCAGTATCTCACCCAATGAAGTCAAGTGTGCCAAATGCCTTCTTCATAACCCTGTCTAACTGAGTTGCCACTTTTATAGATAGAGTAAAAGCAAGTAAGCTTTTCCCACTGGGGTTTGGTTAGATACAGGCCAGTCGGAAAACATTTAAGGGGAACTTAAATTAGGAGGAACCTCTTCACACCGAGAGTGTAGAACGAACTGCCAGCTGAAGTGGTTAATGCGGGCTCATTTTTAATATTTAAGAAAAAAATTGTACAGCGTCATGGATAGGAGAGGTATGGAACGATACAGACTGGTTGCAGGTCAGTGGTACTAGGCAGAATAATACTTCATCACAGAATATAAGGGCTGAAAGTCCTGCATCTGTACTTTAATGTTCTACAGTTCTATGTACCTGTATCCCTGAGACTTGCTGTTCTTTAACACTGTCCAGGGCCCTGCCATTTACTGTGCAAGTCTTACCAAAAGTTGGCTGACCAAAGTGCAGTAACTCACGCTTGGTAGAGTTAAATTCCATTTGCCACTCCTTGGCCCACCTTCTAGATCCCGTTGTAAATTAGTCCTCCTTCCTCACATTCCTCTACACCACCCATTTTGGTGTCTGCACATCACTGGTAACAGGCCTCCAATCAGAAAAGCGATCCTCTGCAACTTCACTCCTTCCACTTAGCCAGTTTTAAATCCAATTGGCTCAGTTCTCCTTGGATCCTATGTGATTTAACCTTCCAGACTAACCTGCTATTCAGGACCTGGTCAACTTTTATCCAGACAACTTCCACTACCCCAATCCTCATCAATCTTCTTGGTCATCTTTTCAGATTTGTGTGACACCATCTTACCACATATAAAACTATGCCAACTATCTCTAACCAGTCCCCATCAAGCATGCTCTGTCATTCAGTAAGATTACGGCTGATCTGGCTGTGGACTCAACTCCACTTACCTGTCTGCTCCCCACAATCTTTCATTCCCTTATTATTCAAAATCTATCTTTTTGTAATTTAAATACAGTAAGTGGGGCTATTATTCTGCTGCCTTTGGCAGAAAATTCCACAAATTCACTACTCTTTGGGAGAAGCAGATCTTCCTCATGCCTGTTTCTGTGCTTTATGGTTCTATGATCTCTGTTTCCTCCAAGTCTTGATGCTATGTGCCCTAGTTCTAGTCACCAGAAACAACCTACTTCTATTTTTACAGAAAGATTCCCCCACATTCTTCTAACCTGACTATAGCTGCTCAGTCTCATCTCTTTAGGTACTGTATATTTTGGCATATAAATTGACCAGCGTACAAGTCGACCCCAATTTTTCAGCCTCATTTTAAACGTTTTATGGCATATCAAGCATATAAGTTGACCCCAATTTTCTGCATGCCTGAGTTGGCCCATTGATTGGAGTACAAGTTGACCCCCAAAGATCGCGATGCCTGAGGTGTATACGTGGATTGATCTGCTGGGCATTGGCCGGAGGTGATTGCGATCATGGAAGGTCCATCAACACAATGCAGTACATGAAAATATGAAGCAAGTTTTAAGTTGAAAGTGACAGTGGTGGTCAGGAAAACCAACAGCTGTGCAAGTGATGTGCATGAGAAGTTGGAAAGAGGTTGGAGGAAGAAAGAAGAGACTTTAAGAAAAATACCAAAAAGGCTCTTTGAGAAAAGGAATCACTTGTTGGCCAGAATTGGAAAATCATATTGCAGAATGGGTACGTGAACAGAGGCAAGCTTACGACATAATCACCCGAAATAAAATGAGAACATTTGCACTGCAGTGGGCCAAGTCACACCCAGAACGCAGTGATGATTTTGAGGCTACATTAGGCTGGTGCAATCGTTTCATGAACAGGAAAAATTTGGTATTACACTAAAAATCAAAAATTGCATGGAAACTACCAAAAGATCTTGATCATAAAGGTGTACGTTTTCACCAGTTTATTGTACATAACCAGCAGAAACACCAGTTTGCTCTGGCAAATATCAGAAACATGATATTTAACATGACAGGCAATAGAACAGTGGAATGGAAAGGTGTTAAAACTGTGCAAACCAGAAGTACAGACCATGAAAGGACCAGGTTTACCATGGTCTTATCTTGTGTGGCTGACAAGACAATGTTAAGACCCATGGTAATCTTCAAACACAAAATTAAACTTAAAATGAAATTCCCTGCAGCTATTTTTGTACATTTTCATGAAAAGTATGGATGGATGAAAATGGTGTAAGACTCAGGGAATCAGCGGCAGAATATTGTAACAGGCTTCTCAAGAAGCAGTTCTTCCACCTGGCATTGAAGGTAATGAAAAAGAAGTCTGCACCTCAGGCAGCCAGAAAATCGGGATCAACTTGTATGCCAGATATACCATAAAACCCTTAAAATGAGGCTGAAAAAGAGTGGTCAACATACGCCAGTCGACTTCTATGCTGAAATATATAGTAGTTTGGTTAATTGATCACATGGGTGTTTTGGGTGGCATAGGTTCAAGGGCCAGAAGGGCCTGTTACACAGCTGTATCTGTAAATCTGGAAAAAAAACAGAACACCACATCAGTACCCAGCACAGTTGCAGCAGAATCTTCTTGCTCTTAATTCAATCCCTCTAGTGATGAAAGAAAACATCCCACTTGCCTTCTTGATTCCCTGCTGTACCTACAGATTAATCTATCATCTAAAAGCACTCCCAGGTCTCTCTGCAAAAAACCATGGTGCAATTTTTCACCATTTAAATAATAGTCTGATTAACTTCTTACAAAATAGATGACCTCACATTTACCAATGTTGCACTCCGTCTGCCAGTCCCGTGCCCACTCACTTAATCAATACCTCGCTTCAGACTCTCTGCACCATCAGTTTGCTTTTCCAATTTAGTGTCATCAACAAACTTCAATATGTTACACTTGATCCCCTCCTCTTAATCATTAATGTATATTGTTCAACATCAATCCTCGATGCACGCCACAATCCCTGACTGGTAACTCTCTACCAATCATCTATCTCTCCACTCTAATACATTATCCCAAATCCATGCATCCTTATCTTTTCTACATTTAGACATGCAGCATGGTAACAGGGCCTTTTGGATCATAATCCTGTGCCACCCAATTGCCTTCAATGCCCGGTACATTTTTAACTGTGGGAGGAAGCCAGAGCACCTGGAGGTAACCCATGCTGTGCTCACCCCTATGCTAATGCAGGTCTGTGTGGCATTTTATTGAATGCTTTTTTGAAATTTAAATGTACAGTACTACATCTATCTGCTTTCCTCTATCCATTGTACTTGTTATATCCTCAAAGAACTCTACTAAGTTAGTTAAACATGACCTGCCCTTCCCAATGAGACAATTTCTATCCAGATGTCTCACTATTTCTTCTGCAATGCTAGCTTCAAGCATTATCCCAACTACGAACATTAAGTTAACTGGCCTATAGCTACCTGCCTTTTATCTATCTCTTTTTAAAAATAAATAATGGCATTATATTTCCTGAATTTAAATCTGCTCAGAGTCCATAGAATTTTGATAAAGTACCACAAGGGCATCTATTATCGCTCCTGACATTTCTTTCATTACCCTGGCTTACATTCTGTCAGGATTAGGAGGCCCACTAACTTGCCCAACATTATAGTGATAGAAATTGTATCCCAGTGCTGCAGTTCCTGGCCTGCAGTTCCCAGGTTTATCTTCGCTGTCCTTAACAAATATTGGCTGACACTCATGTAGAACTCAAAGTGAATACATCCAGGCCCATGCTCGTAATGATTTTACTTGCATATGTACAATCTCTGCAAAATAAATTGGATTACCCGTGGCTGTATCTGAACCAGAGGCAGATGAAGGGCTGCACTGGTATTTATGGAAATGCAGATCCAGGAGTCCACACCGGCAGGATTTGGCCATCCAACTAGCAATGTTTGTTTTAATTGTTTACAGAAAGTCAGTCGTTATCACATTTAAGGCGGGGTGAGGCTACTTATGTAGTCAGTAAGAGAGAAGAGCAGAGGAAACTAAAAAAGAGGAAACTGTTTATACTCGTGTGATAGTTGATCCTGTGTAATAGTCTAAAAGTCCAAAAATCGTGTGTTTTCCGTATGACCCATGTAAAAGTCGGCCTCCCTCTATTTTTGCCCTGACCGCCTACCCATCTGAGTTCCCGATGCCCCAACTGCAGATCCTCATCCTGACCACCTGCCCATCCAAGCTCCCGAGGCTCCAGCCGCAGACTCTCTCCTTGGCCCCGGCTCCCTGCCCATCCAAGCTCCTGATGCCATGACTGCAAACCCTCGCCATAACTGCCCATCCATCTAAGCTCCCAGTGCCCCAAACTCAGACTTATCACTCGACCCCAGGCATCTCCTGATGCCTTGAACAACGCAGGTATCTAAAGTGTAACCCCTGTAAAAGTCAAACGCTCCCTCAAATTTGACCTGAAAAATTGGTCCAAAAAAAAATCTCAATTATTACACAATATATACAGTAACTAAATGACTGCTTCACAGGTAAGGGGGCCAAAAAGCTTGGAGCAGAGACCTGAGAGGGCATAGCGGAAAAAAAAGTTGAGAATGGCTGCTTTAAGTAATTGTTGGGCACAGGGTTTTATGTGCGTACGCTGTTTCATCGGGTTGTAGATGTGGAGTCGGGATCATATATTTATCTGTATTCATAAACTAAGACCATTTTTTGGTAGAGTTGTAAATAAAGGAATAATTAAGCTCAGGGTGAGATCATTTGGACCATGGAACTCATTGCTCTTGAGTCGAGCATTCCAAATAGTCCCTCTCCCCAGCCCATTCTTCATATTCCACACAAATAGTCAGAAAGAACACATCAATGTGTAGTAGGAAGGAAGAATTAATGGGAGAAAATGATCCAGTTCTTTAATAAACCCCACTTAATTGGGCCTGGCTTCTGTAAGTTAAAATGAGGCGAACCTCTGTTTCACAATACTTGAGCATAGGAGTTATGTAGTGAGTCCCTTCTCAATGACGTGGAAGGGAATAGGGTCAAAGGCCAGATTACTGCTGGGTGAAAGTACAGTACATCTATGGTCTTGTTAGAACACTGAATCCTTAGATCCAGCAAAGAAAGGAATCCCACTCCATTAGTTCTATTCACTTAAAAAAAACAATCCTGCAACTTTTTTGTTCTGCTACTTTTGTGCAATCCATTATCTGTTGGGAGCTAGATTGTGTCTTTTTCAGAATGCCTGCATGCAATTTTGTTGTCATTCAAATGCACTCAGGCAGCAAGTAGATCTGAAGCATCTCCCAAAAGTTTCTCTGATTGTTATGTTGAAAACTGTCATCAACATGCCATCACATAATAATGATCCACTTGTGTGTGTGTGTGTGTGCGTGTGTGTCTGTATGTGTGTGTATAGAATCAACAATAAATGAGAGAGAGAGAGAGAGAGAGATCTGAGAACATATATGCAATAGAAATATAGGAACTGAAGAAGTAGGCTATTCAGACCTTTGGGTCCATTCCATCATTCTATTAGAGTATAGTTGATCTATTTCTCAATTCTGTTTATCTGCCTTAATCCATTGCCTCAAAACCTTTTAGTGATAAACATCTGTCAATTTCAGCTTTGCAACCATACAGAATCAGAATTTATTATCATGGACATGTCATGAAATTTGTTGATTTGTGGCAACATCACAGTGCAAATATTTATATAAACCACCTTACAAAATAAATAAAAATAGTCCAAAAAAAAGTCTAAGTAAGGCAGTGTCTGTGGTTCATTATTCTTTCAAGAATCTGGTGACAGAGAGGAAGAATTTGTCCTTGTGCCGCTGAGTGCTCGTCTTCAGATTCTTGTACATTTTACCGATGGTAGCAGAGTCTGGGTGGTGAAGGTTCTTGAGGATAGAGAGGATTGTAGATGTCCTTAATGGAGTGAAGACTGGTGTCTGTGATGTCACAGGCCAAGTTAACAACCTTCTGGAATTTTTTCTTGTCCTGAGCATTGGCACCTTCATACCAGACAGTGATGCAACCAGTCAGAATGCTCTCCATGGGAATTTGTAATAGTCTTCAGTGACATACTGGATCTCCTCAAACTCTTCACAAAGTATACTGCTGGAGAGCCTTCTTCATGATTGAATCAACACAGAAGATCCAGGTCATATCCTTGGAGATGTTGACACCCAGGAATTTGAAGTTCTTTTTAAAAATATTTTATTAATAGCTTTTCAGGTTTGGACTCAGTAATTTACAACTTTGTCATCAACAGTCGTTACAAGTTTATATCATTTACAACTTATCCTTATCCAATCTATACAAATTTTCGATCGAATCCAAACCTAATGCCTCTCTCTCCTTCCCCCCACCCCATTCTCTGAACATCAAACACTTAATACACAAACAAACAGACAACCAAAAAAGAACATTTAGACATCAAAACATCCATAACATGGGAATAAATCATATCAGGGAGTTATGAGTCTGGCCCTGTGCAGCGGCCAGGGTTTGGGCTGATTTTCCTTTGTTCCCTGACTTTTCCTGGCTGGACTGAGGTGGACCCCTTGTTCCCCTCCACCTCCCAAAATTAGGAAGGGATTAGGGTGAGCCAGGCCCCAAGGCAAAGTTTTTCTTCTCACAACTGCTCCTATATGGTTCAGATATGCTGCCAAATTTTTTGAAAGGTGCCATACCTTCCTCTTGTGTTATAGGTAATCTTGTCTAGGGCAACACAGGTTTGCATTTCCCCGCTCCACTGTGCAATATTCAGACAAGAGTTGGACTTCCAGGTAACCGCTATGCACTTCCTGGCCACCGCCAATGCGATCATTACAAATTGAATTAGGAATTTGGACAGCTTCATTGTAAGTCTTATATCCATTATGTTACCCAACAGGAATAGCCACAGATCCTGTGGGAATTCCTTGCCTATAATTTTCCCAAGGACTTCGCCTAGCTCTGCCCAGAAGGGCCTTACCTTGGTCCATGTCTAGGTTGCATGCACAAAGGTTCCTGTCTCAATGCCACATCTGAAACACTGATCTGACAGTTCCGTCTTGGACCTGTTAATCTTTTGTGGTGTCAGGTACAGCTAGTGCAAGAAATTATACTGCACCAGCCTGTACCTTGCATTGATTTCCGTCATCGTACTAGTCTGACACAAGTCGGACCACCATCGCTCATCAATTGTTGTTCCTAAGTCCAACTCCCACCTCTGTCACGATTTATGGAGACCTCGTTTGGGTCCTTCTGCAGGAAATACATTGATGAATTTCTGGGTGATCCCCTTTCGACTCAAGGTCTCCATGTCACTGCACTTTGGTATGGCCATAGTTGGACCCAATTTGTCCAGTAAGAAAGATCTTAACTGAAGGTAGCAGTGGAATGTCTTATTTGATTAATCGTATTTCTTCCTAAGCTGCTCAAATGACAAAAATTGTCCCTGCTCGTAACAGTCCTCTCTGTACCTGACGTCATTCCTACTCCTGGCGTCTAGGATCTTGTTACCCACCATCAAAGGTGTTAACCAGTTTGGAGTCAGGGGTGTTTTTTGAGATATCCCCAGTTTTATTCCTAAATATCGATTAATGTCAATCCAAATGTAAATAATTTGCTTTAATATGGGGCTGTCTGTTTTTCCAGATAGTAATTTGGCAGCCTATTTGTAAATAAAGTCTTCTGCTACCCTCTCGCCCACCAAGTGCAGGCCAATTTGTACCCAGGATGGTACATCTCCCCCCTCCCCTCATTCCCCCCCCCCCCACAAAAGAGTGGCAGCCCAATAATATTTTTAAAGGTCTGGCATCCGTAATCCACTCAGACTGTAATCCCAGGTCAATTTCTCCATAGAGACCCTGGCTACCTTCCCATTCCATAGGAATGCTCTTAACCGTGAGAGCAAGGCTTGAAAGAAATTTCGAAGATTCTTCCAAATCTTTCTTTCGAATTTGAAGTTCTTGACCCCCTCCACTGCTGACCCCTCAATGAGGACTGGTTCATGTTCTCCTGATTTCCACAGAAATAGATATCCATTGCCTTGAAATCTTCACACTGCCAAATACATGTGGATTGAACAGGGTAATAATTTAGCTGGTCCGTACCTGGTTATCATGCGGTGAGAAAGGTCCCAACCAGGTAGGGCGAGTTAAAATCAACCGATTTTAACTGGTGGGGGCAAGTGTCAGAGCCTGGCTGAGTTAACTCATTAATCCCTCTGTGGCAGTGTGAATGGTCTACTCGAATTATGTGTGCTTGCGTTAGTCTGGTAGTATTATAAGTAATCGTGAGATGATTTAAAAAGGTACGCGCTGACAGCTCCACCGGCCATGCGATAACAGTCTCCTGACTGCACAGTTATATTTCACAGTACAGCTAGCGGAGCACAGCCAGCACGCTGTGAAATATAACTGTGTCGCTGACAATGCGCGGCTGGTGGAGCGGTCAGCGTGTACCTGTGCTTTAAATCATATCAAGATTACTTATAATACCTAATACAATGTAACGCTATGTAAATAGTTGTTATACTCTATTGTTTAGGGAATAATGGCAAGCTGGTCTGTGGGTTTGTCCTAAGTTTGAACAGTCTGAAGCCCACTGCAGTAGATTTTATACACTGCACAGTCTTTTGTACACTGACCGTGTATGTCTTATTAAATTGTGCGTGTTTCTTCCCACAGTCTTTTATACATTGAGCACGTATGTGCTTTATTACCGCTACGATTTCACTGCCCCTCGAGTATGTAATACTCGATGATGTCATCACTGGAGGCAGGACCCTCCCTAAGATCCAAGAGATGCAGATGAACCAGGGAAATCATGGCTTACTGGGTACTGCATGCTTCCTAGGAGGGTTAGCGGTGTGAAAGGGATTTAACATCTGATAATTTCAACTTTGCAAACATATATTATCCAAACATCCACAGTCTTTTCCAGGGAGAATTCAAGATTGTTGCTGTATAAAAGTAATTCCTGCTTTCACTCCTGAATGAAGATTTTGCTCCTTTGTTCTGTACTCTCCCACCAGAAGAAATAATTTCTCTGTGTCAACACCTCCTTTGTCATTTTAAACAGGTCATTAGGATTACCACTCAATGATTTTATTAATTAATTACAAGCAGGGCAAGGTACACAATGGCATCATGATTTAACCCTTTAACTGCTGGTATCAATTAATTGCATCATTGCTGTTAACCCTCTGAAATTCCTCTGCAGTATTATATCCATGCCAGCAAAAACTTCATGTGACTTAACCATGCCTCTATTACAATTGAAGCTTCATCTTGTTTCTTTCAAAACCGTGGTATAGGCCTTTCTGATTATGTTTTGTATATATGCTCTACCTTTTGTGATATCAGAATCTCTCTTCTTACTGAATTATTCACCAACAATGAGAGGCACTTCCTCAAGAAGGCAGCCAACATCTTAAAGGACTCCCACGACCAGGACACAACCTCTTATAATCGCGTTTTGAGCCTGAGCTCTTCTTCAAGGAATGCATACAGTCACCACCCACGGTGTAATAAAGTTACCTCTCAGGTTCCTGTTAAATCTCTCCCTCCTCACCTTAAAAAATGTCCTCTGTGCATTCACCCGACTATTTCTTTCATGGTTTTGTGCACTCTTTGAAACCCCTATCGTCCTGAGCTCCAAGGCGCAGTATTAGAATAATGAGTCTGTTGGCAATGGGAACCTCTGGCATTTTTTTCAGCCAAGCTTTGGGAAATAATTTCTTTCAAGCCTTGGGCTCAGGCAAAGTATGGCATGTTTGATCGAGAACTCTTGGCCATCTATCTCACAGTGAAACATTTCTGCTTTTTATTGGAAGATCGTCCTTTCACCATTTATACAGACCTCCAGCCTCTCACACATACTGTGAGTACAAGCACACATCTCTAGTCCCCCAGAGAGTTTCGGCACTTGTACTTCATCCTACAATTTTCAACAGACATACGTCACATCTGAGGAAAAGTGATTGCCGTGGCTGATGCCCTATCTAGGTGCAACATTGACGCCTTATATACAACAACTACTATTGATTTCACTGCCATGACTCATGCACAGCACACTGATTCCAATCTCATCTGGTGTTGTCAGATAAACTCTGGTCTCTATCTTCAAGATGTGACCCTAGATGCGATTTTTTTTTTCCCCACAGGAAGGCCTAGGCCTTTGTGCCATTGACCATGATTCTTCACATCATTGAAAGCATGCATGGTATTATTTCCCAAAGTTAATGGTCTTTTAGACACGGACTTATCCTTTTAGTAGTTCGGTAAGGGGGCAATAGAGATGCTGCAGCATTTGGCGGGAATCGCCGATAAAAATTCATCATGCCTAAAAAATGTCGCAACTGGCTCAACGTAATAGGTGTAGGAAATTCTCAAATCTCTCGCACTTTCGATTCATCGGGCAAAATACCACATTGCATAACTCTTCACAATCTATCGCATCCTGGTAGAAGGTTTTAGGATTAATATAAATCCATGTCCGTTAATTACTTTCTTTGGTTTTTCACGTGAGCCTGATATACTTTTTGCTTTTACCACGCTGTTAGCCAGACGAGCAATTTTATTGAAATGGAAAGATGATGCTTCACCTACCCATACACAGTGGTTACATGATGTAATGTCCTATTTAAGCTTGGAGAAAATTAGATACAACAATAAAGATAGAAAGTTTCAATTTGTAAAGATGTGGGGCCCCTTCATAGAAAACTATCATGTTTGGAAGAATTAAGAATTTTTAGTATTCTGGAGATTCTCTGTCCAGTGTCTGGAGGTCGCCATCTGATTCAAAATTTTGTTTTTTTATATATACAAGGTAACTTTGATTTGAGGGAGGAAGTAGAGTAGATTTAGTTTAGTTTTTTTTGTTTGGTTTCTTTCTAAAATTTTTTTTCTTTGGCTTCCCTTGGCAAATCTGGATTTAACATGGTTATCATTAGATTAATTATTTTTTTACTATGTGGATCAGGAACTGTTGATGTAGTTCCATCAGTTATTTTCTTTTTTTGGTACTTTACGAAATGATTTGTTATGTGCTTTCCGAAAAATTTTGCATGCAAGTTTATATGTTAAACTCAATAAAAATATTTAAAAAAGAAAAGAAGAGCATCAATCAAACTATTTACAGAATGTTTTACCTGGCCTCATGTTAAACAGGATGTTGGATTATGGGCATGAACCTACTTGCCGTGTCAGTGCTCTAAAGTCTCCAGACACACGAAATCCAAACTGGGGGATTTTGCTGTTCCAGATTCCCATCTCCAGCACGTGCATCTAGACTTGGTAGGCCCATTCCTCCCAACTCAGGGTTATACTTATCTGCTCGCATGTGAAGACCAGACTACCAGGTGGTAGGAGGCCATTCCTATCACTGACATCTCTGCAGAGACGGTCACTAGGGCTTTCGTAGATCATTGGATTCCATCTTTAGTTGTTCTGGTCACTATTACAACAGATTGAGGGTCTCAGTTCGAATTGGTGTTCTTCCGAGCTCTCACTGATATTCTGGGCACCACCCAGATTTGCATGACGGCTTACCATCTGGAGGCCAATGGCCTTGTTGAGTGGTTCCATCAACAACTGAAGGCAACATTAATAGCAGGTGGTGATGCATTCACATGGAGCGAACATTTGCCCATGGTTCTCCTTGGTGTGCGAACTGCTGTTAAGGCAGATCTTGGATGTTCAGCAGCAGAGCTAGAATTTGGCACTACGTTAATCTTGCCAGGTGAGTTTGTGAATCTGAGTCCATGCACAATGCTCATTATGTTCATTGTCTTCAGAAAAACATGAGATGACTCCAACCTACTCCTATGCAGGAGGCGTCACCTGCAGAATGATTTACAATGCTGTACTCATGTGTTCCTCTGGCTTGATGCTGTTCGTAACCCAGTTCAGACTGTTTACGGTTGTTCTTTATAGGGAAACCTGAAGACTTTTGTGACCCAAATAGAAAAGTTGACATGGTTTCCATTGACAGATTGAAGCCACCCTACAGTATATTGATGATCCATGTTCTGTGTCGGATCCAGTCAGAGGACCAGACGCACCCTTGCCAATCGGACCATTCATCTCCTGTCTTACACTATCATACAAGGTCGGGTTGAATTATCATTCCTCCAGATCCATTCCATAGCACGACAGTCAATGGGTTAGAGGCTTGTGGGAGGGTTGCGGTTGTGTTCTTGCCTTTGTTGGGAGGAGAGTGAGTGTTAGGATCACCCATGCGGCAGGGATCAATCAGAAGGTCAGAGGAGTTTAGTTGGGTGTTGTTTGGGGAGTTGAAGTTGTGTCTAGTGAATAATAAAAAGAAAGTTGACTTCATGGTGTGCTGAAAGAAACAAGTGAGTGTATTCTTTATTTGTTTGTAAGTTGTGGTAATCAGTACTGTTACACACTCTTTCTTCTTAATGATGTTCCATACAATTGATTTTGGTAATCCTAAGGTTTGGGCAATATCTCTTACTTTGACTTTCTTTCTTTGACTTTCATTGACACAACTGTAATCCTCTTGCTGAAAAACAGCAACTACAGACTCCAGAGGTGATCCAAAGCTTAGAAGCAAGTCTTGCTCTCTTATTCCTGGTGCAATGAAGCATACCTGAGTACTCACAAATGCATATGAAGCCAAATGTTCCAAACATTATGGTGCCCTGAAATGAGGGGACTATGTATAAAAACTGCTGAGTTTCTACAAGGTCAAAATGTATACAAATAACCTTGAATAAAATCTGGAATGTGCACTTTAATATGAATTGTTTGATTATAAATTTAAAACTGTGGAGTACAGAGGCAAATAAAGGAAAAAAGTATCTTTGTCCTAAACATTATGGAGGTCACTGCATCCACCAAAAAAAAACTAAACCCACCCTCTCTCATAGCCCTCTATTTTTCTTTAATCCATGTACTTGTCGAAGAGTATCTTAAATACCCCCATTGTTCCAGCCTCCACCACCACCCCTGGCAATGCATTCCAAGCACCCACCACTCTCTGTATTAAAACATTTACCCCTGATGTCTCCCCTAAACTTTCCTCCCTTCACTTTGTACAGATGACCACTGGCGTTTGCTTCTCCCAACCTGCGAAAAAGATGCTGGGTGTCTACCTTATTTATGCCTCTCATAAGTTTGTAGATCTCTGTAAAGTCCCCTCTCATCCTTCATTCCAAGGAGAAAATCTAAACTTATCTTACGAGACTAATTTTTTAGCCCAGACATCATCCTGGTAAATTTCATTGGAACCTTTCCATAGTTTCCACATCCTTCCTATAATCAGGAGACCAGAACTGAACACAATGTCCTCCTGCTGTGTGGGCTGGGCTAGCTATCCAGCAAGAGGATGTAGTCAACAGCAGAAAAAACAGAAAACTTGCACCACAATACAGCCCCTTTGGCCCACATAGTTACGCCAAACATATCCCTACAATAGATATTAGGTTTTCCCATGGCCCTCTATTTTAATAACCTCCATGTACCTATTCAAAAATCTCTTAAAGGATCCTAACGTATCCACCTCCACTACCATTGCCAGCAGCCCATTCCACGCACCCACCACTCTGTGTAAAAAAAACTTACCCTGACATCTCTGTACCTACTCCGCAGCACTTAAAACCTGTGTCCTTTTGTGGCAACAATTTCTGTCCTGGGAAAAAGCCTCTGATTGTCTACACGATAAATGCCTCTCATCATCTTAAGCTCCTCTATCAAGTCACCTCTCATCCTCTGCCACTCTATGGAGAAAAGGCAACATCTTGTAAATCTCCTCTGCACCCTTTCTATGGCTTCCACATCCTTCTGGTAGTGAGATGACCAGAACTGAGCACAGTTCTCCAAGTGGAGTCTGACCAAGGTCTTATATAGCTGAGATCCCTCTGATCCTCCACACTGCCAATAGTCTTATCTTTAACACTATTTTCTGCCATCATATTTCACCTATCAAAATGAACCACTTTCATCAGGGTTGAACTCCATCTGCCACTTCTCAGCCCAATTTTGCATCCTATCACTGTCCCACTATAACCTCCAACAGCCTTCCACACTATCTACAACACCCCCAACATTTGTGTCATCAGCTAATTTACTCCACTTCCTATCCAGGTCATTTAGAGTCAGGGTCTCAGAACAGATCCCTGAGAAACACCACTGGTCACTGACCTCCATGAAGAATATGACCCATCTACAACCACTCTTTGCCTTCTGTGGGCAAACCAGTTCCGGATCCACAAAGCAATGTCCTCTTGGATCCCCTGCCTCGTTACTTTCTCAATAAGCCTTGCATGGGGAACCTTATCAAATGCCTTGCTGAAATCTATATACACTACATCTACTGCTTTTCCTTCATCAATGCATTTAGTCACATCCTCAAAAAATTCAATCAGGCTCGTAAGGCACGACCTGCCCTTGACAAAACCATGTTGACTATTCCTAATCATATTGTACCTCTCCAAATGTTCATAAATCCTGCCTCTCAGGATCTTCTCCATCAACGTACCAACCACTGAAGTAAGACACACTGGTCTATAATTTCCTGGGCTATTTCTACTCCCTATCTTGAATAAAGAAACAATATCTGCAATCCTCCGGAACCTTTCCCGTCCCATTGATGATTCAAAGATCATCGCCAGAGGTTCAGCAATCTCCTCTCTCACCTTCTGCAGTAGCCTGGGGTACATCTCATCCGGTCCCGGTGACTTATCCAACTTGATGCTTTCCAAAAGCTCCAAGTCATCCTTTCTCTTAATTTCTACATAGTCAAGCTTTTCAGTCTGCTGCAATCACCACGATCCTTTTCCATAGTCAATACTGAAGTATTCATTAACTACCACTGCTATTTCCTCCAGTTCCATACACACATTCCTACTGTTACTCTTGATAGGACAATAGACAATAGGTGCTGGAGTAGGCCATTCAACCCATTGAGCCAGCACCACCATTCATTTAGATCATGGCTGATCTTCCACTATCAGTACCCTGTCCTTGCCTTTCCCCCATAATCGTTAATTCCCCTGTCCACAAGAACCTTATCTAACTCCCTCTTGAACTTATCCAGAGAACCTACCTCTACCACCCTCTGCAGCAAAGCATTCCACAGACCAACAAATCTCTAGGTAAAAAAAATTCTCATCTCTGTCCTAAAGGACCTTTCCTGTATTCTTAAACTATGGCCTCTAGTCCTAGTCTCCCCAAACATCAGGAACATGTAATCAGTTTCTATTGTGTCCAATCCCTTAATAATCTTATATACCTCAATCTTATCTCCCCTCATCCTTCTAAATTCCAACAAATACAACCCCAGTTTATCCAACCTTTCAGCATATGTCAATTTCACCATCCCGGGAACTAACCATGTGAATCTACACTGCACTTCCTCAATAGTGAGAATGTCCTTCTGCAAATTAGGAGACCAGAACTAGACACAATACTCCAGGTATGGTCTCACCAGGGCCCTTTACAACTGCAGGAGGATATCTTTACTCCTATGCTCTATTCCCCTTTTTATGAAGGCTAACAGGCCATTTGCCTTTTTCATAGCTTGCTGAACCTGTGTGCTAACCTTTAGTGACTGATGTACAAGTACACCTAGATCATGTTGCACATCCCCACTCCCTAACTTTTAAAAAAATTTATTTTTCACACTATGAACCATTTTAACCAAAATACACACAAACATTTCCCTCTTGAATATACACAGCGTCATTTTCTCCTCTTTTCCCCCATCCCTTCCCTCCCTCCTTCCCACCCCCCCTACCCACTCAACGTTCAACCTATATGATACATTAAACCCATTGAACAATGTCATCACACAATGAAAATAAACAAGAAATTTGTGTCATCTACTTTTACACACTGGGTCAGTTCATTTCATTTTCTTCTCCTTCTGTCATTTTAGGTGGTGGAGGTCCAGGGTAGGACTTCTCTGTTGTGTTCCATGTACGGTTCCCAAATTTGTTCAAATAATGTGACTTTATTTTTTAAATTATATGTTATTTTTTCCAATGGAATACATTTATTCATTTCTATGTACCATTGCTGTATTCTCAGGCTATCTTCTGATTTCCAGGTTGACATTATACATTTTTTTGCTATCATAATAAATTTCTTTTGTGCTTCATCCAAATCGAGGCCAAGTTCTTTACTTCTTATATTACTTAGAAGAAAGATCTCTGGATATTTTGGTATGTTATTTTTTTGTGATTTTATTTAATACCTGATTTAGATCTTCCCAAAACGTTTCCACTTTCTCACATGCCCAAATTGCATGTACTGTTGTTCCCATTTCCTTCTTACAGCGAAAACATCTATCTGATACTGTTGGGTCCCATTTATTTAACTTTTGGGGTGTGGTGTATAGCCTGTGTAACCAATTATATTGTATCATGCGTAACCTCGTGTTTATTGTATTTCTCACAGTTCCGGAGCATAGATTTTCCCATGTTTCATTCTTTATCTTTATGTTTAGATCTTGTTCCCACTTTTGTTTGTGTTTACAGCTTATTTCATCGTTCTCTTTCTCTTGCAGTTTGATGTACATGTTTGTTATAAATCTTTTAATTATCGTTGTGTCTGTAATCACATATTCAAAACTGCTTCCTTCTGGTGACCTCAGCCTGCTTCCCAATTTATCCTTTAAGTAGGTTTTCAGTTGGTAGTATGCAAACATTGTATCATTTGTTATACCATATTTGTACTTCATTTGTTCAAAAGATAATAATTTATTTCCCAAAAAACAATTTTCTATTCTTTTGATCCCTTTTCTCTCCCATTCTCTAAAGGAAAGGTTATCTATTGTGAAAGGGATTCGTTGATTTTGTGTCAATAATAATTTTGGTAGTTGATAATTTGTTTTTTTCCTTTCTACGTGAATCTTCTTCCAAATGTTGAGCAGATGGTGCAGTACTGGTGAATTCCTATGTTGCACCAGCTTTTCATCCCACTTATATAGTATATGTTCAAGTACCTTTTCCCCTATTTTATCTAGCTCTAATCTGGTCCAATCTGGTTTTTCCCTTGTTTGCTAAAAATCTTAATTGTGCTGCTCTATAATAATTCTTAAAGTTTGGTAGTTGTAAGCCCCCTTGTACCATTCTGTTAATTTATCTTGCGCTATCCTCGGTTTCCCTCCCTTTTCATAAGAATTTCCTTATTATTTTCTTTAGCTCCTTGAAGAATTTCCCTGTTAGGTGAATTGGTAATGATTGAAATAGGTATTGTATCCTTGGAAAGATGTTCATTTTAATGCAATTTACCCTTCCCATCAGTGTTAGTGGTAAATCTTTCCAAAGTTCTAAGTCATCTTGTAATTTATTCATTAATGGCTGATAATTTAGTTTATATAGATGGCCTAGATTATTATCTAGTTGAATACCTAGGTATCGGATTGCTTGTGTTTGCCATTTAAATGGTGATTCTTTCTTAAACTTTGTGTAATCCGCATTATTCATTGGCATCACTTCACTTTTATTTGCGTTGATCTTGTACCCCGATACTTCTCCATATTCCTTCAATTTCTTATGTAATTCTTTTATTGATAATTCTGGTTCTGTTAAGTATATTATGAAGTCTACTGCAAATAGACTGATTTTATATTCCTTCTCTTTTATTTTTATCCCTTTTATTTTCTTTTCTTATCAGTTCTGCCAAGGGTTCTATAGCTAACGCGAACAGCGAGGGAGATAGTGGACATCCCTGCCTAGTTGACCTGCTTAATTTAAATTAGTTTGATATATATCCATTTACTGTCACCTTCGCCAATGGTCCCTTATATAATGCTTTAAACCAATTAATATATTTCTCTTCTCTGCGTCTAAGGCAGGGGTCTCAAGCTTGGGACCGCGGGCCAACTGCAGCCCTCAGGACGATAGTTTGTGGCCCCGCTTTAATATGAAAGTTTAATGTTAGTGCGGCCCGTGAGTTTGATATGATTGGCACTTTTCAGTGTTGTGTGCGGAGCTGAACGAACCTACCAATCATGGTGGGGTATATTGCTCTCGGGGGCGGGACATTGGCTGGGCTTATTGCAAATATAAGCATATTTGTATGCATTTTCTATTTGTCATTATATTCACGCGGCACATGCGCAATTTCCGCGGCCGCTCCCGCTTCACGCGCTTTGGCGCATGAACTTCAATAAGTCCAAGTACAGGTCCAGACTTACTGACGAGCATCTTCAAGCCCTACTGAGGGTCTCAACTGCCTCCTCCCTTAAGCTAAATGTGACTCGGCTATGCGAGAGGAAGCGCTGCCAGATCTCTAGCAGTAAGAAGTAGGCAGAAGAAGACATGTTCATAACAGTTTATGTTCAATGTTCCATTCATGTTCAGAAAGTTAAAGTTTAAAGAACTGTTAATACAGACATTTGAATATGAATAATAATAATTACATTTCTCCAGTCAGCAACTAGATGTGGTTTCTTCAGTCTTCTCTATCTGCTGTATTATTATTATTTTCATTATAATTATTTTCATTTTATTTATTTATTACTGATTGATTTTTTTTTCTTATGAATTGTTAACTTATTTATTTTTTCATCTTATTTTGTGTTAAAAAATAAAAATAGACATTTGATAACATTGGAATGTTTTTGTAAGAGCTTTTCTTGTGGAAAACCTGATGCGGCCCAGCCTCACCCAGACTCTACCTCCAGCGGCCCCCGGGTAAATTGAGTTTGAGACCCCTGGTCTAAGGCAACCGCCACTGTTGGCGTCTTGTTTCCTTGTACTGCATGGATTAAGTTAATGAACTTACAGATATTGTCCGTTATTCGTCTTTTCTTAATAAATCCAATTTGATCTAGTTTTACTATTTTTGGTACACAGTCGGCCAATCTGTTTGCTAATAGTTTACCTATTATCTTATAATCTGAGTTGAGTAGAGATATTGGTCTATACGATGCTGGTGTTAGTGGATCTTTCCCCGTCTTTGGTATTACTGTAATTATTGCTCTTTTGCATGAATCTGGCATGTTTTGTGTTTCTTCAATCTGGTTCATTACTTCCAGGAGAGGAGGAATTAATAAGTCTTTAAATGTTTTATAGAATTCTATTGGGAGTCCATCCTCTCCCGGTGTTTTATTGTTCGGTAGTTTTTTAAATATATCCTGTATTTCCTCTACTTCAAATGATTTTATTAATTTGTTTTGCTCCTCTTCTTGTAATTTTGGTAGTTCAATTTTAGCTAGAAACTCATCTATTTTGTCTTCTTTCCCTTCATTCTCAGTTCAATATAATTGCTCGTAAAATTCCTTGAATTTTCGTTGATCTCCGTTGGGTTATATGTAATTTGTTTGTCCTTCTTCCTTGATGCCAATACCGTTCTTTTAGTTTGTTCTGTTTTAAGCTGCCACGCTAGTATTTTGTGCGTTTTTTTCTCCTAGCTCATAATACTTCTGTTTTGTCTTCATTATGTTCTTCTCCACCTTGTACATTTGTAGTGTTTCGTATTTTATTTTTTTGTCTGCCAATTCTCTTCTTTTTGTTGTATCTTCCCTTGTTGCTAATTCTTTTTCTGTACATGCTATTTCCCTTTCCAGCTGTTCTATTTCCCGATTGTAGTCCTTCTTCATCTTAGTTACATAACTTATTATCTGCCCTCTAATGAAGGCTTTCATTGCATCCCATAGTATAAATTTATCTTTCACTGATTCCGTATTTATTTCAAAGTACATTTTAATTTGTCGCTCAATTAATTCTCTAAAATCCTGTCTTTTAAGTAGCATGGAGTTTAATCTCCATCTATACATTCTCAGTGGGATGTCCTCCAGCTCTATTGCTAATAACAGGGGTGAGTGATCCGATAACAATCTAGCTTTATATTCCGTTTTTCTAACTCTCCCTTGGATATGGGCTGACAACAGGAACAGGTCTATCCTTGAGTATGTTTTATGTCTACTTGAATAATATGAGTATTCCTTTTCCTTTGGGTGTTGACTCCTCCATATATACAAAGGTTGCAGTTCCTGCATCGATTTAACCATAAATTTGGTTACTTTGTTCTTTCTGCTAGTCTTTTTTTCCAGTTTTATCCATCTTTGAGTCCAAATTAAGGTTAAAGTCCCCTCCTATCAGTATATTCCCCTGCGTATCTGCAATCTTCAAAAAGATATCTTGCATAAATTTTTGATCCTCTTCATTAGGTGCGTATATATTGAGCAAATTTCAAAATTCTGAATATATTTGACACTTTATCATTGCATATCTCCATGCTGGATCTATTATTTCCTCCTCTAGTTTGATTGGTACATTTTTATTGATTAATATAGCTACACCTCTGGCTTTTGAATTAAATGATGCTGCCATTACGTGCCCTACCCAGTCTCTCCTTATTTTCTTGTGTCCACTTCAGTTTGATGTGTTTCTTGCACGAATGCTATATCAATTTTTTCTTTCTTCAGTAAATTTAATAGACTCTTCCTTTTGATTTGGTTATGTATTCCATTAATATTTATAGTCATATAGTTCAACATGGCCATTTCATACTTTGTTTACCTCTCATTTCCGCTTCCTCATCACCACCTTTCCTCCTTATCCATTTCTGTTTTCTTTTTTTGAACGCACTGTAAGACAACACTTCTAAAACATAAAATATTTCCACTATTCCCACATCTAAAATTCCCTTAACCCCAAATGTTCCCCCCCCCCCTCTGAGTTGCCCCATGTCCTTTGCCGGGCAACCACAACTCCCCTCTCCATTTGGATTGCAAACTTGCTTGCAAGCGTCAACTGATTTCGCAGTGACTGTTATTCTCTCCCACCCAACCCCCTCCAGAAAAGACTTTTATTTTCACATATAACAAAGCTCACCCTCTTTATTCCCCCCTTACTTCCTTCCTTCCCTTTTCTTTCCCTCCTTAGTTCTTAATTATACATTATTTTTCTTCTTTCTATGAAGTTTGTCATCATTCTTTGTTCTTGTTACATCTCTTCGTCTCTCTTTCTGTTTTTCAGGCATTCTGCAAATTCTCGTGCTTTCTCCGGATCTGAGAACAGTCTGCTTTGCTGCCCCGGGATAACTATTTTAAGCACCACTGAATATCTTTTTTTTAAATTTATTTATAGTATCTCCATACATTCATTTCAAATTGACTTAGTATAATATTACATAATAGATACTAAATAATTTTCAAATTTTCACCCCCCCCCCCCACCTCCCCGAACCCCTTAGGAAACCACCTTGTGGTGGTTAATTCCCAAAAACCCAAATGGGTGTGGTATAAACCACAAGTGGCATATGACTTTCGGGAGCGGAAGTACCACCCCCTCCCCACCCCCCCCCAGGCAGACAAAATACACGTATAAACCGAAAAATCATCATTTCTTATATCCATAAAACCCCGGTCCATCAATTTAACCAATCTTATTCATAAACTCTTTTTTTTGAAAATCCAAACTTGATATTAAATTTTGCACCCTTTCCACCCTCCCAACACTGAGTTAAACATTGTTTACAATCAATAAAAGTTTTTTTTAAAATTTTTTTTTTCAAGTCTTCCTGAATTTCATCCACTGAATTAAAACACCTCTGAACATCCCAGTTCAACACCGAATCATCCATTCTTCTCAGTCTCAAGTTGAATTTGTAGCTTACTTTCAAAAAAAGTTTTTTCAAATCTTTTAAAATTTTCTTGAACATAATTCCTTCGGTCTTGATCTTCTAAAGCATCAATGTTATTCATAAGTTCTTTCTTCTATGTTTCCCAATTTAATATCAAATTTTCCACTTTATCAATCTTCTCAATGTTAAGTTGAAATTATTGTTTATTTTCAAGAAAAACTTATTCAAAATTTTTAACTCTTCTTGGACATTGCTCCTTCGACTTTAATTTTATAAATCATCAATCTTGTTCATAGTTTCTTTCTACTGAGTTTCCAAATTTAATAAAGTTTCCGTCTTTTCCAATTTTCTCAATATTAAACTGATCTTGTTGTTTAGTTTAAAAAAAAACCTTTTCAAAACTATTAAAATCTGTTTGCAATGTATGCATACTCACAGATAATAAATTCACTCTTCCAATATTCCATCCAAAAAAAAATCACTGATAAACCTTATTGCAGGTCAAGGAGTTCCATATATATGTTTATCTTCAGAAAATATTTCAAATATTTCAAATCAACATTCGTCGCCATCTTTCAAAAAGGAGTCCGAAATCAACTTTAATAAGTTCTGTTCTTGAGAAAATTCCAGCACCAACTCCGGCTCTGTCTGGGCAAATAGGTCAAATTTCTTCCAAAGTCAAAGAATGTAATTTTGTTCTGTATTTATAGATAATAAATTCATCCTTCCGATATTCCATCCAAAAAAAATCACTAATAAACTTTAATGTTATCTGGATTTTTAAAACTCACGGGCAACCAATGCCAATTACTGCAATTTATCTTCATAAAACATTTCAAATCAATGTTCATCACCATCTTTCAGAGGGGTGTCCAAGGCCAGCTTATCTGACAGTCCAATTAATGAGCTCCGTTCTTAAGAAGATTCCAGCCTTGACTCCGTGGTTCTGTCTGGGCAAGTAGGCCGAGTTTCTTCCAAAGTCGGAGAGTGTAGTTTTGTTCTGTATTTGAACTCTATTTTCCTTAATCTTTGTTGCCATTTTAAACTAAAAACAATTGATAAACAAAACAAAGACTTTTAACAGAAAAGAAATATTCTTAAAACGGGTATTTATATAACTGCCTGGGGGAGACCGGGAAGGCACGTCCGCTCCCTACGCCATCTTGCCACGCCCCCCCCACCGCTGAATATCTTAACATAAATTTATAGCCCTTTCTTCCATAGGATCGATTTTGCTGCGTTAAACTCCTTCCTCTTATTCAGGAGCTCAAAACTTATGTCTGGGTAGAAAAAATTTTTTTGACCTTTGTATTCCAGTGGTTTTTTTTGTCTTCTCTCATTTTTTTCATTGCCTTCTCCAATATATTTTCTCTTGTTGTATATCTCAGGAATTTTACTAAAATTGATCTTGGTATTTGTTGTGGCTGTGGTTTAGGGGCTAATGTTCTGTGTGCCCTTTCTATTTCCATTCCTTCCTGCATTTCTGGGATTCCCAGGACCTTGGGGATCCATTCTTTTATAAATTCTTTCATATCTTTGCCTTCTTCATCTTCCTTAAGGCCCACTATCTTTATATTGTTTCTCCTATTATAGTTTTCCATTATATCCATCTTATAAGCTAACAGCTCCTGTGTTTTTTTAACTTTTTATCAGTTTCTTTTTAAGTCGTTCACTTCCATTTCTACGGCTGCGTCTTGTTCTTCCACCTTCTCTAATCTTTTCCCTATTTCTGTTATGACCAGCTCTTTTCTACTCACTTTTTCTGTACTTTTCATTTTTCTTTTTATTTCACTAAATTCTCATGTCAGCCATTCTTTTAATGCTTCCATATATTCTTGAAAATTTTTAAAATCTATGTACTGTCCATTCTCTTTATCTTCTATTTCTCTGTGCAGAACTTGATGTCCTCCTTCTTCTTCTTCTGTATCTGCTCTAGGGTTTGTGTCTTCTTCTTCTCTTCCTTGTATCTGTGTCTCTTCTGACTTTCTTGTTGGGCTGCTTGTCTCAGTTTGTTGGGTATTTTTTTTTTATGGTGTGGTGTCTTGATGTTGGTCCTCTTCTTCTGGGTTGGTTATCTGTTGTGTCTCTAGTTTCCTTTTTTCATTCTCACCCCTCCCGTTCCCGTTGTTTTCTTTATCTTCCAGGTGGGAGCCCTGCTGTCAGGTCATTCTCAGCTGTTTGTGCTCTAGAGTTCCACTCCACAGCTGGTCCCCCATCCCATTGGTATTGTCTTTGTCGTGCGCGGTTGTGCACCTCTGTTTGGCTCTGTGAGTCATCTTTGCAGTCCTGCATTCGATGGGTCGTGACCCTGCAGGGTCTCCACTGACCTTAGGGAGTGGGCTCCTCTTTCCTCGGCAGGTCCCTGCTTTTTCGTACAGGTAAGGCCTTCACCTTTCTCTTTTGATGTCTTTCTTTCTTCTTTTCTTCCTGTTGTTTTTGGCTTTTCTTTCTTTGGTGCCATTTCCTCCACACCTTTATTTTTTATTTGTTGTGGTTTGAGTGTCTGGGGCTTTGTTTTTCCTCAATTTTTTCCTTCTTTTCTAGAGAAGGCTGGTATTCTCCTACCGGCCACTACTCCATCACGTGACTCCTCCCACTCCCTAACTTGACTCCATTTAAATAATAATCTGTCTTCCTGTTCCTGCCACCAAGGTGGGATAACCTCACATTTATCCACATCTTCCATGCATCTGCCCACTCACCAACCTGTCCAAGTCCCCCTGGATTTTTCTAATATCCTCCCCACACTTCAGACTGCCACCCAGTTTCGTATCATCTGCAAATTTGCTAATGTTATTTATAATCCCCTTATCTAAATCATTAGGAGATCACTACACCGGGGGTCCTGTCTCTTAGCTTCCATCCTAACTCGCTGTAATCCCGCTTCAGGACCTCCTTCCCTTTTTTATCCATGGCATTGGTGCTCACATGCACCAGGACATCAGGCCTCTCCTCTCAGAATACTCTGGACCCAATTTGAGATATCTGGCACCCTGGCACCTGGGAGGCAACAAAATATGTAGGTATATCTATCAGGCTCACAGAATCCCTTGTCTGTACCCCAACAACAGAGTGCCCTATGACCACTGTATTCCTCTTCCTTCCTTCTGCACCACAGTGCAGGCTCAGTGCCAGTGACCTGGTCACTGTGGCCATCCTGTCAGGTCATCCCCTTCAATAACATCCAATACAATATACCTGTTGCTGAGAGGACTAGCTATAGGGGTGCTCTCCATTATACTGGCATTTTTCTTCCCTCCCCTGGCAGTTGCCCACTTACCCGACTACCGCCCTGTACGTCCTATCAATTACCTCTTCACTTTCCCTAACGAGCTGCAGGTCGTCAAGCTGCAACTCCTTCTCCCTAATTTGGTCCTTAAGGAGCTGCATCCTGGTGCATGCACTGAGGAGGGTGACCACTGGGGAGGGTGAAGATCCTATCAATTACCTCCTCACTCTCTAACAAGCTGCAGGTCATCACACTGCAGTTCCAGTTCCCCAACTCAGTATTTAAGGAACTGCATCTCGGTGCACCTGGTGCAGATATGGCCATTTGGGAGGGTGGAAGTCACCCGTGGTTCCCACATTTGACACCCAGAACAGAGAACTAACCCCATAGGCATAACTCTGAATTCTATATTGAACTTATTAAGAAAGACAAATAACTCAGCTTACCTTTCTCCTCGCCTGCTTTCGCTGAACCCTGTTGAGCCAAAACCTGGAAGTCCAACTCACTCACTCGCTGGGCCGCTCCTTTCTGGACGCTCCTTTACCTTACCCTCCTTTTATTGGCCCTCTACCAATTAACCCCATCACTCTCTCCTTGCCCCTCCTCCATTGGACACCTCTGAACTCTGACGCCGCCGACTCCTCGCCTGAACCACCAGGCCAGAGACTCATTAAGTACTCTAATTTAAGTCCTTACCTTGCCATCACTCTCTCCTCGCCCCTCTTGCACTGAATGCCGCCAAACTCCGACGCCACCCACTCCTCCGACTCCTCGTCTTATTCCCTTGCTCTTCACATACTTGTAGAATGCCTTGGGGTTTTCCTTAATCCCTGCCCACAAAGGCCATCTCACGGCCCCTTCTGGCTCTCCTAATTTCCTTTTTAAGCTCCTTCCTGTTAGTCATATAATCTTCTAGATCTCTAACATTACCCAGCTCCCTGAACCTTTTGTTAGCTTTACTTTTCTTCTTGACTAGATTTATTACAGCCTTTGCACACCAGGGTTCCTGAACCCTAGCATACCAGTTTCATTGGAATGTACCTATGAAGAACTCCACACAAATATCCCCAAATATTTGCCATATTTTTTCCATACTGTTCTGAGAACATCTGTTCCTAATTTAAGCTTCCAATTTCCTGCCTGATAGCTTCATAATTCCTCTTACTCCAATTAGATGCTTTTCTAACTTGTCTGTTCCTATCTCTCTCCAATGCTCTCTCCAATGTAAGGGAAATAGAATTATGGTCACTCTCTCCAAAATGCTCTCCCAGATCTGACACCTGACTAGGTTAATTTCCCAATACCAAATCAAGAACAGACTCTCCTCTTGTAGCCTTATCTACAAATTGTGTCAAGAAACCTTCCTGAACACACCTGACAAACTCCATCTAAACCCTTTGCTCTAGGGAGATGCCAATCGATATTTGGGTAATTAAACTCTCCCATCATAACAACGGTGTTATTACTACACCCTTCCCAGGATCTGTCTCCCTATCTGCTCCTCGATATCCCTGTTCATATTGGGCAGCTTATAAAACACACACAATAAAGTTATTGACCCCTCCCTGTTCCTAACCTCCACCTACAGAGACTGTAGACAATCCTCCATGATGTCCACTTTTTCTGCAGCCTTGATACTATCATTGATTAACAGTGCCATGCCCCACCTCTTTTGCCTCCCTCCCTGTCCTTTCTGAAACATCTTAAACCCAGCATTTGAAGTATCCAATCCTGTCCCTGAGCCATCCAAATCTCCGTAATGATGTCTCCACATCATAGCTCCAAGTACTGAACCACACTCTAAGCTCATCCACTTTGTTCACAATACTCATAAAACCGTTCATCTGAGCATATCCCTTTGTTATCAAACCGTGCATCTTGGCGCCTCACAGTTTGGCGGTCAGCAACCTCCTTTGAAGAAGACCGCAGAGCCCACCTCACTGACAAAAGGCAAAGGAGGAAAAACCCAACACCCAACCCCAACCAACCAATTTTCCCCTGCAACCGCTGCAACCGTGTCTGCCTGTCCCGCATCGGACTTGTCAGCCACAAACGAGCCTGCAGCTGACGTGGACATTTACCCCCTCCATAAATCTTCGTCCGCGAAGCCAAGCCAAAGAAAGATGTCTACAAGCTTTCTCTATTTTTTGAGCCAACCTCCTCTTCCCCAGTCACTTCAGTTCAGTTCCCACCCCCCAACAATTCTAGTTTAAACTCGCCCCAGTAGCCTTAGTAACCCCCCCCGGCCAGGATATTGGCCCCCTGGGATTCAAGTACAACCCGTCCTTTTTGTACAGGTCCCACCTGCCCCAAAAGGGGTCCCAATGATCCAGAAATCTGAATCCCTGGTCCCTGCTCCAATCTTTCAGCCACATGTTTATCCTCCACCTCATTCTATTGCTATACTCATTGTCTCTTGGCAAAGGCACTAATCCTGATATTGAGTTAATATTGATTCCTCCAGTTTCTGTGAACCCCCTCTTCTCCTTCCCCCTGTCACCTTACCACCAGTTCTCTCTTACCTTTTCCCTCTGTACATTTTCATAGAGCCAAAATCAATCCTCACCTCTCCATTTTATCATACCCAATTAACACCTTTGGTGTTGGTCTGGACTCGTCCTCAGCCAGTCTCCAGTCTTTATTGTTTATTCCGACACCTTCTTATACCTTGAAGAAGAGCACAGGCCCGAGGCGTCGTTAACTTATCTTTACCTCCTAAGGATGCTGCAAGCCCGCTGAGTTACTTCAGCATTTCTGTGTGTGTTTCACTACCATCACAATGTCTGCAGACTTTTGTGTCCACAAATGTTTTACCCAGAGAGAGGTGGGTGTCTAGACTGGGCTGCCAGATTAGAAAGTGAATACAACAGCAGTGTTCAAGAGTCTTTTATTTAGATAAGATTAGATTACATTCAACTTTATTGTCATTGTGCCAAGTAAAATATAAAATGCAATTAATGCAATAGTGGTATATGCATGTAACTATGTGCAAATAAAAACAATGCATTCAGCAAGTCAACAGTTATAAAAGTACTGGCAGAACAATGTGAGTGCAGTACCACTCAGCGCTGTGATTTAAGGATTAGTAGGGTCACAGCCTCGGGAATAAAGCTGGTTCAAGAGCAAAGGCTCCTGTAGTGCCTACCGGATGGAAGATGAGTAAAAAGTCCATAGTTAGGGTGAGATCCTTCCTTTGCCCTGTTCAGACAGCATTCCTGATAGATGTTCTCAATGCCAATAATCAGCTAGGCAGTTTTCACCACCCACTGAAGCACTTTACGGTCCGATATGAGACAATTGACATACCACACTGAGATGCCTTAGGTAAATATACTCTCAATGGTACAGCAGTAAAAATCCATCAGTATCCTGGGGCAGTTGTGTATTTTCTTCATGCTCCACAGAAAATAAAGGTGGTGTTGCACCTTTTTTTAAAATCAGGATTGAGGAGGTCAGGGACCAGGTGAGATTATTGGAAATGTGGACACCAAGAAATTTGAAGCTTGATGCACATTCCACCACAACTCCATTAATGTAAATAGGGAGATGAGTGTGGCTTCCAGCATGCCTGAAGTCGACAATGATCTCCTTGGTCTTCTGAATGTTAAGTGCCAAGTTGTTGTCGGCACACCACGCAACCATCTCATCATCCCCTCTGATCAGGCCAACCACTGTGGTGTCATCTGTGAACTTGATTATGGAATTAGAATCATGTATAGGAACGCAATCATAGGGAAAAGGGAATAGAGGAGAGGGCTCAGCACACAGCCCTGGGACATGCCGGTGCTCAAGGTGAGAATGGAAGAGAAGAGATAGATCCATGAATATGCAGAAAACAGACGGATATGGATCGTGTGCAGGCAGAAGAAATTTAGTTTAATTTGCCATCAGGTTGGACACAGACATGTGGGCGAGGAGCCAGTTCTGTTCTATGCACACTTCTACAGGTGTACCATGGAGAGCATTCCGGCAGTTTGCATCACTGTCTTGTACAGAGGTGCCAACGCTCAGGTAAGAAGAACTCCAGAAGTTTGTTAATGGTCTTCAAATCATGGGCACCAGTCTTCATTCCCTCGAGGACATTTACAAGAGGCAGTGCGTTAAGAAAACAGCATCTATCCTAAAAGACCCCCACCACCCAGGCCATGCCCTTTCACTCTGCTACCATTGGGAAAAAGGTATAGGAGCCTGAAGATGAACAAGGGCAGCTACTTCCCCGCTGCCATCAGATTCCTGAATGAACAATGAACCACAGACACGGCCTCACTTTGCCTTTTTCTTTTTCTTGCTCTATTTTTATTTATTTTGTGTGGAGGAAACGTGGCCTCCCTGCTTGTCTGGAATTTGTGTATTGTCCACCCTGTCTGAAGTTTATTCAAAAGTCACATCACCTGTCAATCAAGGTTGGACTCTGGCCACCCATTAGTGCACACCTTGCCATTGGCTAATTTCAATCACCTGGGGTCATTATGGCTAGAAGGACAGATCAAAAATGTATAAAACATCGATGGATAGCACATTTCTTTCTCTCTGCCTTGTGGCCCACCAGGTAACTACTGTGAACATCACTGGAGTGTTTCAGGTAAGGTGTGCGCTACACTGAAACTGAGCAGTTAGTACTGTGATAGGTCGGCACTCGCAGAGCTGCAACCCCGTTAGTCAGGGAACTGGAGTGTGTGTGTGTGTGTGTGTGTGTGTGTGGAAGAGTTCCTGTTTGTAGTGTGAGTGGGTTGAGTATAGGTTTACCATTGTTAGAGTCTGACAGAAGTCCAAGGTGAATATCTATATCGTTGCTTAAGTGAAATAGTAATCGAGTTCCGTTTAACATTCTCCCGTTTGTTTCTCATGTGTTATTAAAAGTTACTTTTGTCCAGACTTGTCTCTCTGTGAACCCACTGAACCTGCTACTCTTCCCAACATGACAGGAGGTTTATGTAAAAGTTTGCAGTGATGCTGGCACAAAACAATGAATTTCGTGATTCTATGTTCTAGCCAATTGAGTCCTTCTGAAACCAAATCACAATTGGAATGCAGTCAATAAGGCCACAACTGGCAAAACTAGCACTTACAAGCAACAATATGTTAATAGTCAAATGATCACTTTTGGCATTGAAAGATTGAAGGATAAATTATGGCTAGGGAAGTGGGAATCATCTACCTTGATATTCTTTGGAACAGCAAAGATTTTGTGAGCGCTACTGCGTGAATAATTCTGACACAATGTCCACAGACTACAACAGGCTTTAATTAGCTTAAAATTGTTCACTCCTGGCTCCATGTGTCTGACTGTCCCCAAAGGGGCCGGGTCGAGTCTTTATACGGGCTGGTGATTGACAGCAAGCAGTTGCGTCCAGCCTCCCAGGTTGCCTACATGTAGGTACAGTGGAAGCCCCCTGCAGTGGGCTGGTGGGAATGCAGCCAGTGCAGTGGTTGTATCACCACAGAGGTTCTCTTGTGTCTAGATGAGAGACCAATTTGCAGGTTAGTATCTCAGAAGACACCTCACCACTGATGGCAATAATTGGCCTCAGTGCTTCCCTGGGAGTATTACCCGAACTTGTGCTGAAGTCTCATGGTTGATATCTACAACATGCTGCCAGTGGAACCAAATATGATTAAGAAGGAATTTAGACAAATTGTTCAATAGGCTTGGTATGGAAGGATTCGGTTTAAAGTTTGTTTAACTTTACTTATCACAAAATCAATGTTCCAGGTTCCTTTATTGTCATGTCTCTTCTCTTCTCTTTGGCTTGGCTTCGCGGACGAAGATTTATGGAGGGGTAATGTCCATGTCAGCTGCAGGCTCGTTTGTGGCTGACAAGTCTGATGCGGGACAGGCAGACACGGTTGCAGCGGTTGCAGGGGAAAATTGGTGGGTTGGGCTTGGGTGTTGGGTTTTTCCTTCTTTGTCTTTTGTCAGTGAGGTGGGCTCTGCGGTCTTCTTCAAAGGAGGTTGATACCCGCCGAACTGTGAGGCGCCAAGATGCACGGTTTGAGGAGATATCAGCCCACTGGCGGTGGTCAATGTGGCAGGCACCAAGAGATTTCTTTAGGCAGTCCTTGTACTTCTTCTTTGGTGCACCTCTGTCACGGTGGCCAGTGGAGAGCTCGCCATATAACACAATCTTGGGAATGCGATGGTCCTCCATTCTGGAGACGTGACCTACCCAGCGCAGTTGGATCTTCAACAGCGTGGATTCGAAGCTGTCGGTCTCTGCCATCTCGAGTACTTCGATGTTAGGGATGAAGTCGCTCCAATGAATGTTGAGGATGGAGCGGAGACAACGCTGGTGGAAGCGTTCTAGGAGCCGTAGGTGATGCCAGTAGAGGACCCTTGATTTGGAGCCGAACAGGAGTGTGGGTATGACAACGGCTCTGTATACGCTAATCTTTGTGAGGTTTTTCAGTTGGTTGTTTTTCCAGACTCTTTTGTGTAGTCTTCCAAAGGCGCTATTTGCCTTGGCGAGTCTGTTGTCTATCTCGTTGTTGATCCTTGCATCCGATGAAATGGTGCAGCTGAGATAGGTAAACTGGTTGACCGTTTTGAGTTTTGTGTGCCCGATGGAGATGTGGGGGGGCTGGTAGTCATGTAAAAAGACAAAAAAATGCAATATTCAAGATATATATCAATTTTTGCCTGTCGTGAAGGCAAACAGAGTTGCCATTAGCATTGCCTGGTACCCCAATAATAAGAAAAAGAGAAGCAAATGAGAGTCCCTTCAGAAAATACCTGGTACAGTGAGAAGGGTCCTTTTGTGAGTATTCTAACAGATTATCTCCAACAGCCGTATGAAGAGCACAATTTACAGAGTCTAGGATTACAATGAAAAGGAAGATCAATTTGCACCAAGCAAGGGCAGCTTGAGAGCGCTGATATGAGGTTCATTTAGGAATCTGATGGCTGCAGCGAATAGACTGTCTTTAAGCCTGTTGGTGTATGCTTTCACACTCTTAAGCCTTCTCCCCAATGGCAGGGGGACAGTGGGGGGAGAGAAAAGAGTATGTTTGGGATGTGATGGGTCCTTCGGGATGTTGGCTGCCTTTCCTAGACAGCAGAGATGTAGCTGGAGTCCATGGAGAGGGAGTGATGTTCTGGGCTGCAATCATCCCCTTCTGTACCTTCCTCCAATCTTGAGCAGAGCAGCTCTTGCACCACACTGTGATGCACCCAGGAAGTATGATGTTCCTTGTTGAAGATGTTGAGGCTCAAGGAAGAGTGTAACAATCAGTGTAACAAACACGGATTACAAAGAAAGAAAGAATACACTCACTCGTTTCTTTCAGCAAATCATGACGTCGACTTTATTATTCTCTATACAAACTTCTCAAACACCACCCAGCCAAACCCCTCTAAACTTCTCATTGTCTCACTGCCACACGGGGGATCCTGACGCTCTCATGCTCCTCCTGCATCTGTGATGCATCACCCGTATACTGACGCTTAACACACCCGTTACTCACACTACTACTCCCACATGTCGCTTCGGTTATGTCATCAGCGGCGACTGGTGCCGGTGACCAGCACCATGCACGATGAAGGTAAGTACTGAGACAAGAGAAGCTAAACCTCTGTTTTCTAAACAGTGGCGTTGGTACACTTTCTTGATCTTTGCGTTGATGTATTTGTCCAAGGTCAGGTCATTGGAGATATTTATTCCTCAGAGCTTGAAGCTATCTATTTTTTCGACTTCAGTGCCATCAATATATAAACTTTGCTTCCTCACTTCTAATCAATGATCATCTCTTTTGTCTATGATGGCTGAGGGAGAGGTTGTTATCTTGGCACCAAGCCACAAGATCTTCAATCTCCTTATTCCATCACTGATACCCAGTGCACAACTGCAGCACTGAAACAGGCACTTCAGCCCACCAAGTCTGGGCTGAACTATCATTTTCTCTAGTCCCATTGAGCTTCATCCAGACTATAGCCTCCATATCACTTCCATCCACGTACCTATCTAAGTTTTTCTTAAATGTCGCAATATATACCCCTTCAGCTGGCAGCTCATTCCACACTCTCACCAATCTCTGCATATTTGAAGATGGAGTTGGAATGGTATTTAGCTGTTGTCATGAGTGAATAGTTGGGTCCGAATATGAGAAAATGGGATAAGTGTCGATAGACACGGGCATGATGGGCTGAAGGGCCTGTTTCTGTGCAGTGTGCTCCTATGACTCCATGTCTCGAGAGCGAATGACAATCACCGAGGTAGGGTGCTACCAACTGAGCCACAATCTCTGCTGTAAAGTAATGGAAACTGTCCCAGGAAGTGAGCAGGTTCTGCCAAATAGGATTGGCTGCTCCTGGCACATGGGCAGAGCCATCTGTGTCTGCAACATGTTGATACAGACCACTCACTGGCTCAAAAGCCTTCAAAATCTTTTAGACACCCTTCACATTTATTCCTTTAATCATGAACGATAATAAAGCAGATGATCACAGTCAACAGGGAACAAGACAAAGCAGGGAAATCACATACTTTGAGTTCACAGTTTATTATCTCAAATTTATATACTGGTTTCTGCATTGAGTGGTAATTAATATAATTATATCAATGTCAAACTACATCATTTAATATGGAAGGTGAGATTTATCAGCCTGTTAAACCTACCTGGCTGGTCAGGGTGGAAGTTGTTCTTGTCAACTAAATCTTTATTCTCTTCTCCCCCTGGAGTGATGGAGGCCAAGGGAAGACCCCAGAGATTCATAAAATCATCAGGGACATAAAAAGGCGAATAATCATAGACTTTTTCCCAAAATCTCAAACTAGACAGCATAGATCTAAGATGAAAGGGAAAAGATTTGAAAGGACTTGAAAGGCATCTTCTTCATAGAGGGTGATGGCTATGAGGAATGAGCTGCCAGAAGAAATGGGAGAAGTGGCAACAGTTGCAACATGGAAAAGACATTTAGGCAGGCAAATGGATGGAAAAGAACAGAGAGACCTGGAGAATCTAGGGGTACAGGAGCAGAGTTCCCTGAATATCGGTGATTCAGGTGGGCAAGGTGGTGAAGAAGGTGTTTTGCACACTTGCCTTCATTGGACAGGGTGTTGAGCACGGGACCTTATGATACAACTGAACTAGCTGTTGGTGAGACCACATTTGGAGCATGGTGAGCAGTTCTGGTTGCCCACTTTGAGGAAGTACATCAATATGTTGGAATGGGGCAGAGAACATTCACCAGGATGTTGCTGGGAATGGAGGACTTGAGTTATAGGGAGAAGTTAGATCAGAGACTGAAGGGTGACCTTGTGGAGATTTATAAAATCATGAGAATTATGGACAAAGTGAATGCCCACAGTTTCCCAACCCCCACCCCAAGGTAGATGATTCTAAAACAAGAGAGCAAAGGTGAGAGGGGAGTGACCTAAGAGGCAACTCAAAGGGAGGCCCAGAACTGGAACAAACTGCCACATGAAACTGCAGCAGGCACAATTTCCTTGATCAGAAGACAATTGATCAGTTTCATGGATGGGAAGGGCTTAGAAGGATATGGGACCAGCTTAGAACGCCAACTTGGTCAGCAAGGATGAGTTGGGCTGAAGTGTCTGGTCTATGCTACATGCAGGGTTTGGAGAGATATGGGCCAGACGCAGGTAAATGGACAGGCATTCAACTTGGTCAGCATTTTGTATTTCTCTTTTGCCTTGTTCTTCTTTGTCCCTTCCCTCCTCTCAGAATATCAAGTCAAGCCAAGTTTATTGTCATCTGATTGTAGAAGTACAACCCGACAAAATGTCGTTCTCCGGTTTTTGGTACAAAACCAGACATTACACACATACAGACAAACAATACATATGCGGGACAATAATTCATATGTACAAATATGGTTTCGTGAATACGAGAGTCTCGGAGGGTTAGTGTGAACGGTTCCTTTGGTGGTTCAGCAGTCTTGCTGCCCGTGGGAAGAAGCAATTCCCCAGCCTGGTGGTGCAAGCTCTGATCCTCCTGTGTCTCTTCCGTGATGGAAGCAGCTGAAAGATGTTGTGTGCAGGTGGAAGGGGTCCTCAATAATTTTGCTCGCCCTCTTCAGAAAAAGATCCTGATAGATCATGTAGATGGCAGGAGGGGTGATCCTCTTCGCCACTTTTATGATCCTGTGGATTGACCTCCGATCCATTTCTCTGCAGTGACCGTACCACACTGTGATGCAGCCGGGCAGGATGCTCTTGATAGAGCTCCTGTAGAAGGTTGACATGATGGTGGCCAGTAGCCTTGCCCGCTTCAGTCTTCTCAGGGTTTGTAATCGCTGTTGCACCTTCCTGACAAGTGAGGAGAAGTTGTGTGTCCACAATAGGTCACCAATTAAGTGAACTCCAAGGAACTTGGTGCTCTCCACTAGAGTTATGATGTGCAGTGGAGGGTGGCCATTCTGGTCCTCCTGAAGTTTATGACCATCTCCTTTGTCTCGTCCATGATGAGACTCGAGTTATTACTCATCATGAGATTTTCCACCTCTTCTCTGTAGTGTGACATCATTGATGCTGATGAGCCCGACTACTGTTGATGACACTATTGGAGCGTGAACAGGAGTGGGCTGAGCACATATTTTGGTTATTATCTCTCCTCCTGCTTCCCATCTCTTTAAAAAAAAATCTGTTGCATTATCTTCCAGTGTCTGCAAAGGGCCCCTACTCGAAACGTTAATCTGTCCTTTCTCTTGGCAGATGGTGGAACACCTGCTGCATATTGCCAGCATCTTCAGGTTTTATTTTTCAAATGCTCAGAAGGAAAGCAAGCCAGTTAAGCGATCAGCAAAGGTAAAGATCAATCTTTCTTAAAAAGTGTAAAGGTTAATTTAGCTTTTAATCCTCTCCTCCTGCATCTGTCACAATAATTGTGATCACTGGGTGAATTGATTTGAGTGATAAGACAGTGTATTTGGAGGCCCAATATAATTTGAAGATCACATTTGGGACAGTCAGCATGTATGTGTACCACCAATAACACAGTGCAGAGGGCTATCAAAAGACACAAAAGGAGAGAGATCAGTTCCAGATATAGGTAGAGAAGGGGCAGAAGAAGTTTAATTCAGAGAAGCGTGAGGCGTTGCACACTGGGGGAGGTCAAATGTAAGAGGAATGCATATAGTTTATGGTAGGGCTCTTAAAAACATTGATGTATGGTGGGATCTTAGGGTCCAAGTCCCTAGATTCCTTAAAGTTGCTGCATAAGTATATAGGGTTGTTAAGAAGGTGGTATGGTGTGCTGGCCTTCATTAGTTGGGGGATTGAGTTCAAGAGCCATGGGGTTTTTTTTTTAGACGTACAGGACGGTAACAGGCCCTTCTAGCCCATGAGCCCATGCCACCCAATTAACCTACAACCCCAGAGAGACCATACAAGCTCCTTACATACAGTGCCGGATTCGAACCCAGGTCACTGGCACTGTAACAGCGTGGAGATAACCAATGTGGTAACCGTGCTGACCCTTGTAGCAGCTCTATAAAATTTTGGTCATATCACAACAGAGTATTATGTTCAGTTCTGGTCACCTCATTATAGGAAGGATGTAGTAGCTTCAGAGAGGGCGCAGAGAGATTTACTAGGATGCTGCCTGGATTGGAGAACATGTCTCAAGAAGTAAGGTTGAGCTTTCCCCTTTAGGGGGACAGAGGTTGAGAGGTGACCATGATTATGAGATGCTTAAATAGAGTGGATAGCCAGCATCTTTTCCCAGGGTGATAATAGCTAATACCAGTATATCAGTCCATCTGCTTGCAGAAAGGGTGAGAGGGGGTTCAGACATGGGTTAATAAGTGACCAAACTAGTGTCTAATGTGAGATTCGAACCATCTACACTTAAAATGCCATTGGCAGTATCATGGCCGTATCCCCTATCATTAATTTCCTGGAGAGAGTCACCATTGACCAGGTACTCAACAGGATGAGCTATTTAAGTACTGGGTCTACAAAAGGATTCAGACCCTGGGTATCCCTTGTCACCTCCTATTTTCCCACAGCCTTTTCAGAATCTGCAAGAGCCAAATCAAGATTGTGATGTAACACTGCCACATGCATGGCTGAGAGCAGCTCGAACAACACTTGAGAAGCTCAACTCCAGCCAAGACAAAGCAGTCTGCTAGCTTGGCGTCCTGCCTGCCATTTTTAACATTCATTTTCTCTGACACTGGCACGCTGTAGCCATGAGCTTCTTCGATAGTACCTCCCAAATAACAATAGCAGGCAAATAAGAATACCAAAACTACCAGGTTTCTCAGCGCAAAGGATGTCCCAGCCTAGCATTCATTGTTCAAAATCATGGACGTACTTAATGAGTGGCTAGTGAGGCTTTTAAGATTTAAGTAAAACACGATAGTCTGCCGTCACCGTGGTTGAAGTAAAAACACAAAGCTGGAGAAACTCAGCTGGTCAAACAGTGTCCTTTATGTCACAAAGATAGATACAGACCCAACATAATGGGCTCAAACCCTTCTTCAAGGTATGAAAAAATGTCAGCAGGCACTCAAACAAAATGGTGGACGGGAGGGACAGGGAGAGGAGGAGCACAGTCCAAAAGGCAGGTGGCACTAGGTGGATAAGGGTAGGAGGGAGGGCACACCAGCAAGCAGGGGGAGGAGGGATGGCTCTGTGAATGGAGAGGGAATGGGGTGGGGAGCTGGAGGAAAGAAGACAGAGGGAAAGGGGTGGGAGGGGGAGAGAAGGAGAGCAGGCCAGCAGAAACCAGAGAAGTCAATGTTAATGGCATCCAGTTGGAGAGGGCCCAGACGGAAAATCAGGTGTTGTTCCTCCAGGTGCTCGAGTATGTTTGTGGGCCTGGAGTTAACAGTAAGACACTGAGTGAGGAAGGAACATCCTTTTCCTGATAGAACATTAGTAATTTGAATGGTCATGACAAATCAAATACTTGGGAGCAAAAAACAGGTCTGGAGGTCCTCAGTAGGTTGAGTAGCATCAGTGGGAGAAAAAGAATGGTCAACGTTTCTGACTGGAACCCTCAATCAAGACTTGGTGAAGGGTTAAGCTAACTGGCCAATAGTTACCTGCCTTTTGGCTCCATCCTTACTTATAATTATATTTATAATAATAAAGCTGTGCTTTCCTGTCTAATGAGGAGGTGTTGGGTGTTCAGGATAGGTCGTTCTTTATATGCACAGCAAGGAGCTTTGTGCTTTCCACAACAGAACAATTGACATAATAGAAATTGATCTTACCTACCAACAAGGGAACTTATCTATCTTTAAACACACTAGTTTTCTCATTGCTACCTTCTTAGTGACAGCGGTATCTTATCCTTATCATTTCTCTTTGGCATGTTAGATGTGTCTTCCACTGTGAAGACCAACAGAAGATAATAATGCAAAGCTTCGGCCATTTCTGCATCACCCATTATTAATTCCCCCTTCTCATTTTTCAGGGGCCCTATATTCACTCTAGCTAACCTATTCTGCTTTACGTAATTATGAAAACTTTTTATTTTTTGTGCTGGTTTACTTCCATACCTTTCTTTATTCCTTGCTTAGTGGTTCCTTGTTGCTTTTTAAAGTTTTCCCAAACCAGCTTCCCACTACTCTTGGCAGCTTTGTTTGCATGAGCTTTTAGTTTCCCGCCTTCCTTTATTTCCTGAGTTATCCAGAGCTGGCTCTTCCCACCCTTACTGTCCTTGCTTTTAACTGGACTATACTTTTGTTGAGCACTGTGAAAAATCTTCCACTTCCTTCAACTGCCCCACCATATCGCCTGTGCACACACCAGTCGGCTCTTCCCCTACCCCATCCTGTTCATCTGGCTTGACTGGAAAAATGCCATAAAAATGAGAGATTTGGAAAGAGACAGGTTAAAATAAGTAACAGGATAAATGTATCAAAGGACTATTGACTGGAAATTAGGCAGGGATAATTTGTGCTGTTGAATTAGATGATGCAATGGCTTTCACCATACAAAGGTACTAATATCCATCTGAGTCAATTAGCAAACTATGTGGAAGAGAGGCCCTCGAGAAATCTGCTGCCAGATTTCGAAGAGAGAGTGGCTAGACTGGGATTGTTTCCTTTGGAAGAGAGGGAGAGAGTGTATTAGATTACAGGAGGCCAATAACGAGAAGGCAGTGAAGCAGCATTACAGGAGATTTGAGGGAAAATATTTTTTTCACGCAAAAGATCATGGAGGTCTGAAATTCATTTTCAGAAAATCACACCGTAATAAGAATACAGTTCTTATTAAGAACAGGATGCAGTTGGAGAGGAAGAAAGTTGGATGTCTAAATAGCTCTCAAATGGCCCGTGAGTACACAGTGGGATGAATGGGCTTCACTGACTCATAGTTTTATTCCAAAACGTATTAATTGCATTGTGATGGTACAGATTCTATCACCAATGTGTCTATGTACAGATGGTAGTGTAGGATGACTGTGATTGGCTGAGAGTGTAGCCACACCTATTGGCAGGTCTTAAAGGATTGCCCCTAGCCAGACCAGGTCATTCTGGACTGGTCGACCTACTTGTGATATGCTCCATTCTTTTAGTTAATAAAAGCCTTGGTTTGGATCAACAAGCCTTTGGTTCTTTCGATACCCATTACATGCATGCACATTTTTACTGTGCATCAGGGCTTAAGAAATAGGAGCAGAAGTCGGGCATCTGGCCAGTCAAGCCTGTTCCTCCATTCACTAAGAGCATGGCTGATCTGGCCCTGCACTTATTTATTTATCCACTTGTTCTCTATAACCCTTAATTCCCCTACGATTGAAAAATCTATCTATCTGTATCAAATATATTTAATAAAGCAGTCTCTTCCTTCTTCCTTGGGAGGAGAATTGCACAGATTCATGAATCCGGGAGAAGCAGTTCCTCCTTATCTCTCTTAAATCTACTCCATTAACCCCCAGTTCTAATCTCATCTTCCAGTGGAAACAGCCTCACTGCTTCTATCTTATATCTTTCTTTCATAACTTTATTTGCTTCTATAAGATCCCCTCCCATTCATAGAACCACAGAACACAACAGCACAGAAACAGACCCTTCAGCCTTTCTGCTCTGGGCCAAACTATTTTTCTGCTGTTACTCCTGACCCCTCCCGTCCATGTATTTGTCCAAATTGTTCTTAAATGTGAAAATTGAGCCTGCATTTACCACTTCAGCTTGTTTCACACTCCCACCCCTCTTTGCGTGAAGTAGGTCCCCCTAATATTCTCTTTAAATATTTCCCTTTCAACTTTAACCCATGTCCTCTGGTTTTTAGGTCACCTACCCGCAGTGTGAAAAGCCTATTTGTCTTTATCTTTATCCATCGTAATTTTGTACATCTCTATCAAATCTCCCCTTATTGATCTATGGTTCAGGGAATAAAGTCCTCACCTGTTTAATCTTTCCCTCTAACTCAGTTCTTAAAATCCCAGCAACAACTTAGCAAATCTTTTTTAAATTTAAATTTAGACACACAGTACAGTAACAAGCCCTTCTGGCCCATGAGCCCGTGCCATCCAAATACCCCAATTAACCTACAATCCTTGCACATTTTTGAAGGGTGGGAGGAAAGCTGAGCACCCGGAGGAAACCCCCACACACATGGGGAGAATATACAAACTCCTTACAGACAGTGCCAGATCTGAACCCAGGTTGCTGGAGATGTAATAACTTTGTGCTAATTGCTATTCAAACTGTGCTGCCCACTTTCAATCTATTGATATCCTTCCTGTCGTTAGGTGACTAAAGCTCCACACTATCGTGAATAATCATCAATTACAACACAAGGGGATTAAAGTGATTTAACGGTGTTATTTTGTCCTCTCTTGTCCTTATCGAAGGATGCTGTGTGGCCTGCCTTCAGGAGAGTGAATCCAAGGAAAGCATCTGGTCCAGGCAGTATTAAAATACCCAGCCGAGTATTAAAAATCTGTCCTGACCAACTTGCCAATGTATTTACAGATATCTTCAACATCCAATTCTAGCAGGGCGTGGCACCCACCTGTTTCAAACAGTGTACCAGTGCCCAAGAAGACTGTGATAATCTGTCCAAATGATTATTGACCAGTGAAACTTACATCATCAGTGATGAAGTGTTTTGAAATGCTGGTGTTGAAGCGTATCAGCTCCTATCTGGATCCGTTCCAATTCGCCTATCATAGCCACAAGTACCATCTCACTGGGTCTACACAAAGCCCTGGAACACCTGAACAGCAAAGATGCATCAGGATGCTATTTAGTGACTACTGTGATAGATTGTGTTATATTTTATATTGTATATAGATATGTTTTACAGGAGATCAATCGTGGCAGGTTTTTTTTAGTGTAGGTCACATACAAACATTTTAAAACAGATCTCATTTAAAATACCTGCTCAAGCCAGGCTCCAGGTGACTTTGAAAAACTTTGAAGAATGCCTATAAGGACTTCACAAGTAGGTGTTAATTGGACATGCTGCAGAGTAATGGATTACTGTTTTGGAAAGCCACAGCTGAACAAACTCGGACGATTAGGTCCAGTGCCACAGTCTGTCTGAGTGCAGTTGGCTGTACTAAGAGGGTCATGTGGTTTTCTCTGAGAAAGAGAGAGAGAGAATTCAGTTCTACAGTTCAGCAGCAGCTGGGACTGGAACAGGACAAGCTGGCAAGCTTGTGGAAAAACCCCATTTTGAAGATGGGTTGTGAGTTCTTAGTTCAGCCTGATCAAAGCCCTTGTGGCCCATACAAGAGGAGGAAACATTATGCTGACTGCATAATGTTTCACTTGAAATAAGGGAAACAAAAAGGAACTCTGTGGTGACCTGAAAGAAAGAGGTTATCATCTGGAAAACCCCGATGGGGCAAGTTTCTTCAGCAAGACACTGAAGTGGCTGTTCAGAAGGAATCAGTTGTGAGTATCCAACAATCAACAAATCTTTCTCTGAAAATCAGCAAAAACCTTCCTGAGCAGTAACCATTTACCTTTCAAGCACAAAAGCCTGATGAAATTCATAAATGTTAAATTCTGTGCACAGTATAAGAATTGCCTGATACCAGTGAATTTGGAGGAGTGAGAAGTGAGATTGGACTGTGAATCAAATAACTTTTCTGAACTTACGCACACATTACATACACTTGTGCTTAGAATTAGAAGGGGGTTAAGTTAGGTTAAGTTAATAGTAACAAGTTAAAGTTTGATCCTGTTTTCATGTTTAAAGATAATTAAAAGCTACTTTTGTTTAAGTAACCACTTCCCTTGGTGAGTTTCTATTGCTGCTGGTTTTTGGGGTCCTTTGGGCCCATAACACTAGAGTTTGGTATTTAACACCAACATACCCTTAAAGCTGATCAGCAAACTCCAAGATCTGGGACTCAATACCCCACTGTGTAATTGGATCCTGGACTTCCACACCAGACCATAATCAGTGAGGATTGGTAAGAACACCTTCTCCACAATCTCCATCGGTACTGGAGCACCACAGGGTTAGGGATGGCCAGACATCTGGTTTGAGGCCAGACCATCTGGTTTTTGAGACCTTTGTCCTCCATTCTCCACCACCTCAAGCCAGACATTAATTTGTTCTCCCAAATGGAGGTCAAATTAAGTGGCAGAAAAGAGACTTACCTGCTAAATGCGGTGTGCGTGGCCATGTTTCTTCTTGTGCATGCGCTATGAGGGAAATATGTGACGGCGCCCCCCCCCCCCCCCCCAAGAGAGTTCCTGACGCTGACCCTGCATGTCCTCTGTTTTGCTAAGTTTGAAATGGCCACCCAACATAGGGTTACGCTCTTAGCCGGTGCTTTACTCTATACACCCATGACTGTGTGGACCAGTACGACAACAACAGTAGCTACAAATTTGCTGACGTTACCACAGAAGCGGTAGTCAGCATACAGGGATGGAGATTGAAAACTTGGCTGAATGGGGCACCAACAACCACCTTGCACTCAATGATTGGGAAAACCAGAGGTGAACAACCCAGTGATCATTAGGGGATCAGAGGTGTAGAGGGTGAACAAATTTAAGTTCCTGGGAGTCACTAGCTTGGAGGATCTTACCTGAAACCAACACACAAATGGCATCATGAAGAAACCACATCACTGCCTCTACTTCCTCAGGAGTTTGAGGGGGATTGGCATGGCATTGGAACCCTGGCAAATTTCTACAGATGTGTGGTGGAAAGAATGCTGACCAGCTCCATCACGGTCTGGTATGGGGACAGCTGTGGAAAGCAAAACATTATTAAAGTTTAGTTGGATTTTGTGACAATTTGATAACCATAGGAACTGTTACTCTTTTAATTCCAGATTTATTCAATTATTTTCTTTGATTAGATTCAAACTCATGTCTCCTGAACAATAGTTTAGACCTTTGCGTATTAATAGACTGTAGGGCCTGTTTCCTAGCAGTATAATTCTGACTGCTGTACCTTGCACTGAGGGGAATATAGTTGTCTGAGAGTGGTGAGACAGTGGAGAAGATGGTGTTGAGCACACATTGCCTTTTTGGCATTAGGTGTTTTCATGCTGGGCCCCCGCTTCGAGGGGGGCAGCAGAGGTGGATAAAAATTTAAAACTTGGCTGCTCCACTGCTGCTTTTAGGCATCATCCGGAGCCGCTGTAGGCGGGGCGACTGTCACCGTGGCGCCACCCATGATAAATACAAGCCAGAGCAATGGTCGTCTTCCCTACCCATAATCCTCCACGCAGCTGGAACCACTTTGCATTTCCTAGAACAGTTCAAGCTGCGTGGAGAATTATGGGTAGGGAAGGCGGCCATTGCTCTGCTGCGTTTTGAGCCGCTGGCACTGACAAGCGGCCCCGAAGGCCAAAGCAGCCCAGTGAGCTGACGGAGTGGCTGGTGGGGCTGTATCAGCCCGCACCAGTTGCCCCCTGATGACCCCCGCTGGCCACCCCTGCCCTGATGACCTCTGCCACCTGCCCCTGCCCTGACGGCCCCTATCGGCTGCCTCTGCCATGACGGCTCCTGCCGGCCATCCCTGACCTGAGAGGGCCATGGAAGGAGAGGGATGAATGAGTGGGAGAGAGAGGGGAGATGGGTCACAGGCTGACAGCGAAATTGCAATGTCATTAGCCAATCGCTTGCAGTGACATTACATTCATGTTGGGTGGCGGAGCGCTCCGCTCCTCTACTGACCTTTCCCCCAAGAGGGATTGCAGTCAGCGTCTTGGAACCAGCTAGGGCGCATTCTTGGAAGTAAGTCTCCGACATAAGAGTGGAGAATCTCTGCCTTTACACTCGGGCTTTTTGATTGTATGAAAGGGCCTATTGACTACAGGAGCTGACCTTATAGAGGTGTACAAAATCTTAAGGGCCACAGGTAGGGTGAATAGTCACAATCTTTTCCCCAGAGTAGGAAAGCCTAAATCGATAGGGCACAAGTTTAAGGTGAGATGATTCTACTGGTCTGGGTGCAGGTCAGTGGGACTAGGCAGATAATACTTTGGTATGAACTAAATGGGCAGGTACTTTGATGAATTTCCAGAGACAACTAGACAAGCCTATGGAGGAATTTAAAGTGGAGGGTTATGTGGGAGGCAGAGTCTAAAGGTCGCCTAAAGTTGTGGGCCAAAGGGCCTGTACTGCGCTGCATTGCTCCATATTCTATATAAATAAATAAAGTGGCCAATGGGAACAGTGGGAGAGGGGGTATATGGGAGGAGGGGTATATGGGAGGAGAGGCGTGAACATTGCTAGGATTCAATTTTTGCCATAAGATCTGCCTTCCATTTAGTCGTTAGCACCAATAGTCACTATTTGAAGAATTTTTTACTCCCTCACCAGCAATATGTATCATCTTCAAATATACAGAGTTACTTGCTTGGGTCAGGCTCATAATCTGCTTCTCCCAGAGAACCATAGAACATTACAGCACAGAAACAGGCTCCTTCATCCCTTCTCGTCTGTACTGAACCTTTTTTCTGCCTAGTCCCACTGACTTGGGTCTCCATGCCCCTCCTATCCATGCATCTGTCCAAATTCTTCATAAATGTTAAAATTGAACCCGTATTCACCACTTCAGCCGGAAGCTCGTTCCACACCCCTACCACTTTCTGTGTGAAGAAGTTCCCCCTAAACTTTTCCCCTTTCACTCTTAACCCATACCCTCAGTGGAAAATGCCTATCTACATTTACTTTATCCACCTTATCAAATCTCCCCTCATTTTTCTAGCTCCAGGGAATAAAGTCCTAACCTGTTTAACCTTTCCCTGTAACTCAGTTCCTGAAGTCCAGGCAACATCCTAGTTAATATTCTCTGCACTCTTTCTACCTTATTGATATCTTTCCTGAAATTAGGTGACCAAAACTGCACACAATACTCCAAAGTTGGCCTCACCAATGTCTTGTACAACCTTAACATAACATCCCAACTCCTATACTCAATACTTTGATTTAAGAAGGCCAATATGCTAAAATCTCTCTTTACAACCCTATTGATGCCATTCAGGGAATTATGTATCAGTATTCCCAGGTCCCTCTGTACTACCACACTCCTCAGTGCCCCACCATTTACCATCTATGTCCTTTCTTGGTTTGTCTTTCTAAAATGCAACACCTCACTCTTGTCGGCATTTAATTCTATCTGCCATTTTTCAACTGGTCCAGATTCCTCTGCAAGCTGTGAAAACCTTTCTTCAGTGTCCACAATGTCTTCAATCTTAGTGCCATCTGCAGAGAGTGGTGAATCTGTGGAATTCCCTGCCCAAGGAAACAGTTGAGGCTGCTTCATTATTTAAGACAGCTAGATTTTTGCAAAATTGGGGAATTAAGTGTTATGGGGGAAAAGGTGGAGCTGAATCAGCGGCCAGATTGGGCATTGACCAGATTGGTCTACTCCTGCTCCTAGTTCTTATGTTCTAAGATGAGAAGATGCCCAAAACTGTGACATTGATGAGAAGCCGGTGAAGGGAGATTCAGACATCATTTTCTTTTTTTTAAAATTTAGACAGACAGCATGGTGATAGGCCCTTTTGACCCTCGAGCTCGTGCTGCCCAATTACATTCAATTGACCTACAATTTCCTGGTACATTTTGAAAGGTGCGAGGAAACCAGAGACCCCGGGTAAAACGCATGCAGATGCAGGGAGAACGTGCAAACTCCCAACAGACAGCATGACATTCAAACCCCAGTTCCAGTCGCCAGTGCGTTAACCACCATGTTAACCATGCCACCCTGTTGAATGTGTCTGCCAGAGCTCCTGCAATTTCTACATCAAGGTTCAAGGGAATAATTTGACAGGTCCTGGGGATTTATCCACTCTTATTTGTCTGAAGACAGCAAGCACCTCCTCCTTTTTCATTTGTATAAATTCCATGACCTCACTGCCTGTTTGTCTCACTTCCATAGTCTTAGTACCATTTTTCCGAATAAATACAGATGCAAAAAAAAACATTTAAGATCTCGCCCATCTTTGACTCCAAACATAGCCGACCACTCTGATCTTCAAGAGGACCAATTACTTTTGCTTTTAGTATACTTGCACCTGTAGAAGTCCTTACGATTTTCCCTCAGCTTGTCTGCTTTTTTTCCCCAAAAAGGAATGAGATAAATAATTGAAGGGGAAGATTGAGTTAATCGGACCACACTAGATCGAGAACTGAGATGATTTCTTTAAACTTGCTCATAAATTTAATTCTTACTTTTTAATCCTGTATTTTAACCATTTAACTAAAAAAAACGAAACATCCAGTAAAACATTCAGTGTAACCCAAAAGTGTATTTTAAAAACTTTAAATAGGATATTGTATAAAAAAAAAGGAGCAATGGAAAATTATTGTGGTTTTGGGAGAAAAAAACATTATATGGAATAAGAAATTGAACAATAGGCTGGAGTGACTGAAATAGGGATTCAGTTGAGGAAATAGAGCAAACCCTGTCTTTAGGTGAAGCAAGATCTAAACTTATTTTGTTATTAAATGGTATGGTTCTATTTAACTATACTAATTTTTAGTGGATTTAGATTTATTTATTGTCACAGGTCCTGAAAGGCTTACTTTTGTGTGCCATTCAAAGTTGAGCAAAGAGTTGTCTCACTCCGGCCCAACTTGTGAGGAGGAGAGAAGGAAAGGGAAATGAAAGGAAGTCCCTTTGGATGCAGTGAGTGGTCAAGGATCACACCTCCTCTTCTGATGCAGCCTCCTCAGACACCGCCCATGTAACCATCATAGCGGGCAGATGCTCTAGTTGCTACTTATTCTCCCTCTTCCACATGTTATCCTGCAGCAGGCAGGCTGTGGATGCTGAGCTCTAGCCCGAGCCAACGAATCTGTCGAACTCCTCGATTCCGGCCCCAAGTCCTAGAAGCTGCTGGAAACCTGTGGTCTGGTGGACGGGAATTGGCTGCTAAACCCAAACCTTATCTAGACCCTGTATCTTCCTCCCACGACCAACAGCACTGTGGAGAAAGTATCTGCATGGATTTGGGGTGGGTGAGCAAGGAAAGAGAGCTATATACAGTAAAACTCCTGTTATCCAGAATTCAAGCAGTTGGTAGCCTCAAGCAACCGGTAAAAAAATAGCAGAAATAGGCAAAAAATACAGCTTAAAATTGGTGCACCTTGCTGTTCATTCACCAATCACGCCACATGCAATATTAAGCGACTGGAAATTTCACTTATCCGGCATCTATCAATCACCACAGATGCCAGATATGATGGATTTTACTGTTTTGAACAAAAATATTCCAATGCTTATGCCTATTGCGACTGAGCTTACATCATAGCACATTAATTGTGATGCTGGAGAATTGTAGACAGTGTAGCGGGGCTGCACCGATCCACAAGCGAACCGGGTCACTGAAGTGCAGGTTCACGCAGGGCTAAGAAGCCCGAGGCACTAGGAACGTTGCCAGCCCTCCAGGCTGACGTCATAATGGTCCAAGGGCCAGCAAAGTATCATGTGGGTTGTGCTTACAAGCTCACATGGAGGTTCCAGTAAAATCATTTAAACCAGGGGTGTCAAACTCAAATTCACCGAGGGCCAAAATTAAAAACTTGGACTAAGTCGAGGGCCGAACTAAATATTTATTGAAAATTTTCAACAACATCTGCATGTTTTCTCTCAACATATGTAATGTTAAACTTTTCATTAAAATAAATGTTTAATAATAGTTTTGGTTAAACTCTTTCCATAAGAAGCATTAACAAATAAGAAATAAAATATTCAATAAATAATATTTCTCTCTAGCCTTTAAGCCAAGGATCGCACGTTGCCGAGAAGCATGCCAGGGAGCGGAGGTCTGCAGGGAGCCCTCCCCAGACCAGCCAGCAAACCCGAGCGGCATCACCCCCCCGCCCCCCTCCGCCTGCCGCAACTGCCGCCAACAACCCAAGGAGTCCCTGCTGGTCTCGCCATCTCACCAGGAATACCGCGAGAGCGGTGGAACTCGTCCGCGACCTCCACCCCAGCGGAAAGTCCGATGCCCAGCAGCACCCGCCCACAGATGAAGCTCAAGGAGACGTTGGAGCTAGGCGGCGGGTCCGTCGGAGCTAGGCGGCGGGTCCGTGGGAGCTAGGCGGCGGGTCCGTGGGAGCTAGGCGGCGGGTCCGTGGGAGCTAGGCGGCGGGTCCGTGGGAGCTAGGCGGCGGGTCCGTGGGAGCTAGGCGGCGGGTCCGTGGGAGCTAGGCGGCGGGTCCGTTGTATCGGCGCCGCTGTGAATATCTAATTAACGTTCCCGTTAACTATATCGGTGTACTGCTGATCTTTGTTTGCTCCAACAGGTTACTTTTTCCTTACCCCCCCGCACATCGCACCACTCCAGCTCAACCGACACCAGTGGCACCAGCAGCAGCGACAATAGGTCACCGCCTCCTCACACCTCAGCGATCTGTTCCTCATAATCCTCCAGCCTGAAGGAATGATTATCATTTATTAGCTTTTAATGCTTAATATGGAAAAATGCTTCAGCCATGATTCGAATGGCAGAGCAAGCCCCATGGCCTAATTCTCCTCCGACTAGAGTGGCCAGACTTCCGGTTTTAGGCTGGACAGTCTGGCATTTGAGCCCTCTATCCTCCATCTGGTGCCACCTTGAGCTGGACGTTAATTTGTCTTCTATTTGGGGGGTGTAGGCCCTACACCACCAAGTGAAGGACTAATTAAATGGGAGAAAAGGCACTTCCCCGTTAAATGCCTCATGCACGGCCATGTTTCTTCTAGGAGGCGTGAAGTGCCGGCTGGCGCACGCGCAGAGGGGGAAGTATGACAGCAGCACATGAAGTGCCGGCTGGTGCGCGCATGGTAAGGGGGAAGTGTGAAAGCAGCACACGAATTGCCGGCTGGCACACACGCGGTGAGGGGGAAGTAGGTCTACGGCACCCTCTCCCCCCCCCCGTCCCCTCCTGAGGGAGTTTCTGACGGTGATCCTGCATGTCCTCCGTTTTGGTTCGTTCGAAATGACCACGGACTTACTGTGGTCTTTCTTTAGTACAAATTGTATCACTATTAGAGTCTCCTCAGTCTGTATGTCTCGTTAACAGTCACCACGGTCCTTTCCCACTTTGGTATTTGCAGAGAATAGATTCACATTTAAATAGTAAATTTTAGGAGGGGAATTAGACCTTGCCTCGTTGCTCTCTAAGGATTTAATTGATTAGTGGAAATAAAGACAATGACTCATTAGGGCACAGGAGACATTGAGCCTTTGCAATCCTGTTAATCAGATACTTGAAGATTAATTTGTGCTGCAATGTGATTTTATAACATTCAGAGCTTCAGCAAAACAAAATTGTATGTTTCTGTTATACTTGGTCTGCACTTGAGGCTTCAGTTCAATTTATTTTTATTTACGACACAGTAGAAGCCAATTCTGGCCTGTGCCATCCAATTGCACCTAATTAACTCGAACTCTGTATGCTTTGGAGGGTGGAGGAAACTGGAGCACCTGGGGAAAACACGCAGGTCACAGGGAGAACGTACAAACTCCTTAAAGATAGTGCTGTATTCGAACCCTAATATGCGCTCTCTAATAGCGCCAGGCCAACTGCATCCTCACCTCAAATCCTGAAACAAATCCTTGCATCCACATCCAAGCCATCACACTTTGATACATTTCTTTGACCATTCAGAGCAGAAAGGATAAAGGACCAAAACAGGGAACAGGCAGATGCACAGTACACAAAAGCACTGGAGGAACTCAGCGGGCCACGCGGCATCCAGAGAATGCAAGAGGCAGTTGGCGTTTCAGGCTTGAGCCTTCAGCAGTGCCAAAAATTAAGCAGATGCCTGAATAAGAAGATGGGGGAGGGGAAGGGAGAGGAGGACAGGTTAGCAGATGATAGGTGGATACAGATGGGGGGGAGAAGAAGAGAAAGGAGCTGAAAGGTGCTTGAAAGCTCAGTGGAACAGCCACTTTGTAGTGTCTGTCAAAGATTGTTTCCAGGAGTTCATCAGGGTACAAAGAGGCAGGGCAGTGGTGCACCTTCACAACACCAGAGATCTAGGGTCAATCCCTGTGCGGAGTTTGCATGTTCTCCTTGTAAGGAGTTCATCCTTACATGTGGGTTCCTCCCACATCCCAGGCCAACAGGACCATCGGCCAATGTAAGTTGTCCCTTAAGTGTGGGGCAGAATGGTCTGATCTGGGGTGAGTCGATGGGAATGTGGAGAGATAAATGGGATTAATGTCGGATTAGTTGCCAGGATATGGATGGTGCAGATTTGGCTGGTTTCCAAACTGTATGGCCCTATGACTAAGGGATGAGGAGATTATTCTGGGGCTAAACATGAAAATCTGCAGATGCTGGGATCTAGTACAGTACACAAACCTGCTGCAGCATCCACAGGAAGTAAAAGGCAGTCGATGTTTTGGGTTTAAGCACTTCCTTGGGAGCGTCAAAAGTCAGGTAGCTGTCTGAATAAAAAGTTGGGGGGGGGGGGTAAGGTGGAGGTGTCCAGGCTAACAGGTAAGAGGGTAAGAGGTTAGAGGTGAATGAGGGTAGAAGAGAAAGAAGTGATGAGGGAGAGGGCAGAGGGCTAAGAAAGAAATCTCAGTGAAAGGAGAAGGAAGGAAAGTAGGTGGGAGCTGGAGGAAGGAAGAGAGAGGGATGAGGGAAAGGGGTGTAATGGAAATTGGAAGTCAAGTTTACTGTCATCTGATTGCACAAGTACAACTCAACAATACAATGTTCTCTGGTCCTCGGTGCAAAACACGCAGACTCACAACCAGACATCACACATAGAGACAGACAATACATTCACAGGATAAGCATTCATATATACAAATAAATAAACGTTGTTTCATAAATATGAGAGTCTTGGATGTGAGCAGTTGCTGTGGCCATTCTGGTTAGAGACGAGATGGAATTCAGGGTGATGTTCCTCTGATTTGTGACGGCCTCACCTTGGCAGTTCATGAGAGTCGATGGACAGGCAATGGAGTGGGGAATTGAAGTGATTAGCCACTGCTGTTGCAGTGGACAGAGCAGAAGTGCTCAACAAAGCAAACTCCTAGTCTGTGTCCAGTCTCTCCGATGCAGAGGAGGCTGCCTCAGATGCACTGGATGCAGTAAATGACCTCTGCAAATTGGCAGGTGATGTGTTGATTCACATGGAAGGATTGCCTTGTGCCCCAACTAAGGTTGAAGGTGGAGAAGTAAGGTTATCAATCTGGACCAGATTGCATTCATCCAGTTTCTCTTCTAATTTTGTGCTCCCTCTTGAAAACAATGTTATACTTCTTCCAAACCCTGAGAGGCTCCAAAATATAAAGCAATGATTAGGAACTTCTTGCTGCTTTAATTTAATCCTTCAGGATAAGAGGGAAAAATGAAGTTCTATCTGGAGGATAGGTGGCGTGGGCTCGTTAATTAAAAAAAATAGCCTTCACCCTTCTAACTTGCGTATCTGAGGGGAGAAGGTGCTCGTCATTAAACAAAAGCCCCTCCTCTTCTCCACTTTGTGGCAGAAAGAGCACCTCTTTGGAAATCAGGTCATCGAGCATCGTGATAGAAGGAGCACTGGATGTTGATTCAGCATTTATGGAAGCAGAGGGAAGTTTCGGATGGAAATTCTGCATCAGGACTGAGTGTAGAGTGGATGGACTTTGGGCAGATGGGGCCAGGTAGGTCATGAAACCCACCCAGATGGTGGCAGTGACTCCAGGTAACAATGAGGACCAAGAACAGAAAAAGGTGAAGAGAAGGAGAGAGAAACCAGATAGACTGCTGGGAGTGTGAAAGGATCACAGGGTGCAATTGGAAAAATCAGTGTTCATACTGTTGGGTTGTAGGCTGTCATGTAGGCACAACACTTGGGTAGACTACAACCCAATAGGAACATAGAATTTTCCAATTTCAGATAATTGACACCCCCTGTATTCCTTTCCTATTTTTAATGATCCAACTTGGTTCTCTGCTCTTGTTAATCTTTCCTATGTAGTGAAACACGAAAGTCTGTAGACTCTGTGATTGATTGTAGGCAAAACACAAATGCTGGAGGAACTCAGCCAGTCTTGCAACGTCCATGGGAGGTCAAGATATATTACTGACATTTCGGACCTCAAGGAAGGGCTCAATCCTGAAACGTCGATAACATATCTTGACCTCCTCTGGATGCTGCGAGACTGGCTAGGCTCCTCTAGCCTTTCTGTGCTTTGATATCGTTCACATGTCCCTGTGTAACTGCAGCAAGTAAGAATGTCAGGGCATCTGTACATTGTACTTATGTGTATGTCAATAGACTCTCATGCTCATGCTACCTCCATCTCTTAATCACCCTATCCACTTGGATTTCTTCTCCCTCAGCTGACCCTTCATATATCTCCCCCCATCTGGTTTTATCTGCCCACCATTCCTCCCATATCTGGTTCCACACCACCCTCTAGACTCCTTCTCTACTTTCCCCCTCCAATCCCCTCAACATCTGCCCAAATATTTTATTTTGGTGGACTGGAAGATTAGATTTCAGATTTATTGTCAGAGTACATACAACTCTGAGGTTTTTTTCCTGTGGGTGAGGCAGAATGACCACTAATGGCAGTGTAAAAAAAACCGGACATAATGTAAACATGCAAACAGATACAGAAATGTAAACCAACTGACTGAAAGAGAGAGAAAAAATAAATAAAGTGCTCAAGGTAAGGGTCCTTAAATAAGTCTCTGATTGAGTTTGTCATTGAGGAGTCTGATGGTGGACGGGTAGCAGCTGTTCCTGAATCTGGTGGTGCGAGTCTTGTGACACCTACACCACTTTCCTGATGGCAGCAGTGAGAACAGAGCGTGTGCTGGGAGGTGAGAATCCTTGATGATTGCTGCTGCTCTCCGATGGCAGTGTTCCCTGTGGACATTCACGATGGTGGGAGGGTTTTACCCTTGATGTCCTGGGCCATGTCCACTATCTTTTGCAGAGCTTTACACTCAGAGCATTGGAGTCCCCATACCAGACCATGATGCCACCAGTCAGCACACTTTCCTTCACACATCTGTAGAAATTTGCCAGGGTTTCTGATGTCATGCCAAACCTCCGCAAACTCCTGAGGAAGTAGAGGTGCTGATGTGCTTTTTTCATGATGCCACTGGTGTGTTGGCTCTGGAAAGATCCTCTGAGATAGTGACTCCCAAGAATTTAAATGTGCTCACCCTCTCTACCCTCTGATCCCCCAATGACCACTGAATCATTCACCTCTGGATTTCAAGGTTAAACAGGTTAGGACTTTATTCCCTGGAGTGTTGGAGAATAAGGGGAGATTTGACAGAGGTATACAACATTGTGAGGGGTATAAATACAGTAAATGCAACTGAGGTTGGGTGAGACAAGAATTGAGAATAAGCTTAAGGGAAAAGGTGAAACTTTTTGTGGGAACTTCTTCACTCAGAGGGTGGTGAGACTGTGGAATGAACTGCCAGTAGAAGTGGTGGATGTGGGTTTGATTTGAACATTTAAGATCAATTTGGTTTGGTACATGGATGGGATTTGTAATGGAAGGCAGGTCCATGGGAATAGATAGAATAGTTCAGAACAGACTAGATGGACCAAAGGGACAGTTTCTGTGCTGTAGTGTATTATAGTATCCACCTATCAGCTGCAAGTCTCTGCCTCTAAACTCCCCCCATCCCTATTGCCCACCTGGCTCCATCTGCCCATCACAATCCATCTCACCTGGTTCCACCGATCACCTACTTGCCCTGCCTCATCCCTCTCTCTCACTTCTTTGTACTGGCTTTCTTCCTAGTCTTAATGCAGGATCCAGCATCATAAAATCGACCAGCCCTTTATCTCCAATGAGGCCACTGAACCTGCTGAGTTTCTCCAGCAATATGATTTTCCTTCCAGATTTCAGCGTCTGCAGTCCCCCTTGCCTGCCAGCATTGATTCATTTAAGTGGGAGCGAGTTCGGGACCTCCTAGCATGTACGTTGTTAAACACATAAATCTTGTTCTTATGACAGATTCGGGTCTCCATCTTGCTGTGATTCTCCAGCAATTAGGCCGGGGAATCAGCTGTAAAATCCTCTGGCAGGTCCAACCTGGCACAGTATCGGAGACCTCACAGATTTCAAATGGAATTGAAAGGCCGTGGAGAAGAAAGCAACAGTGAAGTTATTTTTTAAAAATTGCCATTGCGTAATATTCTTAATTATTTGTAGTCGAGCAATAATCTTATTTTTAAATTATGATACATTTCAAATTGTTTTGACAACTATATTTTTAAATGTCCTGATATTCACATCATTCGGAGAATGTACTACCCTCACAGCTTAGACAGCTGGTAAAGATGCAGGTGTGACCTACCAAAGCTGTCGGAAACTCTCCAGGGATGGGGCTTCAGTGTGCCTTTGAAGGCCTTGCTGCTGCTTTGACCACACTGCACCAAAATAGTGCAAAATTGGTTTGCGTGGCCATGCTAAGAACACCAAACAAAACATTACAGCTCAATTAGCTGTAAAGCACTTTGAAAGGGCTTTGAGCCCTAGAGTCATTCAGCATGGAAGTAGGCCATTCATCCCATTTCATCAATGCTGACCACGTGCATTCACTCCATCTTCTAGCGCTTGATGGTAACCTTCTATGCCTCGCTGATTCTCGTGTTTGTCTAGCCAACTCTTCCAGAAGATTTACTAGGATGTTGCCAGGACCTCAGGAACTGAGTTACAGGGGAAGGTTAAACAGGTTAGGACTTTATTCCCTGGAGCATAGAAGAATGAAAGGAGATTTGATGGAGGTATAAAAAAATTATGAGGGGTATAGATAAAGTAAATGCAAGTTGGCTTTTTCCACTGAGGTTAGGTGAGATACAAACTAGATAACATAGGTTAAAGGTGAAAGGGAAACAGTTCAGGGAGAACATGAGGGGGAACTTCTTCACAGAGGGAGTAGGGAAAGTGTTGAACGAGCTGCCAGTTCAAGTGGTGAAAGCAGCTTAATTTTCACATTTAGGAAAAATTTAGGTAGGTACATGGATGGGAGGGATATGGAGAGCTATGGACTGAGTGCAGGACAGTGGGACTAGGGAGGGTAATAGTTCATCACTGTCTAGGAGGGCTAACAGGCCTGTTTTCTGTGCTGTACTGTGGTTTTACCACCATTCTCTCAGGCAGTGCATTCTAACTTCTCACCACTCTCCCGACATCCCTTCCCCCTTACCCTGAATCTAATTTTATACACTCATGGAGCAGCTTGGGATATATTCCATCTGGTTTGAGGGATTCATCCAACTTTCTGGCCTGCTAATGCATCATGCAACTCCTCTTTAATTATGGATAATTGTCTTTCATCTACCCTTTCGCTGAATTCTCCAACCACAAAGTCTGTTCACTTTGTGAAATAAAAATAGCAATGCTGCTCAAAACATCGGCCACCACTTTACCTCCGCAGAGGCTGTTGAACCTGCTGCCGCTGATGCAGACCTAGGAGAGCAGGGAGCAGAGACACAGCTTGTTGCTCAGGGTTGTACTGCCTGGTCGTAATGCCAACAGCTCTATAAATGTTTTAAACAGCCTGTTGGAGGAGCCGACAATGTTTTTAAAAACATTTCCTGCCACCATGGAGCCCTGCACTCAAGATGGCGGAGCCTGTGTTTGGCAGCAAACCATGAGGGGTTGCAGACTCTGAGGCCCGGCGCAGGGCACCAGAAAGGGGAGAACGTCCCCTCTGAGAAGGAAAAGCTTGGGAGACAATCCTACAGGAAAGTGACCATGACAGCGGACCAGCAAGGGGCTCAGTGGCTGAAGAATCCACACAGGCTGCGGGATGCTGGTAATTTCCGGTCAAAGGAGTTGAGGGCAAGAAGAGCACAGGAAGGGCTTCTGGCGCTGAAAGCTTCCTGATTGTATCTGAGGTTTGGATCTGGAGCTTGAATTGCCAATGAATCAAACAGGAGTCTGTGTGGCTGCAGAGGCTGTGGGAGCACTGGAGGCGAATCCATGGTCACTCAGAGTCTCTGAAGGGACTCTCTTTGCTTCTCTTCCTCTTATTTTCTGGTAGTAACCCATACGAATTTAATCAGCCTGGGCAATGCTAGCGGTGCCTCTTTGTACACTTTTACATCAGGAAAAAGTTGACCTATTTTGAGTATTAATATATCTTGTGTATTAGTACTAGACAATACTATTCATTTTGGACCGGAGATATACTTTGGAGATCCATTTCCTCTAGGTGTCCTTCATGTCCACTCTTTCACTGGTTATTCTTTTGCCTGAACAGTTTTAGAAAGCAGCTGTGGGTTTATCATGACCCTGTCTTCCAGTGATAGTCCTTGAATGACCTTCCCATCTTTAGTTCTTCTTTATCCAACTCTAGATATCTCTCACACCCAGTGATCCCAGAACATGTTACCACTGGCCATCTGCCTTACAGGAACACGTAGAGCCTAAACTCTTACTATTTTTCTTTCAGTGATACATCTGCAAGTAACCCCTCCTAGTCCAACTTTGTAGGTTCTCTCAGTGGAAGGGACTGAATCGGGGACACAACATGGAGTCGAGGTATGATGATACCAGTTTGGTGGGGCAGGAGCACATGGAAACAATGGGTCTTCCGGGACAGTTGGGTTTGTGGATCTTAGGTAGGAGGTAGGATATGATCATACCAGTTCAGTGACTTATTTTAATGAAATTGGCTTTCCCCGAGTTTAAAAGTTCAAGGTGCAGCTCTATAAATGGGTACCCAGCTGGGAAATTGTGCCAGTAAATGGCTGATGGAATTTAACGCAGAGAAATGTGAAGTGTTGCACTTTGGAAGAGCCAATCAGGGTAGGACGCACACTGTCGGGCACTGAGGAGTGTGGAGGAGCAGATCTGGGAATACATATACATTGTTCCCTGAAGGTGGCGTCGCTTGTGGACAGGATTGTAAAGAAAGTTTTTTTGGCATCTTAGTATTTATAAATCAAAGTATTGAGTATAGAAGTTGGGATGTTATGTTGAAATTATTTAAGTCATTGGTGAGACCACACTTAGAATATTGTGTGGAGTTCTGGTCGCCCAGCAACAGGAAAGATGTCAATAAGACTGAAAGAGTGCAGAGAAGATTGACTAAGATGTTGCCGGGGCTTCAGGAGTTGAGTTACGGGAAAGATTAAACAGGTTAGGACTATACTCCTTGGAACAAAGAAGGATGAGGGAAGATTTGATAGAGGTTTATAAGATTACGAGGGGTATAGACAGAGTAGATGTGAGAAGGATGTTTCCACTTAGATTGGGGGAGATAAATATGAGAGGTCATAGCTTTCGGCTGAAAGGGGAGAGGTATAAGGGGAACATAAGGGGAAAGTTTTCACTCAGAGTGTGGTAGGATGTGGAGTGAGCTGCCATCTGATGTAGTGAATGCAGATTTAATCTTGAGTTTTAAAAATAAATTGGATAAACACATGGATAGGAGAGGTCTGGATGGTTATGGAATGAGAGTAGGTCAGTGGGACTAGCTAGTTTTATTGGTCAGCACCAACCAGGAGGGTTGAATGGCCTATTTTCTGTGCTGTAACATTCTATGGTTCTAAAAGCAAATTTTCAAGTGTGAACATTAAATCTCTCCACAGCTCTACACTCAAGATAATACACTTGATATTGAACTGAACTGTTTATTGTCAGGCATACCAAGATACAATGAAAAACCTTGTTCTGAGTGCTATCCAGGTAAGTCAACCTACACACAATAGAGCCAGTAGTGCAAGAGTAAAAACAAAAGTGCAAGGTATTGTATTAAAGAGAAAAGGTGCAGTTAAACTCTGCAAAACAACATATTTTATTAATGAGGTCCGCTCAAGAGCCTATTAACAGGAGGAAAGAAACAGTCCTTGAATCTGGTGGTTTATGTTTTCAAACTCATATCTCTTCTGCCTGAAGCAAGGGGGTGAAGAATTAAACTGACAGATACATTTAAAGTCATAGAGGTGTAAATTCATAGGGTTGCAGGGCATAGAAGCAGACACCCTATCAAAGCTGTCCATCAAATATCCATCCATATTAATCCCATTTATCAGCATGTGGTCTGCAGCCCCCTGGGCCTTGCTATTTCAAGAATTTGTCCAGGTACTTTTGAAACATTGTGAGTCTGCCGCTGCCATCCTCTCAGGCAGAGTGTCCCAGTCACCAATGACCCATGGATTACAGAATTCTTCCCTCTATCCCCTCTAAACCTCTTGCTCCTTACCTTGAACATTATGTGCTCTGATTTAGCAAGAGTGCTCCCATAGAATCAGAAGAGCATGCTTTTTCCCAACAGTTGTTCAAATAGTAGTCACTCATTGACTGAGCACCAGCTGGTTCCTATTTACCAGTGTGAAAGTCATCGAGTTCATTTCAATCAGATCACCACCTGCACATTCCAGAGGTGAGAGGGACTGCATGCTGAATCAGGCTTTGCTCCATCATTATATGGGATACCTATTGTCAGAGTGGGCATGTCCACGATGGTCTGAATTTTCTCTTGAATATCGATGAGAAGAGTTTTATGGAAGTCACAGATAACATCCCCATACAACTTTGGGACGGAAGCATTTCCATCAGTCCTTGACTTGTGGGATCTGAGGGGGACTTTTTCCCCACAGAGAGTGGTTGTCATTTGGAATGTGTTGGCCTGAAGGTGGTGGGGGAAAGACACTCACGCAGTGTCTGGACAAGCACTTGAATCACCTCATCACAGAAGACTATTGATGGCTCTACCGTTGAGGTCGTCGAGACTGTTAAGTTCCTTAGTGTGCATCTGGCGGAGAACCTCACCTGGTCCCTTAACTCCAGCTCCATAGCCAAGAAGGCTCAGCAACAGCTCTACTTCCCGTGAAGGCTGAGGAAAGTCCATCTCCCACCCTCCATCCTCACTACATTCTACAAGGATGTATTGAAAGCCTCCTATGCAATGCCATCACCATCTGGTTTGGAAGCTGTAGCACTGCAGACCACAAGATCCTACAGAGGATAGTGTAGTCAGTGGAAAAAACCACCGGGAACCTCTTCCTTGCATGGAGGACATCGACCACACTCAATGCAGGTGGAAAGCAATAAACATTGTGAAAGACTCCACACATCTCGCTTGTAAACTGTTCTCCCTTCTGCCATCTGGAAGGAGATATTGTAGCACTCAGACCCTTATGTTCAGAGTGGGAAACAGCTTTTCTCCCAGGCCATCAGGCTCCTGAACTCCCAAAACAGATGTGCATAGTGTGCCATGGACTTTCAGTGTATACGTCTTAATTTTTAATGTGTTAACTGCTTTCCTAACTTGTATGTATGTATATATGCTCCATGGTCCTGGAGAAATTCTATCTCATCTTTACTGTGCGAGCATGGTATGAACGATAAATAAAGTTGACTTGACAACCACACCAAAATCTGGTACTGGGATGAGGGTGGTTAAATCAGTATGGAAATGGTGAGCCAAAGGGTTGTACCACTCTTGTATGCAGCCTTTAACTATACTATTGCCCCTCCAATCCCTCTCTACAGTTATCCGGGTACAGAGTTCCCTGAAAGTGGCGTCAAAGGTGGATAGGGTTGTAAAGAAAGCTTTTGGCATATTGGCCTTCATAAATCAAAGTATTGAGTACAGGAGCTGGGATGTTATGGTCAAGTTGTGTAAGACATTGGTGAGGCCCAATTTGGAGTTTTGTGTGCAGATTTGGTCACCTAACTACAGGAAAGGTATCAGCAGTGGTAAGATTAACTACCATCCGGGCCCCTAGGCTGAGCTTCTGTAAGGCCCTCCCCCTCCCCCGTCCCACCCTTTGTTGAATAGAATAAAGTGACATTAAGTTATGTTAAAAAAACTTGTAGCGTTGTACTATGTATAATGTACTACATGTATAACCAAGAACCAACAGTATAGCAAAATCCCTTTCCAGAAGGGCTTTCATGTAATCACGTTCTGACTGGTATTGTCGATTAATCAAGCGTGGTCTTCACTTGAAAACAGTTTGCAGTTAAAACAGCGCCTTACCCATGCCTGGAGAACGGCACAGCCAACTTCTGATTTTCTCACCATTTGTAAGGGAGCAATAAAACATGGACTTACCAAAGTAACATTTCTGTTTACTGTCATATTTTATAGATTTCACAATACTGACATTTGCTCCCTGTCTTTAACCACGTGTGAATGCCAACTCATGAGTAATAACATCATCACGGTAAACATAATCTTGCGGCTGCAGTACAAAGTCCTAAAAGCATTACTTCTAAATGTTTATATGTTTGGAGCCTAATTTAGAGAACAAAATAGTATTTTTAATATTCCAGATAAGATATATACAACAGCACTGAAATATCATCCAAAATACTCACGTGTACACTCAATTAAACCTTTTCTTTTTTGCTCATGGGACCTCCCACCTTCGCCTAAACAGTGTAATGGTTAATCCGCCACTGGATATCAACAAGATTAAAAGAGGGCAGAGAAGATTTACTAAGATGTCGCCCGGGCTTCAGGAACTGAGTGAAAGGGAAAGGTTAAACAGGTTAGGACTTTATTCCCTGGTGCGTAGAAGAATGAGGGGAGACTTGATCGAGGTATGTAAAATTATGAGGGGATTAGACAGACTAAATGTAGATAGGCTTTTTTCACTGAGGGCAGGTGAGATACAAACCAGAGGACATGGGCTGAGATTGAAAGGGGTAAAATTTAGGGGGAACTTCTTCACACAGAGAGTGGTGAGGAGAGTGGAACAAGCTGCTGGCTGAAGTTGCGAATTCGGGCTCAACTTTGACAATTAAAAAGAATTTGGACAGATACATGGATAGGAGAGATCGGGAGGGCTATGGACTGGGTGCACGTCAGTGGGACCAGGCAATAGAAAACAGTTCGGCACAGACTAGAAGGGGCCAAAGGGGCCTGTTTCTATGCTGTAATGTTTTCTGGGTAGATGGGAATACTCAGTCCCCATCCTATCCATCCAGTAGCAGGGAGATGATTACCAGCACTGACTTCTTCTTGCACCATTATGGCATTTCCACCAAGGATTGATCCATTTCCTCTTGGACTTCCATCTTGCCCACCACCTGATGACAAAATGCCAGGAGACACAAGAGAATGTGAATGCTGGAATCTGCGGCAAAACAGATTGGAGGAACTCGGCTGGCCGAGCAAGTACCTGCGGGGGCAAAGTGATTTTGAGCTGGGACCCTGGATCATGATTGAGGGCGGTGAGGGGAGATGGCCAGTACTGCACATGAACACATAGTTCCAGTGGGTTGTAACCACGTCCAGCTCCAAACCTGGAGCCAGTTTCCTGAATTGCCTCAGACTGCTTGTTCATATCTGGGACTGGCTGTATGTGGCGGCAATGTTTGAGTTGGATAATTCTCCCAATGTCCTGGCCAAAACTGAAAACATTAGAACGTAAAAACTTGGAGTAGGAGTCGGCCATCTGTCAAGACTGCTCCGCCATTCAACAAGACAACAGCCAAACTTACTGTGGATTCAGCTCCACTTCCCTGCCCATTCTCCATAACACTTGGTTCCCCTTTTATACAAAATCTATCTGTGTCTTATACATCGACTGACTCTTTTAAAATGATTAAAACTGCCTCTATTCCTTAAATGGGCAGAGAATACTCCACATGCACTGCTCTCTGTGAGAAGCAGTTCCTCTTCAACTCTTCCTTCAATCTAAATCCCCTGAATCGTGAGGCAGACACCTAGTTTTAGTCTCACCAACCAAGCACCTTCCCTGCTTCTATCTTTTCTATTCCTTTCACAATGTAATATGTTTCTAGAAGATTCCCACCCCCCCACCACATCCTCCGAAACACCAATGAGTATAATCCCAGGCTACTCGATCTCTCCCCAGAAGATGGAGGCAACTTGGTGAACTGCACACAGTACTCCAGGTGTGGCATCACCAGTTACCCTGTACAATGCAGCAGTACTCCAGGTGTGGCATCACCAGTTTCCCTGTACAATGCAGCAGTACTCCAGGTGTGGCATCACCAGTTTCCCTGTACAATGCAGCAGTACTCCAGGTGTGGCATCACCAGTTACCCTGTACAATGCAGCAGTACTCCAGGTGTGGCATCACCAGTTGCCCTGTACAATGCAGCAGAAGAACCTCCCTGCTCTTACACTCAATTCCTCTGGCAGTGAAGGCCAACATGAAAACAAGGGTTTTGATCATTCAAATTATAATTCCTTATGACATAGAATGGGGCCATTCAGCACATAAACTCAATATGGTATGACAGTGAGCATTCACTGATATATGTATTTCTCAGGACTCGATCCTCTGTCACATGTGTTACGAGTCCAGAGGACCCCAAACCCAGCAGCAATAGATATTCACCATGACAAATGGTTACTTAAACAGAAGTTGTTTTTAATGATCTTTAAACATGAAAACAGAATCAAATTTAACTTATCACTATTAACTTAACTTTTCTTTTTTTTTTGGCTTGGCTTCGCGGACGAAGATTTATGGAGGGGGTAAAAAGTCCACGTCAGCTGCAGGCTCGTTTGTGGCTGACCAGTCCGATGCGGGACAGGCAGACACGATTGCAGCGGTTGCAAGGGAAAATTGGTTGGTTGGGGTTGGGTGTTGGGTTTTTCCTCCTTTGCCTTTTGTCAGTGAGGTGGGCTCTGCGGTCTTCTTCAAAGGAGGCTGCTGCCCGCCAAACTGTGAGGCGCCAAGATGCACGGTTTGAGGCGTTATCAGCCCACTGGCGGTGGTCAATGTGGCAGGCACCAAGAGATTTCTTTAGGCAGTCCTTGTACCTTTTCTTTGGTGCACCTCTGTCACGGTGGCCAGTGGAGAGCTCGCCATATAATACGATCTTGGGAAGGCGATGGTCCTCCATTCTGGAGACGTGACCCATCCAGCGCAGCTGGATCTTCAGCAGCGTGGACTCGATGCTGTCGACCTCTGCCATCTCGAGTACCTCGACGTTAGGGGTGTGAGCGCTCCAATGGATGTTGAGGATGGAGCGGAGACAACGCTGGTGGAAGCGTTCTAGGAGCCGTAGGTGGTGCCGGTAGAGGACTTAACTAAAAAACTTAAAAAACTTAAAAAGGAATTAACTTAACTAAACCCAACTTAACCCCCCTTCTAATTCTAAGTGCACGTGTATGTAATGTGTGTGTGAATGTAAGAAAGATCTTTGGTTCACAGTCCAATCTCACCTCATTCTTCCAAGTTCTCTGGTTGCAGGCAATTCTTATACTGTGCACAGAATTTAACATGTATAAAGTTCACCAGGCTTTGGTGCTCGAACGGTAATTGGTTTACCGCTCAGGAAAGTTCTTGTAGGGTTTGCAGAGAGAAATTTGTTGTTCCAGGATTTCCACAACTGAGGTACCACCATTAGTCACCTCAATGTCTCACTGATGAAACTTGCCCCATCAGGGTTCTCCAGATGATAACCTCTTTCTTTCAGGCTAGCACAGAGCTCCTTTCTGTTCCACTTATTCTAAGAGAAACATCAGGCAGATAGCACTTCCAGCCAACCGCCACTCTGGAGCTTCTGTTTCAGTTCCAACAAGCTTCTCCTGCTTGTTACAGCTTTCTGTGTCACACACACAGTCAAAGATTCCCTTCTGTCTCTTTCTCTCTCTCTCTGACTGCCAGGAAACATGTCCTTCCCTCTCTCACTTGCAAAACCCCCTGATCTCCTCCAGCAAACAATAGGAGTTAAGCCTTTTGTTTTTAGGTATACAAGAACCTCTCAATTACCTTTTTGTGAAGAGGTATTTGGAGACAGCCTGTCGCTTGCTGTGGCTTTAAAGATAATAGTCCATTCTTTCACTTCAATTAACAACCACTTGTGAAATCTCCATAGCATTCTCCATAGTTTCTGTAAAGTCACTGAATATGAATTCTTCAGTATTTCAAATAAGATCTCTTTTAAAGTGTGTGTATGTAACCTACTCTAATTTTACCAATTTATCTCCTAAAAACACTCCCAAATATTCCATCACACATACCCATCAGCTTCACCCTGATCTTCCAACCATCCCCGACATCACATTTACAATCAGCATGTCCTTGGGATGCAGGAGGAATCTGAGACGACTGTGGGAAATCCCAGTGCACAATCCACATAGAGACCTGACATAAAGCTGGGACCCTGGAGGTGTAAAGCAGGAGCGCCATCAGATCCACCAGGGCACAATGATCATTTGTGGCAGTGGCTGTGCAAGAATCAGCAGCTGTGTTCTGTCAGTTACAATGACGACTGTTCTTTCATTGGTTATGGAGCACTTTAGAATGTCCTATAGGTCGAAGGGCCAGTGCTATAATGCAAGTCCTTTTCTCTACAGATTGGTCGTCTCCACTAATGCTGTAGGTTCCTCATGGAGGAGTGGCAAGCAGTCATGTGGTACCTCAGCAACAGAAGGTCATTCATGATAACGCTCACGTGTGCTCCCTCAGTGGTCTGAAGGTGAAATAGTATTGAAATGTTAACCTTAGGGAGATCTATTCTGCTCGCTGAAGCTGTGATTAATCGTTCGCCACACAGTGGTGGCAAACATCTATTAACACATGCACAAACTGCGATCTCATTTAAAAAGATCTTAGCTGTCAAGACGTGTAATTTTCTTAGTACGGGATCTATGGGAAAAAAATCCCAGTGGGCCAACAAGTGATCAGATTTTATTCTCATTGCCAAAATATCGGGAAATTGCTGCAAAAATTGCTTTGTTTCAATCAAACTCAAAAGATGTTTATTTCTCAGTGGCGCTGACTTCAACATCTCGAGTTCACACGACTTCATGCCCAGGAAAGCAAATTATGGATGCACACTTGGCCTTTTGGCTCTCTGGGGCTCCCCTCTACCAACAAAGCTCTTCTATTGCAAACTGCTTACATGCCCAACATTAGTGGCATTAATTATCCAAATTCTAATCTTTTTTCTGTGCTGCCAGAACTTGGCCTTCCAATTAATTCCAAGAAATCTTGGTTAGAATTAAAGAGCATTTGATATTATTAAGCACACAGTTTATGGGCTTCCTTATGTGATGTGCCCTTGCCAGGAAACTGTTTTCTCACACTCCAAAGTGTGGGAAGAACACACTCTCTCCTCAGAATCATATTTCCCGGAATACCACCTCCGTATCAGGGGCTCTTTTTACGTGCTTCAAGATATTGGATCTGAATTGCATCTCTGTTGCCAGCATCAGACGAGGGTCAGTTGAGCAGCAGGCTTGGATATCATTTTGAATTCCAGTCCATTTGAGATAATGATGTGGTTGCCTACCTGGTGGAATTTGTAGCAGAGAATTAGTCTGAAACAAATTCCTGAACTATAACAATTGTTCAGTTTCAGTCCATGGTCTCGGTCTTTGATTTGCAGATGCAGCAAGAAAGCAAATGGAACGTTGGTCTTCATTGCTTGGCTAATTGAATTTAGGAGCGGCAAGGTTACGCTGCAACTGTACGAGGTACTGGTGAATCCGCATTTAGAGTACTGCATGCCTCCTTAATTGAGGATGGATGTACTGGCTGTGGAGGCGGTGCAGAGGAAGTTCACCAGGTTGATTCCAAAGACGAGGGGGTTGGCCTATCAGGAGCGATTGACTCGTCTGGGACTGTTTTCAATAGAATTTAGAAGAATGTGAAACTTTATACAGAAATGTATAAAGTTATGAAACCCACAGACAAGGTAGAGGTAGGTAAGTTGTTTCCATTGGTGGGTCGGTGGGGGAGACTAGAACTCGGGGACCTCGGCTCAAGATTTGGGGTAGTAAATTTAGGACGGAGATGAGGAGGAACTGCTTTTCCTAGAGGGTGATTAATCTGTGGAATTCAAAGCAGTGGAATCTCCCTCAGTACATATACAATATTTAAGTCAAGGTTGAATAGATTTTTACAGAGCAGGGGAATTTAAGAGATATGGGGGAAAGGCAGGTAGATGAGCCATTAAATGGCGGACTAGGCTTGACAGGCTGGATGGCCTGCTCCTATTTCTTATGTTCTCGTGCCCTTTCTGAATTTTGTACCTTTATCATCGCTCTCTCTGATACCCATTCGTTCATTAGTGCTGAGAACCCCAAGAGGCTTCATTCAGGTGACCGGTTGGTGACATGACCGGTAAGTTGGCTGGTTCATCGGAATTTATTTCCCACTCTATTTGGCCATCTGCCCAATGTGACTTAAGACCAATCCGGAAACTGCTTTGTGCACTCCTCTTCATTTGTGGAATAACTCTGTTACTTTGGGAGCAAGAGAGATTTGGATGAATTCTGTTGAATTTACCGTAGGTGCACAAGCTTCGTTCTTTGAGAAGAGACGGAACCATGAATGATTAAAGGAACTTTGCCTAGATTGCAACTAACTGGAAAATCTGGAGATCCCTACTGCCGTCCATGCACGAGATTAGACTTGAACTTCGTGAACCAAATAGAGAATGATAAATGAGAAATTATGATTTTATTGTGGAAAAGTAACTTGAGAACAAATTATGTTTTTCTGTTTTGCTCAGTGAACTAACGTCTGCTGTTTATGTGTAAAAAAGAGTCACACAGAGAAAACATTATGTAAGCAGAAGTATCAAATGAAAAAACGCTATATCTGATATAAGGTCCGAGGATGGCAACCTTGCCAGAAACTAGGCTATTGGACAAAAGAAATAAGAGAAGTTTGCTTTGCTTCTGTGAAAAGAAAGCCCGTCACATAGAAAGTGGAAGAAGTGGGGCACTCACTGCCATTGACAGGAAGTCTGAATAGCAGTTGCCAAGGCCAAGTTACTGCTGTGAGAATCAATCAGTTTCGCTTTCCCTCAATGAGTTTTTTTTCAGCTCAGTCTGAAGAACAGGAAGGAGATGAAAGGCAGAGCTTCCAATAAACTGCTCAATGACAATGAGAGCGAGGCCATTGCTCAAACTTCAAATATCATAATGTCGGCAAGTAGGTAAGCACCTACAAACCTGTCTGCAGTCAGTGGAGCTGTACAGGTGCTCAGGTTACAAATTGGTGCATTTTGTGGTTTATGAAGGCCTGAGTTTGTTGGATGAATCAAAGTAACTTGTCTTCCAAAAATGATAAAATGTTGAACAAAGAGACCTCAGGAGCTGGAGAAGATACACGTCCAGCAGAAGATGACAGCAGAAGATGATTTGCAGATTTAAATGTTTTTTTTTAATTTAAATTTTTTAAATTTAGACATACAGCACGGTTACAGACCCTTCCATCCCACTAGCCCGTTGTGGTGATATGTTTCCTCCATTGTATATAGTCATTGTTGGCTTCTGTATATATTGAGCTGGCCCGCCCACTGATGACTCATACCCTACGACTCCTCCCCCATGGTCCTGGGCCATAAAGGTTGAGCCACCTCTCCCTTCCTTCCAATCCTAGACCTGGATCTGGGCCAGCAAGGTTCTTCTGTATATTAAAGTCTATCATTCCCTCAGCCTAGTGTCTGTGGTTACTGGGAGTGTCCAACAATTTAATATTCAGAAGAACCTTGCTGGCCCGGATCCAGGTCTAGGAATGGAGGGAAGGGAGAGGTGGCTCGACCTTTATGGCCCAGGACCATGGGGGAGGAGTCATAGGGTATGAGTCATCAGTGGGCGGGCCAGCTCCATATATACAGTAGTCAACAATAACTATATACAATAGAGGAAACATATCACCACACCCGTGGTACCCATAACATTTTGCAGAGTGGGAAGAAAACAGAGCACCTGGAGGAAGCCCACGCAGACACGGGGAGAACAGGCAAACTCCTTACAGACAGCAGCAGATTCGAGCCCAGGTCGCCAGCGCTGTAATAGCGTTGCACTAACCGCTGCGCTAACAGTGCTGCCCAGACTTCTTGAAATTGGTTTAAAGCCTGTGGTTAGGGTCATTTGCATGATTATCTTCAATAAGGGACTTACTTTTCCATAGTTTACAGTGGTACTATGCTTTAACATAATAAAAGCTCCACATGTCTTGACAAGAATGTTCTTAAATGGTTTTTTTAACATCAACCCATGAAGGAAGATATCAAGGCAAGTGACAAAATATAAAGATTGAGATGTTAAGGGGTAAAAAAAAAAATGGCAATATTGATAGCAAGTCAATTTTTTCAAATAAAAATGCTGATTTGAAACATTAACCATGCTTCCTCTGGAATTTTTTTTACATTCTACATCTCTGAAACTTGCAGAAATCAATGTGAACTTCCATCCTTCCTCGACCCAAAAAATTAATATGCACCCTGGATCTCAAGCATATTTATCAAAGCTCCAATAGCACAGTAGTTAGAGCACTGGTCTTGCAAACCAGGGGTTGCGAGTTTGTACCTTGCTGGGGCTTCATTTCTGTACAGCGCTGGACAAAGTGGCGACTCTGTCTTCCTTACGGTAGAATTTCATTCTAAATGTAGTATTCCATGACAATAATGGAACCCTTACCTCTTCAGGGCATCCACCATTTGCTATTGTACTTCCTGCATTGATTCAAAACTGGGGCAAAAAGCAAACTGTCCAAATTGTTCTTAAATGTTAACATTGAACCCACATTCATCATTTCAGCTGGCAGCTCGTTCCCACCATTCTTCGTGCGAAGAAATTCCTGCTAATATTCCTCCAAAACCAGGGTTCTCAACCTTTATCCCCCACTCACATACCACCTTAAGTAATCCCTTACTATCCATAGGATGCCATCGGTGCTCTATGGTTAGTAAGGTGGTATGCGGGTGGAAAGAAAAAGTTTGAAAACCACTGTTTTAATCGTCCCTCATTGATTCGTTATGTGCACGGTTTCAGAACTCCAAAGGAAATGGGCCAATGACAATTTTTCTCAAGCCAAATATTTAAGTAACAATTGGACCTAGAGCAGTGGTTCTCAGTCTCTTTTTTCCACTCACATTCCATCTTAAGTAATCCCTTACTAATTACAGAGCACCTATGGCATAGACATTACTTAAGGTGGTATATGAGTGGAAAGAAAAAGTTTTAAAACCATTGATCAAGATAACAATGGACCCAGCACCCATCCTTGAGTCACACCACTGGTCTTAGGATTCCAGACAGAGAGGCAATCGTCTACTACCACTCCCCGGCTTCTCCCGTCCAGCCATTGACGAATCCAATTTACTACCTTACCGAGTGACAGAACCTTCCTGACTAACATATGGGACTTTGTCAAAGGCCTTATTTAAGTCCATATGGACAACATCCACAGCCTTCATCAACTTTCCTGGTAACCTCCTCAAGAAAAGATTGGTTAAACACAATCCTTAATCAATGGTTGATGATCCAAATACTTGTATATCTGATCTCTTAGAGCAGCCATTCTCAACAGGGTCCACAGCACATTGTTTCCTTTTCATCTCACATAACAAATATTTTTTTATGTAGTCAGTAGGAGAGAAGTATGGAAGAAACCAAAACTTGGCTGCTTCACAGGGAAGGGGGCCCATAAACTTTGAGCAGAGACCTGGCGGAGGGGGCACAGCCAAAAAGAAGGTTGAGAATGGCAGCCTTAGAACACCTTCCAATAACTTTAAAGATACAGATTTCTAAGCTTCTAAAGTGAGGTAGTTTCAAATTCTTGCACACACTTCCCCTCAAAATTTGTCTATCATTTTATATCAAGGCTGGCACTTCATCAAGAAAAAATAAGGATTCTTATTCAGCTGAATGAATTCAAGACACAAAGAGCAAATTGCAAAATCTAATAACACGTATCTTCTGGGAGCTGGGAGACTTCTGGACTGCGCTGTTCATTTAAAAAATATTTTCACTGTAAGTTGCTGAAAGTGAAATCTGATCTCAAGAGTGACAAGGGCAACAGGGCATCTGGGACCTGTGTGAACAATACAATCAGCCTGTCTCCTGAAGGAATGTCATTTAAAGGTCGAGATGTAGAACAATGAATCAGTGAATTTGAGTGAAATCAAGTCCAGAAAGAGAAGCAGGGAGATGGAGACCACGATGAGTTGAGCAGAAGGAAAAGAGTTTTAAACACAAAGAAGAAATTATTGCTAACAGGGAAAGCTCCAGTCATTGAAATTGCTCACTTTTTGGGCCAAGAGTTTGTATTTGCATTAATGATTAGTACATTGTTGAAAGGAAACCCATTTTTCAATCCTCCCGATACTGAGCATCCAGGAAATGGTGGTGATGGCTTGAGAGATGAAGTGGACGAGAAATGTTGATGGTAGCAGAGGCAGAACATCTTTGCAATGTGTCATTAAGCAGTTTGTACGCTCTCCCCATGTCTGCGTGGGTTTCCTGAGGGCGCTCCAGTTTCCACCCACCCTTCAAAATGTACAGGGGTTGTAGGTTAATCGGGGTGTGTGAATAGCACGAGCTTGTGGGCCGAAAGGGCCCGTCACCGTGCTATATGTCTAAATTTAAAATAAATATATTTTTATTTTTCATCTCACGTTGATGGTCAATTGATCCCAATTCACCAGGTGCACCTGTGAACACTGTCACCTTTCCAGGAACACATGGAACATAGCTTTCCCAGGTCCTGACGTAGTCATACGAGGTATGTGACATCATGAGGTGAACGCTCACAGTCTTTTTCCCCAGGGTCGACAATTCTTGAACTCAGGGGCATAGGTTTAAGGAGAGAGGGGTGAGATTTAAGAGGGAATCTTTTTTGCTGAGAATGTAGTTTATCTGGATTGAAGAAGGAACGGTGGAAATGAGAACAATTATGACATTCAAAAGGCATTTGGATGGATAGGTAGGGTTCAGGACCAAATGCAGGCAAATGGAATTGGCCCTGAAAGGCAACTTGAAGGATATGGATGAGTTTGAAGGAAGGGCCTGTTGCATGCTCCAGATAAGCCTATTCTTTTACAAAGACAGAACAATAGAACTTTAAACTAATAAAAATGCTTTAATTTCATTTTTAAAAATTTAGACTCACAAGCCCGTGCTGCACAAATAGTGTATCCCACAACCCCTCTATGTTTTTGAAGGGTGGGAGGAAACCGGAGCACCCAGAGAAAACCCTTGAAAACATGGGGAGAAGGTACAAACTCTTTACAGGCAACGCAGGATTTGAACCCTGGTTTCTGGTGCTGGTAATAGCATTCCATTAACTGCTATGCTCACCATGCCGCTCAGTTACAGGCACCCAACTTTTTTATCAGAGATCATCAGGACCAGACACTTGTTGTTGTTCGAAATCTTCAGGATTTTGGAATTATTTTAAAAGGGTGACCCCCTTTAAGCAAAAGCAAAATTTCAAAATTGTGCAAAATCGCACAAAACAGAGGTCGCAGAGTGTTAAATGAATTTAGATAAATAAAGACCATAATATCACTAGCACGTTTTTAAAATTTTTTTTTAAAGTACTTCAAAATAAATCTGGCTCAAACTGGCTTCTGACTGGTAGCATTGACTGGGAGGGCAGGTGACGATGACACTCGACAGGGAGTATAAAGTAACAACTGTGCTAAGCAGCGACGGCGCCTGACGGAGTTCCTCTTATAAAGTGATAATCGCACTAATTAGTGATGGCACGCGCCATGAAAAGCCACTTATTAGATGATGATACCACAAAATATCGATGTGGAATGTGACGAGGTACACGGAAGTTGAGCGAGGGTGGTGTCGGGACACGTTTGCAGATGTCATCTAGCGAAAAAAGTGCTGGTTTTTGGAGGTTGCTGGTGTTCGGCAGTGCTGGACTCTTGTATTTTATCACTGCATAGATTCTTACCTCCTGAACATTCTTCTCTGTGCTTTAAGATTTCTTGATCGGCCCTTCTGGGTCCAGATAATTTTGTCTTCAACAAATTCTCTTGATGTAAAAAGATATGTTCATTTAAAACACTGTGAAATTCAACTTTTACCTGAATTAAATGACTTCTTAATGACTGAAAATTTCTCAACATTGTGTTTGTTTCACCAGAATTATTAAACAGATAAAAGATTAGAATTTGTTGTGTGGCATCCAAAAATCGAGTAACTGGAAAAAGTGCAAGAACATCCATGAGTCACATCCTGCAATGCTGTATCCATGGTGGAAATTCATCCAGCTCTTTTCACACCTATCAGGCATTACACTAGGCTGTGATCTGACTCCATATGGGATTGGGTACTGATGAGATAGTCATCAAACTGCTCATACGTTTAAACAAGTCCGACTCCCAGCCCTTTTTTTTTATTTGCACACATTGGTATTCAGTGGGATGTAAAACTTATGTTGCATATAGATTACCCAGATGACTCTTGTGTGACTGCAGTCGGTTTACTTCCGTTCTTTGCCATGACACCTTGCTGACATTCTGTCTTTATCTTAGAGGTCGTGCAACGAATGACATTTTAAATCTTTGACCTCTCGACTTCCTTCCCAGTACCATTAACCTTCAGCAATTGCTTTATTTGGCAAACAAAAAAAAAACTGTGGGTAACAAATGCATCCCCCAGTATGAAATTGGGAAAAGAATGAGGTAAAAGAATTATGAGCGAGGTGCACTTATCCTGGCCGGAGCAGAATCTTCAGAGTTCATAAAAGTGGTAAATATGGTTTGATTTAATCCTCCTGCAATGAAGGCAACCTTGAAGAACATGGAGATTTAGCTATGCTGCAGCTATCTATTTGGAAACTGATGCCTGCCTTAAGATCTCTTTGTCCATTTATTAAAATACAAGTTGGATCCTCCTGCCTGATCTAGTTTTCCAGGTTGCAGGACCAAGAGTGTGACAATGAAATCTGATCTGTACCTTTCTATTTAAGATTTTCGCAACTTCATGAGACGTCAATAATAGTTTGTGGCACAAGGAGACTCACCAACTGTTCATGCCATGGACCTCTCCGATACTTCATCCTCTACCAGATCCATGCCTTCAGCAGCTGGTTCTTCACCTTCCTGGTATACATGAAGGATCAGAAAGCAACTGCAGGCTTGATGGTGACATTAGGATTGGTGCAGGGAGGAAGACATTCCAAAGTTAGGTTGGAATAAGTGAGGGGAGTGGTGAAATCGAGAAGCTTTATTCTTGTTGGAGATGGAGATCCAGGGCCTCCAGACCGTGGCACCCACCGTCTTTGACTCTGGTTCCTATCTCAGCCCTGTCCAGAGACCCGCACTGCCAGTTCCTACCCTGCCCATCCCCAGACCAGAGCTGCCACTCCCACTGAGTTTCACTGACTCCCATCCACGTTCTCTCGCTCCCTATCTATCTATATTCCCTCACACCTTCCCTATCAGCCACCTCTCACTCCTCTGAGCCCACCCTTTCCTCTCAGCCCTTTAACCTGCCAACACTCAACCTACCCCAGCTCCACGAGCCCCTCTGACTTTCCCCTCCCCGAGGCAGAATGGTTGGTCTTCCGTAGTAGCCTTACCTTTGTCTCCGTGCCAATACCTTAACGAGTTCCATGCTCACCATGACATTGAGCTCTTCTTCTCCTGCCTCCATCTCCAAGCTTATTTCTTCAAACAGGATTCTCCACCACCCCCTTCCCCAATACTGAGGATTCCTTCTCCTGCCTCAAGCTCTCTTTATCCTATTGGATACCCCTCTCTGGGCTGTTGTCCACTCTGGATTTCTTCTCCAATTGCAGATGAGAATTAAGCTTTGCGACTTCACCACTCCCCTCACCTATTCCAAAGTCATCTCTCTCAGAATGCATTACTCCCCTTACCAATCCTAACCTCACCATCAAACCTATAGACAAGGACAATGCTGAAATTGGACAGCAGCTCTCAGACACCTCCTCTTATCCCTTGATGGGACCAAACCGACAAGTATCTGCATCTCTCGCTCTTTCACTGACCTCATCACCTCCATACATCTCCATTCTACAGCCTTCCACATTGTTTTCCAACCCCTCACTGCCCAGTTCCACCTTCTACCAAAGATCCACAAACCCAACTGTCCAAGTAAGCCTAATTCCTGTTCTTAGCAGACACCATTCACCATTCCCCACCATGGGGAAAAAAAACCTTTCAACATCTACTCTTCCCATGCCTTTCAACATTCAAAATGTTTCAATGAGATTCACCTTCATTCTCCCAAATCCCAAGAATACAGGCCAAGATCTGTCAAATGCTCCTCAGATCATAACTCTTTCATTCCCAGAATCATCCTCGTGACCCAGAACCTTCTCCAAGGTCAGCACATCTTTTCTTAAATGAGAAGCCCCAAACTGCTCACATTACTCCAAAGTGAGGTCTCACCAGAGTCCTTTGAAGCCTCAACATCACATCCCTGCTCTTATATTCTATTCCCCTTGAAATGAACGCCAGCCTTCTTCACCTTGCAAGTTTACCTTCAGGCTATCCTGCGCAAGGACTCTCAGGTCCCTTTGCATCTGGATATTTTCAGTTTTCTCCTCATTTAAAATATAATCTGCCTGTTTATTCCTTCTACCAAAATGCACGCCGTACACTTTCTGACCTTATGTTTAATGCGGCACTTCTCTGTCTATTCTCATAATCTGTCTCCGTTCTTCTGCAGACTCTGCATCTACCTCCTCCTTCTCCTGCACAAAGCCTTTCATTCCATCATCCAAATCGTTAATATACAACACAACTGTCCCCGTTTACGCTCCAACTTTGCTCCTTTCTTCAACCTCTGCTGGTGGTACATTCCTCCCTCCTCCCCCAATGGTTCATGGCCACAAGCCTCCACCTACCTCCTCCCCAACTGGACCATGCTAGAGCACAAGATCACATACAGTGTACAGCATGGAAGGCCATTTGGTCCATCAAACTCATGTCAGCTCCATGTAAAAGCAATCCAGTCCATCTATTCCCTGCAGCCCTGCAATTGCATTCTTTTCACATACTTACTGTGACAGATTATAGATATGATTTTGGGACATAAGTTGGGGCAGTTTTTTTTAGTGTAGGTCACATATAAACACTTCAAAACAGATCTCATTTAAAATACTGGAGCGCTGCTCAAGCCAGACAGGCCAGCTCCAAGAGCCTTTGCAAAAGCTTTGGAGAGTGCCCAAGTGACATCACTAATGGATTGTTGTTTTGAAAAGGAACAGATCTAAGAACTCGGAGGAGTAGGCCCGGGGCCACAGGCTGCCTGGGAGTGCTGTTTGCTGCTCAAAGAGGGTCATGTGGTTTTTTTTGCAAGCATAGAGGGAGTAAAACAGGCATTTCTCAGAGAGAGAGAAAGAGAGAGAGAGAGAGAGAGAGAGAGAGAGAGAGAGAGAGAGAGAGAGAGAGAAGTTCTGCAGTTTTACAGTCAGCAGCAACAGCTGGGACTGGAACAGGACAAGCTGGCAAGCTTGTGGAAAAACCCCATTTTGAAGACAGGTTGTGAGTGCTTAGCTCAGCCTGGTCAAAGCCCTTGTGGTTCATGCAAGAGGAGAGGACTGGCTACCTAATGTTTCACTTGAAATAAGTGAAACAAAAAGGAACTCTGTGGTGACCTGAAAGAAAGAGGTCATTATCTGGAAAACCCTGATGGGGCAAGTTTCTTCAGCAAGACAGATGTGGCTGATTAGAGGGAATCAGTTGTGGGTTTCCAGTGAACAGCAAATCTCTCTCTGAAAACTACCAAGAACCTTCCTGAGTGGTAACCATTTGCCTTTCAAGCACCAAACCCTGGTGAACTTTATAGATGTTAAATTCTGTGCACAGTATAAGAATTGCCTGCAACCAGTGAACAAGGAGGAATAAGAAGTGAGATTGGACTGTGAACCAAAGAACTTTTCTGAACTTACACACACATTACATATATGTGCACTTAGAATTAGAAGGGGATTAAGTTAGGTTAATTAAGTCAATAGTGATAAGTTAAAGTGTGATTCTGTTTTCATGTTTAAGTACCATTTGTCTTGGTGAATTTCTATTGCTGCTGGGTTTTGGGGTCCCCTGGGCTTGTAACATTTTCCAGTCCCCTTTTGAGCGATCGCCTTCCATGATCTATGACAGTCCACTCCAAATCTTGACTACTCTCTGGGTGAAAATATTTCCTGTCATCTTTGGATCTTGACACATACCTTATTTCTCCCTCCTCAGAGCCAGTGAGCCCCCCAAATACCCCTCCACCCTAATTCAGGCCCTGCCTTGTCCCTTCAACTGCCTCCATTCTCCCCAAAGCCCCGTTGGACCCTTCCATTCCTCCCACAGCCCCCTCAGGCATTGTTTTATACTCCCCAAGGGCTTTAAATCCCTTGTGAATAATCATAAAACCAACATCTCAGGACTATCCCTGGAGTTGTTCCATTGGCACCTCTTGTTTTACCCCAAAGACTGCTTACTCACTTTACTGTAATTTTCACTACATTTCTGGCAAAGGTTTGATAGGTTTAGATTTATTATTGCCTCATGTTCCAAGGGACAGTGAGAGTATTTCTGCTGTGTGCCTTCAGCAGGCTAGCAAAAGATTTGCCACGTTCCAGCACCATCTTGCAAAAAAAAGGAAGAGGAAGGAAAAAAGTCCTTTGGAAGTAACAAGTAGTCAAGGATCACACCATCTCTAATGTAGCCAGCCCTCCCTTCTCTCCTCAGTTTAAGTGGAAATAAACCTGCAAAGCTGGCCACCAGAGCAAGATACTGGTTGAACAGAGCTGATGGTGGATGGTGGAGCAGTGTAAATCAGTATATTTTGGAGACACACGACAGGCTGCAGATGAGGGAATTTGGAGCAAAATTCTGTGCTGGAAATTTGCTCTCTGAGGCATTTCTCTTAATCTCATCCCTAACGTCGAAGTACTCGAGATGGCAGAGGCCGACAGCATCGAGTCCACGCTGCTGAAGTTCCAGCTCCGCTGGGTGGGTCACGTCTCCAGAATGGAGGACCATCGCCTTCCCAAGATCGTGTTCTATGGCGAGCTCTCCACTGGCCACCGTGACAGAGGTGCACCAAAGAAAAGGTACAAGGACTGCCTAAAGAAATCTCTTGGTGCCTGCCCCATTGACCACCGCCAGTGGGCTGATCTCGCCTCAAACCACGCATCTTGGCGCCTCACAGTTCGGCGGGCAGCAACCTCCTTTGAAGAAGACCGCAGAGCCCACCTCACTGACAAAAGGCAAAGGAGGAAAAACCCAACACCCAACCCCAACCAACCAATTTTCCCCTGCAACCGTGTCTGCCTGTCCCGCATCGGACTTGTCAGCCACAAACGAGCCTGCAGCTGACGTGGACATTTACCCCCTCCATAAATCTTCGTCCGCGAAGCCAAGCCAAAGAAGAAGATGAGACTAGTCGCCAATGTGTATGGTCTAATGTGCAATGAATGTAATTTCACTTCACCAAAACAAAGCACTATTCTCTGAATGAGTCATATCCAGCTCTCTTCTAATATATACAATTTACATCTCACCAGGAAAGAACCTCTCGAGATGGCAACCAAGCTACAAAACCTGTGGTGTGAACTGGGCCAAACATAATTAATCCAGTAATATTTTGAGCAGTGTTTGTTTATTTTCCTGTCCTTATAGAAGCTGCAACTCCAATGATGCATTTAGACCGTGACAAGTTGCATTAATAGTTTCACAAATATCAACACTCGTTTGTTTCAGCTATAAGATCCAGCATTTTTTTCTTTCAAATTCTACACATAAAAGCCTTATTTTTCTCACTTCAATGACTTACAGATCTCTGCTTTCCTTTTTCATTCTTGAATTTTCTGTTGATGCTGAAGGACAGTCTGCCAGTTGCATTTTATTTGCTATTGCCAGCTTAAAAATCATTAATTTTTGTGAAGAACTTCCCTTCCTCTTTGTGTTATCTCTTCCTCTCCGAAAGCACTTTCACGTTTTCCAAACAGCCTCTCTTTATGTGAGGATAAAGCCGTTTTTGCAGCTGGATGCCCTTGTGGACAAAGTGCTTTGTGATTCTAGATTAAAGGGGCTCTTTCCGAGCACAAGGACATCCTCTGTCTGCCAGAGCAAGGACCCGGAGTGAAATGCGTTTGGGAAGCCTCCACGTGCAGTTTGTAAATGGGCACAGATCCACAAGACAAAATGGTTCCCCATTTGGCGTTAGTCTGTGGGCATGGCTCCCACCATTGGCAGGTTGCAGAAAAGTTGAGGTTAAGTCTGGAATCAGGAGTAATGGAAGTTCAAATCCTACTGGAGGATCTGTGGCAAGTTACTAATTAAATTTTGTTAGAAGTAATCTTAGTGAAGTACTATGAAATGGCACGGAAATCCTGGAATGAGCTGGGCTCTGCAGTGTCTACGCCCTCCTGCCGAAAGCCCAAGCCAGGTGTGCCAGACATGTGATCAGAATGCCAGACAGCACATTGCCTAAGCAGCTGCTGTACAGAGGACTGTGTCAGGGAAAACGCTCAGTTTGGTGGGGGGAGGGGGGGAAGAAGAAACAGTACAAAGACTGCCTCAAAGGCCTGGGTGTGGGAGATGCTTGCCCTTGACCGTCCAGCTTGGCACAGCAACATCACCACAGGAGCCCGTGCAGCTGATGTCAGGCGCCTCATCGAGGCACAACTAAAGAGTGCTGTGTGCAAGGCCCGAGCTGGATGCACTGCCACGACAGCATCCACCCACTTGTGTCCCACATGTGAGTGAGCCTTCAGGGCCCAGATTGGCCTCGTCAGTCACCTCCGGACCCACAGCCACCAATCTCCAATTTGACTTTGAAGCCATGGTCATCTTCAACTATGAAGGACGAACAACAACTATGAAGTTATTGGGGTGTGATTAGAAACTCATTCAATTAGTTTCAGGGAGGGATATTTAGGTTTGATCATTCCAAGCTCCCATCAGTGAAGTCACCAAAGAAGCCATTTAGGGATTGTAATAATTGCTGGTGTTGTCTGCACTACCCACATCACATGGTTGAATAAAAGAATTGAAAATTTTCTCTTTTTGCTCTGTTACTAAAATTAGAATATATAATCAGTGCCTACACTACATACAACTAGATGCAACATAAGAGGGGAATGAACCACAAAAGTCTGCAGATGCTATGATTGTAGTAAAACACACACACACACATACACACACACACACACACAGATGCTGGAGGAACATGGCTGTCTAGCAACATCAACTGGAGGCTTAACCCCTCAAAGCAAAAGCAGGTAGGCATCTGAATTAAAGACTGGGGAGAGAGAGGGGGAGGAGACCAGACCAACAAACAAAAAGAGAGATATAATTGGATATGGTGTGAGAAAAGGTAATCACCATGTAACATAATTCTTAAAATGCATGCTTGGTTTGATTTGGACCAATATTTGTTTCAAAATTAGTATTAATGGGCTGAATGTGCCCAAGCCGAATGCTGTTTTAGGTGGTGGCAAGTTGTTCTTGCCACATTGAAGCTCTCTCCCAGTGATGTAGTGCTGGACATATTGTTCCAATGCAGGCCATTGACCTTCTAGGACATACAAAAGCTACAAGGATTTATTTATCATTACATATTAATGATTCCATGGTTTCCTTCCCCCTCAGTTGATGGTTTAGTTAATAGCTGCACGAGTTTAAATATAATTGGATAGCCAACATCATGGCTATTCCCAATCTGGAAAGCTTCCGCTTCTCAGCTCCGGACCCAGGAACACTAACAGCACAGCAAAAGATGAAATGGAAATCTGACATCAAAGGGTTCTGTGAACACTTGCCTGGGGGCTAAACAAATGGACGTGACCTGATTCTAATGCAGTTAGAAGAAGTTCTAAGAATGTGCAAGATACAGCTATCTCTATGAATTTGTGTAATAAAAAAACAACAGAGAGAAGCCTACATTTCAGTGGGTTTGGCAGATGACAACTTCAATGAGATTACATTAAAGGGAGAACTATTGCCCAAGTTTCTCTGGTGTCAGCTGCCAATACCCATGGGTTCAACAACTTCATTGTGTTCTGTTCTCTTTGTGCAAAATACATGAGCCTGTATGTACCAGTTAAAAAAGTGAATATTACAATTGCATAATCCAAACTTAAATGCAAAAGTTATTCCATCCTGCCAAATGCATAGACGCTAAAACAGTCCAAATGCATCTCTGAACTCAAGCGCCATAGAACAAAATAGTGTAAGCAAATTTATCATTCCCCAGTGAATCTTTAATCGCTTCCTTTATGGATCAAGCTGATCTAATATTGAATTTTAGTCAGTGAACTTTGTTAATGTCTCTCCTTCCTAGTAGTTAGCCTCATTAAACCAAAGTTAGGAACTGGATTGCCAAACTTATTCAAAGATATTTTTCTGGAGAAACTGATCCTGTGACAACTTCTGACAGCACAGTGGTAGAGATGCTGACTCAAAGCTCAGCATCCCAGGATCAAGTCTGACCTCCAGTGATATATCATCAGAAACGTGTCCCCCAACAACCGAGAGACATGCAGGTTGATAGGTTAAATGGCTACTGTAAATTCCCCTCAATAAGTTGGTGAGTGGTATAATTTGGTAGTTGGGGACCAGGAGGGTGGGGTGGGGGGGGGGGGAGGGGAGGGGTGGAGTGGAAGATTTTGTCTGTTGAGCTACAAGGAAATGTTGGACAAACTGGGGTTGTTTTCTCTGGAGCGTCAGAGGCTGAGGGAAGACATGAAAGAAATTAATAAAATTGTGATAGGCAAAGATACAGTAAACAGATTCTTTTCCCAGGGTAAAAACACGGTTACTAGAGGGCAGCACGGTTGGTGTAGTGGTTGCGATCGGGGCCGGACCTGGGTTTGAATCCCCCGCTGTCTGTAAGCAGTTTGTACATTTTCCCTGTGTCTGGTGGGTTTTCTCTGGGGGCTCTGGTTTTCTCCTACTGTTCAAAACATACTGGGGGTGGAGGTTAATAGGGTGTAAATTGGGTGGCATGGACTCATGGGCCGAAATGGCCTGTTACCGTGAGAGCAGGAGTTTAAAGGAGACATGAAGAGAAAGGTTCTTTTAAAAACACAGAATAGTAGGTGCCAGGAATGCACTGCCAGGGATAATCATGGAAGCAGATACAATAGTTTGAGGTTTTTAGTCAGATAATATGAACATGTAGGAAATATTTGGATTATAGATCACGTGAAGGCAGTGGAGATTCGGTTTAATTTGGTATCATGTTTGGAGCAGATGTCATGGATTGAAGGGCCTGTTCCTGCATCGTTCTATGCTATACCACGCAAGGTTGTACAGGCCAAATGTCATTCATGAATATATTTAAGATAGATTTCTGGACACAAAAGTGCAATGAATAGGGAGAGAGCAGGAAAAAGCTATTGAGGAGGATCAGACCCGATTATATTAAATTATAAAACCTGCTCAGAGGGATGACCGGCTACTCCTACTCCTATATTCTGTGTTTCTATGACAACACATACTATGTTCAATTATGGCATTTGATTTGCTATTCATACCACTGATTATAGATAGCATTGGATCTAAAGTTTCAACAGAATTATCAGGCTCTAGATGAAAGTGATGGGAGTAAAATGCATTTTACACAGCAAGTGGTCAGGGTCTGGAATGCACGACCAGGGGATATCACTGGAGAAGGCTTCACTTGTAGTATTCAAAGGGAAAACTAGAGCCTCTCAGGCTACAAAGAGAGGGACGTTGGATTGCTCTTAGAGCTTCAATGGACTGGTGAACTTTTGTGCCCCTCTGTCGGGGTGGGAAATATTTGACATCCATCATTCTAAGTATAGGAGTGTCTTGGACTTCTGAAAACTACGAAGACCACAAGACGATAACAGACTTGAATGTATATGACAGCCGTTGTGGAATGCAGCATCCATTCAAAAGATAGGCACATTAAAAACCCGCGCGCGCCACACACACACACACACACACACACACACACACACACACACACACACACACACACACACACACACACACACACACACACACACACACACACACACACACCTCTAGCCACCCCTTTCTCATGAAATGAATTTACAATAAAAATGGTCTAAATTGCCTAAACCTATGTTCAGGAGCTTTACAATTGACCTTCCAACATTATCTAACCCATCATGGTAACCTATCCCTAAAGGTACAAGAGCTCACATTACAGCTGTGTAGTCTACAATCCAATGGTCTGAACAATGAATTTTCCAATTCATTACCTTCCCTTTTTTCCTACCCATCTTCATTCATCCTTCATCTCTTTTGTCCCCTATCCCACACCTGCATATCATTTTCATCCCCTTTCTGGTTCAATCCAACTCTACCCACACATTTTACCCATCCTTCATCTCTCCCATTATTGTCCTTTTGCTTATCCCATTCCAGCACTGTTATCCTTTGTTCCTGATCAGGGGCCCAGGCCTGAAACATTGGGTACCTTTAACTTCATGTAGATTCTATTTCTCCAACATGTTTGTCTATTGAACACAGCCCCAGCAACCGCAGATTACCTTTGTTCCCACCGATCCCCCTTCATCAGATGTCTTCAGTTTCACCTGGATCACCTTGCGTGATCTGCTCTTTATTCTCCCCTCTCTTTTCTTTTCCTCAGACATCCTTAGTCTCCCAGCTGTACCCTTCTTCACTCATCCCAGGTTCACTAATCCCCTAATGGCCCAATTTTACCTAATTTTCCTTCTACTGGCTATCTCTTCACTCCATGCTTACTCAATGAAGGGTTTCAACCTCAAATGTCCACAATTCCCTCCTCACCCCAAAAAACAAATGCTGCTTGATCCACAGAGGACCTCCAGGTAACTTTTGTTTTGCAACCTAATCCTTTATCCTTCCTCCTTATGTGACTTCTCCAACATAATGTGTCTCAGTTTTGACCATGATACCTTAAAATAGAAATCAATGTTACAGTTGTCTCTTCCACCAATCAAAGGAACTGGATTGCCCTGGAGTCACTGCAGTTCACGTTGAATCTAACGCCGAAGGCCCTCAGCAGATGCTGGAATCTGAAGCCAAACACATTCAAGCAGCACAAGCTGCATCAGTGGGAGAGGGAGAACAGTCGACGATTTAAGCTGAAACCCTTTATTGAGTATTGATGAAGGGTTTCTGTCTGAAACATCCACCATTCTTTTTCCTCTCACTGATGCTTCTTGACCTATTGAGTTTTATAGCAGATTGAGTTTTAAATCTAATGCTGGGATTGAATGAGTTTGACCCCATGTGCAGTCCACAATTTACTTCTAAATAAGAGAGCATAACAATTGGCCAAAAAAAGTACCACAACCGAAGACTGGGAGCAGTTCAAGATGCAC